>NC_135318.1:4659058-5859058 GCF_048772815.1 Callospermophilus lateralis | reverse complement strand
TGACTTCTGATGTCTAGTTCTAAAACAATTTAATCTACCCTTAGATTCCTCTGCTAAATATATTCAAAAGAATGTGCTACAAAAAGCAGTTTCAGAGAAGGGTTCCAAAAGTGCCGTGAATGATGTCAGCAACATCATAGGCAAAGTATAGAGTTTCCTCAGGTGACTTTCTGAAGTAGACAACACGTGTTCTGAAATAAAGGTTTCAGGACCAGCACTTTAAAAAATCCAGACTCATGACCTTATAATAACTTAAAGTTGGCATGATGCAATAAATGAGTGTGAGATGACAAAAATAGAAGACCCCCCCCCACCAAGGTCAGGTGGACAGCCAGCCTGCTGGACGAGAGAGACCTTGGGAAGGACAGAGGCTGGGTGTTCAAAGAGCTGTGTCAATATCCCGACCCTGTCATCTACCAGCTTTGTGACTCTGAATGAACTTCCCCCAGTGGCAAAACGCCATTTCAAGCAGAGGAACGTGGGCAGACGGAAGGCCTGGGGAGGGGCCTCTGCACAGGTGGCCTGGCCCAGGCAGTGCTCAACAACCTGAGGCCTCTGGGAGGGTGATGGGAAGAGGCAGGGGCAGCTTCAGGGGCACATGAGTTGGGAAAATATCAAGACCCCATCCTCTCACAATCCACAAATGCATATTAAGCCCTGTGGACGGTTCTGGAAGGCGAGAAACCCGTTGACTTGTGCTCTGTCTCCACTTTCTGGGAGCTCTAAAGCCCCTGAGGCCTTCCTGATCTCTCCTGTGGCCTGGATGAAACTCACTTCCACGTGGACAAGAAAATACTGCCGAGTTTTAAGCAGATTTTAAACATCACTGGGTTTGCATTGCAGGAACGGCTCCAGGGGCAGGTAAAAGAACAGAGTTTGTGGCACGCGCTCAGCAACACACGTCAGAAAGGCAAATCAGTCAGCGGTGCTGTCTCTAATGGCCATCTCCTGACATTTCTGCCCTTCACATGCCTGTCCACACGCTGCACCGCCAGGCACCGGGCCAGACCTGGGCGTTGCATGAGTCCCTCCTGCAGATGGGCAGTGGCCACCTGGCCAGCCTCTGCACAAGCAGCAGAGTATTCCATTTTCATTTCCCGTCACCTTACCCAGGAAGAAGTCAGAGGCAGAGCCCCACCGTCCACAGCCCCCTCAGAATCAGCATGTCCATCTCCCCTGCCTGAATTCTCACTGGCCCAGGAGCAGCTGAGACCATCTGGGGAGAACGGACTCTTGACCACCTTCAACCCACGCACCACACATTTCCTCCCCTAGCCTTCTGGGATTTTGGTCGGCAGCGATTCGCAGCTCTCAGCGTAGGGCCTTTGTACAACTCCTGTTAATCTGATCTTTTCACCTGGCAGTGCTCCATGCAGCAGCATCTCTGGGGCGAGAGAGAGAGCATCGTAGACCGAGCGAGTCGAGAGCGGTCTCTGGAGCTTGTGCTCATGCTATGCTGAGGGGGTGGTGAGATCCACACCCTGAGTACATCACCACTCTGGAGGGTGTACCCTGCACTGCTCCACTCACCACTCTGGTCAAGGGAGACACCGCAAGGGTGAAGGGGACCTGGTGTAGACAAGGAGTCCCCTGAGTGCTCCCACCCCAGGCACCCCAACTCCTGCACCTTGGCAGGGGCACACACCCTCAGACAGGCAAGCCTTCTGTCCAGAATCCATCAGCCCTGTCCTACTCTCTCTGGGGCTCCTCACTGTCTCCAGTCTCCCAAGGCTGCCACCTTCTTTCCATCACTCAAAGGATTTGTGTAGAGTAGACCCACCATGTACACACAGCCTGCTATCTTTAGGCCCAAACTGCAGGGGGTTCTTTAAAAAATACATTTATAAGTCTAGATCAAATACTACTCTGGCTAAATTAATTATGTGTTTATTGATTTTATTTCCAAATAGGACAGGCAAGAACTGGGGAAGAGAGAAATGGATGGGGACCTCTGGTGTGATTCACTGCACCAACCAAACAGCAGAGGTAAGAAAGTACATCCGCTCATTAGCTGGCTGGCAGTGACTGGTGCTCTGCAGGGGACGCCCCAGCTCGCCTCTGGTCTCCATGCCCAGCTGTGTGTGGGGGGGGTCCACTTGTTAGCTGGTTAGGGTGGGGTTATGATGTTGGGATGACAGATGCGATGTCTTCACACAGAAAGCCAGGAAGAGTGTGTACTCACCCAACCCAGAGATGTTGATTGCTTTCACGGATTTCTTCATTTTGTAAAGAACCATCCGGTCCACGTCCAAAGCCTAAAATACAAAGAATATGTGAATGAAAATGTGTCTGTGCTTAGTCCAGGGAGCAGCCCTATGAATTGCCTTCTGGAGGCCCCTGCTGGACCACCAGGCCCCTGGGGCTGTTTCTGAAGGACAAACCTTCAGCATGATGCAGAAGCCTGGCCTTCAAATGGCGCTGAGCAGCAGTTTGGTTGGATATCTGAGAACCAACCCCTCCTCGTGCGCCTCATCCACCTGCAGCAGGTGAGCGGCCCTGCCTGACACCCCTTCTGCATAAAGTGAGTGGCTCTGGTCAGACCACTCCCACCTGGCTGTGCTCTCTGCATACCAGCGAGTCTCAGCATGTGCCTGTTCCCACATTCATAACCCATCCCATCCCCCGATGGAGCACTCTGACCAGCAGGCCCCAAGGACAGCCACGCTGCAGGACCAGACCTGCCTGACAGATGCGGTGGAGCAAGGGAGGCAAACCGCACTGGGACTGGAAAGACCCAAACAAGAACGTGTTCGCTGTGAGGAGGCACCTCCCCAGTCCTCCCCACACTTCAACACCCTTCCAGAAGCCAGCAATAGCGATACCTGCTTTACAAGGCTGAATAGTTAAACAGACACACTACATATTTAATGTTTGCCAAATTTTACAGACCAACAATCCCAAACTAGCAGCATATGGCTCATATAAAGCCTACGTGTAGTAGGTGCTCAAACAGTACCTGCAATGACTTATCGAAGCTGGCAATTAGAAAACTAGAGGTAACATTTCCTTGTTGCCCAATTAAACAACAGAAGAACCAAGAGTGTCGACCCTTAGGTGTGATGGGAGGGAGAGGGCATCTGTACGTCAGGATGGTGACACCTGTCACAGGGTTGCCGCGACGACTGACTGGAGAACTGTGGGGAGCGCCCAGCCCAGCGTGGTGAACACAGACCCCACAATAGTGGTGACGATAACCCACTGTGGGTCTGGCCATAAAACACGGCACGGCCCATCTCCTAACACAGCGCAACCCCTCAGAGCATGGAGCCTCCCGGATCCCCCTCAAACCAGTTTCAACAGCAGCACCCTAAGTCCTGGTTCTAATGCAACAATGGCGGCAACTTTACTGGATGCTAAAAGCAGATGCTGAAAATCAGTGCGACAATTTTAGATGGGAAAGAGATCACAAGGCCCCAAACATTCGACAGAGGGTTACAACACAGAGCAGCTCTAATTGTGACGCTGTACGTCTGACCAAACACAGGACATACTCCTCCAGGAGCGAAGCCGACTGTGGACTCTGGGAGGCAACCACACGTGTCCCACGGAGTCTGCGGGATGCTGTGCATGTGCAGGGGCAGAGCTAAGTGGGAACTCTACTGGTTGATTTTGCTAGGATCCTAAACCAAAAATGTCCATTGAAAAACAAAGCATTAGCCTGGCGCAGTGGCACACACCTCTGCCTCCCGGCCCTGGCTGTCGACAGCACTGCTGCAGGCAGGTGTGCGCGGGCTATATGCAGCGCCCAACTCAAAAGTCCCCCGCTAACTGGTGGGCTCTCTACAAGCACCACTCGGCCACATTCCTGAACAACGTTCTACAAGCTGGGAAGGCAGGAAGGGAGAGAACCCCACATGCTTAGAAGCACACCACTAAGGTTGGACCACTGGAAAGACTTCCTGAGGACCTCAGAACAGGGTCCCAACTTATTAGCAAGCTTTAAAACCTGCTCTGCTGCCCACTGCCTCTGCCGGCTTTGGCTGGACACCCAGCGTCCACCATCAAGCACAGCCTGCAGCCCCCGACCTGCTGTCCTCTCTCTTGCTTCTCACACTGGACACTACTCTCTCACACTCTGCTCCTGCTTCCTCTTGAGCCCCGACTTCTGCTCCGACCTGGCAAGCTGGTTCAGAGGCATCCTTCCTCCAGAGCCACCTGATGTCCCCCTCCGGGGTGAGCCAGGCACCCACCGTACATTTCCCCTAGCCCTGTGCTTACTCCACTTTTCAGCTGAGAAAATTCACTGAGTATCCAGTAAGTGCTGAGCGCTAAGCCAGGTGGCCTTCACTGTCCAGCCAGGACAAGACCCTCCACAAGCATCACGCTGGCGAGAGCCAGGGGCCCAGGGCCTGCCTGCACACAGACCTGCTTCCCCCAGTGGTTGAGCTCTGCCCCAGGCCTGCCCTGCCACTCCTGAGCACGTACGTGCAACCGACAGCATACGTTCCCACAATCACACCCCTGGCACGTTAAGTATCACAGATGCTAACAGAACTGCCCCTGCTCACCTCCCAGGGCCTGCCACACACCTGGCCCAGAACGGAACTCCATGTCGGCAGGCCCCATGTTTCCTGAGCTGGAGGGGACGTGGAGCACCGTACCTGGAAGCTGCCAGGTCAGGCAGGAAGGGATTTTCAGGGAAAGGCTACCCAAAGACCAGAGGACTGGCTGGAACCGCAGCTCAGAAGCCTGTACATGCTGAGTGCTGGTGCTGGGCAGCAGACTCTGGGAGAACCAGCCAGAGACGGGCAGCTGCCTCTCAAGCAAAGGCCATGTCTCCAGCCTCTGCTACCCCAGAGGCACATGAGCAAGAGGTGGTGGTCCCTGCAGCAAGGGAAGTGGAACTGCGGCAACTCCCTCCAGGGGTGTGTGGGGCGCAGCCCCCCCACCCACCCACGGCTGCACACGTCTGGTAAAACCCGTCACTGTCTGGGACCTAGCTGAAGGGAAGGGGCGTTTCCTGCCCAGGAGTGAGTGGACGAGCGCTCATGCTGCTCTTGCTTAGTCTGTGCAGCAGGAGTGGAGGTGAAGGTGAGCGGGCGGCACAAGTAATTTAACTAAAACCGCAAGAGAGAAAAGCAATTCCCTCCCTGCTCGAGAATACACCCTTCATTACAGAGCATGCTTACAGATAATTAAGGTTAAGCCTGGCCAGGGAAAGCGGGAATCGTTAAGACTTGGTGGTAGAAAAGGCCTGTGTCCGTCATTTACAAAAACCAGCACTGGAATTTTAAAGAGATAATAACAAAATTTTCAAAGTCTCCATGAACTAAAGGTTTTTGCCAACTTGGCTGCGATCCTAATTCCACTGGCACACACCTACCACCCCCAGATCCACTCACACTTGGGAAAAGGAAAAATGCTGAAACTTGCACCAGAATTTTCGTGTAAGAGCTGTAAGCAAGTGACAGGGAGAACAGACAGGGCAGGCGGAAGGAGGCCGCCAGACCCTGTAATTCAGGGCCAGACCCGAGCTGACCTCTGGTTTGTAAAACAAGTTTTATTGGGTAAATTTATTGCATAAACAAGACTGTGGGGATGTGTCTGAAATATCTCCAAGAAAATAAATAACTGTTGGGGTGGGCATGGTGATGAGTGGGGATGGTGAGTGGGGACAGGGAGCAGAGACTGTGGGCGGGTGGGAAATGAGCCCACGGCAGGACCACCCCAGCACTGCCCACGCCCCCTCTTCACGGTGCTCCCACAGCCACAGAGGAGGCTCCGTAAAAATGAAGATGAGAAACATTAACGACCAGCCCCTCAGGCCAGTAAGTGCTGAGCGCTAAGCCAGGTGGCCTTCACTGTCCTCCTGAAGAAATCCTGCCACGCAGGACATCCCAATGCTTCCAGAACGTGGTGCCCGGAGGGCCTCCCTCCTCTGTCCCTGCAGGTCCCTCTGGTCCACCTGAAGGCCGCCCCTCAGCCGGGGAACCACCCAGACGGCCCACTCGCTTTCTTCCATGGGCTCAGAATCAACACCACCCTACGACGTAGGAGGGTCCGCCTCCTCCCCTTGGGCCCCCAGAACCCTACAGTGCCTCCCTCCTGGCCAGGAGGGACCCCCCTCATGACGACAGGCTGCACCGTGGGGTGGTCTTCAGGCTGTCAGAGGGACTGGCCTGGCTCAAGGGTGGGAAACCCACAGGCCACAGGCCAAATCCAGCCCCCATGACCATGACCGGAGGGATTTTATAGGCAGACACATTTCCTGCTGGATGTGATGATGGGGTGGTGGGGAGACTCACTCTGAACCCCAAATAAGAGCAATGTCCCCCCAGAGAAGAACTCCACTCTTCTCTTCAGTAGGCCCACACTGCCAAAACTGTAGTCCATGATCACTGCTATGTTTTGAATTTCATTAAGAAAATCTGTGAAAAATTATTCCCTAATAACTCAGTACTCGGAAAATAGCCTCGGTTTTGCCCCTAGGCCCACCCATAAAGCCTGAAATATTAAAGTTGCTGACTCTGGCCCAGAAGCTCCATGCAAAATGTTTCTCCAAGAGCATCAGCCCACCCTCTTCCTTCTGGCCATGAGCCAGCAGCACAAGGTGGCTGTGACAACCCGGGGAGTTGGTCCCAGCACACTGGAGTCTCAGTTTGAGCCGGCACAGGTGGGACAGGGCGGACTCCCTACACACCCCAGCCTGGCCATGCAAGTAGGCCCCCTCCGTGGTCACCCGCCTGTCCCCTCACTCCGTCCTAGAAAGGCCAATCTAAGCGGAAAACACAGTTCTGAGGACAGTGGACGAAAGACACAAAGCACGGCCAGATATGAGCTCCAGGGCCGCTGTGCCAAGACAGAGTCAGGGCACATCAGAGGGCAGCTCAGTCTCCTCACACATCTGGCCCTGCAGAAAGCATGGAGCATTCGTGACAGTGTCCAACGAGTCGCTCTGCAGCCTGTGGGCTCATTGTACAGCCAGAGCCGTGACGGACATACCTCCTCCTGGGAATAATGCGAAGCCTGAGAATAGCAGGTGTCATTCAGAATCAAGATCAAAGACACGTCCAAGCCAATCACCATGTGCTGCATACATGTGCCTAAGATGAACCCAAAGGGCAGAGTTTACAGACCTGTTACAATGGAAGAACAAGGACATGCAGAATGCTCTCCACAAGAGCTAAACTCACCCAAATGCCCATCACTGGTAGAATGGGAGACCCATCGTGTACCATGCAAGAGAGGGACACAGCGATGGAAAGGAGCAACCTGCAAGGAGCATGAATGACCTTAACAGAATGTTAAAAGCAGAAGATCACACGTGATATCCTACTATAAATCTTCAAAAGCATAGGCAAACTAGGTTGTGCTATTTATGTTTGGGGAGATAGATTTCGCACCCCCAGGCTAAATTACAAATTTGAAAGCAAGGAAATGGTGCTTGCCCTGGCCAGATGTGGTGACTAGGGCTTGTGTTAGCATGCACAAGGTGTGAGCCACAGAACCAAAATAAAGAAATACTAAGTTTTACGAGTACATATACATAATGTGGTAGAGAGCTTGCCTTTCATGCACAAGGCCCTGGGTTCAATGTCCAGCACCTCAAAGGGGGAAAAAATTCAACTCAAAGCATTTCTTTGTAGGAAAAAAAATATTAAAATCCACTAGAGTTTGGAGGAAGAGCCAGGATGTGCTGCCAAGATGGGAGTGAACTCTTGGAATCAACCATTGCCCAGCAACTGGTCACGCACAAGACCACGGCACCTAGGAATCCTGCTGTCCCATTCCTAAACCATGAGAGAGAAGGTGGGGAGCGGCAGAACCAGAGCGCTGGTTGCCCACCATCTTCTGGGCTCTGTCCAGGCACTGGCCGCTCAAGCTGCAGGGAGCTTCAGGCAGCTGTACTGAAGGACTTCATCCACCTTACGGTAGGTGACCCCCGAGGGCAGGAAAAGAGGAAAGAAACACTTCTTTCCTTTTTCTTTTCCTTTCGTCTTTCATCTCTTGGATGCTGCTCCCACCTGGGCCAGACTGAGGGTAGGAACCAGGGCATCCCTCAGAGCAGGGCCACAGGGTTGGCATGAGCACCCTGGCCCTGTGCATGCAGACGGTCATTGCCTTTATAACCTGCCACCGAGGCCAAAAAGCAGCCAGTGCAGCTCTGCCAAAGACGAAGACGGAACTTTTTTTGTAATTCTGTCTTCATCTCCTACAGGCTCTGGGAGTGTGGCTTGTCAACACCTCAGTGTCAGACTCTTAGCCCCTGGGACCATCAGAGAGTTAATTTTTGCTGTTTTTTAGTAAAATAAAAACAAAAACAGCTGTCTTAGGATGCAAGGAAACAAGCTTCATTACAGTGCACACACAACGCGAAAGCAAGAAAAAACAAGAGCTGCTGAGAGCGCGAGTGAGAGAGCGGACGTGCACACTCGCTGTGCAGGCGGACGCAGGCGCAGGAGAAGGCTGCCTCTGTCCCGGGCGCCGGGTGCTGCTGCTGCTGCTGCTGCTGATGATGATTCTCTACTTTCCAACCACCGTTAACAAGAGCACGCTATTCTTGAACTGTTTTAAAACTAGGGTGAAGGAGAGGTACATGGGTGTCCTACACGTTTCCCTTTCTGCTCTCCTCCCCATCAAGCTGGGAGCTGAGGATCTGTTTACCTTCAGGCTCCAACACGTGTTCACAGAACAGATTAAACAATAAGGGACGACAAAATGCTCAACGCTGCACTTTTCCCATGTATAAAAACACACCCAGAAAATCCTCTGGAAGGCAGCACAAGAAGGGTTGGTGGCTTTTAAGGAGAGGCAAGGGGACAGTGATGGGAGGCTCACCTGGGGGCATTGTTAGGAATATTTACATAGGAGACATTCCTGGTTCATCTGTTTAAAGATAAATAAGTGAGGAAAGAGAAAACAGTTCTATGGGTTGAAAAAAAGGTGCACTACCCCAATGCACTGGGCTGAAGCGCTGGCCCCAAGAGCTCTGGACCTGGCCATGGTGGCCACCCAGGCAGCCAGGGGCCACCCTGAAAAAAGGAGCTGGAGGAAGGGGCCAACAGCAGGGCCCTGCTACACTGGTGCAAGGGCACCTGCTCATGTTGGGGACATGGCCGAGGCACTCAGCTCACCCTCCCGTCCCAGCTACTGAGTACACCTCCCTCCTTTCCCCCAAGTTGGTTCTGAAAAGGCATTCTCAGTAATGTTCTAAAATGTTGGGGGAGACCCCAAATACCCGCCCTAGGTGAATCATCATGCAAACTAGGTGCCCTCCAGCTGGGGGGCAGCCGCTTACTAGGATGAAGAAGACTGCCCCACAGCATGAGCCCTCCAAGTTCAAATAGACACAGGTGACTCCCAGGCTAAATGTCGGGTCAATGGGAGAGCCTTCGGCCCCCTAGGCGGAAAGCAGCAAGCAGCCAGCCGCACCGTAAACCCCATCCTGCAGATACAGAGAGAAGCTTCTAGGAGCTGGGAGGGAGTGGGAACAGGAAGCACACAGGGTGAGACAGCTGCCTGCCACCCAGCAGGACACAAACTCCAGCTGCTCCTGGCTGGGTCTGCCTGGAGTCCTCCTCCAGGGGGAGCCCAGGGGCGCGGGGGGCCCAGAGGCCTCGCACACTGGCATTCCTGATCTCTGCCCCTCAGCTCAGCAGAAGAGCAACAGACGCAAGGCAGGAAATGGGCTGCCTGGGGAGAGGATCAGGAACAGAAGAGGAACACCACAGCAGAAGGCACCCGCGGTCACTGCCGGGTGTGGGACATAGACCATCAAGGCAGCAGGGTACAATGGCCACCGCCCTGGGCCCCTGCTGATGCTGGAGGCAGAGCTCAGAGGCTGGGAAGGCGACCTTCAGCGGGGACTGAGGTCAGCCTGGTGCATCTTCCCAGTCCCAGAAGACAATGGGATCCCAGACCAGGCTGATTTCCCCAGGAAATGAGGCTCGAGGCTCATGAACTTCACTTCAGCAGCATAAACAGGGGAGAGGAGGCAGGAGACAGCTGAGTTTTCTTCTGAGCCCCAAATGGAGATAGAAAGAAGGAGGGAGAACTTTCCTTCCTGAGGTGATGGGGGTCTGTCTGGGGACATGGTCACATGAGGTACATCATCACACGCACTGCCCCCTGTGGCCACCACTCCCCCGGGGCCATCCTCCATGGACGCCTTCCTGCTGCCCGCCACTGACGTGTTTGTGTTTTATGTGTTCCTCATACTACATCTTGCAACTGTACCCAGAGGTCTCAAGCAACAAATGCATTAAAAATGGAGAAAGGCCAAGCTGGTGGCTCCGAGGGCTGGGTCACAAACCCCTGGTTTTAGGTTCAGCTGGACGGCCCTGCTCACTAGCTGGACGGCCCCTGAAATGACCTCACCTCACTGACTTCAGCTTCTTCTTCTGAAAATCGGGAACAATGCCTGCTTCGTGGGATAAGATCACCCACATCTGTACAGGGTCCAGCATACAGTCGGCACTCACTAGCTATCAGTGCTTAGTGAGCTCTGCTCTCAGAGGGACAGGGACGTGCTGTGTGGCCATGAAGGTCGCTGTTAGGAACACACCCTTCCCTGTACTTCCCAGGCCTGGTCATGGTAGTGAATAAAGCCTGAAAGAGCCGAGGGCCTCCGTGGCTCATGCCCCCAAAGGTCAGAGGGCAGGTGGCAGGGCAGAGTGCTCAGGGCCAGCCGGGAGGAGGGGCGTCCCTTGTCCTTTAACATTTAGGGCTAAAGAAGCGGAGTGGGAGCCCCAGTGTGAAGTGCAGGGAGGAGGAGAGGCGGACCCCCAAGGCCTCCAGGTGCTCCCTGGGAACAACACACCTACGGTGCCTGAAAAGACACCTCTACGTTACAAGGGAGCAGGGGCAGTCAAGCCCAACGCCAAGCACCATTCAGCAACAGAGGCTCAGAGAGCAGCCAGGTCCGCCAGCTCACGCACATTCCGAAGGCTGCAGAGTCACCGTCCACTTCCCCGACCCGAGGCCAAGGCATTCCAGGCCTTGCCCAAGGTCATGTGTTTGGTGTTGGACTGATCAGAGGTAGGAGAGCTCCAGCAAGTGGAAGAAGGCGGCGGGCAGCTTCCAGAACGCTCCCCACGCCCGTCTCCTAGCAGCTCTGCTTCCACTGCCAGGGAACTCGGCACCACCCACTTGACTCTGCTGCTGCTTTCTCCAGCGTCTGGGGGCTACTCCCTCTCCATCCCCCCATCCTCCCACGCTTCCTTTAAACCCCTTCCCACTGACCCACCCAGAACTAATGCCACACGAAGCTCCACTTCTGCACCAAGAGTGCTGTCCACCCCTTTCACCAGGAAAGAGCTCAGGGCATCACTCTGGCCACTGCAGTCGCCCTGGCGGGAAATGGGCTGCCTAACGGCATGTAATGGCACCCAGCCTGCTGGCATCTGCCAGTCACCAGAAGCACAGGCACACCCCAGGCCAGCTTGGGAAATCATTCCTGTGTCTCAGAACCTCCCCAAGAGCCAGCCGAGTGGGTAAGAGGCAGGCAGGGGTCCTGATTTGCATAATCCTCAGGGTATAAGGCTTTTGGGGTTGGGGGATGTCAATTTCCCTCTCTTTGGTCATGCCATGTCTAAGCTTTCCACCTCTGAGTTCCTATTTATCACCCAAAAGACCTGGCCTCACTCCCCTGTGGTAGAGCAGAAGGCAAGGTGTGGGGAGAGCCGGAATGGGGAGGGAGGAGAGCAAGAAGGAACCCCAGACTGGCCGAGGCCCCACACCAAGCCAAGCCGTCTGTAGCAGCGATCATTCCTGAAACGAGGAGGTGAGGATGCCAATGAGACTCGGGTGCCTATTAAAGCACTGGGTGATCGTGTGCCCTCTCCTGCTCCACCACATGGAAGTCCCCAGCTGGCTCTGTCCACAGCCCTCCACCCCCAATCTCAGCTCCAAGCAGGAACCTTTCTCTCCAATTCAAATGGTGCCACGATGAACATGGGGAGATGATTGGGGGAGGGAGGACCGCAGTGCGAGGGAGCCACCAGGCCCCCTCCTGCACCAGACAACCCATTCTGCATCTCTTCATCTCAGACCTGCTCACTGTGGGAGCCACTTGAACAAGAAGGGACCGCAGGCCTGCAGACAGTCCCACTTCCTCTCCCACATCTCCACACACCCATTTCTTGATCCCCTGGGCCTCAATTTCCAAATCCCTAAAAGGGGGCAATAATGAATACTGCAGATGGGACTACGGGAAGCCCTGACAGCTGCAAAGTGTCCCAGGGCAGAGCAACCAGGCTGCCTGACAGTGGCTCACTCCAGAGGGGAGGTGAGCCTGGCCCCTCCCAGGGTGCACGGGAGCACAGGAGGTATGTAGCATCAGCCTCCAGCCTCCAGCCTCCAGACCCACACATGCAGGCTGCTCCACCAGGGCCTCAGGAGCACTCATGTGAAGAAACCTCTACAACTCACTAAGGGCCACATCCCCTATCCTAGAAAGAAGGGGCCCCTGGGGCTGCACTTCTGACAGTGGCCCAGCCACAGGGTGGGGACAGAGCGAGGGACCCTCAAGAGGTGCAGAAGGCCTGCTTGTTGTTTTCCTCAAGACGTCGGATGAAGGTCACTGTGCCCTCAGACAGCACCTGCCAGGGACAAGAGTCGAGGCTGAGGGGAGTCCAAATGGAGAAGGCCAGCGGGAGCCAAGGTGAGGGCAGGAGGGGCACAATGGGCAGGGGCGGCTCCTGGCTGTGCTGCAAGGGGCCCCAGGAGCTGCTGGTTTGCAACAGCCGAGGACCGAGGACCAGCGTCTCTCCTGAGGAACAGCTTCAGCCTGTTTATTGTTCTTTCTTTCTCTGTTTTCCATCCAATGAAAAGAAAACTGGAGGTCCAGCTAGGAGAGCAAGAGGGAAGGCTCCCAGGCTGCATCAAGCGAGGAAGGAGGCCAAGCCTCCCACCTGCACAGAGGACACCCCCTGGCTAAGGGGACACTCCGGCCTACAGACACCATGGAGAGGCTCAGAGTCCTCAACAGGATGCACACTGCACTCCCAGAGAGCATGCCAAGGGACATCACTCAAGGGTGTGGGGCTCAGGCACAGTCAGCAGGCACAGGAGAGGGGTCTGCTGGCCCCAAAGGGTGGAGTTCCCAAACAGGCTGTGCTTAACGCTGCTGTGCGATGGCTTCGCGGGCAAAGGGAACAGAGGTAACGATGAAGACAAGATGGGAAACGCCAGGTGAAGACAGTCTATTTCTCAGACTGCGAGGCTGCCTGCTTAGAAGGTCCAACTCCCCATGCAGCTGGAGGGAGCTGCCGCTCACCAGGTGCTGCCGGCCAAGCCACGCGGCCACTTGTCATGGGGACCGCAACAGTGGTTTATGCTGGGCACCACTGGATGTCACCTATTCCTGTGGTGGCCTTAGACAAGTCATTTGTCCTCTGAGGTTATGGATGTACGATTCTGTCCAACTCCTGTCTTTACAAGTTTGCGCTTTAGTCATAGTTTCAAGGAGGAAATAGTACAACTATATTCAAATATACGTGTTGTAACAGATCCTTTTTCTTGAAGAAACCAAGCCTGAAAGTCTTCACGAAAACAAACAAACAAAAAAATCAATAAATGATTAGCTCTTACTACTGTGAACAAGGACTATGAACCCGTTTCAATTGTAAAAATAAATAGCTGGTAATGACAGGAAGGAATGCCCAAGAATCCCCTGCATTCCCTGGCTTGGATTTCTCAAAACAGATGGGCAGAAGAGAAGTGTGCGAGCACAGCTTACGCAAGTCGGGTAAGACACTCGCAGCACAAGCAGGTGAGTGACGAGCTTCCGCCAGCACCACGCTCAGACACATGCTGTCCCTCAGGATCCCAACACGGGCAGGGGACACAGGCAGCACTCTCACAGCAACACAGGAACCGAGGCACAGATCTCCAGGCCACAGACAGCCAGGATGCCCTGCATTCTCCTCAGCTCACACTCCTGCTCACGCCCACCTGGCCTGACACGTGCGCCATTTCCTTCATCTGCGCCGGGTAAACCACCATTAAGTCAAGAAACAACACACCAAGGAAACAAAGCCAGGTTCCTCCTAGGAAAGGGCCAGTTTTTAAAAACCTGCGGTCAGTCCACGTGCTCTACTGGAGGTCCCTGCTTTCAGAGACTGGCGGTCTCCCAGGGCAACTGGGACTTCTCATCAACTGAGCCCTGGAGGACAAGGACAAGACAATGGGCTCCTTTCAGGGCAGGGACCAAGTCTCCCCTTCTGTGACCTGCAATACTCCAGGAATGTGGAATGTGGAGGGGATGAATGGAGCCCCACACTATCGCTCTCCAGTTGCCACCAAACAGGCCTGTGACAGGCTCTGCTCAGGGAAGACCCCCTGGAGTACGTAGTGCAGTGGTCACATCCTGAACAAAGGGACGGGCTGTTAGCAGGGCCAGCCAGAGGTGCTCCAGGCAGGGAGGTCAAATGAGTCAGGCCAGGGGGCTGTGCTGGCCCCACCCAGTACTCGGGCTGCGGTAGCTCAGGATGGACAGGATTGAGGGCTGAGAAGGAACAGGACAGACGGCCGCAGACAGCCCTACTGGCTTCATTCAGCCAGTGTTTTCCTGGAGCCAAGTCCTCTGTGTGAAATGGTCTCTTATTTCTGAAATGAGACTGTTCAAATGGGAACAACACCTCCTCCCAGCTCATGGGGGAGAACGTGGGGCTGCTTCCATTCACCTGGGATTGGCCGCACGCACCTCGGCGGCCTGCGCTTTTATTTCAGTGGACTCACAGGGACCATTCTGATTTGCACAAATAAACAGAAACAGATGGTCACAAACATCCCTTTATGGAAACACAAGCAAAAAGCTCTGAAATAGTAAGAAATGCATCCCAACTTCTACCCCTAATATCACCGACAAGTCCCCGCAGTGCTCATCTCCAAGCAGCACTGATGCTCACGGGGTGGTCAGGCCACGGGCCACATTATCACGGCAAGACACGTTCCAGAGAGATTCTCCACGTACAGCTGGCTCTGCCACACTGCTGACCTTTCATTGCGGGCAGGGCACACGTGCTGCACGCTGATTCAACATTTGGTGCCCACTGCAGGCTAACGTGCTTGTCCTCATCATCCCAGAGCCATGCGTGAAACAGAGTCGGCCCTCAGATAATGAATTAATTGGGCCACCAGCATAACTTGCTCTTTGGCAGGGGACCCTAGAACAACTTTTCCCGGCACCTCTGACTACATCAGCCTGGGCAGACTGCGATTCACACTGGCCCTTCTACAAACCCAGGACTTCACCAACCAGGCATTAAAGGCGATCTAACTCTGGAGCTGAACCTCTCCAGCAACCCCAGGCCATGAGCTTCTTGAGAACTCCAGTTCCTGCGCCCCCAGCTCCTACTGTGCTGCCAGCAGGCGAGAAAATAAATCTGAAGGCCTCGCCCCCCACAGCGTGGCTCGTTGAGGTTCAGAATGCAGAGGGGCCATCATCTCGCTGCTGCGGGGCACATGCCTCAGAGTCTAAGTCTTTTTTGAAAACTTTTTAACAATTGTTGGAAATATGAAAGATGAGGAAGAAAGCCGTGAGAGCCTCCCTCGGGGGCTGCGTTAGTCCTACCCCGAGTTTTCCGCATCATCCGGGACAAGTCCCTTCACCTCCGCACAAGTGGACTCTGAAATCCCAAATGACCCCACCTGCCAAATGAAAGGCCACCAACGCGCAGGACCATGTGCTTCTTTCAGCTCATGTTCACTTACATTATACTGAACACCCCCCAAGACAACATGAAGCCACCTCCATAAAGCCCGACATGGGCGAGTTTGATTGTTTGGGGGCACCAGGGGTTGAACCCCATGGCACTTAACCACTGGGCCACCTCCCCAGCCCTTTTTTATTTTGAGACAGGGTCTCACTAAGTTGCTGAGGCTGGCTTCGAACTCTTGCTCCTCCTGCCTCAGTCTCCAGAAACACTGGGATTTCAGGCATACAGTGTGCCTGGTTTACAGGGGAATTTTTTAAAGTCAATTGCAGGCTATGGATTCTTTAAACTTCTTTTATAACAACGTTTACCTTTCAAAATCTCGGTTCAGATTACCGTCACTTCAACGTTGAACCTCTCTGGACAGCCCTTTCCAGTGAGAGACACATTAGATCTCCACTCCTATTATGATCTTCATGACTCAAAAAGCCACTTCCATGGTGTAGGAATGGACATCAAAGACTATGTCTGAAGGCCAAGGAAAACATGAGAAGATGCTGGACATCACGTCTCAAGGGCAATGTATGTCATCCCCAGGGAGACACCACGGCACCCACCAAGATGGCGGGGTGGCCGACCACACCAGCTGTGGGCGGGCTGTGAGGGAGCTGGAGCTCTGGTGACTTTTGACAGTGAAATGAAAACTGGTCCTTTAGAAACCAGATGAC
Organism: Callospermophilus lateralis; assembly: GCF_048772815.1. Classification (NCBI taxonomy): domain Eukaryota; kingdom Metazoa; phylum Chordata; class Mammalia; order Rodentia; family Sciuridae; genus Callospermophilus; species Callospermophilus lateralis. The sequence continues at coordinate 5,842,734 of NC_135318.1, read as the reverse complement.
AGTATCTCCTGGGGTTCACACACTCGGGGTACCACCCAGCCACCCCACTCCTAGGTACTTGCCCAAGTTCAAATATAACGTCTATCGATACAAAGACTTGCACTCAACACTCCCTACGGCTTTATTCATGACAGCCAAAACCTGGGAAGCCCAGCACTTAAGGAACTGATTAGAAGACATGAGGGAACTGTTAGATACCCGACCTAGTGTGTGCTAGAATAGTGTCCAGCAATAAGAACATGTGCAAGTCAGACGGACTGCTCCACAGGGCACCCGGCTGGGGGAACGAAGTCGTGCACAAAAGGTCACGTGCTATGAAATCCTAAAGTGAGTGTGCGAGGATATATGTGAAATCCTGAAGAAGGCGAGCCTGCCAAGGCAGCAGAGGGCGACTGCCAGGTGGGAGCAGGCAGCCAGCTGCAGAGGGGCAGGAGGGCAGTTCTGACCTCACCCTCTACTACATTGTGACACATGAGACAGGACGATGCACCCACCGAACGCACACAAAAATTCGCAAGCGTCACTGCAAGAAGAGCACACCTCAATTGAGCCGATTTTAAAAATACTTTATAAACAAAGAAAACCACCATGAATTTTGTTTCTTGGGGTCTTCAGGATGGGCTGGCGCCCCGCACGGGTGGACGCTCAGGAGCAAGGGCTGGAGCGAAGCACAGGGAGTCGAGACCCCTGGCACGGGGCTGGGCTGGGCCTGCACTGTCCACACACACCTACATAGGAAGTGTCTACCAAGGGCCTTTAAAAGGACTTCCGCTGCCTGCCCACAGCCATCAATTAACTCCAGCTGTCATCTGCTCAGTCACCTCAGCCCTGGTGCAGGTCCACCAGCGGGACCTTGGCCACCGGCCAGCCCTGCCTGGCCCCACGGGCTCCCTCCCCTCCAGAGTACACTTGTCACCATCTGCAGGCTGGATGCGGCAGGAACGCAACTCCCACAGTTTCCCAGAGAAAAAGCATGTGGCAACTAACCCTCTGTCCTGAGCACATCTGATTTACTACAAAGAGCTGGTGACAGGAACTCAATGAGCTACAGATGCGTTTCAGAAAAGAACTTTTTTAAGGGCAAACTGAGTGAGGCTGGCACACACACTTCCCACTCCTTCTGTCTCAGTTACCTCAGGCCCTTCCCTGGTCCCGTCCACCACAGCCAGTGAACTCCCGAGTGCCCTTCCCAATGCCAGTTCCCAGGCAGCTTTAGTATCTCCCGGCCACAGCCACTTTCCCCCACGTCATTCATCTCCATCTGCCAGACGAACCTCCCAACCCTGCCCTTCAGGAGACTGAAGGGCGGCAGAGACATGAATCCAGCAAGGTTAGTCCCCCCACAGTCTCACCAAGTCCCAGCCCCTGCCCAGCCAGGTTGGAGGAAAAGGGAAAATCAGACGAGGCCACGCGTCTTAGTGAAGAACATGCACACCGTGTCTGCACTCACCACACGCAAAACCCGTTCTCTGGACGCAGGGCACGGGCTGCGCTCCTTCAAGCGTCACCCTCCATCACACCCTGTTGCGCAGGCCCATGCGGCAAGCCAGACCCAGCCCAGTGCCCAGGGTTTCAGCACCCACTGGAGGACAGAGATCCAGAAGCAGACGCTGTGGAGTCAAGTGCCAAACAGAGTGCAGAGGGTGGGGACGTGGGTGGCAGTGCTCAGAGCAGCCTCGGCCCCCTTCTCCATAAAATGACTGAGAGGAGCCACAGGCCACTCTGCTCCCAGCAGGAAACTCCTATGACAACAGCACTCTGGACCCCATCCCCACTTCCAACTCTGTGCAGCCCCTCCATACTCTAGGCCTCTCAGCTGTGTCCCTAAAGCGACCTTGGTCTCCACGCTCGGTGGGCGTTTTCTCACTTCCAACCTGTCTCCAAACCCTCAAGACCCTCCCAACATCTCTTCCTCCAAGAGGCCCCCTCGTCCTCAGGTCACACCACACGTCCTCTGCTCCCCTGTCTGGAGTTTGATGCTGCAGGTTCCCCGAGGTTAGGGCCTGTCTGGTGCTTCTGTGTCCCTACCAACCACGGTGGTTGCCCTGAATTTCATCTCGATGGTCCCTTCTCCTCCGGCAGCTGAACAGGGAGACTGCAACATGCCAGAGGCCAAGGCACCTCCACTCCATCTCGGTTGGCTTAGAGTTCCTGAGCCCACAGCTCATCACCTGTCCTTCTCTGGGCACTCACTGTTTACCCACATGCAACACCTGTGTGCAGCCTGAGCTTAAATGAAAGACCATGGCCCTGTTTCCCCCCGGGGGCCAGAAGATGGGTTCTTCCACCTCTTTGACCCAGAGTGGAATGGAAAATTCTATACCTCCAAAGTTTGTCAGGTGACTACAGTCCAGGGACCCAATCCCTGCCAGAACGTCCCATGCTGTCCGTTCCCACGTCTAAAGTCACACAAGAGACTCGGACTTCTACAAACTGTGTAACGAGGTTTAAGAAAACAAGTAAATCTTCCAAATAAAAATGGTACAGATAGAAAGAGATGCAAACCCACATCTCACCCTCCTTCCACCCTAGCATGTGGTCTTTTGATGGGTCAGAGATGACAGCCGGACATTCCTGCACCCTGCTCACGGGACCTCAGCTGCACCAGCCCCAAACAAAAGCCTGGAAACTGAAAGCCACGGCAAGACAAAGTGGCAGTGCATCCAACGCCCCGGGCCAGCCTCGTAAGGCCTGCCGGCACGGGAACCACACAGCCCACACAGGTGCCAGCCATCGCTGTGACCCTCCCGTCCTCCACCCAGCACTTGAGCCGCCCCACCCTGTGAAGACTTGCAGTCCACGTGACAAGTCGGCTTGTCATTTCCTTCCCAGGAATCATCCCTATGACCTCAGCAAGATCCCTGCCATAAGCTCGGGAGTGCTCCTGCGGACTCACCTCAGGAATCCCCTCGATTACTCTCCGTCTGAGCACGAGGCAAGCCCAGGTGTGTGGCTCAAATTTATAGGAACGAAGCCATCAGACACGACCGTCATGACAGAAACGAGAGTCTCCATACAGGAAGCACTGGGGCTCCCCTGGGAAGGTGAGGGCACAATGGGGCAGGCAGAGAGGCCAAGGGCAGGGCTGAGCCACAGGCTTTGGTGCAAGACCGAGTTCACTCTAGGCTCACTGCACACCTTGGGTCCTCGTGGGGTGGCGTCCCGAGGCTGAAGCCTCACCACAGGAACAAGGCCACCGGAGTTGAGCTACACAGGCCCCAAGAAACCCCAGGGCTCCCCAGTCGGACGTGTGGCCTTAGCCCAGAGACAACCTCTCGGCCCCTCCTGGGGTCCTGCCACAAAACATGCACTCTGTCCGGGAGGGTGCCACAATTTTCTAGACCTAAAATTCCAGGGGCCTCGGATGCTTTAGAGAAGGAAATGAAAATAACTCAAAGGATAGCACTATGTAACACAGATTGCCTTTCTGGATTCCGGGCATGAAGAATTCTCTGTGACAGATGCACAGGAGGGCCACGTGCCCCATTGCCCAACACCAGGCTCAAAGACATGATATTCCTGGCCAAAAAGAATGCCTCACCTAACTGAAACATTCAACCTACATGTGCATGTCCAGTGGCTAAGAAAGTCTAACTGACTGGCAGATAAGCGTGCAAGTGACTGGCCCAGTCAACAGCAGGAAGCAGAATGGATTTCCAAGCCAGCAAAGTCAGCACATCTGCTCATCCTGACAACCTGTTCGTCCACACCAGTCAGTCTCATCCTGACATCCCTGGGAGGTGCCGAGATCCCTGCTGTACAGATGAGGAGACCGAGGCACAAAAAGATAACTTGCACCCAGCCATCTAACAAGTGGACGGCAGGCATACGCATTCACACCCTGGACTGTGAGTCCAACATCCTTGATTATCTCCTCTTACATTCTAGCATTTTCCCCACATTTGAAGAGTGAAGAGTTCCAAATACATTAATTACTAAGGAGAAATGTCACCAAAATACTGATGGCTTTTAAAAAAACCACCTTGGTCAGAAAACCCAGAGAGACCAACTTTACATTTCCCTGTTTCACTCAACAGAGAATGCTGAAGGTAATGCTGACACTCGGGACGGAAGAGAGCACACGTGGCGCTGAAGTCAGTGTGGGTGCCCAGTGGCCTGCTGGGGTGCTCACCTTCTATGCACCTGCCGTCCCTCACTACCGTCAGCTGGGCCCCCTCCACCTATCAGATGGCCAAGACTCCAGGGCAGCTGAGCTCAAGAGGCCCTTTCTGTCAATATCCGGTTCCTGAATACATTCCAGATGGCAGAGTCTGACCCCTGGACAAGTGGAACATAATCATGCCTAAGAGCTGGGAGGACATATCCCAAAGAGGTTTGGGGGAGGGGCAGGGAATAAGGGCAGAGGGGGACAGTTTCCTGGATCCACCAAGGTCAGCACCAGATTTTAAACCCAAAGGACAGGAAATCCAGTAAAGACAGACCATCCAAGGACAGGAGCTGTCACAGGTGCAAAACCCAAGAGCCCCGGCCACTGCACACTTTGTACTTCTCCTCTGGCACTGGCCTGGGGCTTCCTGCAGTTTCATCTCATTAACGACTTAGTATCTCTCCAAATTTCAGAATGAGGAATCCGAGGACCAGAGGAGCTTTCACATCGACACACAAGCCCTCAGTAAGCAGCAAAGTGGGACCTGAACCCTGGAACGTGAACGCCAGCGCCCACCCAGGCTCATTCCACCAGACCACACCGAGTTTTCAAACGGAAGCCACCAACGGATCCACAGAGGCCCTCAAATCAAAAGCTAGGATGTGGGCAGAGACTAGAACAAGAGGTAAGAAGGTCCCACGGCCAACATCCTGCCAGGCAGGCAAACTACTAAACTGATTCACCTCGCACAAACGAGGACCGGGCCGTGGACAGTCTTGAGACTCCCCAGGCATCTGGTCATTTGGAGCCAGTCCAAGATGGCGGCTCTCTGGTGACGGGCAAGTCAATCTCCTTGATTGAGGAGCAGAGTGCATCCTCGTCAGGCTCTCCAGCTGCCGCACCCCCAGCATCAGAACATGCAGCTTGTGCCTCAGAGCTCATGAATAGAGACTGCTGTCAGCCAGATGATCCTTCCCCTCAATTAAAAATATTTCTGGACAATTTTCCTGCACACACGGGTAGGCAGCCTTGTGGGGAAGCCATTAGCTTCCCAGGGGCAAGCCTCTCCACGCCTGGGGAGCTAGCACAGGCTGACGGATTTGGACGCAGACAAGGGCCGAGAGGATCAAGAGGGAAAGCGAGGAAGGCAAGCTGCACTGACAAAGACAGCTGGAATGCCAACATTTCTCAGCTCTTTTTATTCTGGACCCAGGAGGAAACCCTAGGAACGGCTGAATGATTAAAACCTCACACAGGTTCACGCGCTCAGGTAGCGCGTGCTTAATGAGAAGTTAGTCAAGTCACAAGCTGGTTAAGTCTCCTATTTTAAATGTCTAGCATGGCTTTGAAGAGACCTTACAAAGAATCCCATCCATATTTTTACTCCCAGATAATCAAGATTTACCCTCAAGCAGGCTTACCAGGCACAAAGCCACGGCCACCAAATCAGGTCTCATGCCACCCAGCCCTGCACTCTTCCTCATCCCAGGTCACCCTCTGTCCTTTCACACTTAAAGAACCACCCACGCCCCCTCTGCATGCTCATTTTTAAGGTTTTGATTATTACATAATAAAACATAGGGCCCCATGTTCCTGCAGATGGGCCCCCACAACAACCAAAAGAAAATGACAACTGCAAACCAGCTACGTCCCAGGCACTGGGGATAGTGAGGCAGACTAAACAAAGTCTGTCTTTGAGGAGCATGAAGTGCCATTCCTGAGGACAGACAATGAGCGGACAATGTGTGGCCCACAACGTCAGAGAGGACCAGAGGGAGCAAGGACAGCAGCGTCCCAAGGCCGAGGTGGGACTTCTGAGGCTTGTTCACCAGCTGACACCGGCACCCGGGAGGGAGTTGCTGATTGAAGGATGAATCCAAGAGTGTTGCTGTGCGGGACAGGGAGGTGCCATGTAGGCAAACAGACGTGGAAGCTAAGTGGAGGTTATGGAGAACTGTCATCACGTTGAGAAACGACCAAAAATAAATGTGTGACAAACATTTTATGGCCTGTTTTCACAGAACACTCCACACCCAGCACTGTGAATGGCCCCAGGAAGCAGAGAGTAAATCACCCGACTGTGCAGCCTCCTGAGGCCAGAAGCCCAGCCCACCCCAGGAGTCTCCAGAGCCCACGGACAGCACATGGTCAGTGGGTCTAGAAAACACCTTTCTCCACGAAGCTGCAGCAGTCTTTCTCAGGCCAGAAGATCTCACATGGGAGGAGCTCAGGGCTCTCCATCCACAACCAACCACAGTTCCTGGAAACCCCATTAGTAACATCATCAACCTGAAGGGACGCCCAGTGTAGCTCACACGCATCTTGTCTTTGAGTTCTCCCAACAATCCTGCAGGATGGGTAACGAAGGGCCTTGCCTGGGGCCACACACCAAACACAGGCCTGCATGATGGTGCTGTGTGTGGCTCAGGGTTCACAGACGCTGGCTAAATGCACCATCGTCATGTGACCCCGTAAAACCAGCAAGTCTAAACCACCGTCTTAAAGGTGACTTAGTGGAGGGACTCCTGAAAACGTCTTGCCTCCACATCACACACCCGCATCACCCTGAATAAACACACTCAATCCGTGGCCTGCTCTTCCTGTAAGTGCTCCAGGGGCACCTGGTGTTCAGATCACGGTCACTGGGCTTCACTGACACCAGCACCACCACAGAGTCCAAGTGCGCGATTCTATCCCTTGACCCAGCAAATACCAAGGCCACTGAGGCGTCTGGAAGGGCTTAAGTGGGCCCCTCAAGTTCTCCCCAGCTGTGTATTCTCACCGCAGGTCTGTTCTGTTCACATCGCACAACCTGGAAATTCATCCGCGCATTTGTAAAGCCCACACTGCCCCTGCAAATTAACATCCACTTCCTCTTCCCAAGCAAGCATTCCCGCCCAATCCCAACATGAATGGCTCCTTAAGGTACTCTACGTGTAAAGGTCGGGATACACCCCGATTACTTTAATGATGAGTTTATATAAAAGGATTTTTTCCACTAATTCCCCAAAGAAAACGTCACGTATTTGCTTCATAAAAACCAACACACACACACACACACACACACACACCCTACTTGTCATCTTCAGAAGGACTCGATTTGCTGACCATTTGACCACACTATTCCCTAATAATTACTCGTCTCTGTCCCTCACAACTAGACGGTGGGTCCTAGGAGGCACACATCTAGAATCCTGGCAACTAGCATAATAAGTGACCAGATTGCTAGGAGCAGAAGCAACAAAAGGATGAATGAACAGCGGAGGAGTTGAGTGCGCCCCAGAGTGGCCTACCTACACTCCGATTCCACCTCCGCTTAATCTGGGTAAAGCCAAACAAGCTTCAGCTTCTCCAAGTGGGACGGCCACCTCAATCTCCATTCCCCGCCTCCTGCAAAACAGTCATCTTTGATCTTGCACCAACCTAGATCTAAGAAGAATTTTAATTAAGCTCATCTGCATGACATACAGCAAGCAGATGCTTCTAAACAAAACATCGTTTTTTCAGAGTAACTTCTCCGATTTAGTCACACTTTCCATCTGAGCTCCTAAACCAACAGTGATTATAATTTGTGGACAAAAATTGTGCAAAAACTTCAAGGTTCACCAGGGCAAAGCATTCCTATTCTTGGAAACTGAAGTACACGCTTTTGTCAATCCACACACTTTCTCTCAATAATACTTCAAGCCATCGTTCAGGGTAGCCCAAAAGAAAGCAAGCACACAAAGCTGCTTACACCTCTTTTTTTATTATTAATACATTTTTAGTTGTAGATGGAGACAATACATTTATTTATTCATTCATTTATTCTTACGTGGTGCTGAGGATTGAACCCAGTGCCTCACATGTGCGAGCCAAGCGCTCAGCCACAGAGCCCCAATCCCAGCCCCACCTCTTTTCTTAATAAAAAAAAATCTGTTCTGTGTTGTTTGTTATGGGCCTGTTACATTGAAGCAGGAGCTACTGCACCCCAAGATCTTATACCTATGTATCAGCCTCACCCATCAATCATCATATCATCAAAACCGACTTCCCAACATCACACCCTCCAGTGAGGGCAAGTTTCCTCCATAAAGAAGGAAGGAAAAGGGAGAAAAGTTGGAGCAGCAGAAGAAACCAGGAAAGGAGGTAAAGGGGGGATCAGCCTAAGAGTCTTTCCTGGCATCAGAAGGAGCTGGGCACAGGCTTTGGGATCACACTCTCAGTTACCTATCTGGCCACCACTGTCCTCCCCTACCCCTTAGGAACACAGACTCAAGCACTATACCGTATGTTCAATCTGCCAGGCTGAAGGCACACCGAGAACCATCTCCATCAGGCTGGACACCCTGCTGCAGAGAGCTGGCCAACTCAACTGGCAGGGTTGTTCCCCAAGGTGCGACCCCAGAGATCGCCATAAACCTTGGTGCCCTTATTCAATGGTCACCCAGCACAACCACTGTGACAGCCCTGGGCGAGGGGCTAGGAGAGCAACTGGTGTCTCAGCAAGGAACTGAACCTGTACTTCTGCAGTCCAGGCCAGACTCTATCTCTGAGCCACCAAAGCACATGCCAGATGACTGCAATCCAAAGAACACCTACGCTCACTGCCTCGCCCACATCAAGTTCACTCAAGCACAGAGCACAGACCTGCAGCCTCACTGCTAAGATACGCACATACAGTGAGCGTCTGAAGTACACGTCACCTCCTTTGCCCATATGAAAAGATTAAACTAAAAGGGGCCAACACACGCCCAGGAGCACAGAGCCACCGAACGGTCGACCCAGGCGTGAAATTCACAAGTGCCCTTCCAATGACAAAGTCCTTGTCCTATCCAATACACTCTCCTAAACAAACTACCTGGACCCTAACACATTCAACCAGGGACCCCTCTGCTGCCAGGCGCCGCGAGTCCTCTTTTTGCCTACTGGATGCATCCTTTGAGGCCCAGATCAAATGCCACTCCTCTCCTCTGCCTCCCTCTCCTGGATTTAGCAGAATGCCTTGTACAGAGTAGTTGCTTAGTGAATGTTGACTACACTGAAAATATACATTTCTGCAAAAGGAAAACTACAGTACCTTTATTCTCAGAGGCATGAGCACTAAATCAGCTTCATTTTCGTGTATGTATGTAAACACTGGACTCCAGTAAGTTCATGAGGAACTCAGTATCACACCATTGCTGGGCACACAGAAAAGGACAAAGACTGACCAGAAAACCTCTCCCTGAAAACAGGGAAACAAAGAATTAATGTTTTACATGCATCAACCAAGATTCTGTACCATTATTACTTAATATCAATGAAATATCTTCCTGGTCATTGTTGAATTCAGAAAAACTATTGTCCTAATACACGAGCTCATGTTTTTGCTTTGGAATGTGACTTTGCACTTATTCTGACATTTAAGTAAGTCTGTAAGGCCTCCTGTGAAGACCTGGACTGTGCTGTCCTAGGATATTGTCTGCTTTTCCACCCGACTCCATTCCTTTCCACAAGCCACCCGTCAGCAGCACCCAAGGGAAAGGAACACACTTCTGGGGGCTCTGAGGGCTTGGAAAAGTCCCTCAACCTCCATCAGCATCTTCTGTGGAAACGAGGACGTCACTATGGAGAGTGGCTGCATAAACAGCGCTCAGTAACGTCAGGGGAGATGGAATTCACTTCTCCTTCCTTCTAAGAAACAGAGCCTCCATTTCCTCATTTATAAAATAAGGGAAATGGTACCTATAGCCCTGGGCTGTGATGGGATTGCTCCGCCACACCCGCGTCTGGCACATGGTAAGGCTGCAGAAGGGCTGGTGTGCACGCTCTCTCTCTCTCTCTCTCTCTCTCTCTCTCTCTCTCTCTCTCTCACACACACACACACACACACTCTTTCTGACAGAATTACGACTTGGCAGACTGCACCCTGCAGGTGAGTGCATGGTGGCAGCGGTGGCGACTCTGGCTGTGCTCTGCACTGAGGTGGCAACAGCTATCCTCAGATCCCAACACCCGACACCCAACACCCGACACAAACTGTGCCCTGCCCCCCCCCCCCCCCCCCGCCCACAGGCCACCACGGCAAGGAGCAGTCCCAGCCTCGGAAGTGAGACGAACCCACACACCAACAAGGTAAAGAGGGAAGCCCATGTGCTCCTCTCGCCGCTGCCGGAAAAGCCTCTGACGGAATCAAACACCCATTCATGACAAACCTCAGCGAACCCGCCGCAGCAGGGAACCTGCAGGGACAGCCACCGAGCCCTGTGGCTAACACAGACCCGAGGAGCAGACTGGTGGGGAGCCAGGCGGGGACACCCCTCCCCACACACCCGGGGTTTCTGCTACAGGCTCCACGAGGGAGACCTTAGGGAAGGAAAGCTCTTGGGACAGACACTCTGGGTGGTGCGAGGGACGAAGAGCTTCCGCGGAGGTGGCACAGCTGTCATCAGGACGCTGCTTTATAAAGTGAAGGGGGCTGCAGCCCATTAGAGCCGGTGGGTGACAAGGAAAGGTCGTCTGGCTTATTTCGTGATTAAGTTTCTGCCTTAAGCTGACAAAAACCCCGAGTGTTGGAACTGAAGCTGTCGGATATCAGGGGCGCCCCGAGCCTAGCAGCTCTCTGGTCCCACAGATGAGGAAACGGAGGCTCCAGAAGGAGGAAACCACTGGCCTTGCCCAGGATAACATGCCGCTTTCTACTGAAGACCAGAAGGAGACGAATGTTTTAAAAATGGAACAAATACAAAGAAGTGGTATATCATCTAAAGCTGTCATTTATACACATAACCAGTAAACTGACCCACGTGCAAGCTCACCAAGTAGCCTGCCAGGATCAGCACCAGGTAGCGCAGAGCCCACGTCCACCCCAGCAGTGCTGTGGCTCCGCCCTACCCTGACCACCTCCAGTGGTGGGTGGAGGGAGTCACAGCTGGCTGCAGACCGCCTGCCCACAGGACCCCTCGGAGCCACAGGAGACCTAGAGCAACACCTTCGGAACAGGTGCAAGATGTGAAGGGACGGCTGCGTCTCACCAACCTTTCTCAAAACAACTGTTCTGCCAATCAAAGGAAGAAACCTGAGCCCCTGCTGACCGCAAGGTCCTCCACCTGACCAGCAGTGGTCCCAGTCCAGCCCTCCCACCACAGAGCTGAGAGACCCAGCAGGCGCCTTCTAGACCCCGATGCACTTCATAAAGGAGAAACCCCTCTTCCAGCCTCCAGAGTCGGGGCCCCCTTCAAACTTCTCCATTTCACTTACTTTTAAAAAGCAAAAGTCTGAAAGCAACATTAATCATCAAACATGTACAAACAAGGACTTCTTACCCTTTTCTAAAGCTTCCACCCACTCAAGCCCGAGGCGGGGGTTTTCCTGGATTCCCACCCGTTCCTCAGTGCCCACGGCCAAAAGGTCAGGCTTGTTCCTCTGCTGGTCTTTCCAGCCGTCCCTGCTGACCCTGCCTGGCCTCTGCCTTGTCCGCCTGCCCATCTCCCCACCCCCAGCCCTGCGCCATCTCTGGGGGATCCTTCTCATACAGGACCTTGCCCTGTCCCTGTCCCCGTGGCTCTGAAGGCCCCCTCGGCTCCAACAGGATGAAGCCTGAGCTCCTTGGCTTAGGAGAATGTGAACCAAGAAGTCAATCAGAAGCAGCCAACGCCCTCTGGGAAAATAAACCGTTTCTCTGACACAGGAAAAGACACAGGAAAACAAGGAAAAAATTAATTTTTAACTGTGATAGAAATAAACTTAGTTCCAAATTCTAAAGGCAGGATATTACAAAAAGAAAAGGTGAAATACATTGTGTGTCTCCCATACGCATACACATACACACAACACACACACACACACACACACATACAGTACACATACACACAAAGAACACAAATATGTGTACAATAATGGGGCAAGAGTTTGTTTTAATTTTTACCCATCTATAATTCCATTTAGCTCTCTAGTAAAAGACCTTCTTTTTTGAGTGTGTGTGGTGCTGGGGTTTGAACCCAGGACCTTGTGCAAGCACCCTACCAACTGAGCTATATCCCCCAGCCCTGTTAAAAGTCTTCTTAATAAACACTGAATTAAGAATTTTTATGAAGTAAATTAAATTCAAGTTCTTCTGTCAGTACTAAGGCAGCTTTCATTTAATGCATCTTCATAACAAAGGTAAGATATTCAAATGTACCCCCAAAAGAGCACATCCGGCTTCAGCCCAGAGCAAGGTTCAAGGGCAGAAAACAGTAATGCAGGCAAAGGCTCGAGGACACAGCAGGCGTCTGAGAGGATAGCATTCCAATCCAGCTCCTCCTCCAACTCCAAACGCCTCTGTGGACTTGACAGGTCCCTGGACCTGAAACCCTGACCTACACTTCATGGCACTGGTCACCTTTAAGTTTCGGTTAATGAAAACTTCCACCCCATCTTCCTCCTACCCAACAGAAAAACAAACTCGGACCCACCAAGGCTGTCCCTGCTTCACCAGCAAACTAAGGCCCATGAGCAGCTGGGATGCAGGGAGACCCCTGGGGCTCCAGCCACCCTCCATACCTGCCAACCTCCCACCGCTGGCCTCCCAACCTCAGGACTGATGACCCTTGGGGCAAGGCCACTCTTCCTGGCAAGGGCCCCCATGCACCGTAAAACGTTCAGCAACCTTCCTGGCCTCCACCCCTCAGATGCCAGGAGCACCCCTCGTCCCCCACCATAATCATCAAACATGCCTCCAGACCTTGCCAGAGTCCCTCAGCTGACCAGACTGAGCACCCTATCCCGCTGCCCACACCATTCACCAGCCTCAACATCCAATCAAGGTCATGGGGTACCACTCTCATGGCAGCGTCTGGCTGGCTTCTTCTTCAATGTCCTCATCACAGTGAGGCCACAATGGCCACTTGGCCACCCAGCCCAGTCCACAGCACACTTCCCTGGTGCCCGCCGGCCTACAGCACAGCACCTCCCCCTCCCCTGTGCTTGCAGGACTCCAGTCTCCCCTCTGCTCCCTGATATTTCTCGGATCCCTCCGCACCCCAAGGCCCTAATGCAGGAGCCTCCCAGCCTGCCAAGGGCCTGGGGCTACACCAGGGACAAGCACAGCAGTGTGACTTGAACACTTGGCCTCTCCTAGAAGGAGCTGACACCGTGAGACTGACACAGAGCAAGCCGTGGGCAAATCAGAGCTATCCAAAGGACGGCCACGTTCTCCCTCACGCACGGTCTGCCTGGGAGGCAAAGCCATCTCGCTGCTCTCCTAGGTCTCAGAGCCACTCTGTCCTGGGCACCGGGCCCCTGCTCCACCACGGCTGCCCTGGTACATGCAGCACTAGCCATCTGTGTGGCTCAGAGGTGATCTTTGTCACTCAGGTCAAACTCCAGGCCCCATTTTTTTGTTTGTTTGTTTTAAACAATACAAACTAGACTATGGGGAGTATTCAGATTTTATCAGTTTTTTAATATTTTTTTGTTGTCCATGGACCTTTATTTTTATTTATTTTTATGTGGTGCTGAGAATCCATGGTTCCCTGCCTTCACGCCAAGAGGAAAATCCCAGAGGGCATGTGTCGGTCAAGGAGGTAAAACTGCAGGTGGAAACGTCCAGCGCGTCTGGAGCTGGGGGGAGTGGGCCAGTGGAACACAGAGCCCTCTCCCCCTGCACGCTCAGCACTCGCGGGCAGCTCCAGTCCACTCTGAAAGTCCTCTCCACACTTCCCCAAACAGGACGTGCTCCACCAGTGAGTCATGGAGAACGGGGTATTTCTAGAAATCCACTGGAAGGAAGGTGTGGGAGAGTCTCTGAAGGGAGAACAAAAAGACAACGTGGAAAGCTAATTATGAATCTGCAGGGCGGGAAGTGGGCTGCTGGCCTCCCCCCTGCAGCCAGCCCAGCTCGCCAGACTCCACCTGCCCCCACAGTCCAACAGCTGGACCCAACAAATGCCTCTTCCTGCACCTCAGCTGCGCCCACCCTCAGCCCCCTGGATCAGCATCCACAGAGGGCCCGCCATCCCCTCCCCAGTGCTCCCTGCTCCTCCTCCTGCCCACAGGGGTCCTGGAAGGCCACTTACCACCATGGCCTTGGCCTCCCTCGGCCAGGCAGCTACAAGCACCCTCACCATGAGACAGGGCCAGCCGACCCCCTTCTGGTTCCTCTTAGGAGTTCTCTGAGCCCGTCTCTGTGCAGCCTGGGAACCGGCTCCAATGCTGTACAACCGGAGGCTTAGAGGAAGCCAGGTGTGGGAAAGTGTGCACTCAAGACCACCCTGAGGTGGAGTCCAGCTCTGCGACTTCCACTGTGTCCACTGCGTCCTCTCTAAACTCGGGGGTGACTGCACCTACCCACAAGGACACTACACACATTAAACACATTTAACGTCTGTGGAGCACCTCATGCCTGGCACACAGTGAGCATGATATACGTGTTTGTTAAACAAAAACAAGTAAATGAAGCCAGGTATGGTGGCACATGCCTGTAATCCCAGCTACCTAGGAGGCTCAGGCAGGAGAATCCCAAGTTAAAGTCCAGCCTCAGCAACTTAAGAGCGATCCTGCCTCAATAAAAATGAAAAATAGGGCTAGGGGTGCTGGGGTTGTGGCTCAGTGGTAGAGCACTTGCCTAGCATGTGTGAGGCACTGGGTTCAATCCTCAGCACCGCATAAAAATAGAGGCATTGTGTCCATCTACAACTTTAAAAAAAAAAAAAAATTCTTTTAATTAAAAAAAGTTTAACCAGTACCAGAAAAAGCAAGTAAATGAGCATACTTGACCAGAGCCACACTGGCATCAGCTGGGAAAGCCAGCGTCAGAGCAGAGGTCTGGCTGCTTCGGGGCCAGAGACGCCCTTCTCACTGCACAGCTACGGGAGGACGGCAGCTCTGTGAGAAATGGGCAGAGCATGCTGGTCCCAGGCCACCATTCACACCTTACCAGAGTTACTGAAGCAGAAATCAGAAGAATTTATAAAAAGCTGCCTCTGAAAAGAAATTATACACACCACAGAGCTACCTGGGCCTACAAAGAAAAAGACAGAGCAGGGACGCCTCTGATCAAGGTGACCCCACAGTCTGTATTTAGAGACTGGGGACAGATTTCCTCAAGACAGTACTAGGAACGGGAAAGCTGGAGGACAGAGCAGGCGGGACCTTGACTTCCCTCCCCCAAGCCCCAGGTCAACTGTCACATGGATGTCGATCACTGTCACCACAGCCACCCACTGGGTCAGCCTCCCTGCTCTGCTGGACGACAGTCGGACGAGCCACTGTTTCAGAGCTGTGCCCTCAATCTGCTGTGGTCCCACCAGTGAAGAAATGAGCTCAGGCCCACCATGTCCGCCCCTCCTAATGGCAGCAGCTTGGAGCTACGAGGACTCTGTGGGGCCCAGCTGGTGACGGATGGGGAACAGCACTGCAGCTGGTCACGTGTCCAACCTAGGACGTCTTACTCCAGAGGGTCAAGGCCACCCTTTCTGCATAGGATGGGACTGAGACTCAGGTCTTGAGGGGGCTACACCAACTCAACTTTTAAACTGCTGTCCTCTTAGGACCAAGGCCCTGGGGTCTCAAAGGAGCAGTGACAACGCAACCCCCAGGAATGAACGCGGCCTTTCACTCCCGCCTTTCAAGCCGTGTTTGCCGGCCAGCTTTATGCACCTGACAGACACGTGGGGAGCATGTGTGGGGTGCCAGGCACAATTCAAGGTGCTAGAGATGCATCACTCAATGAGGTTGAAAGTCCCGGCCCCCGTGAAATTGAGATCCAATAGGATGGAGGCGAGACAGAAAATAAAAACATGCCAAATAAATGATGCACCATGTGAGGAGGTGTTATGTGTAAGGGAACGGCAGGGCCGGAGCCGGCAGGAGGGGCTGGCAGGCTCGGTGGGAAGGGCAGGTCAGAAGGAAGGGACAGAGCCAGGTAGATGACCAGCGGAAAAGAAGATATCCAACAGACAGGGTTGAGAGGGGCAGGGGCGGGATCAGGCAGGGCCGGGGGTCAGAGTCTGGTCACTGCCCAGAAGGTCAGGAGTGCCAAGTTCAAAGTCAAACCTTTGCACCAGGGCAGTGGCTGTTGAATAATCCAGGTGACAAATGACAGCAGTCCAAACTGAGCTGTAGAATGGAGAGGAGGGCCATGTCAAGAGACCGAAGCAGCAGAGCAATCCACGGATGAGAGAAGCAACACGCTGCTCCAGATACCACTGCCCAAGGGTGTGCGTCAGCCCGGGAGGCTCAGGCAGGGCTGGGAAAGGCACCAAACCCTCCAGGTGCAAAGGAGAGGAAGGCGAGGCAGGAGGGTTCCAACCAGAGAATGAGCATGGGGACCGAGTGTGGATACAGGGACACCCAAAGGCACGGTGGACAGCGGCCTGCCTCTTGGTAAACCAACAAGCAAGGACAGAGCCCTCCAGCAGTGTGGCCAGGGCAGGTGTCCAGGCATCTGAACGGGGGCTGGGAAGAGCTGGCCTCAAGAGGCCACTGTGTGTAACACCGAGCAAGCATTCCCTGGCATTCCACCAAGCAGGTAGCCGGTACTGTGTCCCAACACAAACCAAGCCTTTTCAAAGCCCAAGCGGCCACCACCACACAAGACGCTCACAAAACTGAGGCTTCAAACAGAGAGGTGACCTGACAGGAGCCCCAGAGCAGGTCCCTCTTGACTGAGGTCAGAGAAAGACGGTAGAGCCAGAATCCCAGTGGGGAGCCAATGGAACCGTCACCTGCTCCCTGGTCAGGGAGGGAGGAAGGAGACGGATCCTGGCAAACCCTTCCAGCAGACAGAACTGCCCAGCCACTGCCTTCCTCTCCCTCCCATCCCACTGCAAGAAGCAACTCCTCCTGCCCAGACTGGCCCAAGAAAGGGAAGGAAGTGGCTTGGGGAAAGTGACGACCCACAACCACAAACCAGCCCAGCGGGCAGGGCCACCACCCTGCCAGGGGGGGCGGGGATTTGTGCTGCCAGAAGGTAAGAAGCGGCCGTGCCCTGCCGTGGAGGGAGCCCGGGGCCTCCCACACCGTGGCCCGTGCTGGGTGTGGACAGCACAGCCTGCCCCAGCTGGCTGCCTCCGAGCACTCTGCTGCGCCTACCGCCTACGCTGCGGTCCTCGTCAGGGCCCCAGGTTAGAACTGCGGCATTTTCCTAACATCTTCCTGGGAGAGGGAAGAGCTTCCTCTCCTTGTTCATACCTACCGGCAGCTCAGGAGATGCAGCTCAGGAGAACAGATACCTCTCAGCTCAGGAGATGCAGCCCGCGTCGGCATCTCGGCCAGCAGCAGGGCCTGTGTCCAGGAGCAGAGGCTGCCCTGTCCTCCCTCCAGGGAAAACTGTGTTCCAGGCAGCTACAGGCCTGCCCCCTGGGGAGCCAGTCACTACAAGTGACTTCCTCAGTTCAAGATCTTCTTCTCAGCAAAAGAAACCATCAGTGAGGTGAACAGAGAGCCTACAGCTTGGGAGCCAATGTTTACCATCTGCGCATCACACAGAACACTAATCTCCAGGGTATGTAAAGGACTAAACACCAAAAAGACAAATAACCCAATCAATATATGGGCCAAGGAACTGAACAGACACCTCTCAGAAGGTGATACACAATCAGTCAACAACTATATGAAAAAATGTTCAACAACTAGCAATTAGAGAAATGCAAATTAAAACTACTAAGATTTCATCTCACTCCAGTCAGAATGGCAGCTACTAAGAGTAAAAACAACAATAAGTGTTGGTGAGGATGTGGGGGAAAGGCACACTCATACACTGCTGGTGGGACTGCAAATTGGTGTAGCCAATATGGGAAGCAGTAAGGAGATTCCCTGGAAAACTGGGAATGGAACCACCATTTGACCCAACTATCCCTCTCTTCGGTCTATACCCAAAGGACTTAAAAACACCATATTACAGGGACACAGCCACATCAATGTTTATAGCAGCACAATTCACAATAGCCAAACTGTGGAGCCAACCTAGATGCCCTTTAGTAGATGAATGAGTAAAGAAAATGTGGCATACATACACAATGGAATATTACTCAGCAACAGAAGAGAATAGAATCATGGCATTTGCAGGTAAACGGATGGAGTTGGAAAGTATCATGCTAAGTGAAGTTAGCCAATCCCCAAAAAAAACAAATGCTGAATATTATCTCTGATATACGGAGGCCGACTCATAGTGGGGTTGGGAGGGGGAACATGGGAAGATTAGACAAACTCTATATAGGGGAAAGGGGAGGGAGGGGAAGGAAGGGGGAAGGGGTGTAAAAAGACGGTGGAGTGACATGGACATCACTACCCTAAGTACATGTATGAAGACACGAATGGTGTGACTTACTTTGTATATAACCAGAGATATGAAAACCTGTGCTCTATGTGCACTATGAATTGTAATGCAATCTGCTGTCATATATACAAATTAGAATAAAAAAGAAAAAGATCCCTCCCAGACCCTGGGCTCAGCCGCAGTTCCTGGCAGACCCTCACCAGGGTCGAGCCTGGCCCACGCGGCCCACATGTGGTCATCTGAGTCCCTGCACTCCCTCCGGCTGTTAGGACTCTTGCTGCCATGGCAACCGCCTCTGCATCTGTAATCATCTGTTTACTTGTTTACTCTGAAACCGTGAACTCCCAGAAATCCAGGACTTCACTCACATCAGCACATGCCCTGCCCCAAGAGGAGGACAGACCCTCATCAAAGGCTGGAGAGGCAAACCCGTAGTCCCTTCTGCAGGAATCATCAAACAACGCCCAACAGCACCTCCTCACCTTTGGGTCAGGACCCCTCCGCACTGCCACCCACTCATTTGCATCCCAGCCACACTGACAGCCACCCAGTACAGAAGTTAGCCACCATCCAACACCCACCTCCACCTGCAGGTGACATGGGACACAGACCCCAGGCCCCACACTCCCTGGCGTTCTCTAAGCTTAGGCTCCGGCACCGTGCCCCTCCTAGAAGGCTCTCTCCGCCGTCTCCTGCTGCCATTACTTCATCACTTACTCCACACATACCTTCCAGTGTGCAGGGTGTGCCAGGCTGCGCCAGGCTGCTCAGCGCCCACTCGTCCTTCCAGCGCCACCTCAGCTTCAGACCCCTACAGGACATCAGCCACCACCAAGCCAGATGCACTGCTCCACCCTCTTCTAGCCCACTGGGCCTCTCTAACCCACCAGCAGCCCACCAAGGAGGGTGGTCCCGTTTCCTGTCTGCTTTGCCCCTGTGCCCAGCTCAGCGAGGGGCAGGTTATGCAGGTCCAGGTTGCTCATGCACAGAGGGAGTCCAGGCCCAGGGGAGTTCAGAGGAAGGGGCAACAGGGGTGGGGCTGACACTCCTGCCGACCCAGTGACCAGCATGCCCAGAGTAAGAGCAAAGGGTATCGTGGAAGCCACAGAGGCTGCATGGGCTCCCTCCAGCACACGACACCTCAGCCACCTCTGCTGTCTGAATCTGCGTGGCTTCTCCGCCCCAGCGAGACTTGATGGGGGTGAAGCGATTTTGAAAAGGAGACGTCTCTTCCCTCCCCAAGTGCTCCTTCCTCTCAACACTCCCACCTGTCCCAGAGCTCCTCTTCTCTGCCAAGTCCCCTCTCTGGCCCAACTGCCCACTGTCCAGCCCAGCCCTCGATGGGGGTCCCACATCAATGAGAAGATACCCCAGCCTCTGAGGGGAGCCAGCAGCACCCGCAGACACCACATCTCCCACCTCCAGTCCTGCAGCCCTGAGAGGGGCTTTGGGAGCTGCTGGAATGTCACAGGAATTTGGCAGGAAATAGGAACCCCCACTGGATCTCACTACTGTGATGACCAAACTCAAATTTGGGCTACATTGGCTAGCTATATGGTGCTGCTTAGGAAGAGAACTATTCATAATCACATCATCAACTAAGCAGCATATATTTACATGTATTAGGTATCAACAGAAATGATCTGCATACGGGTGTGCCAGGTCACATACACAGCCTATCGTCCCTGAGAATCTGAGAAATTCAAAGATGCAGTGGCCAGACGGAAAGAGACTACTGCTGTGTACATCACGGAGGAACTCTGCTCAGGAGGAAGGGTGCCATTCACCCCATCAGACACATCAGCCCCAGGAGGGGTCCTCTCCTGCTGCAGCCACCCTGTCACGCTTTCCAAAAGGGGGAACCAACCACCCAACACTGCAACCAAGGGAATGAGGAAAAGAGGCAATAAGATGAGACTCAAAGACTGGGCATCGCTTAGCTATCACCCCAAATCCCCTGCTCTTCTCCAGGACAGCAGTGAGTGGGCAGGAAGTAAAAACAGAAATAGGCACTAAAACTAGAATGCTCACTGTGACAGATGACATGGGCATATTCCAACACTGAAGGAAGCCAGGGGTGTCTCAAAAGGATGTTCCATTCCCATGATAAATAACTCAAGATGATGACTTTTCCAGGGTCATACAGCCAAAGCCTCCTTATCAAACACGGGCCATGAATTATGTTTTACACAAAAATTCAGGAATTCCTAGAACCTTATATTAAATGATTCACCCCAGTGCATTTAATTATAATTACCCTGTGAAACCTGCACTGCGCTGGCCAGTCCTGCTACTATTATCTGCTATTAGGAACATGCAGCGTCTCTTCCTGGAACAGCTGATACCACTATATTAATAGTAACGGGTACTATTAACTCTCTTCTGACGTAGTGTGGGACACTTCCTCATTATCTGTGCTCGCCAGGCCCTTCTAAACGCAGTAATGCATTACAGACAGTGCATAGGATGCCTGACACCTGGCTCCAAACAGGAATTGGTCAGAGACGTCAGAAGCAGAGCAAGCACACACAGAGGCCAGGCCCACTCTTTAAAATAAAATGACCACCAAGCACCTCCCAGATACTCCACTGGTTCTGGGAAACAGGAAGACTGTTCGTTGGACAGGAGCTGTAAGATCCTGGTCCAGTCTGGGGGCCACCCGCTGGATACCTTGTGTTAAAAAGCCACTGACCCTCAAGGAGGCTTCTCCTTGGCTGTAAAATGTCACCATGCCTGTCCTACCCAAGCAGTGTGTTGAAAACAGTCGAGTACCAATAAAAAGAAGACTTATTACAAGAAAAGAAAAATGAACTGCGCTCAGGAGTTCACGGCTGGTTTCGGGAAGTGAGAAGACAAACACAGGAAGCAGGTCCACTGTGTGGATGGTGCCTGATTCTACAGGAGACTGGCCGTAAAGGACTCTAGAAAGGTGACAACGCTCAAGTGCCTGGTGCTGCAGGGCACGGGCACCCGTGCCAAGATCTGACCCTCGCAGAGCATGTGCCTCAGGGTTAGGGGCTGGAGGTACAGCAGAGACCAACACCCTGAAAGGGTGAGGGTGGGAGGCTGCGGGTGGGGATGGAAACTGCCCAGGCCCACCAGGCTGGGGTCGCCCAGGCAGAGAGCCGATTTCTGGGCCACCGGAAGGTTGTCTGAGCAGCCACCCCCTCACCCTTCAGGCCTCGCTGACACCCACCTGTCCCAGCTCCAACAGGAACAAGCCACTCACCCCAACAGGCAGAAGGGCTGGCTCCCGAGGGCCAGGTGCCCCGTGCCATCTCTCTCCAACCTCCCAGCCCTTCTCACCCCTGGTGGGAGCTGGCCATGCCAGGCCAGGGCACAGTCTGCTGGCATTTTAGAAGATGGCAGCAGGCCCTGCTTTCCCAGGCTCCCTGCGACCTGTTTGCCGAGTCCCCCCCTCCCAGGCTTCAGAGGCAGGGAGGCCGTGGCACAGGCTGGTCTTGTACAGCAGCCAGGGCAGAGCTTGGGGCAGGGGCCAGCGTCCCCATCAGCTGATTCTGCCCCTCCCCCATTTACCACGAAGCCCCGCAGCAGGTGGCTGGCGGGACTCTCCAAGGTGGATTCCCCACGTTGGCAAGTGCCTTTCAAGCCACTGACAGTCGTTCTCAGATCAAGACACAGGCATCAGTTGCTGGGGAAGTGGCAGGTCGCCCCTGCAGGGCCCAGGGGAGAGTGGTACACTCCCTGCAGGGCGTACAGGAATACAATCGGCTTTATATAAATGCCCAGGTATTCAGTGGCTGGCTGACTGAATGGCTGATCTTTTATTTTTAAATAGCAGGTTCCTTAAAGGCAAAGATGAAATTGCACTTTTAATATTTTTATTATACTTTTAATATTTTTGTTATAATGTTTGCTTCCAGTTCACTTCTGTACCTGGCCCTCTGCCTGAGACCAAGTACCCAACCCACCAGCCCCTCTGCCAGGCACTGGGTGTGTGAGGCAGGCATGGATGAGGCGGCACACAGGAAACCACCCCAGGCACTGGTCCCGGAAGCCAGCTGGGCCTCTCCCTGGCAGAATCACTGCTTCTGCCTCCAGCTCAGGAGCCCCTAGAGCACGAGGTGGATGGAGAACCTTCCCAGCTGGGCACTCAAGTTCTGGTGCTGAGCTTTAATAAAGGAAGAAACGAAGGCCCCAACAAACCAGCCACAAGCCCACCCACCAGGTGACAGCCAACCCAGCAGGCGGTCCCACCGGGGAGAGGACCCCGCCATACACTGTGTTCCCAATGCCCTAACTCAGACCCGGGCACACCTGGACCTCCCCTGCACAGCCAGTTCTTCCCACGGTCTCCCTGCCTCTGGCCCTTCCTGAGCTCTCCCCCTCCCTCCCCGCCTCCCCCTCCCACGCCAGGCCAGTCTTCCTCCCGTCCTGCTCTGCTCAGGCTCTAGCAGAGCAGACTCTAGAGGCCCTGCACCCTCCTCCATCAGTTCCCAGTGGAGAATCCCAGCCTCTCCGTCCAGCGCTGCCCCACCTGTGCCCTGGGCTTATGATGACTTCAGGAGGTAGACCAGGACACAAGAGGTAAACTGAAAGGATGTTCTCACTTCAGGTAAATCACCGAGGGGGGTTCCCACCATGGCCAGTCACTGGTCACTGCAGCCAGCAGACGTTGGAACAATGGCCCATGTCACATGGACCACTAGACAAGTGGCTTGAAGGTTCCTTACATCCAAATGCGGTGGGTTCAGGCTCTCCATCCACCGGAACCTAATGCTCTAAGCCAGGAGGGGGACAGACTTTTCCCAGAAAGCGCCCATCGGGAAACAGTTCGGGCTCTGTGGGCCACACATACGCCAGCTCGGCTGCGTTTTCTGTGGGTTTCCTTTTTCCCCTTAAGGACCCTATACCCCATTTTTAGCTGATGTTCTTTGCACACAGCAGGCTGTGGGCTGCTTGCTGACCTCTGTCCTGAGGGGACAGACGAGCCCCAGTCACACAGCCCAACCCCAGCCCCCCTCCGCTCGCTCTGATGAGACCCACTCCACGGAGGAGACCACCTCCCGCAGAGGGCGCGCAGAGCCGTGTGCACATGCCTCGCTTGGCCTCAGCAGGCGGAATGTGCCACACTTCAGAGCACACTCCCCCGGTGGGCGCCAGCGCTGGATGCACGGACGGCAGGGGATGGACAAAGGGTCACGAAGTGAGTCAAAGGACCCATCTCAAGAATCCAGAGAGGGAAGTGGCTCTGGGGGCTAGGGGATATCAGGGAAGCTCCCCAGAGCGACAGGCAGAATCAATACAGTTTTCTTTTTTCTCTTTAAATTTAAAATCAGAAGGGTTTTTTTAATTTGTTTTAATTAGTTATACATGACAGTCGAAGCATTTATGCACTTTGCTACATCATACGTAGATGGGATATAATTTCTCATTTTTCTGAGTGCACATGTTGCAGTCACATTGGTCATGCAGTCACATATAGACATACACTAATAATGTCTGCTTCATTCTACAATCTTTCCTATCCCCCATCCCTCCCCCGCCCTTCCTTCCCATCACTTCCCTCTACCTAGTCTAAGGTAATGCTATTCTTCCCTAGTGCCCCCCACCTTATTGTGAATTAGCATCCACATATTAGAGAAGACATTTGGCCTTTGGCTTTGTGGGATTGGCTTATTTTGCTTAGCATGATATTCTCCAACTCCAACCATTTACTAGTGAATGCCATAATTTCACTCTTCTTTAAAGCTGAGTAATATTCCATTGAGTATATATACCACATTTTCTTTATCCGTTCATCTATTGAGGGACACCTAGGTTGGTTCTATTGTCTAGCTATTGTGAATTGAGCTGCTATAAACATTGATATAGCTGTGTCACTACAGTATGCTGATTTTTAAGTCCTTTGGGTATAAACCAAGGAGAGGGATAGCTGTGTCAAATGGTGGTTCCATTCCCAGTTTTCTGAGGAATCTCCATACTGCTTTCCATAGTGGCTACACCAATTTGCAGTCCCACCAGCAGTGTATGAGTGTGCCTTTTTCACCACATCCTCGCCAACATTTATTGTTGCCTGTATTCTTGATGACTGCCATTCTGACAGGAGTGAGATGAAATCTTAGAGTAGTTTTTATTTGCATTTCTCTAATTGCTAGAGATGTTGGACATTTTTTCATATATTTGTTAAATCAATTATATCAGCATAATTCTAAATGGAGAAAAATTGAAAGCATTCCTACTAAAAAGTGGAAGAAGACAAGGATGTCCTCTTTCACCACTTCTATTAAACATCATCCTTGAAACTCTAGTCAGAGCAATTAGGCAAAAGAAAGAAATTAAAGGGGTACACATAGGTAAAGAAGAACTCAAACTATCACTATTTGCTGATGACATAATTCTATATTTGGAAGATCCAAAAAATTCCACCAGAAAACTTCTAGAATAAATGAATTCAGCAAAGTAGCAGGATATAAAATCAATACCCATAAATCAAATGCATTCCTATACATCAGCGATGAATCCACTGAAAGAGAAATTAGGAAAACTACCCCAATCACAACAGCCTCAAAAAATAAAAATAAAATACCTGGGGATCAATCTAACAAAAGAGGTGAAAGACCTCTACAATGAAAACTATAGAACACTAAAGAAAGGAATTGAAGAAACCTCAGAAGATGGAAAGATCTCCCATGCTCCTAGATAGACAGAATTAATATTGTCAAAATGGCCACACTACCCAAAGCACTATACAGATTTAATACAATTCCTATTAAAATCCCAATGATATTCTTCACAGAAATAGAAAAAGCAATCATGAAATTTATTTGGAAAAATAAAAGACCCAGAATAGCTAAAGCAATCCTTAGCAAGAAAAGGAGGCATCACAATACCAGACCTTAAACTATACTAGAGAGCTGTAATAACAAAACAGCATGGTATTGGCACCAAAACAGACTTGTAGACCAATGGTACAAAATAGAAGACACAGAGACAAACCCCCATAAATACAGTTATCTCATACGAGACAAGGGTGCCAAAAACATTCACTGGAGAAAAGAAAGCCTATTCAACAAATGGTGCTGGCCAAACTGGAAATCCATATGTAGCAAAATGAAATTAAATCCCTCTCTCTCACCCTGCACAAAACTCAACTCAAAGTGGATCAAAGACTTAGGCACTAGAACAGAGACCCTGTGCCTAATAGAAGAAAAAATAGGCTCAAACCTTCACCACATTGGACTAGGAACTGATCTCCTGAACAAGACTCCTAAAGTGCAAGAAGTAAAATCAAGAATCAATAAGTGGGATGGATTCAAATTAAAAAGCTTCTTCTCAGTCAAGGAAACAATATCGTGAGGAGAGAGCCTATAGACTGGGAGAAAATCTTTACCACATGCACCTCCAATAAAGCATTCATCTCTAGGATACAGAAAGAATCAACAAATTCAAGACCAAAAAAAAATCAATAAATGGGAATTGAACAGACACTTCAATATATTTTTCAAAAAAGAAATTAGATATTAATTAGGAAGCTTATAGAGCAGACACTTCAATAATTCTTACAAGATTTTTCTGTCTAATTGTTTCAAAGTATGACATGACAACCTTGATTTTGCCAACCAAAATGATTTATTTCCAAATATTCAGCAACCTTTTAAAGGAAAGTCATGAGATCACAAAGTCGGGCTGCCTGGACAGTCAAGAAACATCTTCTGAGAACCAAGCGCTGGGCTCCGCGTTGGGCAGATGGGCTCCGCGTCCTCACCCCAGGCTCTAGGGCGGGCCGGGGACCCCACGTGGAAACCAGGGAGCGCACACACACAGGGGCACTCTGGGTCTGGGAGTGCCCGAGCACCGTGAGGCCAGCCAGGGGCCGCACTTCACCCTGTCCTGGCGCTCAGCACAGATGCCCACACACCAAGGCTCATCCTCACAGAAGGCCACATGTCCCAGAAACTGATTCCCGTGTCATTCTGCCAGAGCCAAGCTCCACCCTCAGCCACCCTGAAGCCCCCGTGGGCCAAGCCCCGGGAAGAGGCTGCCCACGGGCACTCATTTCCTCAGTGAACTAAGTCACCAAAATCACAGCAAAATTCAGAAACTACGTTTGTGGGAACTTTCCTTAGTGAGCCACATGCCTCCCGGCCCCCCAAGGCAGAGAGGACCCTGGTGGTGTTGTGACTATTGTGCGGGGGACCAAAACCAGGGCCTCGCACTAGGTCAGCACCTACCACCACGCTAGACCCACTTAGAGAGGCTGGCTGTGGCTGAGAGAGACCCACTGGGACTCCTGCAGGAGGCTTCCCGCCGCTCAGCGCCGCTTAGTTCCTTCTCTTCCTCCCCCCGACTTGCTGCTCTCCTGTTCCCTGTGGTCTCTTCTGGGAGCCTGAGGACACCATGCGTCCAACCTACCGAGAAACCACACAGGCTGACCAGGGCTCCTTCCCTCTCGGGTTGGAGGTCTTTGCTGACTCCCAAGCACTCAGGCGTACCTTATGATTGACGGCTTTTGTGAGCTCACAGTACATTTTCCTTTGGAAAAACAGCAAAAACAAATTTCCGGAACACTCATTTGCTGACACTACCACTCCTTACTCAAAGCCACATCTAGCAGAACCCTACAGCAGTTCACATCGTATTAGAGGTCAAATAAAGCCCTGATGTGACAGAGCAGGCCTCACTGGCTTAGGGTACAAGTGGCTTGACAGACCCAAGGAGGTTCATAAATTAAAAGAGCAAATAAAGCAGGGCCCCTGAAGAGCTGTCATATTAGTGATGACTAAAGCCATTTTGTCATAAGATCAATGGAACCTCCTTTAGTCTGACCATAAAGAAGAAAACTGTACACTTCAAAAATTAAGCTTCTTCCAATTTTGCTATAGAAGATGATAAATCACCTGAAAAGCTAGAATAAGCCCTCTTTTGGAAAACTGAAGCCAGATGGTAGGAAAGGAGGCCAGCGTTCAATGTCATTGACAGCGGCAGCTTACATGTGTGACCTGAGAGACGGCGGAGGCCTCTGCCTGAAATCCCAAACTGCAGCCGGCTCCCAAGACCCCTCTGGAGGGGCAGCTTCTTTAAAAAGAAAACATGGGCCCAGAGAGTCTGGAAATGTAGAGTTGAGAGGAAATGCAGGGAAGGAAAGGGCACAGGGGATGAGAAATGGGGTCTTCAGGTACTACTTAGACTGTAGCTTAGTATCCTGTCCCCAAAGAGAAGGTGGGCCAGGAGTGAGACAGAAAGGACATGGATTGGCAGCACGCCATCCTGCCTCCCAACATTCGCATCCAGGGCTCTCCCTGCTGGGAAAGAACCCAGCAAACCTCTTCCAGGTCTAAAGCTTGCAACCATCGAGCTGCAGCCACAGTGTACAAAACCTAGGGGCTCTGACAACCCAGCTGCTCCCACTGTGAACACGCCTCCTCCCTATTTGTCGGAAAAAAAAAAAAAAGCAAACCATTTACAAGGTGAGAAGAAAACCAGGAATTTCAACAATTACCTCCAGTCAAAACCTGAGTGGCTGACCATGGGGAACAAATCAAGGGGATGCTTACCAAAGAGGCCACCAAACAGCTGCAGGAGCAACAGTGGCGAGGAGCTGGGGGTCACAGGGACAGATGGGCAGCTCCTGCTGAACTGTGAAGCCTCAGGTGACCCCCCAACACCACAGCCAAGTGAAACCCACCTACCCATGCCAGACACGTCACCACTCACTCCCTCTGCAGACAGACAAGTGGGCAAAACTTCCCCAACTCGGAGGAGTAAAGCAGATCAAGTAAGTCTGAGGAATTCCAGCTGTACATAAAAACGGTTGTTTTGGTACAAGGTTAGGGAAAGCCTCTCTTCTGCGCACATCATTAGGCTCTTGAACATGATTAGGAACTGAACCAGCAATTAGGCAAGAAAGGCAGCCATCTCGTCAAGGAACAGATAAAGCCGTCTCTGATGTATCAATTACCAAAACTAACTATTTCTAGACCCTAACAACGGACAATCCAGAAATAAAATCAAGAAAACAATCTCATTCACAATAGCAAAAAGAATAAAATATTTAAGAATATTTTAAATGAAAGACTTAAATAAGTGAAAAAAATCCCAAGTTCATAGATTAAAGGATGTTAAGACGGTTTATTAAGATGTCTACACTCCCCCAAATTGATCTATAGATTCCACACAACCCCATAAGAATCCTAGCTGGTTTTTTTGTTTGTTTGTTTGTTTTTGTTTTTCAGGAATCGAAGTTGATCCAATGGAAATGTGAGAGACAGAGGAGGACCAACATATTCCTGAAATAAAAGACAAACTTGGAGGCCTCCTACTTCCCATTTCAACACTCACCCTAACCTACAATAGTGGGGACTCTGGTTCTCTCACAGAAAAGACAGAAAGGTCAATCACAGAATCAAGACTCAAGAAACAAAACCACACACCAAAGACCAACTGGTTTTGGTAGAAGACACACAGCACTCAAGGGGAAAGAGCAATCTTTCCAACAAATGGTGCCAGGACAACTGGATACGCACTTAACGTAGGTTAACTCAAAAGGGAGCACACCTGAATGGGAGAGCCAAAACCTGAAAACACAGGCATCAGTCTTGGGACCTTACGAGGGAAGAGTTTCTTAGACATAACAGCCAAGCAAAAGCAACCAAAAGAAAAACAGCATCATCAAAAAATAATTTTGTGTGTTTTGAAGGAACCAAGTGAGTGAAAAGACAATCCAGAAGACGGGAGAAAATACTTGCAAACTATCTGTTTGGGGCCTAGCGTCCAGAATGCCTGAAGTACACTTGCAATTCAACAATAAAAAGACAAGCAACCCAATATAAAAATGGGCTACCCATCCGAATAGATATTCCTCTCCAAGGGGGACACAAACAGCTACAGGCCCCCGGAACGGCACTCAACATGCAAATCCAACAAACCCACAGTGAAATACCACTGGGACGGGCATGATCAAAGGACAGACAACAGCAAGTGTTGACAAGGATAAGGAGAAACTGGAACCTTCACATGCCACAGGGGGGCACGTGAAGGGGTGCGATCGTTATGGAAAGCCATCTGGCGGTTCCTCAAAAAGTGAAATATAGTCACTGTATGACTCGGCACTTCCACTCCTAATTACATACCCAAGAGAAGTGAAAATAAGTGTCCACACAAAGCCGTGCACAGAAATTTCATAGCATTATTTATAATAGCCCCAAAGCAGAAATGATCCAAAGGCCCATCAACTGACATATGGATAAATAAAATGTGCTATACCATCCAGTAAAATGTTACCCAGCCATAAAAAGGCAGGGAAAGCCGGGCACAGTGGTGCATGCCTGTTATCCCAGTGGCTGGAAGGTTAAGGCAGGAGCTTCACAACTTCAAAGCCAGCCTCAGCAACTTAGCAAGACCTTGCTTCTAAATAAAATATGGGGATGTGGCTCAATGGTTGAGTGCCTGGGTTCAATTCCCAGTTTAAAAAAAAAAAAAAAGAGAGAGAGAGTCCAGATTCATGCTACATCCTGGAGAGCTCTGGGCTACATAAAAGAAGCCAAGCACAAAAAGTTGCACATCATGACTTATAAAGGAAATGCCCACAACAGGCAAGCCCCCACAGACAGGAGGGGGATGAGCAGCTGTGGGGAGGGGGAGTGACTGCTAACAGGTATGGGGTCTCTGTGTTGTCGTGAAATGTTCTGTAACTGAACACTGGTGGTGGCTACACCACTGTGGGTACACTAAAAATCAGAGAGTTGGATTCTTTACAAGTATGAATCTGATGGTTTGTGAATTAAATCTCAACTTTTTAAAAAGAAACAAACAACAAACAAAGTACTCAGGAAGCCATAGAAAGGTTTAAAAAAATAAATACTTGAACTTAAAGACAGGATTTAGAACCTACATGACCTTCTCCGACTATTAAACTAACCACCGCTTGCTCATTTTTATTTCAAGCATTTATTCCAGAGCCTTTTTAAATATATGTGACACAAAGAATTATGGAGTGTTCAGGCCTGGGAGGGTGGCCAGAGATGACCTACTCCAAATCCCGCAATGTGGAGAAGGCCCAAGGTCACACAGCAGGTGAAGGCCGGGTTAGAACTGGAACCCAGCTCTCCTAACCCCCTGGCTAGTGTCTTGCACTCCTTCAACAACCAAGGGGACCCACAGGGTGCATTGAAGGTCGCTGGTTCCTGCAGGGTGCACATCCTCCAGTGAGGAGCCATCCAGGCCATTTCCTGACCACAAATCCCTGAGACCATCTAGGGCCTGCTTTTCACCTTAGTCAAGAGGCCAAAGACTGCAAAGAACACTACAGACAACACAGCTCCATTTGTCCCAAACTGAAACCAGCACCGCGCTGGTGGCACTCCACCTCCAACCGACTACCTATACTCCAGGGATGTTATTGGGGAAGGCTAAACAAGGCAGGGGGTGAGGACACAGGAGTGGGGAAAGTTCATTTTCTTCTCTAACACTTTAGAAGTATGAATATAAAAAGCCAAGATAAAGAAAAACACAGAGAAGGAGATGGTCAGAAAAAGTAAAGAGTAGCAAGAAAAGGTGACTGGGCTGCGGAGCAGAGAGCTGGGGTTCCTGTGATTCACCCTCCATGTTATACAAGAGCTGGCTAGGAGTCACCTCTCAGGCCCAGGAGCTGCTCAGTGGCAGATGAGGACTACCAGGGGAACACAGTACAAGGACTTAAACATTCTCCTGTCCTCTCCAAATCGCTCCGAGGTCTGGAGCAGAGGGCTGCCTCCTCTCTGCCGGGGTCTGCCTAGACATGCAGAGCCATGACTCACTCTTTAGGGCCACCTCTCCAAACACAGACTTGCTGACACCCAGGGAACACTCTGCAGGTCTGATCACCACTGCAGGCTGCCCAGTGGGAGAGTATGCTCCAACCCTCAGCCCTAGGGGCTAGCCCTGTTCTTTGAACTCACTTCCTGGAAGTTACACTCACTCAATAAACACCTCTAAAGTTAAGTGCCTCCCAGGGGTTAGTATTTGATGACCCTGGAGGTATGCAATCACAACTTACCCTAAGTCAGAGAATCTCCACAGGGGAAGAGACCCTGGCAGGAGACTAACAGAGGGACATTAAAAGACCAACAGGAAGAGGACCTGAAGGACACCACTCTATCACCTGCTGGCTGTGGACAGAAGACCTGCAGTCACTCATCTGAACCTCTGTTTCTTTATGAAGCAGGGAAACTGGACCTCTCATAGGATTAAGAGAATCGAATAATCAATCTTAAGACACGGTACAGTCTTAACACAAATCAAGGCTCAAAGTAATGTCAAAGTAATGTCAGCTACTGTTGTCATTATTGTTAAAAAAAAGAAAAAAAAGGTCTAATCATGTGATTTCTTCTGAGAAGCTAGGCAAAATGGTCCCCCCACGATCCTGTCATTTGAGAGAACTGTCTTCATCACCCCGATGTTATTGACAAAGCCATGTCCAGCAGCAAGTGGCAAGACGCTGTCATTAACAACACTGTCAGCAGGGCAGCCTCCCGCCAGGTGGGAGAGGCCCTCCCCTCATGGCTCTGCCGGGCAGGGCGTCCCTCAGAGCAGAGCAGAGGGAAGAGGGATGGAAGGGAAGAGCACAGAAGAGGCAGAGAGGGAAGAGCAGCAGCCAGGACTTGTCAGAAGCAACCACTCAAGAAACGCCATGGACACAATTTTCTAAATTAAAACCCACATGGACACTGGGGACTTCTCAGGCACGGGCCCTCGAGAGCTGGTGGCTGCTAGAGACAGAGCAGACGAGCATCCAAACGGATGATCTGAACCTCGGCTCTCTTGCTTCCCAGCTCTGTGAACTTGGAAAAGTGACCCAATTCTCCGGACCTTCTGGGGTTTTTAATAACTAAATAAGTCATAATCAATGTATGCACAGCGTGGAGGAAGCACCCGGTAAATATTAGAAAGAACAGAGGAGGAGGAAAAGCCATCGTTAACTGACATCAACCTCAACAGGCTCTGGATACACCAGGCCCACTCACCGGGCGGCAGCAGCATTTCATATTGGTAACCTCATCTGTAAGCTCACGGAGAACAATGCAGGCCTCCTGCTCCCCTACTGCCCTGGGTGGAAGATGACCTTGAATCCACTACTACGCCATCCTGGAGCTTGCTCTACAGCATCAAGGGCAGCAGATGCCATGCCAGACTAACAAGGCCATCTAACTACAAGACCCGTGGGATCCAATCCACAAGTCTGCTGCATTCTGAAACACGCACATACCGGCTAAGGTAGGCCCAGAGAAGTTGCTGGCCCTGACCCAAGGCGATACAGGGTGCCCCACTGACGCCAACCTGTCCGCCTTCCCGGCCCCCAGAGCACAGAACACCTCTCTACCTCATAATGCCTCTATCCTTCCTCAGCGAGGCCCTAGAGCCAAATCATGATGGCCACAGAGTAGAAATGAAGACTTAACAGCTGAAGAATCAGTCACTCCCCAAAGCAATTAAATCAAAGAATCTTAATGTCAAGGCTGGAATTCAGGGGCCCAAAAACCTGAACTGGAAAAGACAAACATCTCTACTTCATTTGCATCTAACTGATGTTCAGCACTTTCTCCAATCATGAATGAAAAGTTGGTAGGTTAGCAACACCTGTAGCTCCAACAAAAGATACAGTAACCTCACACTGTAATCATCAGAAATGCCACAGTATTCCTTACATTCACAGCACTTCACAATTAAGGCACTTATTAGGACCACCGCTAAATCCTGATATTAGTAAAGAAGCAGATGTTAGTGTGACACAAGTTTTTAAAATACTAACTGGATTTCAATGTCACTGGTTTCCTTTGAAGTCTTAAGTATTTTATTCTGTGCATTAAAACAGCTTTCTGAAAAGACATTCACCACCTTCACCAGCGCCTCAGAGGGATCCGTGGCACAAGCTGTGGACAAGAGATAAGTCCCTTGTGGGGAAGAAGCTGGTCCTGTCCTGTTATATGACCCTGGCACCTGCGGCCATGGGGTAGGTGTCCAACATATATTTATGAAAGAACAACAGCCGAGCAGTGCAGTTCTGATGGACGGTCCACTTATGCCACAGCACTGCTGACATGATAAATGATAAAGGCAGAAAAGCACCTGGAAGGGGCCTGGCTGTCAATCCACCTGGAGACCATACTACTCGGGGTCACACCATGGAATGCATCACCTCTTTTTAGTAGGAAAAGAGGAGTGTTTGGAGGCGCTGAAGTGGGGACAGCATGCCAGGTACAAGGCACAGTCAACAAGTATCACCTGTATCATCTGCCCAGAAAAGCAGCCAGCAGCAAGGTGCCCTCTGGCCCCACCCCACGAAGCTATGCTTCAGTCCTCCCTGCCCAGGGTCTGCAGTAAGACTAAGTTAACCCTTGGGCTTGGTCTCCAGTTCCAAGACCAGCCATGTTGCCCAGCACACAGCTGGCCTCCACACTAACAAGAACCTGCACTGGACAGTGCCGGCTACACCATGGGGCCAATGGAAGGCCCATTCTTCAGGTGGCCTGGGCTTGGCTGTGGCCTCCTTTGGGGCAGGAATCCGGCTGTTCATCCCACACTACCAGCACAGCAACGGTCACCGGCCAGCAGGTTCTCACTGCTCTTCCCAGACGACCAATCTCAATGGACCCCTCATCACCGGCACTGTCACCACCTCGCTGAAGACCCTTTTGCCAGGATGATGGAAAGGCCCCCAATCCCAGCTAGTCTTCCTCTTTTCTCTTATGCCCTGCTGGTCTATTTTCCGTGGAATAACCACTGTGAAGTTTTTAAAATATAAATCAGACCATGTTATTCCACATTCAAAATCCTCTTAACAGTTTCCCATCACACCACAGCAAAATCCAAGTTCCCTCTCGAAGCCAGACGGGGCTGGGGGATCTGGCCCTGCCTGCCCCCTGAAGTCTCTCCTCCTCGCCCTGGCCCACTCCTATTCTGGAACGTTGGCCTTCTTTCCGTCCTTCCGTGCTCTGAGCCCATTCACATCTTCAGCTTTTCCCCATGTTCCTCTATTCACAGACCTTCCTTGGCTAGAGTCCTCTGCATTCCAGACTGTTCAAATGTCACCTCTGCAGAGAGGCCTTTCCTGATTTCAGTTTTCCAATCTCCAAAATCTCTTTCTATCTCCTCATTATGCATAACTTTTCCTTACGGCACTGATCACCATCTGACATTACATTACATAATCATCTGTTTATCAGTGATTAGCAACCATATTTGGAAGGAGTCTATTAAAATACCAAGGCTCCAGGCCTCACCCAAACCAAACCAATCAGAATTCTGGGGAGTGGGGACAGGCTCCTTCAGTTCACAAACCCCTCCCAAGCAACTCTGATGTGCAGCCAGGAATCCCTGTCTGACTCTCAAACTCTCATGTGCATATAATGCACCTGGGGTGCTGAGAAAATGCAGATTCTGACTCAGGTCTAGGGTGGGATCTGAGGCTCTGCACTTCTAACAAACCCCAGATGATGCTAATGTTGCTGGTTGCTAAGTCATTCTTGGAACTGCCAGGGTCTCAAACTGCAATGACCAATAAAACTTTGTGCAGTGATGAGAAAGTTCTAAATCTTCACTGTCCAACAGTCACCATCAGCCAGGTATGACTACTGAGCATCTGAGATGATACCAGTGTGACCAAGGAGCTGAATGTTAATCTCAGATAACCATCTTGGGTGGGGCAGGTCTAGAATATATGTGATCCATGACAAAAGGCACCTGTACCCAGCAATAGGAAGTCTTCTTTTTTTTTTTTTTTTTTGGTACTGGGGATTGAACCCAGAGGCGCTCAACCACTGATCCTTGTCCCCAGCCCTTTTTACAAGGTCTCACTGAGTTGATTAGGACATCTAAATTGCTGAGGCTGACCTTGAACTCCCAATCCTCCTGTTTTAGCCTCTGGAGCCCCCAGATTACAGGCATGTGCCACCATGCGCAGCCTATGTGGAGTCCTAAGAATCAAGGATTATTTCAAATTCTTGGCCTGAGCAGACCTCTGCAGATTGGGTGCATGTGAAAATCCTATCTTAAGGCCTAGTTTGCCACCAGCTCAGTGGATAAATATTTACCCAAGGAGGAAGGCAGATACAGAAGACCATACTGAACCACCTTGGTGACTACAGCAGGTGGTAACCCCCAAACGACTAGTTTGGTTTCAAGACTTGTTAAAAACCATACAAGACCCTTTTCAGAGGCCTGGGTGTGCTAGAGGGCTCCCAACTGTGTGTATCTACACCATCCTGGACATTCTCAGACACTCTGACAAGACTTCAGGGCAGTGACTGGATTACAGGATGCCTCTTTCTTCCCTAGACCATATTAGTACTGTTACTATTAATCCTAAGAGAGAACCTGAATCCAGCAGGAGGGGAAGCTCACCTGAAAAGATCTTTCCCTGTTTAAGTGATTTAAAATGTTCCAAATACATAAATTCAGATTTCAGGACAGCATAAAAACATGGCCCTGTTTGACCCACAGAGGCTGACTTCCAAGAACATGAATGTACTAGGCAAGATCCTGTCCTCTCACCAGATTCAGAAATCTGTCCATCTGGGACTTGAAGAAGATGCTTTGCAAACAAGTCACAAAAAGCTAAAATTCAAAATCGGAGTCCTGCCTAAAAAGCCTGAGGCCTGGTTCCCACATAACTGCGGGGAGGGGTCTGGACCCATGGACAGCAGGGCCCCTGGGAGTCTGCAAGGCCCAGATGTTCACTGTCCCCCTGCAGTTAGAACCCTGTGATTATGACAGCAATGAGATTTCCAAGGTAACCAAGGACAACAAAGCAGAGATTATGGCCCCGGAAGGAAATAGATTAAATTTTAATACTAAGGAGTCAACATCAAATTTATTTTTAAAACTGCATCAATGCCAAATAAGCAAGGGAGAATGGATGGTGTCATAAAGACGGCCTAACTAAAAACCTGAACATCCAAGTATGTACACAATTTTTCCATATTTTAAGAAAATTTCAAAGCGCCCAGAGGCTCAGAGAAACTAAGACAGGGTTGTGGGGGGGCGGAGCCCAAGGGGGAAAAAAACAGCTCACTCTTCAGATTTATGCCAAAACTACTTATTTTCTCCATTATTTCCAAAAGCACAGGGCAGACGCCAGTTGCAGCACCAGACATTGCTAAGTTTGCTAAAATTGTGCAAAATAATTACTTCATCCAGAGAAAGTGATCGCCAAGTGAAAATTGAAAACAGCTGTACACTCACCTGCGGCCAAGACGGCACACTAGCTAAAAGGTGAGTATGAAGTGGTCATTCACTCATGCACTCATTCATTTGTCCCCTTCCTTACACTCCCCCCACCACCATGTAAAGCCTATCCTCACTCCAGGAGGATAGGAGTAGTTAATGTCTGTGCATTAACTACAACATGATCTAGAAAACAGCATTTATTAAACTATTTGTCTGATAGGTGCTGTGTTCACCACAATCCTCTGAAGTAGACAGGTATGATTATCCAGTCTAGAAAGCTGAGGAAAATGAGAAAATGTTAGGTACCTCACCCAAGTTCACAAACTACAAGTGCTGGAGTCTGAACATGAACCCAAATTGACCTCACGAAGGAGCAATTTAGAGAATGCAGGATTATTAAAGCTAGAGAAGAGTTTAGTTTCTGAAGATAGCTTGGAATCAGGTTCAAATTCCACTTAATAGCTCTATAAACTTGAGCAAATAACGACCTCTCCCAGTCTCAATTTCCTCCTCTACAGAGCAGAGCTCAGATTAAAGACAACTCATGTGACATTTGCAGCGTAGGGTAGGGACCAGGTACCTAGTAATATTCCAGCTACAGGTATGCAAATCAAAAAAGCACATTTCATATCCAGTACCAAAGTGGGGGAAAAAGCACATTTCCATTGGAAAATGACTTTTTGCAGACACAACCTCCATTGGAAATAAATATACACAAAGGCTAATTCATCTAAAAATAATCTACTAATTTTATAACTCATTTAAACATAGGCCTAAATTTTATTTTTTTTAATTTCTGTTAACTGCAAAACTTTATGTCACAATATCCTCTCTCGTGTGCAGTATAAAAAGTAAATGTCTTGTTTAAAACCAAAATATTGTCAGGCCTGAGGCACACTCCCATAATCTCAGCAATTCGGGAGACTGAGGCAAGAGGATTGCAAGTTCAGAGCCAGTCTCAGCAGCTTAGCAAGGACCAAAGAGAATTAGCAAAATCCTGTCTCAAGATAAAAACTTAAAAGGGCTGGGGACACAGCTCAAGGATAAAGCACCCTCTGGGTTCAATCCCCAATATCAAAAAACAAAATGAACAAAAAAACAGAAAACAAAATTTTGTGGGAATCATTTGTCATTAAATCATACACAGAACAAGTT
The DNA here is from genome assembly GCF_048772815.1 of Callospermophilus lateralis. Lineage (NCBI taxonomy): Eukaryota > Metazoa > Chordata > Mammalia > Rodentia > Sciuridae > Callospermophilus > Callospermophilus lateralis. The sequence goes on along the minus strand of NC_135318.1, from coordinate 5,805,085 downwards.
TTTATAATGGAACTGAACATTAAGTGCTCTGGGGAAATAAGCATTTTTTTTAAACAATCCATGCTGATTCCTCTCAGAAAGTAAACAATTTTCAGATGTTGCCATGAATCCAAGTTCACACATGTCATCATCACAGCATGTATACTGCATTTATTTAAAGTGAGATAAACCTGTAATGGTTTTAATTTTTCCATGTTTGAGACTCCAACCCAGTCTTGTGCTCAGATGGCAACATGAAGCAAGCCTGCAATTTAACAAATGACCAAATCCAGTCTCTCTTTAATCTGCTTGGTAACTGAGCTCTAGGGTAATCTCCTGCACAGCATACAAAAAAAAAAAGGCTTGGATTCATCTACTGAAAAATTAATCAGAAAAGGGGTATGCCAATTTTAATAGCAACTCCTATTTGCCTGGCTTTCCAACATCTGCCAGTGTTAATATGTAACTGACAAACTACAGTGGGAAAAGGCAACAGAACTTTAAATCAATCAAACCCTTCTTTAAGGCATCATGTACAAAGCTCCTTCCCTTAATGAATAGCTGCTACCTTTCTGATTGCAATCATTTCCATAAGTATTATTAATGATGTATTTTGAAAACACTGTTAACATTTTCCTATTTTCAACTGGAACTAGAGAAAAAATTCCATCCATCCATCCCCACCTGCCTCATCTGAAGACATCCTTTTAAGCCCTGCTCATAAAAGTGTAGTGAAGAGATCTGAGAATCACAGAACTCACCACCAAAGGTTTACTTGCAGCTCTCTGCCAAAATTAGGGAGGAGAGAAGGGAGTTAGGGAGGATGCCCTAGCCATACTTCAACATTCAGAATGCTGAATCTGGCATTTTTCACTTAGCCTAGTATTGACTGTTTATGTCTACAAAGAAAAAAAAATTCCACCAAGGAAAAACATTCTACATTTTTTTTCCCAACCAATTCCTAACAGCAGATGCTTTGTTCAAAGGGGGAAGGGTAACGCCACCGCTCACTGGTGACACACACCCCCATTCACTGTGGGCCAAGCATTTTCTTCAAAAAACACCTACAATACTCAATTTTAGGACTCTAACTTGACATTGTGGCCAAAAGAAACGCAATGTTCCAATTCACTGTTGCCACACGTGTGGCTTGAAACCAGTCACCTATAATGAGCGCAAACACTTGGCACACAATGCCTCTGATGCGGAAGAGCAGCGTTCAAATCCCGTTCGGGAGGGAAGGAAAAGGAGGATCCAGGCGAGGCCATTGCCCCTGGACTCTCGGGCTGCTCCTTCCCACTCCGCAGGCGGCTTTCTCAGCCTAAGCTGCTGCACTCCTCAACGTGCCCTCTCCCCGGCATCTGGAGAGCCCACAGGCTAGCAGCTCGGCGCGATGACTTGGCACCTTGAAAGCCGTTTACTAAAACCAGGCCTTTCCCAGGTTGAGAGGCAGGGAGGCGACTGGACTTCCAGCAGGTGGGACGCAGGTACCGGGGAGCGGCCATCAGGGCTCCGGACATCACGGCGCCGGCTCCGCGCACGCGGTGCAGCGCTCCTCTGCGGCACGGCGCGGAGGCGGCAGGGCGGCCAGGCTGGCGGGGCACCCTTCCTGGGCAACCGGGTCCCCCCGACCCACGGAGAGTGGAGGCACCGGGCGGCTGCGGCGGGCGGTCGGGGGCGCACAGCTGTCCCCACCGGGCCACTTCGGGGACAAGTTGGCGAGGTCCGCGCGGGCACCCACGACCCCGGGCCGCGGTGGGCATCGAGGTCCCCCGCTCGCAGCCGATCGCGACTCCCGGGCCGAAGTTGGCCGCGCCGGGGGGGTCGAGGACGCCGCCGCGGAGCCCCGCGAGGGCAGGGAGGGCGGGCGCGCGGGATCTCGGAAAGGCCCAAGGTGGCCACCCGGCCTCTCCCCCGAGCCACCTCCACGGGAACAAAGGGCTTCTGTTCCGGGCAGGGCTGCCCTGCCGCTCCGGCTCAGGAGCACGAGAAACTTTTCCCGGGTGTGGAGGCGCAGCGGCGGGAGGGCGCGGGCCGCGGGCGGGGTCGGCCCAGGGCGCGCGCCGCGGTACCTGCGGCCGAGCCGACAGCCCGCGAGGCCGCTCACCTCCTCGATGGCCGCCACCGTGTTCCGGCAGTGGGCCGTGCGGGTGGTGAAGCTGGAGGCCGTGGGCGCCTTGTAGTCCTCGAGGGTCTCAGCCACGAATTCCGACACGGAGATCTGGTCCGGCATCGCCGCGGCGCGCGGGCGGCCGGCCGCAGTGGAGCCGCCGCCTCAGCCGCCGCCGCGGGCTCCGATCGCCGAGCGCTCGGGCGCCGCCGCCGCTCCGGCCCGCGGACAAAGGGAGCGCAGCGCGGGAGCCGCCGCCGCAGGGCGCGGGCCGGCCGCGGGAGCAGGGGCGGCGCGGCCCCGCAGCTCGGCGGCCGTCCGCCGGCGCGCGCCGAGGGCTACAGCGTCCGCCGCCGCGTCCTCTCCGAGCGAGCCCCGAGGCGGGCGCGCAGAGCCGGCGGGAACTGCCCGCCACCCAGCCGCGGGCCCCGATCGCCTCCCGCGGAGAGGGGCGGGTCCGGGCCGGGGGCGGCGGCCGGCCGGGCGCGGGGCGGGGCAGCGCGGAGGGCCGGGCCGCCAATGGGCGCGCTCGCCGCCGCCGCGCCGCCGGGAAGCGGAGCCTGCAGGAAGGAAGGCGGCGCGCGCCCCGGCCCGCCAGCCGCTCCTGGCCGCCGCGCGCCGCATTGTCTTGGCGTTCGGGGCGCGCGGCGCGCCGGGGTTCGAGGGCGCGCCCCCCGAGCTGGCGGCGCACGGACGCCTCCCGGCCCGCCCCCCGGCCCGCCAGAACCCGGGCCTGCACCGGGGCCCGCCAGGGCGCGAGCAGGGGGCGCGGACACTCTCCTCAGAGGCATCGGAGCCCACCCCTCCGCAGGCCAGCCCCACCCCTGGCGAGGAATCCCCCGGAATCCCCACCCAAACCGCGGGGAAGGCCCGTCCAGCGAGACTACGGTGGGAGGAGCTCGCCCCCTGCTGGAGGCCGCGCTGCGCCCGGGACACCCCGCGCGGTGACCAGCGCCTCCGGCACCGTGGGGGCTAACCAGTGACTGCAGGGGCCGTGCAGTAGTGATCGTGTGCTTTACCTGGCGGTCTTAGCAGACACATAAGGAGATGGGTACTTGTTTTGTATAGAAGACAATTGGCCCAAAAGCAAGTCAACTGACAAGTGGGGATTGCATTCCATGCCTTGGAAGAGCGCCTCCCGGCCCCTAGTGAAAGTCCCAGCCACGTTTCCCAAGCTTTTACATCTACAAGTGTTCTCCCTTAGGTGTATATAGTTTTAGGGTACAGAAAATGGTTTCAGGCCAGACCACACCCCGGTAGAGCTCCAAACGCCGGGACCCTGGGACATGTCTGAGGAGGGGCTCAGAACGCTGCAGCAGCACCAGTCTACCAATATCAGACACAACTAGTCCAGTAAAGAGTTTGAATTAGTACAGGTTTTCATTTACAACTCCCATGGAAATTCTCATAGCTGTATTTTAAAACCCAGAAGTTCTGAAGACACTAGTCAAAAGAAAATCACACCCTATAACTCTACACCAGGCATGTGGCATGGTTTCTGTAGCGGCCAGCAATAAAACTAAGAGAAACTTTACAAAAACCTTTTGTGCATCTGAAAAGGAGGAAGTGTGAGAGACATTGGAAACTCAATATGTGAGACAAAAAAGTCTCCTGACCGTAGGACACTGGACCAGTCAAACAATCTTTTTTAAGCTGCCATGTAAGAATTTGCCATATGAGGTGGCAGCATGGGTCAGACGTTATGTATGGCTTTTGGTATTTTAGTAGCACGCATGTGAAATTTAACTTTCTAAAATAAATGCATTAGTGGGTAGCTTTTATCCTTGTACTAGGCAATAAATTACAATCTAAAAACTGCATATGCCTGCCTCTTTCTTCCCTTTATGGGTCTCAGCCTGCTGGTGTCTCTGGGGACTTCCTCTCCTTGCAGCTTTGTGCCATTCCAGTCTTTGGTGTGTTGTTGGTGTTAGTTTATTCTCTCCACACAAGGCACTTGTGTTCCCGCCCACTTGTTTTCCAGCTCCAGTCTTTGTGGACTTCTTTGAGGCTGGACAGCATCCTAGATGACTTTTTGCATCTTGGATCTTTGAAGTCTGATTTCTAGGAGATTATGAGAAATTTAAGAGGAAGTAGTGTTTTTTCGTGGGTGTCTAGTCCAGCGTTAATCAAAGCTCTTCCTACAAGTTCAAAGCTAAGCTTGGTGTTCTTCCCGTCTTCTCTTTATGTTCAGATCCTGCTCTTCATTCTTGTACTTTCATTTGATTCTTCAGGTACAAGAGTCTTTAGTAGCCTCAGAAAGTAAAATTGCAAAGCTGTGCTGAGTTAGTAAGTGGACGAGAAGGCTGGTAGAAACAAGCATGCGGTTACCAAGTCAGTCTGTGATGTAAAAGGGTCACGAGAGTGGTAGTCACTTCTCCATCATCCCTTAGAAATCTAACTTGCCCAGTGCAAAAGCCTAGGTCGAAAGCAAGACCTGAGCAAAACATGGCCAATGCCTCTCTGGGGTTAATATAGGAATAAGGAGCTTCCAATAAATGAAATTAAACAGGCGTCAAGAAAACATTATATACACACACTTATTAATGCATCAAGATGATGCTGATAATGCCATTACAGACCTGTACTCCCTTAATCTGAACACTTTAAGTTTAAAAAGCCCTGAAAATCTAGTCTTTAAAATAATTCTTGGGCCTGCAGTTGTAGCTGGGTGGTAGAGCACTTACCTAGTATATGTGAGGCACTGGGTTTGATCCTTAGCACCACAAAAAATAAATAAATTAGTAAAATAAAGGTATTTTTAGGGGCTGGGGATGTGGCTCAAGCGGTAGCGCGCTCGCCTGGCATGCGTGCGGCCTGGGTTCGATCCTCAGCACCACATACAAAGATGTTGTGTCCGCCGAAAAAAACTCAGAATTAAATATTTTAAAAATTCTCTCTCTCTCTCTCTCTCTCTCTCTCTCTCTCTCTCTCTCTCTTTAAAAAAAATAAATAAAATAAATAAATAAAATAAAATAAAGGTATTTTTAAAAAACAGTCTTAAAAATAAATAAATTAATTCTTAGTGATAAAAATTACCTAAGATGAGCTGACATGAAACTATGTAGTCTTGTTTATCCCACTTCATATGAATATTTATGTTTTGCTAGAAAATATAAGTGTGCTTGATTATAGACATTACCCCAAGTCCACTAGGAGTAATTCAAAGTTATACCATATGAGCAGTGTTATCATTCTGAAACCTGAGAAATTATGAATCTATACATATCTAACCCATGGGTTTCACATAAAAGACCATAGTCCTCTATTATTAAAACAAGATAGCAAGCTGTTATGACAAACTACACGAGGCTGGAAACTTTATAAAGAAAAGATATTTATTTAGCTCACATCTCTGGAGTCCGAATGTCCAAGATGAAGCAGGCCCATCTATTTGGCCTCCAACTAAGTTCTCATAGTGGATGGGGGCATGACATTGGGAATACTTGCACAACCCATCACAATGATGAGACAGGAAGCCAGAGAGAGATTCAGGGTCAAACTCCTTCTTTTAGAACAACTCACTCTCCTGAGAGATAATGGAGGTCCTAAGAAAACTACCTTAACCCCTTTTCAGGGCTGGGTCCCTAATGATCTAATCATCTCACACTAGGCCCCGCCTCTTAAAGGCACCACCACACTAAGGACTAAGCTTCCAACACATGAACCATTAGGGTCAAACCACATTCGAACCATGGGGAAAAGGAGAATGTGCAGCAGCCCACTGAGACTGGCAGCCCATTTTCCAAAGAAATTCTCTGCCTCCTGCAGTTCACAAGAACCTGACATTTTTCTCTCAGATCAAGGTGTGCGATATGTGCTTAACTCTGAAACTTGCTGGAGGGTTGGCTGGTTTCACACTAGACTTGCTGGGCCACTAGCTATTAACTTGTAAATGATTACTCTGGGAATGGACAGATCTGGGCCTTAGGAGAACTGTGGCCAAGAGTGCAATAAATAGAAACAACACACAGGGGAAACCTAGCCATGAGACCGTGGAAGCCTCCTTTCCACACCACAAAGTCCTTTCCCAAAAGCAGAGCCATGGAAGGGACCCCCTTGTCCCAACAGAGCAAGGAGCCTATCTGCCAGGCATCTCACTTCAGCACTCTGTTAAGAACTACTTAACAAGTGAAAGAGCCCTCTTTGCCTCCCTGTGCCTCCCGGGGTGGGTAGATCAGCCTCCCTGGGTGAGAGAAGCTCACACCAGCCTCCTGCTCCCACTTTCATGGCTCCATGCTCCCGGTTTGGAGGCAAACTGCTCCTTACTGCCATAACAACGTAAGCAGGGCCAAGTCACTACTGAGAATCTAATCATCAGTCCTAGACCCTTGAGAATGAGCACGTCTTAGAGGACAGTAGAGCTAATTCTTGAGAATAGACGACAAGCAGATGGATTCATAGTAGCCCTCAAGTACCCTTCCTTTAAAGTTAGCTATTTTGTCTTAACAAGGTTTCTATCAGTGACACGCTTAGTGCTGATATACAAGGGGCCATTCCAGATAAATGAGGGACAATCAGTTCTATCCTGGAGCCAGCTTGTATGAACTCCAGGGAGCTGGTTGTCAGCTTTTAAAGAATTTTACAGGTTGTTTTTGCATCTGTACAGCAGAAATACTATCCACCACTGTGCTCCCACAAATCTCTTCTTGAAACTGTCCACAGAGAGAATTGACAAATGCTAAAACTCATATCTTGATTTATTGTTTCATTGATCGTCTAAATTGAATAAAGTGACAGAGAAATTGTTAACGATGCAGACTGTATTTAGAAATGGGTCACGTCAGGCTGGGGAGGGTAGCTCAGTGATGAAGCCCGTGTCTTCCACACACAAGGACCTGAGTACTTCATCTCCAGCACCACCAAAAAAAGAAAGAAAGAAAGTCACGTCTGTAGTCATGTCATTGTGAGCCGCAAAGGTTTTGAGGGAACATTCTCAATATTTGTGCACTCTTTCATGATGCACCAGAGAGGCCGCTGCTGTCACAGACAGATGAATGAAGTTACAGGGTGCATCTTCCTGTTGCTCCTTTTACTCGTTAACATAAACAAATGTCAACCAGCGCAGGTGTCAGAACGACACTCATTTGTCAATGGCACGGGTAACTTCTTTATTGAGTTGGATAATATCAAGCCTTTATTCAACACTGTGTTGGGTCACCATGGTAAACTGCAGACAGACTGGCTATTAGCTACGTGGAATTTACACTGAAGAGTCATGGGCAACTTGTAATTACTTATCAAGTGTGTGCTGCAATCCTGTAAATTAGTAAAAATTAAAATAAAATTATTAATATACGCACACACTTTTTTTTCCCTTGAGAGTGGGCCGTTAAATGTTTACCAGTCCCACTGAGTGTAATTGTATCTTCTCTGCAGAGAGGTGGAGTCCACGGTCTTCCCACTCTGAGTCATACCTGTGGAATTAAACACATATAGGATAAAACCTCAATAAACTGGATCAGATAAGCGAAGGCAATCTGTGTTAATAAATACTATTTGTCTTAGAGTAATTTAGAAAATGCCATTTGTTGTTTTCAAGTACTTGGAATAACACAAACAAGTGCCAGCAGAGGGTGGGGTTTGTTTTAATGAAAAAGCAACAGAAAAAAGTTTAATTAGTACTCTGTGTGTAAATAGGTTTTGCTGATGCGTCTCAAGAGTGCTTGCAGTAATTTATTTTCCAGAGTCAGATCACCCTCTTCCCCTTATTGCAGACCCATCCTTAGGTGTCATAGGACTCCTCTCGGGCACATGGAAGCCCACTTGCACCTCATCCGAGTTCCTCCTCCCTGGGCTAATGAGCATCTTATTGGCCAACAGATAAAATTTAAGCTCCTTGGTCACAATCCATTCTAGATTTTTCCCCAACTTCCTGTTGTTTACTTTCTTCCAGCTGCACTCAGATCCAGGGGTTGGCAAACTTCAGCTCAGGGCCCCAACACCCCTCCCCCACTTGTTTTTGTGGTACCATTGAGCTAAGAATGGCTTTGACCTTTTCCAGTGGTTGAAAATAAATCAAAAGAATTCTATTTCATGACACATGAAAATTAAATGGAACTCACATGTAAATGGCCGCCAGGTTTCCTTGGCACACAGCTGCACCATTCATTTACCTACTGTCTCTGGGCCCTGTGGCCCTTTTGTAGGGAAAGTGTGCGGGCGGCCCCAATCTGCCCTTCCCCAGCCAACAGCGCCCTTCGGAGCTGCCAGGTGCTGGCCTCTGATCCACATCCCCTGGGCAAGCCGGTGTCCTCCCTCCCTGAACACCTGATGACGTTGCGCGTCCTAGAGTCCCTCACACCAATCCCTCTGCCGGGAGCAACACTCTTCTACTGTCCATCTGGAGCCCTCTGAAAGTCCTTCAGGATCAAGCGCCAGTCTCCACCCAGAGGTTAAGGCTCTTTTTGATTCTTCTGGAACCCTCTGGCTGGAGTCAGCCATCTTGCCCTCTCTCCACAGAGCTTTGGGTGCATCTAGTAAGGAAATGGAGTCAAGTGCGGTGTGGGAGCTTAGTGCCCTGTGGACCGCCTCCCGGGCCTTCCTCCCTTCCCCTCCCTGTTCTCTTTGGTGTGTGAAGTAATTGTTTTCACCAGATAATGAGTCACACACCATGGAAGCACTCTGTTTCACTGAACTGTTAAGGCTCAACTTCACCCTGGAAATAAAGCGCTCTGGTTCTCCCAAGCACCAGCTGCTTCCGTTGCACAAGTTTCCACATTATATCAAGGCTAGGACACTTATTTTCTCATCTTGCCCTGTCACAGACTAGGCTCCTGGGAAAAGGGGAGATGTCATATTTATCTTTGTACCTCTAGCTCTAAAACGGCAGGCACACAGTAGGTGCCTCATAAATGTTAGTAGAGTTCCTCGTCTTTCAGAATACATAATGAGAAGACATACAACTTCAATATAAGGGAAAGTCAGGAGTTCAACATGGGCTAAGGTACGGTGGGGTTTTTTCCGTGATGTCTTCTCTGCTCAAAATCTGGGAAAGATGTTTGCAGAGGAATTAAAGCTTTGGTTGGGAGGGGCCGTGGTGATTGGACTGGGTCACCCACCAGACACTGAAATGTTGACCTCTTCCTCCTTGTCGGGAGCCTTAGTGGGGTTCCCCAGGTTCAACAAGAGATGACGTGACACAGGAAGGGAGGCGCTCCTGCCCCTCGACACTTGCCACTCACCCACTGGGAACTGGGTAGCAATGCTGACTGAGCCGACTGAGCCGGAGTCTGCCCAGGACTTGCACGCTGACAGTGAGAAGCCTCCTGCTAGCTTACAGAAGGAGCCCCACAGGCCAGGACTGTGTTTCCCGTCCCGCCAGAAACCCAGCATCACAAAGTGTATGAACTACGCTGATGGTTCTTTCTGGTTCTTCAGTTCAGGGAGTTTTTGCATTTCTGGGCACCATGCTGACACGTTCTGTCCAGCTGCTGCTGCATTGCATTGCGCATTAACTCAACCAATGTTTACTAAGAACTACTGAGATGCAACAGTGAGTCAGAGGTCACTAGGTTAAGAGAACTTAGGCTAGCAGAGGAAGGTGTGTGATAAGTAAACGCATGTGCAAGGCATGCAGAATAATTCATTTAAGTCCCACTGAAAGGAATGAAACAGGGTGATATAAAAGGGGTGAGGCGAGGTGCAGTGGCATTAGAGAGGACAATCAGAAAAGGCTTGTTGGGGGAAGCAGCATTTGAACTGGGTCTGGGATGAAGAAAAGGAGCAGCTGAGCCTAAGTCTTACAAGGGAACACATGCAAAGGCCCTGAGGCAGGAGTCTGGTAGAGATTATGAGAAAGAAGTTCAGAGCAGCTGGAGCACCGTGCCAGGGAGAAATAGTGTGAGTTGATACTGAGGAGGGGGCAGCACAGACCGCAGGCCGTGTAAGTGCTGTCCCTGCAAATAGAGCGCTGGTGTGATTCGCTTTATGCTTAAAAATTTTAAAAGACCACTTTGACTGGTCTTGGAGAAATGGCAGCAGAGAGGCAAGTATAGAGGGAAGACAAGTGGGAAAAGCCTAAATTGGAAGAGGTAAATTGGACTTTGTCCAAATTAAACACTTTCATGCTTCAAAACACACACCAAAGCAAGAGGCTGGGGCACAGCTCAGTGGTAGAGCTTGTGCTTGGCGTGAACCATGCCTAGCTCCAACCCCAGCACAGAGTAATATATAATGAATGAAAGCATATAGAGTTGTTTTTTTTTTTTAGTTGTAGTTGGACACAATATATTTTATTTATTTATTTTTATGTGGTGCTGAGGATCGAACCCAGGGCCTTGCACATGCTAGGCGAGTGCCCTACCACTGACTCGCTGGTTTTTTATATAAGGTGTCTGATAAGGAATTTGTATCTAGAGGATCTAGATCTATAAGGAAGTCTTACTGGACAGGGGTGGAGCTCAGTGGTAGAGCCCTGACCTGCATGTGCAAGGCCCTGGTTCATCCCTAGTACTGAAAAGGAAAAAAAAAATCCTCAACAACCTGCAGCAGATTCAAAGACAGATATAGAGATCCTCATAGGAAAAATGGCAAGACACTCAACATCACCAGTCCTCAGGAAAACTCAAAACCTCAACGTGGGCAGGTGGCAGGTCCGTGGCGAAGCACATGCTTGGCCTGTGGGAGGTGCTGGGCAGGATCCACCCCCACACCACCAAAAACCCCCACAGTGTGCTACCACGTCACATTCACCCCACCAGGACGGGGGAATCCAAAAGAGAGCGTTGGTGAAGACGTGGGAAACGGAGCCCTCGCGGGCGGTGGGGACATCAATGGGGCAGCCACTTTGGAAAACGCTCTGGAGCTTGTGAAAAGCTTAAACAGGGGCACACAACATCAGTTCACCCCTAAGGACACACTCTGGAGAAAGACAGATTTGGTCCTGAAGTCAGTGACTTTCATAATGGTGCCAAGGGTGGAAACAGCCTGGACATCCGCGAACCCCTGAGTGGGAAACAAGCTTCGAGGCCCAGCACGATGAACTGCCCTCCCCCGATGTCTTCAGCAGCCTAATGGGTGGCCTCCCAGGTTTGGAGGCTGCGAGTTGGGGGTCCAGTTATCGGCAGGCTGGTTCCCTCAGATGCTGAGAGAATCTGCTGTACCTCTTTCCAGCGTCTGGCCATCTTAGGCAGTTCTTGGCTTGTGGAAATGTCACCCGGCTTCTACCTCTGTCTCCGCATGGTGTGCCCCGTGTGTCCATGCCAGTGTGCAAGTTTCTGTGCAAGTTTCCCCTTTTCATAGGGACAGCAGTCACATTGGGCCAGGACCCACCCTTCTCCAGGATGACCCCATCCTAACTAATCACACCCTACTTCTAAATCCCGTCACACTGTGAGATGCTTGGGGTTGGGGGCAAGGGGCACACGATTCACCCCTAGAAGATGGAATATTATTCAACCACAGACCACAGTCGTGTGGTTCCGTTTGTATGAAATATCCAGAACAAACAGCTATAGAGATAGAAAATAGTATTGGTTGCTAAGACTGGGAAGGGCATGGGAGTAGGAAATAGATAACAGTTAAAGGATGGGGCTTTTTTTTTTTTTTTTGGATGATGAAAATCTTCTAAAATGGATTGTATGAGCTGAGATTGTGGCTCAGCGGCAGAGCGCTCGCCTAGCAGCTGGGTTCGATCCTCAGCACCACGTAAAAATAAATAAATAAAATAAAGATTAAAAAGAATGGATTGTAGTGATGGTTGTACAGCTCTGAATAAGAATTGTACGCTTTAAATGGTTGAATTTCATGGTGTGTAAATTATATCTCAGTAAAGCTGTTATCAAAAAAAATCCACAAATTGCTATTATAAAAAGCATTAAAAACTAAAAAAAAAAAAACAAAAACAAAGTAGAGACCTCCAGAGTTTGGAACCCACAGTTGAAATCACAACTGTGCGACCTTTTCTGACCTTGACTGGGCCTCCCTGGAGGGTTAGCTTCTTCCTGGAGATGGGCTGACGGGAGGGAGGTTGTGGAGAGCAGGCCTGTCCTGCTCTGGTCACTCCCTGAGGTACACAGAAGGGTCAGGCTGTGCCTAGCTCCATTTTATAAAGCCACGTTTGCCAGGAGCTACTCCATTTTGAGTACTAGTGCTGAGGCTGGACCCCACACCTTGTTTGTACGCGTAATCAACCACCATCTGCTCCGCACAGCCCAAAGGCACAGGACCATGTAACCAGGGCAAAGCACCTGATGTCCAGGCCCCTGTGACCACATGTGACAGGCAACTTACACGCGCCAATTATCAAACTAAGTCAGGAGCACCTGGACATGTGAGTGTCCCAAACCACACCAGGAGCACCAGGCACAGGAGCTTAGCAACCTCACCTGAGACCGCAAAAGGAGGGGCCCCAAACCTTGCCCGGAAAATCACCAGTCAGGGATTTGCTGGGGACTTCCAGCTGGGACACAATGACATTGCTGGGTTGGAGAGAGAAGGTCTCTTGGGTGCAAACCCTCACTGTGGGGCTGTGCAGTTGGACTGTTCAACCTGGTCCAGGAGGAGCTCCCAGCTCACCCATCTCCGGCGGAGCCTGGTCAGGGTGGGGAGCAGAGCCAAGATGGAAAACGGCTTGAAACCAGGTTCTGAAATGAAGTTAGGATTCTGACCATAGGGCTAAGCGGTTCCTGATGCCTTTAAGGTGGTCACAAGTGTCCCTGGGGAGTCCAGTGGGACCCTCTATCCCACAGCCAGAAGTCCCGAGATCCAGCAATGCAGGGGGATCCCACTGAAGAGGTTCAGCCACATGCACGGGTGCTGTGGCGTGTGCCAGGTGCTGTGCTGGCCTCCAGGATGAGGAAGTCAGTGAAAGGGTGTGTGCGGAGGCACTCAGCCTCCCATCCCAAATGCCCTTCAGAGAGGCGTCCTTCACCCTGCAGAACAGGGCTCAAGGTAACCCCGGGGGCAGACGCAGGCACCACACGGCACACCCTCAGCAAAGGTCTGACTGTGAAGGGCTGCTGAACCAGCCCTAAAATAGATCTCCTAACTCTCCAGACTCATTTATTTTGCCCTGTCACTAGGTCCCGAATAGGTCCTGCCCCAGCAGTCCTATCCTTGTGACTCATCATCTGAGCCGCAGCAGCCTTATTTAGAACACATTATCCAGGGGTGACCTTCTCACCGACTCAAGGTCTGCAGGAGCGGCTGGCAAGACCCCCACCTCCACCTGCTCCGAGGGCTGCTCTCTGGCCTCTTAACCTCCCTCCCTGCCTTCATGTCCAGCCCAGGCCTCTCCTAATCCTGGGTCCCTGCACCATCCACACCAGCATCTCCTGCCTTCTTTGGGCCTTGGTGACAGTGACCCTAGGCCTGGACCTGGCCTCCACCAAGGCCCCTTTGCTCAAAAACATTGTCAGTACCTGTCCAATCATAAGGACAGCCAGGGACTCTTTATAATCCAGATTCCGGAAGGCCCTACCATGGACCTACAGAATCAGTCTTCAGAGGCAGGACCTGGAAATCTGTATTTTTAATAGCACTGCAGATAATGCAACTTTGCAAAGCTTTATCTGACATTTTAGAGGAGGAACTCAAAACCAAAGCTTACGGATATCGCTTCACAAGGATATGCACGTGAGGGGCCAGTCCTAGAGGTGAGAGAGTTTATAAGCCAGGGAGCCCCTTCCAGGCAGGGTGCGACTCTCACAAGTCCCTGGGGAACCACTGCCAAAATGATGATTTGAGAGCAGCAACCTCGGGAGGGGTCTGAAAGTGCCTGATATTCATTCTGAAAGTGCTTAACTGCTGCCCAAGGAGTGGTCAGCGGCCCGTAGGATTCGGAGCTATGGATATTTCCTGTCTCTATGCAGAAATGACAACCCTTAGTCACATAAGAGAACTACTCATGGCTTTAAACAGAGACTTCTTTTTCTCTGTCCCATGGAATTCCCGATGTCTGCAAGGCCCTGTGGTGACGCTCTTTGCAAGGAGTTTATGAGTTGTTTTAGGAGGCCTTGCAACTTGGTTGGGGAGCAGCATTTTGTGAGCTGCACCGGGCAGCCCTGGGGTCAGATGTCAGGCCCCTGGCAGCCATGCACCCCCCGGGATGTGGCGCCAGGCACTTTGCCTCCGAAGGTTTCTTTTTCTGTGGGTGTTTTTAGAACAGGGCTACACCCTGGCTACATTTGCTCCAGCATCCCCTTCCTTCCTGTCCTGGGCTCTCCCGCTCAGTTCGAGGTTTGCAGCCAAAGCTGACCTCACTGGCCGACTCTGCATTGCACTTTGTTGAGTCCCACTTGCAGATGCCAAGGAGTGAGCTGTTCAGTTTGCTCAGTCCCTGTTCAAATGTTCCATATGGTTCCCAGCAAAACAACCCCCATCAGGACTCCCAGGCTCCACCAGGGTCCGGTCCTGAACCCCAGAGCCCTGAATGTGGCAAGAAGGCCCCAGTTGGGCTGGGCCTGAGGAAATGGCCGGTTGGGCATACTGGGGCAGCCTGAGTGACTAACTGGAGGCAGGGCACAGCAAGGCAGTGACCAAGGGGTTTGACAGCAGGGTCTCCAGCTGATCAATGGCACCTTTGTGCCCAGCACCGTAATGTGACACAGCAATCCAGCCTGAAGCCCTTAGGAGCAGAGGGCACTCCTGACAGCCCTGCTCACCACCGAGAACCACCAGAGAGAAAGCTGCAGCCGCAAAGAATCGACTCTCTGTGGAGAGGACTCAGGGCCACCTGATCAGCAGGTGGGACTCCCCCGTGGTCCTCACCCTTCTGGAGGCCAACGAGCCCACGGACACCCTTCTCAGAAAGGCTAACCAGACGCATAGAGAGATGCTTTTCTTTGATTGGAGGCCCAGTGGTTGCTAACCCAAAGTAAATTGGTATTTCATTTCACGGTGCGTTGATGTAATCTGCTCTTCTCCTCTTGCTGTCCGGCCAGAAGCTTTGGCACCATCCGGGAGGCCTCCTCCCTCATCCTGCAATTCAAGGCACCAGATCTTGATGGTTCCATCTGTTTATTACCCACATTGTTGTCCCTCTGTCTTCACCTCCCACCTCATCCCTGTGCAGCATATGGGGCTTCAGCACAGATCTTCCTGTTTCCAGCGTAGACAGCTCTCTAACAGACCCTGCTTACGTGGGCGCCAGAGTGATCTTGCCAAACGCGATCCTTCGAATATGCAAATCTGGTATGGGGCCCACTTAAAAATCTTCAGTGGCTCCCCACAGCCTGTGAACAAACCCCAGGCCCTTAGGGTGCTCTCTCAGGCCCCCCACGGTCTGGACCACCTGACTGCTCAGCCTCTCTTCCCTCCAAACTCACATATATCCACAGATACAATCTCACGAAACCGGGTCCTTTGTTCCTTCACTCCGGGTTCCTGTTTTGTATTATATCCTGCACCAGCTCCAAGAGTCCAGGGGTGAGTCGTGAGCCGCAGGCCTGACCCTCCGAAGCCAACAATCAGGAGGGGAAGGCAGACTAAACAGGAAGGAGCCTAGAGCCCAGGAAGGCCCCTGATCCAGGGGAGAGAGGGAGCAATTACGAGTCTGAGCTGCCAGTTGGGGGAGTGAGGTGACAGTGTCATGGAGCAAGGTCGCTGTGGCTGGGGGTGAGAAGGAAGCCGGTCATGGAAGAGCCAGAAGACTCCGTGGTGAGATCCGCCACTTTCCCTAGGGTGATGGAGAGCCACAGAGCTGTCTCCAGCAGACTGGCATTTTCCAAACCTCTCCTGGCTGCAGGTGAGGAAATGGGCTGGACTGTCCACAGCTCCCAGGGTCACTGAGCACACTCTGTGCCTCAGCTGCCCTTGTCTACTTCGTGAGCTCTTTCCCATCTTCTAAAACAGCTCAAAAATCTTTAGCACTCACAGACACCCCCAGCCCTGCCCAGGTGGAGTTGGGATGTCTCTGCCCCTGCTCCTGGGTGCCTTGCTCTGTTAGAGGCTGACATGGTTGGGTCTGCCACGTCCCCCAAGGGCCTGTGTGTTAAAGACTTGGTCTCCAGGCTGCGGTGCTGCTGGGAAGTGGGGTTTAGTTGAAGGAACTTAGTTTTGGGGGGGCATGCCCTTGAAGGGAATATTTCGACCTTGACCTCTTCCTGTGCTTCTCTGTGTTTTCTGGCTTCTGTGAGGTGAACGGTTTCTTCCATTGCACGCTCCCCCATGATGCGCTATGCCGCAACAGGCCCAGAGCAACAGGACTGAGAGACCAGAGGCTGAAACCTGGGCCCGAATAACCTCTCCTCCTCCCAGGTTGACCGGCTCAGCTGTTTCGTCACAGTGACAGAAAGTGGACCAACACATGGCACTTTCTGCATCATGTGTCCCTCTCTGTCTCTGGACCGTGAGTTTGCAAAGGGAATTCAGTAAGTGTTCCTTTCAGCTCATTTCCCTAAGGCCCAGAGCTTGCTCTAAACATGTTCTTTGAGTGGAACATGTAAATACACCAGGGCAAAAACCATACAGAAAAGTCAAGATTCAAGACCTTTCTGATTCTCCCTGTTTCGTGTCTTTCTCTCTCTACTGGAGGGTCCTGTTTCAGCTGGATCCCAGAAGTCTCATAAGGCGATCAGTGGCCCTTCAAGCTTCTCCCCTGCACACAGAGCACATTTCAGCCAACAGGCTCCTAGAGGGAATGGAGGGTTTGGCTTGTTAGTTGGTTTGGCTGTCTGGGTATCACACCAGACCTCACGAACACCAGGCAAGCCCTCTACCACTGAGCGACCCCCCTGAGCTCAGGGGCTTTAAACCTCCTCTGGTCTTTCTTGGGTGACGTGGAACCTCTTGGCTGGGGCGGGCCTGCTCAGGAAGTCTCAACCTGGGCTGCGAGGAGGGGGCAGGGAGGCTCTGCTGACTGTGCCATGCCCAGCTCTTGGACACCATGCCCATCAGAGTTGCATGAGGATCTGTGGCTTTCCTAGGTTTGGGAGGGCTGAGGGGAGGAACACATTTCCCCAGTCACACAAACAGCTAAAAGCAATAAAGAATTAATAAGTTAATTCTAGCAGTGTCTCACAGGATTAACTGATTTCGAGAAGAATGAGCTTGCTTTCTTGGAAAAGTCGCCTCATCTGCTGGACAGAGGTGTTTGACTTGCTTCATCTGCCCCACAAAGGGGGCCAGGGCTCTGGAATGGTGCAAGCTCTGAACGCCTTTGCTGAGATGGCAAGCTGGGTTTCGTTCCTCTGTAAGAATCAGTGAAAACAGAGTCATTCACTCATTCAATCAACCTTTCATTCATTCACTCAGTGTATTTACGGAGGGTCATTTTCGTGCCTGGCAATGCACCGTCACTTCCTCACAAAGCCCTTATTTTGCATATATCCCAATTCCCATTGCAGGGCTTCATAAGCTGCATGAAGAGGATACGTCCGATACTCAGAGAATCATGTTCGGGACGAGCTGGAACTGGGATTCTGGTCTGAACTCTCTCCCTCCAAGGGCTGGAACCCTACAGTGAAGATGAACAGAGAAATGCCCACGACCTGCAGCAGAATGTGGGAAGTGGCCTCCAAGACATGCCAAGTGTTTCTGGGCATTACGAGGAGTGACAGACCTTGGACTGCCAGGCTGAGAGGGCCTACCGGAGGAGGCATTGAGCTGGACTCAATGGGACTTGGAAATGCAGAAAAGGGGAAGAGCTCTCCCCTCGCTACAACCCTAAGACGCTGGTTCTAAAAGCTCTGAGTCCTGGAAGGTCTTAGAACCTCTGAGTCTGCAAGGGTGGTCCTCTCAAGCTCTGACATCCCCAGTTGGTGGCCACAGAGGAGAGCAGGATTTAACTCTGTGAGGATCTCTCTGGGCACAGACCCGGGAAGAAACATATGGAAAGTCAGGGCCCCTTCCCCAGTGGTCAGCAATTTCAGAGCAAACAAGTGGTCCCAACACCATACAAGCTCACACAGGTAGGAGGGTTCCAGATTAGTACAGCAACACCCAGATCAAAAGCAGAGTGAGATTTTTATCTTTCTAGGCAATAAAATGTGAAGCACATTCTTTGGCAGCAACGTGAAAGGCAGATTGCTGGCTTTTCATACTTCTTCAGGGTTTTATGGCATGTCAGTTATCTTAGCAGTTCTTACCACAGAGACTCCTTCCCCTGGGTGGGGCAGGGTGAGTGTGCAGAACAAAGTGCGCTGAGGGAGTTAGAGCCGGTGACGCAGCTTTTGGCTCTCGGGCTCTTTGGCCTCTTTCAACATATGTTCAGTGAACCAGGTCTGGATTGCATTCCAGGACTTTCCTGGGGAATGATTCCTCATCCTTAGGTATCTGTTTTTTACGAAGCCGATCACGGTGCCACCCCTGTCAGCTGGTGGCATCCACATGAGTGTGCTGCAGTGCGGTCGGATGTATTTATGTCTATAGGGTGAATCACCTGCAATCCAAATGCGTTAGGCTTTCAGAAATCCTCACACACAAAATTGCCTTCCATTTTATTATTTTGCAGGCGTCTTTTGAGTGGAGTTGAGTATGTGAATAAAATGACTATCAGATATAGCCTTGTGATTATCCCTTCATGGTAAATAACTTCTTGCAATCAGTAATTCTTACAAAGAGTGATACTGGTTTTGCCTGAATGTGGATCAGCAGTGGCGCTGGAAGGAAGATCAGGCTATGGAGTGAAATCATTTCCAGGGCTAAAAGGACTGTGGCAGTGACTGTCTTCAAGGAGAAGAGCGGCAGGGCTTTAGCTAGAACACATGCCACAAGAAGCAGGAGAGGGCCCTTGGTGGACCTTGGTGGACACTGAGGCAGTGTCCACTACTGCCCAGTTCCAAGCTCATTCCTCCAGCCACACTGGCAACTGGGCTGGTCCCTCTCAGCAGCTGAGATCAGAGGGGTGGATCCCCAGGGGTGAGTTGAATAGGAGGAGGGGCGAGCTGTCACCAAACTGCTGGCTGTCATAGCTAGACTAGAGAGAAAGCCCAGGCCCCTGATGTCATCAGTTGCCCTTCAGTAAGGACGAGGACTCTCCAGGCCTGAAATGGCTGAAAAAAATGATAAAAGACAGAGCTACCACATTAAGCCACAGAAAAGCAAGTTTCCACCTTTATCTAAAACCATAGGCAACTTTTATTCCCATCAATTCCTTAGACTCTTAGGGTCTAATGTGTTTGGCTAATGGAAAGGGAGAGAACCAACATTTGTGAGCACCTACTGCGTGCTAGTGCTTGATGTGCACTTGTAAAGGTAATTATCCTAACAATCTGTAAGGTAGGATTTTTGCCCCTGTTTCATAGATGAGGAACCCTTCACTTCACGAGGCTCAGTACTGCCAAGGGCCAGAGGTGGGACTTCAAATTGGGGTTTGCTTGTCTCCAAAGCCTGGGCGCCTCCCACTGTCCCTTCTGTAAATTGTCTTTTCTGAGTCCCACTCTGGCCATCCCAGGCCACAGTGGAGACCTGCCTTCAACTCAGACACGAGGAGTTGCACCCATGCTAGAGGACTGCGCCCCTTTAAGTCTCTAGAAGCATGTGGTGTGGCACTCAGACTGATCCAGCACCACATCACACCTTCCCTGACAGATAAAGAAAGGAAATATCCTCGTGAATCAGAAGTGAGAGCAGCCAGCTGTCTGGAATTTATCCATAGGAGGAACATGGGAGAATCTGCCAGGGTAGGTACCCTCGAGGGAGGCCCTGCCGGGGCGTCCCCACACGTTATCCTCCACCATAATGGAGGGTCAGGCCACCCGGACAGTCACTTCCCCAGAGAAGAAGCCAGGAGTGGACATGGCTTGCAGCCAGCCCTGCCCCATCCCTGGTCCAGGACGGCATCAAGAAGGAATGCATCTGTGGAGGCCAGAAGGTCCTGAAATGGCTGAAATAGAGCATGATCCCAGTGGCCTTACCTGCAGGCCACCCCACTCCCACTGTCACCTGTGTCCCGGGAGTACTAGGCAGAGAGGGATGGCACAGGCCTTAGCTGCCCCCTGAGAAGTCCTTCCTAGCTGGTGACAGGAGGACAGTTTTCTTGTCCCCAGTGTTTCCAGTTCTGGGTTTGAACTGATCTTTCTTGAGCCCAGATTACTTAGCAAGGGCCACAAGACAAAGAGAAGAGCCTCAAGGGGCACCCCGTGAGCTCAGGAAGCTCCTGTTCTGTGGAGTGGTCCTGGACTCAGGGCCCAGGAGGGTCAGGGGGCCAGGGATGGGCCAGCCAGGGAGCCAGCGTCAGGGTGGGCTAGGTCTTCACCAAGGTCCCGCTAACAGCTTCCATCCGTCATCCAGGAAAACCACGTCTGGGGCTGGGCAACTGACTTCTGTTGGTGGTGGCAGAGTTTTGAAGTGCCTGAGTCCATGCCTGTGTCTATCCTGAGTGACAGGCTTTGCCTTGGGAAGGCAACGCGGTGGCAGGAAGGGAAACCGCCAACTTCAGCCACCCTCCCAGTGCAGGGGCCAGCGGGGGCCAGTGGAGACTGAGGAGCCACTGCCATCTTTCAGGCCCCAGATTCTGATTGTCTTTACAGATTCCAGGGGGCATTTAATGACTCAGAGGTTCTGGTCCAGAAGCCACTCTTGCTTATATTCCTAGGGTTTTCCATGCTCTTAGAGCTCATCAACCAACACGTATGTGGCATGTTACAGATGTCAGCAGTTCACCTGGTGTACCTCTGAGGTAGGCAAAGAGGGAGGGCCTCAACGGACCTTCTAAAATTTAGAAAGGCGAAGTGACATGCAGGTCACGGGCCAGAGCTCAACGCCATCCTCCAGTTCGGAAGTGCCGTCCTGAACACCCGCAGTGAAGGGCGGGCGCACACCCCGTCGCCTCTCCCCTGCCTCTGCCTGGCTGCAGCTCCATGGCTAAGCCAACGCCCCGGCCCTCACCACTCCTCCTGGCTGACTTGACCAACCTGCCACCTCAGTCTTTGTGCTCAGCCGGTCTCCAGACTGCTCTCTTGCATGATGGCTGTGTCCCCTCCCTGTACCGCCTCTCAGGTAGGCTCCAGCGCCACCTCTGTCCTCTTTCTCTGGGACTCCCAGTGCTGGCACCTCCAGTTCCATCTCCCAATCTCCCAACAGTGGATTTTTGCCACCACCTTGAACTAAGCATCTTAGTGGACAAGGACTTAATGAAGTACTCTATACATCAAAGATCACTACGGACAAAGACTAGACAGTGTGGGTCTCGAGGGCAGAGCACGCTGGTGCTGACTGAGGGACCCAGGTCCAGCAGGGGCACATGGCCCTCAGCAGGAGTGTGTGAAAGGGTGCACTGTCTGTCAACGCCAGCATTTCCAACGCTCCCTCTTCCCACAGATCAGTGCTCACAGGGCTCAGCCTGGAGTTCAATACACTCAATGAAACATTTCTGCCTTAGTCAGGGCTCTCTGTTTTGAGAGATTAAAAGCCCAATTCTAAGAAACCTTTATATGAGAAAAAGAATTTCCTGGCTCGCTAGCAAGTGTAAATATCAAGAAGTAGGTGGATGGAGCCAGCGGGTTCAAGGTGGGCTGTCCCGTCCCAGGATACCTGAGGTCAGTGTGGCAGCTGAGACAAGGTCAAGAAGAGGCTGAAGAATCAGCTACCTCCGGGAGCTGGAGGCCAGTCCTGAGCCGGCCTCTGTGCAGCCCACAGGTCTGCAAGCTGGGCAGGACCACCCAGGGCCTCTCCCCTGAGGAACCCCGGAGGGCGTTTAGGACTGAGGCCAGGTGCTCAATCTGGGGGGTGGGGCACAGGAAGGTGTTGGAAAGGCCACAGAGGAATCAGTCAGGGGCTTCCACCCGCCCGGTCCTGGGGGCCCTGTCCCCCATGTGAAAATCATTCCCTTCTTGTCACGAAGTCTGAGTTCAAGAACACCAGTGCTTCTGACAGCCCTGAGCAGCTTCCACAGGCACCTGCCTGAAACCAGGCACCTGCCCAGACAGCGTCTCCTGTGCCTTTCCCCACCGTGGTTGGTTGGTTCCCCTTTATCAACAACGTGGGATTTCCAGAAGTTGAAAAGACGAAAGAGAAGTGACCCAGGGCTGATGCAAACCAGCCACATTTTCTGGAAAAGAATGTGTCCCCAGGACTCCAAGCTCGACCCAGTTTGCAAAGCCAAGGCCACGCACACTCCAGATGCCAGGAGCAGCTGGAGAGCCTGCAGGCGCTTCTTCATACTTAGGAAGGCAAGCTGCAGTTCAAAATGAGGATTCCTGTTGGCGGGTGTGTGTGTGTGTGTGTGTGTGTGTGTGTGTGTGTGTGTGTGTGTGTAGCCATGCATGTATAGATGCTGGGGCAGGTGGCACTATCAATAATTTAGACCTTTTTGACAACAACGGACTATGGCCTAAAGGCCTCTAAGACCCTTGCCTGCCTTTTATTTTTTCCTCTCTGCTACTGTGCTCAACACTGTGGATTCAAGGGCTTTCTAAAGCGTGGGCTAGTTGAGTGAGGCCCAAGGCAGATGGATGGACAGTGCTCACCTTGGATTCAGATCAGCCCGAGCAGGGGCTGGTCCTCCAACAGTTATCAGAGAGGCCCCGCCCTGCAACTGCAGAGTAGAAAACCAAGGCTCAGGCAGGTCCAGTGACTTTCTGGAGGTCACACAGGTTGTAAAGGGTGGAGCTTGCATTCCTGCCTAGATTTTCTGACATGGAAGAGTCTTTCCACCAGAGCCCAGACCCTGTATCCAGACTGCCCGATTTGCTCCCATCTGTTCCACTGGCTAGCTGTGTGGCTTTCGATAAGTTCCTCATTCTCTGTGCCCCAGCTCCTCATTCGGAGAGTTAGGAGAATTCTGGACCCAGAACTGTGCTGAGCTCAATCAGTGCTTCCTGAAAGGACTTCATCTCTTTATGAGGAGCCCATCACATTGCTACAGGGAGCGCTGACTTCCCTTCCCCGGCCTCCTCCTGGGCCAAGACGAGGTCCTCCTGGAGCAGGTCAGCCTGGGGGCTTCGCAGGCTTTGCCCTTATTGGCCTAAACTAGACGGCCTGGTGGCTGTTTGGAAAAATGCACTGCATTCTTCATGTGTTTTCCCCATCAAAACACGTCTGTTTCGCTCTCTTTTAAAGGGCGTTCATGAGTCACTCAGCAGGAACAAAGACGCCTCAGTCTGTGACTTCCACGGGGACGCAGTTTAAACAGTGTGGGTGCACAGGATTTTTTTGACATCCAAAAATGTGCCTCGGAGGTGCCCTGGAGCACCTGACAGCAGCTGCTCTCCCGCAACAGCTGGGTTCCTGGTGCAGATGCTGTTTGTCAGAGCCTGTCACCAGCCACATGATGGAGGTCCAGGAAGCAATTTCAGGCATTCTGCTTGTTCCCTCCAGCAAGACCCAGGGTGGGTCCCCAGACTGGCTCATCATGCCTGCACACGGTGCCCGAAGTCAGGCTGCCTCATTCTCCTTGGGGGCAACCCTCTACTCAGTACCATTTCAGCATGAGACAAAGACCTCTGGGGCTGATGGGTGGCAGAAGGAGAAAGGGAGCAAAGTCCAGCCGGTCCCTGGAGCCCCTCACACCTGCAGCCCCCCACGCCTGTCAGGGACAGAGACCTCTCTCTAGATCCCTGGGCACCTGTCTCCCATCTGTCCGCGCCTGGTCGCACATCAGCAGGTAGAGTGAGTTGGTGAAGTGGGTTGGACTCAGGCATGGGTTGCTTCTTACCTAGTGGCCAGGCCAGTTGCTTCTCTTCTCTACCTTCATCTACCTCAGGGTGGTCATGGGAATGACAGGAGGTCAGGGAGGGTGAGCCCGGGCAGGGCACAGAGCAAGGTCCAAGCTCGCGTTGCCCACGGCTGTCAGTTGGGGAGCAGCGCCCCAGCTTCCCTGGCCCCTGCAGGGGGCTGAGCAAAGCTCCTTCCCAGTTGCACCCAGTTCCAGCCCACCCTCAGCTCGGGGCAAGAGCTAGCCCCCCACATGCACATGCGGCCTCTCCATCTCCTTCTTAAGACCCTGCGTCCCATGGCTTCAGGATAGCAGCCCTGCACCTGGCTCACGAGAGCCTCCCTGCTCTGGCTCACGCCTTTGCTTCTCGCTGGAAGACACTGTGTCCCAGGCACTGTGCTGGTGCAGGCAGGAGAGTGTGGACGAAGCGCCTGTGTCTGCCTCATGGAGCAGGGTGACAGAAGGAAGCAAAGTCCCTGAGAGAGTGACTCTTGAGCCAAGCCCTGAAGAATGAACCAGACTTGATGGGAACAAGGAAGGAGGGGACAGGAAGGCAGAGACAGGGGTGCCCTGGATGGAGGGGAGCTGGGGCGGGTCCTGGGAGCAGTTCTGCAGTCTGAGGACCCGGGGCCTTTGCACTCGACCCATTCCGAAGGCACAGCCCCTGCATGGATGGCCTTCTCTGCCCAGCACCCTGTGCCGGACTGTGGTCCCACCACCCTCCTCCTGCTGACTGCTGGTTCTTCGGGGCTCAGCTCACCGTCCCTCCTCTGGAAGCCCAGGGCCTCTCCCCAACCCCAGACCACGGTCACTTGGTCGTCTGTCATTCTTTGAAGCTCACTGGCCCCGGGGCGCCTCTCGCGGCCGGCTCTGTTTTCTCCCTGTTCACTTGTCTGTCTCTATCAGACTGTGAAGTCCTTGGGGCCAGGGCTGCCTTCCTGGTGTCTGCATGTGGCCTTGCCCACCATCTTAAGGGTTGGTGCCCAGCCAGCACTGACTGGATGGGCCAATGCCCCGGGAGGACGAAAGTGCTCAGTGTGGGTCTTCTAGTTTCTCTGACCAAAAATTCTCTGAAGAACAGTTAAATACAGCCGTGGACCCAGCTTTCTTTGGCTTCTGTGGATCTCTCTGGATTCTACCTGGGCACGTGGCTCGTGGGGTTTGCTGTTAGGATTGGCTGGCGTGGTATTCAGTCTTTCGGGATCGGTGAGGCAGAGGCACAGAACTACCAGACCAGCCATGGAGGCCCTGCATCGGAGGGGCCACTGAGGGTGGGACTGACGCCCCACCCCAGGCTCCCCCCAGGATTTTCTCTATCCTCCTTCCTGCTCTAGCCACCAGCTGCCGGCAATCTCCGACCAAGAACCCGGAACCCATTAACATCAGCCAGACTCGGGGTAGACTCTGGGGTGGGTGGACCTTCCTCCTTTATCTCTGCAGAACAGAAATAGGATGAAGCAAGAAGCAAGCGCTCCTTTGGAGCCCAGGAGGAGATCCTAGGAAGCCCCGTGCTGCTGCTTGGGGGTCTGGGGCGAAATCCTCAGCACCTGGCGGCACTTCTGCAGCGGTGGTGGCGGTGGTGGTGGTGGCGTTTAAGTGAGGCAGCGTGCTCCCAGAGGTGTCGCTTGCTCTGGACACCTCCTTTCCTGTCACACGTCCCTCCCGTCGGCGGAGCTGGCCTGGCCCACGGCTCTCCCTGCCTTCCACAGAGCCCCACGTCACCACGAGGCAGCTGTTGGTCCCAACCTGTTTCTACCAGAGCGCTCGTTATTTTAATTACATGGTTTCATTATCCATGTGCAACCAATGAAATATGAGGGTGTAAATAGAGCTCTCCAGAAACAACAACTCTATTTTAGATGAAAGACTTAATAAAGGCGAATTGCTACATGTGGAACTCTAATCAGCTACAAGTGCTCCAGACAGGGGTGAGTGAATGTACATTTGAAGTTACAATCGAAGGTTTATGAATAGGCAGGTAGTTGTTTATGGTCTGGTACCCCATCCCCGTGGAGGACTGACCACCCACTGGTCCAGACACTGTTGTCAATGGGCTGGGACCACAGTGGAGCCTTCAGGTTTGAGTTTCATAATCCTCACCACCAGCTAGGATGAGGTTGGGCTGCATGCCACCCAAAAACTTAAAATAAGATTAGTTTATCTAAGAGAGTTTACTTCTGCACCACACAAGGGAAGCCTTGTGGTAGGCTACTCCCTGTTATCATTAGGGAGCCAGGGCCCCCATCTTTTTACTTCTTCAGCACATGGCTTCCTTTCCCAAGCCTTCCTCTTGGGCACAAAATAGCTGCTAGAATTCCAGTTATCATTTCCTTAGTTACAGTTATCATATCCTCCTTTCAAACAACAGGAAGAAGAATGGGATGGTAGCAGGGAAAGCCATTCCCCTATCTTAGGCTGGGAGCTGTATTCTTTCTGGCGGCAGAATCAGCTAAAAATTAAAAGGGAAAATGGATATGAAGAAAGGCAGTTGGCATTGTCTACAACATATCTGCATCCTCACTTGGCCACGAGGGAACCGAGGCTCAGAGAGGAGATGTAGGTGGCCAGTAAGTGCAGAGCTGAGATTCAAAGGCAGATCATCCGAAAGCCCTGACTGGCGTTGAGGGTAGGCTGAGGCAGTACCTGGCCACCTTGCTTAGCCCCGCATCTCTGGGGAGCATCTGTACATCTAAGGCTCTGACGTCGGCCTGCCCCGGGGCTCGCGTAAGAGCTCTGAGGTGGCCAAAGGTCCTATTGGTCCACAGGAGGGTTTTAGTTGGTTTTCACTTTTTAAAACATCACATCAGGTTGGTCATTACTGTGACATGACTCTTCAAAGCACTTTCTTGTTAAAGATTTGTCAGAGGAAAGAGTCTTGGAGGTTGAGTTAGGACATCACCAATAAACAAGAGTCCCTTGCAGGGTCCAGGTGAGTGGTTCTCGACTGCCAGCAATCTGGGCTGTCGCGATGGGGAGAGAGCGCCAGGGCATCCATGGGGTGAGGCCAGGGATGTGGTCACACACCCATAATGTGCAGGACAGGCCCCACCACAGAAAAATGTCAACAGTGCCCAGGTGGAGGACCATAGGCGCTAACTGAGCTTAGCAACGAGGTAGGGACCTGCGTAGGAACCGCAGAGCTCTAGGTCCTCGGGGGTGTCAGCTGACGCTCCTTATCAACACTCATACTAATAAGCTCATCTCTCAAAACCAACTCAGCACTTCTGGAGCAGCTTTGATCCACTGAACAGAAACTGAGAGATCATCCAATTCAGAGACGCAAGTCCAAGGCTCCTGATGCAGTGCCATCCGCCCTGCAGCCAAGCTGTAGAAAACCCACGACCCAGTCGGAGGACAAACCCCACCCCACACCCGGGAGCACAGATGGCATGGAACCTATCACCTTTTCTCTTAGGTGACACCGACAGTGGCTTGCTAAAGCAATGCCAGGCTAAGGGAGGCTCCTCCTTCCTGTCTCTGGCTCTGAGCACCACTCTGCACGAGGGTCTGGAAGCTGTGACATCTGTTCCTAGCTGAACTGTGTCCCCAGGAAGAGCAGTGTGGGGGCCCCGAGCCCCAGCAGTCCAGAACGGGACCTGATTTAGAAACAGGGTCTTTGCAGAGGTAGTGAAGTTGACGTGAGGCCCTCCAGGTGGCTCTACTTGAGCATGACCTGTATCTTTATAAAAAGGAGAAACTTGCTTTTCTTCTTTTTCAATTTCAGTTTAGTTTAAGAGCTTTGGAAGCAAGGGTATTTTCATCATCATGCAAAAATGGGGAAATTTGGACAGAGAAACACACCAGCATAGCAGGAAGACTCAGGAGGAATGTCAGGGGGAAGCCGAGGGAAAGGGAAAGCTCTCAGTAGGAACCAACCGTGACGACACCGCGATCCTGGCTTTTCAGCATCCAGACCTGTAGAACTGGATCCCCTTAGGTTAGGCCACCCTCCTGGAGGTGCGTTTTTACAGGAATCCGGGGAAACTAACAGACCACCCATCGGTGGAGAAGTCCTCCTTCACCAAAACGATTGCTATTTGATTCGTTGATTTCATTGTTCATCTCTAATATTTGCATATTGTTTTTGATCTATCCAGAGGTTTATTTGGAATCTATTTCTATTCTTTACTAGGAATTGGTATAGGGGGAAAAATTAATATTTAATGTCACCTGAATTTCCTGTGCTGGGGAAGATGCCTTGATAAACCCCTTGGGATGGGCCAGGCTGCCAAGTATGAACGTTGTGGACAACTGGACACCTGCCCGGTGTCCACTGGGGCCAAGGTATCAGAAGACGTGGAAGCTGATCTGTATGAGGCAAGAGGAAGAATTTTTTTTCTATTTATTTTTAAAAACATACTTTCACTGAGGCATAGTTAACATATAATATTTCTCACATTTTAAAGTGTATAATTTGATAAATTTTGACAAATTGTGCAAATCCATGAAACTGTCACCACAGTAAAGATAATGAACATATTCAGCACCCTTTGTGAGTCCTGTTTCCATCCCACCCTACCTGCCCATCCCAAGCAGCACTGATCTGCCTTCTGTCGCCGTAGATCAATCCTCATCTTCCACAACGGTAAATGTAGGAATGGAATTGGATGGTGGGTACTGTTTTTCGACCTGGCTTTTTACACTCATAATCACTGAGTGTAAAATAATTGCTGTGTATACCTGTCGTTCTTGCCCCTTTACTGCTGAATAATATCCTCTGTACAGGAGTACCACCATCTATCTGCTCACCTACCAATGGGCCTCCGGGTGGGTTCCAGGTTTGGACTATTGCACCGAGAGCTGCTAGGGTCTTCGTGTAGCCTTTGGGTGAAGGGCTCCGCTGTGTCTTGGCAAACACTTAGGAGCAGAATGGCTGGGCCATCTTCCTACCGGCTTATCTGTGTATCTTCTTTGATGAAATGTTTGTTTATATCTTTTCCCATTTTAAAGGTTGGGTCTTTGTGGGGCTGGGGTTGTGGCTCAGGGGTAGAGCGCTTGCCTACACATGCGAGGCCCTGGGTTCCATCCTCAGCGTCACATAAAAATAAATAAATAAAATAAAGGTATTGTGTCAACTACAACTAAAAAATGAATATTAAAAAAATGGGTTCTTTGTTTTCCTATTGTTGAGCTTGGAGAGTGCTGTTTATATTCTGGATACCAGTCCTTCATCAGGCATATAATTTGAAAATATTTTCTCTCCTTCTCTGGGGCTGCTTTTCTCTCTCCTAATAGCATTCCTAAGGTGAAAGTTATTAATTTTAATAAAGTTAAATTTATCAACATATTTTGATGGGTGGCCCTTTTGAGGTGTATTTAAGAAATCATCGTCTCACCAGAGATCAAAAAGACCTTCTTTGTTTTCTTCTAGAAAGTTTAGAGCACTAGGTTCTCCATTTGGGAGAGAGTCTGTGATCCATTTTGAATGTTCTGTGCACTCTGTGATATATAAACTGAAGTTTATTTATTACTTTTTCATTGCCTAAGAAAAAGCCAATTTTTCTAGCACCATTTGTTGAATGACAACTGAATTGCCCCTGCACGACCTTTTTTGAAAATTATTTGACCACATATGTGTGAATCTATTTCTGGACCTTCATTCCTTATTGATCCAGCTATATTGATGTCAGTACCCACACTCTTGATTGTTGTAGCTTTATAATAAGTCAAGCAGAAGGAGTCCTTCTACTTTGTTCTTTTTCAAGTTGTTTTGGCTATTCTAGGTCCTTTGCATTTCCACATGAATTCTTGAATCAGCTTCTTCAAGTCTACAGAGACGTGCTGATATCAAGAGACTCCAGATGCCGCTTCTGGTTTGAAGCATCGTCCCCACTTCCGGGAGCAGTGGTGGCCAGCTGTTTCCAGCTGAATACTTGTCATTGTCCTCAGCCAAGGGCAGTTTCTTGCAAGGACACACCCTCCCCAGTGCAGCCTGCATCCAGTGACTTGTGAAAGAAGGGGGCACATGCTCTTGGTCCCCTTTTCTCAAGGCCAGACTACGCTGAAGGACAGTCCCAGTTCTAGGGCTCCTCATGGAGTAGTGGGATTGGAGAAAACTTTACTTTGACCACATCCTACCCCAAATTTGAACTCCTCTGCCCAATTCTTCATACTTCACTTCTTTATCTGGTGTTGATTGCTAAGGTATCCTCCAGTAAATCTCTCCATAACAGTCTTTATACATAGGTAAAATGTATAACATACTGTGGATGCCTTATGTATGCAAGTGTGCACATAATTATTACACACAATGTATATCTACCTGCAATGTATTATTTACAATGGATGCTGCATGTGTGTATGTGTGTGTTACATAGAATAGATGTCTTATGCACATATGTGTGTACATTATTATATACTGTATACTCAAGCGCAATGTATCACAATGGACGCTGTGTATGTGTTACATGCAATACAGGCAGACATGGAACGCATTACATACAGTGAGTGCTCTAAGGCATTAGGGCTTGCTCATTGGAGTCCTGTTGGAAAGTCTGCCCGGGCTGTGTGCACCCACCTTTCTGGTCTAGACGGTCTGTCCAGGACTGTGCCAGGAATCCTTCAGCCTGGGTCTGCTGCTCTGTGGTTTGCTCTTGTGGTGTGCCCCAGCTCCTTGTCCCGTGTCCAGTTTCTCCGCTCCTGCTCCCCTGCTCCTGGGGCTCTTCCTCAGCTACAGCCTTGGCCTTGGGGCCCATCACCATGGCCGTCCTTACAGGTTTACTCACCTATTTCCTCTGTAGTTCTCACTGACTGCAGAGCGACTCTGTCTAGCCCTTAGGGAACTGTGGTGTGTCCTGCGCCTGTTCCAAAGCAGCAAGGCCAACCCCAGTGAGAACAGGAAAATACTTAAGTTGCACTTTTGCTTTTAACCATTTTTTTTTTTTGCCCCCACAGTGGGTTACATCATCACATAAAGAGATTAATTTTTTTCCCCACAACTGACTGGTGGCCTGAATGCAAATAATCTGTGTGTTGAGCGGGGATTTCTGGTGCTTTGGGCTGGCTGGAGGTCACACGGTGCATCTGAACTTGGCTCTTTGGATGTCTCACATGTTACTCCTATTGGCCAGGATGCTAACAACAACACTATGCAGTTTCTCAACTTTCATAATATGTGGTGTGCACTAACTGGCCACTTCTTTTCCACAATCCACACGTTGAACCTCAGTCTTACGGTGAGTCGGTAGCTGAAGAGCAAATTTCAGGGTAAACTAAAACCGGACCCTGGTTTCTACCCAGCTGTTTAAGTCATGGCCTTGGGGTATATCTAGCTCCAGCCTCCCAACCCTACTTTTTCACTTTCCTAAAATTACCTGGGTTGGCTTCCTCACAAGCAAGCCAAAAAAGAGTCATGGCATATCTTGACATTCCTAGACAAAACTGGTTCCAAAAAATGTCTTATTGTAAAGACAATATTCAGAATTTTTACCCTGTCCTGTCTCATGGGAAAAATGAACAGTCAGGTTCAATATGAAAAGCAGATTTGGACAGTATTGCTGAGTCCCTGGAGCCAGCCCTAGCTGCTCAAATGCTGGTCAGCTCACTCGGGAACTGGGCAGTGTGTCCCGCATTCTGTATCTTTGAAGCCAAAGCTGATAGCACAGCCCAGAGAACGCAGTCCTTCCAGGGGCCTTCCGGCCAGGGCTGAGTTTCCCCACAGACCAGAGGGTGCTGACTGGCTGCTGTGCTGAAGAGTGACACAAGGGCCAAGAGGTCAGAGCTGAATGACCAATGCTGAGACCAAGCCTTGTTCTACAAACAGCTACTGTTGATAAAAGGCCCAGGTGGCACAGCAAGGGCCTGATAGGGACCTTAAAGTTCACTGCATTCTGAGGACACTGGTGTCTAGCAGTTTCCTCAAGAGTCTGGTTAGCAGCAGCGTCACGGTGAGAACTGGCCCCCCTCCTGACTCTCAGTCTAGCACTTGGCTCCAATGTCGATCAATGCTTATTTATTGATGGCCAGCTGCATCCTGGTATCTGGCAAAGGTCACACTTCAGGTCAACCAGGCCGTAGAGGGAGCACCATGGAGGCTCAGTTCTTATGAGATCTATTCTGCTATTCCTAAATTTATGGCCACTGGGAAAAAAAAGGCTAGTTTTTGCAGAAGCCAAAGTGAATGAAATTGCCACCAACTCATTACCTCTCCGAGTCATGGGTCCTTTACCTGAAAACGAGGCCACCAGCTTCCAGATCTTGTTCCGGCTCCAACTCTACTGTTTGCTTTCCTAACATCAGTTGGGTTGGCCTCTTCCACGAGCAAGCCGAGAAAGAGAGGTTGGTGGTGAACTGAGTCCCAGTCCTGGTTTTATGAAGCCGGGCCTCACGTATCATCCCTGGGGTGCACGAAATTCTCAGGCCCACAGGCACTGAACTCTGCCATCTTTTCCATGCCACACAGTGCCTTAGGAGGGGGAATAACTCTTCACTAGACAGTGGGCCAAGGCCACCAGTCTCAGGGCTCTACCCTCATCCCCAACAACCCTGCCCTGCCCTGATCCAGTCTTAAAATGTCACAAGGGCAGCTGACTCACTGGTCATGCAAGACATAGTTGCTAGAACCCAAATCAAAAGCAGCACAGGAGTGGTCTGCTCAGCAGCAGTTAAGACTGGTGTGGAATGGAGACGAAAGTCCCTTCTCTGCTACTTATTAACT
Source organism: Callospermophilus lateralis (assembly GCF_048772815.1). Taxonomy (NCBI): domain Eukaryota; kingdom Metazoa; phylum Chordata; class Mammalia; order Rodentia; family Sciuridae; genus Callospermophilus; species Callospermophilus lateralis. Next base: position 5,772,805 of record NC_135318.1, on the reverse strand, counting down.
GGAGCAAGACTCTCAGCACAGCTGGCTTCAGTTTCCCCTTTCCCCTGGAACCTGAGAACCAGGGGATGAGCTGGTTGTAGCCTGCTGTCCCTCTCTGGTATTGGCTGCTTTCTGGAGAAGCTTGGTGGTGAGAGCTCTGGAAGGAGAGGCAGGAATGAGGAGGTGGGAGCTGCATTTCTCCCTCAGCTCTCGGCCCAGAGCATCCTCACCAGCAGCTGCAGGTCCTGCAGCTGGACAGGCTTGTTGTGGCCCCAGTTTGGGCTCCATGACCACAGCCCCTGGGTTCTGATAATGTCACCACCTCTTTCCCCCTGTAGCCTAGGAGATGGTGGTCTCTGCTGCTGCTGGTCTCTAGATTACCTCACCACCTCTCTGCTATCAGCTCCAATTCTGTTTATTAAATTCTCAGCAATCAGAGATTTCTGCCTTCCTGGTGGGCCTGAGTGATGGCCACAGGCCCCTCCTTCTCAACACTGATCCCTCTTCCAGAATCTTCTGCCTTCCACTCCCATCCCTACGAAATGATCGACCTTGAACAAATCACTTGGTCTCTCTTCACTTCAGTATTCTTGTTGAAAACAAAGGTTTTGTCCTCATGTTCTCCAGTCTTCCAGCACAAGAGCTCTTCTCCTCTAAGTATTCTTTTATGTCAGTACCGGAGATGGAGGTTCACCGTCAGGCCCAGTGACTCTAAGCATCAGCATGTGCAAGCTCAGCAAACATGCAGGGACCCAGGCTCCACACCCTCAGGCTGCAGTCACACTGGGGCAGGAGCCAAGAACTGGACTCTCCACCGGGAGATCCCAGTGCGGGCATTCTGCTGTCCCCTCGTACAGTTTGGTAACCCTCAGGGACTGGGGGACAGCTTGAGGAAGAGCCAGGGGGCACTGAGGTTTGTGTCTGCTCTTCTAAGTGCAGGGTTCTCTGAAGGTCCAACCAATTTTTTTTTTTATCACTCTTCCTCTAATTCCGTACCAAGAAGTTTCTTTATTCTAAGCAAACAGAACCCAAATCTGGCTGACCAAAGCAGAAGGGGACTTCATTTGCAGATGATGGGTAACTTGTGCGAGCTCTAGAAGGGTTGGTAGGCCAGGTCACACGCCACACAGCCAGAGCCACATGCAGACTGCCAAGCAGCTCTCGTCCTCCTAGGACACTGCTGTCCCAGCTCTGGCCACTAGACATCCTAATGCCATGTCAGGCTGGGGATCTGATGGCTCTGTGAGCTGCTGCTGCTGCCAGAGAGAATTCTCTCTGCTTTTTTTCATTATGAAACTCTAGTTCAAGACCAGGGTCACATGTGATGTGCTGGCTGTAAGGAGGCCCAGGAAGTGAGTATTGGCATTGTCAGCTTCCAGAAGCAGAAAGAACGTTCTCACAAGAAGGCTTATAGTTGGGGAACCCCTTGTGACAGGAAAGGGGTTCAGCTATTGTAGGGCCAAAAAGAAAGACAACTGTCCATTATATGAACCCTGTTCCCCTCACCCTCCACCCTTCACACCACCTGGTAGGTTCCAGGACTTCTGTGGCTCCAAGAGGAAGTTGTTATGACAGAATCTGAGAACAGAGGATTAAGTTCTTGATTTTGAAAAACTATGATTTCAGTCCAGGACCCCTGTTAGAATCCCCAGGGAGATTTTTACAGGCTCATGTTGCCCTAATACAAACCAACTGGATCAGAATCTCTGGAGCTGGGGTCTGGACATCAGGAATTAAAAAAAAATTCCCAAGTGAGTTTAACACACATCAGGGTTGTGACTCACTACCTTAAAGTGTGAAGAGCAGTGTCCAGTTGGGTACCCAGCATCACGTACAGTGGTCACCCACCCATACCCTCGTGGGCATGTGGATATCCCAGGGATACCAGTTTGGAAGTAACTGGATGCCTTCGCTCTGCCCCATGCTAAAAATGCCCAGGGAGATTAGCTGCTAGGGAGAAAGTGGGAGCAGACCAACAGAAACTGTCTAATTTTATCATAAGTCAACTGAGAAACTTTTGAATTAGCAAGATTTTATTTCCTGCGACTTAGAGGAACAGGGCCTAAAGATAGAAGCTAAATCTAGTTCTAGAAAACTAAAGAAAGATACATTTTGCATACCTGAGTATGTGGCTTAAAAATGGGCCTCCCCCGCATTTTCAGAGGAGCTATGAGGTAGCAGGAGGCCCTCTCGGGTTTCCACGAGCACACGCCATCTGTCACATTGCAATTTCGTGTTCTTAGGAGGCAAGCGTCTTGCTTTCCACAGGCCTCTACTAGAAAGCCTGGGATTCGTAACCTGCTCAAGTTCTTAATTTGGGATACAGACCTCCTGACGGACTCACAGAATTCAGAAGAATTTAGCATCTTCTCTAATAATATGTCACAGTAGTTGAACATGATAATTCTGTCATGAATAAAAAAAATCATAGGGACATTCTACATCTCGTTACAGTTGTTGCAGATATCTCAAAATGATAGTTATACTCATCATTAATTAGAAATTAGAAGCTGGGTGTGGTGGTGCACACCTGTAACCCCAGCAACTTGGGAGGCTAAGGTAGGAGGAGTCCAAGATCAAGGTCAGCCTGGGCAACTCATTAAGACCCTGTCTCAAAATAAAATTTAAAAATTAAGGGTGGGGATGTAGTTCAATGGTGAAGTATTTCACCCAGGTTCAATCTCAAGTGTCACACATACACAAAAGAAATTATAGGAGCTATTAGATTTCCCAGTAGATAATATGATTTCATTTAAATAAGAATCCACATATAACACTATATCACATAATTTTTAATATTTTGATAAATGTTTCAATATAATTGGTTTCATTGAAGTCTTATTTTTATTTTATGCATTTAAAAATTATTCTGAGAAGAAATCCGCAGGCTTTAGTAGGTCACCAAAGAGCACAAAAGAAAGTAACTTGGGAGAAGCACTTCTGGAAGAGAAAAGCCAGGAAGGCCGAAACCTGCTCTTCCATAAAGCAACGGAACACTGGCGAGGAATGTCCCTATCAACTTTTTAGAACTCTAGGAATTAAAGGCTTTCAATAACAATCCAAAGAAAATTTATTTCAGAAAAGCAGTTGCACCCTGGTCAGTACCGTGAACCTGTGGAGCTCTAATGCACTCACCCCATCTCCCCTCCCCAGTTCTGGGAAAGTCTTAAAAACCAACAGCCATGTACCTATGGTAGCTGTGAAAAACGGCAGCCTTGTGGCCACAGGGGTATCTCCTCAGAAGCCCCAGACAACAGTCCCAATTTGACGTTTGGCAGCTTCCAGAAGAGCTCTATTCTCTGGACATTTTTATTTAGCCTGAATCAGAGATCACTCTCTGCCAATAGCCTTGTCCCCCCGTTTTTGTTAAAAACAATCAGGATCTCTGAGCAATCGCTTAATGTTGCAACTGTCTGCAGCAACAATACCAGTTGGGTCCAACTAGGGTCTAAGCACAGAACTTAAAGGAAATTCTTGGGAACAAGATGGGCAGAAGGACCTTGAAAGGCTTGGATGTATTTCTGGTACCCTAGAAAGTCATGTGCATGCATCAGGCTGTGAGAAAACCCAAGAACAACCTACAAGGCCCTAATTGCTCACTTTGGGTGACCTTTAGTCTCTGCATAAGCAGGAAGTAAGGAGAAGGCAGAGTGTCAAGCTGCCTGCAGGGATATTAAAAACCTCCACAACACACAAGCTGGTTGTCTCTCTCTCTCTCCCTCTCTCCCTCTCTCTCTCTCTCTCTCTCTCTCTCTCTCTCTCTCTCTCTCTCTCCAAAGGTTGGGAGACTTATTGGCTCAAGGTGTTTAAGGAAATCTCTGTCGAACCAAGCAGATACTTCAGGGGCTAAACAAGATGAAGAATACAGATTTAATAGAATTAGCCTGAGGAAAAATCACTAAACAAAGAGCACTGTCCCCAACAAGTAGCAACAGCAACGAATCTGGGGAGGGGAGTTTAATTTTATTTTCAGAGTTGCCATATTATTTAAAACGTGCTATTTTCAACAATGAACCATGAGAAACAAAGAAACAGGGATGTGTGGCCCATCATGGGAAGAAAAGCAGACAGTAGAACCTGTCCCTGACTGCAGACACCAGGCTCTAAGACTGACACTTTATTTTTTTTAAATACTTACATTTTATTTATTTATTTTTATGTGTTGCTGAGGATCGAATCCAGTGCCTCCCATGTGCTAGGCAAGTGCTTTACCACTGAGCCACCACCCCAGCCCCCAAGACGAGACCTTTCAATCGACTTTTATGAGTACATTCAAGAAACCTAAGGAAAATATGTATATAATTAAAAGAAAACAGGACAACAAGGTCCCACCAAATGAGAATATTGATTAAAAGATAGATATTATTTTTTTAAAGAACCCAATAGAAATTCTGGAGTGAAAAGTTAGAACAACTGTAATGAAAAGCCCACCAGAAGAGTTGCTCAGAAGGTAAGAGTTGCAGAAGGAAGAACCAGCAAACACGAGTAAAGGAAGGTTGAAACAATCCAGTCTGAGGAACAAAAGAACGGGAAAACCGAGCAGAGTCTCAGAGACCCCTAGGACAACAGCACACACACATTCTCATGCTTACAGCTCAGCCAAGAAGTAAGGAAAAGAAAAAATATGTGAATAAATAAGGGCTGGAAACTCTCCAAATTTGTTGAAAAATATCAATCTGCTCACATCCTAGAAGCTCAATAACTTTCAGAAGCAGAAGCCAAAGAAATACACACCTGTACCTGTCACAGTGAAACTGTCAAAAGACCAACACAAAGAATCTTGAGGAGCTCAGGGTGTAGCTAAGGGCAGAGTGCTTGCCTGGTATGCCTGAAGCCCTGGGTTCCATCTTCAGCAGCCCCCCAAAACCAAAAATCTTGAAGATGGTAAAAGAGACAAAATAAATATAAGATCATCTAATAAAATTAACAAATGACATATTCAAAGCACTGGGAGGAAAAACTATCACCAAGAATATTATATCCAATAAGACTATCCTTCAAAAAAGGAGAAAGTAAGATATTACCAAATAAACCAAAATATGTAGGAAACATGCTTTATAAGGAATGCAAGGGGAGTTCTCTATGAAAAGACATGATGTAGAAACTAGATTCTACACGAAGAAAGAAAAAATCACCACTAAAAATAACTATAGAGGTTAAATATAAAAGTCATGTTTGTTTTTAATTCCTTTCCTTCTGACTAATTTAAAAGACAATTGTATAGGGAGCATGGGAGGAATAGAAGAACTCTAGATAGGACAGAGGGGTGGAGGGGGCATGGGGTTAGAAATGATGGTGGAACATGATGGACATTATTTTCCAAAGTACAGTATGAAGACACAAATTGGGTGTGAATATACTTTGTATACAACCACAGATGAAAAATTGTGCTCTATATGTGTAATAAGAATTGTAATGCATATTCTACTATCATATATATATATATATATATATATATATATATATATATATATATATAATTAATTTAAAAAGACAATTGTATAAAGAAATAATTATAAAACTTTGATGAGCTTAGAATGTACATAGATATAATTTATATGATAATAATAGCTCAAAGGAGAGGCAAAGTAAGCTATATTAAAGTATGTACTTCTTGTAATTAGTATAAGAAAGTATGCATTTAACACATGAGAAGGCATTAAAAGTAGGAAAACAAAATATGTAAAACATAGAGAAAATAAAGAAGAGATGTAAATGCTGTTCTGTAAATGTAAAAATTACATGAAAGTAGATGGATCAGAAGACAGGGAGCGAAGAGAGGGATGGAAAATGTTCTCCCACTGCGCTGCTCACAGAGACACCCTATAAATATGAAGATATAAAAAGGCGGACAGTAGGGGCTGGGCTGGGGCTCAGCGGTAGAGCACTCACCCAGCACGTGCGAGGCGCTGGGTGCGATCCTCAGCACCACATAAAGATAATAAATAAATAAAATAAAGGTATAAAGAAAAGGAAAAGGAAAAAAAGTATTGAAAAAAAAGGTGGAAAGTAAGAAGATGGAAAATGATAAACCATGTAAACAGTAAGCAGAGGAGAGCGGGGCAGCTATGCTGGTGTCAGACAAAACAGACTGTGAGACAAAATCATTACTGAAGACAAGAGGGACATTTTATTATGATACATGGTCATCCATCAAGAAGATTTAGTGGTGATGAACATATCTGCACTTGAAGATAAAGCTGAATAGATGGAGAGATCTCTGATCCTCCATGGAAAGACAGCGTTGTAAAGATGGTGATTCTCCTCAAATTAATCTACAAGTGCATTGCGGTTTCAATTAAAACCTCAATGTCATTTTGTAGAGATATTTATAAATTAAATTTCAGGTTCATATGTAGTGAAGTAAATCTAGGAGAACAGCCGAGAAACTTGCTCTTTCAGATTTCTAGAGGTAATAAATGTCACAGTAACTAAAATGTTATAGCCCTAGCCCACCAACTGTCAAATAAGTAAATGGGACAGGCCACAGACACGAAATATAGGGAAATGTGGAACATTTGTTCATTCAGCAGTGATTTATTAGGTTCTCATTGTGTGTCAGACAAAGTTTCAGAGACTGGGAAACAGACGAGACCCCTTATGGAAGTCACATTCCAGTTAGAGGAAGCAGAAAAGGACAATGAACTAACCCAGTCACTTGTGGTAGAATAAGCCCTTTCAGCTCAGGTGGTCCTGGCCGTATACCGTGGGGGTGTGTCGGGAAATTCCTGGCACTTGGAGCCCCCACGGGAGAACTCTGATGGGGTTGCCACCCCCTGCCCCCCGTAGTTCTGCAGGGCTCTGGGAGCCTGGGCTAAAGAAGCCCAGAAGCTCTGGCTGCCAGCACAGAAGAAGTGTGACCTTCCCACAGCGGAGGAGTTTGGGCGTTCTAGAAATGATGGTGGGAAAATTAGCCATCTGCCTGGAAAAGATAAAATTGATTTTTGTCTTAAGTTAGATTCGTCACAAACATCTCAAGATGAGGATTTGCGTGACGGTGACCTCTTCAAGAACGACCAATCTGGGAGTAGAGGAGTGAGTCTGGGAAGGGAGGGGACCAAGCAGAGCCTCTGGGAAGGTACTCTGCTCCGTCCTGGGGGAGTTGTGGGGGCCGGATGAACAATCCCAAACTTGCTGCAAGCAGAGATCAAGCGAGTAACGCCCACCCTTCACCCACACAGTGTGGTCTTTGGTTCAACCCTGTTTTAGCCAGATTTTTTGCTGCTGTGACTGAAAGACCTGACAAGAACAATTAGAAGAGGAAAAATGTATTTGGAGCTCAGGGTTTCAGAGTCTCAGTCCATACATGGCGGACTCCATTGCTCTGGCTGAAGGGGAGGCAGAACACCATGGTGGAAGAGTGGGCGGAGGAAAGCAACTGAGAAATGGCACCAGGAAACAGAGCTCTGCTCACCAGGAACAAAATATATATCCCCACAGCACGCCCCCAATGACCCACCTCCTCCTGCCACACCCCATCTGCCCACAGTTACCACCCGCCAATCCCTATCAGGGGGGTAATGCACTGATTAGGCTCTCATAACCCAATCATTTCACCTCTAAGCTCCCCGCATTGTCTCACACATGAGCATTTGAGGGATGCTCCTATCAAAACCATGACAAAGGCTGTCCCTGGGAGAACATGAATTTAGCACTTCTGGGTCTCAGCACCTGGGTGCAGCCCCAACAGCCTCTGCTGCAATCTTTGCCTGCATCATAATCAAAAATAAGTTTCAAAGTAATTGAGGTGCAAATGTAAAATTATTATAAGAGAAAAATTCTGTGTAGGGGAAATCTCTTAAAGCATAAATCATTAGTAGAAGACAAACAGAAAGATAAGAAGAGGGGCTGGGGATATAGCTCAGTTGGTAGAGTGCTTGCCTTGCATGCACAAGGCCCTGGGTTCAATCCCAGCCAACTCAAAATAAAAAAACCCAAACAATCAGAAAAACAAGAAAATGATGTAATAGGCACAATAAAATAAGAGAAAGATAAAATATAAATGACTCGGGCTGGGGATGTGGCTCAAGCGGTAGCGCGCTCGCCTGGCATGCGTGCGGCCCGGGTTCGATCCTCAGCACCACATACAGACAAAGATGTTGTGTCCGCCAAATACTAAAAAAATAAATATTAAAATTCTCTCTCTCTTCCTCTTTCTCACTCTCTCTCACTCTTTCTTAAAAAAAATATAAATGACTAATAATAATGTAAAAATATGCTTATCCCCACCAGTACAAATGCAAACTGGAACGAGAAACCACCTTTCACTTATAATATTGAAAAAACAAAATAAATGTAGTGTGTTACTATTATAGGGTATCTATGGAAATGATCATTGTAATCTTTTCTTCTTTAATTTGTTTTTAGTTGTAGATGGACACAATACCTTTATTTAATTTGTTTTTATTTTTTGGTGATTCCTAGGATTGAATCCAGTAGCTCATACATGCTAGGTAAGCAGTCTACCACTGAGCCACAACCCTGGCCGATCATTGTGATCTTGCTGGGAGTTTGTACTGGTACAAACTTTTGGAAGCCATCTTTGAAATATGTATCAGAATTTAAATGTGCATATTTTTTGCCTGGCAATTCTACAGATCCCATCATATGAGTGAACAAAGATCTATCTAATTAATGTATGTATAGGTATGCTGACATTATGAAGCATAATAAAGAATATACAAAGGCATACGCAAATTAATGTATGCATGTACTGTTAATAATATTTTATAGTAGGAAAATATAAATTAAATAAGTGAAAGGAAAATAACTAAATTAATAAATAGTTACACGATGGAATGTGATTCGACCAGTCAAGTAATATAAGTTAGAGGCACAACTGTTGATCCTATCTTTGTTTTCAAAGAGCTGTGAACTAGCACAGTGAGAGGCTGCAGCACAGCTATCAGAGTGATTATAATAAAAAAATGTTGGGCCCACCAGGTGCTGGCAAGGACGCAGGGAAACTGGATCCCAGGCATATCGTGGTTGGGGGGCTGGTGATGCAGCTCAGGTGGTAGGGTGCTCGCCTCACATGCACAAGGCCCTGGGTTCAATCCCCAGCACCACAAAAAACAAACAAACAAACATATATTGTGGGTGGGAATGTCAATGGTACAGCACCCTGGAGAAGAGCTTGGCTATTTCTTTCTTTTTTTTAAATATATTTTAGTTGTAGATGGACACACACCTTTATTTATTTATTTATTTCTATGTGGTGCTGAGGATGGAACCCAGGGCCTCACAAGTGCTAGGCGAGCCCTCTACCACTGAGCCACAACCCCAGCCCAAGCTTGGCTATTTCCTAAGAAAAAAAAACCAAAGATGCCACTGTCATATGACCCTGGGCATCTTGCACCCCTGGACATCTGTCCCTGAGGAACAAAACTCTTGTTCACACATAAGCAAATATTCAGAGCAACCTTATTTGTAATGTCCCCAAATAGCTGTCAGCGCAGGTGTCCTCCAGCAGGTTTGATTGAGCCAGCTGTGATACATACAAGCCAGGGACGGAGATTCAGCCACAGCGAGAACTGGCATACCTGACCGCACGAGTCTCCAGGGAATTCAGCTCAGTCAAGAAGCCAAACCCAGAAAGGAAAGGAGAGAGGCGTGTGTTGTTCTTCAAGGGCAAAGGGAGGCCTGTGGGGCTGGACGGCCTGGGATCTGGACTCGGGGTCATGAACATGGGGGTGGGGGGGTGCCCAGGGCATACCCACGGCACACACCCAGCCCTACACAAGCGAGAACAGGTAAAGCAGGAAAACCTGGCAGAGGGCAGAGGGTTCTACCCGTGGCAGCAGCTGTAATACTCTGCAGTCATTTTGTGAGATTTTTATCACCAGGGAAACTGGGCCAAGGCATCTAGTGACTGCAGTGAACCTACACTTATCTCTGTAAATTTTTCATTTAAAAAGCTATCAACCATAGTGCATGTTGATGTGTTTATATTTGCAGAGAAAAATGCTGGGAAGGACATAATTGAGCGCTTAGTCGTTTCTATCGAGGGATGAGATCTGAGGGGAATTCTTAATTTTATATATGTTTTACTTGAATTTTTACAAGCATGATTTATTTTTGTAATTAAAAACAAGATTTTACTTGAAAAGTCAATAAACCATTCCACGTTCATAGAAAAGTTACTTAAGTTACTAGTTAAGTTTATTTTTAAAATGCCAAGGCAGAGATTTCAACTGCAAATGAGCACTTCCCAGTTCCTGGCATGAACAAGCCCACACCTTCACTGTCTTAAAAACCACTTTGTGCACTTTGTTCCAGCTGCTGAACACCTATAAAAACTTTTAGTGCATCATAGGTAATATAATTATATGTGTAATACATATTACATGTTATACATAACAATGTAACAATAATATAATACTAATATGATAATACATATGGGCTGTGGATTATGATTGCCACCTATTTCAATGCACCTGTGTCCGTTCCAGTGACACACCCTCAGGACTGAAGGCTTTCGACCCCACTTGGCTTCAAGTGCCACATGCGCCCATGCTCAGTAGTGGCTCTTCCTCGCTCCACTCTCACCTCCTTTGGAAGCTCTAGGTACTGGGTTATTCATTGACGGAGCTGGTGTTCTGCTCTTTTATCCCACCTGTATGCCTCACACTGACTCTCCACCCTCTCTCCTGCCCCAAGTGACCTTGTTTGCCCCATCCAGGCCGGGTCCCTTCCTGACTCTAATCACCTTGTTGCCCAGAGATTTGTGGCTCCCCCGACTGGACATGCTCACCATCCAGCAAGGTTAGCTTCTCTGGGAAGACCCACCCTGCTCCTTTGAATTTCCAGGAGCACTTGCACCTGGCCAGCCTGGGGCAGAGACAAGGAAGAGGGTCAGGTCTGCACTGTGAGTGGGCTTCTGGACCAAACATCAGCCTTCTCCTGGCTAAGGCCAGGATGCTGGGGCCCCACAGGTGCCTCAATATCCACACAGGCTACAACCAACCCACAGAGGAAATAGAGTTTAATTTTGTGTCATCTGAAGGAACGGGGCCTTCCTCTCTTTACCATGTCTCTGCAGGAAATCTCCTTAGTGGATCTGGCAGTGATAGCTTGAGTTAAGAATTTTCCTAGGCACCTCTCTTCTTTGCCAAGTGGAAGGAGGTTTGTTTCTGGAAGATCTCAAGAAGGGCACATTGCTTTCCTGGGTTTTGTTACTAAGGAAGAAAGGAAGAATGGGTTAGGTTGGGGTTTCTCATTCTCTGTGATAGTAGCCCAATGATCAACTATAGTCCAGAAACAGAACCAATCAACATCCAGACTTGGTCACCTCCTAGGAGGTGCTAGGGTGCCCTGGTGACCCCCTTTGGAGCCAAGAGTCTGGGAGAAGCCACTGCCCATCACAAGCATGGCTCCAGTTGGTGCTCTGCCTACTGGGTAATGTGTATCTTGCTATTCTTCAACTGTGTCTAATTCTTCATGCCTGAAACATCAGTATCCCCTCCCTCACCTATCTTAATGAAATTGATTTATTTTAAAATTTAATTTTTTAAATTTTGAAGCATTTGATTTGTTGATTCTAAAAACCGTTCTACAAAAGGGACATGGTTTTGGGCTGGGGTTGTGGCTCAGCAGTAAAGTGCTCGCCTGGCATGTGTGAGGCCCTGGGTTTGATCCTCAGTGCCACATATAAATTAATAAAATAAGGGTATTGTGTCCGGCCACAACTAAAAAATAAATATTAAAAAAAAAAAAAAAAGAAACATGGTTTACTGAAGTGAAAGAGATTCCTCCTTCCTGCCACCAGACAGATTTACTTGCCCCCTGGCCCTAGACAAGACGCCATCAGCGGAGAAGTTAGAGTCAGAGAAAGATCAGCAGACTCCCTTTCCCAGAAGTGGCTGCAGCCCAACCTCATGGGAAAATTCATCAGATGCAATTTTTATCTAATTGATGAATTGCTGTTGGAAATCCATTCATTAAAACATACTCTTAACCCGACAGGATTGCACTGCTCCATGTGTGTGCATTGGTGAGGCCCAGCAGAGTATGTGGGGGTTGATTAATCGTCAGCTTCTGATGATCGAACCTTGGGGGCAGGTTGGAAGGGAAAAGCAGGCCGGCCTTTCTGAGAGGCCTCCCAGGCTTCTTGTTAGGAAGCACCCCTCCCTCTAGGGAGAAGCTGAACCCATACTGCCTTGGGAGTCGGACTCCGCTATGAAGGAGACACCCATACTGGGCAGCAAACCTGGCAAGAGGAAACTTACAACCTTGTCCCCCAAACTGTGTTAAAGCTGGTGAGCTGCAGGTTGCCGACACCCTCCTGGGGTGTGACTGGGCCTCAAGGACGATGGGGGGGAGGGGAACCTTCCTCTGCTTCTCCCACCCCTGGGAGCTGCCTGCAGGGGCACCCCCACATCCCCCGGCCACAGAGGAAGGCCATCCCCAGCTCTGCTGGGGCAGGAGACCCAAGCACACCCGCCAAACGTCCATCCTCAGACGGGACACTTTTGCTTTCCTCAACCAGGACAAGGAGCGGGAGGGGGATGGGTACGTTTCCTCCTTTGATCCAGTGCTCAAATAAATAGTCCTGCTTTCCTAAGAAGGACTGGACCAGGCAAGAGGGCTAGGGAGGGTTGAAATAGGGTCTGGTGTGCGTGTGTGTGTGTGTGTGTGTGTGGCGGTGGTGCATGGAGTGTGAGGTGTGGGGTGTGTAGCATGTGTGTTATGGCATGTGCGTGTGCGTGTGTGTGCATGTGCGTGTGTGTGTGTGGGGGGGCCTCTGCAGGGTGTGGTGTATGGTGATCAGTGGTGCATGGTGAGTGGAACACTGAGCACCTGTGTGTGTTCTGAGACGCCCCCTGGACTCCATGTCATTGGTCTGTTGCTGGTTAGACCCCAGGGGAGGCTGGCGTGGGGGCCTGGGCTTCGGTCCATCCTCTTCTCCCTCCTTCGGGACTCCCTATGCAGAGAAAGCGCAGTGCCACCTTCTCTAAGGGTCCCCGTGTCTTTGCTGAATTGCTATTTGTTCACTGGGCTCCACACCACAAAGGTCCCAAGTGTGCGTGAGGAGCCGCCTCCCCTCTTGATCCTGCTGTCCAGGGCCGCCGCACAGGCCAGGGTCCCATTCCTCAGATGTGCTCTCGGCTGTGGCCGCAGGGCCACAGAGCAGATGGCCCTCAACCACCACAGTGCCCGCTCCTCAGGCCCCGGGTCCTGGCTCCTTGGCTCAAGCTGGCTGGTGGCTGTTGCCCCCTGAGCCTCCCTCAGAGTGTGCAGGGACAAGGTGGAAAGAGAGCCAGTCGCAGTGCTTCGTGGCCTACTTAGAAGTGGTGTCCCCCACCTTACGGAAGGCGTGGACAGGAGGCCAGGACCCTGGAGAGCGTGGCCGAGAACGCCCACACATCTTCCCTGCCGCTCCTATGTCTGGATCCACTCTGTGCATTTGTTCTTTACACATGTCTGGGGGGGAGGCCTAGACTGTCTCGGAGGGCTTTTTCCGTGAGTGTGAGCTTTCCGCACACCAGAATTACTGAGCCATATCTCCACAGGCTGGCGTTTAGTTTTATGACAAAGAATGCCTTAACGAATGTCTCATCCACGCCAGTGAGAGCCGTGGATGCCACCAGGAAAGCCAGGTGCCTTCCCACGTCTTGCCATCCTCTCACCTCCCCATCCATTGCCCTGGCTTGCTCTGCCTACAAAAGGAATCTTGGGGGGCCTTTGCAGATGAGCTGCGCCCTCAACATGGACCAAACACGTTGTGTCTTCCCACAATGTCAGGATTCTCTGAAGAGCAATGAATTCACAGGCCACGCCGCTTCCATGGGTGGCAGTTCATGGAAGGCTTATGGGTCACCTCGCCGTCATAAGCCAGGCAGACACAAGTTCTTTTATTCCAATCTTAATTTTCTTGGGCAAGGCTCATGACAAGTGACCAGGTGATGGGGTCAGAGTGCCACCAAGTCCAGTCTTGAGGGGGGTCCTCCTTTTATGGGTCTGAGGTGAGGGTGTGGCATCTGATGAGGCTGAGGAGCTCCCTGCCTGGTGCTCCTGATGTGATCTGGGAGGTGTCCAGGTGTCCTGGGTTGGTTTGAGAAGGTGCCCGTTCTTTACACATGTCTGGGAGTAAGGGCCAGGCAGATGGTGACCGTTCACTTGCACACAAAGTCCTTGGCACTGCTCCTCACAATGGACTAGCTCATGGCAAACTGCTGTTTTACAAAATAGAGTCAGGATGAAGCATGGCCTGAGAACTGCTGTTCTCCGCATCCTGGAGAAACTCAGGGCAGGGCCCAGCCTGCTCTCCAAGGTGGCTTCTGAATAAGGCCTAACTCACAGGGCTGGTCACTTCCTCTCGTCCCTCACCCCAGACTCCCAGACACCCAGCTGTCTGAGTTGCCGGGCCCAGACCTCTGTCTGGGGCCTTTGCTTACACCTGGGCTGCCTAACACGGCTGGACTCCCACGTGATGGCTCCAGGGGGCCTGTGTGAACTCGCAGGCTGGACTGGCCGTCTTGCACCAGCTCCCCAGGCGCCCAGGGCAGCCTCACGTGAACTTTAAGGCTATTTTACACCCTCTGGTGCGTCTGTCCTCTGGGGGTCTGAGAACACCCTGGTGGCAGGTCTTGCCTGTTGCTCTACCTTCCCGGTGGCCGTGGCTGGCCACTGCACTCTGAATAATGGATTAAGCATGCCCTAAAGGCGACCATTGTACATAGGATTTTCCTTCATGGTTGTGACAGAAGGAAGATGGGATCTGGACACTGAGCTCTGGAACCTGCTATGCCGAGCAAGCACCCTCTGGAGTATGCCCTCTGGCTTTCCATCTCCTTCCAGGCCCACTGGGCACAAGTGTGACCACCACGAGCTGAGGAATGTCCTTCCTTCACCAGCTGCTCCAGCAGCCACCTCCTCTCAGCCTCAGGACCTGAAGGGGCCCTCTGTCCCCAGGCCAATGACAGAGCCTGCTGCTGGCTCTTCTCTGGGCCTAATGACTGGACTTCCCCCAAGGGCCCTGCCACTCACAGCTGGATGAGGGACAGAAAACCCATCTGCCTCAGCACCATGAGAGTCTGTTCTCCTGGGGACACATAATGGTGACCTTCCTTGAGCCCAAATTGTAACGGCCTGTTAGAGTCTGTAAACAAGTCAGGATGGCGCCTGGCATTTTGCCAGAGAAATGTTAGAGTCTGTAAACAAGTCTGGATGGTGCCTGGCAAAATGCCAGAGGGAGTGGTTTGTGAAGTAACGCCAGCGAGCCATTAAGTGTGGAGATTCCTTATTGGTTGACTGCTGTATCTATTTTATGCTAATTAAGATAAGCTGTGTGGAATGTATAAATACCTCTGTTGTCCTACAATAAACGACTCCCTCTCCTGCTATATCAATGTACACAAGTTGCTCATCACCCCCCCAGTTAGTTTGCTGCAGCTGGACTGCAGCAGATGGTGGCCCATACAGGGAGCCCCGGGACACTCGGGGGTAAGTGATGAAAAAAAGCTGCCCGTCCATAGATAGGACCGGAGCAATTCTGCTTGTCCCTAGGCAGATAGGGTGAGAGGAAAAATGGTCATTTGGAGAAAATGGTGAAGATTGATGCAGTATGTTTGTGTCTTGTTTTGTCTTGAAATGTTGTATTGTCTTTGTGATGAAAATATGGAAGGGGTGAGAAGTAAATTACTAAGGGAAGAAGGCACCCCAGTGGAACCAAGAATAGTTAGGGCATGTGTTGACGGAAGCCCAGGAACTCTAGTCAAAAAGAAGAAAGTTCAGAGGAGGAAGGATTATCAGGAAAAAAGTTGCAGCAAACTAACCGGGGGTTCGATCCTCAGCACCACATACAAAGATGTTGTGTCCGCCAAAAACTAAAACAAAAATTAATATTAAAATTCTCTTTCTCTCTCACTTTCTCTTTAAAAAAAAAAAACACGGTGGGAGGAAGCTGCAGGGAGCAGACGGAAATACAGATGCTCTATGTCACTTGGCTTTTCCTTGCTGTGGCTAAAATACCTGAAAAGAACAACACAGAAGAGGAAAGATTTATTTTGTACCAGTTTGAGAGGTTCGGTCCACGGCCAGCCGACTCCAAGGCAGAAATGTCCTCATGAAGGTCAAGGCAGACCCCCAGCCAGGAAGGACCACAGAGAGAGCCTGAGCTGCACTTTCCAGAGGTAGTTAGTATCTGGAGGCTCCCTGGGCCCTGGGCATCAACTCTGGGTTTGGAAAACACAGATGCATTTGGGGGATACCACAATAGCATTTCACACCTGTAGTAAAACTTCCCAGGGAACCTGAGGTCCCTACCAGCAGGCGAGAGCACATGGCCCGGGGCCAAGGTGACCCTGGGCCCTGGAGCTCAGTGGTTGATGACTAAAGTCTGCATTTCAGCATCTTTCTCCAGCAAGAGAGAGCACAGGCTGGTGGAGTCTCCTGAGGGCCTCAGTGGTGACATTCTTCACCGGGGAGGGACAATTTCACGCTCTACATAGTTCTGTTCAGGTTCTTGCACGTGGACTCTTCGGTGCATGGACTCCGAAGTTCTGGGACAAGAATCAGCCTCGGAACCACCCATCAGAGACTGGGGCCTTCCTGGGGCGGAGGCAGCGCCTGAAATGATGCAGCATCGCCATCTGGTGGTCGATCTCAGCACTGCGCCCTGGGGAAGGCAACCGTGTTCCTCAAAAGCTTGGTCCCCCATCCTCAGTTCTCTCAAAGTCACCACCCCAAAGGGGTCACCTCCAAAAGGTACGCAATTAACTCAGCCTCAGAGTCCCCTAGATCTACCTGCTCACCTAGCCCAGAGAAAGCCTGCTGCAGAGCTGGGAGACAGCCACCAGCCCTTACAGATACCTGCCTTTGACTCTGGGGGACCTGGGGTGAGCTGGAGGTGGTCCCTGACATCCAAGAGCTCAGTGCCTGTGGAGGGGACAGAGCCAAGGCCACCATGACTAGAACTGGGGACTCTGGGCTCTGGCCTGGCAGCATGGGGCTGGAGTCCCGGCTGCGTCCCTCGTCAGCTGTCTGACCTAGACCAAGCTCTTGGAGGCTTGGTTTTCCACGTGTCAACAGGAAAATGGGCTCACAGGAGTCCCTCGGGTTGTTTTAAAGGCATCCTTATGCGAAACAGATCACTGGTGGAAGGTAATTCACTTCTCATTCTTGTGATAACAAGTGGTTGAACAAAGAGCAACACTGAGAAGAGGGAAGGCTTCCCAGAGGCGGCTCTTCAGTGGGGTCTCACAGGATGAGTAGCAGCTTTCCAATCAAAGAGGGACGGGCCTCTGGGTGCTGAGCTGTGTGTACAAAGACGGCACAGTAAGAAATACTGCAGAGCATTTGGGAAGCTATAAACAGTCCCGTCTGGCCTAAACCTAAGGTGGGTGAGGTAAGGCAGGTGGAACTGAAACCAGACGGGTGAGTTTGATCAGAATCTGCAGGAGGGCTGCAGGAATCAGTATTGATAAGGAGATTCCCAGAGATTTGTGAGGCAGACAGAAAGCTCCAATGTCTGAAGGCCATCATGTACCAGACAGTCTGCATAATTCTCTCTAATCTGCACCACAGATGCAACATAGAAGTTTTTGTCCTTATTTTGCACAGCAGAAAGCTGAAGCTCAGAGAAGTCACGTGACTTGCCTAGGCTCACACAGCTAATGTGAATCAAGATTCAATCCCTGTTCTGCTAGACTCCCAAACCCACCCACACCGTGAGCGCCCAGCAAAAGTCAGCCGTGCCCTACCCAATAGGAAGATGTTCTTCTGGTCTGCCAAATGTGTGGTGTTTCCCCGAAGTCCATCCTGGCAGGATTTGAGGGTAGCCCACTCCACAGCCTGGGTTCTGGTGCTGGGTGTGTGCATGCTGGAGCAGATTTCCCTGCTGGAGTTAGTAGAGGAAGAGAGTCCTGCTCTTCTCAGGAATTTGCCAGAGACTGTTTTGTGGGAACATGTGCAATTTAAAAAAAAAAAAAAATTAAAACAATTTCAAATTTACAGAAAAGCTTCAACTGGCCAGGGATGGTGGTGCACACCTGTAATCCAGGCAACTCTGGAGGCTGAGGCAGGAGAATTGCAAGTTCAAACCCAGCCTCAGCAACTTAGTGAGGCCCTAAGCAACTTAGCAAGAATCTGTCTCAAAATAAAAAATAAAAAAGAGACGGGGATGTGGCTCAGTGGTAAAGCACCCCTGGGTTCAATCCCCAGTGCCGCAGTCTGGCTGGGCACAAATCACGAGCCACTCACAGCTTTGTAGATTCAAACAGCAACTCTTTATTCCCGATCTCACACCGGCCTTCTACAAACACGTTCTGGGGAAATCCACGTTCTCTGCCCAAATCCACACCTCCACTGGGCTTCTGTCTCCCAAATATATTCTGAATCCCGTGAGAACTCAAGGGGAACTCAGGCAGCAGGATACGCCCTATTCTAAACGGGGAACACCCTAATCTCAGATTATGCTAAACCGGGAACACCCTAAACACGGATCCGCCAAGGTCACCTTACATGCAATGTCGCAGGAAAATGTCCTATTTCCATGAGTCCTTCCACTAAAGAAACATGGGGGTACGCTGGCAAAGAAATTGTCATACCTACTTGGCTGATGGCTCCCAGCACCCCAGTACAAAAAAAAAATTACAGAAAAACTTCAACTGCAGACAAATAACTGTGTTCCTTGGAACCATTTTCAGTGCATTATCCACACTTAGTGCCACTACTCCATTTCCCAATACTTCCATGTATTTCCTGCACATAAGGACCTCCTTCTACCTGGTCACAACATACCACTCAATCGGGAAGTCAACACAGAGGGTGACTGCTGTATCTTGAGCCCAGCCTGTGGCCCAGTGATTCCTTTACAGCAAGTGCAGATGGGCCTGTGGCATTTGTCCATGGTGTTTCCTGACTCTCCTACAGTGTCGCAGTGTGGTGCTGTTCTGTAGTCCTTACTTGACCCTTCATGACCTTGGCATGATCCTTCATGACCTTGATGTGACGCTTTGTGACCTTGACACTTCTGAAGGTTATGAGCCCATGAGCCCATCCTATAGACTGTTCCCACTGGAGGCATCTCCCGGGCTCCTTTCCTGCAGTTACTCTTTTCTTCTTGTAATTAGTACATGTTTTGTGGTGTGTAATGCTGAAATGGAAAATTTCCTGTTCCTCGTCAGTCTTTCAATTTGTTCACTTACATCAGTATAGACTCGAGGTTCCCTGTGTAATTCAGTGGGTTCTCATCTGTTGCTCTCACTATTTATTTGATGCTCAGATTGTCCCAGATTTTGTTCATAGGGAGACCCTGGAAGCTGGCTTCTGTGTCTTCTGACCTGCTCCTTATCCTTGGAGGACACCCTTGCTTTCAGGCACAGTAAGCCCTTCTACTGTGGCCTTGCATCTTTCGTCCCCCAGCAACAGAGTGAGCCATCATTCCAAGAAGGACCCAACCCTCCCTTAAGTGGGAAATCAAACCTAGGTCAGCATCTGAGACCCTCTTGGTGAAATGCGTGTATGCAGTGTGGATAAGCACACAGTGTCTGTGCATGTGTACACATACATTTGTGCCGGTATTCTCTAGCTACACATTTATATATTTAGACTAAACATTTACTTAGTTTACATTTACTTCCCCCCTTACGTTACCCACCTCTTTGTTAGATGGCTTTTGAACTTTCAGAGAACTATGAAATGTTAAGGCTTTTAAAACCTTCTTACCTAATCTTTTTATTTTGTAGATCCAGAGCAGGGGAGGAATGAAGACCCAAGACTCCCACCTAAAAGGGAAGTATCAAGGCTGAAGTGACCTTCAAGGACGTGCAGGCCATGGACAAATGGACGGGGCTGGTCTCCCGGTAGAGAATGGACCTATCTGGGAGGATCAATGGAAGGACACTATAGCAGAGCAGGGGACCAGGAGGCCAGGAGGGGCTTTGTAACAGCCTGAGCAGTGGTGTGGGGCTCCTGACTTGGGAAAATGGTGGATCTAACTCTGACCCTCATGACTCGCCCACATGCCTATCGGCCGCCTTGAGGATCCCAAGGGTCCTGGGTTTCCACACAGGCCGTGTTCCCTGGCTTGATGCTTCTAAACTCTCTTCCACTCCCCTGAACCCCTGCACCGCTTGCTGGGGCCCTCTGGAGCCTCCCTAACCTTGGCTACCACTTCCACCATGCGGTCCCCACTTACCTTGCCAGTGAAGCTCTCCCTCTCCCCAGTAACCATCCAGCCTGGAGGCCTGGCCACAGGCTTGGTTAGGTCAGGTGGGCTTGGGACCGGCCTCCCCCATAAGCCATAGAAATGCAAGGCAGGCCACCCTACAAGTTCCTGTCCTTCCTAGTGTCACCCATACTTTGGACCCTTTGAGGCTGGACTCCCTGACTTCTTGAGGCTTCCCTTTGGCCCCCTTTGAGGCCATCTCTAGAGTGCTAGGGACTCGTAGGGCCATCTGAGGACACTGTGGTCCTGAGGATTTGTGTGCAATGCCCTGGCCCCCTGGACCTCTCTTGGGATCCAGCTTCCTCTCCGGATTCCTGAGCCAATCAGGTTCTCCCAGAAACGCCAAGGTGGCCAGCAGGTGGCGCTGCTGGGTCAGAACCTGCCGCCGACCCACAGATCCAGCCCAGAGAAGGGTGGGGGGAGGGCAAAAGGGAAGGGTGAGGACTGGGAACTAGAGGGCGTCGGTCCACCGAGAGCATTCTGCTTGTGTGTGGCCTTAGTAAACCAGGCCAAGCGACGTGCCTGCATGCCTAGACACACATCACACAGGTGAAGGGGGATTTTAGACAAAATGATTCCCCGTTTCTGTTGGTGGATGGGGCCTGCGCGAGCCGCGGGCCTCTGCCACCAAGAAAGCCCCTGTTAGTGTTAGCGGCTAAGCACAGCAGTGGGCAGGCTATGACCAGCTCCTTTCCAGGTTCGCCTCTCACGAACCTGATGAAGGAAATTCGCAGGACAACAGAAGGCAAGAGAGAAAGAAGAGGGACTTATCCATATGAAAAATAGAAACAGAGCTCTCACCGGGCAAGGGGGACTCACAGAGGTTGCCGCCTGCAGGTGCTAGGTGAGGGGGTTAGATAGCCTTTGGGTTGGTGCCATTGGTCCAAATTCATGCTGATCAGGGTTTGGAAAAGTACCAAGGCTATTGGTTCACCCTTGAGTCTGAACTTCCATCCAGTCCGCACCACTTTCACTTTCTCAATCTGCTGTCTGAATCCCAGCTTCCCAAGGTGGAGGTTGGTAACTCCTGGATGCTCGGGGTTGGAATTTGTGGCACTGTTTGGAGTGAGCATCCACTTTGGGCCCTGGCGGGACCGCCTCGGGGTGACAGGTCTGCGTAGCTTAGCATGGCAGGCTCAAGGTGGCCGCAGCCTGTGCTCCCCACCTATACTCCAGCCACTGGCCAGCTGCTCCTCCACTCCAGGGACAACAGCGTGGCTTCAATACAGTAAGTGTACAGATGTACACACAGGTATGCACATCTGCACGTGTATATATGCCTATGCCTACATATGCATACAGATTAGTGTATTCATGTGCACAGGTATGCCCAGTAGTATACACATGCATATATACCAATACACAAACCAGCACATATTTAAAATACTGTACATCTTTATATACACACACGTACAAACACACATCAGAGCACTCACACTCATGTGCACACATGCATGTGCATGTGTGTATACCCTCACGCAGGGTCTGCACATGTGTGTACACCTATCAGCAGCTAAGTGCTGCAGTGTTGGCCTCAGACTTATGTCCCTAAGGACCGGATGGCAGTGGCTCTTCTCACAAGGGCCAACTCAGGGTCTCCCTTCTCCATGCAGAGTCTATTCATCACTGTGGAAGCTCTTGGCCTCACCTGCCCTAGTGCACACCCAGTAGGTTTCGGAGTCTGCTGGGGACCAGAGCCTCACAGCCATTACAAAAGACTCACCGCAAATACGCCCCCAGCCACCCACCTGCAGCTATGTTTTTAAATTTAATGTGCAATGACTGTCCTTAATGTGGGATGGTGAAACATCACCGACCCTGCGCAGGAAGCAGGTAGGTGTTGGGGGGTGGAAGACTGGCTCCGTCCCATCCCTACCTGCGGGGGAGGTTGGGGTGAGGTTTGGAACACAGACAGGGCCTCACATAGATGGGGCATTCCTGGGAAGAGTGTTCCCACAGCATGCCGTCACCAAGGGGCTTGATGCTGGGCATCCAACCAAGACAGAGGGGATCAGGGAAGACCGGAGGGTCCAGAACCTGGCCAGTGGCTCAGGCCCTGGCAGTGGTGAACTCTGGTGCTATGGCAAGCCACCTTTCTTAATGGTGATACTGGTGGTGACAGCAGATCCTGAGATGACTTTTGTCCGTTATCTCTCCTTGAAGTGCTGTGACCAGGACTTAACCCCTGGGGCTGAGAAATCATCTGCTGAGCTTGGGGAGGGGTCTTGGAGTTACACTAAGGATGGAATACCTTGAGATTGTCAAGAAGATGACGTAGTCTGAAAGAGGAACGTGGCCTCATTTTATAGTCCAAGCAGGTGGCACAGGGATCTGCTTATAGATGTGCCTGTGCCTTTCTTGGACACAGCCGGCTTTGTTTCCCAGGTTCTTTGACAGTGTGTGTGTCTGTGTGTGTGTCTGTGTGTTTGTGTGTGCACACACATGCATGAGAAGGTGCAGGGGCCCAGGTGGGTGGAACATGCCAAGGCCTTGAAGCCGGTTCCAGGAGAGCAAGCCACTGCCTGAAGGAGGCTGGGCTGCTTTAGAGCAGCGAAGGGAAAACAGGCGGTCACTTCAGGTGACCTCTGTCCAAGTTGCTTCCTGTTTGGACAGGTTTTGGGGAGCTAGACCCAGGTGAGCTGCTGGAACCGCTGCTGATTCATGCTAACATGACCACCAGTGGGTTGACTTCCCTGCACACGGAGGCCTGGGTGGGACCTGGGCAGGGTGTCTGACAGAAGCCTGGAGGGGGTGCTCCTTGTGCCTCTTGCAAGCAGATTGCTCACTTCCTCCCTGAAGTTCTGACTCACATTAGGACTGAATGCTGCAATCACGTTCTGGCCACCCTGGAAATTCCTCAGTCCTGCTTCTTAAGAGGCAGAACTGATGGAGGCTTGTTCTTCTGTTCAAAGCAGAAACAGGTGTCAGTACTGGGAGTGGACTCCCCGGGGAGGGTGTCTGTAGGTCTCTCGGTTCTTCCACACCTCTCCTGTCGTGAGAGGAAGCCCCTGGACACATGGCCTGGGCCCTGGAGTTTACCCAGTGCTTGGTGAAGGCTCCCCAGTCCCATCGCAGGGGGTACAGGTGGAAGGCCAGCCATGCCTGGGGGTTGGAGTGCTCTCCGCCCAGGCTCCAGGCTTTGGCAAGGCAGCAATATCTCTGAGCCTCATTTCCCATCTCTGTCCAATCAGGAGAAGCGAGGTCTGTCCTTTGTCTCGGTGAGGCTGCTGGGAGGTGCCTGGGCGGTCTTAGTGAACAGCAGTTGTGCACCTGGCAGGGGAGAGAGCTGCCTGAGGGCCAGGGAGCCGTTGCCAGGCAGCCTAGCTGAGCGACTACCCTGCCAAGCAGTCCTTGCCTGCTGACCCCTCCTCCTGGGCAGCGCCCTTCCCCACAAGTCCAGGATCCTACAGGATGCCGTGCTTTCAACTCGGCTGCGCTGTGCTTTTTGAAACATGAATTTGTTCCAACACAACTGACCCATTAGGGAAAGATGTGAGCGTGACATAAATTTCAAAGTTCATATTTGCTCAGCACAATGTCCTTGGAAACACCAGAGCACTGCACGCTGCTGACCCCAGCCTGGGTGTGCACACATGCACACACCCCACGCCTCCTGGCACCTTGGTTCACCGAGCAATGGGAAGGGTGGGAGGGAAGTCTGGAATGAGAGGGAAAATTCCAGGCCAGACGTGGGCAGTGTGTGGTGCACCCCCACATCGGGCCCAGAACTTCCCTCCCATTCCAGATCACCCTACTTCTCCTTCTCACCCCTCCACACCCACTCCCTCAAGCCAAGTGAGGGGCTTCTTAAAGGCAAACTACCACATTTATTGTAGTATGTGTACATTTTTTTAAACTACCTAATGTGGAAAGCTGTGCTATCGTTTTTAATTGGGCCCCTATCTTTTAAAAAAAATGTATCACTGATGAGGTCCCCTTTTCCTCACCAGCCCTGTGGTTTTTAAGCCGAGCTCTGGGATTTTCAGGAATGTCGGGGGTCACAGCACAGTAGACTGACTGTGAATCTGTGGATCAGCCCTGGGTCCCTACTGTGACCAAACCGCAGGTGGGGATAGCCAGGTGTCAGGACACTGCCTCCGGTGGCACTCACTGGGCGGGTCTTTGCACATATACCTGGTTCTTCCATTGTGACATCCATGGGGGGCGCATATCCATTGAGGGCTGCATGCCAGGTGCTGCTCCAAGGAGCTGGGGTAGAGCAGACCCACTGAGAGACACTGTCTTGTGCTGTGCCCCACGAGCAGAATTTTTCTGTACAGGGCCAGATAGTACATATTTTTAGTTTTGTGGGTCAGTGGGTTCTGTTGTGGCTGTCCTTGTTGTGCAAAACTGGCCACAGACAACGTGCAGACCGGTGGACAACGCTGAGCTAGGACACAACTGTGTGCCAGCGGGGCACTTTGAAATTCTTGCCATTTTCATGGATTGTGAAATGTTCTTTTTTTCTTTGGCAATTAAAAGACATCAAAACCAACCTTAGCTTGTGTACAGAAGAGGTGGTAGGCTGGATTTGGCCCGGGGTCACAACTGGTCTGCGCAGATCCCAGGGCTCTAGAGGAAGGAAATTGGCTGAAAGGGTCCGAACATTTGAGAGGCTTTTGATGTGTTCTGTAAGTGAAACCACATATCCCCATTATTAGCAGGACCTTTCATGTGTTCTAATTCCACCTCCGTTTGATGAAAATTGCTTTTCAACACTTGTTAATTCAGCCATTATGAAATAAAGTCTTCTCTTCCTTAGTTGCATGGAAGCAACATAAGTACCTAGTTCAAAAAGCAAATGTCACAACACTTGTAGCAAAAACAGAGGTGCACAGCCTCCTGCTTCTCAAATGAGCCCTGCCTCTCAGGGAGCCTCTTAGGTCTGTTATCTTACTGGAATTTTCTTCATATTTCTAGGAATGTGTCTTCAGGACTTTTTCTTTTCTGTCTTAGACGATATTTGTTGCCATATTTCTAACATGGTCTGGCATTTGGTTTTTCTTATGTACCTTCTTTCATTCCCTCTCCCCGTCTCTATAGTGTATATGAATTTACATCATAATGACCAGGAGGACATGCTTCATACCTACAGCTAACGTGTCTTCCTCCTGATACAACTTTATGTGTTTTCTGAAGTTATTTTTTTACATTTTGTTTGCTTACTTACAGAGTTTTCTATGTACCTAACAATAATCATCTCCAAATTCATCAATAAAACCTTAAAACTCTTCTTTTTGTTTGTTGGCTACATGTTCAATTTTCACTTAATTTTAAACCTAGAATCTATATTCTGTCATTCTGAGGCATTTTCTTTTTTATCCTTATTTTATTTGAACCTTGCTCTAAATGTTTTCTGTTTACCCTTCTAGAACTTTCTTGTTCCCTCCCCTTCTCTACCCTGTTCCCTGCCCCAGGAAGCTGGCTCTTATGAGGTTAGCCATTAGAAAGCAAAAGACCAGAGGGGACACAGTGGAAGGGTTTGGGTATTTGTTCCCTGCCTCCCACTTTCCCTGCTGTGGTTGGCAGGAGGTGAGCTCCTAAGGCCACCTCTCCATCCCCAGACCTCCCTGGTTCCACTCAGTGTGAGAAAGTCTTTCTGCTGCTGGTGGTCCTGAGGTGAGGGTGGGGTTTCCTGTTCCTCGTTGATTTCCCTTAACCCAGCCCAAACTATTGTACTAGACCCTTAACTAACCTCTCTTCAGTACTCACATTGGGGTGCCACCTCATACTAGAACAAGCCTCTGCCTTTCTTCTGCTTTCCATATAGTATTTGCCTATTTTTCTACTTCCTGAAAGATTGCCTCTATCTCTGATCCCCTCTATTCAAGGGATGGAACCCAGGGCCTTGGTGCACGCAAGGCAGGTGCTTTACCACTATGCCACATTCTCAGCCCTCCACCTCATTTTTAACCCTATGATTTTTTTTTTTTAAAGAAAGAGTGAGAGAGTGAGAGATTGGGAGAGAGAGAGAGAATTTTAATATTTATTTTTTAGTATTTGGTGGACACGACATCTTTGTCTGTATGTGGTGCTGAGGATCGAACCCGGGCCGCACGCATGCCAGGCGAGCGCGCTACCACTTGAGCCACATCCCCAGCCCTTTAACCCTATGATTTTTAAATTTTATATCAATTTTAATTTTTAAGAACTCTAGTTTTCTGACTGTACCTTTTGGTACATTTTTGTTACCTATATTTAATTTATTTTAATTTTTATCCTATGTTTAATTAATGTCTTCTTGTTTCTTTATTTATGCTATCCCCTTCCCCACCCCCAGCTGTTTTTATTCTTTCTGGATTGGATTTATTTTCTCTTTTCCTTCTTATATTTTGAAGATAATGCCTGATGGTCCTTGGCCAACCATTCAGGTTCACAAGGGGAGTATTTAAAAAATTGATTCATCACTGGCTATGGAAATGTTATTACTTTTAGGCCAAATATTGATATTATTATATTGGAAAAATCCTATCTTATAGAAATATACAATGAAATATTTTAATGAAAAATATGCTTTAGATTTGTTGTAAAATAATATGGGGAAAGGGGAAAAGGGGTATAAAAGCAGCAAGAGTGGCAGTAGTTGAACATTATTTAGACTGGGCAAACAGTACATGGCAATTATTATCTTAGCCTGTTTACTTTCACCTCTCTTGAAATTTTACATGATAAAAATCAAAATCACAACAACTGGGAATTGTGTTCTGACAGTGGTGGACTAGGTTATTTTAGACTTAACTTTTCACTGTGAGCAATAAAAAAGCTGTACACACACATACACACACACATACACACAGGAAATCCAGAGGGGAGATCTTGGTACCTGTCCCTCCTTCAGCGAGCTGATTCCAATTCAAAAGTAGTGTCTCGGGAGGTTCGGATGTGAGACTTGGCACATGCTTGAGGCTGGGAGGAAAGTGCACTGGATTTGGGGCCCACACAGGAGGAGGGGCTCAGCTAGAGGCCCTGAAGAGTCCTCTAGCAGGAAGACTGAGAAGTGAACCAGCCCTGAGCAAGAACAGCCACTGTCCAATCCACTCAGTCCCTGGCTGGGTTAGGACCCAGGTTTCCAAAAAGAAAGTGGGGGCACCGTGAGACACTGCAGGCTGCAGTGGGATTTGCTGAAATTCGAGGGAAACTCAGCCACACCTGTCAGACACAGCCACCCAGGGCGGGAGGCCATCCACCACACACCTTCCTTAGGGAATACAATTCCCATCTTGGGTGCGATGGAGGCCGGCTCAGGTCTCAAGGCCAATTCACTGGGTCTTCTCTTCTGGCTGCCTCTGGTGACTCATAAATCCCAAATTATCTTTTTTTGTTCATGAAATTCTAGTGGCCTCCACCTTCTCTGTAGTTCCTGTGTAGCTATAATTCAGAAAAAATAAGGCTTTCATGACGGCTGGGAAGAAAGACTCGCTGGTTATTGGTGGAGAGTGTTGCTCCCTGGAGACAATTACCTACAGGTACTGCCATCTGGAGGAGGAAGGAGTCGGCCTGACACCCCGCCAAAGAGCCCTTCAGCTGAAGCAGGTATTACCGCCTCTTGTGCTGGGTGGGTGTGAATGGATCTGTGGTCACTGAGTTGAACCTTGGCCAGGGAGACCGGGTTTCTCAGCAAAGAAGGAGATACATTGCCAGCCAAGAGATTGCCAATCTACAAGTCGGAAATGCTGAAGGGGGCTGGGTCAGCCAGCACAAGAGATGTGTGTCCATGGGGTCAGGGCAAGCTCACAGCCTGGCCAAGAGAATTCGCTTCTTGTTGGAGCCAGACAGCAGAGTTGCTCAGAGACACATCTGCCCTGTGCTAGGCCTTTCTGTGGCAGGGAGGAGGGCCAGGGGCTGTCCTCAGAGGGGTGTGACCTGTGCAGCCACCCACAGTCCCATTTCTAGAAGGACCTCTGCTTTATGCTCTGCCATCACCATGTTGAAATTGTCCCTGATATTTGGACCAGGGGGCCCACATTTTCATTTTACACTGGGTCCTGCAAGTCACCCAGCAGGTCCTGACAAGGGTCTTTTGCATTGTTAGGTTATTTATGAGGCAGTGGTGCTGTCGACAGTCTCAAACCCATGCTCTGGTGTCCTAAAGAGAGAGCCCTTAGCCAGAGGAAGGAGACATGAGGCTAGGGCTCAGGACCCTTCAGACTCAAGTTCCAACATTGATAGCAACCACAGTAGTCATGAGATCTTCACTTTTCCTGGCCCTCCTTTCTTTATCTGTAAAACACATGTGCTAACAACATCCCTGCTCACCCAGTGGGATTACTCAGAGCTCCCTGGGAGCTACCTACTGTGGAATCCATCCCACATCCAGCCCCTTGTGCTTAGTGACTTGGTGACTTAGAAAGTGAGATAGTGAGGGAGGTGGTTTGGGCAAGTTCCCATAAATGGTGGACCAGCATTGTTCTCTTCTTCAAGTTGCCTTGTGCAGATTTGCGCATGGACAAATGTGTTGCTCCAATGTTTTACCTGAGAGAGAGTTTACTTTGGACCCAAGCCCTCAAAAATCTAGCCTCATGGGTGATTGGAAAACTGAAATGCATTTTACAAGGACATGGTGTGCTCTCCTCTTCTGGTCAGTTTCTAAGTCCCGAGGTCTCCCCTTTGGATGGGGACTTGATTTAATAACCAATGTGCAAGAACTGAGTTTATAGTCCATTCCTATTAGGCCTCCCTAATGTACTGATGAGGCTGACTTAGGGGACCCACTCATATCTCACAGTGACAGTGACAGGCTGGGACCCAGGCCTATCACCTGTGCCAGGCACACCATATGTCAGTGTGTTCCTGGGGCAGGTTCTCTGTGGGCTTCTTTAGGGGTCACTCAGCAAGGTTGTGTGAAGCCAGGCAGCTCTGTGTACTCTAGCCTCCACGTCTCTCGAGGCTGGAGAGACTGCAGGGAGCTGTGCAATACCCTTAGAACTCCAGGGAACTTTAGGATTTGTTTGCTCATTTGGCTAACAGATGGGATGGGATACAAGTCCTGCACCGTACAGTTAATCTGTTTAAGTGTCCAATTCAATAGTTCCTACTCTCCTCACCCAGATGTCACCACAAGTCAATTTCATCACCCCAAAAGAAACTCACACACCCTTGAGGAGTAGCAGCCCATTCCCTTCACTAGGCAACCACTAATCTGCTTTCCATCTCCATGAACTTGCCTATTCGGCACATTCCATATAAATGAAGCTGACAATACCCTTTTGTGCCCAGCGTCTTCACTTAGCATCCAGGTTGTAGTCGCAGGGCATTTAGTCCCTTTTCAGGGTGGACGCTGTTCTATGGCATGGATAAATAAGCCCCACTGTATTATGCACTCCTTGGTCGATGGCCACTTGGGCTTGTTTCCACTCTGGGGCTGTTATGAAGCATGCTGCCATCAGGTTGTTGCATGGATTTGTGTTTTTATTTATCATTTATTACCAAGTGATTCTTTTCTAGGAGCTAAATATGATCTCTGGAGGACTCTCATGGATGACACCCAGTGAACTATAAATCTGCTTGGCTCAGGTTTCTCATCTGTAAGGCAGAATGGGAAGGGCAGTGAATGGTGGGTGGGCTGGGGTCAGGAAGAGAGGCATGTAGGTCAGGAAACAGGCTGGGAGGAGAGTTGGGGAGGTGCTTGGTGGAGAGGCACGTTGGGCTGTAGAGCATCTCCCCTCTCACAGCTGCTCTGTGCTGAGCTGGCAAATGGTACAGGCGAGGAGGGTTTAGGGCAATTTGAGCTCAGGCCTCTCATTGGCACAGTTGGACTTGGAACGTCAATATGGAATCTTGCCATCGATGAGTCAGCCAGCAGAGATTACCTTGCCATTGCCCTGTGGCCCTTGGCAGCCTGGGACAGTTCCTGAATCAATAAAGTGTGGGGCTGCTGCCAGGGACCTCACCTGGAGAGCCAAGGAGACGTCCTCATTCCATCTCTCACGGTCTGCCATTTTCCTTCAGGATGACAGACATCTTCTGGCCTCTCTAGGAGTGATGCTAATTTGGCCAAAATTTTGAATTCTTCAAATGTGGCTTGGCAGAGTGGGAAGAGGAAAAGCTGCTAAGTCAGACAGATTGGAGTCGAGTCCAGGATAGGCTACTTATTAGGTGCAGGACCTTGAGCAGGTCACTTACTGCCTCTGAGCCTCATTATTTTTATCTGTCAAATGGGGAAAATGATTCCTACTTTGTAGGATTGTTGAAAGCATTGGGTGATGACCACCCGTGCCTGCAGGTGTTACCATCTGTGGTGGAGGAATGCGGAGCAGCCTACTTCACACCCCTGGCTCTGCTGGCCAGGCTCATCTGACCTGTGGGCGGAAGGCGGGAACAAAGAGGCCCATTCTGCTTTTCCTGGGTGCATCTTTCCCACAAAGTGTCCTTTGAACTCATGGTTTTCCAAGGGAGCTCCGCATTTTAACCTGATAAGTTTTAGTACGTTTTATTGCATACAGTTGATTTCACAAATGCTGATCCATGTCACCAGTGCCTACTGGTCTGTTATCTCTGATGGGTGTGGAGCAGGGAAAGTATTTGAAGGGTGGATAGGACACAAACACTTTTCACAAGCGGATCTGAGACTGGGGAAACTGGCTCCAGAGTCGGCAGAGTAGGGATTAGCTCTGGGGTGGCTGCTCTTTTACTGTGGGAACTCAGGGAGTTTCAGAAACAGGTTTCCCGTCACTGGTAAAATCATGGAGTCACTGGTTTTTAAGACCCCTTGACCTCCTGACACGCTGCAAGAATGTTTTGTGAGGGTCTTAAGTAGCCCATCCTCCACTGCTCACCCACTTCTGCCATTAGTCCTCAGAAGGTGGGGACACACCAGGGACCTGGGGCTGACATGCCTTTCTGGTTTCAGGTCTTAACCGCTAAACACATTTTACTTACACTGATGGCTTTCTCTAAATTTTTTTTTTTTTGTTTGTTTGTTTGTTTTTGCTGAACCCGGGAGTGCTCTACCAACCGAGGGGTACTCTACCACTGAGCTCCGTCCCCAGTCCTTTTTATTTTATTTTTGAGTTGCTGAGGCTGGCCTTGGACTTGGATGCTCCTGCCTCAGCCTCTTGATCACTGGGATTACAGGTGTGTTCCACTGTCCTGTTCCAAATGTATTTTACGAGCCTTTGAGGTCAGAGCCAGGCAAGGGGAGGTCAATCACATGTGGAGTGGGCTCAGGCTGGGATGAGATCCTCTTTCCTCTTTATGGAGCAGAGTACAGGTGGCTACATCACTTCATTCACTTTTAATATTTATTAAGGAAATTTCAACATGCACAGAGTGAAAACATAGGACATCCATGTTCCTGGTGCCCGACTTCAGCTGTCACCAAGTCCCCATCAAGTTTCCTGTGCAGTTGTCCCTCTCCTCTCTCCTTCTCCACACACTTTGCTTTCATTTTATTTTATTTAAAGGCAAATCTCAGACATCTGGGTTCACCTGTGATTCAAGGTGTATCTCTAATAGACGTGCACTGTGGATAATATTTTAAAACCCCCACACACTCCATGATACATAGCATTACATACATTACACAACGCCAATGCCATCACCACACCTATCAAGTTTAATGGTATCATCTACACCTCGTCCACATTCAAACTCCACGGAACGTTTTGAAGATGTCCACATTGTGAAAGATGTTGGCCCACCCAACCACGCATCTGTTCATTCAGCAGATACTGTGACATCTTTAATGAGGCTGGGTGTTATGGGAGTTTATGAAACATGGGCCAAAAGTACAGTAGAGATGATTATCACAGGGTGTGACTGTTTCACAGAGAAGGGGACAATCGGTTCTGCAGGAGAGCCAGGAAGGATGAGAATCATGGGATGAGTTCTGAAGGCTGGCCAGGCTGCTGGCAGTGGAGGAAGATGCGTCTAGGAGAAAGGAACAGAGCACATGGTTGGCACTTATCAAGCTCCAGAAGATTCCTCTCCAACAAGTATGCAGCAAAGGGTCTCTTCTAGACTCATGAGCAAAACAGACATGAACGTTCGGCCCTCAGAGCCGATGATCTCATGGGAGAAGGTTGACAATAACAGGGTCAGTGCAACCATACGGAGTGTTAAATGCAGGCTATGGGAAGAAAGCTTCGGCAGTGGCGAGGTCACAGGGATTCCTGGGGCTGGAGTGGGTGCGACCACGAAGCAAAATGTGGCCATCCGGTGGAGGTGGAGACTGGCCTGGGCGCCTCCCTCAGCCTTCTTTGCAGCCCTGTTGGGACAACCTGACTGGGATCTGCCCACAGAGTGGAGCTGGAAGAGATGTGAGCACTCCGGGCCTCACAGCTCCCTGAATGACGTCCACGTTCTTTGTCTCCCTGGACTAGGACCGCGGAGGTGGCACATGAGGCGGCAGGACCCAGACCCCTGAGTCACCTGTTGGGTAAAGCCAGCCATTTTCTAATGGGTTGGAAAAAAGAGTAAAAGATGTACAAAGCAAGTTAACTTACAGAAGTCACAGAGTCAGAAAACCCCACATAGGTTCCATAGTCCCTAGCAAATGGAATCACAAAGCCAAAAAGAAATTCGCATTTTCCTAGTGGGCCTATGTTATTTTTTGTAATTGACAACTCATTAAAAGTCTTTGAGGGATCTTTTCTTTTTTCCTTCCACTGTGTTTTGTATCTTCTCAGAGCCAAGAAAGCTGCTGCCCAGGCCAGGACCTACAGGGTGGAAAGGGACAGGCCAGGGCCACTGTCGGCCCTCGCACTCCAGGAGCAGCACTGAGCTCGATAATCCATTACCCGATTAACAAATTTGGCCCTCAGGAGGTTACACAAAGCCCAAGTTCTCCTGGAGGCCACAACAATAACTCCAAACACAGCTAATGTTTTTATAAACCGTGGGACTAAAAATGTTAAAAAAGAACCAAACCACCAAACAAACAAGATCAATAAATTAGCACGAGTTCTTTATCGACACCCTGAGCATCTTGTTCCAACAGATCTTAGAACAAATGAGGGACTAATTCTTCTCTAAGAAAATGAAAGTGTTCGCCATTTTCGCTGTGATCAAAAGCTTTCATTTAGAAATAAGATCAATTCAAAATAGTTTTAGTCTAAAAGAATGCTGCTCATCTTCTAAGAAAGACCGCTCTTGCTCCTTGGTCTCACTGAGCACGTTACTGTAGCGATCTGGATCTCCACCTCCACACTTGTAAAAGGAGGGAAGTAATACTCCCTGTGGACGTTGTCAGAATACAGACGGAGTCACTATGTCAAACTCTAATAAAATGGAGTTGGGAGGCTCCCCTTGCAAATTGGCCTGATAACAGGAGCTCT
Source organism: Callospermophilus lateralis (assembly GCF_048772815.1). Taxonomy (NCBI): domain Eukaryota; kingdom Metazoa; phylum Chordata; class Mammalia; order Rodentia; family Sciuridae; genus Callospermophilus; species Callospermophilus lateralis. Next base: position 5,739,382 of record NC_135318.1, on the reverse strand, counting down.
CACGAATGATGAAGGCCCCCTCCAGGTGGACGTCCTTCCAGTAACCCAGTCCTGACACGATCTTGCAAGTGGCATGGCTGAGCCGCAGCCCTGCATTCGGATGGCATCTGTGAGCAGCCGGCGCACCCCTCACCCTCCCTGCCTGCACGGAGCCCCTGCAACCAACGAGCTCCTATTTGAAAACGACATGCTGTGCTTCTCCGTTTTCCTTTAAAAGTTTCATCTTGGGCTGGGGTTGTAGCTCAGTGGTAGAGCCCTTGCTTAGCAGGGCACTGGGTTCGATTCTCAGCACCATATAAAAATAAATACATACTATAAAGGTTTTGTGTCCACCTACAACTAAAAATATATTTTTAAAAAAGTTTCATCTTGCCTCAGCCTCCCTGGATCTGCCCATTAACCATTATACCATACGTGTCTATCCTGGATTGTAATCCCCTGTCCTTGGAAAAACCCATAGAGTTCTCCTAGGCACATTCCCACCCTGCTAAGTTGTTTATCTACAGGAGAGATCTGCTGCACCAGGTGTCCCTGACTCAGTCAGGCTAGGTGGGGACCCATAGCAGCCCCCAATCAGCATGAGACAGGGAAATACCTGGGATGTCAGATGATCCTCCCAGTAGTTTATGATGTTGGGAAACCATGTAGTTCAGCACGTACACCCCTCTTGGCTTAAACCAATCACTTCAAACGAATACCCCCTTTGTACTGACCAATCACCCCTAGACAACTTGTTCCCGCCAGTGAATGTGCTAATGATGTTTTAGAGTTGTTATTTGATTTTCCCGCGGTGTGTGATGATTTGCTAAAAGAGGCTACGATATATGTGAAGTCCCTGCCCTCTCCAAAAACTGTATAAAACTGCTGCAAACCCTGGGTTCGGGGCCTCTCAGCGTCATCAGTTGCTGTGTGTGTGTGTGGAGGACCGAGCTAGCTCGCAATAAACACCTCTTTGCTGCTTACATCGATCTTGGGTCTCTGGTGGTCTTTTGGGGGTCCCGAATTCGAGCTTAACATTCCCCCTGCAAAAAGGAAGTGAGGGAACGCTTTTGTTAATCTGCTGGATTTACCCTTCCCTAGTGGACGTGCTTTAAAACATCACGCCACACATGATAAGTATGTACAATTTTAGCTGTAAATTTTTAAAAATGGAAGTAAGAAATTAAGAAGGTCTTGAAGCAATCACATAAAATAGAGTTCCAGAGAAGGATTAGGGTGTATTTTGCTGAAAATGTCGAGGAGGAAAGCTTACTGTTTGCATCTCATATGCTCATGGGGTGGATGTGGTCTGAACTAAAAATCAGAACTCCTGGGCCCCAGACTCTAGCTGTCACTTGACACTTTCAAAAGTAAAATGAAGTTTGTAAAAATCTCCTTCACCTGCCACTGTGGAGATAGAATGAGAAAAGGCGTTGGGAAGTAGTTGGATGAGGGTGAGCTCCTGGCACATGGTCAGCATTAACACCAGGTGGCTGTTTGGAGGTTCTCGGGGACACGCTGGTTGTGTGTGATACGGTGTGCCTGTGGCTTCTCCAGAAACACTGGGATGCAGTGACCCAGAAGGGTGCTACCAGGGGGGCTAAGAACCAGAACCTCTTGGCAGGTCGAAGTACCGTTGCCTGGCTGCTCCCGGCTGTCAAGGGTAAGTGCCCCCATCATGTGGGGGAGCCAGAAGGAACAGAGAAGCATGTTCTTGCTCATGAAACTTCACAATCCTTTTCAGAGAGGAGGCAAGAGCTGAACCTTTATTGTTAGAACAAAGCTATAAAAATGAGCAACATGGAAAAGATAAGCTGAACTGAAAATGAATGTTAATTCATCTCATTCCAGGTCTTCTGAAACATTCATCCAAGAATATGGGTGACGGTCTCTTTATGCCTCCAATGCAATCATTTTCTCATGCTTTGTAATTGTCTATTTATAAGGTGACAGACCCTCATAAATCCATAAATCTTACAGCGTTACAAAGGTACATAATCTTTTTCACTTCTGATTTCCCAGGGCCTGGTGCAGGGAAGAACTTACTGAATAAAAAATGCATGACTACCCATACCCGGTACTTCCATATGAGCACATTGACTTGGGTTCTGTGAGGCCTGATTGCCAATCATTCACATAGAAAACCCAGGCATGCCAATGGTCCATTGGATCAATAATTGTCATTTTAATCATTTAAATACTCCAGAGAACGTGCCCTCATAGCCTTTGTTGCTCCCCAGCTGTTGGGCCTGGGTGGGATCCCAGTTCTTCACCATTCTATTTAGTTCTAAAATGAACATTTTAAAAATTACTTCTTTTCTCCAGATTAAAGTTATTTCTTTGGGATGGATTATCCAAAGTGGAATTACTAGCCGGGCAAGGGCAAGGTGGCACACACCAGCAATCTGAGTTGCCCAGGAGGCCAAGGCAGGAGGATCACAAGTCCAAGGCCAGCCTGGGACCTTAGCCAGACCCTGTCTCAAAATAAAATATAAAGGGCTGGGGTTGTGTCTCAGAGGTAGAGTGCTCGCCTGACATGCGGGAGGCACTGGGTTCGATTCTCAGCACCATATAAATATAAAATAAAGATATTGTGTCCACCTATAACTAAAAAAATAAATATTAAAAAAATAAAATAAAATATAGAAAGGCTGGGGATGTACCTCAGGGACAATGCCCAGTACCAAAAACACAAACAAGAAACCCAAAGTGAAGTTACTAGGTCAAAAAAATGTCCACACAGCCAGCATGTTCCACAGGAAGATTAATGTTTTGGGGACTGCCCTATAGAATGTGTTCGCTGTTCCACTAATGTCCTGAAAACACTAATTCATTTTCTCAACATTTTACTTTGGAACGATCCAAACAGGTGGAAAAGTTGGACCATTTTACGGTGAACGCTCACCACCTAGATTCCTCCTGCTTTGGTTTGGATGAGGTTTGAGTATGTCCTCCAGAGTTTCACGTCTTGGAACTTTGGTCCCAGTGTAGCAGTATTGAGGAGAGGGCCTTAAGGAGAGGATTACTTCATGGAGTTCCACCCTAAGAAGGGGGCGATGTAACTCTGTAATTCTCATAGGACTGGGTTAGTTCCCTGGAGAGTGGGTTGTGATAAGAGTGAGCCTCGCCCTCCCCAGCCCCGATCTTGCTTCTCACTCCTCGTGTGTCCCTCCTCTACTCTGCCAGTTCCCTTTCTGCTTCTCTGCTGGATCTTGACACAACCAGGCTCCCTCAACAGTGCTAGTACCATACCATTTGCAGTTTCCAGCCACCAAAACCATGAGCCAAGGAAAGCTCCTTTTAGTATAAAGCGCCCGGCTTCAAGTTTTTTGTTCTCTATATCCTTAATATTTTTTACACTGTTTGCTTTATCACTTTTTCACCCATCTACCATTCAATAATTTATCTTACTTTTTCTATAATTTCAAGTAAATTGTTGACACCTTTACTTCCCCTTAAATACTTCATCATTAGAGTTCAATGCATTTTTCTAGCTCTTCCTTTGGAGGTGAATTTTACATCTAACGAAATGCACGACTCTTAAATGTACCTTCACTGAGTTTGCGAAAGGTACACACAAACCCCCACCACATTCTAGAACATTCCCATCACTCCAGAAAATCCCCTCATGTCTCTTCCCTGTTAATCCTTGCCCTCCTCAAAGGTAATCAGGATTGTGATTTTTTTCCTACCATAGATGGGTTTTTTTTCTGCTGCACAATTTCATACACATGGAATCATCCAGTATGAAATCTCGTGAGTCTTATCTGACATGATGATTTTTCAATTCATCTGTTAGGCTGTGTCCTGGTGCCTGATTTAATTTTTTTTTTTTTTTTTATAACTGAGAAGTAGCCCAATGTGTGAATATACCCCAATTTGTTTATCTACTGCTGGACACCTGGGATCTTCTCAGCATTGGGGAAGTAGAGCTAAAAAGGCTGTGAATTGTCTTGGTCAGGTCTTTTCTGTGAACTTGCATATTTCTGCTACTCTAATAGACATGTCATGGTGTCTTTAAACTGTCGTCATTCCCATATTTAATTGCCAGCGATACTATTCATTTCTTCCCTCTAACAATAATAATGATCCCATTTCTTGAATGTTCTCTGTAGCAATAGGCCCCTAATTTATCCTCATGGGAATCCTGAAAAGCAGGTCGAATCATATCCGTTTTACACATGCAGGGGCAGCTGCAGGTCAGGGGCATGTTGGTGAGTGGCTCTGACTCAGGGTTCAAGTGGAAGCTTCCTGGCCCTCAGGGCTCCCTGAGGCTGTGCAACTGCTGTGAGCAAACCAGGATGGGTCTTTTGCTCATTCCTAGGGGGGCCTCTAGACCTGTACATTATGCCGTTCTACCAGTCTCAGTAGTTAAGGCAGTAGTTCTGTGCAGTTACATTGGTGCTAGTTCCCCATTTCGTCATTTTCCTTGTAAAATCCATGTCCTCGAGTTTTATGGGAAGGTCAGTAGGTGAACTTGGTTTGGTTCACCGTTTTTATCTCTGAATGAGATCTGACCCACCCTCAGATCTAAAGGGGAATCTCTTGGTCCAACACACCTGGCTCAACCCAGCTCTTCAAGAGTATGCCGAGAATTCCGGAGGGTGGGTCCTGGGTCGGGTCGCACCTCACTTTCCCACCTTCATTACTTCTTTGGAGCTCAAAGTTGAGCATTTTCTCAAGTCAAAAGACAAGCTCAGAGCTGGAGGGGCCTCACTGGTCACTCGTTCACTTTTCCTGCCAATGCCAATCCAGTGAGGATTTGCAGGGATGCCCAGACTAGAAAGATGATTGATGCCCAGCTCGAGACCAGATCTGCTGAGGGATGTGGACCCAGCGGAGGAACAAAGGGAGAATTATGATGAAAACCACACTGACCGCTTCAAAATGGAGTCAGGAGGCTAATTGGAAGCAGGACTTGGGCAGGACTCCAGCTGCTGTCTGGAGCACAAACTTTGATCACCTCCACCTGTGGCCACAGGCACTGGGAATGACCTGAACAACCTGACAGTTGCTTTGTGCCCAGAGGCCCACGACGTGAGTGTAGAGGTGGTTGGTGAACACCCCATTCTGCTGGTCAGTCCTCCCTCATCTTCTCAGGCGTGTTGTCCCTCTTCCTTCCCAGCATGCCACAGCCGGCACAAGCTGCCACTTCCCTGCCTTCTTTGGAACACTGATTCCAAGCCCACAGGGCCTGTTTCTCCTGCACTGAAGTTCTAAGACCCCAAATAGAGTCCTCTTATTTTTACAGTTTCTGAGTCTGCATTGATTAACAAGAGGCAAATGTAATGTGGAAGGTGTGGCAGTGGAGATTCACCCGTGGACTAGGGCAGAGGACCCACCCCACCGGGGGAGTCATGAAGGGCACCTAGGCCCAGACTAGCGGGCAAGTCACAGGGTCTCAGGCTGAGGGGTGACAAGATCAGAGAAGCACCCCCAGAGAGGCAGAGCAGGGCACAGGCAAGGAGCCAGGGAAGGGCAGGGGCAGGGGGCGTGCAGCAGGCTTCAGGAGGACCCTGGCCCTCTGATGGGATGGAGAGGGGAGAATGTGACAAGGAGAGAGAGTGAGCGCCTCAGTGTCTGGGAAAGCAGCTCAGTTTCCCCGGGAGGAGAGTCAGGGCAGGAGGGGGCGTAGCTGGAGCCTGGGCTGCAGAAAGAACATCCTGGCTACAGAGGGACAGATGAGTAGAGGAGGATACCTAGATAGGAGCCGATTCGGCAGAGAAGCCAGAGACAGCAAGGCCCAAGGTGGGCTGAGGGTAGGAAAGGAAAGAAACATTCTGGAACAAAGTCAGCAGGACATGGTGACTCGCGCTGGGGGAGGAAGAAGCAAGAGTGAGTCCCAATCGTGAAGCCTTCCGAGTGAGGAAGTGGAAAAGAAGTTCAGTCTGGGGGAACGTGAATCCCGTCGTTCTGTTTGTATCTTGCAGCGCTGTGGACTGAACCGGGCCCTCGTGCACACTGGGCAGGCCCTCGGCCCCGCGCCACATCCTCAGCCCACAGATTCTGTCTTGACACGTGAGAGTGAAGCGTCTGCATCTGTGACCTCTACAAGGGAATTGGGTGCTAGAAGGGTGTCCTCTGTAGACACAGACGTAGGGTCCTTGGCAAATGCTTGGCGGTTGAATCCATGAACAGTGGAGCTAACCAAGGAGAGCGGGCAAGCAGGGGACAGGGCCAGAGACAGACCTTCCCACGGAAGGGGCAAACGAAAGAACAGTCCGCCCAACGAGGTGGCCACGCCTGTAATCCCAGCAGCTTGAGAGGCTGAGGCAGGAAGATCGTGAGTTCAAAGCCAGCCCCAGCAACGGCAAGGTGCTAAGCAACTCAGTGAGCCACCGTCTCTAAATAAAATACAAAATAGGGCTGGGGGTGCCCCTGAGTACAAAAAAAAAAAAAAATAGGAAAGAAAAGAAAGGAGGAGAGTCTGAGAAGTGGGAGGGACAAGAGGCCAGGAGACCAGGCAATCCTGAATTGCAAGGAGGCACTTCAGAGCTGCTCTAAGTGGGGACAGCTGAAAGATAAGGACTGAAGACAAGGTCTTATTAGGTTTGGCAACTGAAAGGGCCCTGGGCACTTTTTCAGGGAGCTGCGGGGTGGGGTGAGTGGGATTGGACTGGGAGCAGTGGGGTGATGAGTAGAGAAACTGGAAGTGGAGGCTGAGAGCCAGGGAAGGGAGGACGGATGAGATCAGAGGGTGGAGGGTGGAGGGAGGTTTTCTCTTTCCTTTTTTCTCAGGTTGGTGGAGACCTGAGTGTGTAAAGGCCTGGCCAGGGGAAGAGCCGGGGCAGGGGTGACACTAGCAGCGTGAAGCAGGAGCCTGGCCCAGGGCCGCCTTGGAGACGGGGTGCTGGGGCGGAGAGGGGGGACTGAGCTGAGAGGCAGACACCAGGACACAGCGCGGCTGGCTGAACTCCTGCAGTGGCAAGGGTTGGAGCAGGTCAGAGAGAGGAGGCTGAGGGCACCTGGGCAGACCCCGTCCTCACGCTCTCCTGAGCAAGAAGTAGCTGAGAGACAAAAACATCAGGACCAGCGCGCCGCGCCCTCGCCCGGCCAGGCCCGGGCCAGGAATTCTGAATGGACACTTACGAAGTCTCTGACGATCAGTGCTGTCACTGTACCATTGGTGGGTGAAATTAAGGAACTTGCCCAAATGTCCGTGGGACCAACTCAGGCTGCTGGTCTAAATGTCCACTGAGGTGGCCATTCCATCAGGTGGCAGGAAGTCCATCTCCAAAAATCCAGGAGGCTTGTGTTGGGAAGTGAGGGGATGTGTGTGCACTGGGGGTCCCTGGTGTACAAAGATGTCCTCTACCCTTGGGGGCCTCAGTCACTGGTCTTGTCAGCCTGTGATACACAAAACTGGCAAAATCATAATCCTTGGCTCATGGCGTGTTTACATTATGTTTGCTATTTTGCCCGGGGCCCCACCAGCCTACCTCTCTGCCTAACCTACATACTACCTATGTAACAGGTCACCCTTAACATGATGGAAAAGACTGGGTGCAGAGGTGTGCAGCTGTAATTCCAGCTACTCAGGAGGGTGAGGTAGGAGAATCTCAAGTTCAGGCAACATAGAGACCCTGTCTCAAAACAATAATAGTGATAATCATACTTTTCCCACTCAGCATCAAGATGAGAAGCCTCCACTGTATGGTCCCGTGTCCCCACAGTTCTTGTATCTTGACTGCTGTACGATACCCCGAGTATGAGTTTGTTTATCCGATCTTCTGTTGGCATTTGAACAGTCCTGCTATAAACATTTTTGAATGTGCATTAAAGTTTTTCTTGGGTGTGTACCTACACATAGCACTGTGGGGTCACAGGGCATGAAAGTCCCTCTGGGAGCTGTCCAATTTTTTCCAGATCATTACAAACTTATACTCCCACCACCACCAGGAAGAGAACCCACGGGTCTACATCTGCCCTGTCACTGGGCATAGTCAGGCTTTTAACCTGTGCCACTTGAGTGGGGTGAACGGCATCTCATGCTGTGCCATGTCCTGCTCACCTGCCCACCAGGTTCAGTTCGTGGACATCGCTGTCTGAGAAGCCCTCCTCACCAGCACTCATCCCAGTCAAACAGTCCCTCACCAGGGACAAGGCAGGTGCGTCTAACTCCACCAGGCAGGTGAGTGCCTTTGAGCAGTCATTGCTGTTTGAATTAGACAGAATTCTTGTTTACACAGATCTAGGAATCAAATGTTACCTGTGAGGGAGGTGGCAGAGTCCTCAAGGGACAATTGGGATAGGAAGCCAGGCTGGGAGCTCATGACTGCAGGTTGGGCTGAGTGAGACCCTAATTAGCCAGCTTCTGCAGGTCCCTCAGGGGGGTGTTTGGAGGAGTGTGACTTCCCCCAGCAGGCTAGGACCAGGACTATCGGGGGGCCATGTCGCAGGTCAGAACTCTGCCCTGGAGGAGCAGACTTGGCCTTCCACCTGGAGGGGTCAGTTTGCCAGCTCCCACGAGGTCACCCTGGTCACGTGTGCTTTCTTCAGAGGTGTAAGAGTGTTAGACTCAGCTCCTGCATCCTGGAAGCCCTGAGCCAGGAGCCTGGGGGACTTTCCCATGAGTTTCGGTCTATGACTACAGGCCATGTCACCAGCCCATGTGCCATGACAGCCCCATACCATGACAGCCCATGTACCATGATGTGCTCTGTGCCTTGTGCCAGGACAGACAGGCTGGGCTGCAGTCGGCTGCCAAGTGGGGGGCATGAGGGCTTGGCATGGCATTCCGACTTATTAAAATCCTCCTGATGAGGGCTTTTTCTTTCAGAAGAAAGATGGCGGCCAGAGGGAAGTGAGGCCATGGCCTCCATACTCACCCTCTTTGGTTAGTGGAAATGTTTTCTGTCAGGTGTATCTGCATCATGCTGAGGGACAAGGGAACCCCTTCTCTGTGGCCTCAGAACCTGAGGAGGTCACGGAACAGGTGGGTAAGCTGTCCAGATCTTGCTGTTCTTAGCTCACCCTCCTGGCTGCATCCTTGCCTGGTACCCCTGGCCTCTGTGGTTCCTGCCTTCTCACTACCGCCTGGGGAGCCCCAAGAGGCCCCACACTGCTGCCCCAGAATCCTGTTACTGACAGAAATGATGGCCTGTCCCCTTCCAGGTGCTGGTGTTTTCAGAGCCTGCCTCACCATCATCCCTTTGGATCTTCCCAATGTTCCTTGTCACAAGTGTTCTCGTGGTCTCCACCTCAGCTCCTGTGAATTCCTGTGACTGCTCACAGGATGCTCCCCCAGGCACCCAGCAAGCCAGTGTGAAGGTGCTCACCAGCTTCTGCTGCTGAGGGGACTTAAGGGCCCCGAGGAGGCTCAAGGTTGCAGCACTCTGTAGGGACCGTCACGCCACCCGCCACTCAGCTCCACCCACCTGCGCCAGGCTCTGGCTCTTTCACACATTTAACAAGAATGAAGGGGCCACCTGCTAGCTCCGGGGATGCTGGCAGAACGTGTGCTCCTGCCCTCGAGGGCTCACAGATTCTGGAGGTGCCAGTCCACCCAGCCGCAGTGACCGAGGGTGGGAGTTCAGCTGCCTCTGGGCAAAAAGCTGCCTTTGGCAGAGACAGACCCAGCTCTGTCGGTGACCAGTCAGGTGACACTGGCCAAGTGTCTGACTCCCTTGCTCTTCACCGTCCTTGTTTTGAAGGGCAACAGAGGGCTGCCGTGTGTCTCAGGCCTGCTGTGTTTTGGCAGCTGCAGTCAGTCCTCCCGGCCCTTCCGAAGCCCCTAGGACGTCCACTTAGCAGGTGAGAAGACTGAATCCCTGGCCCACAGGCCGCCTGCCTGGCTCTCACTGTACCAAATCACACCCACCGAGATGCGCTTCTGCACCCAGGTTCTGTCTTTCCTGGAGTCTGCCTCACAGGGCTCAGTAAGAATCAAATGAGATTTTCAGTGCAAAAGCGTCCCAATCTGCCTGGGTCCCAGCAGGTTCCTGATGAGAAGTGTCTGGTGTGGTCCCTTCTTCTGTCTCCACTACATCACGCTGCCTCCCAGATGAAACCCACAGACAGATTTTCTCCCTTGTGATAATTAAAATGTGTGCCAATGTGTTTATGGAAAATAGCTTACTCTCTATCTTCCATCTCCAAGGACCCAATCATGTTTGGCAAGCAGGCTCCCAGATGCGAGGCCAGGTTCTATCAGCCAAACAAAGGAGAGGAAATTATCCAGGAAATTCTGACAAAGAAAGCAATTACTTGGGTCTGACGTACATGGGCCGCTCGTGCCAAGGCTGGGCCTCTTTGCCTCAATTACTTGAGGGATGCGTCTGCGGAGATCCAGACACATTTGGTTATTTTTCTTGTCGGTCCTTTAACTCAGTGAGTGACCATCAGTGTCCATTTCATGAGGACATCCTGTGCATCTGGGCAACCGGAAGCTGGGGCTGAGCTGGTACCCTGTAAGGGCCCGTGGGCGTCTGGGCTCGCCTGGCACCACACTTTGGTGGTTGTGCCAGCAGGAGAGCCCCTCCCTTCCCTCATCGTAGATCTCCTCCCGCAGCCCCGAGCTCACTGCTCCTGGGAGCCATGGACTAATCCCTCAGGATTATCCAGCGTGGGCTGACAGCGTTTTTGTAGTAATGATGCTTCCTCCTTCCTGCAGCTCCTGGCTTTCACATCCATTATCTCGTCTGATCCTCACTCGCAGAGGCCCTTCCGAGACAGGCATTAGCGTTGCCATTTTAGATGGGGAAAATACAGGAGGGCGAGAGAGGATGGGCTTACCGCAGGCTAGTGGGGGCAGAGCCAGCACCGGACCAGGGCAGGACACCTGGGATCTGGTTTTCGGACTGCTGGTCTTGCTCTCTTTCCATGACAAATCCTAAGCGCCTCAAAAAAGCTCCAAGCCCCCCAAAGAAGTGAATATTTGGTGGTAGAATTTCCAGCCCTCATGGGTAGTAATCGGGGAGTGGGTTTTGGATGTGTGGGGCGTTTCCAGAGCTTGCAAATTTATCCCTGCTAGGCAGCTGCCTCCTCCCGGGTGGGGCTGGGCTGCAGGTCTGATGGCATGAAGGAGACTCTGAACGAGACCCTGTTTCCCTGCGAGGCTGTGGAATCCTGGGAAGCCACTGGAGATGCAGACAGGAAATTACACAAGCTGGATTCTTGATGACGGCAGCTGATTCCCACCTCAGCCATGGAACTTGTTTGACATCTTCCAGGGCTGAGATGCGGAGCAGAGATAGGAGAGAGTGGCGCCTGCCCCTTGGGTAATCAGAGCTGGCCCAGCACTTTTGGCAAGTACCATAAAGGTCTTTGCAAACATTAATTAATTCTCCCCACCCTGGGAAGAGAGAGAAACCTCTTCCAAGTGCACCCAGGGAAAGCCCAGGCAATAAGGCGATGGCCTCATTTGTCACTCCACCCTGAGCCTGCCTCCCTCCATGTCCCACAGGGTCACCTGCCAGGACGGGTCAAGTCACCTAGCCAAGTGTCTGTCTTGAGCAGTGCCCATCTGGTGGCTGCTCTGGTCCAGGTCTCCTATACAGGACAGATCCCAGTCCCTGCTCACTCATTGTTAAAGAGCCACTGGACCAAGGAGCAGAGGAGTCTCTTCTCCCCTTATCTGTTCCCTGCTGCTGTTGCTGGTGATCCACTTGCTTGCTGCTGGAAATGGTGCAGGGGAGTGAAGTCCCAGAACCCACCTGGTTTTACCTGTAAACACTTATCTCATGATCATTTCTGCATCTCCAAGATAATGAATGACCTTTTCCATGTCCTTTGGCTCAGTTTCCTCCAAAGCCAAAGACACTCAAGTGGCAACAAAAGCGCTTTGTAAGCTGTGAACTGTCACAGGGCTGTTAGTTCTTCTTATCCTGCTTCTTGGCTTCTGCTAAGTGCTGTGCCGCATACCTACGGAATTGTGTGATGGCTTAGACACCAAAAACCAGCAAACTAAGGTAAAGAAAAATGTATGAGGCTAAAATCATAACATTTTAGAAAACAGGTCCCTGGGCAGTGCTAAATGACTAGGGGCTGGGGGGCGCATTCTCGCAACATCCACGTCTTCAGGCTTCAGTGCACAAGTGCTAATGGGCGGCTGCGTCACTGGGGGTGCAGTGGCCAGAACAGGCCTCCTTGTCCTGGACTTTCAGTCTAAGGGCCCCGAGTAGTTGGGGGGCCCTCGGGGAAGGGCCAGGTTCTGTGCTGGAATCTCAGTCGTGGCTTCTGATCTTGTAGACCTGATGATTTGCCTCAGTGAACTGAAAGCTCTTTCAGGTTCCAATTTTGTAGGGAAAAGAAACAAAAAAAAGCCTGGCCCCTCAGCCCCACTGTGCCCTTGACCTTCTCCCCTCCCTGGCCATAGTCCCTCCTCCATCTGGGATGAGCTGCTCTGGGGAGCCCTGCCCAGCCGAGTCGCCCAAGCCAGCCGTCTGTCCTCTCGCGCCTTCCTGCCTGCCTGCCAAGTGGCACGGAGGGGGCGTGCTCAGACCTGCCGGGCTTTCTCACAGCTCTGTTCAGCTGGCCTACTTCTCGGGCAGCCCCGCGCTTCTCCTGGGCTCTACTCTCGCCAGGAGATGGAGCGTTGGCCTCTGCCCAGAGCTTCCCCCAGTGAGACTGCCTCCCAGGGGATTTAGGAGCAGAACCGTCCTGTAGCTTTTCTGCAGCATTAGTGACACTCCAGTGAAATACCTGTCTCTGTTTTCACATCCTCCTTTAGGAATGCCACTGGCTAGCACGTGCCCATGCAGCCGCAGGTGAAGGGTTTTACCTGCTCATGTGATTCTCCAGACCCTTGGAGGACAACACTATTATTATCTTCTTTCACATGTGAGAAAACTGAGGCTAAAATCAGCTTGGAAGGTGCCCAGCACCGCACAGCTTCTCAGTGAGGAAGCTGGGCGGGGCCAGGAGCTGGGCTCCCACTGGGCTCTGGACTGCGTCTACCCTATCGTTATTCCTAGTCTCTTTCCTCCTGGAAGCTCCTTTGCCAGGCCTTGTCTTCCAGACGCACTCCAAGGGCCGATTCTCTGAGGTCTTTGACGTGTAGGTGTTTCTACTGGGGCATATAAGGAGGGAGCCCTATCTTAGGGGGCTTAGGAGGGCCTAGGTAAGTGGAGCCCCTCAGAATCTTCTGTACCAGCCACCGCCTGTTGTATTCTCTATTCCAAACCCTGGGAATTATTAGGCTCCCTGGATACAGAACTGTGGTGGCTTGAATCTGGACCTTGTCTCGTCTCCAATGTCTACCAGCTGTGGGACATTTCCACTCTGGACCTCACTTTTCTCCTCTGAAGTATGGGCATGATAATTTGTGTATACACTCACACACATACACACACACACACACACACACACACACAGTGGGTCGCTGTAACAGTAGCTGAGACAAACAGTGTGAAAGTCCTTGGTCAACTACAAGGCACAGCATGAATGTAACTTTGTAACTGGGAGTTAATGTGGAGGGTATAGTTGTGACTACAGCTTCATGGGTCCCCCACCCTGTCCCTTTAAGTACCTTGGCCTTGTAGGTAGCTGCAGGTAGGGCCAGGGTGTGCTCCTTACATTAGCAAAGGGAAAGAGCGGAGTGGGACAGAGGAACACACTGGGGAGAGCTGTTGGGCTCTGTGGATTTTATAGAGTCTAGGCCATTTTATGAGGGAAACTTCTGGATTAAGGGAAATGTTCTGTCTTTTTCAACCTGAAGACCAAATATTGACTACTATGAACCTATGCACAAATGTTACCTCTGTTGACCGGTGACGAGTTCTTGCTTCCCCAATGTTGAAGAATAACACCAAAGAAGCACGCCGAGGCAAGGTCGGAGTAGAAATTAGAAGTTTATTAAAGGACAGCAGAAAAGACTTCTCCCGGAGGAAGAAGGGGACCCAAGAGGTGGAATCCGTGAGAGTGCGGTTGTTTCCCCTTTTTATAGTTTTGGTGATGGAATGTAGGTTGGAAGAGGGGTGGGACACAGGTGGGCCAAAGAAGTAGTCTGAGCAGGAAGGACTTCATTAACATTTCTTTGGGATGGACTTTGGCCTAGGGCCTTTTCAGGACTTCATTAACATTCCATGAGTTGTCCTGCCTTTTCCTGAGTCATTCTCAGCTTGGCCTCCATTTTAGATTTCACTCCATATTAGACCCGATTTACCTGACTACACTGACTACCTAACTTTAAATCTGGCTTCACAAACACCACCTAAAAATCCAAGACAAAACAAACATCATAACAGAAAGAGCTGGGTGTGGTGGGGCTCTCCTATAATTCCAGTGACTTAAGGAGGCCGAGGCAGGAGGATTGCAAGTTCAAGGCCCATCTCAACAATTTAGGCCCTAAGCAACTTAGTGAGACCCTGTCTCAAAAAATAAAAAGGGTTGGGGATATGGCTTAGTAAAGTGCCCCTGGGTTCAATCCCTGGTACAAAAAAAAAAAAAAAAAAAACCAGAAACCCAGAGAGGATCAGGGTGCAGACAACATTTGGCAGAGAGCTTGGGAAGGGAAAGCATGACTGAGCGTCGGCCTCCTCACCGCTCACCTCCCCAGGCCCTTTGGGGCAGGTGGGCACTTGGGCACAGGTTCTGGTGGAAGGAGGCAGAGTGGCTGATCCTTAGGCTGTGAGCCTCAGAGAGGCACCAAAGTCCCAGAAGCTGGTAGGTGCCCTAATGTAGAAACACAGCAATGGCTTCTAGGAGAAGGAATGGTGTGAAGTGACAAGGGGACATGAAGTGACCAGGAAGACTGGACCTCTGCCTACCTCTGTCCCTAGCATGAGACGGGAGCCACTGAATGGTGTCCTTGAACAACGCCGGGCCACATGCAGGAGAGGGCTAGTGAACGACTGTGTGGACAGCAAGAGAGTCTTGTGGATAGGCTGTGCTTGGCCACAGGTTACGGGGGACAGGGGAAGTTTCTGTTGATACCACAAGCTGAGCTACTACAAGTTGACAACACGTAAGCATTGGTGAGAGAAGACGACAGTGAGGACGAGATGTCCCCCTTCCCAGAAACTCAACACCCTGTCATCCCACCACAACCACATTGCTCCTGGGACTCTCCAGAACCACAGAGCAGAGAGGGGAGGGACACTCCAATGTGACTGAGATTAGCTGTTAGAGCCCAGAAGAATGAGGTCTAGTGATACAGGAAAATAAAACCACATTGCTTGCTTAGTCTTAATTGATTTCTGACTCATACCAATTTAGTACATTATCTTAGCTGTGGTTTCAAATCACGTGCTCCATAGAGATGGGTCTTCGCAAAGCTTCTCAGCTGCTCGCAGAGCAAGGCCGCTTCATTCTTGGAAAGTGGGAGCTGGAGTCCTACCCAAAGGGGCTTCAGAGTTGGGAAAGACGTTTCCATCACCAAAGGAAAAATGACGAAGGTTCGCTTGACGGCACACGATCGCCTTTGTTTCCCACTGTAGAATCCTGGCAGTGCTTCTTTCCACAAAATAGAAAAGGATTCCCATGGTCTGAGCAGAAGAGGTGAATTTTATAGACAGACAAAGACGAAAGAAAGCAAGAAACATAAGCAAAGAGGGCAGAAGAGGAAAAACGGCCATTGGTAAATAACATCAGGTTATTTCAGGTGACTTCTTTTCTGTGAAGATTAAAGCAGAGGGAACTTCACTATCACGCCATCGAAACCAGCTTGTTTGGGAAATTTGGCTATTTTCTCTCTAATCCTGATTTCTCAAAGGTCAGATAAACAGCTTAGTTTCAACAGGTCAGATAAACAGCTTAGCTTCAGTGTGGTGATGTGGAATTTAGCCTGAGGGACTCCATTTTTAGTTTCAGCTGGTCTGCTGGGGCCAGTGCAGAAGCCTAGTCCAAAACAATGGCTTTCTGTAATTTTTTCCATTTTGCAACACTCCACCTGCAGCCCCGTAGTTTTGACTTAACACCATTAAGTATGTACCTCCTCTAAGTCTTAAGGTGATGTCCTTTGTGCTCCTCTTTGGCACACTTGTTTCAGTCCAATGGTGGTTCTAAAATCCAGGACTGGTGTGTCACTCCCTAGCTCTTCTTAGTTAAAGGAGGCATCTTGGGACATTTGTTTATTTCACAGAAAGCTCCTTTCTTTTTCTGGGGCCAGCCTCTCCCAGGAATCATCATGAGCTTGTCTGGATGTAGGTCTGATGCCAGAGAATACCTGCTGGCTGCCCACCACACGACTGGGCAGCATCCAGCTGCAGAAGACCCTTCTTCACGTGGTTTTGCTGATGTCAGCATCCGTGGAGTTGGGCAATGGCTGCAGAATCACATGGGGGCAGCCGGAGCCCTGGATCAGCCTGTAGTGAAGCTGCAGAGATTGAAAACAAGCACAAACGAGGACCCTGATGGTTTCATGTTCTTAGTCAGAAAAGTGAAAGGAACCAAGGACAAATGATCCTAGCCCAAGTCCAAGGTCAAGAGCAGAACTGGCTGCTTAAAGCAGCTGTGAGTGTGGCCGGCTGTGTGCCGCCCATGGGCCAGGTCCCCGCTGCCTTGAATCTGTGTCCTTCCCTTGAAAACGAACACAAACAGCACCCACTGCCCAGTGAGGACAGCACTCAGGGTCTGGAACCGCTTAAGGATGGAGAATGGGTGTCAAGAGCCACAGGGAATCTGTTCTCTATAATTGCAGGGCTATAATATCAGACCCATTTAAGGGTTTGTGTCTGTTAATACCTTAAAAGTCCCTGGGAATCCTGGCCTGGGGGGTTCCGCGTACAGGGCAAGGGGCAGCTTGTTTCCAAACATCTCGAGCCTCTGGCTTTTCCTCGCCATGTATTCAGCACACAAGTGCACCGCTGGGGCACCACTGAACGTCCGTCCAGATCACTGTGGTCCCAGACTCTGAAACCTGCTGCATACTCAGAAGGAGGCCAAAGCCACCATGGCCCCATGGAGTAACAGCATACGATCCTGACCTTGAACAGAGTGGCCACGGGAAAGCCAGAGTCAGGTACAGGTCCTTGGGTGGTGCTTGGGGCCAGAGATAAGAGTCAAAGCCATATGATCTGGCCCGGGATGTGGTGGGGAGGGGGCCGTGCTGGTGGCTGGGCCCTGTGGGACACTGTTGCCTGGCCCAGATGCCCCGGTGGAACCCCCCCCACTTGTAACTGGTCCTCCAGGAACTGGATTTCTGATGGTTCTACCATTTCCCCCAAAGGACTCCCCATCCTGCCCTGGGCCACCCTTTCCCAGCACCTTTTCTGACATGCCCAGGACCCAACTGCTACCTCTGGCTCCATCCCTGTGGGGGCAGAGTGCCAGGCTCTTGGTCTTACTCTGACGGATGAGCCTAAGTGTCTGGTCCCCTGTGGACAGACTCCCAGGCTCAGATCCTCTGCTGAGCCTCAGCCTCCAGGGCTGACCTGGGTAGTTCAGCCCTTCCTCCAGGTCGTGTTGGCAAACGGTCCCCGTAAGTGTCCCTCTGGTCCCACTTCAGAGCTCATCGCTCCCACCTGACCCTTCGTGACATGGACTGCAATCTCTGTATCATGCCTGCCTTTCCTGGTGAGCTGTCGGCTTCCTGAGAACAAGGGCTAATATGTTGTCTTTCCTTCTCTGCTGACTTCTTAGTACCAAGCACAAAGAATATTTGTTGACTGAATGAATAATAAATAAATAAATAAGTGTATATATGCTCTTTCCATCTAAAGAGTAATCATGGATGAATTCCTTTACATCCATCTTTTCCCTTGATTTTTGGACCCCCCTAAAGGGTTAAAATCCTTTTTAAAGATGAATGAGTAAAGACAGGCCAAGAGAGTCAAGAGAGTGCTCATGACCCTGGTCTAAGGCCACCCAGCACGGAGCCTGTGGACATGGTTGGTTGGAACCCAGCTTCTGGGTCCGGTCCTTGTAGCACCTATTGGGGGTGAGCAGACACACACACACACACACACACACACACACACACACACACACACATCCACTAAATAGGAGGGGATAGAAGGGCCCTGCAGAGAGGAGGGTAATACTCCAAAAGCAGCAATAATCATGACACTTCCATTAAAAACTCCCCTGCAGCTCTGGGGAAACAGAGCAGGAAGCATCATGTGAACCTGACATTCTGGACATTTTAGTGTCCACAAACCATGGTGACAGTCCCTTGGGCTGCTGGAGGAACTGGAAGTCTTATCTGGGGAAGGGACTGAGGGTTGGAGAAAAGTCCCTACAACTCCCAGAACTTCCCTGGGGATTTCCGGGGCCCCCTGTCTCCCTACCATCCCTGTCTCCCTACCCGTCCATGGGGCCAGGCCATTCCCTCCTACTGACCCCCAAATATCCATTTTCCATGTCTGCATCTCAAGTAGCCGCACAGGAAGAATGTCTTCGGGGATCCAGGGAAAGTCAATGTGTCTGGGTTCCTCTCACTGTTCCTCCTGCTGTGGATGAAGTGGGTGTGGGTGGTGTTTGCCCCTGGCCCTCAGCCTCTGCCACCCCATGCAGCACCTGTTCGCGGCAGGCCAGGTGGCGCCTTCGCCCCAGCCTGCCCTCAGACCTCCGCCTCCATGCTCTGGCCCAGCTGGTTTGCTATCTGCCCAGATGCCCCCACACTCGCCACCTGGAGACCCCATCCACCAGAGCGGCCTCTGGCTCACTCTCCAGAAGAGGCAGTAGACAGTCACCTCTGTGTGCTATCCTTGCCGTCTACCTGCTCTGGAACTTTCTGAGCAGGTGGGGCCACTTCAGCCGGGTCAGCCTTCAGGGGCTGAGTCAGCAGGAGTTTTGCAAGTGGGTAGCTTTTGCTGAAGGGCCCCTGGGTTCTCAAGGCCTGCACAACATCAGCTCCCCTTGTTGACCGAGCAGGGACCCTAAGGTGCCGGGTAAAGCAGCCGGCTGCCCTGCCCTGCCGCGCCCTCCTCATGTGCCCCACCTGAGCAGAGCCCAGAGGAGTCAGCCAGGAGTTGAAGACAGGTCTGAGGAGGCCCGGACTGGGAGGGGGACACTGGGGCAGGGTGTGTGTGTCTGTCTGAAGGGAGACATTCTTGACCCTGGGCACCAGGGCCTCTGTCAGCCCAGAGCCAAGCACCTGGTTCTTCTCAGGTCTCTTTCACTTGTCAGTGTTAATAGGATTTACATACTGGGGTCTGACTCCCAGGAAATAGGGGAGACCAGTAGTTTGTTGGCCCACCCCACCCACCAATGTGACTGTGGTTCCCCTCCCCTCCCTCATCTCAGGCCCACACTCAAGGGGGCCTGGGGCATGACCTTGAGGCTGGGCACTCCCTGGGCTGTCATCAGTCATTTGCACTGTGAGGGGGCACTGTTCAGCAAGCTGCTGGTGGTGCTGGTGAGGTGCCCCGTCCTCTACCCCTCGGGCTGGCTTCTTATAGGATGACTCCTGACCCCAGCACAACAGCTTCCTCCTTTTTCTGGTCCCCGGAAATTCTCCACAGAGTGGGGACGGCGGGGGCCACTGCATGCCCCAGGCCCCCTTGAGTGTGGGCCTTTGGAAACTTTGTTATTTCACTTCCTGGCCCTTTTGCCAAGCGCCCTGCAGCCTCAGAGCAGTTAGGCAGGTTCAGCTGAGGATTCTGCCTCCTGCTGCCTTCCTCCCCAGAATACCAAGCAGCTGGGTGGCCTCGGTCAGCACTTCCTGTTCTCTCAGCAGTCACCCTGGCAGGGCGATGGTGGTGCAGGTTGGGGGCTGGGGGCAGTGCAGGGAAATTGGCTCCTCCAAACCCAGACTGCTGTAGGGTGGTCCAGAGCACAGGAGCACGCGGGCCCCTGTCTGCTTGCGTGAATTCAGCCTGCAGAGCCCGGGACAGCACGGGTGACGAGGACAGAATCACAGAAGTTGTCACTCCCAGAAAGTGGGCAGCCACACCGCCCGCCTGCCCGGCTCTCACCAGTGAGGAGGTCCTTGCTGAGCCATTGTCCCTGGGCGCATGCCAAGGAAACTGTCTTACCCGGAGGCCCCTGACTTCTGAGAAGGGCAGGCTCTGCTCCAGAGAGCATCCTCGCCGTGGGAGCAGCCACAGCTCCGCGGGGCCCCGTCTTGGTTTGAGGGTGTGCACGGGTCTCCATGCTTCTCCTGATGTGCACGTCTGCTTCATACAAAAGCAGTTTTAGACACTGACTGGTTCATTTACTGACTGATACCACCCCAAATCTGTGGGATGGCTACAAGATGCTGCCCCTCTAGGTCCTGGGGTTAAATTCAGCTTCTCAGACCTGAGAAGGACGAGGCCTCTGTTCCTCTAGCCAAGACCTCCCTGGGCTCCTACAGCTTACCAGGTTCTCCCGGGGCGTTCAGAAGAGCAGGGTTCACGTCAATGGGGGCCCGGCCGCAAGCTCCTCAAACCAGAGCAAGTTCAAGTTCAGCCTGGGCAACTTGGGGAAACGCTCAGCAACTTAGCAAGACTTTGTCTCAAAATAAAAAATAAAAAGGGCTGGGGATGGGCTCAGTAGTTAAGTGCCTCTGGGTTTAGTCTCTAGTATCAAAAAAAAAAAAGTGAAAAGTTTGGAAAAAAAATAGTGCCATACAAATAGAAGAAACTAATTTAGCTCTCTAATATCAGACAAAATAGACTCTAGGTCAAGGAGCAATAAGGGAGGACAGATCATAATTACAAAATATCCAACTCTTCAGGAAGATACAGCAATTCAGAAATTTGTATACACCTTAATAGCACCACTTCAATTTTTAACTTTTTTTGTACTAAGGATTTAACTCTGGAATGCTTTACCACTAAACTGCATCCCCAGATCTTCCTGCTTTTTAATTTTTTTTTTTTTTCTAAGATAGGGTTTTGCTAAGTTGCTGAGGTCAGCCTTGAACTTTCAATCCTCCTACCTCAGCCTCCTCAGTCACTATTACACAGTGCCAAGGTCAGTTTCAATTTATAAGAAGTATAAATGGATAGATTATTAAGAGATGTAAGCAAATTTACAACGATAGTAGGAAAATTTTACACATTTCTTTTGTGTAAATGATAGAATAGATACAAATCAGAACAAACACAGGTGACTTGAAAAATTTACTTAACAAACTTGATCCAAATGACACTGAAGAATCTGGTACTCCAGTGGCCACAGGGAACACATTGATGCTCAACCGGATCTTCATAAGATCTGACCACATGCTGACTCAAATCAGGTCTTGAAAAATGTCAAAAGATCTAAAGTACATATACCATGTTACCTTTTTCTTTAGCTAAGAAATCTACAACAAAAAGATAAATGAAAAATCCCAATGTGTTTGAAAATTTGAAAATGCACTTCTAAGTAAACCACAAGTGAAAGATAAATAAAATGGAAATCAGAACATATTTTGAGCTGAATTATAGTGCAATCCTAAATTTGTGGGATATAACTGAACTTAAGTTTACAGGAAAGTGTGTTGGGAAAGGCTAAAAAGTTAGAAAATTCATTGAGTTTAATTACAAATTAGTCTCAAAGAAATTAAAAAGAAATAAAAATAAAGGAATGAGTAGAGCCGGGCACAGTGGCGCACACCTGTAATCCCAGCAGCTCAGGAGGCTGAGGCAGGAGGATAGAGAGTTCAAAGCCAGCCTCAGCAATAGCGAGGCACAAAACAACTCAGTGAGACCCTATCTCTAAATAAAATACAGGGACGCGGCTCAGTGCCTGAGTATCCCTGAGTTCAATCCCTAGTACAAAAAAAAAAAGATAACATTTTAAAAATCTAACAACCAGAAAATCTGACAAAATATGTTCAAGACTACTATGCTGAAAACAATAAAATAACATTTAAAAACTTGAAATAAGACCTAAATAAATGGAGAGATGTTCGTAGACTAAAATGTGATGTTATATACCAAATTGATCTGTCCAAATGCAATACAATCCCAACTAAAATTCCAGCAGGCGTTTTATGAACATTAATAAGCTAATTCTAAAAGTTCCATGATAATGCAATGAGTCTAGAATCACCTAGCAATCCTGAAGAACAAAAATTTGGAAGAGTTTCTCAACTGGGGTACCAAGACTTCAGTGCGCTATTGACGCAAGAAGAGAAAAAAAATAGATGATCAGAACAAGTCAGAAAGCCTGAAGATCCTCATAGAGGGACACTTTGATTTATGGCAGAAGTCACGCAGCGGAACAGGGGCCCATGAATGTCTTTTTGATAAACAGTGACCGATGAAAAGCAATGACACTCTCCTATGGCACGCCTGAGAATCAATACTGGGTCTGGGGGTGCAGCCCAGCGGCAGAGAGCTTGCCTAGCTTGCGCAGGCCCTCCCTCCACCTCCCTACAAAAGAATGACCCTCTCCCACCTCTCTCCTCTCTGTAGGTGAAAGGAGCCCCAAACAGAAGGCCACCTGCTGTATGAGTCTATTGACATGAAAGCTCAAACACAGGCGAGCCTGGGGTGGTGTTAGAATGAGATGGCGGTGACCCTTGGGAGGCTGAGATGGCTGGGGTTCCAGGCGTCTTCTGTGCCGATTCTTGTCCTGGGGTTCCGTGAGTGAGCTCACTTCATGGAAACCCATCCAATTACACTTTTCTCTTTAGGTGTTGTCATCTAAACTTAAAAGTTTTTGACCTTGTCATTTTATAGCTTCCACATGTTGGACAAATAACATAAACTCCCTGAGCTTCCTTTTCATTATTTACGTGTAGAATTGGGATTATAATAATTGTAGGATGTAAGAGTTAAATAGTAGTGGGCTGGGGATGTAGCTCAGTTGGTAGCGAGCTTGTCTAGCATGCACAAGGCCCTGGGTTCAATCCCCAGCACCATCAAACAACAACAACAAGAGAGAGAGAGAGAGAGAGAGAGAGAGAGAGAGAGAGAGAGAGAGAGAGTTAAATAGCATTTCATTCGGGGACTGATCCAAACCAGGTACTTTGTAAATGTTCAATGTTATCAGGTGCGGGATACTTAGATAGTTGGTGGAACAGATTAAAATCCAACCAACCAACCAGCCAACAAGATCCATTTGAACAAGACCCTTTCCCTGTCACATACCTGCATCCCGGGGCTGTGATGTGACGGCATTTGTGGTGAGTGACAGTGGTCTTCACCCTCAAGCTCACATCTCCCAGAAATCAACAAACTGCACTCCACCCACTCACAATTCCTGTGCGTGCACTTTGGAATCAGGTATTTTAGTGTACCTACTCCCACTGATGATGGAAATCCACCCTAAATGCTCCAATTACCAAGTCAGAAAAGTGCTTAGGATTGCTGGCTGCATCCAGCGCCTAACGAGGAGGAGGACACTGGCTGCTCCAGGGTCCCCAGGCACTAAGCTCCTATCAAATCACTGTGCTCACAGAGCAGCATTGTCCACAGGACTCTCTCGGATCTGATTGAAACCAAGACCTCATTAAGGGCATAAAGGGAAAAAAAAGATTAAAAGACACATTAGCTGCCCAAAGGAATGTTTGGAAAGTACCTTTCCAAACAACTAAAAGAAGAGCTGTGTCTTATTAATTAGCACATCCACGGACTTCTGTCCAGTAGACTTTATCACGGTGAGTGCACATTTAGATGTGCATCCAAAAGAATGAGTGGTTCTTAAATCTTAATGAAACCAGTCAGCAAGAGGTAATTACATCTGGTTCCTGAGCGACAATAAAGACGGGCCCAGGCCACATTAGCAGGTTGGATGCCTCCCTCTGTCTCATGTTTTATGGAATCCCACTGCTGTGACAGCCGTGGGACAGCCTCATATCCGACTGAATTCATCAGTGAATTCAGCTACTGAGAAGCAGTGCTCAGCTCTGCTGGCCAGAAGGACTGAGGGGCTTTTTAATTAGCTGTTCGTTGGAACTACCTGGGGCGGGTTAGCAGGGATGCGCTGGTGGGCGCTGTGCAGTCGGAGAGTCTGATCTGGACTCCAACCCTGGCTCCGCCAAGTCACTGCCTGTCTGACCTCGAGAAGTGGCTTGTCCCCCCAGCCGCAAAGTCCTCCTCTGTGAGGCAGGGATAATGTCTTAGGACAAACAAAGCAGTGGCACTGCTGGGCAGTCCCATGCTACACTGCACACAGATGGCCTCCTGAGGCAGAACTGGGGCGGAGACGAGGGAAAGCCTGCCATGACACAGAGACTTACCCTCGCTCAAGAAGCTATGAGGTCGATGCACCAGGATCACATCAACGTCCTCCGGCCAGTCGGTCCAATCCACGTCATTGATTAGAATACTCAATAAATTTAACTCAGATTTATCGTCTTTTTCAGTTTATTTTCAGCACTGTGATCCTAGGACACAAAAGCATGCAAAAAAATGTTCCTCTTCTCCAGTGGCTAAGGGAATGCCAATCAAAGGAAGCTTGAGGGAATGATTTACCCCAGATTATTGAACTACACCGAGAGCGCTAGTGGCCCGTGCTGGTGGGGACGCGGTGAGCTGGAACACAGAGCCGGGCTCCCTGTGCCATCTGACTAGGAAGGAATATATTTCTGGAAAAGGAAAGTACTAATGCTGGTTCTCTGCCAGGTTCTCTGAAAAAGCGAAAGCTTACATGTGACTAACATATCCAACCGCTAGAAAACGTCTAGAAAAATACAACTTGGCGACATGCAGCCTTTAAAAAATGGTCATTGTTAGGGGTGTGCATGAATGTCAGAGCACCTAACCACACGAGATCAGAAGTGCAGCTGTAAAGGCACAAGAGCAACCTGACATCGTGGGGAAGTTCACACTCGCAGGCGGAAGACATACACGGGAAAATGGCTTCTGGGTTCCCAGGGTGGGATTAAGACTAGTTTCTCAAAATCTTGCTTTAATGTTACTATGTTGCTTTTGAAAGAAAAAGCCTCTGGGTTTGTTCCCCAAAAGTTCATGTGTCGGAGGCTTGGTCCCAGAGTGGCAGGAGGTGGGCCCTTCACAAGATGGGGCATGGCGGGAGGTCCTTAGGTCTTTGGGGTTGTGCTCTTGGAAGGGAACGCTGGTGTTCCACAGTAAGCTTTCTGGAAAGCAACTTGTAAAAGCCTGAGTCTGACCCCTGAATTGTTCTCTGGCCTCCACTCTGGCCATGGGATCTCTGGCTCCCACATGCACACCCACCATCTATTATAAGCCTTCACCAGTGGCTGAACCAATGATGTTGCCTCATCCTAAATTTTCAGCCTCCAAAATTGTGAGCCAAATAACCTTTTTCCCTTTGTAAAGTAGCATGCTTCAGGTATTCTGTCATAGTTATAGAAAATGGACTAACACGTAATAGGGAATCTGTGGTTTCCTATTCATCTTTCTTTGTTGTACAACTTACTGCCCCCATATGAAAGTAAAATTTCTCAGAGGGGTATGGGGGAAGCCCTACTCCCCAGTATGATTAGCACATGAAACATCACTGCTGGGGCTGGGGATGTGGCTCAAGCAGTAGCGCGCTCGCCTGGCATGCGTGCGGCCCGGGTTGGATTCTCAGCACCACATACAAACAAAGATGTTGTGTCCGCCGAGAACTAAAAAAAATAATAAATAAATATTTTTTAAAAAAGAAACATCACTGCTAATATTTATGCAGACATTGTAGTTAAAAATCCAAGGTCAGTAGTTGAAAAGCAAATCTTCTAGATAAATTATTCACATCTTTGTTTATTTGTATTTTCACTCTACCTTGATCCTAAAAGGATTTAAAGACTGCAGAATTTGTCATCATATGTAGGTAACATTCTTAGTACTGAAGCTAAGAGAGGGCTCCTGACTTTAAGTGTATCTACAGGTGGGATGTCAGCTTCATCCAATCTGGCCTATAGGATATGTGGTCTTTAACATGAGTGTCCTGTAACATAGCCAAAATAGACATTAAACTATAGTTCCATGTGAACCTAGTTGTTAAAAAGAAAAAAGGAATGAAGGGGCATGTATATTTCCTTCCAAAGGCATCATGATCCAGAGAAAGGAGTCTTAACTGCACCTGTCACCCTAAGGGACAAAACACTTGAACTCTTGGGCATTTCCTAACAAAATATTAAGACTTGCATATGTGGTCATCATAACCAAAGCACAGGAACAGACTTTAGGGAGTCCTTGGCAGCCAGTGTCCACAAAGACCAGGAGGGAGATGCCGGGTCGTGAGTCACTATGCAGCAGATGGCGTCGGGGAACTTCAGCGGCAAGTTGACCTACAGCTGCCACATGAGCAGGTCCCGGAGGCCAAGGAGCAAGGTCAGTGTTGCTACCTTCTGCCCAGGAAACTGGCTGGGGCAGGCCCATGTGACAACAGGGAACACTAAGAGGTGGCTCCTGGGCCTGAGATTTTGGAATTTTGTAAGATTATGTTTGTTATTTATCTTCTTTCTTCAGCCTTGCCTGATTGAAGGGGCTCAATCTTCAGATAAGACTCCCCCCCCATTATTTGATTATCATTGTCTGTCTCTTACTTTTTCACCATCATGACCCTCTCCTTCAAGCATCTTAGTTTTCCAGTATGTTTTCCGACTCTTCGTATGTCCACTCTGGATTTTGAGAAGGCTTTCACCTGCCTGACCGGCCACACCATGAACATCTCCTTTTTTAGTTTGATTTAGTGAATTTCTAAATCTGAAAAATCCAATGATTTTGGAAAATCATTTCATTTCATTTTCCAAAAGCCCTTCTTGGTATCTAACTGTCAGAGTCACCTGATGCTTCCAGGAGCTGGCCCTCCATGGGAGCTGCTGTGAGCAGACCAGGGTTCGCCCCATGCTGGCCTCTGGCTTCACACACTTCCCTCCTGGAATGCGCGAGTGCTTCATCGATTCCTTTTTTCTAGCCCACTTCTGAGCTCCACTCCCACAAATGTATCTAGCACCGCCTGCCTTCATCCTTAGCAAGTCTCTAGCTTTTTTGAGAGGCCAGGGGAGGAAGAAAAGACCCATCAGGGCCGAGGTTGTGGCTCAGTGGCAGAGTGCTATTGCCCAGCATGCATGAGGCACTGGGTTCGATCCCTGGCACCACATATAAATAAGAAATAAAATAAAGGTATTGTGTCCATCCACAACTAGAAAGAAAGAAAGAAAGAAAGAAAGAAAGAAAGAAAGAAAGAAAGAAAGAAAGAAAGAAAGAAAGAAAGAAAGAAAGTCAGTCCTGGAAACATTCTATTAGTGATTTAGTAATGAATGAGCACCACCCACCACCCAGCTCCATGTGCCTTTCAGCCACGCCCCCCTGGGGGTGGGCAGCTGCAGCAAGGCTCTCTCTCAGGGTGGGAGTCTTTATAAGAAAAGGATTCTACCTTCAACCTTTCTCATGTCCTCATTAATAGTGACTGAATGATCCAGGGTGCTCACACATTCCTTGCCAATTAGGACACACATGCCCCCAAGAGGGCCATTTATTTGGGCTTTTAATATTTCACAGTTTACAGATGCATC
Organism: Callospermophilus lateralis; assembly: GCF_048772815.1. NCBI lineage: Eukaryota > Metazoa > Chordata > Mammalia > Rodentia > Sciuridae > Callospermophilus > Callospermophilus lateralis. The sequence continues at coordinate 5,712,180 of NC_135318.1, read as the reverse complement.
TTCGAGTTGAGGGCCTTTGGAATCCAACTGGGAGCCTGTCAAACCCGACCCAGCTTTGGGGGAAAGCAGTAGCTTTTGAATCACTCTACCAGCTTTGAGGATTCCCTGCACAGGGAGCTGTTCACGGAATCGATTTCTGAAATAGAGTAACAGAAATGAATTGGTGCTGTTTTATGAATCCGGATAACTAGGGTCACATTGCCCATGTACAAGTTCCATACAACCCAGGTTGGAAGGAATCATTTATGTATTTTTCCCCACAGATAAAATACAGGCCTTTCAATGCCATAAGACAATTTGGTTCAATTCTTAGGAAATCGCATTGGCATCCTACCCAAAACTACCTGTGGAACCATTTTCAGTATCACCCATGATGATTTGTAAGATGTCAAAGCAGAAAATTGGACTCACAGCCCTTGGAAAGGCTCCATGCTGAGGGGAAACTTTCTGAAGCAGCACAGGTGTGCGGTAATAGCATTGCCTTCTTGCTTTCAGAACCTTCGGGCCACCTCCGGAACCTGCAGGTCATACGAACTTGCCCATTTCATCTTGTGGCACCATCGAGGTTGGTAGAGTTAAGGCCAGTGGAGGCAGCTGCCCTGTCCAGTAAATATTTACTTTCTTGATAAGGAAAAGTGGAGAGAACCATTTCTGTGGGTCTGTCACAACCTTGAACTTAGCGCAAGCTGCCTGCAGGCATCACTTGAGCCCGTGGCCTCAAGACCCAGAATGAAGGGGATCCTCCTTCAGGCATCCCTGACCACAGAACCAACAACTGGAAACCAGCAGGTCTTTTTTAAAAATGTGATCTAAACCTTAAGACACGTTATCACAAAGGAATGGTAGATTGATGGATAGATAACAGCTAGGTTATAAAGGTCATTCAGTGGCAAAGGGTTAAAAAATTGTCTAGAGATTATGATAGAAGTCAGAGAACACACAGACCTAAGGGCTAATGGTGGCACCACTGCAGGTCTGAGGACTCCACCAGGGGAAAGCTCCTGCCACGCCGTTCTTGTTAGGAGGTCATGGTTTAATTTCTTATTCCCTGTGCCACCTGTTCCTGACTTTGGAGACACCATATGCATCCCACATCCTCGCCAGATACAAATAATTGGTGCAAAACACCCCGGGCATAGAGAGCATGTTTGCCATGACTCTGGATTAACTGGAAGCCAATGACCTGCACATCATATCACATCTCTAGACAGGTCCAGACTTCAGCCCTGCCTCAGGCCCATTCCTGCACCTCAGCATAAAATCCCTCCTAGACAGCAGAGCAATTATAGTCAAAAGGATTCCAATCATTCTAGACTGAAAGACAGGAGCCAAAATGCTTTTGCCTTGTCCCGTTAATGTACAAAGAGAGCTGGAATATTTGAGTCTCTGGTTTCTGTCTCAAGGACACTTTCCCAACTCCTTTTCCTTGGGAAGGTCACTGTGCAACCTCTTGATAAAGGCACAGCACAAGGACAGCCATCAAAATAGCTACGGTTTCCATGGCTGCCAACCAACAGGTAAATCTGGATAAGATGTCAGAAATAAATACTATGTCCTTAAGGCAGAGGAGACAAGCTGTCCCCTCCTCTGCAGAGATACATTCCAAGGCCCCCGATGATGTCTCAATCTTCCAATGGCAGTGAACCCTGTGCATTTTATGTGATTTCCTAATATTTATATGCCTAGATAGGTTTCATTTATAAAGGCACTGAAGACATTGGCAAGAGATTAACAACAATAATTACTAACAATACAGGAAAATTATAACAACATACTGTAACGAAAGTTATTCAAGCCAGGTGTGGTGGTGTATGCCTGTAATCCCAGCCCCTTGGGAGTTTGAAGCAGGAGGACTGCAAGTTCAAAGCCAGCCTCAGCAACTTAGTGAGGCCCTAAGCAACTCAGCGAGACCCTGTCTCTAAGTAAAATACAAAAAAAGGTTGGGGATGTGGCTCAGTGGTTAAGTGCCCTGGGTGCAACCCCTAATACTCCCTCCAAAAAATATTATTTAAAATTTATGAATTTTTCATTTTTGGAGTTTTCTATTTAATATTTTCAGATGGAAGCTGACTGCAGAGAACAGAAACCACGGATAAAGGGGACTGTGTGCTACTAACATAATGGTTAGAGCTGTGGCCCCTGGCTTGGGTTTCCAGGCAGCTAGGGCTGAGCCGGTCTGTATGGCAACTGCTGGACACCAGGCTAGCCAAGAAGCTGCCCATTTGGAAATGGAGTTTTCACTCATGGAGAATGATCCTGTGACCAACCCTAAAGGAAGGATGGGGTGTGATGATCAGCCCTGCACGGTCCCTGTCTTCCAGAGGGAGGTCTGTTAGCACAGGAAAGTAGGAGAGGCGTCCCAGACAAAGAATAGCTGCCGTGGGTGGAGGAGATGCTGAGTCTATTTTTTTCCATATTAATCCACTAGGACGACATATTTCCTCCTGCAGAATACCTCTGAGCAATCATCATCCGGGTTCCCACAGTCTGTTACAGACTGCACTGGGATGACTATCCTGGATGTATCAGGAAATATTCATGAAAGAACGAAGGAACGGGGCTGGGAATATGGCTCAGTTGGTAGAATGCTCGGCTAGCATACACAAGGCCCTGGGTTCAATCCTCAACACCACCACCAAAAAGAAAAAAAAAAAAGAACTAAGGAACAGACCATTGTAAAATCAGTCCCTATTCAAATGTGACTCCCACATCATCTATTCCCAATGGCTCTAGCTACAACTTAATATCTCACAAACTGTAATAATACATGGAAGTATGCAAATACATGCAAATTACTGGTGAAGTGTTATTGGGAAATTTCCAAAAGATGTAGAATCATCATGAAGCGATAAGGTGAAGCTGGAGAGGCTGACAATCAGGAAAAGGAGGGGCGCCCAGGAGAGGATGGTGAGAGGCCCTGGGGACCGAGCGGCTCTGGAATGTTTTTGCAGATGTGCTGTCTTCAGCCTCACTTTGGGCAAGGCCGTTGGGAAGGAAGGATAGGGTTTTCACGGGGAAGTAATGCCAATAAAAGCAATCAGCACTTAGTTCCTTGTTTGTTCATCCTGAGGGGTAGGTATCATAGCAATGATAAATCTCAGGTATATTTTCATTTTTCCAGTCAACCTCTTTCATTATTTTCTATGAAAATTTGGTCCCTGTTTTATTCTTCAGCAGTTCTTTCAGGGTCAGTTATATCCAACATTGATACATATTTGGTATGAAGCATGCAATATGTAATATTTATTATGATAAATATTTAGAGACGATTAAACACAATAATTAAAATGTAACTTTTCCCCAACCTCCTCGTCAACTTCATCTTCTTTTCTTCAGCATGTCCAAATCAGGAGTGAATCTAGATAAAAACTGGCCAAAAATATTTAGGTTTTGTTCTTTTTTGCAGGGGGCACGATACTGGGGATTGGACCCAGGGGCACTCAACCACGGAGTCACATCCCCAGCCTTATTTTGTGTTTTATTCATAGAGAGGGTCTCACTGAGTTGCCAAGTGCCTCGCTTTTGTTGAAGATGACTTTGAACTTGGGATCCTACTGACTCGACTTCCCAAACCACTGGGATTACAGGTATGCGTCGCCGTGCCAGCTTATTCTTTATTTCTAAGACTAAGTTAACCTGTGTGCCAACTGGAGTTACCAGGGGAAATTAAGTAAATTCCTTAAAACTTGCGGTGCCACGCAGTACCAGTTTTGTGTCTGACTTTGCCAGTGGGGAAAGTTAATCCCCTACTCTGGGCCTCAGGTTCCTCATTCACAAAGTACGGAGGTGAAAACAGATCAGTGGTCTCATCCTGGTTGGAAATTAAAGTCTCCTGGGAGATCTTTCGCAGCTGTCTTCTTTAAAAGCTCAGAGCGTCCTTCCCTTTCCTTCTTCCTGGTCAAATGAACCAGAAGGCCAGGGGAGGTAAGGCAAAGGCTCACAAATTCCCCAGTATTCCTACTCAGTTAGTGGGAATCGCTGAACCCGGCGGTTCTTGATGTTCTCATACAGAGTCCCGGGGATGTGTGAAGGTACAAGAAGTGTCTGTGTAGCCCCGTCCTGTCCCAGTTGGGCTTTCAGCCTTTGTCATAAATAGGCTCCTGAGAAACAGTGACGTGTGGGGGAAAGCACACACCAGTGTTTTTGCCACATTTCCCGTGAACACAGCATTCTCGCCTCACACAAATCCACGTTCCAGGGAAACAGGATGCTGCCACCTTCCCATAGAAATGCCCCACGGCAGCTGAGAATAAAAAGAGGTGACAGACAGAAAAGGGAGAGGGTACAGTGACACTCCGGATGGAAATAGTCTCTGGACTTTTCTTGGCTGCAGTTGGCCCGAAGCTACCTGTCATCTCACTTCCCCTGAGTTGTCCAAAATGGCCTGAGCATCCTCTGAAGAGAGAGAGTGGTCTGCAGAGTCATGCCCAAGGCCAGGCTGCCCGGGCAGTGCCACCAGGGGCCTGTGCACCTGCTCACTGCAGGCCTGTTTCCCTGTGTTCACCGCAGAGTGTGGGCAACCCGCCTGAAGAGAGTGCGGAGGAAACCTTCTTGTTGGAGTCCCATCTTTTCCCCTCTTGCAAAATGAGGCTATTCTAAAATTATCTGCAGGAGGGGACTGGAGGATTGAACGATACAGACTTCACTGAAGTCACTTCAGGGGATTAAAGTTTCACAGACCCCGTGACAAATACGCTCATCCTGGCCCGGTCTTCAGCCCGTGTAGCCTAGTTTCCACAAGAATCCTGTTAGGTCACTTTGGCGAGATTTGCCACATCCTTGATGTCTGACCACCCTGGGCTGCCTTCAGCCAGAAAACCCATCCAGCAAGAATCCCCTGCCCTCACGTCTCCTGTCAGTCATTTTCCACCTCCTGAGCCCTCTTTCTGCTCAGTGGCTAAACCTCGGCTGGTCCTTGCTGTAGTTCAAGCTGAGCCCCATCTTGAGCCCCTGTGGCTACAGTCTTGACCCATTTATTGATAGTGTGAATGAAGTCTTCCTTGCTGTTTCAAAATAAGCATTGGAATAATTTTTCTTGAACACCTACTATGGTTTAAAGTATGAATTTTTTTTTCATGGTGCTGGAAATCAAACCCAGCGCCTTTTGCATGCCAGGCAGGCGCTCTACCACTGAGCCACATTCCTAGCTTTGGTTTAAAAATGATTTGTCGGGGCTGAAGTGGTGGCTCAGAGGTAGAATGTTTGCCTGGCACATATGAGGCCCTGGGTTCAATTCTCAGCACCACATACAAATAAATAAATAAAGGTCCATCAATGACTAAAAAATATTTTTAAAAAATATCTCATTGACTTTAAAAAAAAATGATTTGTCCCCCTGAAACTCATGTTGGAGTTTAATCCTCATTGTGAGGTGTTAAGTGGGTGGAGACTTGACCAGTTACAGTGTTTATAAGCGAGACCTTTGAGAACAGATTAGGCTTAGATAGGGTCATCCGTGGATATTAGCCACATTAGTGGATACTGGTGGCTTAATAAAAAAGCCAGAGAATGGAGGAGACACACACACCCGCTCCCTGTCTCTTGCCTTGTGATGCCCGAGCTGCCTCGAGATTCTGCCAGCAAGGAGGCCAACACCGGATGTGGCCCCTTGCCCTTCAACCAGGACTGTGGGCCAAAGTAAACCTCTTTCCTTTATAATTTGTATTAAAAAAAAAAAAAAAAAAAAAAAAAGACCGTGGTACTGAAAAGTGGCAGCACAGACCGGCATTGTCCCAGCAAAACCCGTGGAATGTGGCGGCTCAGGATGTTTACACATGAGGAGGGCCTGGGAAAGGGACGCTGTTCTGGTCTCCCACCAGCTTAGGAAATGCCTGGTTAAACCAATGGTTTACTTTCCTCTGAGACTCCCTAGCCCTTCAGAAGGCGAATGGGCCTTAGGTCTTAGCAGGATATAGACAGCGTCCTAAATCTACCTGGCCTCTTTTGGGGGGTTGCACAGAGCAGCCCGTGGAAGCTGGGTAGCTCCTTGGCTGGGGTTTCTAATGGTTTCATCCAGCATGGACTGAAGCGGGGCCTAGGGACCATCTCCTGAAGCCCTTTCGTTACATAGACCATCTAGTCATGCCCCCGAGAGCAGGCTGAATGGTAGGGCCCAACGGATTCACAATTTAGAAGTCCACAGTCCCAGAGCTGACTCCCTCTCTTACTAATCAATACATTTAAATCAGCAAATATTTATAAATGTCCTACTACAATATCTGCACTGTGCTTGGAAACTGCATTCTATTCGTCTGCCAGGGCTGTCCATAACAAAGGACCACAGGCAGGAAGGCTGAAACGCAGAAATACATTCTCTCACAGTTCTGGAGGCGGGAAGTCCTAGACCAAGGTGCTGGCAGTTGGCTCCTCCTGAGCCTCTCTCCTTGACTTGCAGAGAGCTGGTCTTCCTGTCCTCTCCTGGTCTCACCTGTGCACATGTCTGTGACCCAATCTCTTCTTATAAGGACACCAGTCATATTGGATGAGTCTACCCTAATGACCTGATCTTTATGTAACCATTGCATAAAGACCCTATCTGCAAATATGGTAACGTCCTTGAGGTACCAGGAATTAGGACTCGTGTGTGTGTGTGTGTGTGTGTGTGTGTGTGTGTGTGTGTGTAATTCTTTTTTGGGTGGGGGAGACACAATTCAGCTCATAACAAGTACAGCATAGAGATTTATTCATAATTTAATGTAGAGTGCAGACCTATTGATATCCACCTACAATTTGTTTTTGTTGCAATAGATCCATCTGGAGGAATTTAAAGCACAATTTCTCCTGCCCTCTGGAGAGATGAACTCTCTTTTGTTTGTTTGTTTGTTTTCACCATTTGAAAGGATAGAAAAGCATATTCCAGGTCCGAGAGGGACATCCTGGACATGATCCACCTTGGACTTTGGGTTTGGAAGGTCTGTGCCCCAAAGGGAATGAGTTGTATTGTCCAAGAGAGAGCCGCTCACAGCGATTGGAGATAAAGGGTGGTTTTGTTGGTATGCAGGTGCGTGTGGAGTCTTTGAGGCTGGGAAGAGCAGGAAAGAAGCAGGGATGTGAGAAAAGGAGAACTGGGTGGAGACACTCACCTCCGCCTGAAGAATGGCCACCAAGAACTGTGGCCCCGGGAGCCTCTATCAGGGATTGACATCAGACATCTTGACCACCTTGTGCAGTTGGCCCCAGCCCCCCACACCCCCTCTTAAAACCTCCAAGAGCGTTAGCAGAGCACACAGGCCATGGTTCCCAGACTCCTGGAAGCTAGGTGTGGCCCAGTGACTAAGCCAGAGCCACAGGACGTGAACAGGAGGGTCTGAATGGCTTTTGAGTCACCTTGGAGATGAAACAGCGAGACCTGGAGCCTCCCTGGCCTCCTCCCTGTGGGCCAGACACTGACTGCTACTGTGCAGTCAGGACAGCACCCTGGGAGGTGGCGGAGGCGGGGGAAGGGAAGCCGGTCCCACAGGGCCTGTAGTGAGAGCGGCCTCTCCAGCCTGCACTGCCCACTCCGAGAAAAAGGAGCTTTACACTTTTTAGAAGCTTCATTCTGGCAGTTTAGGTTCTGCCCACGTTGTGTATCTAGCAGTGAGAGCTTGTGTCGAACTTTACGTCCCGGAGAAAGTCAAATCGACTATATAGGCTGATACAGAATGCGAAGGCTGCTTCCTCTTAAAAAGCCTGTTAAAACTGATTTTATTTGTAGACCCATGAGAAACTTTAAGTAGATTTTATTTCAACGAGGGAGGACAATTCCCTTTAGATGAGAGTATGAAAATCATCTTGGAAGAGGACACTTTATATTTAAAAAAAATTTAGTATATCATAGAGAACTTGAAAATTAAAAGAATGATTGAGAAAGGTAAAATCAACTCAGGAGAAACCACAGTCGATAGTTGAAGTTCGAGTCCATACAAAAACTTACATGTGAATGCTGGCAGCAGCTTCATCCCAAACTGGAAGCAACCCACGTCCTTCAGCAGGTCAATGGGTAAACACACCACGGCACAGCCACCAGTGGAATAGGGCCCAGGGGTAAAGGAACGCGTTGTGAAGCCGAGCAAGGGCAAGCAGGGGTCCATGCGGGACCTCGTGGCCCGGGTCTCTCCTGCAGGGAAATGGAAAGTGAAGTGCTGCCCAAGACCACCTGATGGCCTTGCCCAGAGAATTGAGGTGATCACCCCTCCTGAGCAGTCTGTAGTCGCTGGGAGCAAGGACAAGAGGCCACGGTCCCTAGAATCAATCACAAAACTGCTCCATGGACTCCACCAGGAAACCTGCCCACCAGCTGCTTGGGGTGCCTCATGTATGAAGTCCCTGCAGCCCCCAGACCCCCAGTGCTCCACGTGCCTCACCCCCACCCCAGGCTGCTCCCTCAGTGCACCCTGCACGTGGCAGTGCAAGCCTCCAGTTCAGCTCTGGGGTTCTGAGGAGCGCGCTGAGGAGCAGCTCAGAGCTTGGCCCCCTGGGAAGTGAAGGAGAGGCTCCGCAGCAGTCTGAGTTTATGGATGGAAGAAGGCATCTGCCCTTGGGAACCCCCTCCCCAGCACACCCAGGAAACACAAGGTTTGGAGCAGGCACATTCACAAAAAGGGCCTGAGAAAGCCTTATAATCCCCAGCCAGGCTGACTGGTGAAGGCCTTTCTCCCTGAAGCCAGGCAGCAAAGACAGGAGGAGGTGTCTGTTTCTTCAAATGGAAGGCAGCAGGGCACAACTTCAAGGAGAGCAAAACCTCAAGGAAACATAACACCAGCAAAGGACCCAATGGTGTTCTAGCTGGGGGTGGAGATGGGATCCCCTCTGTCCTGACCTGTCCAGCACGGGCTGACCTAGCCTGCATACCAACCCAAACATGGAGATTTCCGAATTGCAAAATGAAGAATCCAAAGCAATTGTTTTAAGGAAGCTCAGTAAGCTACAAGTTAGCTAAATAGCTTAACAAAACTAGAAAAACAGTACGTGAACAAAATGAGAAGGTAGATAAAGAGATGAAAATCACAAAAAAGAACAATGCAGAAATTCTGAAGCCTAAGAATTTGAAATGAATGAAATGAAAACCGATCAAGTGAAGAAGTGGGTTTTCGTTCATTATTTAATACATAGCATTCCTTCCTTTTGTTCCTATGGCTAATGACATAATGGTACCTCTTATTAATGCATCTCAGACTTGATTCAATACAACATCATCTTTTAAAACATTTAGTGGGCCTGGGGATATAGCTCAGTGGTAAAGCAGTTGCCCAGCATGCACAAGGACCTGGGTTCAAATCCCAGTACCATCAAAAAAGAAGAAAAAAGAATTCAAAATGTTTAATTACTGATGAAAAAAAATGTTTGTAATGTAAAGTTGCAACTTTCTTTTGGGGTTTAGCATTTATCTTTCTTATTCATTCGCACATTCTTCTATTGTATTAGGAATTTTAATACTCTGTCCCTTACAAAATATTGTAATCAATATTTTGCTCAACTTCTTTGCCTTTTAGTTTTGATTGTGATAGTTTTTAGAGCACTTTACTAAGGAGCAGAGTTGAAGAAAGGGTGGTGACCAGGAAAGAGCAGGAAGCCAGCACAAGGAACCTCACCGCGTTGGCCGTGGAAGAACACACACAGATAAATCCTCCCTGTTGAAAATGGGGGAAAGGGGGCTGGGGTTGTGGCTCAGTGGTAGAGCACTTGCCTAGCATGCAGGAGGCACTGGGTTCAATCCCCAGCACCACATAAAAATAAACAAATGAAATAAAGGTATTGTGTCCACCACCAAAAAAAAAAAAAAAAGACGACGAAGAAGAAAAGAAAAATGGGGGAAAGGGATTTCCTTCCTCTCTCTTTTTCAGATCAATTTGCATGGTAAGGTCATTGGTATCTCCTCGAGATGTATCTTCTAGAAGATTAGACAGGCTCTCCATGAGCTGGCCCTTTCTTCCAGGTTTATGACCCAAGAATGTCTTTCTCCAGAACACGGGAACCCTCTCTTTAAAATGCCAACATCTTTTTGAAACATCAGAAGAGTTCCCACATCTCCCAATCCCTGTGGGATCTTAGGGGCCTCATTTTGGAGGGCTCCTTATACAATTTGCTTTTTGCCACAAAGCTGTGATAAGTTTGTTTTTCCACTGGATAAAGCCAAAAAGTGGGTACAGCTGGTCAACCCAATTGCTAGGCAAAGTTAGGATGAACCACAGGACAAAGGGTGCTGTCAAGTCCCTTGTGTGTCTTGAAAACATGCACGTGATGGGTCATCCCTGCTTGGTTAGTGAAGGAGCTGTGCTTCTGGCTGTCTGCAATTTCTTAGAGGGTTTTTGCTGTGAGGTGCATCATATTCTGGTTCGATCTTTATTCAATAGTGCTAGTGTTTTCTCCATCACCTTTGGGTTGGGATTTCAATCATTATGGCCCCGACAGCTCTTGCTAGAGGTGACTAGCTCTCGGACCCCCGGGAGCCCGGCACTTAAGGACCCTGGGAGCCTTGAGGAGATGCATTTAGAACTCTGCCCAGGGCTTGAAGGGAGAAGCATTTATTTATTATTGTTCCCCTGACCTGCAGTCAGTGGGTGTCAGGGTTCCATGTGTGCGGGGCGTGCCTGTTTGAGTACTGGGGTCTCACAGCTCTTCCCTGCCAGCAGAGACGGCAGGAAGTGAAAGGTGAGGTGTGTGGGCCATAGGCAAGGCTCTGTTGGTCACGCTGGTATGAAACTGGTCAAACCCTGTGAAGCTGGCTCCGCAAGGAGGGATGGAGTTCCACAGGAGCCCTTCTGAACTAAGAGGAACTTCCTCCCACTGAGAGCAAATGCTGAAGGGCTGCAACCCCCGACCCTGGCAGGTTGGGGATGAGATCCCCTCTGTCCCAGCCTGTCCAGCACAGGATGACCGAGTCTGCAAATGCACATGTCCTGCCTTTGGTCTCACTTCCTGCCTCTTCTCCTTTAAAAGTTCTGTTCATCCTCAGGGATTTTGAAAATGGATTTTTTTTTTTTTGAGGGGGGGTACTAGGGATTGAACTCAGGGGCACTTGACCACTGAGCCACACCCCCAGCCCTATTTTGTTTTTATTTACAAAATAGGGTCTCACTGAGTTGCTTAGAGCCTTACTGTTACTGAGGCTGGCTTTGAACTCACAATCCTCCTGTCTCAGCTTCCCAAGCCACTGGATTGCAGGCATCCACCATGACGCCCAGGTGGAAATGGACTTTTGAGACTGTTAAGTTTCTACCTTCCTTCGAAGCTGGCTTTGAATAAAACCTATTTTCCTACTAATTTGACTCTGAACATTTCTGGAGCAGCATGTAGCCTGGATTCTTCCTCCTCCTCCCCGGCCTGGAGTTGGAGATGGTGAAATGGAGAATAAGAAGTACCATGAACATGCAGACTTGTTTGCTTGTAAAACAGTACAAACCTTGGAGCAGATTTTGCTTTGATCTTAAAATGCCACAGTCGATAGCTGGTGTCTGCTTATTAATGCTCTGCCTCTCAGGTTTTGCTGAGAAGTTACACCACGGTGGTGGTGAAGAGGCAGTAGCTAGCGTCACTGCTGCAGTACTGCCAAGGAGCCCAGAGTGTCCGTGTGCCCTGCAGGACACGGAATTGTGCTGGAGGACACATGTCTTAGTCGGTTTTATGCTGCCATGACAGAACATGAAAGACTGAGTAACTATAAAGAACAGACACTTCTAACTGTTCTGAGGCTGGAAAGTCCAGTATCAAGGGGCTGGTGACTGGTGAAGGCCCTCCTGGAATCAGGACTCAGCAGGAGGCCTCACAGGTGAGGACAGGGAGCCTGCTGGGGTCTCTTCTCCTCATCTTATGAAGCCACTATAGGCACCCTTAGGACCTCATCTAATGCTAATTACTTTCCAAAGGCCCCACCTCCAAGACCACTAACATGAAATTGGAGACTAAATTTCCAACACACAAACTTGATACACAGCCAGACCATAACCACACCACAGGCATCATCCTACATGGATGGCATCGATCAGAAACGTGAATTTCCAATACCTCGTCTCCTCTGTCGCTGACACTTCACTTCTAGATTGCTTCCAGAGGTCTTTGGGAGCAAAGAATTCCAAATAATGGTTATTTTTGTCCCCATCCAATGTTGCTGATGTTATAATGTCTTAATTTCCTTTTCTAACGTTACTAGGAAATTGAGCAAGTAAAATATTTAGGGTATCTTGCCAAGTTATGATCAAATTAGACAAAATAAAGTTATAATAAAATTAGTGTCTTGCTGCCTGGATGTCTTGTTTAAGTAGGCTGAACCACAGAAGTCAAGATCAACCCCAGCACAGCATAGCATAATGAGATAGAGATGTTACATCAATACATCCCATTAACTGTAATAAGTGAGAGAGCATTTGCCAGAAAGAGGAAAGTCACACCTCTCCAAGCTCAACATATTAGAGAAAATATGAACAAAAATACTCAAAACAAAATGGAAATAACCCCGACAAGACACCCACAATGGCAGAAACCACAGAACTGCTTAATGGTTTTGAATGAACAGATGGCAGAGAAAAAAGAAAAAGGGAAGAGTGTTCAACAGTGGTGCCCTGTGCCCCTGAACGGCTGTGCCACACTCTCCACGCTCCTGGAGGAGGCCAGGCATCAGAGGGAGCCCTCCAGAGCAGAACCCTTACAGAAGACTCGGGGGGCGACCACACACCAGCAGAGAAAGCCCAAAGACAGCAAAACTGAATACAGGGAGGGTGCTGGTCCAAGGAACCGACAGAGACCTGATGGAGCGCGAGCGTTGGTACCCAGAAGCCAGAATCTGCAATTGAGAAAACTGCTAAAGAAGACATTCTGGACACAAGGGGCAGCTTATTTGTGTATATTAGGAGGTGTCGTTCTAAAAGAGACAGAGGGAGGCAGAGCCTTGTTCTGGGGACAGAGGGCCAGATGGAGATGGAGAAATCAATGCTGTACTTTTTGGAATTCCATAAGTGAGTTTCCTGTCTAAAATCAATGCCCTGGTTAGAGAAGAGTGTGAGTCCTGGCAGATGGCCTTTGCTACCTGTATGAATACAGTGAAGTAGGGAGACCTGAGCCCTAAGCCCCCTGAAGCCTGTCCTGCTGGAGCTGGGATGCCGGGCTAAGTCCATGTCAACACAACTTACTATTCCTCTGCGGGGTCCTTAGCCAGCACCTTGGAGAGGAGGAGAACGTCGTCACTGACTATTCTCCAGGCCAAGGCTGCAGTTGGTGGGACGAGAGGAAACCAAGCCTGGATGCTGTTGCTGCTGTTTCCGAGAAGCCCACATAGAACCACCTCAGGGCGGGCTTCTGTTCATCTGGGGGTTCTGTTGATGTCATTTGTGTGTCTGGGCCCTGCCCACGTCTTGTACGTGCTCTCCTTATAACTGGCCTCATGTTACAGAGGTGCAGCAGGTTCAGGGAGCCGAAATTTGCACAAGGTCACATAACTAGGAAGAGCCAAGATTCTCAGTCAGGCCAAGCTGATTTCAGAGCCTTCTGTGTTCTTCATCACACACCAGGGTTTCCTCGGCCCGTGAACATGAGACTCTCAAATCCACATGATCTGATCCCTGACGTTGCTTATGGCAGAGTCTCCCCCAGTGAAACAGACCTAAGTCCTACTCTGCTTCTCCAGAAACTGCCTCTTGGGAAAACTGATCTGATTCTGGTGAAAAGAGACCTAGGCATTTCAGCAGAGGATTCGGCATCTGCAGCATTCCTGAGCCCAGTTACAAAGAACGAAAGAGGTCTGCCAGGGATAGGTGCGTTCTCTTTCCCTCTCTCCCTCTCCCTCTCCCCTCGCCTCAGCTAACAGCTACTTCTTTAGTTTATAATGCTCCTCTGTGGTGTGGTACTTAGGCAAAGCAGAAAAAGCAGATCTTACCAGTTGCCAAGAACTGCCAGAGAAGAGAGGCTCAACCAGATGGTGCTGAGGGAGTTTTCTGGCCCAAACCAACGGCCAGTGTATGGTGCTGCTCCACAAAAGCACCAGGAAGTCAGAAGTTATACCAATGTTCAAAATAAAATGAAAACTTAAGATGCTCAAGTGCATCTGGTTCGATTCATCTCAATGAAATTTAATAAAATATCAAGCCACCAGTCTCGACATTCAAACCAAATTTTGCAGGGGAAATTTCATCCTATTACTACAGGAAACCCAAATGGCTCATTTCTAAGGTATGGATAACATAGCACTTCTAACATCAACTGCAAGACTAAAAATGCTGGCATAAAGCATGATTATTTTGAGGGATATCAAGAGATGATCTCATTTTGATTAAAAAGAAATATCTAAACACAATAGGAACTGAGTATTCATTCCTTTACATGAACAAGAATGCAGGTTTAAAACCGACTCAGCAGTATATCTAATGGAAAATACTAGCATCACTCCTCTTTTGAACATAGGATCAAGTAAATGCCTGTGCCAGGTCTCAGGCTCTAAACCCGCTTTTCTACATGCTGCTCTTTGATGATGGGGCTGAGTCTACAGAAAGGCCTCTCTTTGGCCAGAAGACTCCATGTTGGGTTCTATCAAAAGGAGGCACCACAGGGGCTGAAAGGTGGGGAAGGAGAGAAGGAAGTTGTCCCGTCCATTTCGCCTGCTCTCCCTGTTGGTTAGTCCCAGCAGTGGCTTTCAGCCCCAGTGGTGGCTCCAGTCTCTAGCTTTCTTCCCAACACATGCAGAACCATCAGCCTATTTCAGAGCCCCTCTTAAGGTGCCAGCAACAGGTGATTAGACTCTTATCAGAGGCCTGGGACCAGCTGTACAGGTTTCTGCTACCAAGTTCCTAGGTGCTAATCATTCCAATTTCCTTTATTCTCCCAGTTTCTTCCTGCCTTTGTCATCTCTGTATTATCTCAGTGTTCCTGTTTCCTTTTGACTTTTTCCATCCTTCAATGACAACCAATTTAGGCAAAACTCATATTGAGTTCTTTCTATAGTTTCTGTTTTCTTGACTAGATCCTATCTGATACAGTATTAGAAATGCTAGATATAGCTATTCAAGAAGAAAAATAAGTAAGAGCTATAAACACAGAAAAGGAAAGACTATATATTTTTGAGATACTATAATTTTAACAACAAAAAATGAAGAAAATGTACCGGAAATGATCAAAAAGAAAAAATTGTTTATGAGTGATGTAAGTTTCTAAATAATATAAGAGGGCATAATATAGTAGAAACACAAGTTCTGAGAGAAGGCATGAGCTACAAGAAACAAAGGTGAGTTAAAAAAAAAAAAAAGTAACACATTTTTGATAAGTTTAATTAAGTTGGAAAATTTTTTGAATAAAAAAATAGAATAACAATGATAAAGTGAATGCAGAGTTTTACTGGGCAAGTATGCTGAAGTCTTTATCATATTCTTAGGGGAGAGATAAATTCTAAATAACTTTATACTCTCCTAGAAAAGTTAGTGGTTAAATATTTAAAATGTGTCAAAAACTAAACATAATCACCAAAAGAATAGAAATGCAACTTACAACGTCAATACCAGTAGAGAAGAAGATAAGGGGATACTTAAAAAAAAAAAAAAAAAGCTATTGTTTCAACATAAGGCAGGTAAGAAGCAAAGAAAAATGACAGACCCAGACTCTGAGGAGGGAAGAGTGCTCAGCTGGGGACTCTGTGCTTGGGATGAAGTGGGAGGGCCATGGAGTTGGTTCTGCAAGAGCTGGGGAAATTGCACACCAGGTTCAGATATTTCAGAAAGGAGCTACTGCTGCTAGGGTGAAGAAGTGATACTGGGTATCATCCACAGGAACAGTAAGCAGACAGGAAGTCACCCAGGAAGCAGACAGGAAGTCACAGAGGAAATAGGAAGTGAAAGGAAGTAATTTTTTAAAAAAGCAAATAAATCCCTTCTTCTAGACTTTAAGACTTCTCCTTGCCCCATTATTGAAAGGTCAAACAGAGCTGTTGGCAAACCAGAAATATAGTTTACAGAGTCCCAGCTCCACCTTCACAAAGCGGAGTGTAAAAGGGTGTATTTGGAACCAATAAATAATAACTCACTCTGCAGATCCAAAATTATGTAGGGTTACGTCAGCATAATAGGATGCTAGAAGGATGTTAAAATGCAGATATCTAAACATCAACACATGAATGCACTTATGTAAGATTTAAAAATGAAGGAAAAAGAAAACCCAGAACAACACATCTTACACATACCTTGTATAGAGTTTGCAGATACACATGAAAGGACTGGAAATAAAATTGGGATAAGGTAAATTAAATTGGAAAATCGTTATTGCATTCAATGTTACATTAAATTTTTCTTCCTATAAAGTATCACAAGCTCACAATAGTTTTTTTAAAAGGTGGGGGGAGATATGAGAAAAATTGCTCATTCATATTTCCCAAACTGCTTCCTTCTCTGATCTCAATGTTCCTTTTAATTTGCTTTATTTGTTTCTTCTCTGAACAAATGAAGTAATGTTGGTTTTGTCTGACCTACACTCACAGCTTTTCAAACAATTCATGCTTTTACAGCTGCTAATTCTAATATTAACAGGCTGAGTGGAGTTTGCCCTTTGAACAAATTCTCAAAATAAAAAGATTAAGATGTACAATTAAGGAAAATTCGCTACAACTGTTATGCTTATCGATCAGACAGTGTGCAGATGTGCACCCTGGTCTTCAAAATAATAATACTGCCTGACTCGGTCCTGCCTTGTGCAGAATGAGATGCAATAGAGAGCCACATGGGGGGGGAAGAAGAGGGCTCCTCCTATGGAAATATTTTCCTTTAAGGGGAAACTCTTACTCCCTGGTTGCAGAAGTACAGGCAGAAAACAGTCAGGCCCAGTTCTTTCCTTAGTCTTCTGCATGCCTTTTGGGAATGAGGGGCCTCTTGGGATGAAGGAGGAGTGAGGCAAAAGATTACAGAATTGGAATGACCTGGTCAAGGTCATCTAGAGGATATCATTGCACCCCCTCTTTGTCTCCTCATCCTGTGTATTGTTCTTCCCTTCATGTCCCCTCCATCTCAAAGGAAAGCATTCAAACACTTCAACTCTGTATAATAACTATCCATCAGTTAATCACCGGGTGCACGATATCGCAGATTCTCTAAAAAGTCCCTTCACCCCTTTAAACCAGTCGGTCATGTCGTATACGGCCAATGTAATTCTCACACACAAGCTCATTTCTTATAAAACAAAGTCCAAGATTCTTGGAACATCAAAGCTCCATGTGCGTTGACCTTCACGGCCCTTTGAAACCTACTTCTTATTGGTCCCTAATTCATAACCTTCTCTGTGTTTTTAAGCCAGTCCTGGTCCTGCCCGCCGACCATGCCTCTGAGCGTTGCAGCTGAGTCTCCTCTATGCGTGCTCTCTTGAAGCTCTAGACATCTTCAAAACTCAATCCCAAGGCTTCTTTGCATTATCTATAGCATGTCCTATTTGTGCACTTCTTTGGCTTTTATCTTAGACACTCGGGAATGATTCTAATTTTTCCATCTGTGTGAGTGAAACTCTAAGGTTCATGTGCTCAGGAGCCACATCTTTTGCTTGTGTTCTGAAGGAGGAGCAGGAACAAACACTTTGTGATTCACTATGGATGCCAGGCCACTCCCCAAACTCACATCCAAATAGGAAGCTTCTCTCTCACCTAAGAAGAACACAAGCCTCACAGGAGCTCATGCTTATTGAGCACGTTCTGTGTTTCAGGCACTAGGGAAGTGGACACACCAAGGGACATGCTCTTGCAGACTTCACAGCCCAGTGTGACACAGACAGATCCCCAGTACCACAGATCAGATCAATTCTGAGAAAAACACTTTAGTGTGCGCGTCACACACACACACACACACACACACACACACACACACACACGAGGCTGTCTTTGTTTTTGTTTCCTTTGCACTACTGGGGGTTGAACCCAGGGCACTCTACCACGAAGCTACATCCCCAGGCCTATTTTTATTTATTCATTCATTCATTTTAGAGACAGAGTTTCATAAATTGCCCAGGCTAGCCTCAAACTTGTGATCCTCCTGCATCAGCCTCCCCAGAAGCTAGAATGACAGCTTCCTTGTGATTTTTATCTCAACAGAAAAATACGAAACTGCCATTAATCCAGGTGAAATTCTATAGCCAACAACAAGAAAAAGAACTCCATTACAGAAATACTGCAAATGGAGATTGTAGCTATGAACAGTTGAGATGACTCACTGGTACTGAGCCAACTTGATCATTATTTTGCTAGAATGTCATGTTTTTCCCTGGTTTTGAAATCATCTTTCTTTGATTTCCCGCTGCTTTATTTAACTAGATTTAAGGCAGTATTTCAAAACTGTTGATCTGTTGTTTGAAAGATTAATAGACTAAGGTCTTTATTTGATTCAACACCCTCTATTGACTGTCATGTGACCTCACGTAACTTCGGAGAAATTACACTCTAAAGCGGAAAATCAGGCCAACGTCTCTTCCATTTTCTGAGGTTCCTGATGTACTGAAAGTAAATAAATCAAATAATCATGATAATTTGCAAAACAGGATTACAGGAATTAATGGTATACTCTGCTGGCCTTTAACAATGGAGGCACAGTGGAGACCTTTTTTCCTGCCAGGTGTCTCTGGGGCTATTTATAGATCCCAGTCAGAGAAACTTGCAGTGGCTGATGCTGAGGTCCTCTGGAAACAGGCCCTCATATGCACATGTGACTCGCCAGCTCAGCCCGGACCCAGCGGCCACTTTCACGAGATACCCAAGATTTCCGCTGACTGGAGTACTTTGGGTCTGTTTACGTGGGTCAAAATAATGAAGGCACGAGATGACTATCTGGCTGATTCAGGTAACATCCTCCTCCCTCCCCTCTGCTTTTAAAGGCAAAGCAGGGACTTGAGCCTGCATGGGAGGAATTGGACAGGGGCTAAAGACAATTGAATATCTGCTGCCCATGAAGTTGTGGCCTGAGGCACCTCACCTGGGCCTCTGTGACAGGGTCCCTAGAGCTGTGCTGTGACTTTCGTGCAGGTTGGAGCTTCACTTCTACCCACACCTCTTCCCAGTAGAGCTTAGGACGCTAGACAGTCTGCCTGGATCCCCAGCTCAGGCGGGGGGTGGGGGGCATGGGAGGACAAGGGTCAGTGTCACTGTGGCCAACCAGATGGAGTCCTGCCTCCATGTTGCCTCCATTACTTCATATCTTGATTTCAGTTTCTGGTGTGATGCTTGCCTAGCACGCGAGGCCCTGGTCTTGGTCCCCAGCAACACACGCACATACCCACACAGAGATGCACATGCCACACGCAGACACACACAATTCAGTTTCCTAAACTGTAGACTGGGGATAGCCACAATCCTAGCCGCCTCCCCAGGCTCAGATGATCAGGCACTGATTGCCTCGCTCACAGTAAGTGCACTCTCAAAAGTTATAATTTGTGGTGAGATACCCTCGTGTAGTTTCATCATTCATTGGTGATTCTCAGCTTAATCAACTACCCGTATCATTACTGTAAAATGGCAATTTTTTAAGTCTACCATTCTCTCTAAGTTTATTAATTACATGAGTAGATCTTTCCCTTCTCTCTTGTAGGTTAGGCTATTTACAGTACAGACTAGTGGATTCTTTGTCTGTCTTTCCTTCCTTCCTCTCTCTCTTCTTTTCTTTCTTCTATGGTGCTGGGAATCAAACCCAGAGCCTCACATGTGCCTTGCAGGGACTCTACCACTGCACTGAGTTACATCTCCAGCCCTGTATTTGCAATTGTATTGTAAGGCAGGGTCTTGCCATATCATGCCCAGCCTGAATGCTTAGAGTTTTAATGGATGTTAAACGTGTACCAGTTTTTGTGTGAACCTTTCAGTTATCCTCCTTGTGCACGAGTGGAATTTCTGGGTCACGTGTTAACTATGTTTAGCTTTTTGAGAAGCTGTCAAACTCTCTTCAAAAGTGTCCACATCATTTTGCATTCCACTGCCAGTATACAAAGGCTCTGATTTCTCCACATCCTTCTAACACTTGACCTTTTTATTAGTCACCTTAGTGGGTATGAATTGCTTGCTTTCTTGATGATGATCTTTGAGCACCAATGTATTTAATTTTGATGAACAACTTAGATTTTTTTTTTGTTGTTGTTGTTGCTTTTGCTTTTGGTGTCATGTTTAAGATCCAAGAAAAAAAAAAAAACTGAGTTTTCTAGTGTTTATATTCAAGGCTCTGTTAGCGTTGGGGCTCAGAAAGCCATACCCTCAAAGAATGGGTCTCCAGCATGCTGAGAATTCTGAACCATCGTCATTGGAAGTCTCACAAGCAGCCCCAGAACCAGCATCTCTCCTCCTGCCTTTCCCTCCCTCATCCCTCATTATGCTCAGAAGTGAGTCATACAAACCAGAATCCTCTTCCTCAAGGCAGGTCATAGAAACTAGAACCCCTACTCCCCCAAATAAGCCATAAACCTAAGCAAGTCACTCGAAGCTACCCTGCCCTTCTGCATGGGAGCTGACCCTAAAGGAATTCTCCGACCTTCCTTGTATAACGGGTTGGTCATAAAACTCATTACATCAGGGTCCTGCCTCACATCCCAGAGGAAGAATCCTGCACAGATGAACCAAGAAGAATCTGCACAGACACTTTCTGCGTTCCCTTTGGGGTCTCTTACTTTTTTCCCACCCACATTTCTATATGTTGTCTCTTCTTCATCGATTCTAAGCATAAAAATAGACCCTTTTCCCTGTGTCATGGGTCTTCATTTCTGAAGGCTCCTGTGCCACTTAAAATTTTGATTAAATAAATGTGTCATGTTTTTCTCATTAGTCTCTCTTTGTCTGTTTTATTTCAGACCAGGAGCCTTAGGAGGGTCTAGGATACTCTTCCGGCCCATCCCTCACTACCATAAGTGACAGTCACAAGACCAGCACAGAGAGTAAACACAAGATTTCATCCTCTGGGCAAGCAGGCTAGCACGTTTCTTGAATCTTCCTTGAGTCATAAACTGCTCTTTCCTGTGGATGGAAATAGCACAGGGTTTTCGGTTGTCTTGGACAGAGTTCCATATTGTAGCAAGAAGAGGCTCCTCTTTCTAGATCTTTTTAGTCTCAAATAGACTCCTAAAACTTGGCGCCATCTGAAACACAGAACAAAGAAGTTCTTAGAAAGCCAGGTTACTATGATGGACAGCAAATCCTTAAAAGCTAGAGTTTATTGATGACTGCCCCAAGTAATCAACAAAACTTGGCAAAGACAGAAATTGGCAAGGAGAATGCAGCATGCAGATCTGCTTTATTGCTTTTGGTATGCACAATTAATTCAAACCCCAGCTTTCTATACAAGCTTTGAAATTATTTCACTTGACATAATAGTTTGAATTCTCAAAGAATTCTAGAAAGTGGCATAAAGTGTCTCCAAATATTATGGACTTAAAACCAGGCTTTGCAATTATTTAATTATTTATTTTAACAATTGGTTAGCCTCAGGTGTCCCTGTCATCTTTAATAGTTGGATGCTTCATGGAGTTAATCTCATGTCCTTGGCAAATCTTGTGATTCCCTTGCCTGTTTATAGAGTCTTAGTCCTAACTAAAAATGCTTTTGAGTTTCAGACTTTTTCCAGTAAAAGTGACAGGTGCAGCTTTGTCCCCAACAAAATAGATCCATGGTGTCCCTTCCTAAGATATCTGAAACATCTTTCTAAAATTCAGGTGCTATGTGGGAAAAGTATCCCTCCCAAAAAAAGATTAGTCTAAAAACTAAATTTTTCATAGGAAGGCCATTAAAATAATGTGACCCGTGAGTTAAACACTCTCTCAACTCTGCCGCCAGCGTGCTGAGACATCTTGAGAGGCGGGGTGGCAGATGCCACACAATTTGGATTTGGTAGGTTGGAATTATTTCCATAATGTAGCTGGCCCAGAGAAAAACAGTATCTCCAAAAAAGCATGTAATCACAGAGAAAGATCATTTATCCAGTTGTTTTAATCACATAATTAAAACATGTGAGGGGCTAGGGTTGTGGCTTAGTGGTAGAGCGTTCGTCTTGCATGTGTGAGGCACTGGGTTCAATCTTCAGCACCACAGAAAGATAAATAAATAAAATAAATGTATTGTGCCCATCTACAACTAAAAAAAATACATTTTAAAAAGCATGTGAGGGGCTGGGGATGTGGCTCAAGTGGTAGTGCACTCGCCGGGCATGCGGGCGGCCCGAGTTCGATCCTCAGCACCACATACAGACAAAGATGTTGTGTCCGCCGATAACTAAAAAATAAATATTAAAAAATTCTCTCTCCCCCCCCCTCTCTCTCTCTCTTTAAAAAAAAAAAAAAAAAAAAAAAGCATGTGAGATGCCTTTTGGTGATGTTCTTCTTTTTTATGTCTTTCTGTATTTCCGTATATTACTTAATGCTTGTGTACTTCTTTAATAGCTGCTTTGGGAATAATGAATTCTACTTTGAACCATTTATAGTCCAAAAGATAGAAATAAATTTGTGAGAATTTACAATGATAAATATTTCTGACACACAGAGAGAAAAAGCAAATATTATCATCTAATTAAACATAAACAAAGAGTTCTGACATTCAAACTAGACTATTTCACCCTCAATTATGTGATCTCCTAAAGGTAAATACTCAACATTTTCTCTTCCCGGAGGCTTACAGCAGAGGACAGCAGCATGCTCACTAGAAGACTGAGATTCTGCACACCCTGGTTAAAAAAAAAATAATAATAATAGAATGTTCCCCTTTTAACTATAGTCTTTTTAAATTCAGATTTCATTTTGAGGGTCAAATTCTTGGAATTTCCTCCAACTCTTTTCTTGGTGCAAGTCCAGATTAGCAGAGAAGATTTCACTTGTTAACTCTCCAGTGCTTATTTCATCCAGAGGCTCCCGAGAGCAAGAGCGTCTGTTACCTCTGCTTGTGCGGGCCCACTTTCTCAACAGACTCAAGCTCATTATACAAAAGGTAGAAAAATAAAACACACATGATTTGAGTTTGGCAGGAGCACAAATGCCTTTGAGATATTAGATTTTCCTGTTGTGTTGCCTAACTCAGCAAGAGTTGCCAGATCTGGAGAGTCCATGCTATTCTGTCCACATAGGGAAGCCCTACGTTGCAGTTGGGAGACCAGCTTGTAAAATATTTAGGTCTCAGACCGGCTGCTGTAAATTGTATAAACAACCCCCAACCCTCACTTGGTGGCTTTGCTCTCCGTGGTTTCAGTTACCACATTCATTTGTGGTCTAAAAATATTAAATGGAAAATTCTGGAAATAAATAATTCAAAAGTCTTAAATAACTTTTATTATAGCAAATTTTTCAAGAGAGAGAGAGAGAGAGAATTTTAATATTTATTTTTTAGTTTTTGGCGAACACAACATCTTTGTATGTGGTGCTGAGGATCGAACCCGGGCCACACGCATGCCAGGCGAGTGCGATACCACTTGAGTCACAACCCCAGCCCACATATTTTTATAATGTTATATTTTATTATTAGTTATTATTAATATCTTACTGTGCTAATTTATGAATTAAACTTCAACACAAATGTATAGGAAAAAACATATATAGGGTCCGGTACTGAGGTTGCAGGCATCCATTGGAGTCCTAGAACGTATCCCCCATAGATAAAGGGAAACCATGGTATAATCTTGGGTAAAATACCTCCATTAAAGTTCTATGCCTCAGTTTTCTTTGACCTGAATTTTCCGAGTCTCGGGCATTGTATAACAATTTCAGTAGAAAGGGATTTTGTGGTTTGTTTTTGTGTGGTACTGGGGATTGAACCCAGGGATGCTTAGCCACGGAGCCACATCCCATCCCTTTTTTATATTTTATTTAGAGACAAGGTCTCACTAAGTTGCTGAGGCTAGCTTTGAACTTGTGATCCTCCTGCCTCTGCCTCCCAAGCTGCTGGGATTACAGGCATGCAGCACCATGCCCTGCTTGGGATTTCGAATTTTAATTAATCTTTAAAAAATATTTATTTTTTTTAGGTGTAGTTGGACACAATACCTTTATTTTATTTATTTGTCTTTATCTAGTGATGAGAATTGAACCCAGGGCCTTGCACATGCTAGACGAGCGCTCTACTGCTGAGCCACAACCCCTGCCCTTGAATTTTAATTAATTTATATGCAAATAACTACATGGGGGTAAGGACTATCATACCAGAAGCACAACCCTGGGAAAGCTCCTTCCAGGACAACTCCTCCTCCATGAGCACAGGGAAGCTCAGGTGTGAGAAAGAGGCTGGTCAGATGCAGTCCACAGGGAATCAAACTAACACACGAGGCAGCCATGGTGACAGCGAGCAAAGATCTCTGTGCTTGCTGTGCACACGTCTCTCCTTCCACATTGTAAAAGAAAAAGGGGCGGCAAAAGGACACAAAATCACTGCTTCTTAACTGTTTGCTTCGACTTAAAGGCCTGTCTGGGTTCCCTCCACCCTGGGCAGCATTCCTAAGGGAGGGTAGGGGTGGGGTGTTTCCGGCAGTGGTAGTGATCCTGGCCCTCTGGTCACTCCCAGGTCAGGCACCCAGAACACACTCTTGCAGCCGCCATCTGGATCCCTGTGCCTGCAGCCGGGAGAGGGACAGAGGGTCTTCAGCAGTCAAATGAACAAGATGCAGCCAGAATAGCCCAGGAGGCCCAGAACCACTGCGCTCCCCGTCTCTCTCCAGGGACAGTGTGCTTCTCATGTACCATCCGCACAGCTTTTAAAACGAGGAAAAAGGTGATTTTTGTCATATTATGGAGAAAAGTACTCTTAAAGCACGGTAAATGAAACCACTTAGTGGAAGGGCTGATATCAAGTAGACTGCAAGGAAGGTCTGGAAAAACACACTTTCAGTAATGACAGAAAAACTGGAAGTAACCTCCAGAGATATTCAATTTAGATCAGTCTTATGCAAAATCAACTTTCAAATGTTTCTGTGGAAAAATTCAGATCTAAAAAATTAAAAAAAATATATGACTGAAGTCCCTGCTTGTGTCCCATGGTCCACCTCCAGCGGGGGGCGGGGAGAGCTTTCCAGTGAAGAACATGACACAGGCTGCTTTGTGTTCACAGAGGTGCTCTGCTGCTACCCGACTGGGCTGCAGCATTTGGGCCCCCTTTGGTCTAGAGCCTTCAGCCACCTACTGAAACAGCATTGAGAATGGTCTGAACGTGCATCATATCAAAAGTCCAGCTGAGACAGCTCATGTTGGCGAGAGCCTCATTCCTCAAGATTCCCCGAGTCAGATCTCTAGGAAGGGTGGACTCAGCTTGTGTCCCCGAGGCACCTTGGTCATGGAAGAAGAGCTTCAGAGTGGCCTCAGGTCTATAAGAGCCACTGAGAAGCAGCAGGAGCAGTACTTCTGAGTTCCTTCCAACGCCTCTGGGAGCCCATGCTGGGCATGGGCTCCTTCCTGCCGTCCACGTGGCAGGTCCTTCTTGGACACCACAACTGGGGAAAGTTCCAGACGAGATGTGATGTGTCATTTTCTAAGACAAGGGAATGTATGTAACCGATCGCATTTCCCCGTTGGTCTCCATCCCCAGGAAATTTAAAGCTGGTTATGTGCATGTGGGCAGTAGAGGTTCCCAGTCCTAGATGTCTGATTTATACTTTTTCCTTATCTTCCCTTACTAATACCTGGTCATTTTATTTTTTATGTTATATTAGAGGTTTACAATGCTGTCCGTCAAAACCTACTCTGGAAGAAGTCAGACCGTAAATATAAATTATTTTCCTTCCTCTCTACCTTAAAGTAATCAGAGTCCTGTCTTAGAGGAGTTATTCTGAAACTGTGGGTTCAACACTGAAAACCCAGGTGAGTATTGAGACCTGTCTCACACCTTCCCCAAAGCGCTCCCCCAAGCTCACGGCACATTTGTCCTGTATCTAATGTCACTGTGGAAGGCAAAGAGCCCTAAGAGCAAACTTAGTCAAGAATCATTTCTGTCGAGTGGAGACCAGACGCTGCACTTCAGGAAACAGCCGTGGAGCCCTGTCATCAAGAGGCAGGCTGTGTACCTCCACCTCATCAACTAAATCCTTCTCACACCAAAGCCTTAACCATGAGTGTGGTTCTCATCGCGTCTTCTTCCCTGTAAGCAAAGTCAGGGGAAAAAAAAAAAAAAAAAAGCTTGTGTGCTTGCTGCAGGCATATTCTGCAACATTAAGTGGAAGATAACCTTCAACTTAAGGCTGCTTCATTTTGTTTATGTTAATTGTAAACATTTCAAAAAAATGGTGTATGTAGGAAACCAGAAAAGCTTTCTCCAACACCCGTTTTAGGTCCAAATTAGTTCACAAATGAGTTCAAATGTTTTCTTCCCCTGAGCCTTATTTCTCTGTTTTGAAATTCTTCTCATTCTGCTTATGAGGATCATAACTTATCATGAAATATAATCTGCCTTCTAGAAGATAAGAAGATAGGAAGTCCCCAACTGAAGAGTTTTAAATTCAAGTTCAGATTGTGACATGAAACAAAGGCTGTGTTGCCAGTTCTTACTGGGACGCTTTTTCCTGACACTAAAGGACTGTCTGGTTCATGAAAGGTAGATAGAAGATTAGCTTGGTCAATGCAGACAAATCTTTGGAAACTAGATGGGTACTTTTTAAAACCTAGACATTCCCTAGATGGGAGAAACCTAGCTCTCTTTCCATGTTTGTTTGATCTTCTTTTTCACTGAAAGCCATGGTTTACATTTTCTCTTGGTTGTGTGCATGTTAAATTAGTGTTAGTTGACTGATAAATATTGCATGCATGTTTATATTGTAAACCATATTATATATGAGGTAAATAAAATGCATTGCTTTTTTATATTTCAGGAAATTATGGTCACAGAGCAATAGACTTTGAAGTAAAGTGACTGTCACTAAAAAAGTTCAAAAAATAGTAATAACGCTATAGACACTGTCACATAAAAGATTAGAATTAGCTAATAGATTTCTCTTTGAACCAAGTACAGTTAAGATTGTTTTCTTTTAAAAATGTCCACAGTCGGGTGCTGCGACTCATTCTTATAATCCTAGCTCCTCTGGAGGCTGAGGTTTTCATTGACAGAGGAATGTGCCCAGTGCATTCTCTGCTTACAAGCGAACCACCATGCACACAGGTGCTGAAGAGAGCAACACCTCCCCAAGAGGCAGCCCAGGCAGATTCCCCAGGAGGGCTTCCTGAAGAAGACACTGCTGTCCTAGGAGGGGCCAGCTCCAAGCCTGCTGTTGTCCCTCCAGTCCTCCCAGTAGGACGAATGTGGCCTGTAGGACACTGATGCTGTAATCCCCACCCTGCATCATCAAACTTAGAACACAGGAGCAGGTGTGTAGCTCCGTGGTTCTACATGAAAAACCAGCCTCTACCTCAGAGCAAAGCCTGTCCAAGGAAGGGACATGACCTTTGTCCTTGAAAAGACCCACAGAGCACTCCTAGGCACATTCCCACCCTGCTAAGTTGTTTATCTACAAATAACAGGAGAGATCTGCTGCGCCAGGTGTCCCTGACTCAGTCAGGCTAGGTGGGGATCCATAGCAGCCCCCTAGCAGCCACCCATCAGCATGAGACAGGGAAATACCTGGGATGCCAGATGACCCCCCCAGTGGTTTATGGTGGTTGATAACATGTTGGGAAACCATGTAGTTCAGCACGTACACCCCTCTTGGCTTAAACCAATCAGTTCAAATGAATACCCCTTTTGTACTGACCAATCACCCCTAGACAACTTGTTCCCCCCAGGGAATGTGCTAATCATGTTTTAGAGTTGTTATTTGATTTTCCCGTGGTGTGTGATGATTTGCTAAGAGATGCTATGATGTATGTGAAGTCCCTGCCCTCTCCAAAGAATATATAAAACTGCTGCAAACCCTGGGCTCGGGGCCTCTCAGCGTCACCAGTTGCTGTGTGCGCACGGAGGACGGAGCTAACTCGGCTAGCTTGCAATAAACACCTCTTTGCTGCTTACATCGATCTTGGTCTCTGGTGGTCTTTTGGGGGTCCCGAATTCGAGCATAACGTACACACATATTCTGTTGCCAAAAAAATTTTTATAGGATTTAGAGGATCATCAAGTCTGGGATCCTTATTTAAAGCTACATTCCTGTGTCTCAGCTCCAACAGCAGTGAATATCAAAGGTGTGTCTCTGGCATGCCCCAGGCCTCTCGTGTCTCTGTCCTGCACTTGGTATTACAGCGAGTGGCTAGCATCTCTGTCTCTCCTCCTGTGCGTCCTGAGGGGAAGGGGCTCTATCTTTTTTTATCTTCCAATAACTGGTCCATAGCACAGCATTTTGTGGGAACTAAGTTTAAAAAATAAAATGGATTTTCAGGAAAGACGTTTTTCTCAACATCCCCTTAGTTTGAGACAGTCTCAGCAAATTGCCCAGGCTGGCCTCAAACTTGGAATCCTCCTGCATCAGCCTCCCAAGTAGCTGGGATTACAGGCATATGGCACCATGGCTGGCTCATTTTCCTCTTAATCAAGATTCTATTTATTGCATATCTTTTTTTTTTGTTGTCTTTGTTTTTGCTGATGTTGTTATTCTGCCCTTTCTGAAAAAGAGAAATAATGTTTAAAACAATAAAAAAGAATCATCATGGGCTGGGGGTTGTGGCTCAGTGGTAGAGTGCTTACCTTGCACGTGGGAGGCACTGGATTTGATCCTCAGCACCACATAAAAATAAATAAATAAAATTAAGATCTTATTTTACAAGTAAAAAATAAAATAAAAAAGAATCATCAAACCCTCACCCAAGCTACCTATCTTTCTGCCTCCAGCTTTTGATTTTTCTGATATTTCATTGTGGATAACTTCTTTTTTAAAAAAATAAAAAATCATTACTATGTATCTACTTTGGAATTTTTCAGACCCTCAACTTTATTATAGATCGGAATTTAAAAATTTTTTTTATCATACCTATACAAATTTTCCGAACAACTTGAGTATTATTCTTATCTTTTATGTTCAAAGTTTTAATTTAATGTACTGAACAAAAATTCATTGATTTCCAAGGGTTTTCTTCTATTAGAGGTCAAATACAATTCACCAGTTTTCCTATTCAGCTTTCTGAAATTCCGTTGCTTCCTTTCCAGGTTGTTTGAAGTTAACGTGTTTTTGGTATCTTGGAATAAAGCTACAGAAAGCTGATATAAGGTGATGTGACTGGGCTAAGTGTTGCCCACATACCTGGTAAGACATTTCTGAGTGCGTCTGTGAGTGTGCTTTTGGAAATAATGAACATTTGAATGAATATCTTGCATTGCCACTGAGTTGTTTAGATTATTTTGAGCGGGGAAACTTGGGCTACATGATGGGTCCTCTGTTGTAGTTTTCACGTCCCTGGTAGAATGCTGGCCTAGGGTAGACACTTTACATAGGGGCTGGAAAGCTCTGGATATAAAGACCTGATCTGAAGTCTCTGCTCTGCCACTAAACTGCTCTTTGAACTTGGCAAGTTAACATACATTTCTGTGTCTTAGTTCACTATTTGTCAAGTTGTAGGGCAGTAGGTGACTTTTCCTGTTTTGAAACAAATAGTTCAATATTTGATTATGTCAAAGCAGTTTTATATCCTAGATGTATCATGTAAAAATTTTTGTAGTATATGAATGTGTATTTATGCTTAATAGTA
The DNA here is from genome assembly GCF_048772815.1 of Callospermophilus lateralis. Classification (NCBI taxonomy): domain Eukaryota; kingdom Metazoa; phylum Chordata; class Mammalia; order Rodentia; family Sciuridae; genus Callospermophilus; species Callospermophilus lateralis. The sequence continues at coordinate 5,682,645 of NC_135318.1, read as the reverse complement.
CATCAGCCTGTACTAAAAACACTTCAACAATTTTAGTGATGTTTTGAGCAAATTTACCAAGCCATTCTTAGGTCATTTACTTTTTCATTTTGGTGATACCTTTCCTTTACCATGAATACCCTGATAATGAATTTGAACCTAAGCGCTGAGAAAGCTGATCCCCCTGGCCTCACACAAAAACTGTTTTTCAGCAGCTGAGTAGGTTTTATACCACTTGATCCACACTTCACTGGCTGTCCTTGTGCTGTTGAAAGTCATCTGCAGTATATTTGGTTAGGAAGATGAAATGTGTCTGGGGGTTCTAGCAGTATGATATACATCTAATACTCCTTATCTTTACCAGGAGATTTTGTTTTCCCCAGGATTTTTCTTTTCCTCTTCCTCTTTCTTTGGGTTAAAATTGCTAGACTATAATCAAAGAGTCGTCAAAATGATCAGTTTTCAGATTGAGGTTGTAAGAAATCTGGTTCAATACATATGCTGTTACTGAAAAATTATAATAATGGATGTGAAGGAGGCCCTCTTTTACTCATCAAAATGAGTTATCTTTTAATTTGATCTTTGTCTACTTTGTACTATATAATCTTTGACTTGGAGCTTTGTGAATAGAATATCTTGGGGGAGAAAATGCTCAGGTGTTTTTGAAATATTTGGTCCACTGGTGTAGCAAAGAAATGCACTTTCAAGTCTATGCACGAGAGGTAGAAACAAGATTCAGACAATAAAGGAGAAGGCTTAACTGAGTGTCATGCTTCCCAGTTACCCAGACTCCTGTATGTACTAGAAAACAGGGGAAGTGGTACATGCCTGGGGTTAGACGCTACTCAAGTGTACAGGAACATCCTTGGATGTGCTACTAGGGTCTCTCTAGTATCCATATGCTACTCTCTTGGAGAGGACAGGAATATCATCTTGTTCACTCTGCTATTTCCAGTGATAGCCCATTACCTGTCACCTATAGCAACTCAATAAACATTTTGGGAATAAATGAGTCAGTGAATAATAACCAATACTTAGAGAAATCTTGATTTCATGAATTATATATGCAATTGAATATATTCTCAAAAATAAAATAAAATAAATCTTAAAAATTAAAAAAAAATATATTTTCAAACAGCTCAGTGAGCCACTCAATTATATTGGTCCATTGATTTCATCTTGATTTTGTTATTTGTGAATTTTTTAAAAACTAAAGTGGTATTTCTAAAATTCCTAATACTAATTAAAGCTAATTCCGTATATTCATTTAGGTTGTTTCATATTTGCTTAATTCTCTAGATGGGGGGCTGGGGATGTGGCTCAAGCGGTAGCGGGCTCACCTGGCATGCGTGTGGCCCGGGTTCGATCCTCAGCACCACGGCGGCAAAGATGTTGTGTCTGCGGAAAACTAAAAAAAAAAAAAAAAAAAATCTGTAGATGGGGACATCAGTAGTAAATTAGAAGAGTCAAGACCCCAGAAGGAATACTCTTCTCCCTAATTCTGGCTCACCTTTGAGCCCTCAACTTTCTTTACACTTTACACTGGTTGAACTTGTCTTGGGAGCAGTGGGAAACTTTCCCTGGTCAACCTTCTTGTTCTCTTTGCTACTTTCTTAAGGGTGATAAAAATCGTAGTTTGTGCTAAAGCGTTATGAAAATACCCATGGGTGAAAACCTTGTTCAGAATTTCTACCCTGTCAACCAGGAGTGATGGCTCATTTGGCTCCGCTGATATTATTTCCCTAGGTGGATCTTTGACTTGGAGCTTTGTGAATAGAATATCTTGGGGGAGAAAATGCTCAGTTTGTAGATACAAATATATTTTGTATCTACCAGGCCACAGAGGAGACCATTTTTCAAGGCACAGATGTATCTAACTTTCTATAGAAATACTGTTAACTGGGAAGGCTAACAATTTGTGAAATTCAAGTCCCCATTATAACCCACTGTGTACATCTTTGGAAGCAGTGTTGACTTTTCTAAATGAAAGGCACTTTCAGCATGCTGATTACTTTGTAACTCATTCTCCCCCTTTCTAAATAAAGCATATGTCTTCTCTAGAAATCTAAGATGTATTTCAACTTGGAAAACCAGAGACTTATGAATTGTACACATTTTTAAGTGAAAACCAAATTTTTTTTTTTACTAATTTGTTTGCCTGAAAAAATATTTATGCCCCAAACCCTGACAAATACCTTTATTCAGAATAGTTTTGTGTTTTTATATCTCAATAGGAAGAAACCAGGCATCGAAAACACTACTATAAATTTATTCAAATTATATTTATGAGTCTGGACATAATTATAACTCTGAAAATAGTAAACTTAGTTCAAAAATTAAATCTGAACATTGCTTATGTGTAATTTAAAATATTTTAAATTAAAAAGATACATGTGGCTGGACATTGTGGCTCACACCTGTAAACCCAGCAACTTTGGAGGTTGAGGAAGGAGGATTCCACAAATCCTCAAGGCCAGTCTCAGCCACTTAGCAAGGCCCTAAGCAACCTTGAGAGACCCTGACTCAAAATAAAAAATAAAAAGTGCTATAGATGAGCTCATCGGTTAAGCACCCTGGGTTCCATTCCCAGTACCAAAAAAGAAAAAAAAATCACATGTATACATTTGTTTCTAGTCTTCTTTTTAAACTAAACTAAAATTTTTCTTTTATTTATTTGTTTATTTATTTACTTCTTCTTTTTTTTTTTTTTTTTTTTTTTTTTTTTTTTTTTTTTTATGGATCTTGCTATTGCCCCAACTGGTCTTGACCTTCTGGGAATAATTAATCTTCCTTCTTTGGCCTTCTGAGTAGCCAGGACTACAGGCATGTACCACCATGTCTGGCTTAAATAGTAGTTCTTTTTTTTTTTTTTAACTGATAAAATTTTTTATTTCACTTTTGAGTTTTTACACTTTTTCCTGATTATTCCATGTAAGGTGAAACTAGAACTGTTTAAAAGACATACACAAATCTAGTACATCAATAACCGGGGATTTTTCTTTTTTTGCTATACTATTTTCACAACCACAGGTGTGCTTGCTAGGCAATATAACCATCACAGAAGCAAACATTAGGCAGAATACTGGTAAGGAAAACAAAGCAGAGAGCTACCAGATATACAGACAGCTTGGTTCCACATTCACTACTGCATTTTCAAGCGCCAAGTTAAATAGTAGTTCTTAACAAGCGCAAAACTATTAATTTGATGATAGATACTTGAAAACTTCTGATAGATGAATTCAATATTCTTTGACAGATTTATGTCTTTTGATGCATAAAGTTGTTTCATGGGCATTCTATTTCATTAAAGCATAGTTTAATGGATATTTTCATACATGAGGTCATTACTCCTAGTGCTGTTTATTTGAAGTTCCTTGTTACATATACTATTTTATATAAGTTGTAACAATTCTCCTTATAATTATAGTGAAAGTCACTCTTTCAGCAAAACCTGCTCAGCAAGCTATCAGAATTAAGTGTCTTGCTTGTTTTCCTTTGGAAACATTTAATATTTAGAGTCAACGAAAATGTTGTTATGAGGCTGTCACTGATACCTTGAAAATCAGAAATGTGAGTGGATCTCATATTTCTGAAAGCTCTCACTTGCATTTCATAAGTGGTTTATCTAGGAATTGTGCAAACAATGGCACACAGGGAAGTAGATGGTGGGTGTGGCCCTTGTGTATAGATCTGGGTGTGTTCTGAGTGTTCACATTAGTTTGCTGTTTTATTTTATCAAACAAATTCTTTTTTTTTTTTAATATTTATTTTTTAGTATTTGGTAGACACAACATCTTTGTCTGTATGTGGTACTGAGGATCGAACCCGGGCCGCACGCATGCCAGGCGAGCGCGCTACCGCTTGAGCCACATCCCCAGCCCAACATACAAATCTCTTTCTCATAACATGAACATTTTTTAGGCCGTGAAATAGAATTCATTATTTTGTTACATTTTTCTTTACAAGAATTTTTAATGAAGGAAATGTATATATATTTTGTAAACAAGCAAGTGAAAAATATTTGATGGAAAAAATAGTCAATCAAGAAAAGGCTGGGCTGGATGTGGTGGCACATGTCTGCAATCCCAGCAGGATTGAAAGTTCAAGGGCAGCTTGGGCAATTTAGCAAGACCCTATCTCAAAAGAAAATTTAAAAAGGGCTGTGGCTCAATGGTAGAGTGCTTGCTTAGCACATGGGAGGCACTGTGCTCAATTCTCAGCACCACATACAAATAAATAAATAAAATAAAGGTTCATAAACAACTAAAATATATGCATATATTTTAAAAAGATTATTTTTTTGAAGGGCTGGGGATGTCGCCTTGAGAAAGTAATTTTTGAAGAAAAAAACAAAAAGAGCTGGAAAAGAGAGACAAACTTTAAATAAGAGTGAATTTGGACCGTCCAATATCCCACAATTAAGAATCCCACAAAGAGAGAACAGAGAAAATGAAGGGGAGAAAATTATCCAGTAATGAGAAAACGTCCTTGGACTGAATGTTACATGTTTCTAGATTGAGGAGACCCTTGGAAAACACTCCTCACTAGTGAAAGAAAAGTGACCACAACACTCGGAGCAACCAAAAGATCTTTATTGCAGCAGTGCAACAAAGAGAAAAGAAAGAAGGAAAGGGAGAGAGAGAGAGAGAGAGAGAGAGAGAGAGAGAGAGAGAGAAAGTCTACGCAGGAGAGACAGAGAAAGCAAGAGAGATAGCAAGAGGGGGGGGCTGGCAGGAGGGAGTTTTTATAGCCCAAATCTAATGGGGCCTCTGGGTCTGCAAGCTGCCTTGTTGGCCCAAGGGGGGTTGAGTGCTCAGTCCTTGAGCGGGACTTGACACAAACAGGTGATAAAGGACCAGATAGAGGGGAGTTTGAGTGCGTGGGCTATCTTGCAGCCAACATCTGTTCAGCCTGCCCTGCAGACAACACAGTTCAGCCTGCTCTGCACCCAACATTCCTCCCTTTTTGTTTTTCTAAGTGACATGGGGGACAGCGTAAAGTCCTCTGGCTACTTCGTGCTTAATGGTGGGCGGTGTTAGACCTAGAAGGGGAAGTGGAGGAATGTTCAGGGGGACAGGTCTGAGAACACCAGGGCAGCCAGAAATAACACTCAGTGGCTACAGGCAACTACTGTGGTAGGGGTAAAGTCCATAAAAGTTCCTTGAAGCCACAAGTCCTGGATGGTATCAAACCAGTCCTGGATGGAGGAGATTCTTGGTATCAGCCACTGGTCCTGTAGCAGGGACTCTAGGAAGTATTGGAGGTGGCTTGGTTGAATCCAGTAATGTTAAGGGTGACAGCCCGATTGCAGCCAGTGGAAGGGCAATCGCCTTGACCCATAAACTGAGAGTGGGTGGTGTCATCCTGGTGCCATGTCACTTGGTTGTAGAAGCGGTATCTGTGGTTTGAGATAAAAACTTGAGAGAGAATAATGATTAATAAATGAAGAAGAGGGTTGGCGAGAAATTTTGAGTTTGGTGGGCATGGTGGAAGTCCAGGACTGGACATTTGGAACAAGTGCCTTTTTAAGGTGGGAGACATGGTACCAAGGGAGTTTAGGTTTGATGCTTCCTTGTGGGGATACTGTAGAGCAGTCAGAATAAGCAGAGTGGACGTGCTGGAGAGTAGTTCTCATTCCTAGGAAGTGAAAGAGAGGTTGTGAAAACTGGAAAAAGGGCTTAGAGAGGCTTTTAGATGGGCACAGTGTTTCTGGAGCCAGAGGAGTTGGTCATGAGTCGTAGGTGTCCATCTTGGGCATCAGGGCTGGTAGTCTTAAAGAAGTAGTTGATTGACCAGCTTGTTGGTGACTTTGTGTATCTGATCTTGCATGAACTTCTGTAGGCAGTTTAACAGACATGGTCCTATTAGGAGAAACAGAGAGAGAACTAATAGGGCTCCTGTGAGGGGGAGGAGCCAAGGCCATACTTAACTGAACATTCCTCATGGAGCCTGTGGGCCTAGTTGCTGTCTCCTCTTTTCTAGCTGTTCTCGTCCTTTATTACTCCCAGGAATGACTGTGTTTTGGCTTAACTGTTTTTGGTAGGTATTTAAGATCAAGTTGGTCAAAATTGACTTTGTTTCTATCTATTGTTAAGAGTCAGCCGAGTTCCCATAGGGGTCGCTCGTGATGGAACCTGAGAGCAGCTTCTTAGTTCTGCTTGTGCCATTTGCACTAGGATGGATCCAGGTCTTGCTTGACCATGTGGCTTCCCTTGGAAGCATCAGGGATGTCTCCTGTCTCCAGTGACCCTCCTATTCACAGCAAATGCACTGATTGGCTTTTCATTCTTCAGTGGTCTCATTAATCTCCCTGATCAGGAGGTCATGTGGCCCAGAGTTGGATTCAGACTGACTCAGAGGGCCAGAGCCAAATATTGGTTTTCTTGGCCATTTTAATTTAACTTTAAGTCTTGATCATAAACATCCAGCAAAGTCAGTTTCACCCTAAATTAAGAGTATTGGGCTTTAGCTGAAGTTTGGCCTACTTTGGAGTCATTGTGACATGTAATAAGATGGGAAGCACAGCCTTATCTCAGGTAAGGCTAAGATTTATAAATCTTATAAATTTATAAAGTGTTCTACTATCAAACTGATCTTTGTTTTTAAATATCATTTTATAAAGTTTATATATGTTGTTGCTTGATGTCACATGAATACTAGGTAATACAGTATATTATATTTAAATTGTACCCAGTGTATAGAACTTTATATTAATCTTATTGATAACAGGTCCAGTTATAGAACATTAAATGATATAAATAAATCTCCAATATGTTATTTTTATAAGCCTAAAATAACCATGCAACCTTTTGGAGAACACCAGCTTGATATACCTTTTTAAAGCTTCTATCTTAATGACATATACCTGGAAAATATGAATGCATTTAATATACAAAGAAGAGTAATAGTACCACAATTATTATTGATGTTTTTATATTAATCAAGTTTAGCTTTTAAAGAAATAACATATTACAATATTGCAAAAGAACAGTTGTTGTTTAACCATAGTTGTATATACAGACCTTCTTTAGCACTTACTTAAACCCTCCTATTTACTTAATAGACTCTCTTATCCAGAAACACATTTTCCTTCTATTAAATCCATACCTAGAACCTTCTAATTTCTCTTTCCTATCTGTTAACTCCTTCTTTATTCACACTTTGAAACAATCCTTGTAAATTTCTGAATTTAGGCAAATTATTCCATTTTAATAAGAGATATTTTGTTATTTGCAGCACACAATTAATCACATCTGTTGACCATTTCATGAAAACATGAACAATGTTTAAGTGTATAGAATTATACTGTTGTAGGGACAGACAAGGCAAGGCACCTAAGATAGTACTGAAGATAGGGAAACAGTTTTATTTGGTTGCAACCGGATTCAGAGGGCACTGCTTCTGTTGTAATCAATTAATCCCCTGAACCCCAAATTTAGGTTATTTTAGAATTTTGTACCCAACATGTAAGGGGAGGGGCTCAGAATTTCAGAGTCTGCAGAAGTTCACAAAAAGCAGTTTTTTTTTTTTGTTTTTTTTTTTTCCTCTGTTCTGGGCAAGTTAACCCTTCAAGGACACTTGGGAGGGGGAGAGCTTTTTCTTCCCTTTCTCTCCTCTTCCCCCCCACCCTCCCCACCCCCTCCAGCTGTTATCATGGAGCCCAGTTGGTAACTTCCTTATCTTAGACATGTAGCCTTCTCTGTGAAGCCCCAGCTGAAAGCCAGAGGCCTTGTTCACATATTTTGTGAAAAACTAGTAAGGGGGTGTCTAGCCTTTTGAGTGCTAATTTTTCCAGCCAGTGGGCAAGTAAAACAGGGCAACAGGAAAATAGGAAGTTTATCTACATTAAACCTTTTTGTAGAGTTTTTTTTGCTAAAAGTCCTAAAATCAGCCATGGTGAAGATTTCTGGAGAAGGTCAGTTAAGCCTTTTCTGTGGGCCTGGGTAAGGAGGGGAAGACAGGAAGGCGGGGCTGAGAGCAGCTGTGGATCTGAGAATGAGGAAGGAGAGATGTAAAAGAATAGGATTTTCCCTAGCAAGGAAAACTTGAGCAGTAGAACAGGTAGAGCAGAGGGGAGGATGGAAGTGAATATCCCAAAAAGCCTGTAAGGGACAATTCTTAGTGACCTGTTTTTAGTGATGACAAAGCAACTTTAAAGGCCATTTTCACCAGATCTCTGATAGGGGTCCAAGGGCTCTCCTCAGCTTGTTTGAGCTTTGGGTTAGCTGGTAAGAGGACCTGGTGAGACCTGGTGTGGGTGCTGACAGGAGAAGAGAGGAGTGAGTGGTGGAGGGATTCCTTCAGTACCTGCTACCTCAGGAAAGAGGCAATGGTTTGAGGAAAGGCGGTTGTTTAGTTTTTGATCTAGTGAGTGGAGAGGAGAAGTCAGGTTGTTCAGGTGGGGGAGACAGTGGAGGGGCTGGGGCAGAAGGTTGAGGGTGAGGACCTATTTGAGCCTGGTGATAGGGTGGAGATTCATCAGTAGGGTCAAAAGTAGTGGATGAGTCCGGAGGAGGAGAAGATTGGGGATTAGTGGTTGTAGGTGTTGTTTTGCAAGCTAGAAAAATTTGCAGAGGTCTGCAAGAGGTGCAGAGAGCACAAGCAAAAAGAAAGCTTTGATATAGCAGCTTTTTACCCATTTTTTCGAATGCTCACAGTAATTGTAGAGATCCCTCAGAATGGAGGGATCCAGGGATCCAAAAGGAGGGCCATCTGCTTTGGTTGTCTAAGGGATAAGTGGGCCAGGCCTGGGTGCTATATTTGATCAATTTTGGGGGTTCCATGTCTGGTGTCAAGGAGAGGGTTTTGAGGTTATCCAAGAGGCATTGTAGGGGAGAGTCGACCGGCAGAGAGGACACATTACCCACATCGCAAACGTAGTATAAGGAGGAGGGAAGGGGACGCAAACTTGGTATAGAGGGGAAGGAAGGAGACGCAACCGTAGTATAAGGGAGGAGGAGGAAACTGATTTATTGGCAAAAGGGGCGTCCCCGCTAGAGCCAAAAATCAGGAGTGCCTTAGTGGCAGGTTCGAGCTGCAGAGATTGGTCGTCACCGAATCCTGACAGTCGAAGCTCTCGTCCTGGACGGAGCTGGAGCCATGGGAGACCTTGGCCAAGGCTTTTCTTTTCAGGACCCCTCCTGGAGAGGCCAGAGACTTGCAGGGCCAGAAAAAGGGGAAAGAGAGAGACAGGGGAAGAGGGAGGAAGGGGAGGGTAAGGTTCTCTCTAGCAGCGGAGTCTTGAAGGTGTGAGGACTAGGATTTTAATACAGCCACAGAGACCGTGAAGGTCTGGGTGGACTGTGATGTTCAGTTCTCTGTTATGTGTCCCTGGAGGTTACACAGTCCTTTGAGGGAGACCTACAAAGCCAATGCTGGTAACTAACAGCTGGGAAGGGAAGGGAATAATTTTGAACCCAGGAGTCTATTCTGCCCTAGGAAGGAGTCCCTGAGGGCCACCGTAGCCTTAAAGGCTGTGGTGGGGTGTTTTCCTCCCCGCAGGTGGGCAAAGAGGTTTGCCAGACAATCAATGGTCAAATCCTCCTGACACCACCTTTGGGTTTAGGACTCCAGGAAGGGGAAACTCACCAATCAAAGGTCGGTGGTGGATGGAGTTCCGAGGATCAAGAAAATGGGTTCAGGCCTGGGTTCAGGCCATCCGGTGAGTGGCACTTCCGAAGGAAGAGGGACCCAAAAGTGGGTTTTAACCCTCTCCCGGGTTTCGGCACCAATGAAAGGAAAGTGACCACAACACTCGGAGCAACCAAAAGATCTTTATTGCAGCAGTGCAACAAAGAGAAAAGAAAGAAGGAAAGAGAGGGCGGGGGGGGGGGGGGGGGGGGGAAGCGCATGCAGGAGAGAGACAGAGAAAGCAAGAGAGATAGCAAGAGAGAGGGAGGGGGGGCCTGGCAGGAGGGAGTTTTTATAGCCCAAATCTAATGGGGCCTCTGGGTCTGCAAGCTGCCTTGTTGGCCCAAGGGGGGTTGAGTGCTCAGCCTTGAGCGGGACTTGACACAAACAGGTGATAAAGGACCAGATAGAGGGGAGTTTGAGTGTGTGGGCTATCTTGCAGCCAACATCTGTTCAGCCTGCCCTGCAGACAACACAGTTCAGCCTGCTCTGCACCCAACAACTAGAAGGAAAGACCTACCCCAGACACATCACCCAAATTCCAAAACATCAGTAAAAGAACAATCAAAATATTCCAGACAGGGAAGAGGGAAAATGAAGAAATACACCAACAGGTCATATCTAAAGGATAAGAAATTAAAACGGCATTTCTATTTATTTTTTATTTTTTGTTTTGCAGTGTTGGGGATTGAACCCAGGGCCTCCCACATGCTAGGCAAGTGCTTTACCAGAGCTACACCACTATCTGAAGTGGCATCTTTTAACAGCATCATTGGAACTTATAAGAGAAAAGAGCAATGCTTTCAAATTCTAAGAGAAAAGGGTTTCAGTTTAAAATTCCAGGCCCAGCTGAAGCAGATGTTATGCTGGGTGAACTTAGTGCCAAGCCCGCCCCCCCCCACCCCGTTCAAGGCAACAGCAGTTCACCATGGCCCCAAGGGCTGTCCAGCCGAAAGTTGAGGTGGGGACACAGCCCCCCCATCCATACTCTGGGCATCTAATGCAAGTGTCCTACTATGTCAGTGTCTCAACCTTTTTTCTTTTCACTAATGCCCCTCTTTAGGCTGTTTTAGACATGTTTTTTCCTTAATTATACTCAATCATAATTTTTTTTTAGTCTTCTCTTTTTTTAATTAAATTATTTATTCTAATTTGTTATACATGATGGCAGATTGCAATTCATTTATATTACACACATAGCGCACAATTTTTCAAGTCACTGATTGCACACAAAGTATTTCCACACTATCATGTCTTCATCCATGTTCTTAGGGTAATGATGTCTAACTCATTCCACCATCATTCCTCTCCTCCCCTCCCCCTTCCCCTCCCCCCTCCCTTCCCCTCCCTCCCTTTGCCTTATCTAAAGTTCCTCCATTCCTCCCATGCTCCTCCCCATCCCCCATGACCTTTATGAGTCAGCATCCTCATATCAAAGAAAACATTCAGCCTTTGGTTTTTGGGATTGGCTTACTTCACTTAGCATTATATTCTCCAGCTCCTTCCATTTACCTGTAAATGCCATGATTTTATTCTCTTTTAATGCTGAGTAGTGTTCCATTGTGTACATATATCCCAGTTTCTTTATCCATTCATCTACTGAAGGGCATCTGCCAATCATAAAATTTTACTACCATAGATATACTGTTTTTCTGTTTATGTCCTTTGGATATTTGTGCTTTACCCTTTCAAAGAGTAGGTTTTCTTACCTCCAAATTCCCTAGAACCAGTTTTCACTGCGGTTGATAAAGCATGTACTAATCTGTTCCCTAGAACTGAAAGTACCACCCAGAGGGTGGGGGTGGCTAGGGATCTCTATTAGAACAGTCCTGGGGTGGGGTTGGGTGTTGTTCCCGCTGTAGAACATCCAGGTGTTACAGTACAGGAGAGGCATGGAAGGAATTCCTCCGCGACTCGGAAGGAAGATCTAGGCTCAAGGTTTGCTTGGAGTCTGAGGACAGCTGGTACAGAGTGGAGCAGGGGACGCTGGGTCCACAACACCTAGGGAGGAAGGAGGTACTTTAGTTCCCATGAGAGTGGGTGGTTAAAAAAAACACAAGGCTGCCACATCCCAGATCCTGGCTTCCAGGTCTCTTTGAATATACTCCTTGCCATGGTGATGCCATCTGCCACGAGACCCCTTACCAGACTGGAGTAGGCGCCAGTGCCAAGCTCCTCCAGAACTAAGAGCTAAGTAACCTCTTTTCTCCACAAATTACCCAGCCTTGGGCATTTGTTACAGCAATGGAAAATGTACTAATAAACCGATAGAAAAAGCTATATGAGTTGAAAGTATTGGCTGTGGGAAGCAAAAGTCCCGGGTGAGAAGAGGTAGGGCAGGGATTTCTCTTAGTATCTTATAGGACTATTCATTTTTAAAAATTGTACATGTATTACTTTCATAAAAACAGAAATGAAATGAAATTCAAAAAACAAAAGCAAGAGAAAAGAAATGCCATAAGTTGTCTTCAGTGCTTCATTTTTTTTTTCATTTTCTTCCTGAGCAATCATTTAAATTTTTGTCGATGAACCTTTTTCATCCTTCATTCCTCTCCTCCCCCCTTCCTTCCCCTCCCTCCCTTTGCCTTATCTAAAGTTCCTCCATTCCTCCCTTGCTCCTAGTTGATCTTAGATATGCCATTCTTGGGCAAAGACTTTAGATATGAACATTCCTTATGGGTCTCCATCTAAAGAGCCCATCACCTGGAACAGGGCTGAGGAATTCCCTTGCTTTCCAAATCTTCTTCCTGGTCCCACTGTCACCTCCATAGTCCAGGCAACACTCTTTCTCAAACACAAAGTTGGCAAGTTTCTGATATTTGTAAGAAACCATAGTTGCCCTGACATATAAAAGAATGTATTTTATTTTTATTATGATATACAATCAATAAAAATTACCTCTGAACACTTGATTTTTATTTTGCCTAAATAATAAAATGGGTCTAGTAATGTTAGTTGTCATAGTTATTACTACTAACTAATATTAGTGAATTTAATTCACCATTTAAAATAGAAAAGGGGTTTTGGATTTGTTACTTGTAAATTAGAAAAGCTCTTAACAAAACCTAGTTGAATTGCTTGTTCTGGTACAAGAAACAGCATCTTGTGAATTATTTCTGTATTTGCTTAATTATAATGAAGTTCTTTTGTTTTTGTTTTAACAAGTAAAAGCTGTTGAGGCCTAGGGTGATGGTTCTTAAACATCAGTGTGTGCTTAAGAATGACTCATGAACACTGCAAAAATGCAGATTCCAGCACCTTTGCCCTAGAAATTCTGATTCTTCATCCTTTGGTTATTGTCCTGGTATCTGGGTTTTCCAACAAGCAACCTGGGCGATTCTAACAAAGATGATCCTGGGGGCCTACTGAGCACATGGCCTCAGACATACTGTATCAGACATACTTGAGTTGATTTTGTCTCTTAATTTATTTTTCAATGACACTCAAGCAATTCCAAAGGGAACAATTTTAAGTCTCTCTCAAAGAAGTATCTAGGGACCAGTAGCTGGATATATTTTACATAAGGAGCAAGAGTAGCTTTTATGCAGTAAGACCAAGTTCCTGGCTCCTGTCCTAGAATAATGTAGGATCCTTTCATTGGCTACCAGCTGGATATGAACCAAAAAGATAAATATTTGTGGATTCAGAAATGGTATTTAGAGAAATAATGTCCTGAAGAATAATGTCTAGTGGTGCCTGGAATTTTCAATATCATTAATGGGACTCAGTTTTAAATGTGTTACCAAGTAAGATTCTAAATTATCAATTTTACATTCATTTTCCTAGTTCCCACCTATGAAATCCTTATATAAATTACTGTTAGTCTTTTTAAAATCCTTTTCCTACTGTGTAGGTTGTAAAGACTCAGAATAGATACTGACAGCTAAAAACAAAATAATCAAACTTACCACAGTATATGCCAGCATCTAAGAAGAAAAAAATTCGAAACTAGTGTTATCCTACTTATTTCCATAAATGTGAAATTCCGTTAATGTTTTCAGGGAGGCAAACCAGGATTTTATTGAAATCATTTAAAGTCTTCTTTTTGTACTTCAAATATCCACCATGGGTGTTTTTGTTTTTTTTGCTTTTTCCTATCAATTCAGAGGGCTAAGCTACTAAAGCAACAACTTATTGTTAATTTACAATTGTACCTGGAAATCTACTTTAGTGATGACTTCCCTACCTAGTGCCACCTGTAATCCTACCAACCAATGTCTCCTCAAAGTTAGGGGCAATATGTCAGATGAGGGATCTAATAAAAATGTCCTTCTTTGGTGATTATTTCCACCCAATCTATATCCTCACTGTGAAACTGGCAATCTATTAACCTAGCTATACTTTTTAAAAAATTAATTAATTTATTTTAATTAGGTACCTATAGGTTTAATGATACAATTGGTTTAAGCTTCTTTGGGAATATTTATTATTTATTTAGATTTCCCATTAACTTTATAGTTTTGTGGTTTTACTGTCTTGTGATATATACAATATTTTAGGCCTAGATCATAATTTACATACAAAAACCCAAATAAGAGGGAATAACTATCAGCTTTCAAATAGAAGATAAATTAAAAGATAATTTGATGAAATCGAAACCAAGCCTTATCTGATTTTAAGGACACTCCTTAGCAGATGCCTCAAGTTCAGAAAGAGTCACCGGTCCTGGAGAGCAAGTCCTTTGGTGACAGAACTGGGTTAGATATGGTAACCATCAGTAGAGAGGGTTCTTGCTCCTAATTCTTCCCTATTGAGGACTTTGGTGTTGGTACTGTAAACTGTGGACCAAAACCGAGTATTTAAACACTTGGGTGATGGGGGGAGGGTTTAAGCAGAAGGGATCTATAACAAGATATGCTGCTTGACACAACCACCTGCAGAAGGACTGCCACCGCAGGCTTCCGACTATTACAGAGCTGTCCTCGGAACAGAGTGACCGTAGCCCCTTCCCCAGTGGCCCTGCCAGACTGTTTCGAGGAGCAGTGACACATCAGCATATTTCAGGAAGGGCACTCCTCCGAAAATGACAGACAGAAATAACCTGAAATATCAGGCGGAGCTCAGATACTGAGTGCTATGTCTGCAGCAGAAGCAGTGGATATGGGGCTGGTGGTGATGATTAGGACAGACCTGGGGTTGTTGATATTTAAGATGTCTCACAATTTGGACACAAATACTACCATGCAAATGTGTGGAGGCATGAAAAGAGTGGGTACTTTGTTTTTCTATGTCTAAAAGTCAGGGGTTACACACTGTGTATTCACTGCAAATAAGCACAAATAGCTATTTTGAATTGGACACATTCTCAGAAAAGTGAAAAGCCAGATATATCTATAAGGAAAATGGAAGATTTTCCAAGGACTCACAGATATAAAACAGAAATCTACACCAATGACTGGGAAATAATAGGCATTTTTTAAGAAGAAAGGTTGATCAGAGTTATAATGAATAAGAGGTAGTTCTGAAACCTGTGGCGCAACTGGGAAGCAATGCTGTTTTCCAAATTAGTGGACCATAATTAGTTTTGTTTGCATCTTTTAACCAAGTAAACCTAGTTTGAATGGAGGCTCAAGAAGACAGAGACAGAAATTCCCAGAAATTGTTGGGAATCATAGAGTTTTATGGGAAGACGAACCATTGAAATCATTTTGTTTTAATCTCTTAACACAGAGGCCAACCCAATGAAGTGGTTTGTTCTTCAGTACAGACCTGGGCAGCAGAGTCATAAAGCTACAGAGCCCAAACTCAGATGTGCATGCCGTTGTCACCTCCTGTTCAGATCCTTGGTGATTTTCTAACTAAGGAACACCAGGTCCTGAAGAAGGACTTTCTCAATTCCAAGGTTTGGTCTAGATTGGAGTTTCTAGATTGGAGTGCTGAAAAATGCTAACCAGTTTCCTGGACTTGTTATCATGTGTATAGTTCAATGCACTTCATCATCTAGATTATTCCAGCGTATAAAGGGCATAAAATAAGCAAAACAATTGCCCCCAAGAGCTCTAATTTCATGACACATACCAGTTTTACAAAACAAAGGCAGTTTGGCAGATTATTCATTTCTTCTGAGTGGTTTTTTCAAAGTTAAAAATAAGTTGAGAAGGGAACATTTTATGGTAGCAATCTTTAATTATCATAGCCATTTTTGGAGGCTAGGGCAATAATAGCACACTGCTACCCTGCCATCCTGTCACAAGTCAATACTGCTTAGTGCCTTATGCCTTGGTTGTAGTGACGCTTATTAACAATATGGTTGCTAGACCAGAAATGGTGCACACACCTAAACCCAGCTACTTGGGAGGCTGAGGCAGGAGGATTATGAGGCCAGCCTGGAAACTTAGTGAAATCCTGTCTCAAAATACAGGGATGTGGGACTGGGGATATAGCTCAACTGGTAAAGTGCTTGTCTCGCATGCATAAGGCCCTGGGTTCAATCCCAGCATCACTTAAAAAAAAAAAAAAAGATTAACTAAAATATGAGGGCCTAGGTTGTGGCTCAAGTGGTAGCACGCTCGTCTGGCATGCGTGCGGCCAGGGTTCGATCCTAAGCACCACATACAAAGATGTTGTGCCCGCCGAAAACTAAAAAATAAATATTAAAAAATTCTCTCTCACTCTCTCTCTCTCTCTCTCTCTCTCTCTCTCTCACTCTCTCTTTAAAAAAATAAAAAAAATAAAATTTAAAATATGGGGCTATGGGGCTGGGATTATAGCTCAGTGGTAGAGTATTTGCCTAGCATAGGTGAGGCACTGGGTTCCATCCTCAGCACCCCATAGAAAAATAAACAAATACATACATAAAATAAAAGCTAAATTCTTTAGAAAAGAAATATGGGGATGTGGCTCAGTGGTAAGGAGCCTCTGGGTTCAATCTCCAGTAGTGCAAACAAAACAAAAATCAATGTGCTGCTGTTTTAACCTCCTTTACTCATGTTATTAGTCCTAGTACTAATATTTCTAGTATCTTTTAAAATAACCTAGCCTATTATTAATTTCATGCTCATCATCATAGCCCTCCTATGAGCAAGGACAGTATGTAGGGGAAACTTAAGGCACAGAGGTGTTAAGCCCTTTCTAAAACTCACAGCTATTTGGTGCAAAAGTCAGAATTAGGATTCAGATATTTGGTTTCCAACCACTTTTCTTCTCTAGCATTTTCTTTCAAAGTTAAAATAATGACCTTACTTAGTAGTTTTCTTGTAACACCTTTCTCTCTGTATGGTTGTTTCTTTTTTCAATTATACACACCAGCCTGGTGTGGTGGTGCATGCCAAATAATATAAAAAAAGGGCTGGGTATGTGGCTCAGTGGTTAAGTGTCCCTGTTCAATCCCCAGCAAATAAATAAATAAATAAACCAAAAATCAATCAACCAACCAATCAATTAAAGGCACTCTCTTTTAACATACTGGGGATCAAACCTAGCACCTTACACATGCTGGGCAAGAACTCTACCATTGAGCTATACCCTCAGTCCCTTTTAAAATTTTATTTTGAGACAGGGTCTCATTAAATTGAAGAGGTGGCCTCAAACTCTGGATCCTCCTGCCTGAGCCTCCTGGTTTGCTGGGATTACAGGCAAGCGTCACCAAGCCAGGTGCATCGTTTTATCCCACACAGTTCCTTGGACATAGTAACTTCTCAATAAATATATATATATTTAAATTTTCTTTAAGAGAGAGAGAGAGAGAGAGAGAGAGAGAGAGAGAGAGAGAGGGGGAATTTTTTAATATTTTTTTTTTCTTTAGTTCTCAGCGGACACAACATCTTTGTTTGTATGTGGTGCTGAGGATCAAATCCGGGCCGCACGCATGCCAGGCAAGCGCGCTACCACTTGAGCCACATCCCCAGCCCTCAATAAATATTTTTAAAAGTTATGAACCTGGGAATTTCTTTTATAGGATGGGTGTTATCTGAGGTAGGATGGTGAAACATTACATATAATTAGTTCAATTCTTCCCCTTTCATTCCTGTTTAATACTGGTCAGAAGGCTTGCATCCAACTTATGCTCTCATCACTGAGTTATTAGTATAAAATGTGGGACTCAGTTTCCTTATCAGAATGAGGAAGGTGTAGTTTTTTTTTTTTTAATAAAGATATACTTGACAAATATAGTGATTATTTTTACAGTGTGTAGAAATCAGACTTTCAAGTCCCCACCGTCATGGCAACTCTAGGTCACCTTGGCCCATGCTGAATGGTTCTAATCTGATTTGTAACCACACATTCTTACAAATTTTAGAGTTAAGAGGAACTGTCCTTATCTCCCAGAGTTTCAGGATCTGGTCACAAAAGTCTCCTGGGTTCCTCCCACCAACATTATCTTGAGCCTGAATTTCTCCTTCAGTTAATAGGTAGTTTGCTGAGGAATGTGACATATCCTGTCCATGTAGGCCACATAGGGCTGCAGATAAATTGCTTCTTGGAAAATAAAGAATGTGGGGGTCAGTACAGTAGGCCCATTTTATAGAATTTTCTTTACTTCATGTTCCCACCATCCTCATCTGTTCCCTAGTAGTTTTACCCCTGAGGTATATCCTTAGCCTTTTTTTTTTTTTTTTTTTTTAATTGTTGTTGTTGTACTGGGTCTGAACCCAGGGCCGCCCAAACACCAGGCAGATGTTTAACCATTGAGCCACATCACCAGCCCCAATCCCCAGTCCTTTTAAATTTTTATTTTGAAACAGGGTCTCCCTAAGTTGCTGAGGCTGGCCCCAAACTTGTGATCCTCCTCCCTCAGTCTTCAGAGTAACTGGGATCACAGGCCAGTGCTATCATGGCTGTCTCTTGTAACCCGGATTGAACTCAGGGACACTCAACTACTGAACCACATCCCCAGCCCTATTTTGTATTTTTTTATTTAGAGACAAGGTCTCACTGAGTTTCTTAGCGCCTTGCTGTTGCTGTGGCTG
The DNA here is from genome assembly GCF_048772815.1 of Callospermophilus lateralis. NCBI lineage: Eukaryota > Metazoa > Chordata > Mammalia > Rodentia > Sciuridae > Callospermophilus > Callospermophilus lateralis. The sequence continues at coordinate 5,664,127 of NC_135318.1, read as the reverse complement.
GATGTGAATTTGTGATCCTCCTGCCTCAGCCTCCTGAGCCAGTGGGATTACAGGCATGTGCCATGACACCAGGCTCAGATATATTTTTTAAAATATTTTTTTTAGTTGTAGACGTACACAATACCTTTATTTTATTTATTTATTTGTATGTGGTGCTGAGGATTAAACCCAGTGCCTCACACCTGCTAGGCAAGCACTCTACCACTGAGCTATACCTCAGGCCCTAGAGTAAATTTCTTGGATGGTTATTTTTATGTGTTAATGCAGTTGGCTAATGGTGACTCAGAGAATGGGTAAATCATTATTTCTGGGTTTGTCTAGAAGAGGGTATTTCTGGAAGAGATCAGCATTTGAATTAACAGAGTGAGGAAACCTGCCCTTCTCAATGTGGATGGACATCCTCTGATCTGATCTACTGAAGGCCCAATGGAACAAAAGATGGAGGAAGATAATTTGTTCTCTCTGCTTGAGTTGGGATGTCTCTCTTATGGAGTCCTTGGGCATCGGTGCTCCTGGCTTTCCTGTTCAGAAGAATCCCACCTTTGGCTCCTCTGGTTCTGAGGGCTGGGCTTAAACTGGAACTACACCATCTGCTTTCCTGGGCCACCAGCCTGCTGAGGGCAGACCTGAGACCCCTTGACGTCCATAATTTCAAGTGAATTCCTCATAATACATCTCTTCCTATGCATCTCTGTTTATTCTATTGGTTCTCTGGAGAACACTGACTAATGCAGTATTTCTTAGGCTTCACTTTGTATCAACCAGAGTACTGAGCTCTGTAGCAAGGTATGCTTTTATCACCCATGGAACTGGTGGCAATATTATGTTCATTTCACATGGAAAAAGAGGCTGAGAAAGACTTTGCCCAAGATTTTGTAGCTAAGGAATGAGTGCTGGAGACAGTCAGAACCTAGTCTGTCCAGAGCTATCACTTATCACGTAGCATTCTGCCCCAGACCTTACGACTGACACACATCAGTTTCCCAGATGGCGGAAATCCTCCCTCTTCTAAAAATTAAGGTAAATAATTTCATGTAGTCACGTCTAATAGAGACAATGATCTCCACCAAAAAAAAAAAAAAAAAAAATTCAGCCCAAGGAAATTTCCTTTTGCAGACAGTATTTGTTCTAGCTCTGGGGCTGTATCTTTATGCTGCCTACTTTAGGTTGCAATATGTTTCCACACCCACCTTTTAAGTTTTTAAAATGGAATTTTAATTTTTTCCTTCAGTTTGTATGCTGAGCCACCTGTACACTTCCTCTACACTTTCCCAAAGTGGAGAAAAGGAGGGGGGGGGGGAGGGTTATTCTAAGATTATGTTAATAGAGAGATTATTGGGATAATACATCTCAATGAGCACTTTATTGAACAAGCTTGCCTTCTAATTGGTTACAACTCCCATTGAAACACTATGCCAGAGAGAAGGAAGGTCTTGGTTCTTCATTTTTCCTTACATCCTCTATTCAGGGATGAGAAACTATCAAATGAGGATTAAGTGGACCAATCTAAGAATATTAGACAGGGATTGTGATGATTAGGTAATTCCCCTCTTTTCAGAGAGACAACTGAGGTCCTCAGAGGACATACTGTGTGTGTTCCTATCGGAACTGTCTTATCCTAGACCCTAGAGTGGTCATCAGCTAAATGCAGCAACCTATGGAAATTTCTGGACAGGGTGTAAAGGTGAGGAAGAAGGCCTAGTGTTTAAGTGGTGGGATCTGGAGATTACTTGGCTTCCAATCCCCTGCTATTTAGCTCTTGGTTAAGTTAGTTAATTTTTCTGTAACTCAATTTCTTTGTTAGATCAAAAGTGTTTATGGGACTAAATGATTATCTTACCTTTAAAATATCTAAAGCAGTGTTTACAGCATTGAAGTATGAGGTTAAACACTAACTAAATGTGTTATTTCTACCCCCAAATTCAAATCCCTTAATTTTGAGATTGCCTGATAGTCTCCTATGGCACTTCTTTATCCTCTTTTGAGTTTTTCTAGTAGCTGATGCTGGCATTTTCAAGGAGCTCAAATGGTTTACTTTTATTAAGTTTTGGTCAAATAGAGCAAATATACTCGTATGACATACAAACGCCCTAGGTTGATGTGGACACGGTTCCAGAGTCTGGGGAGAACCCGCATGGGTGCAGAGATGCTCGGAAACCACCTTTCTTTCTGAGGGGGCGAGACCTTTAACGCGCAGCTGGCGACCGAGGACTTCGACTTTTAACACAGAAGAGGTGAGACCTGTTACCAGTCGCCGGCCGGTCCTGGGCTGGGGGAAGGCCCAGGTGGGGCTGCAGGTGGCCAGAGGGGTGGACCACAGGCACTGTTCTCCAGTCCTGGCTTTTACACAACAGTCTGGGCACAAAGGGACTTCTTAGCTACGCCACTTTTTGGTTTGTCGTCCTCCTGCTCCTGGCTCCAGCTTTGTCCCCAACTTGCTCGTGGGTTGGCTGAGCTGCTTCGACACGTGCCCCCCTTTGTCTGGCCGCTACTCCGCGCCCCTTTGTAGTCCACAGGCCTCATAGTGAAGGGTGGGGGCGCCGCCGACCCCCCGGGGCGGAGAGTTAAGGAGGCGAGGGGGGGGAAGGCGCCGCCACTCGCCCGCGCAGTCCTCGCGCGACGCCCGGGGCCGCGCCTCGGCCCCTCGCCCGGGTCCTCGGCACGGGGAGGGGCGCGGCGCGGCCGGCGCCCTCTGATTGGCTGCGGGCGTCGGGCGCCGCGACGCGATTGGGCCGCGGGGCTGTCTGGCGCGAGAGCGCGTGAGGTGGGGAGGGGGCGCTGGAAGCTGCTGGAAGTCGGGGGGCGGGGGATGCGGCGGGCGGCGGCGGGAGGGGCCGCGCCGGTGCGGGCGGGCGGGCGCGGGCGGCGGGCGCAGGGGAGGGGCGAGCCGGGCGCCGCCCCCGGCCCCTCCCCGGCCCTCCCCACGCCGCTCTCCGACCGCGGGCGGCCCAGGGGCGGTCGCGCCGCTGCATCCCCATCCTCGTCGCCCGGCACAGCGCGAGCCGGCGAGCGGCAGCGGGCCGGAGCGGGCGCAGCGCCGAGCCCCGGCCATGGCCACCACCAGCACCACGGGCTCCACCCTGCTGCAGCCCCTAAGCAACGCCGTGCAGCTGCCCATCGACCAGGTACCCGGCGTGCCCGGGGCATCGCGCCCGGGCCGCCCCGAGTCCCCCGCCGGGCGGGAGGGGTGGGGGTGGGTGTCACGCCGCCCGCCGCCCGGCGGGGAGGGGGCGCCCAGCCTGGCATTGTCGCCTCGCCCGCGGGCGCCGGCCGCCTCCCTCGGGCCGCGGCGCGCCCACCCAGCCCCCCATCGCGGCCCCGGGCGGGGGTGGGCGCGCGGCGTCGCGGGCGACAGCCAGCCGAGAGGGCTCCCCGACCGACGTGCGCGCGGGCATGCCGTCCCTCCCCGGCCCCGCGGCCCCGCGGCCCCGCAGGCTGCGCTCGGGGCTTCGGCGGTCGGCGCCGGGGCTCGGCTCGCGCCCCGGCGTGGCTGAAGGGACACCGGAGGCAACAGTTTGGGGGGGGGGGCGGGCAGAGGTTATGGAGAAAAGTCACGGCGAGTTCACTAGCCGGGCTGTGCGGCTGAGAAAGTTGCAACCTTGTAGACGGGAGGGCCACCCCATCCCCTCAGCGACCTGGAACGACAGCTGACACCGGCCCGGGCGACGGGCGTTTAATCGAGGCCATCGAGTCCGACTGTTGGAAGGGCCTCGGGATTCCCGAGAAGTGAACAGTACTGTGATGGGGAAAGCAGCGCCATTTTTATTCAGAAAGTTTGGAAGTATTTTGTCCTGAGGGTGCGATTCGGGCAGGCGTGGGTAGGGTCTGGTGAACTGCCTGGCCCCAGGCGGAAGGTGGTGGCTTTGGGGATTCTGCCTGCCCTTCTTTCAAGCGTTCTTGAGCTGAAGGGTTTGCACTTCACTCGCTGTCCTTAGCCCCACTAGGGATCTGGTTTACGACACAGGACTCCTCCGGTCCAGACCCCACCTCAGCGAGGTGGAAAGGACTTCTCTGTGCTTGACTGTTTTAAATAAAAGGCTGAAGTATGCGGAAGGAGTATTAAAAAGAAATTCTGCCTTCTGTTTACGTCTAATTGCTTGCTTGTGTTTCAGCGTACCTTCCGGGGAATTGTGAAGTACCTGTCCCCCACGTACCTTGAAAGGCACTTACCTTGTACGTCCCATGTAGAGTGCCACTAGTGAAATTGTGGGTTTTGCAGAGATAGTCTTCTCTGTTTATTAATAAGTTAATCAGGACTTAAGGTTTTGGGTCTTCTCATCCCTGTGGAGGACTCTGTTTTCCAAGGTGGAGTGTGGTGCTTGGTCTGAGAGTACTGCTGCTGACTTAACCAGGTTGCTGCCGGTGTTTGTGGGCCAGGGTCTGACGAAAAAAATTTCTTGCTGATGAGAAGCAAGGGAGAAATGAAGCATGGCTTGTCATACCTTTTCATTTCTTTTAGGAGATAGGTACATCTCATCCCTCTCCCTTTCCCTCCCTGCAGTAGTCTTCTTGACTGTGGTGAAATGTTCTTTTCTATGCTAATGCCTTTAGAGGTATATGGTGCTTATAACTTTTTAAGTGATATAATATTAAAGAACTTATTTAAACATTGCACTAAAGCCAGAGAAAGTTCTTTTCTGTACTGAAATAAGCAGGAGAATCAAGGGAAGATGGCAGGGCTTAAATTTCTTTTTGAGTGTGCTGTTTGACTAGTTAAAGGTCTTGATTTTGTGTCTTGAACAACTTTCATTTTAATGGAACTATTCTAAATTTGTATAGTCATGTATAGCTCTGAGTTTGGGTGTCTATTTGTGTAGTATTTTGAGTTATTTTCTCTGCTCTAAGCAGGTCTTAAGGATATTGAGTTAATACCACACAACTTTTTATAGTGAGAATAAATTCTTTCTTTGAAGCATCAAATAATTGACCTTTTTATTGATGAAGCTCTTGCAATAACTGAAAATTCATGTTGTAAAATTAGATGAATAGTCCTTTAGCCATTATTTTAAATTAGGGCGAACCAAAATTTTTATAAAGCAAATAATTGAGAGAAAACCTCAGAATTGGTTGTGATCAAATAGTGTGACTCAACAGGAAGCAGTCAGGAAATGAAAAGTGTAATAGTATATAACTTGTCAGCATGTTAATTTTGTATGTGCTAATAGTGTTTTGAAAATTCAGGAAATCATTAAAGCACTACTTGATGTCAGGAAGAAAGGGACTGTAGGGTAATAAGACAGTTAACTTTTTTACTAGAGTGGGGAATTGATGCGATGACAGCAGTCATTGGTGTTTGTGGAGCACGGGAATGCACCTTTCAGGACTAAGCAGCAGAGAAAGGAGAGTGCAGTGAAAGCCAGGCCTGGGAGGGAGAGGCAGCAAGAGATCTTGCTTTGGACCCCTGGATTGTTTAGTCTTCACTGAGAATTCCAGAGTGACCTTGAGGGAGCCCTAGTATTTTTCAGTAGGCCTTAAATTTAAATAAAAATATAAAATCTAGTATCAGATTGAGGTTTTATGATTCTTAAAGATAGCCAGGCAACTTTGTAGAATGATAATTTGTAGGTGGATATGATTGAGGGAATATTTTGAGAGTGGGTTTTGAGGATGGATTTGGACTGAGGGAGAGCTGTGCCAGAGAAAAAGAGCAGATGTGCCACCTAGCAGATGTCAGATACCTCTGGATTGGATGGAATTGTGTCCTTAGTATGTTGATGATCCACAGTGCCTTTTTAAGACACCAAAGTGAATAGTAAAATCAAAAGTCCAAGTCAACATATTTTTTAGACTGTTCTCTTTCAACATGTTGTGTCTTCTGTTGTGGTTTGCCTAGTACTCTGAGTTACCAGATGAGGTTGCTACTGGCCTTTCCCCTCTTCATCCTTCCCTAGCCTGCCTGCCTGCCTGCCTTCCACCTATCCATCCATTCATCCACTTTTCTTTCCTTATTTCCCATGATGCTGTAATTACCACTATAGATGGAGTGAATTTCCCTAGTGATGTGATGTCCAGGATGGTGTGCTTGGCATAAGGCCAATTAAGGATGAGTCATTGGACGTAGAGTCCTGTTTTTGGGACAGGTGTTACTGTTTTAGAGTTAATGTGCTGAACTCTTGGGGCAGGGAGAGGGGCAAGAGAGGCACTCAAGATACTTTGAAAGGTTTGGAGGAGACAGAAGATGGATGAGGGCAGAAGAAAGAACCCAGTTAGGAATCCTGCAAATTTAGTAATTATAATGCCTTACACTTGACAGTTTTCAGAGCTCTTTCATTACATTACATCCTCACACCACCTTGGGAAGTAAGAGTCAAAGCCCAAAATATTTAGCTTCAGGTATGTCTGCGTGACATGCTATTAAGCCCTTGTATAAAAGGTCAGTTTCGGTATAGTTTTAATATATGGCAAATACTTTTGTTATACCTTCATTTTAGATCTGGGCCACCAGGTATCTTTTGGAGGGGAAGATGAGAGCATGAACTTTTCACACCCCAACCCCCATACTCATGCACTGGCCCTTATGATTTGGATAGGGAATGTGTATGTAAGAGAAAGCAGTGTGGAAGCCTATGAAATCCTTGTTCCTTTGTGGTCAGTTTGCTGATTGCCCTTTCCTGTAAGCCCCCACCCTCCCTCCCTGTGCCGCAATGACAATGAAATGAAGCGCTGAATCAGGGAAGAGTAGTTTAAAACTTCAGCTTTTTAAATTCCCCTAATTCCCTTATAGGTCTGAACTGTGATGAATTCCATTTTATAGACGAAGAAATAAGTAAAATTCTCAGTGTAGATTCTTTAAAGAGTATGACTTTTAGGAGGAAAGGGACATGCCACGAAGCAGGCAAACCAAGGATTTGTTTTCTTTGAAAGTTGCCAGTTGACTGCTCTAAGTTTGGTTCTAGGTTTCGGTTGTAATATTTAACTAACTCATCTGACTCTCCTGCTTTTACCATTATAATGAGAATCAGTTTCCATCACAGAAACCCTGAGATGCTGACAGTCTGTTGTGGAAGATTCCTTTCAATCAGAAAGGCATATGGGATTGAGAATCGCCTTGTCAGTTAACAATTTTAGAAACACCACTCTACATAAATGTTTCTTCCTGTATAAGACATGTATTGGGCTTATTTTAAAAATTAACTGATAAAGATGCCCCATGATAGAGGGAATATAAACAAATGGGAGGAGAGTGGACTAATGCTCTTGAAGCAGTTTTCAGCAATAAAGAGCTGAAACTGACTCTGTAACCAAAGCAGTCCAACTCAGTCCACCTGTTAAGCAGTGGTGCTGATGCATCTGTCCCTGCATTCCTCTTCCTCATCAACGGGAAGCACTGGTGTGGTGGTGTGGTGGAGAGGTGGGTTTGGAGCCACACTCTGCAAACCTTGTGCCATTAAGCAGATGATTGTTTTTTTTTTTTTAGCCCCAGTTTCCTCACCTGAAAATAAGGATAATAATAAGTATTAGATACTTGCAGGTTTTTGTGAAGGTTAAAACAAAAATCTATGTGAAATGCTTGGCTCCTAGTAGATGTTGCACAGTTCTTCCTCCTTTACAAATTATAAAATATTTAGAATTTACTTTATATTTTTATTTTGAGAAATTAATACTTGTTTGTATATTGCATTTTTAATCCTTAGGACCTCATTTTTAGGAAGGGAAGTATAAGATTCAGGTTCAGTTACATGCCCACACAGTGATTAAAGTAGGATTAAAATTTAGTTTTGAATTTGGTGATAAAAACAGTTTTCTGCTTCCTTACTGCTTAGCAAATTCTTTGTTTCCAGCTTGAAACTGCTATGTTGGATGTTATTGCCCCTTGTAAGGTCAAAAAGCCCTGGTCTCTGTTTATTGGGTCTGTTCAGGCTGACTTTCCAGGGAAATCCTTAAAACAGCTTGCATGTAGCTTTGGTCTGCAGTCAGGTTTACAGGTGGGCTTTTACCAGGATACAATGTGAGATTTCTTTAAAATAAAACAAGCCATAAAAATGACTCTCAGCAGAGCGGTCAGTTAATGACTTCATGACTAACATGGGTGCAGATGGAAGTCCTGCTTTAGCCCGGAAGTAGGGTGTAGAACAGGAGGAGAGGCAGCTGATGTATGGAAGGATAGAATCAGGACTGAGGAGGCCATCTCCCAGGAGCTAGTGACGGATCCCTTCTGTGGCTTGTCATAGTCCCCCCTACCCCCAGCCTTACAAGCTGACATCCAGTCCCCTTTGTACACAAACCTTTTTGTGAGTCTCATCTGATGTAACTGCTTCCTTACTTGAGCCCCAAGTGATTTTTGGATCTGGCACTGTTCTGACGTTTGCATTCTGCTGAACGTTGTATGTATCAGTCAGGCTCCTGGTAGGAGACAGATTGAACCAGGGAGCTGAAGAGACTTGAAGAACTCTTTACAGAGATGTGGGAAGGTTTGGGGAACTCATCAAGAAACAGTAGTTCCCAAGCGAGCTGCACTAGGCCAGGGGGCCAGGGGAAGGAAAGAAGGATCACAGCCCAAGAGGCAGTGGAAGCCTCCATCGGGGGAGTCTGCCAACCTGCACCGAGCCTGAGGGACCGTGGCACATCTGTCTCTCCTCCTGACCTTTGGTTTCTTGCTGGTATCTCCTTCTGAGGACTGGGTGATGATGCTTTGGGAGAGATTAGACTGGGAGGGGAATTCATATACAAGCTAGAACTGTGTTGCTTCAGTGTTATTCATTTCTCTCCTTGATAAATGCAACTAAAAATCCTGCTATCATGTTCTTTTATGTACATCCTCATTTTCTCTCCTCAGTCATGTTGTTTGAAAGAGTAGGTGACTCTTGCTATTTTCATTTTCCTAATTTCCATTCACCCTGAAAACCGTCTCTATCAGGCTTCTGTCTCCGGCATTAATAGCCAAATCCGGTGACAAATATTGAGAAACACAGCACTCCTCAGTCACTTCCTTGCTCACAACTCTGCACCGCGTCCATGTTGCCTATTGCTGTTTTTCCTGAAGTGACTCTGGGATGACTTGTATCAAAAGCCATTTGGTATTGTTATTAAAAACATACCTTCCCTGGCTCTACCTAGATGGACTAAATGAGAGGGCCAGGGAACCCTCACCTCCTTTCCACTCCCCACCACCATTAGAGGCTAGGGCCAAATATCTTAGGCTCTTCATATTATTAAAAGGTTATAAAAACTGGGCATGGTGCTGCATGCCTATAATCCCAGTGGCTTGGGAGGTAGAGGCAGGAGGATCATGAGTTCAAAGCCAGCCTCAGCAACAGTGAGGCACTAAGCAACTCAGTGAGACCCTGTCTCTAAATAAATTACAAAATAGGGCTGAGGATGTGGCTCAGTGGTCAAGTGCCCCTGAGTTCAATCCTGGGTACCCCCAAAAACAGTTATAAAAATATGATGTGGGGTTGGGGTTGTAGCTCAGTGCTTGAGCATTGACCTAGCATGCATGAAGCCCTGGGTAATCCCCAGCAGTGCCCCCTCTATCCCCTGCCCATGTATTTTTTTCATCATGCTTGCATGTAACACCCCAGGTACGACACTCCCCAGGTGTAAGGGTGTGGTTGACAGTATCACAAGATTTAGGAAAAATAAAATTCATAATGTACTCCTTTCTAAGCAGTGTAGCCCTGAAATGGGATAAGATTTTTGTTTAATAATGTATGTGTTTTTCGGTTCTATTACTGTGTCCTGTATGACTTTTTCCACCAGCCCATATATAGAAGCCGTGGAAAGCCTAGGATTGGGATGCCAGTGAGAGGCCTGCCTGCCTTGGGTGAGGCCCACTCCATCCAGTCTCACTGTGAGCTTGTTTTTGAGAATATGAAGCGCTGCCCTGAAGGGCACCTAGAACCCCTAGAGCAGGGCTGTTCACCCCTGGCCTTGGTGTTGCTCCCTCTCTCTCCAGAGAGGCCGAGTAGATTGCCCAAAGCCACACATGAGCCATACATGAGCCGAGTGTGACTGCTTGCCTGCTGCTCTGGGGTGTTCTTGCATTCTCAGTTATATACAGTTTCCTCAGTACAGGTTTCTTTCTTTTAACTCTTTGTGACATCCCCTTCCCCCATTTTGGCCTGGCAGACTTTTCCAATATTCGACTAAAGACTGTGCCTTCCTGTTGAAGCTTTTAAGACATGTCTTCTCCTTTTCCAACCATTGGCTTCCCATTTGGGGCTTCTTGTGTGTGTGATCTGTCTGTGTGTGCAACATGCGTACTCCAAGTGTGTGTAGTGCTGCTACCTTGGGCTGTGAGCGTCCCTGGTGGTCTGACACCTTGGATCCTTTGCAGAGAGCTGTCTCTTACATCCTGTGTGGCATTTCTGCGATGAGGCCAGGTCTGCGAGTCGCGCTGAGAGAAGAGAGAGCTGCAGTCCTGCCCCCTCCATAGCCCGTGGACTCTCAGCCCTTTTTGTTTCTGCCATTAAAAGCCCAGGGCCAGCCAGAGCTGCCTTTCCTAGCAAGGAGTTTTGGGGAGTATTCTTGTGGAACTTCTTGCTCCTTTCCAAGGCTCCTAGTTAAATGTGGATTTCCTTCTGACTCTAGGAAGCAGTGTACAAGGATTCTCCTTACCTTTCCAGGCTACTAGACTTCCCTTTTTGGTCAGGGCCTTCAGAGCAGGGACCTCAGGTCCTTTTTCCATCTTAATGAGCTCTGATGACATCTGGAGCATTTAATTATTTTTTCCCCTCCAATACTAGGGATTGAATCCAGGGGCATTTCTACCCTGAGCTGTATCTCCAGTCCTTTAAAGAATTAAAACTATTATATATTTATTTTTGTGGTACTTGGGATTGAACCAAGGGATGGTCTACCACTGAACTACATCCCCTGTCCTTTTTAGTTTTGAGGCAGAGCCTTACTAAGTTGCTGAGGCTGGCCTCGACCTTGTGGTCTTCCTGCCTCAGCCTCCTGAGTAGCTGGGATCACAGGTGCTTGCCACTGTGCCAGCAACATTTGTTTTTTTGTCTCCTTACCATGCTATAAATTTCTTAAGAATAGGACCCTTTGTATCCCTCTGCTCGGGACTTGGCTTGGGGTATGTTTGGAGGAAGTGGCACTAATGTGATGAAGGCCAGAGACTGGCTCAGATTCTGATTGTCACTTGTTAGCTTTGTGCTTTGGCAAGTTGCTGATCCTTTGTTAGCTAGCTGCAGTTTCCTGGTGTATAAAATGGGGCATGTAGTAGGGCCCACTTCGCAGGGTTGAGGTTAGCACTGCAGAGGTAAAGAGGCAGAGGCTGAGTGTGGGCTGGGGATTACTGACGACTGTGATTCTCTTGCAGGGGCTGGAGGCCACAAAATTGTATCTGACCTTAGCCCAATCCTCAGTTCATGAGGAGTCTACTGGAGTCTTCTCAGTCATATATTTGACAAGTATTTGAGTGTCTAGCATGGCTGGCAGTGTGCTGGACAAGGGGACACTGAGGAAAGTGACTGTGGTCCCATGAGGTGATTGTAAATTAGAACACTGCAGCTCCTTGAAGGAGTTGGTCAGATGGAAAAGAGTCCTGCTCGGGGAGACGGAGAGGCTAGGGACATTCCTGTTGCATCTAGGGCTTCCCTGGCTTCCCCTGGCACCCATGCCCTTCTGGGCTGGAAGGCAGGTTGGGACTGAGAACAAGGAGCCCCACTTCACTGGCCAGGAGCCGCTGGGCTGATGGAGCAGCCCTCGGACTTTCGGTGTGTGCCTCTTGCTGGCTGTGTATTGCTCAGCGCTCAGAGGCCCTGGTTGGTCAGGCTTCCTGAAGGACAGACGCACAGCAGATCACTGTGAGGGAGAAGCTAGTGGTATAAACCTTTTTGGCTGACTTAATTTTCTTCTATTAGTTTCCTGGGAAGCCAAAGATATGCAAACATTGAGAAATTTTGGGGTGTGTGACTGATTGTTCAAAAAAGAAATGAAGGTAACTCTTGAGGTAAGTCAGTAGTTGCAGCTAAGTGATCACAGTGGCTGGAAAGGGAAGCTTTATCAGCGTTTTAATCAAGAGATTCAAACAAAAGAAGGCCTCTGATCACACAGTTGTCTTTATCTGTAAAGAACAAAGGACTGCCACTTCAAAAAGGACTCCTTTGGCATATCTTCCCCACCCTCAAATCCACCACGTCCTCCTCATCCTCCAAGTCTCCCATCTAGTCCCGGGCAAGCCGGGATCCTCCCAGGCCAGATCAAAGGCAGGTGGACTGATGTCCTTGAGAGAAGAAAGCCAGGGGATTGGCCAGCTGCCAACCAGAGAGACCACCCTCTTCTGATCAGTTTGCCTTGCTCCTGTCAAGACATTGGATAAAGACATAACGTACCTCCTGCTTTAATCTGTAATTTTATAGAAAGTTTTTTAGTTTTTGGAGGTCCTTTTGGGCCAGAGTAGATGTTTGTGGAAAGTTAGAGTTATAAATAATATATATTAAATATAAACATTTTAGGTATATTTAAGTTGTTCAGTTACATGTATGTTAAAGTAGTTCCTGGCTTATGCAAACAAACAAAAGATTCTGACTTGTTTAATTTTCCTTTTGAATTAAATTGTAGGTAGAATATACTGCATACATGATAGACATCCAGATGATACTTCCTTGTGGATACTGAGTGGAGAGAGAGGTACTCCACCTTTTGCAAAACCATTAGTTTCAAAACCACCTGTCTACTGGGTGTTCAGTAGATGGTGATTGAATAGAACACATCTCATTTAATCAAGATATTTTAATCAAGATAAATATTGATACATGCAATTATGTTCTAGAAATTAACTATAGATAGAAAATTGCCTGAAACTAGCAATACATCCTAATAGTGAACCTTAGCAGTCTGCTTATTTAAGGTGTAGCTTAGCTGACCAGGTCATGGGGTTAGATGAAGTAGCTAATGCCATTTCCATCCCCTGTCGAGACGCCTAGAGGGTACCAGACAAGGTACACAAACGAGTGTTGATATTGGTGCCTCGTTTTCTGAGTTGTGCACAGCACGACCATCTGGAAGCTACGTGCAGTCTGAAGGGAAAGCCTCTGCTTGCTTTTGACTGATCGCCACAAAGAGATGTTGGCTTGCTGCTGCCCAAGTTGATTTTCCAAAGGAAGCTCGAATCTGGATTTTTTAATGGAAATACGATTTTTAAAATTCTGGAAAAAAACTTCAAGTTTTTTCTTTTTGAGCCCACCTCCAGGCAGATCTCCCAACCAAGAGTTAGGAGGCAGGTTCTATTAGAGTTGATGGTGGTCAGTCCACTCTGAAGTACAGTGTTCTGCTCTGAAACTTTCTAGATGATAACCAGAGCAGGGCAAGCAGGACCAACAAGGGTTCAGAAGACATGTCAAGCAGTAGCTGACAACGACATTTTTTTATTTTATCATTAGATCATTTCATCCTTTTTCATCCCCAAAATTCAGATTACATTTTATCTGGCTCTTTTCATTTGGAGAGGGTCATGTCCTCAGCATAATCTCGAAGGTTAATACCCCATTACAGTGGGAGGCTGGAATTTTACACTACTATTATTTTATTCTTTTTGAAGATTCAGTATTACAATTGTTAACTGGTGTACGTTGTCAAGGCTATTTTATGGAGTGCAGCATTTTGAAAAAACAAGTCTGGCTAGTGGGGAATAATAAAATAACTCAGAAAGGTCTAGATTGTCTTACAGTGTGAGTGTGGTGGTGCACGCCGGTGGTCCCAGCTACCCAGGAGACTGAGGCAGAGTCATTGAGAGTTGGAGAGGAGCCTGGGCAACATAGTGATACCTGTCTCAAAACAGAAAAGAAAAAGAAAAAAAAAAGATTGATTGTTTTATAAGCCCTATCAGTTTTTCCAGTTTTCTTAACTGTTTTGGCCAGAGTGTTTTATCATATGATAGCTACTTAGCTTTGGGGTTTAACTTTAATCTGTAGTCTGCTTCACGATGACCGTGAGCCTGCCTTTGCCTTTTCTAACAGTAGAACTGCACAGCTGTTCATATTAGCTACGTCCCAAGAATAGAAGTGACAAAGATTTTTGGTTTATGAATAGAGCCAAGAGGATGAGGGCAGAGAACAGGTTGGAGGCACCCTATCTAGTACTTAGTATCTTAGAGATAGTCAAGGGAGGGAGCCATAGGAGAAAATTAAAATTCTACATGCCATAATTGTAGTCCCTGTGCAATTTCCACAGGAAATCCTGTGGAATCAGGCTGCATAGGTCTTTTCCTTTTGTTCTTGGGAAATGTTGTAAATCTACGTAATAACTTGGCATCAAAACATTGAGCTTCAGCTTTCCATTAAACCTGGATGGAGATTCTGATAACACTAATCAAAGTTGAACAGTGGGGTTTGAGTATTGTTAAATTGTATGTAGTTGAATTTTTGATTTGGATTGGGGAGATTCATTTATAAAGCCTGTCTCTTTCTAAGATATAGGAAATATAAATTTATGGAGAAATATGAAGTTCCAAGAATGTTTTTGGCATAGATTGAGAGTTTTACTTCATAGGACTTTGTAAAATGATCTATAATTTTTTTAAAGGAATATAGCAGTGGGTAGGAAATACTTGAGTAGATTAAAAAATCCTACTTGGAATATTAAAAATAAGAGGATGTTGGTACAAAGATTAAACTAGAATAGTACAGAAGGCTGGTCTTGGATTGTTTTCCTTTTTCTATTTTATTGCAAGTAGGAAATTCTAGAAAACGATGAAAATATTAGGTGACTTCATTTTGTCCCCACCTCCAGATTTGGTAGATGCAAAGCAAAGGAGAAAGGCAGTGCAGGTTAGTGTGCCCTGACTAGGTTGGTCACACGGGTTAGCAGGCAGGTCCATTGTTTTTTATGCCACCTGTAATCAGTGGGTGCAGGGCGTGGTAGAAGAGGACACGCAACTGTTTTGTGTGTTACTGTCAGTTAGCGTATTGGGAAAGATGGACTAATATAAAATCAAGACCTTTCTCTGAAATTTGACATCATGTAGGCTCTGTAGTACAGAGGACAAAATTTGGTAAGTTGGCATTATTCTGGGACTTGTAGATTTAGAGAGTTTTGTTTTTAATGAGTGTTGGTGATTTTAGAACATTTTTGTTTAAAAGAAAGTGATGGGTTTAGTATTATTTATTTTTTGGTATCATTTTAGATGTTGAGAATTACCAAGGGGTTTTAGTAGGTCCTGGAGAGAAAAAGATGAACAAGTGCTCGCTGGCCCTTTAGCTTCTAGTCTAGTGGGATGGGAAGACTAACAGATATTTATAGTGTGTCAATGAGTGTTAGAAGACAGATGTGTTGGGATGAGTTTGGATAAGGCTGCTGTGACAGAGTCCCAACATTAATCCAGCTACTTAAAGATGATAGACTTTTTGCCCCCCCCCCCCAACAGTTTTGATGTAAACAGTCCACAGTGTGGGTAACTCCGCTCCACCTGGCTATACTCTAGAGACCTGTGTGCCTCTAGCCTGTGGCTTTGTAACTTGAGGTCTCATCCCTAGCAGCCTGGTTGAGGCTCGCTCACTTAGGCAGTGGGCTTTTTGCATTTTGATTTGCATTTCCCTAATGATTACTGATGTTGAGAATTACCATATGATCCGGCAGTACCACCACTGGGCACCCATCCCAAGAAAATGCTGAAGAGACACCTAAAATACCATGAGTATTGCAGCACTCAGCTCAAGAGCCAAGAAATGGAAACAATCCAAGTGTCTGTCAGCCTATGAATGGATAAAGAAAATGTGCACACACATGAGGGAATATTATTCAGCCATAAAATGGATTCAAGTTTTGTTGTCTGCAACCAGTGGGTGGGACTGGAGGACATTATTTTACATAAAAGAAGCCAGGCATTTCAAGACACATGTACCACTTACCTCAACCATATGGAATCTAAAAGTATTGACCTAGAAGTTGAGAGTAGAATGGTGATTACCAGAGACTAAGGAGGCGGTTAGGTAGACGGGAGTGGTGGGCAGAGGTTGATCAGTGGATGCTGATTTGTAGTAGATCCTGGTGGTAGTCTGGTGGGCTAGTGCACAGTGGGGTGACTGTAGATAATGATAATGATCTATATATTTCAAGAGGCTAGATGAAAGAATTTTGAATGTTTCACTGTAAAGAAATGGTAAATGAAATAGATATATTTAATCTGATTTAAACATTACACAATGTGTACATGTATTGGAACATCACATGGTACCTCATGGATGTGTACATATTTTTGTTTCTATGTATCAGTTAAAAATATAAAGTAAAAATAAAAAGTCTGGGCTCTACCACAGAGTTGGGTTGGTATCTGTTAATTTTCAAATCACAGGCTATGGGAGTGCTGGGGGACTGGGGGACCAGGAGGGTTTCAGGCTTCCTGATGAGAAGGCAGAGATTGTCGTAGGTCAGCGCATACACTATCACTTCCACTCACGTTTCTTTTGTGAGAGCTTTGTCATACAGTAGAGGTCATTGCAAGGAGATGGATTGGGGTAGAAGTGGGACGGTGGCTGGGAGCCTTGCCCAGCTACAGTTCTGTAATAAAGGAAGATCAGGGCAGGCCTCAAAAATAAATTTTCTTGGTATCCTAAAGAGGAAGTGTGAACAACGCCCCCCCCCACCACTGTCCCCCAGGGATTGAACCCGCAGGCTCTCTACCACTGAGTTGTATTCCCAGCCCTTTTTAATATTTTGATACAGTCTTAAATTACGCAGGCTGGCCTCAAACAAGATCTTTCTGCTTCAGTCTCCCAAAGCTCTGGGAATACGGTTGAGTGCCACTGTGCCCAGCTCAGTACTGGCTCCACGCTAGATTAGGAGAGTATTTGCAAAGTAAAGAAAGGGCATGCTCACTCTTTCAGTAAAGATGGATGGGTCGCCTGGCTTTGTGCTAGGCTTTGAATTTCAGAGAGGGTGAAGTGGGCCGAAGTAGATGAGGTAGCTAATTAAAACTTGTTTCCTATGTTAAGATTGTGGTGACTGAGGTCAGGGTTCAGGAGTCGGCTTACATTCCCCTTGCCACACTTCCCAGCTGTGTGAGGCTGGGGGCCTGGCTTCTCCTGGACAGGGCCTAGTGCAAGGGAGCACTTGGCAGACATCACTGTGGCCACCTTGTTGCTCCTTTGTAAAGCACTGCTCCTGGGAAACATAATCTCCTGTGGGCGGGCTGGTTGTCAGACATCTGGCTTCTACTTGAACACTTAGATGTAGAACCTGTGTCCTGTGTTCTCACCTGCAGAGGGATCATCCCATGCAGGCTGGCATGTCACAGAAAGCCAGAGCACCCTGGAGGACACCCGGGGTCCAGGGAATGGGAGTGCTCCCTAAAAAGCAGTACTGACCACGGTGGGGAGTCGATACTGCTCTGCACAAAAGGTGGGGTGCGTAAGTGCTGAGTGGCTACTGGGCTTTCTGTCATGTCAACACTGCGCACATCGCTACTTAGTGCTGTCACTCGGAACTGTGATGTTATTTTACAGCTTACTCCTTAGACTAGATAGAAGCCCCTTGGGGGAGGAGCTAGTCACTGTCCCCTGACTCTCCAGCACTGGATGAGCTGGTAGTGTTGGCTTGTTAGTGGATAAGTAATGGCTTGAGAACCATGGCATTGTGGAAAGGAGGTGGATTTTAGAATCAAAGAAATTTGCTTTAAATTCTTCCTAATTCAAGGACAGGATACGAAAAAGTAAGTACCAAGAAAAAAAATGTGGACTAATACATCCACACTTAAAGTTTCTAACAGTAGTAATTAAAATAGTTCTGCTTAATCCAAGAACCAAGCTACACAAAATAACACACCCTGAATATTTCCTTTGATCTACATTTTACTGCATTTCTTTTCTCTGCATTAATAGGTAGTGGAGAAGAAGTCAGGTCCTGCTGAGTGATGGAATATTTACAAATGTTAATATTAAAGTGCATTTTCTAATTGAAAAACAATGACAGGGCTGGGGCTCAGTGCAGGGCGCTTGCTTAGCATGTATGAGGCACTGGGTTTGATTCTCAGCACCACATATAAATAAGTGAATAAAATAAACATCATCAACTTCTAAATTATTTTTTTTTTAAAAATCAATGACAAAGTAGGAGGAATTAATATTGAATAAATACAGTGAAGCTCATTTTGGAGAGGTCTGCACGTAAACAGCAAATGAATTCTTGGTGGAGAATAATCCCAGCTTCTGCACCTGACATTTAAGGTGCAGGTCCCAGTTCCACATCAGATCACTCACAGCCAGTCAGTAGCTGACTCCTGATGGGCATCCTTGTTGTCCTCCCAGCAGTGTGTTTTGCAGGTTATGCAGCCCTGCCACACCCCTGTGTTCCCACCTTGCCTGGTGAGAGGCAGGTTGTAGCTGATGATGCTTACCACCATCACTGTGGATGGTGTCTCCTGCCAGGCAGCTTTTCTGACCTCTGGGCGACCTTACCAGTAGTGAACAATGCTAGGCCATTTAAATCTTCTGATTCCAGAAAGAGCACTTGTATTTTGGAAAACACTAATCCCCCCCCACACACCCCAATAATTTTTTTCCTAAAACTTTTGAATTAATTGCATATGCTTAAGGGGTTAGATTAGTGGACTAAGTATGATCTTTGGGTTTGGCCTCAGCTTAAAATTCTGGCTCCCATGCTGTGTGACTATAGAAAATTACTTGATTTTTCTGATTTTTTTGTTTCCTTGCTTTTAAAATGAAAAATTTCCTCATATGAAAAATAGTATTTTTCCAGGGAAGCAATAGTATTTTCGATTAATGGAAGCCATCGTAACTGCTTAACAGTTACTATTCATCATCCTTTTAGAATGAGGGGAAATTATATGAAATAATTTCCACTTAGTGAGCGCCTGCACTGTGCTGGCGCACATTGGCCCCTCCTGTGTCCTGATTGCTCCATTAGTCCTCAAACGACACTATGTAGTTTTTGTTACGGATTTGACAGCAATGGCCCATCTGCCTGATGGGCAGCTGGTGTGTGGCAGGCCCTAGGCCAGAACTTGGATCGAGGACATGTTTGCTGTGAGGTTCTTATTCCAGTGTGTGCATATATGTTGATAGGTGCTTATTTTTTTTAATATCAATTTTAAGTTGTAGTTGGATGCAATACCTTTATTTTATTTATTATTTAATTTTATGTGGTGCTGAGGATCGAACTTGGGCGTGCTAAGCAAGCACTCTACCACTGAGCCACAACCCCCAGCCCGATAGGTACTTATTTTTGAAATGAGCAAAAACGTATAATGAAAAGTATATTTTGTGGGTTTCTGAGTTAGATGTTAATAAAAGACTCACTTTTTTTTTAGAATTATGTGTTGGTTTTATAAATTACTTATTCTAGAATGCAGAATGGAACTTTTAAAAACTGATAATATAAGCAGGCAAAAAGAAAAGTTATTGCCTTTGTTTAGGCTGGGGAGTATAAGATTTTAATGATCACTGTTTCTCTTTTGGGAGGAAATTAATTTCCACAGACTTAGTTTTAGGCAAATAAACAGATTTAAAAACCTTTTCTATGTAATTTTCTGACCCTTAAACTTGCTATTTTAAATTTTTCTTTATAATTTTTTTTTTTTTGTTACAAAATTAACAATTTCCATTGTAGAAATTGGGAAAGTATTCTGCTTACTTAAATCTTGGATTCAAATCCGTAGGGGAAAGTTCCATCAGTACTTTCAGTCCTTACTTTTCTCCCTTGGGCGACTCCCTTCAGGAGGCTCCCTCTCATCCCCTCGGGACTGGTCGCACCTTCTGCTCTGCTGACTGCAGTTCTCTACTTGTTCTGACTGTGTACAGGAACAAAATGCTTTATTTTCTGAATCCTGTGCCATTCCTTCTTTGGTTAGACTTCTGTTTTGCTGAAGCATATGTCTAAATAACTTCCTAAGAAATTAAACTTTCTAAGTAAATTTCAGTCTTAAGTGTTTGGAGATGTCATCAGGGAACTGCAGGTTGTCAGTAACTCCCTGTATAACTTAGGGGTTGTGCCATTACTTTACATCATGCTGCTGGTAAACGTGATGCTAGTCTAGTTTTCGTGGCTTTGTAGTTGATCTGATTGTTGTTGAAGATTACTTAAGTTCTTCTGTTTATTTTTGATATTCTTACACTGCATGTCATTGTGTCTATATGGATAACTTGGTAAATTTTTGCAATGCAAAGATTCATGCTCTTTAATTCTGGGAAATTTGCTGATTTTTTTTTTTTTAATATTTTCTTCTTTCTTTGATGTTTTCTTTCTGGAATTCTTTATTTGTTAGATGTTGGACCTTTTGGATAAATTCTGTCACGACATGTTCTGTTGTGTTACCCATGTCTTTGAGAGACTTCTCCTATCATTAACCATTTGACAGGTGATGACTGAGCCTTTAGAGAATTCCAGTCCCTGATGCCAAGTAGAGCTCCAGTTGGTTGTCTCTATTGAACCTTGTGCCCTAAATGCAGATTTTTAGAGCAAAAGAAATGTTGTTATTATCTTAAGCCACCATGTTCTAGAGTAATGTTTATGTTGAACTTTTTTTTTTGCGGGGCGGGGAAGGGGTTCCCAAAAACCCAGGGGTGCCTAACCACTGAGCCACATTCCCAATCCTTTCTATTTTTTACTTTGAAGCAGGGTCTTGCTAAGTTGCTTAGGGTCTTGCTAAGTTGCTGAGGCTGACCTCAAACTTTGTATCCTCCTGCCTCAGTCTCCCAAGGCACGTGTTATAGGTTTGGGCACTGAGCCTGGCTAATGTCATCAAAGCTTTCTTTTTGGCAATGATGTGTTTAAAAAATGTTGAACTTTAATTTCTATATGGTGGAATGCACAGAGCCTCCATGTACAGTTTGAACCATACTCACAAATGTATGTACTTGTTACCCATGTCCTCCAAAAACCTTGTGAAAGAAAATGTGGTAGACCAAGGTGAGAACAGTGTAGCATTAGACGATGAGTTGAAAAGAAATTGGCAGGATCTCTTTTATATTTGGGTATAATCTGAATATGACAGGAAACCATTGTACTTTATTTTAGAATAAACCCTTTATTTTAGAATAATTTTACTTCACACAAAGTTGTGAAGATAGTACAGAGAATTCCCATAAAGTAGTCCTCTGATGTAACCCTTTTGTTACTATGTTACATTAGTATGGTCATTTACCACAACTACTGAACCAGTGTTGGTACATTATTAACCAAACTGTATACTTTGTTTAGATTTCTTTATTTCTTTTTGGTGGGTGGGGGTGGGAATTGAACCCCGGGCCTTGTGCTTGCTAGACAAGGACTCTACCACTGAACCACATTTCCAGCTCCTTTTTAAAAAATTTTATTCTGAGACGTTTTTTGCCAAGTTGCCTGAGCTGTTAGTGGACTTGTGATGCTCTGTCCTAAGCCTGCTGAGTGGCGGGATCACAGGTGTGCACCCCTGCACCTGGCTGGGTGGTTCGTTGGGATTGGGGCTTCAGTAGAGAGCTTTGGGGAACACAGACCCTTAGCCTGTAACAGGATCCTTTTTGTGTTCCAGGATCCTTTGCTGTTGCCACTGCATTGAGTCTTCTTGTCTCCTTAGGTTCCTCTAGATGGTGACAGTTCCTTAGGCTTTCTTTATGACAGTTTTGAGGGATGTTGCCGAATGTCCTTCATGCTGGGTTTGTATAAGGTTTTTCTCACAGTTTGTCTGGGCATGTGTTTGTGGTTGTATTAAACTGCAGTAGAAATATTGTGTAGGCCATTGAAGGCTGAATATGACCTCAGGGTATGTGGCAGGCCTCAAGATTCAATTTGGGGGTTACACTTTGTATCTGTAAATAATTCCATTGTGCTTTCAGGCTATGGATTTGGTTTGGTAGAATAAAGTGCACAGGCATAATTTGGTCAGAGTGATGAAAAAGACTGACATCACACAAATGTAAATAAAAATGATGAGAAACAATATAGATAACCTTTTAGTCAGCATTGGTGGCTTCTCTGTATGATTTTGAGTCCCAGCTAGTATAGCAAGTTGAGCAGTGGACAGTGTAGTTTGATTTAGATACTTCAAAACTACTGGGAAAGAGGCAGTGTCCGTTTCTTCCCCAAGGAGCAGTGTGTGTCTGGCCTTGGGGACAGCCGTGTACCTCCTTTCCAGAGGGTAACCAGTCAGGAGCAGGGGCTTCCCTGGATGCGGGTGGTGACATGGCTCTAACTTTCATGCTTGTCCAGGTGGAAGCCAGTCTTGGCGCCTCTGCCTATGTCCTTCTGCCCTGCCTTCTCCCTTGTCCACTGGGGAGGGCTGGCTTTCTGTCTTGAAGTCTCTCATTGTGATGATGAAGATGGGGAGACTATAACATTTATATTATTTGGCTACATAATAGAACTTTAACATATATGGCAGTTTTGAAAAATGATATTACGTTTGACCATAACCATTGAGAACTTAAATTTTAAATTGCTACATAGAAGCAGACCTATTATTTTTATTTATTTTTTATTTTTTATTGTTTTTAAATATATATATATATATATATATTTTTTTTTTTTTTTTAGTTTTCGGCGGACACAACATCTTTGTCTGTATGTGGTGCTGAAGATTGAACCCGGGCCGCACGCATGCTAGGTGAGCGTGCTACCCCTTGAGCCACATCCTCAGCCCTTATTTTTAGAAAATAAAATTTTAAGTTAATATTATTAGAGGAGTTTATGGATCTTTCCTTTTCTTTCCCCCCAAACTCTTTATTTATTTTTAGAGAGTTTGTACTGGCCCATCATCCCTTTTCTGGGGAGTTGATTTTAAGAATCAGTTTTGCAGTGGCTGGGGCTGGGGCTCAGCGGTAGCGTACTTGCCTGGCATGTGTGAGGCACTGGGTTTGATTCTCAGCACTGTGTATAAATAAATAAAATAAAGGTCTATCAACTACACACACACACACACACACACACACACATATTCAATTTTGCAGAATATCTACAAGCATTGTGTACATAGAGGGTGATGAAAAAACTGTGCCCGTCTCTCTGGCTTAGGAAAACCTCTTCCGACTTTGTGTGCCCCTTCTAGACCCTCATTCCAGAGAGGAGCAGCTTGGAGATAGGGTACGTGTTATTTCTTTGCTTTTCTTCAAACCACAGATGTGCATGTGTGTGTGGTAAAAATGACAGTTTCTCATCTTCGCCATTTTCAGCATGCAGTTCAGCAGTGATGAGTGCAGTGCAACGTCGCACATAAGATCTCCACAACTTTTGCATTTTGCAAAACTGAAATTGCATGTTCATTGAATAGCTGCCCATTTCCTCCACCCCAGCCCCTGGGAACCACTGTTGTACTTTTTATTTTTATGAAATTGACTATTCTAGATACTGCATTTAAGTGGAAATCTATAGTGTTTGTCTTTTTCTGACTGATTATTTCAGTAGCATGATGCCTCAAAGTTTATCATATGTATCATGTTGTCATATGAACTTGAATTTTCTTATTTTTAGAGGCTGAATAATATTCCATTGCAATAAGGTCTTATTCAAGTGTGAATGAATTGATAACATTTTGTTTATGATTTGCAATTTTTTGAACCTCGTGTAGCAAATTTTTCTTTTTGTGTCTATCATAAAGGTATGCTCTTGTATTGTCTCTTGTTTTTGGCACCAGGGATTGAACCCAGAGACATTAACCACTGAGCTACAATCCCAGTCCTTTGTAATTTTTATTTTGAAACAGAATCTTACTAAGTTGCTTAGGGCCTTGCTAAGTTGCTGAGGCTGGCTTTGAATTTGTAATTCTCCTGCTTCAGCCTCCTGAGTTGCTGGGATTACAGGTGTGCAACTGTGCCTGGCCTGTATCGTCTTTTTAAAAAACAATTTTCCTAACTTTAAAATATGTTATATTTACAGAAAAGTTAAGAGTATAGTTCAGAGAATTTTTTTCCCCCTGAACTGTTTGGAAATAAGTTGCTGACTTGATGTCACATCACTTCTGAATATTTTTGTAGCATTTCCCATAAACAAGGGAATAATTCTTTATAACCCCCAGATGACCATCAGAAATCAGGAAATATATACATTTCTTCCTCAGATCTTTAGGCCTCTTTCAGATATCACCACTCATCCCACCAGGTTCTTTTTAGCAACTGAATCCAATTCAGCGTCACAGTTTGCATTTATTTCTCAAATCTCTTTAATCCCCCTGTGTCTAGGACGTCCATTTGTTGAACTGGAAAGTAACCTTTCCTTTTTTTTTTTTTTTTAAAGAAAGTGTGTAAAATTGGTTTTAATTGTTTTCTAAATATTTGATAGAATTTTCCAATAAAACCATCAAGGCCTGGGCAGTTTATTTTTTAGAACATTTTAAATTACAGATTTAGTAATTCTCAGCAAATAAATAATAGTAAATTCAGATTCCTGTTGGGTGAATTATAGCAGTCTGTGCTTTTTATGGAGTTGGTACCTTTCACCTAAGAAATCCCTATTTCTGGCATAAATGCCCTAGGGGAACCTGTGGTCGTGGGGTCTGGGGATCTGACAGTCTTTGTAACTGCATGGACGAGGAGTGCTGATGGGGACACACACACTGTCTCTCTCCATCTTGATAAAAGAGATCATTTTATGAAATATTTTTATGGGTGTGTGTGTAGTTGTTTTTTTTTTTTTTTTTTTTGGTGATAGAGAGGGCTGAGGCCAGGAACTCATGTGCTGAGTTATAATACCCAACCCTGTAAAAAAGTTATTTTGAATATGGTCTTGCTAAGTTTCCCAGGCTGGCCTTGAACTTGCTGGCCTCCTCCCTCTGTCTCCCAAGTAGCTGAAATTACAGGTGGTGCCACCATGTTCCTGAAAGTTGTAGTCATTATTTAAGGGTAATGCATGGACAGAAGTAAAACAGGGTCAGAGCCTCTTGAGAGAGGTCCAAGACAAGAAGATAATTCAACAGGCAATTACTTTTTTAAAAACTAATACTTATTTATTGATTGATTTTTTTTTATTTTTATAAGGTGCTGAGGATTGAAACCAGTGCCTCACATGTGCCAAGTGAGCATTCTGCCACTGAGCCCAAGCCTCAGCCCACATGGTGTATTTTTTTTAATTGTTTTTAGTTGTAGATGGACACAATATCTTTGTTTATTAATTTTTTTTGTTTATTTATTTATTTTATGTGGTGCTGACAATCGAATCCAGTGCCTCACACATTCGAGGCAAGGACCAGCCCCCACATGGTGTATTTTTAACGGCTTTATCAAGATATGATTTGTTCTGGGCATGGTGATGCTTGGCTGTAATTCTAGCAGCTTGGGAGGCTGAGACAGGAGGATCACAAGTTCAGAGTCAGTCTCTGCAACTTAGTGAGGCCCTAAGCAACTTATTGAGTCCCTGCCTCAAAATAAAAAATAATAAGAGCTGGGTATGTGGCTCAGTGGTTAAGTGCTCCTGGGTTCAATCCCAGCTATCTAGAGACTAAGGCAAGAGGATCAAAAGTTTGAGGCTAGCCTCAGCAATTTAGTGAGGCCCTAAGCAATTTAGCAAGACTCAGTCTCCAGATAAAAAGGGCTGGGTTTGTGGATCAGTGGTAAAGAGCCCCTGGGTTCAATCCCTGATTTAAAAAAAAAAAAAAAAAAAAGCAAACTAACTCTCCCCACAACTGGGAGTTAAAAAAAAAAAAAAAAGAAAGGAAAAAAAAAAGGGTATACAATTCAGTGGTTTTAATATACTCACAGAATTGTGCAACTATCACCACTGATGAATCTGGACCACTTTCATCATGAAAAGAAAGACCACTATTAATGTACTTTGTGTCTACAGAGATGCCTGTTCTAGACGTCTCATAAAATGCCTTTGTGTCTGGCTTCTTCCACTTAATGTAGAGTTTTCAGGGGTTCTCCATGTCTTGGCATGTATCAGAATGCATTTCTTATTATTGCCAGATAATATTCCAGTAAGTGGATATTCTACATTTATTTATTCTTTCTCAGCGAGAGAGATGAATACCCTTAAATAACAACATTGGGGTGTTTCCACTTTTGGCTATTGTGAATAATGCTGCTGATAACACTTGTGTAGAAATTTTTGGGTTTATTTAGTTTTCAGGTGTTCTTGCATATGTATGTGGGAGTGGAGTTGCGGGTTAAATGGCAGCTCTGTGTTTAGTATTTTGAGGAGCTGGTTTCTAAAGTGGCCTGTTCTGTCTTACTTTCTCACTAGCAATGTGCAAAGATTTCTCCACATTCTATCAACACTTATTATTATGTGTCTTTTTGATTGTAGGCCATGGGTAGCATAATGCATAACATTTTATAATTTTTAAAAAAGTAATTGCCTGTTGAGTTATCTTCTTGTCTTGTATTGGACCTCTCTCAAGAGGTTCTGACCCTGTTTTACTTCTGTCCAGCTGTCCAGGCTGTCAAGCCATGGTGGTGGGGGACTAGAAGCATGCTTGATGAGGGGTTGTGCTTACTATCCTTAAGAAACTAAGGCATAGAGTCCTAAGTGCCATAGGTGCTTGGTCAAGGCTGCAGTGAGGGTTCATATTTACAGTTCATGAGGTGATGGTTATCTTCTTGCTTCAGATCTGTGTTGTCACTCTGCTGTGACAGTAGGTGACATGCCTGTAAGTTACTGTTCTGCCTTGTTAGGCCTTGCCCTGCAAGCTGCTTGCATCTCTATTTCTTTTGGAAATATGAGGGTGAGGGCAGTGCTTTGGGGACAGTCTTTATTAAATCATTCACAAACTTGACTGCTTTAGCTTTTTATTAGTATAAATTACTTGAAACACCTCTCAACTGAGCCACTTTCCTGTTGTTTGTGATCAGTGCCTTTGATGATGCTGACCCTGCCCTCTTCATGGAGCTCTGTGGGGCTGGACAGCAGTCGCCGTGGAGGGGTGTGGCTGTGTGATGGTGGGGCAGTGCCAGTCTTCTGTCTGTGCTCTCCCTGGCTAGAATGGACGCTGCTGTCAGGAGTTCTCTGGGACCCAGTGTCACCACTCCCGTTCTTCTCCCTCCTCAACACCCCTGAGGCGAAGGGAAACCATGCTGGTTACACTGTGGGTCAGCGTCGGCACTGACCTCTGGCCTGGACTCGCCACACGTTGCTGTGTAGTGTGAAGCCAGAGACTTGCTTACTGAAGTTTTAAGCAATAGCAGAAAGAGATGATGTATGTCATCGGCAGTATCCCCAAGTTTGGGATAATGTGTTGATCTCAGGAGGTAAACGTGAGCTTGCGGTGTTTGACAGCACATGTCTGTTTCGGGGACTAGGTGCTGGGGGGTCAGGCAGCCAGGCCAAAGCCATTAAATATCCCCATCCTCTTGGAGGGTACATTCCAGTGATTATGTTAATGATTTGTCATCAGATCATTTAGAGAGTATGACATCGAGAAGAAAAGTAACCAATTTTAATCTTTTGGTAATAGTGTCTGAAAACTTTAAAATTGGGAAAAAGTGAGAAATTAAAAATGGTTACATGAGAGCAGTTGAATTCTAGTGTTTAATGGTCGAGTGTTCCGAAGGCCAGGTGTCCCGGCTCCACGTTGGGCATTGGGAGATAACCCTTCGTGTCAACAGGATCCCTTATGAAAAGGGCCATGCCAGGCACCTGTAAGTTGCCCTTGCATTGAATTGAGATCTGATGACAATGAGGCAGCTCTGGAGCAGAGCGAGTACTTCAATTCTTCAGGAGCACCATTTGAAGCCTTGTGAAATTAGTATGAGAGTTGGAATTGATCTTTTTCTTTTGTTAATAGGTTGGGTGCTTTTTTTTTTTTTAATAT
Organism: Callospermophilus lateralis; assembly: GCF_048772815.1. Lineage (NCBI taxonomy): Eukaryota > Metazoa > Chordata > Mammalia > Rodentia > Sciuridae > Callospermophilus > Callospermophilus lateralis. Next base: position 5,636,505 of record NC_135318.1, on the reverse strand, counting down.
TTATTTATTTATTTTAGTTTTTCGGCGGACACACCATCTTTGTGTTTCTATGTGGTGCTGAGGATCGAACCTGGGCCGCACGCATGCCAGGCGAGCGCGCTACCGCTTGAGCCACATCCCCAGCCCGGTTGGGTGCTTTAAAAAAAAAAAAAAATTTAAGTTATTGATGGACATTTATATGTGGTGCTGAGACTCGAACCCAGTTCCTCACGCGTGCTAGGCAAGTGCTCTACCACTGAGCCACAACCTAGCCCAGGTTGGTGCTTTTTAAACAGTTGGGTGCCCAGAGATGAGTGATTCCACGTTAAATTGGGAAAAGATCATTGTTTTTACTTAAGCTGATGCTTCTGATAGTCATAGCAGGAATGAACCAATAAGAAAATTGTATTAGCAGATATAATAAGTGAGTAAAGAGGTTTATATGAGAATTTTAGATAGGAGTAAGAACTGTGAAGTCAGCAAAGTAGGGTCTGTGGTGACAGCAGATGGCATGAGGCTTTGGCGTTCACGTCTGGAGCCGTGGAGGGACCTTTGGGCAGAGGTGTGAGGGTGGAGGTGTGTGTGCCTTCTTGGTGCAGGTAGGCGAGGCCCTGATCTTGCGTGAGGTGAGTGTGGTGTGTAGGTCGACGTGTAGTTGAGGACACACAGTGCCAGGGGACACGAGTCTAGGGAGGTGGGGGTGCCCTGGTTCTGTGGGGCAGTGGAATAGTTAGAGTTTATTTTTGTTATGATGGGCAGTCTAGTTAAGTAGAGTATTTTAAAGCTGAAGATTGATGGCTGCATTTATTGAGTTCCAGAGGATAGTTGCTGAGAGAAACTCTCTGGGAAAAGTGATGGGAATTTTTACTAAAATGCTTCTAGCTTTTCAATCCTGAAAATGATGGATGGGAAGAAATACATTTAAGCATTGCACATCTGTGTTCCTCCCCAAATTGCTGGTCCAAAAAGCATGATCTGTGCCAGACATGAAATACCCTTCCCTAAAAAAAGTGACACTGTGAGGTTTCCAGTTCAACTCAAGCGATGATCAGTGCCAAATGTTTGTAAAATTAAAACATCTGTGGAGGTATAAATGACACACCATGAACTGTGCTTATTAAAAGTGTAAAATGTGATGTTTGACATGGGTGTCCACCCACCGTGATAATGATGATGATCACATCTGTCACCTGCCAGCTTCCTAAGTCCCTACTGGTGCCTCCTCCCTCATACCTTACTGGGAGCCGCCGCCTCCCTCAGTGCCAGGCAGCACTGATAGGCTTTCCCCCTGCAGATGAGTTTGCATGTTCTAGAAAGTCATGTAAGTGGATCGCACGGTAGGCACTCTTTTTTTTTTTTTTTTTTTTTTACTTCTTTCACTCATTTTGGAGCTTGCCGTGCTATTGGTGTCAGTAGTTCCCTCCTCCAGATGTGCTTTTCCCCTTCAGCATGTCTTCTATTTGCTAGTGTTATTTGTGACCATCTGGGAGACATTTAAATGAGCATCCACACTCTCCCACCCTCAGCTCTTCTGATAAGAGGGGTTACCTGTTCCTGTCTTCATCCCATCGCCAGTTCAGGGATTAACAGCTTGGTTGTTCATTTGCCAGAACAAGTTTGGCATTGCTGTGAGTGGGAAGCAGACCCATCCTTCCTGTGTTTGTGTCCTGGGTGATATTTTGGATGTGTGTATATTGAGCTTTATTTATTTTTGATTTTGATTATATTTTTTTTCAGCAAATTACCTTACTTTAGCTCCACAGTATAGCAGTTGTGAGGGCAGTAAATCTAGTACCTTTTAACTTCACAAGGGAGTTCAATAAATTCCTTCCTAGTGCATAGGTATTTTATATAGTTGGTTGGGACTGAGATGAAAATGAGATAAACCCCCATTAACCTGATAAATAGAAGATACTTCCTTTCATCTGTGGTGTCTTGATTAAATCACATGCTTTCTGCTTCTGTTCAGTGCACTTGGCAAAGCTTTCTGCTTTTTTTGTTTCTATGGATGATCTGAGAATATACTTAGGGATTTGCCAGTCATCAGCCCCTGGAGTCTGGCTGTTTTAATGGCATCTGCTTTAGTGTGGAGGAGTTGTTTAGGGGATGCCTGGGTCTAGCCTTGCAGTTTTCTGTGCCCCTGATGGGGGAGAAAGAAAAGAGAATGTTGTGTCTGAGGAGCAGCTGGTATAGGGGGAGAGGTTCTTTGCTGGTGCGCACAGTGGGATCAGGTTGGACAGTTGCCTTGTAGTTCAGGAGACAGGACAGTCCTGAGAGGCGTGCCACACGGTCTGTCCTTTGTGTGCTCACAGAGCTGATCCTCCTCCACTCTGAGACTTGGAGATCACGGTTGTTACTGTTGGTTGTCTCTCTAGTTGCTGGCTGCTGGGATTTGTAAGTGCATCTTTATGATTACTATACTTAGTTTAAAATTTCTAGTTATCAGGTTTCTAATTATAGCAATTGATATTAAGAGCTTTATGGCCTTAAGAAAGATGGAAGATAAATAGAAATTGTATTCTTGGTAGATGATGCCCCTTGATATTTTAAGCAGATGCTTGAGCCAGGAAGTCCACTCAGGGATGAGTAGGAATGCCTGAATGAATAAAATTTGTTCCTGAGGCCTGAGAAGCTCCCAGTCTGAAGGAAAGTCAGACTAATAGTCCAGAGAGTGAGTTAAGTGACGGTTTTAAAATATTGTGGAATTAAGGTTCCAGTTGCTGAGTGGAAGTGATCTCATTAAAATAGGGAGCCCAGGAGGAAAGAGGCAGGTTTGGTGGTAGGATGACGTGGGGCAGGTGCAGGGATCCAGTTCGGGATATGTTCAGTGTGAATTGTTTGTTGAGGGACAATCTGTAGATGACTGGTATAATCTACTGGGCTGATTTATAAAGATTGTGTCCCCAATTTGTAGGTTTCAATTCTTGACTTAAATGTTGTATATTACCTTACCAAAGTTGATTTGTATTTTTCTAAATAAACAGTGGAGTTTAATTACTTTTTGCTTGAAAAGTTGTTTTTCTGTGTCTCTAGAAATGTTTGAAAATGCTCATTATTATTTTTATTTTTTATTTTTGGTACTGGAGATTAAACCCAAGGGCTGTTAACTACTGAGCTACATCCCCAGACCTTTTTTTTTTTTTTTAAAGAGAGAGAATTTTAATATTTATTTTTTAGTTATCAGTGGACACAGTATCTTTGTTTGTATGTGGTGCTGAGGATTGAACCCGGGCCGCACGCATGCCAGGCGAGCGCGCTACCGCTTGAGCCACATCCCCAGCCCAGACCTTTTTTTTTAAAAAATATTTTTTTAGTTGTTGAAGGACATAATATTTTTATTTTAATCTATTTATTTTTATGTGGTGCTGAGGATTGAACCCAGTGCCTCAAGCGTGTGAGGCAAGCACTCTACCATTGAGTACAACCCCAGCACCCCTAGACATTTATTTTTTATTTTTGAGACAGGGTCTTGGTGAGTTACTTAGGGTCTTGGGTGTTATGGCTGGTTTTAAACTTGTGTTCCTCCTGCCTCAGTCACTCAAGTCACAGATTACAGGTGTGCGCCACTGTTGCCGGCAAATGCTCATGTTCTTTAAGACATAGTTGGTATTGCATAAAATGTAGTGGGACAAAACTAGCATTGCACATTCAGTGTTAGGAAAATTAGGTAATTACTATCTTAAATCTTGGTGCTGCTTTGTTTAAAGCGTGTTTCACTTTTTAAAAAAATCATCTATTTAGAAGTAGATGATAAATGCCAGTACTGTAAAATATAAACAGACCGGAACACAATGAAACATAAGTCTCCCTTTGTCCCTATCTTGACTCTGTGCAGCAGCCACTGTTCCCCACCTATGGGTACCTTCCTGAGCCCTTCTCTGGATATGCAGGGACACTGCTTCCAGGATCCCTCATATCAGTAGCTCAGACATGCCATCACAACTGCATTCTTTAATCTGTGCATTCTGATTTAATCTGTCTTCTTCTTAAGTTGCTCCTCATTATTCCCAGGGGCCTTTCCCATTTAGTGTGTCTCATGTATATGGCAAAGTTCACAAGCAAAAGCCCAGGCTCTTGGCAGTGCCTTTCTTAAGTGAGGACACTCCCAGTGGTCTCAAGCCTCATTTTTCATTGATCAGATGCAGCACTGGCACATTTTCTGAATCAGTGGTAGGCACTGATTGGCTGAGGCCACAGGACCAGGGGAGGGTCTGCTTTTCTTGTAGTGAGTGGCTGCCTGGTTATGAACAGAGCCAGGGTTCTCTTGCTGCTAAGAGGTGTCTGGAAGCTCTTCCTATCCAGTCCTTAGGTCTGCCTTGGTCTCGCAGTTGCTCCTTGTTTCCAGTTCTGTTGCTTCAGTGCTGCCCCCGTGCATGGTATAAACACGCCGTCCCCGGGCATCCAAGTTGCTCTCCAGCAGCAGTGTATCAAGAAGACTTTCGCTGCCAGTGGGGTGTGTGTGTGTGTGTGTGTGTGTGTGTGTGTGTGTGTGTATCCGGGGGTGTGTGTGGTGTTGGGGATTGAGCCCAGGACCTAGTGCATGCTCGGCAGACCCTTTACCACTGAACCACATCCCTAACCTTCACTACCAGTGTTTTATTTTTTGTTATTGGGGATTGAACCCAGAGGTGCTTAACCACTGAGCCACGTCCCAGCCATTTTTAATTTTTATTTTGAGACAGGGTCTCAATAAGTTGCTCAGGGCCTTGCTGAGTTGCTGAGGCTGGCCTTGAACTTATGATCCTCCTGCCTGGGCCTCCCAAATCACTGGGATTACAGGTGTGCACCATGAAGTCCAGCACAACCAGTGTTTTAAGAGTGGTAGTTTCCTGTGTGGACAAATGGAAACGTGGGGTGACAGTCTGAGACCTTGCCGCCAAGCTGGGAATTGGAGAGATGGCTGAGACTGACCCCAGGACCATGCTGGACCTCACCTCGGTGGTGCAGACACTCTTGCAGCAGATGCAAGATAAATTTCAGACCATGTCCAACCAGATCATTGGAAGAATTGATGATATGAGTAGTCGCATTGATGATCTGGAGGAAAACATAACAGACCTCAGGACACAGGCCGGGGTGGAAGAACTGGAAGGTGAAAACAAGATACCTGCCACATGAAAGAGTCGAAGGTTGCTGATCACCCTGAAATCTGGAATACAGTTTTTCCAGCCAAGAGAAGACTGAGTGGTTTTCTGCAACTAAATACTAAGTGTGGACAGGTTCTATATTACAGTGTGTTCTTACCACATGCTGTATAGTGAGGTTTTAGAGCAATTTTTCTCCCCAGTTTCTCAAACATGGTATCTTCACATCTTGGAAATTGGTCAGTTGTGCTCTTAATTATTAAACACTAAAATTTTGGCAGTTCCCAAAAAAAAAAAAAAAGTGGTTTCCTTATATGCTTGACAATAGCATGTGCTTTTGAAATTTTTTATTTTGCCATTCTGATTTTAATCTCCATTTCTCTTATTACAGAGTTTTCTTTAAATGTCTGAGTCATTTGTAATTCCTTTTCAGAGACTACATCATGCCTGTGTTCTGCCTATTTTTCTATAACAGTGTTTCTCTTTATATATATCAAGAAAATTTATGTATATAATATATACATATTAAGGAAATTAGCTTTATATATTGAGGAGCTTTATATATAAGGAAATTAGCTCTGGGTGATATGACTTTTAAATATTTCTTTAAGTTTGTTGTTTGTGTTTAACTCTGATTATTGCATCTTGCCATGAGGGAGTGTTTTTCCTCCTCTGTCCTCAAGCCTCAGTGATTACCACAGACTTCTGTGACCAGAAGGGCTATGGGGACTTCTCCCCACCAGCCCACAAGTAGTTGGTCCTACAGAGACACCATCGAGGTACCCTCTGACTCAGTTCAGTTCTGACACGTGTGCTGGAGGTAGTGCCAGCGCCCATCTGTTAGGCGCTCGGCCAGTAGCTCGGCTGCCCTCCCCAGAGTAGAGCTTCCCTGTGCCTCTCACCCTGTGAATCGGGTTCCCACACCTCCTCCTTGAGTTCTGTTAATTTGCTTGAGTGGATCACAGAACTCAGGGAAGCACTTCTATTTACTGGATTATTATAAAGATAATGCAGAGGATACAAATGAAGAGACCACAGGGGAAGCGTGTGAGAGGTGTGGCACTTTCAGGACCCCTCTGGGTGTGCACCCTCGCAGAACCTCCTTGGGTTCAGCTGCTCAGAAGTTTGTGAACCCCTCCTCTGGCTCCTTGTGGAGACATGATTGGAGCAAGGATAACTGCGTCTAAATGTGCTTGGACAGAAAGGGTGTGACCTCGCGCTGACGGCAAGCTGCCTGCACACTCCTCCCTCAGCTAATGGGGGCAGGACCCCTGTGGAATGAGGAGGGTCTCATGACCTACTTTATTTTTATTTTTTTAAAACATCAGAAATTTATTAGTTGCTCAAAACCTTACATTGATCTTGACATATCATATATCATACATTTGTTTCAAATGGGGTATGAATTCTTACTATTCCCACGTGTACAGATTGCAGGACCACATTGGTTATACCGACACGTTTATACGTACTGCCATACTAGTGTCTGTTGTATTCTGCTGCCCTTCCTATCCCCTTCCTATCCCCCCTCCCCTCTCCTCTCCTCCCTCTATCCCATCTACCGTAACTCATTTCTCTTTCTCTCTCTTTTTTTTCTCCCCCTCACCTCACATCCTCTTATATGTATTTTTGTATAACAATGTTGGTCTCCTTCCATCTTCCGGGCAATTCCCCTTCTCTCTTCCATTCCCTCCCACCTCTCATCCCTGTTTGATGGTGATCTTCTCATGCTCTTCCTCCCTGCTCTGTTTTGAGTCGCCCCCCGCTTATATCAAAGAAGACATTCGGCATTTGTTTTTTAGGGATTGGTTGACTCCCTTAGCATAATCTGCTCTAATGCCATCCATTTCCCTGCAAATGCCATGATTTTATTATTTTTTAGTGCTGAGTAATATTCCATTGTGTATATTCCACGTTTTTTTTTTTTTAATCCATTCATCTATAGAAGGGCATCTAGGTTGGTTCCACAGTCTAGCTATTGTGAATTGTGCTGCTATGAACATTGATGAAGCTGTATCCCTGTAGTATGCTCTTTTTAGGTCTTTTGGGAATAGTCCTAGAAGGGGAATAGCTGGGTCGAATGGTGGTTCCATTCCCAGCTTTCCGAGGAATCTCCATACTGATTTCCAAATTGGCTGCACCAATTTGTAGTCCCACCAACAATGTACAGGTGTACCCTTTCCCCCACATCCTTGCCAGTACTTGTTGTTGTTTGACTTCATGATGGCTGCCTTTCTTACTGGGGTGAGATGCTACCTTAGAGTGGCTTTAATTTGCATTTCTCTGATTGCTAGAGATGGTGAGGATTTTTTCATGTATTTGTTGATTGATTGTATATCTTTCTCATGACCTACTTTATTTTTTTTTCTTTTTTTTCTTTTTATTTCTTCTTTTTTTTTTATTGGTTATTCAAAACATTACAAAGCTTGCAGAATCACATCAGTTACACATCCACATTTTTACATAATACCATAATAGTAACTGTTGTATTCTGCTACCTTTCCTATCCTCTACTATCCCCCCTCCCCTCCCCTCCCATCTTCTCTCTCTACCCCATCTACTGTAATTCATTTCTCTCCTTATTTTTTTCCCATTCCCCTCACAAACTCTTATATGTAATTTTGTATAACAATGAGGGTCTCCTTCCATTTCCAAGCAATTTCCCTTTTCTCTCCCTTTCCCTCACACTTCATGACTCTGCTTAATGTTAATCTTTTCCTCCTGCTCTTCCTCCCTGCTCTGTTCTTGGTTGCTCTCATTATATCAAAGAAGACATTTGGCATTTGTTTTTTAGGGATTGGCTAGCTTCACTTAGCATAATCTGCTCTAGTGCCATCCATTTCCCTGCAAATTCCATGATTTTGTCATTTCTTAGTGCTGCGTAGTACTCCATTGTGTATAAATGCCACATTTTTTTTATCCATTCATCTATTGAGGGGCATCGGGGTTGGTTCCACAGTCATGACCTACTTTAAAAGGGTAGTTTCAGGAATTTCTTTATGCCTGACTCAAATGAAGTCAGGGAAGATTAGTGTTTTTATGACCTGCCTTGTGAAAGAGACCTTCTGGTTTCCATGGCCTGCTTGGAAAGGGAACTATGAGCCCGACACTGTGCGCAAAACCCAAGATATGTGTATCACGGTATCACACCACCGTCACGATATCATACCACCATCATGATATCACACCACGATCATATCACCCCACTGTCATTATATTACACCACTATCGTGATATCATACCACTGTGTTTGGCTGTCTGTAGAATGCCAGTTATGTTTTACTTATCTGTGTGTTCGTCATTCTAGCTTCTTAAAAAATGTACTATTGACCAAATTATGTTTTTTTACATGTATCAATATGTAACAATGAATTCCATAATATTTGTAATTATAACGCAACAATAAAATTAAAAATAAATTTTTAATGGAAAAAATGTACTCTCTGAAAGAGAAAGTCTACCTTCTTTATAAATTCCTGGATATTCTCATGTGTTTGTATTTCTCTATTTTAAAGTTAACTTTTCTTAAACCTATTGCCATTTCTATTAAATGTACTTTATAATTAACCTAGGGAGAAACTAACATTTTAATGATATTGAGTCTTTCTATCCAAGTATTTTTTTTAATTTACCCAAGTGTTTTTAAATCTTTTTCTGGTATTTAAAATTTTGCTTTTATAGTTTTTTTTCCCCCTTGGGGGGCACTAGGGATGAACCCAGAGGTGCTACATCACAACCCTTTTTATTTTGAGACAGGGTCTTGCTAAGTTGCCCATGACCTTACTAAGTTGCTGAGGCTGGCCTCAATTTGTGAGCCTCCAGAGTTGCAGGGATTACAGACGTGTGTCACCGCACCTGCCCTAGATTTGTATTTTTAAGTTTTTTCAGGACTTAAATATTTCCTGTTCCTATTGTATTTGGAGTTTTGATCTTCCGTTGTGTCTTCTAACTTCTTGTCTGATTTCTGACCTGAATCTGCGAGGTCAGTGAGTTGTCAAAGGGCAGCTGCTAATGAGTACTCCTCCTGCCATCTTACCTGCTTGCAGTTGTCCATGATGCTCTCCTCGCTTTATGGAACACCAGAGGGTTAAAACCGTCACACGGCAAGAGTCACACTGGTGTGGTCAGGTGACATTTGCTTTTTTTTTTTTTTTTTAAATTAATGATTCCTCAAATAATTTGAAAAATGGTCAGTCTTTGAAGTTGATAGATGGGGTGTTTGCTTCTGAGCATACACCGAGCCCTCCTTCCTCTCATCTGCTTGTGTGGTCATGATATATCCCGCTGTGACTCTAGGTCTGATGCTTACTTGCTGCATGAAAAAAATCCCATCAAGGTTTTTTTTTTTTTTTTTTTTTTTTTATAATTTTATTTTTATGTGGTGCTGAGGATGGGACCCAGTGCCTTACGCAGAGTAGGCAAGTGCTCTGCCACTGAGCCCCGGCCCCAGCTCCCCCATCCAGTTTTATTGTTATGTTTTCTGATAAAGTATTCCAGTTAGCAACTTGGAAAACTGTATTTGGAAATTACTCTGACATTAAATATTTACATTGTTGAATATCAGTATTTCATTTGCCTTATGATGTATTTAGTCAGGAGATTGTCTCTATAAAGATTCTCTTGGTAGGGGTATTATTTAAAACATTTGTTTCTAAAATGGAGGTCAAACTAGAGCTTAAAGAGTCTTAGTCTGAGGTTGAATATGATAGTTTTTAAATTTGAGAACAATAATTTGAGAGTAGGAATAGTGTTTAATATCTAAAGTTGTGTTAGAAGGTTTTCGTTTATTTATTTTTTAATTTTTTTTCGTTGTAGATGGACACATTATCTTTATTTATTTTCTTGTGGTGCTAAGGATAGAACCCAGTGCCTCACACGTGCGAGGCAGGCGCTCTACCGTTGAGCTACAGCCCCAGCCCATTTAGTTAAGTTTTATAAAGAGAAGGAACAGTTTATTAAATGTGTCTGGATTCTAGGGCCAGTGGGACATTTATGATTCTTGGCTTTAAGTTGAACATTGTACCTACTGTACTGGGATTACATAGAAAGTCCTGTTTTCCAGCTTTCTAAGGTGGGATGCATTTGAGACAAGAATAGAACTCTCCTCTTACTCTGCTCTCCAAGCAAAATATTTAGGACAAGCTGTTTGTTCATCTTTTTTTTTCTTTCTTTTTCTTTTTTGTTTTTCCATTTATACTTCCTTATATCTTTTTACTTAGAATATTTTTTTTCATGGCTTTTTTTTTTAGCAACTTATTTTTTTTTATTGTTGGTTGTTCAAAACATTACATAGTTCTTTTTTTAAAAAAAATATTTATTTATTTATTTATTTTAAGTATTTGGTGGACACAACATCTTTGTCTGTATGTGGTGCTGAGGATCGAACCCAGGCCGCACGCATGCCAGGCGAGCGCGCTACCGCTTGAGCCACATCCCCAGCCCCATTACATAGTTCTTGATAAATCATAATACACACTTTGATTCAAGTGGGTTATGAACTCCCATTTTTACCCCGTATACAGATTGCAGAATCACATCAGTTACACTTCCATTGATTTATATATTGCCATACTAGTGTCTGTTGTATTCTGCTGCCTTTCCTATCCTTTCCTATCCCCCCTCCCCTCCCCTCCCCTCTTCTCTCTCTACCCCCTCTACTGTAATTCATTTCTCCCCCTTGTATTATTTTTCCCTTTCCCCTCGCTTCCTCTTGTATGTAATTTTGTATAACCCTGAGGGTCTCCTTCCATTTCCATGCAATTTCCCTTCTCTCTCCCCTTCCCTCCCACCTCTCATCCCTGTTTAATGTTAATCTTCTTCTCATGCTCTTCGTCCCTACTCTGTTCTTAGTTACTCTCCTTATATCAAAGAAGACATTTGGCATTTGTTTTTTAGGGATTGGCTGGCTTCACTTAGCATAATCTGCTCTAATGCCATCCATTTCCCTCCAAATTGTATGATTTTGTCATTTTTTAATGCAGAGTAATACTCCATTGTGTATAAATGCCACATTTTTTTAATCCATTCGTCTATTGAAGGGCATCTAGGTTGGTTCCACAGTCTTGCTATTGTGAATTGTGCTGCTATGCACATCGATGTAGCAGTGTCCCTGTAGCATGCTCTTTTTAGGTCTTTAGGGAATAGACCAAGAAGGGGAATAGCTGGGTCAAATGGTGGTTCCATTCCCAGCTTTCCAAGAAATCTCCATACTGCTTTCCAGATTGGCTGCACCAATTTGCAGTTCCACCAACAATGAACAAGTGTACCCTTTTCCCCACATCCTCGCCAGCACTTGTTGTTTGACTTCATAATGGCTGTTTTTCATGGCTTTTTAATGTTTTTGGTGTCAGAGTAAGTAATAACTTCTTAAGGAATATTTTGCTTTTTAAAAGTACAATTAAGATAGGGTCTGATAGTGATTTTAGAACACTATGGGTATTTTAGAATTCAGAAGTTCTTGTATCAGAAGCAGAGAAATGCCTACTTTTCTTTCTTTAATGTGTACAAATGAACTGCACAGAGTTGATGGAGAGTCTGGAAATGGTGCTGTCCAAATAGCATTTGATAAATTGAACAAGCTTATTGTGGAAAAGAGGGTTGTGGAGCTGGGTTTTGAGGAGCTGTCCTTTGGGAAGATGATGAGGCTTATCTTGTATCCTTCTAGAGAAGACACAATAGGAGCACTTCCTTCAGAGTTGAGTGCTGCTTCAGCGCCAGGTTCTGTGCTCTGCTTGGGGAGTGCAGACAGGAACACAGGCTCTTCCTCCAGCAGATGGTGGCAGGTCACCTAGATGCTGTGGAGGGGAAGTCTGCAGTGCGGTGTGACCCTAGAGAGGGCACTTGTCTTGGTTTGGCTAGGCAGAGAAGCCAGGTGAATGGCAAGGAGACTTCTCAGAGGAAGTGTCACTGGAGCTGACCACTAGGCCTCAGAAATGACAACTAGACATTTTAGTGGTTACTAATATCGGTTGCTTAGCGGGAGATCAGAGAACACAAAAACAGAGAAACTGCCATTGACTGTAGTGTTGCAGTGTGAATGTCTTTGGCAAGAGCAGTCAGTGAGGTCATCAGGCAGAAGCCAGAGTGGGTGTGGGGGAAAGGTGACAAAGTGGCTGGTTCTCACTGAGTCCCTGCTTGTGGCATCAGTGGGAAGTACATATAGAAACATGTTTAAGAGACTCTGGAGACAGCTCCTGCTGGTGTGTTTGAAGCCAAAGGCTAGAGAAAGATGGCACTGTGGTCCTCGCAGGTGGCAGAAGTGGGGTTCTAAGCCCAGGTGGGGGGAGCAGTGGTGGCCGCTGAGGCCTGCCAGGAACACTCCTAAGTGTGCTGGCTTCCAGTATGGAGCAGACTGACTTCTGGAGTGGCAGAAGGGTGACCATCGTCCACAGCACTCTCTGAGGGCCCTTCTGAAGGGACCTGGTGCTGGACTGTGTGATCTTGATTTTAAGATTTTGTGTGTTTAAACCTACATAATGAACTTGTTAATACTGATTGATTCTCAGTGCTACGAATTGCCTTCCTAACTTGCATATATAAAACAACATTTAGAATTTATATCTCAGGGCAGACTCAGGAGTATTTAGGCAGCAGGTACAGTTTTCATGTTACTTTTTTTTATTGTGAACATGATACAATAGAGGAAAGATATAAAACATGAATAAAGAATGCAGGCTGCCAAAACAAAAGTCTGTTTTTGCATGATGTCCTGGGCCATGGCTCAGTCCCATTTCCCAGCTTGCCTCCCATTTTGGTGGGGTGTTTACTCACTTTGCCTGTGAATGTAAGGAGTGACATGTGACAGCTAGCGACCTGTGTCCTGTGTTTAGACTTGAGCTCTTTAGAGACAAGTGCCTCTTTCTGTGCTCTCATGCTCCCCATTCGATGACTAGGTGCAGCAGTGACGGGGGAACCAGGACCTCTGAACCCCTGAGCCAGCAAGGCAGAGCAGGAGGTCTGCTTTGGACTGCTGTGGGACCTTCTGCTTTGTTAGAGCTGTTTATTACAGCACCTCGTGTTACCATAACTAATAGTGAAGTCTAACAAACTAAGAAATCAATATCCGTGTAACTACCTACCTTGGGCCAAAAATAAAGCATTACCAGCCCACGAAAGTCTCTGTATGTCTCTCCCTTTTGTAACTTATTTCCCGCTCTGTAGATGATGGCTTTGGTGACTTCAGTGATAATCATTTACGTGTTCTTCTTTATAGTTCTATCGCTTATATAGGCATTCCCAGACAATATGATTTATTGCTTGCTTTTTGAAACTTTATGAAATATGTTCATATCTTGTATGTATTCTTTTGAATGGATTTAGAGATGTGTTACCTTGTTCATTCAACATTGAAGTCAATGCATACTATTGTAAGAAGCGACAGTTCCTTCACGTTCATTGTTTGCCTAGTTTCCCATTGTTTTAATATGCAACAGTATATTTAGCCATTTTGCTGTTAGTGGTTTTTTCCTTGCATTTGGCTGTTATGAACAACATTGTACTTGAACATTCTTGTACGTGTGTCTCCTGGTCCCTGAGTGTTTGGCCACAGCTGTGTCTTCCATCCTGTGAGGAAAACCAGGCTGCTCTCTGCAGCAGTCATCGGCTGCGCAGGAGGAGTTCCATTACTCTGCATTCATCTGCCCTTGATGATGTCAGACTTTAAAATTTTAGCAAGCCGCTGGGTGTATAGTAGTTTTGTTTGACTTTAGTTTGTATTCTAAAATTTTAAAAAGTGGTTCTTTCCTTTACCTTTGGGGCCCTATCATCTCTGCTTGGCTTTGGTATTGGTTTGTGGCAGATGATGTTGTTGGATGAAACCTTTGTTTTCCAAAAACTACATGGGTTTGGCCTGGGGAAGTAAGGGAAAAAAAATAAAGAATTCAAGGTTGCATTTCAAAAATGAGGAAAGATTCTGGGGCTGGTATTTCTAACTAGCTGTCCAGGTGGTTAAGATGCAGTCAGACTTTGGCAGGCAGAATTCCATGGTGCCAGGAAGCAGAAGGGTGTTCTAGGTATCTTGGGCTTCTGGCTGTTTGGCTTATTCTTCTCCACGCTCCTTTCTATCTGAGTGGGGTCTCAACTGCCATTCATCTTAGGAGAGATGGACTGAGAATGAAAGCATGTTATCTAGAATTCATGTGTAGTGGTAGAAAATTAGCACTAAAATATATTTTGTATTCCATCAACAGAGATGTGGATGTAACAGATTTTGTTGGTTGCTTTTATTGATTTGTCATGGATTATAATCATTTTGAGCTGTCTTGAAATTAAAGTTTTTTTTTTTTTTCCCTAAAGGTATTTTAAATCAGTTCTTGGCATATTGTTAAGTGTTTTATACGGAAAGGTAATTAACAAATTTGTTTGGCATGTGTGTCAGTTTAAGTATTTTTCATAAAAGGAAGAAAAAAGTTTTTTTTACCTTTTGAAATAAAGTAGTCAAAATATAATGGTTTATCCATTAGAAGTATAATGAACTACAAATGCTGATCATACATATAATTTTAAACGTTGTTGTACACACATCAAAAGTAAAAAGAAACAAGCAAAATTAATGTTTATAATGTGTTTTATTAACGTATAAAATATTACTTTTACATGTAATAAATGTGAAGTTATTAATGAGATGCTTTACATTCTTTTGTTTTTCATACTACATTTCCAAAGTCTTGTGTACACTGGCACTTGAACACATCTCTTTTTAAAATATCCACAGACAAGTGCTCTTGGTCACATGTGGCTGATGGCTGTTAATGAACAGTGCAGATCCATTAGCAAATCGCACAGGTATAAATGCATGGTTTGATTTGCATTTTGAATACCCCAGAACCTTCTGTGTGTTCTAGTAAGGGAGAGGAGATGTAAAGCAGAGAAAATGCAGTCTGTTGTGCAGACAGAATATGAATATGTGAAATTTTCACATTTCTTTAGTCACATATTATAGTCTAGACACCCTTAGTAAAATGAGAAAATGGTAAGATCAGGTTTAACTTTGGGACTAAAAAGAAAAAAACACAAGATGAGAGCCTGGAGGGCAAGGTTCTGATCCGATCCTGCTGTGCTTGCTCTTTGCTCTTACGTGGAGATGATTTTGACGTCAATGAGCACCAAGGATAACAGGTTTAGGAATAGAATATGGTGTATTACTGAGAATTATAAGACCCCTTAGTACTGGGAGCACTAAGGTTCTGGGTTTAAATAGGAATCAGATTGGTGTCTTAGTGTTGAAAGTGGGGATTGCAGAATTCCTGTTTTCTCTTACTGATTTAATCACATTTGAGCCATTTTCTGGTTTTTAAAAAACCTATGTGGATATGTGTTCAGATATTCTTGTTTTACAGTTGTGTGTGTGGTGCCAACAGCAAAAGCACAGCTCTGAGAGGAAGTGGCTGTTGGAAGAGACACTGTAAAGAAGGTGAAAGGCAACTGGGGGCTGTGACAGATACTCTCTGCAGCTCAGTTTCTAGATTTTTCTTTCTTTTTGGTGGGGAGCAACACTGGAGATTGAGCCCAGGGATGTGCCACCACGGAGCTACCTCCGCAGTCTTTTTTTAAGTTTTTGTTTTGAGACAATGTCTTCCTTAGTTGTCCAGACTGGACTTGAACTTGCTATCTGCCTGTCTCAGCCTCCTCCTAAGTTGCTGCTGTTATAGGCAGACACCATTGTGCTTGGCTTGGATAAATATTCTTTTTTTTTCTTTTGGTGGTGCTGGTAATCGAACCCAGAGTATTGCTCACGCTAGGCAAATACTCTCCCACTGAGCTACTTTCCTCAGCCTGAAATAATGTTCTGTTAAAAAAAAAAAACCTGAAAAATTCAACATAGTAGAAAAATAGGCAGAGGAAGCTAAACATCTAATAAACATGAAAAATGCCTGGCTCTAGTAATCAGGGAAATTCAAATTAAAAAACAGTGAGACAACATTTTATATTCATTAGCTTGGCAAAAATCAAAAGTCTTGACAGTGCCACCTGTTATCAAGAATATGTGGTAGTGAACAAAGGAGTCCCAGTTTTGCAACATCTAGTCTCTAGATGTTAAAGAGTTTGCTAGTGTCATCATGATGAAGTAGCTAGTAAAATTAGCACGTTTTATACACTTTTTGTTGGAATTTGAAGGAAAGCTTGTCCTCTATAAACGACTTTTGGATATGAATTTGTTCAGTCATCTCTAGGGATTGCATATGCTTTCTATTGTTCACAGAAGTGAAGGCAGGAAGAAGGAAGTGAGGAGGGAAAGGTTCAAGGCCACGCTGACCCATAGTAGGAGGTAGCTGGGAGCACCACCGTGGCCATGTGTGAGTTTTCTACTAGGGCTATCACACAGCAGGCTTATTCTCATGCAAAATGTCCATTTCTTCTAGATATTTAGAAGTACTTAATATATTTAAAAGTAGAAGTAGTAGAATAAAACTTTTATATGTAGCTCTAAAAAAAAAAAAAAAATAGGGACCAGTTGAACTCATACTGCTGTGGGACTGTAAACAGGCCCCTGGAAGTCTTCCTTCTGGTCAGACACACGCTGTAGCCACCTGTGCCAGCATGGATGATTAGCAGCAATGTTCAATTGTAAGAGTTTATGGTTAGATTTTCACCATTTTTATAAAGTTAATCTTTCAAAGCAATCCAGTAAGTAAATTATATAGGTGGTGAGAGTGGAAATGTACAGGAAGCTACTAGCCCTCTTAAGGCTGGCAAGTACTTTTGTAGGCGGGGAGTGGAGAGGACAGGGTCAGAAAGAAGGGCTTTGCACCAGAGGCTTCGCTGTTCAGAAATGTGGGGAACCCTGGGCTGTTTCCAGTTTGCGTCTTTCTTCATTACCTCCCTCCTATAGGAACCGTCTCTGTTGGCTTGCTATCCAATTTTCCTGGGTCTGAGCATGTGGAAGCAGAGTAACCTGTGGTTGGTGACATGGACTCTTGAGTAGGGATGTGCCTGGTTGTGGATTATGTGCTCATTCCTGTGGTTGAGCATGTTGCACACGCCTGGCACACACTAGGACGTGCTGAGCACCTACCATGAATGAGGGTGGTGTGTATTAATGTCTAGCATGTGGTCAGTGCACAGGAAGCTGCCAGTGAGTACAGATGAATGCATATTGAATGAACGGGTGTTCATAGATGGGATTTCCCTTCTGTCTTACAACTCACACTTCATTTACTAATATGCTTGCCGATCTTACCTGTTAGAGCGGACAGATCCATATACTTCCCTTTACCATATTTAACAATCTTGTTTAATTGGTAATATCTGTGACTTACATGTTAATTTCTTTTTCCACATGATGTATTTTTTCTTTTGACTTTTTGAAGTTCTTTCTACATGTTTTAAATATGCTTTATTATGTGTTTCATGGGGGTATGTGTATATTTTTCTTTGACATTGTTTTAGTTATATATCAAGTCAGGAAAAACTAGCTAGGTTATGCTGCACTAGCAGACCTCACCAGCTTAAAACACCAAGTCTGTCTTGCTCTTTGTGTAATCATGGGCGGATGGAGGAACCTGCTTTGCTCTCATTTCTGGAACATTGACTACAGAAAGATGGTCCTGAAGATTTCTTTTCTGGCAGTTGAGAGTTCTGGTCCATGCATCATCTTAGCCAGCAGATCCCCAGTGGAGGTGAAGTGCAGTGCCTCTTGGTGGTTAATGCACACGTCCTTAGTTAGGGTTGAAAAAGAACATTTCTTAGATCTAAATGAGACATTGACATTTTTAAATTTGCATGCCTTTTTGCCAAATTTGCTTTTGGTAGTTCATAATTTTCTCATGGCTATGTAAAAGTTTTCAGTATATTAAATAAATGTCATGTTTTGAGATATTTTCCCCCACTTTTTGTTTTTTTCTTTTTTTTCTTTGCATTTTCCCGTATGTAGTTAAAAAATCTTTGTATATTCAAAATCTACCGGTCTTTTTTATGTCTGTTTTTTTTTCCTTGGGAAAAGCTTTCAAATTTCCTCTTAAGGAATCTCTTAAACTTTCAAATTTATTTTGATTTATTATTAAATTCTTTGAATGTCTTTAAAAGATAATCTTGTTGCTATTACTTTGAAGTTTTATGAGCCACTAAGTGCTAAGGTGGCTTTCAAACTCCGTGTCAGACACTAACTTACGTGTTAAATTGAACCCAGTCCCTCAGTGTTGAAAAAAATACTTCCCTTACACTATGTAGAAAAAACACCCCTCTGTCCTATCTAAACCATGGCTTTTCTAAATATTTTTAGATGCAGGTTTTTTTTTAAATTTTGTTTTGTTTTTTAAACAAAAATTTCTTTTGTAAGAAACAGATGTGTTATAAATAAGTCTTCAAAAGGATTCAGTTTTTCTCTGTTGCCTTCTCTCTCCTTTGCCTGTGCTGTCCACCTTTGCCTCCCACTCCCGCATTACTGAATGCAGTTTGAAGGCTCATTACTTCAGGGGTTAGGTCATTTCAATACGATAAGACGTGCCTCAGTACTGGGGAGGAGGATTCCAGAATCCCCCTCACATACCAAAATTCATGGCTGTCAAGTCTCCTATTTAAAATGGTGCAGTATTGAATGTGACTTCCTGTATACTTAGCTCATCTCTGGATGATTTACAATCTTAATACAATGTAAATAGTTGTTATACTGCAGTGCTTAGAGAATAATGACAAGAAGAACAGTCTGTGAGTGGTCAGTACACACACACACACACACACACACTTTCCACCCATGGTTAGTTGAATCTGGTGATTGTGGAACCTGCAGGTATGGAGGCATGTCTGTATTTTCAATAAAATAGTTTTTGAAAGAAGAACATAAAATCTTTTTAGTTTACTTCTTTCCACCTGGAAGAAAACTTATATAGAAAGATAACTGTAACAGGCCAAAACAAGTGTACAGTAATTCCACACAGCATATTTTTGATCATGTTTATTAGCTATGTGAAATGGCCTTTTGTGGGTTTTTTGGAAACAGAACAGCCATACCTAATAGATAGCATGTCTTTCAGAATCTTGCCTGTAGCAATTGAGTGTGATCTTCAGACCACCTCTGGAAGCAGAGACTGGGACAGCACAGGCTCAGTCAGACTTGGGCTTAAGTCTTCCTTTATGTGACCTTGGGCTTGGTGCTTAGTTGGTTGAGTGACTTGGGGTGAGAGCTCCCCGTTCTTGGGACTGGATGATGGAGTTAGTGTGAGGAGCACAGTGCGTGGTGGGTAGCGTGCGACCTGCAGCCCTGGGGTCCTGAAGGAGGACCTGTTGGAGGCGCGTGCCTACCTGCACTCTTGCTCTTTCTCTCTCCTCAGGATTCATTTGCCTTTCCAGCCCCACCTGATCTCAGCGACTAAGACAGATAGGATTTCTGTGTGGGGAAGTTTTACATTTAAGAACTTTCAGAGGAGTTATTGGAATTTTGGGTGTGTACGTCTTCTAGTCTTTCCTAGCCAAGTAACAGATAATCTGGACTTTTCCATCTGGCTGTCCTGCACATCTTGATATGAATGATGCTGCTCCCCCTCCTTAGAGTTTTACCACCGACGACTGTCCCAATCTTATTCTTCACTGGCAGTTACAAGGCCTGTGGGCCAGGGTTGCCTTCGGGAAGCCTCCCCTCTGCAGGGGGGTGGGGGCTGCCCTTTCCCTGGGTTTTCTAGGCCTTAGCACTGGATTCCTGCTCCAGCTCTGGACTGGGACTGTTCCTCATCTTTCTTGAGCAGGACCACATTCTGTGCATCTTCCTGTCTCCCGCATGGTTACCTGGGCAGTGGTGGGTATATGTATGAATTCTTAGTCAGACTCCCTCCACACTGGGACTTAAATCTTCTCATCTATAAGATATGGCTCTGGGGAATTGTCAGCTACTCTCACCACGATCACCAGTGGTGGCCAGATCAGGAGGCTCCTTTGGACTTTTGACACTTGGCAGTGACCATGGCTGCATGAGCATTTGCCCCCACCCCAGGACTATTCATTCTTACACTTCTGCTTGCTCCTCTGTTGCTCTTGGTGCTTGGCCTTGGGTGTGAGCTTTGCAGGTCTCTGGGATTTTGCCTAATGTTTCCTGTCATGCTGAGCTGTGTTTGCAGTGTGCCAGCTTGTCCCCTAGGCACTGCCAAGCCAAGAACAGCTAAGATAGAGTCCATTTCCCCTAAACTGCCCTTGCTGCCCACCTTCTCCCCAGCGTCCATCAGCTGTGAGCTGCCTTTTCCACGCTCTCGTCCCTGACTAGCTACCCACGCTGACCCTCTTCTTTAGCTCACTTCTCTCCCAGCAAGTCTAGGCCTCTGTCCTCCGGGCATTGGAGCAGTGGCCTCCTACAGTGTTTCTACACGCACTTTGTTCTTTTCCATCCTACACAGAATCACATTTTCTTAAAAGAAAAAAATTTGTCAGTGGTTTTTCATTGCTATATTTTATGGCCCCTCCCTCCCTCTCATCTCCATCCCCTGTTCATTTCTCTCCTGCACTTTTTTTTTTCTTTTTTCTTTTTTTTTTTCTTGTGGTGCTGGGGTTGAACCCAGAGCCTGTGCATGCGAGAGAGCACTCTACCAACTGAGCTGCATCCCCCGCCCTTCATTTGCACTTTTAATCACTGAGTGCTTCCTTAATGTTGTAGGGTTTTCCCCCTTTTTCTTACTGTCCAGCATGATGGTTCTCATGCCTTGAGGATTGTAAGAATGTGTGCACGGGTGTGTGTTAACAAAGACATTCGGGCACCAAAGATTTTGATTAGAGTAAGATCTGATCTCCTTTTCTTGATCTAAAAAGACGACAGTTTGAAAATAGATGGTCACAAAGATTCTATAAAATCCGTCCAATATGTCATTAGTTCTAAAATGTTTCTGTAGTAATCATATTTTTTTTTGAGTGTGTGTGGTAGTAGCAATTGAATGGGGTGAGGGGGGGCAGCTGAGACTGTGCTACATCCCCATCCCTTCTTAAATTTTGAGGCAGGGTCCCTCTGAGTTGTAGAGGCTGGCCTTGTACTTGTGATCCTCCTGCTTCAGCCTCCCCTGTTACTGGGACGACAGCCACGCCCAGCTTCACACTTTTTGTTTGTTTCTTTGTTTTTAATATTTTTAGTTGTAGATGGACACAATGCCTGCATTTATTTATTTATTTATTTATTGTTATGTGGTGCTGAGGATGGAACCTAGCTCCTCACATGTGCTAGGCAAGTGCTCTACGACTGAGCCACCACCCATCCCCCACACTTTGTTTTAAATTATATTAATATACAAATATGGGAAGAGAGAGAAGGCTGAGGGAGAAGGAGGGAGGTTCCTCAAACATAGGGATTTAGAACTCCCTACTGCTGTGGCCCAGCATTTCCACCTGCTTGGTGACATTCACCCTCAGGCTTCTCCTTTATGATGTCCTTAAACCACTATCTGCAAACTTTTTAAAGAGGCTGTCTAATACTGATTGAAATCCTGTGCATATGTTTCCTTTTTATATTAGATACCAGAATTACCCTGGGCGGGTGCTGGGCCCGGACATTGTACGTGTCCTGTGGCTGCCCCTTGGGCATGCACGGCGAGGGACTGTAAAAAGCTATGGAAGTGCGAACAGTTTTTAATATCAAGAATACTGACTTTTCTGATGTATTTTACTTTGGGTTTGATTTTTTTTTTTTTTTTTTTTTTAGAGAGAGAGAGAGAGAGAGAGAATGAATTTTAGTATTTTTATTTTTTAGTTTTCGGCGGACACAACAACTTTGTTTGTATGTGGTGCTGAGGTTCGAACCCGGGCCGCACGCATGCCAGGCGAGCGCGCTACCACTTGAGCCACATCCCCAACCCCTGGGTTTGATTTTTTAAAATGTTGTTGCAACCCTTTAGGAGCATAAGCGCTGCAGCCTGTCCGGGACATTGGGCTCAGGCAGGTGTGTCGGAGAGCTGTGCCTCTCAGGGGGGGCGACGTGGTGTCTGGTGCTCACAGATTGAGGGACACAGCTTCCCGGACATTCTGTGAGAATGTGCCTTGAAAGAAAGAAATGGTGGGTTTCCTTGAGGCACCACATGCCCGTGAAGACCATGTTCGGAGCCCTTCTGTGGAGCTCTGGGAGAGAGCAGCCAAGGCCCCAGGGCCTTCGCCTCTCCCGGGGGTTTTGTGGTTGCTGGCCATTGTGAGGCCATCTGGAGGTGCTGCTGGGGACTTGGGGAGGTGTTTCCCTGTGGCTTTCTGAAGGCCGCAGGTCTGTTGTCAGTCCACTTACTGTCCCTGAGACTAAGCCGCCAGGGCCCTTGGTTGGCAGGCGTGGCGTTTAGACTGCGCAGGCCCCACTCCCACTGCCAGGGATGCCCTGGAGCAGTGTGGAGGCCAGCTCCTCTTCCCCCAGGAGAGTTAGTGCAGGGCTCCAACGCCTGGGCTGCCTCTGCCACACAGGTGCCTTCCAGACTCCCTGACCTGGGCCCATCTGACTGTGCCAGGTGCAGTGCGCCCAGAGGGTGTCGAAGCTTGAGGTTCCTCCCTGGGCAGGCTGGATTTTTGTTTGTTTGTTTTTTAAACTGGAAACTCTTAATTTTATGTAACCATGATGTTTTTGTCCTGAGAATTTAAATGTACCATAAAATGAAAAATTCAAGTCTGTTGCTAATGCAAAATTTTGATTTTTCTTTACAGGTCAACTTTGTAGTGTGCCAACTCTTTGCCTTGTTAGCAGCCATTTGGTTTCGAACTTATCTACATTCAAGCAAAACTAGCTCTTTTATAAGACATATAGTTGCTACCCTTTTGGGCCTTTATCTTGCACTTTTTTGCTTTGGATGGTAAGTATTATTTTGATCACGTTTAAATGAAGACTATTTGGATATATTTGAGAATTGAGCTACTGAAGATACATTTAAGGGTTTTATTTTATTTTTAAAGGGTTTTATTTTATTTTTAAAGATACATTTAAGGGTTTTATTTTACTTTTATTTGCTTATAACGTTTTCTCTCAAGACTTAAAATTTTTATTTTTAATAGCAGAACAAAGAGTGGGGAATGGGTTCTCACTCTTTGGTTGGTGTTAGAGAGGAATTTACTAAATTGTAACTTATGAAAAAGGACAGATATAAAAAGACATTTTCATCTGGCTGGGTAGTTCTTTGCAGCACTTTGCAAATCTTTTATGCCAAGACAGAACATTTTAAATGGCTGTGGTGCTGGTGATGGTTTTCTTTCCCTCCCTCCTCCCTCCCTCCCCCCCCCCTCTCTTTCTTTCTAGTGGCTTCTAAGAGTCTGGTAATGTCCGTATTGAGAGAGCTCTCTTACCATTGTTTAGGTTCTACCGTTGGCAAAAAGAGTGTGCTCTTGGTGAAGAAAAGTTATTTATGATGGAGAGCTTTAATTGTGTCCTTCGTGTGGGCCTGGGTAGTCCTTCAGTGAGCCCCTTCTCTATCGTGGGCTACCTGAGAGCCTTCATCCAGAACAGCGCCTCCTGGGTGCCAGGGAGAGCATCTTAACCAGGTGGACTCTTGGTGAAGGGCTGCTTGGTGCCTCCCTCTGGTGTCCTTTCTAGGACTCTTACCTTGTGTGTCGCTTGCTGATTGCTCACCACTCCAGGAGGATGCCAGGCTGCTTGAGAGCAGAGTGTGGAGAGGTGGAAGTGCACCCGCGTGGTCTGTCCCAGCCACTTGCCCCCCGCGGGGTGTGGCACCTGCAATCTGATGACACTTCTGTTTGTTCTGGGATGATGTAGCATTTTGGAGTGTGTTGGTATTTCTTAGTCTAATTTTTGCCTCTGGCAATTGCAGGTGTTTCCTAGAAACTCATGAAAAGTCACTGAGGAATAATTTATTGTGTTCCTGCCTGCATGGCCCTGTGGCCAGCCTTGAGTCAGGGTGCTGTCTTGGGCATGCATGTGTGCAGGAGGAGGTGTGAGTTGATCTCCGAGGTGGATCCAAACATGGTCTTTTCCTTCCTTGATGACATCCGATTTGTGTCATCAAAGTTTTCTTGGGTAGAAACCAAGGCTTCTGGTAAATCATGCAATGGGGGAAAAATATAAACATTAATGTGTTTATATTTATTTATGTTTATTTATAAACACCCATTTAAAAAACTTTTTATTATGAAAAATTTTAAACACAGGAGTACACACTCTCAGGTGCCCATTACCAGCTTCAACAGGTATCAAACCCTACCATTTTTACTTATCCCAGTTTATTTTTCTAGAGTGAAGTACATTTCTGCCTATACATTTTACACATAAGTAACTTGGGTTTTCAATATGTACTTGTAGAATGTTCTCATGAGGGTTGGAGGAGGTTGGCCAGGGCATATCACTCAATTTGTGGCCTGTGGCAACAGTGGATGATGATGCTGGGACCTGTAACATAGAGGTAGGGCCGGCAGGTTTCTCTGCTTCACTGTTCTTTACTGAGGAAGCACTTCCTTGACATGTCAGCTGCCTTGGACGCTTTGTAACATGGTGGCACATGATACCTGGCTTTAATGTCAGATAATTGCAAGATTTTTTGGGGGGGGGGTACTGGGCATTGAACCCCTGGGGGCGCTCTACCACTGAGCTACATCCTGAACCCTTTTTAATTCTGAGACAGGGTCTTGCTAAGTTGCTGAAGTTGACTCAAATTTTCGATCCTCCTGTCTCATCCTCCTGAGTTGTTGGCATTTCAGGCAGGCACTGCCATGCCCAGCTATGTAATCTTAGTATTTCAAGTTATATGTGATAATGAGGATTTTTAAAAATTGAGTTTTCCTTTCTTAAAGGAGAAATCCATTTTGCCCTCCTTCCTTTGGGTAGAGAGGTGTTGATGCCTCTGCATCATGTGTAAGATCACTCTTTGCTAGTTGAATTTAGCTAGTGAGAAGTGAAATATTTTTCTCATTTACATTTTAGCACTTTGTTTTTCAGACTTAAAGGTTCTGCTACTGGTTTTTACAACTTCCTTTTGGAAGGACATACATTTGTACTCTGTAATAATTGATTATTTTACCTCTTATGCTTGTTCTCAGTATTTCTTAAACTATCATCTGTAAGGTTTGTTTTTTTAAACTGAAAGTTAGTTAATAGTTAAAATCATTTAAATACCTTTGATGACTGTATAGGGTAATGAAATGAAGCTTAGACTTTGAAGTCAGATAGACTCGATGGGGACTGGGGCCTTGCCTGTAGCGGTCTGACTGTGGACTTGTTATTTGACCCCTGTTAGCTTCACTTGCTTCTGTGTAAAGTGCAGTCAGTGCTTATTCTGAGCACTAAAAGCCAAGGTGCTACAGCAGGGGCCATTACTCAAGGTCCTTAGGTGTCATAGGTTGAGTGTCCCTTATCAGAAACGCTTGGGACCAAAAGTGTTTCTGGTTCCATAGTTTTTGGAATATTTGTGTAGCCTTCAGTAGTTGAGCATCTCCGATCTACAAACCTGTCCTGGAATGCTCTGGAGGCAAGCCGTTGGGAGTGAATTGGTAGATTACAAATGAGCAAGCTGGGTTCCTGTCACCTAGTTGGTGATCCAGATTGGAAATTTTTGTGCTTATCCAATTTCTTTGTTAGTGTTTATCATACAGTATTGAAGTAGTGTTCTTGTTTTATTTGTGTGTTTCTCTCTAGATTGGAAGCTCTCTGAGGCCAGAAATGGTGTCATCTATTCTTATATTTCCAGTGTCTACCACAGTGGTTTTCAGAAAATGACAATTCAGGGGACGGGGGTTATAGCACAGTGGTGGAGTGCTTACCCAAAAACCTGGAGACCCTGGGTTTAATCGCCAACACTTCAAAATAATAATAATAATAGGGGCTGGGGATGTGGCTCAAGCGGTAGCGCGCTCCCCTGGCATGCGTGCGGCCCGGGTTCGATCCTCAGCACCACATACAAACAAAGATGTTGTGTCCGCCGAGAACTGAAAAATAAATTAAAAAAAGAAAAATAATAGTAAAATTCAATAAGTAGTTGAAAAAATCAAATGTTTTCAGCCTTTTTAAAACTTGTGCTCTATTAAATAAATTTATGTCTATCTTTAGTGTGATTTGAAATTCAAAATAAATAACATGTGTTAGTTAAAAACAAATTAAGGCTAGCTGGGTGTGGTGGTGCATGCCTGTAATCCCAACTGGAGGCCGAGATAGGAGGATCACAAGTTCAAAGCCAGCCTCAGCAACGGTGAGGTGCTAAGCAACTGAATGAGACCCCGTCTCTAAATAAAAAATACAAAATAGGGCTGGGGATGTGGCTCAGTGGTTGAGTGCGCCTGAGTTCAATCCCTTGTACCAGAAAATAAAATAAAGTAAAAAATAAAATAAAAATAAAAATAGGGCTAAGCATGTGGCTCAGTGGTGGAGCTCTTGCCTAGCATGCATGAGGCCAGCATGGTTCCATCACCAGCACCTCTATCAATCAGCCAGTCAGTCAATAAAATACTAATACAAGTGAAGTAAAAAATAAATTAGAATTTGGGGAGAAAGCATTTATTTTCAAAGTGCTCACACAGCTGAAAAGATTATGATGCACATTCTACCTCAGCCTGCCCCTTGACAGTGGACAAGTTGGCCAGAGACAACACAAGTTTCCTTGTTGACTAGAATACCAGCTGGGTGTCAGACCTTAGTTTCCTTAACTCTGAAATTATGAGGGTTGGTTAGAGAGCATCTTAAAATTCTTTTTCTAGTTTTTTTTTTAGACAAGAAAACTAAAGAATTTCTTTAAAATTTTCTAATTTTTTTTACTAGTTGGGTGCTTTCCCTGCCATGTAACCCGGTCAGTGCTTTCCTTGTACTCGCTCAGTCCTGAAAGACCCAAGTGGCTGTTGTAGATCAGTTGCACCCATCTTCCTAATGAGGACAGGCGGAATCACTCAGGAAAGCACGAGGACGTCACAAGTGCAGTGACCATTCGAACAGCAGCTGGTGCTGGATGTGGAGGTGCTCTAGACAGCTGCCCACGCGTTGCACTGCACCCACAAGATTGCCAGGCATGTCGTCAGAATGGCGATGCCAGGAGAGTGGGCACCTGAAAGTGACAGTAGGCACCATAGTGCTGTTTGAGAAATAAAATCATTGGCTTCAGAGTTTTCATGTCTTGTATTCCAAGGAAATTTACTCATAGAAAAGTAAAACTTTCCCCAAAGAATACTACAGCTTATTTTCTTTTCTCTTGTTTAAGATAAGTATCTTTAATGAGCTGTACTCTTCAATTTTAAAAGCCCCTGAAAGAATCTAGCAGGCCCTTCAACATGTTCGCTCAAGTCTGTGAGTTGTTGTGCTGGCAATAAATAGGATGTGGGTGATTTTGAGAAGGGTGTGTGTTAATCATGCTTTTCTTTTAAGCCTCTTTATATTTGAATTTATATGGTCTTCAGCCATCTCCTAGCGCTCTGACCATGGCAGCACTGCAGGCCAGCATTGTGTCCTGTGTGTGAGAGACAGGAGCAGAGCGGCCTGCCTGGCCCAGTGGGCAAAGGGAGTTGCTCCTCTGTGCCTACCTTGGACCTTCTTCCTTACGTACGGAAAGTGTGTTCAAATATTTAAGTAACTTTTCTACATCAGTGGTGACAGTTATTTCATAATGATTAAGTTAAAAATGATTCTAATCATAGGTTTTAGACATTTATTAATACTTCAGTTGTACACAGTGATTTGAAATTTTTATCATGAATTATTGATGCCACCAAAGGAGAAAGATTGAAAGAGGGTGCACGCACATGCGTGACCTCAGTGATGGTGTGATGGATTTTAATCCCAGAGATCCTAATCCTATGTTGCCTGAATTTTGTGAAATGAATGGATAAATTCTCTCATTTGTTGATTTCTACATTAAGATATTAGAAAATGCTTCCATGTAAGCCAGAGTGTCTTGTAGATACATTACAGCAAATTATCAGATGACAAATGTATTCTAAATTTATTAGAATTGTTTTGTGAATAGATTTGGGCATACTCATTTTTTAGTAAGTGCTAATACTCAGTACTTTTTGTTTTTTTGTTTTTTTAAAGAAGGAGAGAGAGAGAGAGAATTTTAATGTTTATTTTTTAGTATTTGACGGACACAACATCTTTGTATGTGGTGCTGAGGATTGAACCTGGGCCGCACACATGCCAGGCGAGCGCGCTACCACTTGAGCCACATCCCCAGCCCCCTTTTTGTTGTTTTGTGAGTACAGTTGTTCAACAGAGAAAGGCAGAGTCAAGCTAGGGTTGGAGAAGGCAGCTTGGGAGCAGGAGATGTTGTGCAGGGCTTCCTTGAACGCTGCCCTTCACTCACTGGCTTGAGTAGGAGGAAGGCTGTGATCCTTGAGCCACAGACCACACCCTGCTTCCTGTTGCTGGGAGACATGGAATCCTGGGCCACTGAGTGTAGTGTTTAGGGGTTGGTTTCCAGCTTCTGGGGCTGAACATGGGACTACTTCTCCAGTGAATTTTTGGCTTTGTAGGTTTTATTCCTTATTTTTAAAATCTGGGAATGTTCTGGGTTCTGTGTAAGTATTTGTTAGCTTAAGTTATTTGAGCACAATGTCTGTGACTTCTTCTAACAGGACTCTTACTTTGTTACAGGTATGCCTTACATTTTCTTGTGCAAAGTGGGATTTCCTACTGCATCATGATCATAATAGGAGTGGAGAGCATGCACAAGTGAGTACTCAGATAATTTTATTTGTTATACTAAAAATAATTCTGAATCATGATTCCTTAAGGCAAAAACTGCCAAGTTGGTGCTACGCATCACTTCAAGTCACTTAGAGTGCAGCTGCTCACCTCAGCATGGCTGGCATGTTAGGGTGGCTAGTTCTTTGATGTTCAGGACTGACCTGTGCATTGAAGGACCTTTAGAAGATCTTGGCAGCACCCCCCAAGTGTGACAACCATGAGTCCAGATGTTTTCAGATGTCCTGTGGTGCCATATTGCCTCCACTAGTCGATAGGTGACAGCAGTGAAGTGGGGTGGAGTGAATGAATTGGAGAGAGACTTGGGTAAATTTAGAAGGGGTGGATGATTGATGGGTAGTGCGGGTAGAAAATAAGGAAGTCCCAGGTTCCATACTTTACTCGAAAGTGGGAGTCATTTTGAGGATATAGAGCATTTCAAGTGGGTATTTATTCAGCCCCTAAAACAATGTTTGGTGTATAGTAAACACTCAATAAGTATTTGTTGAGTAAATAATGTTGACTTTAAGTAACTGGAGACATGTAATGGCAGTTGGGTAGCTAGGTCTACACATATTGGGATCTGGATAGGAGGATTAGAGATATAAATTTGGAAATAGAGATATGTAAAAGGTACTTAATGTAAAACTCAGGGACAAAGCATACTAGCAGTTCCTGCTGGAGTGTTCCATAATACCTGACAAGTGATATATAACATTTGTCCATTATTTTTCAAAATTTGGAAACACAAATATCTGCAAGAGTTTTGCACAAGAAATCATCCCAGCAGCTTTTGATGAGTGCTTTTCTAAGTTTCACTTTATTTTGCATCTTGTGTGTTTACACTATTCATCACCGTTCTGTTGTGTTCTTCACCAATCAACGGTTAAAAGTTCTTGAAGTTTGAGTTAGGTTTTTTTTTTAATATTTATTTTTTAGTTGTAGTTGGACACATATCTTTATTTTATTCATTTATTTTTATGTGGTGCTTTTTTATAGGATCGAACCCAGGGTCTCGCACTTGCAAGGCTGAGCCACAATCCCAGCCCTTGAATTAGGTTTTTTTTTTTTTTTTTTAAAGAGAGAGAGAGAGAGAGAGAATATTTTTAATATTTATTTATTTCTTAGTTCTCGGCGGACACAACATCTTTGTTTGTATGTGGTGCTGAGGATCGAACCCGGGCTGCACGCGTGCCAGGCGAGTGCTCTACCACTTGAGCCACATCCCCAGCCTTGAATTAGTTTTTTTTTTTTTAGAATTTTTTTAATATTTATTTTTTAGTACTTGACTAAGTACTTTTTTTAATATTTATTTTTTAGTACTTGACAGACACAGCATCTTTGTACGTGGTGCTAGGATCGAACCCGGGTCGCACGCATGCCAGGCGAGCGCGCTACCACTTGAGTCACATCCCCAGCCCCTTGAATTAGTTTTTATAAGAGAAAAAAGAACATTTTGGTGGTGTTTTAGGTGAAGCAATCTGCACCTTTATGATCCTGTTTTTAAAACCTTGTATAGATGGCTGGTTCAAAGTAAAACTGCAGTACCCTTGATATCTGATAAAAACTAGCTGTATGTTTTTCATCTGGATGGTAGGAGAAAAACCAGATTACGTTACTAAAAACAGGATTTATGTGCTACTTACTTGCTAAAGCAGAAGTAATATGCCTTGGGGTTAGTTAATTCATAGCAAGAAAAAGGAAATTATTTCTTTTCTGAACCAATAGAAATTTGTGAAGTTAACTTTCTAATACTTTGGACGAGTACTGTTCAATATGGTAGCCACTAGCTACATGTGGTTAATGTTAATTTAATGTAATATGTTAATTAAAACTTACAGTTCAGATCCTTAGTTACACTAGTCACATTTCAGTTGTTATACAGCCACATGTGGCTAACATAGAGAACTTTTCTGTTATTCAGAAAATTCTATTGGATAGTGCTGTTTTAGAAACAAATAGTTGGGTAAAATCTTAATGGTAAGACAGATAGTTGTGTGTTTTTTCTTTATGCAAGTTTTCAGAGAGAAAATGATAGTTGTGTATATGTAACTGACGTTTAGAACAGAATTCAGGTGTTGGAATCTGACACTGCTGATGGAACAGATTAGAATGAGTTGGGTTTTGCCATCTGAATTGTTATTAGGAAACAAATAGCAGGGGAATAATTAACTGGAAAAATGTGTGTTTTGATATTTTAAGGTCTCTTCTGTTTCATTTTATACCCATTTATGTTTTTGTGTTTGACTTTACTTTTTCTTTCTTGTTACTCATATGCCCATTTTAAAAAAATTTTTTTAGTTGTAGATGGACACAATGTCTTTATTTTTGTTTGTTTATTTTTATGTGGTGCTGAGGATCAAACCCAGGGCCTCACGCATATGAAGGAAAAGCTCTGCCACTGAGCTACAACCCAGTTACACTAGATGGATGGGATTTGAACATTCTTATGCGTTGCTCAAAGTTATTGTCCATGTATTATATAATTCTACTTACATCTTTCAGTCTAGTTTTACGTGGTATGCCTATTTTTTGAATAGCCGGGTTTTAAATGTTTAAAACGAATAATTTGTACTTCTCTGAATACTCAACAGTTTTAAATTTCTTGAATCTATCTGCTTTATGATCTTTATGAGGTGTTTATTGTATCGTTGTTCTCTAAAACAGAACCGTGGGTAAATTAAAATCTTTTGACACAATATAAGCTTGATTTTTTTGTAGCTCCCTTCATTTAACATTCATATACAGGCTGTATTATTCTGGTCCATATTAGATAATTTACTTTTGAAACTTAACTTATTCTAATATTCAGTGTTTTTTTTTAATAGCCAATATTTTCAAATAAACTTTAAAAATTTTGAGGAAAAATAATTGAGAAGTTTAGGTGACAAAGACTAAGGAAAAATATTTAGGGAACAGAGTATTCTTACATATCTTATTAGTTACTTTGGGCTTTTGTGACATAGTACCATAAACTGATAAAAAATGGAAATTTCTCTCACAGTTCTGGAGGCTGAGCAGTCTAAGATCAGGCTCACAGATTTGGTCTGGTGCAGGCTGGCTTCAGACTCATAGTTATGGAGATTCTCTTTGTAACCTCACGTGGTAGGAGGAACAAGAGAGCTATCTAGGTCTCTTCTCTATGGGCATTAATTTCATTATGAGGATTCTGCCATATGATCTAATCACATCTGCAAGACTCCACCTCCAGATATCCTCACATTGGAAATTAGGTATCAAGATTGACATTTAAGCAGTGATACAAACATTCTGTAGTGCTACACATTGGATATTAATTCTTCTTAATTTAGGAGAGTGCAATGTTTGCCTGATTCACACAGCAGACTTTGTAAAGGACCAAATAGTGAACTTTGGCTTTTGGCTTGTAAAACATATACACTCTGCTGTTATAGCTCAAAGACAGCCACAACAAATGAGCATGGCTGTGCTTCAGTTATGTTTTATTTACAAAAGAGGTTGTGAGTTGAATTTGTTCAAACGTGAAAACTAAGATTTATAAGAGTGGGAAGCAGAGAGACTCTTTATACCAACTTAAAAAAATATGTTATAAGTTTGGTTTTTGCTAAGTGTAATTTTAAATGTTATGTAGCACAAATAGTGGACTATCTGAGCTTTGTTTATTAATGGCTCACTTTGAATTACTGTTCTAAACCAGATAGTTTCCTAAAGAGATGGTGGAAATGTTTGCCTTCCTCTTGGTATAACTTATTTTGGTAGAAGGAAAATGGAACAATGAGGTAAGAGCTGATATTTAACACTTAAAGTGAAGAATATGTTATTCAAAACAACATAAAAGGAATATGGTAAAAGTAAAGGGGCTTATAAACACATAAATTGTTATTTTATTAGAGATGAACAGTGCAGCTGGGCACGGTGGCCATGTCTGTAATCCCAGCGGCTCAGGAGGTGGAGGTAGGAGGATCACAAGATCAAAGCCAGCCTCAGCAATTTAGTGAAGTGGTAAACAACTCAATGAGACCCTGTCACTAATAAAATGCAGAATAGAGCTAGGGATGTGGCTCAGTGGTCGAGTGTCCCTGAGTTCAATCCCTGATACTTAAAAAAAAACAGAGAGAGAGAGAGAGATATGAACAGTCTAATAGTGAAAATTTTAAATTGATTCACAATAGCATCAAAAAGAAGAATATGCTTAGGAATAAATTTAATGAAGCATGAGACAACTACACTGGAAATGAAAAGCACTGCTGAGTCTAAGTGAAGTTAGCCAATCCCTCAAAAAACAAATGCCGAATTTTTCTCTGATATAAGGAGGTTGACACTCAGTGGGGTAGGGAGGGAGAGCATAGGAGGAATAGATGAATTCTAGATAGGGAAGAGGGTGGGAGGGGGCAAGAAATTAGCAAGGATGGTGGAATGTGATAGACATCATTATCCAAAGTACATGTATGAAGACTTGAAAAAAAAGGAAAAGCGCTGCTGAGAAAATAAAGAGGTCCTAGATAAATACACTATGATAAATATACGAAGGTATACCATGTTCATGGATTGGAAGTTGTTAAGATGGTATTTTATCTGTATTTGATTAATAAATTCAGTGCATTCCTGTTAAAATTCTTACAGATATCTTTGTAGATGCTGACAAGATGATCTCAAATTTTAAGTGGAAACACAAAGGACCTGGGATAGCCCCTAAAGAAAAAGTTGGAGGGCTTACAGTACCTCATTTCAAAACTTACCTTAAAGCTCTAGTAATTAAAATAGTGTACAACAGGTGTGGGGGTAGACATGCATATTAGCTGAGCAAAATATGGTCAAATGATTATTGACCAAAGTGCTAGGGTAGTTCACTGTGCCAAAGGATTATCATTTCAATAGTGGTACTATGACATTTGAACAACACATGCAAACAAAGAATCTTTACCTTTACCTTAAAACACATACACAAATTAACTTAAAATACATTGGAGACTTTCATGTGAGACCAGAAATTCTACCATTTGTAGGAGCAAATATTTTTGACAGTGGATTAAGTGAAGGTGTGATGATATTAAAAACATGAACAACAAAAGGAAAATTGATGGTTTTGACTTTATTTAAAATAAAACAGTTTGCTCTTCAGAAGACACTGTTCATAAACTGAAAAGGCAAGCCAGAGACTAAAGTAAGTTTGTAAAAATTTATCTGATAAAGAATTGTAACTGGGGGCTGGGGTTGTAGCTCAGTGGTGGAGTGCTTCCCTTGCATGTGTGAGGCACTGGGTTCAATTCTCAGCACCACATAAAACTAAATAAGTAAAATAAAGGTATTGGGTCCATCTACGCCCAAACAAAAAATATTTAAACATAAATTGTATCTGGAATATTTAAAGAACTATTATAGCTCCATATTAAGCAAAACAACCAAATCAAGAAAGGGGCAAAAGATTTGAATAGACGCGTCATGAGAAAAGATAAACAAATGCAACATAAGCATATGATTACATACTTGGGATCATTGGTCACACAAATTAAAACCACAGCAAGATACCACTTTACAGTCCCTAAGAAGCAGGTGTGGTGATCACATAGAGAAAACAGGGCAGGAAGGTATAATAGGGCACTCCAAGATGGGAAGAGTTTGGCAGTTTTTTTTAAAAAATTAAGCTCATATTTATCATACAGTCGAGTAATTCTGCCCCCAAAGAGACAAAAACATATCCACATAGATGCTCGTGTGTGCATGTTCAGTAGCCATTGTGTGCATTCACAATAGCCCAAATTGGAAACAACCCAGACGTGCAGGTCTTTCCGCTGGGTGGAGCGCTGCTGGTCAGTGAGCAGGAGCCTGCCACACATGGATGGCTCCTAGAACCTTCATGCTGAGTGGAAGAACACAGGCCAGAGCCCACGTGTGCAGAGTTTCTACAAAAGGAAGACTGTAATGAAAGAGGAAATTAGTGGTTGCTGGGAGCTGGAGCTTGGATTGAGGATTGACTGAAAATGGAAATGAAGGAATTTGTGGGGGCGGGGGTGATGGAAGGATTCTGAAACTGAGCTTAAGGTAAATTTACTAAAATCCATTGAATTTACATTTTATGACATGTAAATTTTACATCAGTAAAGCAGATGAGAGGCCCCGGGTTTCTGCCCCAGTCCCTGCCTCCCCAACAAAAATGAGCATTATAAAGGGAATTACATACAGAAAGATCAATATTAAAATTGAGGTACCATTTGGAAATGTTTGTTTTAAGGATTTTTAAAATATTTTCTCATTTTAGCAAATTTAGAAATGTTTATAGGCATCCACATTTTTCCCGAATTTAGTTATAAGAATGAAGGGTCAAAAATAACATTGACCCTCAAAGGGTGGAAACCTAGATGTTAGAGGGGAGACCTGGTAGCTCCCATCTAGTTTTGGAAAGGAGAGGGTTTGTTTGGGCTTTGGATTACTCAGACAGGATTGGATCACTAGTTGAAATGTGAAAAGGCACATTTTTGGTCCAAGGAAGGATGACCTTGATAACAGTGTGATTTGTGGAATATTGCTTTGTCCTTGAGACATTTAAATAGATGCTTTGGGGACAGCTTGGTTTGAATACTGTAGGGGACAGTGCCAGCTGCCCTCCAGATTCTCTTCTGAAAGTCATTCTGGATAAGCCGTAGTTGGAGCTTTCTGGAACCCCAGAATGTGAGATGTTTATGAGTGCCAGTACCTTCCCCCCCTCATACCTATAAAAAGCCCTAAATAAAGTTGAGAGTTCCCATAATTTCAATTTTGACTTTCTCCCTTTTCTCTGCCTTATGCCTCAGTTCATGCACTGCTGCTTTTGGATAGCAGTACCTCATTGTTTCCTGATGCCACCAGAACACATGGAAGGGGAGCTGCCGCCGGCCTCTCGCTCTATGACTGGACAACTGGAGCCAGGCCTGGGGGCTGGGGATTGTGGACTTGTACCCCTGTCCATTATTCCAGGTGTGCTCTTTTAAGTGATTTCATCCTGTGATTAACACTCATTCCTGGCTGTCACAGCCAGCGTGCCCTTTACCCTTTTTATGAAATGAAAAGCTCTTGCTATTAAAGGAATCACACATAACAGCTAACAGGAGTCTTTCTAGATAATCAGCAGGAATAGGAAGTACAGGTTGGCTCTTCCTGTTGGTCTGGACATCCTTCTGTGCTTTAGAGCTTTCTCCAAAGTGTGTGCTCTCAGTTTGCCTGGGGAGAGGACTTGCAGCTCTTTCCTGACCTCACCTCTGCTCTTTCAGGGACCATGCCTTGCCGCAGTCTGGCTGGGCACAAATCACGAGCCACTGAAGCAGGAACATTATTTCCAAACTCCTTCTCCTGGGACACACCACACCAACCGGAAATCCCTCCTCCGGAAATCCCTCCTCCACTTCCCCAACCAGTGGGAACTCCAAAGTAGCAGGCGGAGATGGACAGCAGGGGTCTAATATACAATTGAATACACAGCTTAACATAATCATTATCATCTCAATGGCTCAACCACTGGGTTCTGTCAAAAATGCTATGGCTCTCAGCAATGCCTCCTGGATGGCAGCAGCTGAGGCCCATTTACTGGGACGTGTGTGGGTGCCAGGCCTAGGGGCACCTTTGGCCTGGTGGTCTCTAATTGGAGCTGGGGCCTAGAGGCTGGGAGCTGTGTCACCTCCTGGTCGCTGTTCCCTTCCATTCATCTGCCTTAGGACACTTTCTGCCTTGCTCTGCCCCTTGTATGGATTCCGTCTAGCTCTGTCCTGTCCATTCCTTTTGGCCTCGGCGGTCACAGGACCTCTGACTCTGGAGCAGGGGGAGGTGAGTGATGGGATTTTCTGGGGCTTCAAGCTCTAGTGGCTTTGTCAGTGGGACAGGTTTCCCGGGTATGATACATAGGTGAGAACCAGGGTCACAGCAAATCTCTTGGGGTGCACGAATATCAGGCCTCATTTTGTGGGAAGATGACCTGGTGGTTTTGTGGTGGGCAGGATTCCAGCAGGGCCTGTTAGTTGTGCAGTCAGTCTATTTGTTTATTGACATCTGTATCTGTTCTTTTTACTAGACCAACTTGGCACCCTTGCACAGGGTGCCAGGCTGTCCCTCAGCCTCTTCCCTCAGGTCTGAGGCTTGGGGGAGGTGTGTGAGTGCACACTTTAAGCCTGTGCAGCTTAAAGTAGAAATGGCTGACCCACCCAGGAGCCGGGAGAACAGGGGCAGGGTGCTGTGAGTCAGGGCCTCAGCTGGCCAGAGTGGTAGCCTGGCAGGGCCTGATGCCAGCCAGTAGCCTGCGGGAGGGTCAGAGTGCAAGGACTGGTGGTTTACTAGGCAGCTGATTGTAAGAGATTATGGGAAGTGTGTGTGAGTGTGAGGTAGGCACAGAGGAAAGGCGAGCTTGGGGAGGGGACAGTGTCACCTCAGATCACACTTGTGAGTGCCTCCCTCTCTTGGGCTGAAGGGCATTGTGTAATAGTTCCCTGAGAAGCAGACGCATCACATTCCTCATCACGTATGAGCAATGTAGATAGGCTGACTTCCTTTGTCTGGCATTTGTTTAGTATATATGATTTAAAAAAACAGACATATGGTCTGGTAACGGGAACACTCCCCACATGTCTATTAATGTATGGCCCAGCTAGCAGCATCGAAAGGCCTGGTAGTAGGTGTGCTGTGCGTGCGTAGAACTCCACCAGCTGAGTGCTGGCTTCATGGTCACACACTCCTGGTTGAAGTTAGTGTGTATGTCACTCTTGGTCTGCCCTCCCCTGTGGATGTGGGTGAGTTGGGGCATGAACCCTTCACTCATACACTGTTCCACCCCCAGGGCCTATCAGCGTCCCTGGTACCTGGGGGACTCTCCATGAGTCAGAAGAATGCGTCCAGGCTGGAGCGTGCTTTCCCTGTCCTTGGCTGGCCACTTGCCTTGTTCTCCAGGGTGAGCTGCTTTCCTTCTTGGGAAATTCTGTCTTCTTCCGCAGGCACTTTTCACTGAGTTCTGTCTGGAGAGCCCTTCCTCCCCCCACCCTCTCTCTCACTGATCTTTGAGATTTTGCCCTCATAGACTATAAGTTCTGTGACATCGTCTTGTTTTATTTTCCGGGTGTGGTGCAATACCTAGGAGATTGTACGTTCACAGTTTTTACTGAATGAGTGAATGAACGGAACATGACTTCTGTGTGTCAGCAGGCCTGTCAGGTAACCTCCTGGAGCTCATTCTGTCCAGCCACAGCCTCTGCTCCTTGAGAACACTGGCTCATCACAGGCCTGCCCCCAAGGAGTCTGGCCAGCAGTCGCTGCTCCTCCTGCCTTCCTGTGCACCCGGGAGCGCTCCCTCCCCTGATTCTTGTATCTGAAGCCTCTGCTGCTGGGCTGTACTTCTGTTCCTGTTCCCAGGGGAGCAGAATTGGGAGAAGCAGGGGGCTGGGGTAAGGAAGAGGTGCGTGTAGGGAGCTCCCCACCTAGGCCATGGGAGAGGGAGGGAATAGAAATGGGTTTCAGGCACAGCAAATTGGCATTAGGAAGACAGGGCTTTGTGTATTCTACTGTGCTGAAGAGGCTTTTGTGGATGGTCGTGGGAATCAAGGCACCTTCTTGTGTTTCATGTTTTGTTTTTTAACTTTTCTATGGGAAAATTTTGAGTTCCAAAAAATAGTCTTGAGATGTTTGGAACACAGCACAAGGGAACTGCCATTGTTTCAGTCTAACAGAAACGTGGGCCATTAAAATGGAAGAGTGGAGAACCTTCTTTGCCATGAGAAATGAAACTGAAATATTTCTTTGTAATGTTGCAGTTGATTTTTTTTATAAAATCTTTAGTTGCAGATGGACACAGTACCTTTATTTGATTTGTTTATTTTTATGTCGTGCTGACCATAGAGCCCAGGGCCTCACAGTGTGCTAGGCAAGCAAGCGCTCTGCCACTGAGCCACAACCCCAGCCTGCAACTGGTTTTCAACAACACAAATTATGTAAAAAATGTGAAAGATGTAAGTATATGCAGTCAATTGTGTGTATCTAACATGTTGCCCCCTGTGTGGGGGATTATTCTGAGAGAGCTGCAGGAAAGTGACTTCAAACCTCCTCTCAGGTGCCTCAGCTTCCCTCAGGTTGAATTAGTCTTTATCCTGTGGCTAAAGATGTCAGAAACTCAGTGGTAATGGCCGTGTGCTCCACACCTCTGAACTTGGTTGAGGGCGGTCGTTCATGCAGCAGTACTTTTTTGCGCTGACAGTGGTGTCAAAGGCAGCGAGGAGGAGGGGTGACTGAGTCCCAGCCATTGACTATTCAGTGGAGTAAGACAGAAACGGTCAGACTACAGGGTGAGTATTTTAAAATATTAGGAAATAGTAACGTGGTATTTTCCTCAGAAGTCCATTTTATTGATGTTAAAAAAATTGGCACAGCGTAGTAGGACATGAGAAAAGATCAAACTGAGCTTTGGCTTCCACAGGGTGGCCTTAGTATGGGTCTTAGGAGCACTGTTTTGAAGCCAGAGAGGAGTTGGGTTTCAAGCTCTGCTAGATTTCCATTAGCTTTGGGATGTGGCCTTCCTGGGCCTGCAGTGGACTCGGTGCCATGTGCAGGAGCACGATGTGTGCACTGCATGTGTGGGTGGCTCCGTGAGCCCTTGCTGGGTAGAGGTTTGGCTACCAGGACCCCGGGTTTGAACTTCTGGATGAACTGTTCTCGGAGGTCTTTCTTGGTATGAAGCATTTCTTTTCTGGGTCTTTTGACTGCTTGATGAAGCCAGGACGGGCTTGTTGGAGGTGCTCATGCTGTCCTGTGACCCCTGTCTGTACCACAGATCCTTGTTGCTTCTCCTCAGAACATGGACACCTTTTCACACTGTGGAGCACATAGATGGTACCTGCTCAGTACTTGAAATTATCTCTTCCTTGTCTCTTGAATGTAACTGTTTTCCAGATAGCATCTATGCTGGTGGCTTTGAGTGCCCCGTTTGATGGGTGGCTTGCAGTGAGGTGGCTGTCCTGTGTCTCTCTCCCTAGTTGCTTTTCCCATCCTGGGCTCACCACAGAACAGTGGACATGACTGGCCAGTGGGTGGAGCTAGAGAAAGTAGGGGCCGCCTTAGCTCATGTGGCCTTTTTCTCTGCCCACCATGACCCTGAAAGGCAGATAGCATCAGGGTCTGCCTCAGCACATCACCCATCAGGGCTGAAGAGGCTCCTACATTGCGGGTTCTTAGATAAAAGTGCACAACTGCCTGGACTGTGTTAGGAGTGAAGGAGGATCTTGGAATTGTGGTCTGACAGGCAGAAGCCTGAAGCCATTTGAAAATTTGCTCTCATGAAGCTGATTAGCTGTGGTTAGTTGCTCAGCAGACCCTGAGGGGGACAGTATTACCTTCAGTGAGGACAATCCCATGAGACATAATAAAATGTGCCAGGAAAGAAAGTGGACTTTACGTCTTTTTCTTTTATACTCTTTTTGGACCATATTTAAAAGCCTTTCAAAGGTTTGGAATAAAGGTACAGGTACTTTTGGTATTCCTGATACTAAACTAAAACTGTTAGCAGTTCTAAAATTGATTTGTAGTCTCATCTTGTCCTCATGATTATTGCTATTCCACAGTTCTGTGTCTGCCCTGTGTTTGCATCCTCATTCCATCCTGTTAACGATCCTCAGAGGTGGGTGTGGAATACCATCTCACCAGAAGTGGGCATCAGTGGTGGCTGAGGTTGGAGTCTGATTCCATTTGGCCTGTGCTGTCCATCATTGTGCCATGTTAGTTTTAATATTAACTGTGATTATGAAAACATGTTCTTCCAAAAATACCCTAATTGGCCGTGTGGTGCACACCTGTGATCACAGCTGAGGCAGGTTTGAGACTCACCTGGGAAACTTAGGGAGACCCTGTTTCAAAAAAAATAAAAAGGACTGAGATGTAGTTCATGTGTAGAACCCTGGTGTAGCAAGTGTGAAGGCCTGAGTTCCAGCAGTACCAAAGGAAAGAGAATACCTTAAATAGATTAAGGAGAAATGGAGGCGCCAAGAGGGTGACTGGGCCCTTGTTGGGTGGGGGTTTGTAGGGTTAGTTATTCTTCCTGAGAGCAAATGTGCAGGTGTCCCTTTTCAAAAGACTGCAGTTCCCGTTTGGCATATTGTGTTTATAGTGTAGGCTTTTCAGATACTGTTAGCTCCCATAGGGAGTCACTTGGCCTAGGGAATAGGGTACCAGGTCCTGTCGGATTTCTGAAAATCTGTAGAACATACTATTATTGCATCAGATCAAAGGACATGGCTCAGATTCCTTTATACTGTTAGTCACTATGGAATCTCTTGGGGGGTTTTCAGTTCTAAACTTTATTTCCAGTTGTAAACTGAGTCCCTGTTAAGGTTTTGCCATTCTTGAAAACACGAGGTGAG
This sequence comes from Callospermophilus lateralis, assembly GCF_048772815.1. NCBI lineage: Eukaryota > Metazoa > Chordata > Mammalia > Rodentia > Sciuridae > Callospermophilus > Callospermophilus lateralis. The sequence continues at coordinate 5,595,556 of NC_135318.1, read as the reverse complement.
CATTTTTTTATTGAGGTCTGGGCTTGTGAATGAAGTAGGGGTTACATTCACGTAGGGATGCTTGCCAGACTCCAACACCCTCTTTGGTAAAGAAAAGGTTCACTTTGGGTGTTTTATTATGTCTAAATGTATTATAATAGAAAGAAACCTGCATGTATTGCTTATGGGCTGGGGGCTCTACCAGGTCAGGAGTCAAAAATGTTTGTAATATGCCAAAGTATCCAATTAAAAATAAAAGAACTTTGAAGATGTTATCTAATTGGATGATATGTCTTTCTGGTCTTGAAAATACCATTATTTTAAAATAATGAGGTAGTTGTAATAATTAAAAATAAGAGTATTATGGTATTAGGTACTTCCTAGAAACTAATCTTACTTTTATCATGGTCTTAAGTCTGGTCAGAATATTAAAAGAAAAAATGTCCTTCTGTGACCTTCCTGGACCCCTGCTATTTACATAAAACCTGTGGTCCATGTGGAAGTGTTGTGGGAAGAAAGCATGAGTGACGGCTATTTTGCTTTTTTTTTTTTAACTTTTAGGTAAGAAACAAGGACAAGATGTGAGAAACTGGGGCTTGCTGGGTGAGAGCTCCGCCTGGGTGTGGCACTCCTAGGTGGCTAGCCCTGGGGAGTGCGGGTTCCATACTGGAGGCAGTGTGGTTTTACAGGAAGCCTTTGGATTGACTTTGAAACTTGGTGGTTTGACTTCTACAGGCCAGACACTTTGTTGAGTTTTTGGGTTTTTCTTTTTGTTTTTAAAACAAATATCTTGTTTACCTGTTAGGTTGATCCTATGTGGTAGGAGGTGGTATTTATCTGTACATGTGAGGAAACTGAGATTCTTATCACTTGATCCAATCACTTGAACATGGTCATGAAACTAGTAACTGGCTCCAGACACAGAGGTGCTCACCTATAATCTCGGTGGCTCAGGAGGCTGAAGCAGGGGAATCTCAAGTTCAGAGTCAACCTCAGCAACTTAGTGCAACCCTAAGCAACTCAGTGAGACTCTGTCTCAAAACAAACAAAAACCCCAAAACAGGTTGGGGATGTGGCTCAGTGGTAAAGTATCCCCTGGGTTCAGTCTTGGTTAATAAAACAAAAACAAAACTAGAAACTGGCAGCTCTGGAAGTCTGAGGTCCAAGAAACTCACCCTTGTTGTGGGATGGTTAGATTGCTTATTTAATGAGATTCTTTTAAAATGATTTTAAAATTTAAGTTGGAGAAACATTTTTTATTTGCTTACCAGATGGCATAAAAATCTTGATTTTTTTTTTTTTGAAAGAATAAGATACTGTTGAGATTGTATTATGACTGGCATTTTCTTAATCTTTACCAAAATGTGGTATTGGAGGGTCTTTTAATCTTTAGAATTTATTTAAAAATTTCCAGACTTTTATATTTATAAGTGATTTGCTTGAGGTTGATTATTAAAATATTAAAAAACTGACTTCAAAGTAGTATTTTAATGTCATTTGACTAAAATATAATTTTAAAATACTTTTAGATAGATGATCTTTCTTTTCTTTCTTCTTTTTATTTGGTACTAAACTTCTGATCCACATTCCTCAGTCCTTTTTATTTTTTAGGGTCTTGCTAATAAGTTGCTGAGGCTGACTTTGAACTTGTGATCTCTTCTTGCTTTTGGCTCCCGAGCTACAGGGATCACTGGTGTGTGCCACTATACCTGGCCCAGTGTGACATTGTCTTAATGACAGCTTATCAAACAAAAAGTTCTTACTTAGAGCATGTGTTGAAAGACAGACAAAGGGAAATAGAGGGAGCATCAGTGGTCTGAAAAGCCCCCTGGCTTTTTGGTGAACTGCTGTTGGCAGGTGAGCTGGGAGACCATTGCCTGTGGGAAGGAGGGGGGATTACTGGTGTGTCCTGGCCTAGGAACTGACCTTGGGCTTTGCAGATCAGTGTTCCCTGGTGTGCCTTGCCATACGGAGAAGGTGACAGACCCAGGATGGGGCGGCCAGTATTTGTCTTTCAGAAAAATTTAAAGCTCTGTAGAGCTTGTGGTGGGATGCTCTGCTTTCACAGCCCAGGAGGTCAGAGGCTGTTACGAGAGCAGGAGATGAAGTTTTACCCTGTTGTCACATTTTTCTTAAGACACTGGAGCTTTAAGATGTTTAGAAATGGCCTTAAGTTAGGTACTTTTTGTAGCTACTCAAATTTTAAAGTATGAAATCTAAAATCTAATTCTATAGAATTAGTATGATTGAATTGAGCAGATTTGTAAGAGTGTAAAACAGTGCCATTCTTTCCACTAATTTGCTTTTATTTTGGAATATATTTTTCAAAGAAATGTTATTTATGTTGGCCTGTAATAGATTTACTGTCATTTTTATTAACAAATATTTGAATTAACAAATATTTTTAAATTCTCAGTTTTGTCGGGATGACAAAGCCCAGCAGTACTCACCTCTGTGAGTGGGTGTGGAGGGGCATCCCTTCACTCTCCTGTCCTTCTGCATGTCACCTCCTCTGTTCTGGGGTGCACTTGTCGCCCCCAGGCACCTCATCTTGGGTGCACATGGGCCTCTATTGCGCATGGGCAGCCCTGTGGAGTCAGGGAGAGCAGGCTGAAGCCTCCAGCTCTCTTGAAAGTCATTGTAGTGACATTTTTTCACTTCCCTTTCCTGTTCTTTTCAGAGCTTAGTCTGTATTGTAGCCACCTTGTTCAACCCATTCACTTCTCCCATCCTTGGCAGACAGTATAGATCTGTGATTAAAAGTTGTAAGATGAGGAAACAGACAACTGGGAGGTGCAGAGGCAGCTGGAGAAGATAGGGAAGCGACCCCAGGGTGGGAGCTGGGAGCTTTGTCTGCAGCTGCCTCTGGGCTGAGGAGGCCCCCATTGCGGCTTGTCCTGCACATTCCTACCCGGCCTCTGCCCTGTGCATCTAAGTCTGAACTCACCCTCGGCCTGGGTCTCCTCTCGCACACTCACGCGCTCTGGCTGAGCTCTCCATCCAGACAGCCAAGCCAGATGCTGGACAACACCCTCCCTCCTCTTTCTCCCATGGGCAGACATCACAAGAGCTTCAGTGCTTCTCTGGCTCTTGGGCCACTTTGAGGACCTGGCGTTAGTGAAGCATTCAGAGCTGCACCTGGCAGGTGTTAAGCAGCACCTCCTGGCAGGTAGGGAGCGCTCAGGAAACAGCTGTGAGCGTGTGCTGCTGTTCTCTCCCTCCTGAAGTCCCCTCACTGCTGCCCCTCAACTCCTCCTGTGTCTGCTGTTTCCTGATTCACACCTGGATACCCTCCCTGTGCTCTGCTGTCTGTCTGATTTTGCCTCCTTGTTTCAAGTCCCATATTGTCCCTGCTGGTGTGGCTGCTTAATGGTGCCCTTGTGACAGCCCCGCCTGCTTTTCCACTCTCCGCCAAGACTGCCCACCATAATGAGCCGTTTGTCGCTCCACACACACATGCCCCACTGTTTCACATTCGCTCCTTTGTATTTGCAAGCAGCACTGCCCCCGCATGAATTCCTGCAGGGCTTTCACAGCCCTATCCACTGTGGCCTGGAGGTGGAGACTTTTCCCCTCTCCCAGGTAGGACGAGTGGCCTCTGCCCCTGTATGATGTGCTTCACCTGCGTTGTGCATACCTGTTCTCAGACACTGGGGCCCTGGTGACAGTCCCGCCTCCAGAGCCACACCTTTCTCATCCTTGTTCATCTGCACAGTGGGCTTCTCTGGCCTCAGTTTTCTCATTTCTAAATTGGGAGTAAGAACAATGTCTACCTTGTAGGATTGTAATGAAAACTGAATGAGATACTGCATTTCATTAAATAGAAGATGCCATTTATTGTCAGATAAACCATTATTTCATGTCCACTAAAGAGGATTTCATGGCATCAGTTGAGAAGGGCGTCTTGATTTTACAGATACTAAGATGTGAAAATAGATGTGTATCAAATTAGGTGAAATAGAGGAAACAGAGGCCCAGCAGAGGTGTGCCATGTGCCTGACGACTGTCCGTTTCCCTTTCTAGACTTTGTTCTTAAGAACATGAGGACTAAGTCTTGTTTCTTATTGTGTCCTCAGACCCTCACCAGACAGTCGTAGGTAATTAAGATACAGCAACTGCTTATGAGCTGCCCATTCTGTCATACCTGCAGAGGGCACACTGATGTGTGTCCTTCCTCCAAGTCCTGACTTCTCACCATCTGAGCTGCTGGGCTCCTGATCAGTTGCGGGGGTATCTTCCTCCTCTTCCTCCTTCTCAGACCACTTGCATTATGAGCCAAAATTTGGAATGCAAAGAACTCATGCATTGTTGTCTATTTTTGAACTATACAGAATTGTTTGGGAACCCCCACCATAATTTTCTACATAAATGTTTTATAAATACTTTTCCTGAAATATAATGGAAGAGAGATGAGTGATGTGTGTGTGTGTGTGTGTGTGTGTGTGTGTGTGTGTGTGTGGTTATGGAGTGGGAGATCTGGGCAGGAACACTGCTTATTGAAATGTACTCTGAAGGATTATACAGGTGCTTTATCATCTGGTTGTGGTGGCCGTAGACCTTGGAATTGGGGCGTGGTTGGGAGTCAGAGGAAGTTTTCTCAAAACATTTTTTTGAGTCCTGGTTTTAGCAGCACCAAGAATAAGGTAAAATCTTGATGTGTGTTTTTGTGGATAATTGCCTTTCTCAGTTGCCCCAATCATTATTGTCAGGCATGATTGATGTTACTAAAAGTTTTAAATTTTGGTTCCTGAGTATTTTTTGAGATACTAGATAAAGCTGAATTGGGAACTATTAGTTGGATGATATTTTGAACTACATCAAGAAATCTTAAATGTTGTTGTAAACTATAATATTATTCTTCGTAATCTGAAAGACAAAGTAATCTTGCTTAATACCAACAGTCAAAACCCAATTTTGTTGTATATTTGAGTCAATTTTGGAAATTTTCTTCATAAATGACAGTTAAATGTCTTAATTATGTTACTAAGCCAGGTGTGGGAGCAAAAGTTGAATTTTGTGAAGAAAGAACTGAACAAGAGGTAAATGGTTTGGTATGTTTTTGTCATCTGTAAACAAGAAGAGGAAAGAACAGAATGGCTTCATACATCACTATCACTATTTATGTCTGGTTTAGTGCATACAGCTAAACCTCTTGCCTTTTCTCATGAATAGTGTTTGTAAAAGAACAGACAAAATCCTTTACAACTTTATGTATTTAAAACTTTGAGATCTCTTTGTTCTCACTCTGAACACCTGGTCAGACAAGGCAGGGCATGTAACTCAGCACGACTGACTTCTAAGGAATAGCAGTCTTTATTAAGGAGCACAAGATTATCTGCAGATCTCTAGAAAGGAATCAAATGTGTGTTTTGGTCACTACATCCAAGAACCTGGTGTTACTGTCTGTATTCAGGGAAAAGTCTACTGAGATCTATTTATCAATTAAGTGGTATTAGATGCAAATTGTACAAGTCTGTTCTCTCACTAGGTATTTCTCTTCACTCTGTTGGTCGTGGTTACACGGAACTGAGGAGGAAAGCCAGATGTGGCCCTAGGGTCACGTTTCCCCGCCCCATACCACTGTATTTCTGTAGTGTGCACTGTACAGAGCTGCTTTTCTGGCCCCCAAACCTGCTCTTTGGCTGAAGTGCAGGTGTGTGGGTGCTCTCCAGTATAGGCCAGGCAGAACCATGGAGGGTGTCTGCTTCGAGTTGGAGCCCTTGTCTTTTTTTGCAGTGGGGGTACTGGGGATTGAACCTGGGGGACTTTACCACTGAGGCATATCCCTTGCTCTTTTTATTTGTTACTTTGAGATGGGGTCTAAGTTGCTCAGGACCTCACTAAATTGCTGAGGCTGGCTTTGAACTTGTGATTCTCCTGCTTCTGTCTCCTGCGCTGCTGGGATTAAAGGCATGTGCCATCACTCCTGGCTCAAACAAAATATTATCCTTTCATATTTAGTTTTGGTACCTAAAAGTGCCCAGCATTGAAGATATGGTATTATTTCTTGGGTCTTAAAATACAGGTTAACCTACAACTTTCACATACTTTTTAACATAAGAGTATTTTTAAAATCTGAGAGATATGAGTTTTATGTGTCTCTTGATATACATGACAGAAGGTTCTGAGAAGGAGCAGGTAACTAAAACATGCTTCAGTCAAAATAAGTTTCCTCATACAGTAGTGACAGGCTCCAGGAGGTCGCAGGTTCTTTGTTTATTGTGTAGGTACAAAGATTGAGGTTTATGGATGGAAGAGAATACAGAAAGTGTCCTTCATGAAATAAAAAGGTTACTGCTGTGCTCATTAGCCACAGAAGACAAGCAGGGTCACCCCACTCTCTGATGCTCTTTGGGGATGTCCCCTTCCTCCGCCATCTTACTCAGCCAGCAGCATTCCAGACTTGTCCTGTTCAGTCCTGGAGGCTCCTTTCCTTGTTGCTTCCTGTCACTTCTTTCACTGAGCTGCCGGAAGTGCAGAGTCCTGGCAGCAGTCTGTACCCCTTTTCCTGCTGCTCTGACCCCCTAGTCCTGGCTTTGCATCCTGCTGTCGTATGCTTTTCCTGCTTCTTTGTTTGAGGGTCTCTGTGATGTTAATTAACTTTCTCAAGTAAAGGTTAAAACACTCTGGATGCACATTTGTGAATTCACTCAGTCAGCATCCCCATATCGGCTTTGTGCCACAGTGTGTTCTCTGCATTGGGGTGAACTGCTGCCAGTGTTCAGATGGTGGAGACAGACAGTGGGCAGCGGAATTCGGACATGGGGTTAGTTCAGAGTGGTGCCAGTGAAGTGTCATGAGAGGTTAGCTAGGACCCTAGAAGGGCTGTCTTGTAGAAGGGTTGAGATCTGAGTGGGGAAGAGTCAACTTACCCGGGAGCCAGAGAAAGTGCACTCTGGGAGATGGGATAGCTTTCGTGGGACTCTCAGGAGTCGGGTGTTTGCAGGGATAGTGAGCCTGGGCCTGGTGAGCAAAGTGCCCAGTGGTGAAGATGAAGTCAAGGAGGTGGGCTGGGCCAGATTGTAGTTTTCAGTGCAGTGGGAACCTCCAGGGAGCTATAAGCAAGGTGGTGTTTTTTGTCAAAGTACTATTGCTACTGTGTGTAGTTAGAGGGCGAGCATGGTAGCAAAAATACCAGTAGGAGAATACTCCAACATATAGACAAGAGATGCTGGTGGCTTCAAGTAGGAAGGCCTCTTTGGAGATAGAGGTGGAGATGAAGGGTCAGTTTTAGAGGCAGCCCTAAGAGGACTGACCACTGAGTGTGGGCATGAAGAGAAGGGGGGAATCGCCTTTTCTGGACTCAAGCAGCTGGTGAGTCCTGCTGTTATTAAGGAGGTGAGAAGGTGGAGGGAGAAACACATTATTGGTCAAGAGCCTTTGGGCCAGGTGAAGTTTGGGAGCCTTCTTAGACATTCGTGGCAATGTCTAGGTGGATCAGTTGGACAGGTCTGGAGTTCAGTGTAAAGGCAGATGGCCTTGGAATTCAATGAACTCATCTAGGAAGAGAGTGCAAATCCACAAGAGAAGAGGGCTGAGGCTCCATTCAGGCCACTCGTCTGAAGTCCTTCTACTAGTAAGAGGTCAAGCCAGCACCCCAGCCAGTGCCAACCTTTACTCCAGGTCTGACCTCAACTTATGTGTTGAGACACCCAAATTTTAAAACTTGACTGGTTCTTAGTTTTTGAAATGTTTATATGTTCCCTTGGAAATCCTTAGTGCTTTTTTTCCTACCAGCACGTCCTTCATCTTTACTCCATCCCCATTTCTTATGCTTCAGAGCTATCCTGGCTTCTAATCTCTTTCTCTTACAGTTCACTTTTATGGATTATTCTCCATAGTCTCCTAAAAACTATTTCATCATATTACATCGTCACATGGAAATCTTCGCGAGCTCTCTCATGCTCACAGAAGAGTAATTACATGTGCATTCAGAGAATGCTCTGAGCTCCTTCTTACCAATCCACTTGTTTGCTGTTGTTTTCCCCAGTTTTTGCTAGATAAATATTGCAGTGGTACCACATGATATGCCGACTCGTGGCTCGGAGCATTTCACGGACAGGGAAGACTCTTTCTGTGTCTCTTGCACTGTGTGACGCAGTCTCCATGTTGCCATCCTGGAGGAGCTTGGGCACTTCTGGAGTCTGTGCCATCTCCTCACTGGTCTGTTCTGCCATGAGCTCATCTTTGCCCTGCCCTCTTCCTTCCAGGTGTCTGTTCAGGCCCATGTTCCATGCCGTGGACTTCACAGAAGGCCCACCGTTGGCCAGACTCAGTGCTGGCCCCTCAGAAACTGAGATTTCTGAGCTCTTGGAGGAGCTCAGTCTAGTGAAGGATGAGGATGTGCGAGAAACCAGTTTATCACAAAACGTGATAGACATTCTGGATGGAACACAGTGGATTATAGGGACGGACGGGGTGGTAGCATTTTGATAGCTAATCCCATAAAACCTGCTATTGCTGCTACAGTTTTTTGGATGTCTGATTCAATTGCAGGTTCTTGAAGTGGACAGGTTGTATCTTGCTGTTCTTTCTATTCAGTCCTGTAAAAGGCATGTGTATTGTGTCAAAGTGACATTTTTAACAAACCAACTCTAAGGAAAAAGATGAGAAATGCTGTCTTCAATTGTAAAGACTGACTGCTGGGTATCTGTGAAGAGGGTATGTTTGAGTGTGGGAGCAGTGGGAGGGCCTTGAAACTTGGCCCTTATAGACTACATGACATGGCTGGTTAGTTGATTTACCACCTGCTAGTAATTAGTTGCGATAATGTAATAGAAACAGTGTTTGTTAGGATGTATTCCTGCACACAAAGAGTGAGAAGAGTTCCATTTCAAATTTATAAAAATTCCATCAAATACAAGTGGATTGTTACTAAAAGTCAGGGAATTACCAAGAAGAGTTTAGAAATTCGATACTCTGGTAGTGGTTTTAAGATGAAATTCTGTTATTTTCAGGTAATCACAGCAGAGTAAACACAAATATTTCTGCTTTCTTTTGAAATTCCATGTTCTGAAATTCCACTTAAGGAGTGTAAGCTCACAGGGAGGCTGGAATTCCAAGTACTCACAGAGGGTAGTGATGCCAAGGAGCCAGGCTGTTGGCGTGGCTAAGCCCAGTGCTGAACACTGGAGGAAACAGCCCTCTGGCTGGGAGAGCGAGCTCCTGCCTGCAGGGGTGAGCCGGTTACCGGCAGAGACGGAGCCTGTCTGGTTGGCCAGGTTTTACCCTTTGACTGGTAAACTCTGTGCACCTACAATTTTCATAAAAGTATAGCAGAGACAAGCTCACTTTGGAATGCTGACTTCAGAATAATAGCATACATTCAGATGCTATCTCATGGAAAAATAATTCTTCAGATTGCCTTGCACATATTACTTCATGAAAGTGGACCAACTTCACTAATGATTAATTCTTCAATAAAATACATGAGTAAATTTTAAGCAATCTAGATCTCTGATGGTTTTGTTAGACTTCAGATCCTCTTTTGAACTATACCCACAAATAGGATATTCATGGTTCGTTTCCTTTATTCCATTCATTTTTGGGTCAACACATTTTTTATGTCTAACATTTTCACTAACATGACTTATATTTTAAGGTTAAAAAATACATGTCTATATTTAGCATGTTAGTAAATTGTATGTCTACTAATGTCATGGGTGTGGTATTTTTTCTAGTTAATTATTACTAAGATCCTGTAAATTATTTGCTGAATACCTCTCAGATTAGTGGCATCTTTAAATTTTTTTTTTTTTAAGAAAGAGTGAGAGATTGGGAGAGAGAGAGAGAATTTTTTAATATTTATTTTTTAGTATTTGACGGACACAACATCTTTGTATGTGGTGCTGAGGATCGAACCCGGGCCGCACGCATGCCAGGCGAGCGCGCTACCGCTTGAGCCACATCCCCAGCCCCTGGCATCTTTAAATTTTAATGTGTCTTCACTTTATTTTCGACCCCAATATTTACCCCCGTATTAATTTGAGGTTTTAGGTTTATGTTTGTTATTGTTTAAATAGATAAGAAATAATGGGCTAGGATTGTGGCTCAGTGGTGGAGCACTTACCTAGCACGTGCAAGGCTCTGGGTTTGATCCTCAGTACCACATAAAAATAAATAAAAAATAAAATAAAGGTATTGTGTCCAATTACAACTAAAAAATAAATATTTAAAAAAGAAATAAAGGACATTCAGGTGCATTGGCGCACACCTGTAATCCCAGTGGCGTAAGAGGCTGAGGCAGGAGGACTACAAGTTCAAGGCCAGCCCTGGCAACTTAGCCCTAAGCAATTCAGTGAGATCTGTCTCAGAATAAAATATAAAAAAGATCTGGGGATGTGGCTCAGTGGTTGAAGTGTCTCTGGAATCAAACCCTGGTACCAAAAGCAAAACAAAACAAAAAGAAAGAAAAAGAAAAAATAAAGGACAGACATTGTGGCATGTGCCTATAGTTCTAGCTACACAAGTAGGAGAAGGCAGGAGGATCCCTGGAGCCCAGGAGTTCAAGATTAGCCTAGGCAACATAGTGAGAGCCTGTCTCAAAACATAAACAAAAAGAAGTAGATGGTCTAGCTAGATTGGGTGAGTTACACACAGGATGCAAGTTGATATGCCGAGAGGTGAGAGAGGTGAGAGAGGCTTGTAGATAACAGCACACATTAGACTGACCCTGTCTTTAGAGCTTCTGTGAGCCCCTAGGAGTTTGAACCTGATCTTTCCTTTCTGTCTAGACCACTGTTTCCACTTGGTAGTCCCCAAAAAACGGAGGAAAGGGAGAGAAAACAAGCAAGGCTCAGAATGGCATAGCAAGAAATAGTTAAACAAGAACAAAATCGTCTTTAATTACTTTGCTCCATTCCATTTTAATGTAAAAACAACACTGATTGAAAATTGTACCTAACTTGAGATGACACTTGTGGTAACTTAACCTTCCCCCATCCTTGCTGGGATTCCAGTGGTCTACCCAAGTGATCGGTGCCGCAGTCTGGCTGGGCACAATTCAGGAGCCACTTGTCAAAAGAAACTAACTTTATTTTTAGAACCACACAAGATAAACAAAACAGCTCCTCAGGAAAAAACCCTCAGAGCCCAACTGCCACCACTGGCTTCCCACAAGCCACACACCCCAACAACCAACCTCCCACAATCCTCCTGCTCTTGAGGCCGATTGGCTGGGTCGCATGGGCGGAGCCAAAAAAGTCCCCCAATGAGCAGCTCCGTGGTCTGAAAGGGCAGGGAAACAGCCCAATGAGCATCACCGCAGAGGAGCCAATCAGCTAGATGTTGCTAGATGTTGCTGGGGCTGCTGTGAGCCAATCATCAGCTGGTAGTCTGAAAGTTTGCTGGAGCCCCTTCGGCTGTGGCTCTCAACATCTCCCCCTCTCTGTTTAAACAAGAAGCATGTGGCTTAGGGACTGTGTCTGCCTTAGGTTGTCCAATAGTACATATGGTCCTTACCCGTTATTGGATGAGCTGACCTCAAGGCGTCAGCCTCCTGTCTTAGGTTGGTACCATAGTAATTGGATCTTACCCGTCATTGACTACCAGTCCAGTATACAGCCACACCTGTGTAGAGGTCTTCGTACCAGCGGGGGGGTGAGGTTCTTTGCCTCACCTCTGTTGGCCCCCAAATTTTAGCTGAACGATCATGACAAACAGAAGGGAGGAAGATACACCAAGCCAGTTGATGGCTCCTTTTGGAAAAATTGTACCACCGATGACACCATCAGCATGTATACCCCAACACTACCAGAAGTTGCTGCACCAACAGATAGTTCACAATGCATACAAGTGAGTTCACAATGCATATAAGTGATACATAGTCCAGGCAAGTTCTGCAAGCAGTTCAGTGATGGCTATTGCAGAAGCTGTAGATTGGTTTTATCTTTGTCTTCATGCACTGGGATGAAGATAGGAATTCTGACAATAATGGCTAAAGAAAAATTATATAACATTATATAACATTCCAGAAGGCACTAAAAGAAAACAATTTTCTTAACAATTTACATTGTCTTCACTGAAGATAGGAATTCTGGCAATAATGGCTGAAGAAAAAATTATGTAACGTCCCAGAAGGCATTAAAAGAAAACAATTTTCTTAACAATTTACATTATCTTTAAGAGAATTATTAAATATAATGAAAAGGAAAGGTGAAAGTAAACAAACAGATCTGTTAACCTCCTTTTTTGTTCACATTTTAAAACAATCTTCAACAGCTGTTTACCCAATTTAAATTAAACCATTTAAATCACGTGAATAAAAAAAAAAAATTATTTGGATCCATTTTTTCATGAGCGCTCATCATATATGACATATGGACATACGTACATTCAAACACAAAACACAAGTGTGCACACATAATACATACGACACATAACATAATAGTAAAGGCCTTATAACTTTTTACAGGTGAAATCTCCATTGCAATGTTTAAAAACTCTATAGTCAAAAAATAGAACTGATCAGCAAAACATTAACCTAGGTCTGTATGAGCTCAAAAAAAAAAAAAAAATATGGGAAAGGGCAATAATAAAATAGATATTGAAAAAAGCATTCTGGTTCTGTCGCAGATGTAAGAATAACCAAACTGGAGTTCTGGATATCACATCTTCTTTTTGGTCTGTAGAAATCGCTTTAGTTAATCTGTCTGGAATCCAAATCAGCTGCTGTTCTCCCTGTGGAAACACATAAACAGACCCCCGATTCCAGGCAATCACTGGGTCAGGACCTTAGTTAATCTCTCTGGAATCCAAATCGGCTGCTGTTCTCCCTGTGGAAACACACAAACAGACCCCCGACTCCAGACAATTACTGGGTCAGGACCTTTCCATTGTCCTGTTAGAATATCCTTCCAAAGTACCTTGGGCTTATGTACATTTTTTGGACACATATGCCTTTCCGCAGCACTAAGCCCTGATGAATCCAAATTTAAAAAGTTTAGAGTAAAAAGGGTTATTTTAAGTTTATCTTTGGGGAATATATACCCCTTCCCAATTCCTTCTTTTTGCTTTAATAAGTACATTTTAATAGTTTGATGAGCTCTTTCAACTATGCCTTGTCCCTGTGGATTGTATGGGATTCCTGTTATATGAGTAATGCCAAATGATGAGCAAAATTGTTTAAAAGAGGTAGAAGTATAACCAGGGGCATTATCTGTTTTTAACTGTTTTGGAACGCCCACAGTGGCAAAATTTTGTAAGCAATGAGCTATAACATCTTTAGTTTTTTCTCCGGCATGAAGGGAGCCCATCAAAAATCCAGAAGAAGTATCAACTGTAACATGCAAATATTTTAATTTTCCAAATTCTGGCAAGTGTGTGACGTCCATCTGCCAAATATGGTTAGGTATCAATCCTTTAGGATTGACTCCAAGATTAACTTGTGGTAAAAAGGTCACACAATTTTGACATTGTTTTATTATTTGTCTAGCTTGTTCCTTAGTTATTTTAAAACGCTTTTGTAAAGTATTAGCATTGACATGGAACTTTTTATGAAAATTTATAGCTTCTTCTAGTGTAGAGAAAATATGTATGTCATGTGTAGTTTTATCTGCTAAATCGTTGCCCAAACTAAGGGCTCCAGGCAATCCTGTATGTGCCCTGATATGTCCTATAAAGAATGGATCTTTTCTGTCCCAGATTAGACTTTGTATAGTGGAAAACAAAGAGAAAATAGTAGAGGAAGGGGAAATCCTACCAGCATCTTCAAGGGATACTATAGCATTAACTATATACTGACTATCGGAAAATAAATTAAATACAGAATTTTTAAACATCACAAAAGCCTGTAATACTGCCTTAAGCTCTACCTTTTGAGCTGATTGTTTGGGTACTAAAAATGTAAAAGTTCGATCAGGTGTAACTATTGCTGCTGTACCATTATTTGATCCATCAGTGAATATATTTGGAGCATTCCCGATAGGTGTTTTTCTTGTCATTTTTGGAAAAATTACAGGATGCGATGACCAAAAAGACAATAAAGGATTAGATGGTAAGTGGTTATCAAATGAAACATTAGATTTGCACATGATTATTGCCCAAGTATTTAACTCATTAGCTAACTCATCAATTTGATTCATAGTATATGGAGTAATAATTTTATTGGGAGAAATTCCAAACACTCCCTTTGCTGCTTTTATTCCTTTGAGTATTAATTGTCCTACAGCCTCAGGATACCTAGTAAGAATAGTGTTAGGAGAATAAGATAAATGTATCCATAATAATGGGCCTTCTTGCCAAAATACTCCTGTAGGAATATTTTTTGTTGGCAGTACAATAAATAATAAAGGCAAACTTATATCAATTCTATCCAAATGCATATTTTCCATATATGTTTCAATGATTTTTAATGCCTTTCTTGCTTCAGGCGTTAACATTCGGGGTGAATTTGGATCTGATGGACCTTTTAGGATATCAAATAAAGGTCCCAACTCTCCCGTTGGTATACCTAGATAAGGCCTTATCCAATTTATGTCTCCTAATAACTTTTGAAAGTCATTAAGTGATTTGAGTTGATCTACTCGTATTTGAATTTTTGGTGGACGGACCATGGTTGAGGATAATAGAACTCCTAAATAATTAATTGGAAAATTTAATTGTACTTTATCTATTGCTATCTCTAGATTATAATTTTTTAATAAGTTTGTAAATGTGGCATAACAGTCTAGCAATGTGTTTTTAGCTTTGTGTGCTAATAATACATCATCCATATAGTGAAATATTTGTAGTTCAGGATTTTGATTTCTAAGTGGCTGGATTGCTTTGTCAACATAAATTTGACACATAGTTGGGCTGTTAGCCATCCCTTGAGGGAGTACTTTCCATTCATATCTCTGATCAGGACCTTCATGATTCAGTGCAGGGATAGTAAATGCAAAACGTGGACTATCCTCAGGATGAATTGGAATTGAAAAAAAACAATCTTTAATATCTATAACTAAAACATACCAAGTTTTTGGCAAAGCAGACAATTGAGGAATCCCCGATTGAGCAGGTCCCATAATAACCATCTCATTATTAATGGCTCTTAAATCTTGCAATAATCTCCATTTACCAGATTTCTTTTTGATGACAAAAATGGGAGTATTATGGGGAGATACAGAAGGTTGTATATGTCCTTCTGCTAATTGTTGTTTGACCAGATCATGGGCTGCTAGTATCTTTTCTTTAGTCAGGGGCCACTGAGGAACCCATACTGGTCTTTCTGATTTCCAAGTAATTTTTATTGTCTCAGTGGCCCTTTCTGAAAATCCAACCCATGTCTGTCTGTTCCTTGATCTATTTGTATTGGTGCTGCTATACCTTGTTCTTGTTTTCCTAATCTTTTTCCTTTCCTAAAACCTTGTCTAGTCATAATAGTGGGTGCATTTTTGTTGATGTTATTTGTTAATGTCAAACCTAATTGATCTAGGACATCTCGTCCCCATAAATTTATAGGAAGATAATCCAATACATATGGCTGTATAGTTCCTTCACATCCTTCAGGATCCTTCCAATCTAATACCATTGCACTTCTATGGGGATTAGTCGCCACTCCTAGGCCTCGAAGCGTTTGAGTGGCTTGTTGTAATGGCCAATGTTTTGGCCATTCTAGACGAGAGATGATGCTAAGGTCTGCACCTGTATCCAGTAGCCCATTAAATTCATGTCCTTGAATATTTAGTTTTAGCATGGGGCGAGAATCTAAATTTAAAGACAGCATATCCCAATCTACACCTGTGGAGCCTAATCCCTTGGAACCTCTTTCTATAGCACGACTGGAAAATTTATCATGTAGGCTTGGTATTATTAGTAACTGTGCTATTCTATCTCCTGGTGAAATTACTGATATACCATTTGGAGAACTGGCTATAATTTTTATTTCACCTTCATAATCGGGATCAATTACCCCAGGACTTATCATAAGTCCTTTTAGAGTAGAAGAGCTGCGTCCCAATAATAAGCCTACTGTTCCTTTGGGAAGAGGTCCTTTCACCCCTGTGGGAATGATTTGAACTCCCATCTCTGGAGTTAGTACTGATCTGGCGGAGGCGCAGATGTCCAACCCTGCGCTCCCTCTGGTTTGTCTGATGAGGGATCTGATGGACAATGTGTCCTGGGCACTACCCTGATGGGGTTGCTGGGTTCCTCCAGTGCTCCGTATATTTGTGGTTTTGGGCCCCGGAGCATTGGGCCCCCCTGTCCATTTTTTGGCAATGGAGCCCAGTACCTTTCTCCACGATATCGTGGATAAACACTTGGTCCTTGTTCGTTTTTTGATAATGGAGTACCCTCTATGGTGGTTTGAGAACGGCATTCATTAGCCCAATGTCTCCCTCTACGGCATCGTGGGCAAATACCCGGTATTCTACTCCTTTGATACCTAGTTTTGTTAAACCCTCCTCCTATGGGGCAATTCCTTTTAAAATGTCCTGTTTGTTCACAATTGTAGCATGTTCTTGGCCTGGAATCTAAAGCCTGTTTTACTGCAGCTGCCACAATTTGCCCTTGTTCATTAATGTCTCTGGCATCTAAAGCCTGTTTTACTGCAGCTGCCACAATTTTCCCTTGTTCATTAATGTCTCTGGCATCTAAAGCCTGTTTTACTGCAGCTGCCATGACTTGCTCTTGTTCATTAATGTCTCTACATAATTTAATATATGTGTTTAAATCTTCATGTTTCCATGGTCTAATGATATCTCTGCACCAACGATTCGCTTGGTCATAAGCCAGTTGTTTTATTAATGGCATTGCTTGTTCTGTATTCCCAAAAACTCTGGTGGCTGTTTGAATAAGCCTATCTACAAATTCAGCATAAGATTCATTAGTTCCTTGTATTATCTTAGATAATTGACCTTGTAAACCTCCATGTCCTTGTAAAGTCTTCCATGCCTTAACTGCATCTACAGCAATTTGTAAATATACACCAGGATCATATGCAATTTGTTGCTGCTGATCCTCATAAGGTCCCTTTCCTAACAACATATCTAGATTTCTCTGAGGATAACCAGCTGCTGCATTTCGCCTAGCCGTCTCCTTGCAAAATTCCTCATTGGCAACCTTCCATAACAGGTATTGTCCTCCATTTAGCACAGCTTTACACATATTAGCCCAATCTGCTGGCGTCATGTTCAAGTTGGTAATGGATTCGACCAAGCTTACAGTGAAGGGTGCTTGAGGACCATAGGTTATTACAGCCTCTTTTAGCTGCTTCACTGTTTTGAAATTTAAAGTATGGTAAATTCGCTGCCCTCCTACCTCAAATACAGGGCATGTTAATACTTGAGATCCTGTCTCAGGATCTGAACTATCCACTGCGGGGTTTGGGGGCCTCTCAGCATATGGACGTGGCCTTGTCAGTTGGACACTTACGCCCTCTGGTGATAGAAAGGTGTTAGTAGCAGTCTCCTGTAGAGGTGGTGCTGTTGGTTGGACACTTAAGCCCTCTGGTGATAGAAAGGTTTTAGGCCCAATGAGCATCACCGCAGAGGAGCCAATCAGCTAGATGTTGCTAGATGTTGCTGGGGCTGCTGTGAGCCAATCATCAGCTGGTAGTCTGAAAGTTTGCTGGAGCCCCTTCGGCTGTGGCTCTCAACAGATCGGTACTTTGAGTGTTGCTGAGCTTCTCTAAGCACCAATAGATTTCTTGTTTTACTGGTCTCAAAATATACACATGTAAATGTGTATCATTCTTCCATAAAAATCAAAGAAAAAAAAAAAAAACGTGGCCAGGTACACTGGCTCACACCTATAATCCCAATGGTTTGGGAGGCTGAGACAGGAGGATTTCGAGTTCAAAAACAGTCTCAGCAATCGTAAGACACTAAGCAATTAAATGAGACCCTGTCTTTAAATAAAATACAAAATAGGGCTGGGGTTGTAGCTCAGTGGTAGAGTGCTTGCCTAGAATGTGTGAGGCCCTGGGTTCAATTTCAGCACCACATATAAATAAATAAAATAAAGGTCTATTAATAACTAAAAAAAAAGTGTGTGTGTGTGTGTATGTATATGTTAACAACTTATATATGTGTGTGTGTATAAAATAGGGCTAGGATGTGTCTCAGTGGTTGAGTGTCCCTGAGTTTAATCCCCAGCCCCCCCCCCCAAAGAAAACAAACAAAAAACCAAAAAACCTGGATTCCAGACCATTCTTTTTTTTTTAGTTGTAGATGGACACAGTACCTTCATATTTTATTTATTTATTTTTACGTGGTGCTGAGGATTGAACCCAGTGACTCACAAGTATGAAGAAGCGTTCTACCACTGAGCCACAACCCCAGCCCCATCCTGGACCATTCTGTTTTTTTTTTAATATTTATTTTTTAGTTATCGGCGAACACAACATCTTTGAATGTGGTGCTGAGGATGGAACCCAGGCCGCACGCATGCCAGGCGAGCACACTACGGCTTGAGCCACATCCCCAGTCCCTGGTCTATTCTTAAGAAACATGGATTTTATTCTAGTGTGGTGGATAGCTGTTAGAAGTTTTGAGCACCTACATGCTCTGTGAACCGCAGTCTAGGGGTGAGAAGACAGGTAGACTAGTCGGGGCATTGTGATGATGATCCTAGCCTGGATGAGCTTAAGTAGAAACTATTTGGTCCAGGGTGAATTTTGAAGGTAGACTTGGGTTTGAGTCATATTTGATGTGAGATAGGAAAATAGCTTTGAAGATTGGGCATGGGATGATAAGTCATAAAGATATATTAAGATGACTTTAGTATTTGGGGCAGAGCAGTTGGGTAAAAGAATGATCCCTTTACCAAGACAGTGGGAAGCTTCTAGTTTGAGATACTCATTAGTCAACCAAGTAGAGAAGTTACGTAGTTTGTTGCTTTGAGTTTGGGCATCAGTAGACATGTCCAGTTAGACATATAGAATTTGGGAGCTATCCTTATTGAGCGGGTATTTTAAATGATGGGATAGATGAAATCCTGGGAAGATGAGTATAAATGGAGAAAAGAAAGAAACTGGATCCTGGGGCCCCAGGATGAGAAGGAATCTGCAAAGGGATTCTATAAAATTTGATTGTTTCCAAATAATTTTTAATCTACTTTATTTAGATATACTTTACTAAAGTATATCTGTTCCGTGAATCTGGATAGATGTGTAGATCGTCACCCCTCAGGCTTTTCACTCATCCCCAAAACTTGCTCTATCCCCTGTACAGCCAACCCCTGCTCCCTGCAGACAGTGATCAGTTATCACCATAGTTCTGCCCGCTCTAGAATTTCAAATAATCTGAATCAAAGTCTGGTCTTTTGTGTCTAGCTTTCTTTTCTTTTCTTTTTTTTAACTTAATGTTAAATAAATTCATTCATGTTGTGTTTATTAAAAGTTTGTTCCTCTTTGTTGTCGAGTAGCATTTCATTATCTGGA
The DNA here is from genome assembly GCF_048772815.1 of Callospermophilus lateralis. Taxonomy (NCBI): domain Eukaryota; kingdom Metazoa; phylum Chordata; class Mammalia; order Rodentia; family Sciuridae; genus Callospermophilus; species Callospermophilus lateralis. The sequence goes on along the minus strand of NC_135318.1, from coordinate 5,576,217 downwards.
TGTACCACAATTCATGTATCTTTATTCCTATCAATGGACATTTCAGTTATTTCAAAATCTGGGCTATTAGGAATAAAACTCATAGAACATTCTTATACGAGTCTTTTGTGGATATGTTTTTATTTGGAAAAGGAATTGTTAGGGCAAAAGATAAAAGTATTTTAATCATATAAGAGATTGACAAACTTTCCAGAGTGGTCATAACACTTTATGCCTGCTACCAAAGTGTGAGAGTACATTTCACTGTCCCGTGGTATTGGTCTTATCTTTCCTGCCACCTGATTTCTCTGATGATTAGTGATGAGGCGTGCATCTTTCTTGTGCTGATTGACTAATTGTGCATCTCTTGGCAGATATTTTATTCAAATCTTTTACTGCTGGACTTTTCTTCTTATAATTCTTTCTGTATTGTGGACCTCTGTCCTTTGCCAGGGAGATAAGTTCTGAATTTTTTTGGAAAAGCAGAACCTTTATATTTTGATGAAGTCAATTTAGCTTTTTTTTTTTAAATTATAGTATTTTTGTTGTTTTTGTTTGTTTGTTTTTGTTTGCAGTGCTGGGGATGGAACCCAGGGCCTTGTGCATGCTAGGCAGGCACTCTACCACTGAGCCACATCCCCACCTGCAGGATAACAACTTTTTAAAGATCACACAGGCAAAACAAAAAGGTTGGTATATAAGCTTGAGAATCTCAAAAAGTAAACTGTTTAATTTGACTTCAGCACAATAAAACAAGTATTTATTGTTAATTTTTTATCCCCCCCCCCCATCATTTATGTATTTGTTTATTCGGTATTGGGACTGAACCTCAGGGTTTTGTCTGGACTTTTGGTGAGAGCTCTACCCTGAGCTGCATCCCCAGCCCATGTCCCATCAGAATGCAAAATCTTTGGATGATGTTACCTGTTTTCCTTGCTTGGGAAGAATTCTTCTGTGTCCTCAGCGTTTTGAGTTCATTAATTCCCTGAGCACCTTGTTTTTTCCTGAACAATTTTGGTTGTGTCTGATACCTAAATGAACAGCTGTAAGAAGTATCATTTTAGCTTTTGAAGCAAAGCAGTAATTCAACATGTGTATTTTTTCATGAATTAAAAAAATGTTCTGTTCTGGAACTTTTCATTTGCTGTTGACTTAATTTTGATATTAGCAATAATTGAATTGGAACACTTTTAGCTACACAGAGCAAGAATACCATGTCAGTGGTACTGTGGTGTAAACTGTAGAAAGTATCACCTCTCAAAACTAGAAGTTTTGAGGCAGGACAATTCGTTTTAGCTAATTTAGGATTGATGAGAGCATCAAAAATGCATATTCTGCTTAATTTTGTATTTTGCCATCCCAGCACATTGGGTATTCCTTAAGCGCTCTCCCCTTATCAGTGGAAGTGGCTGCTATATTCTCATATGACAGACAGTAGCAGATGCCCCATGTTCAGAGTGAGAATTGCCCAGGATCTGTGCATCATGTCTCACTGACCAGATCTAAGCTTCCTGTCAGTTGTCAGGAGGGTGAGGACACAGAGGTCAGGAGGGTGAGGGCACTGGTGGTGTCAGAGTTGGTGGGATGGACTCATCGGGCATCTGCCTATTAGGAGGAGAAAACCAGGCTGTTGTCTAAATCCAGCTCAGGTTTGTCCAGGTCTTATTTGCATGTGCATATTATTTTTTGAAGATGTTCAGTGAAGTTCATACTTGGACCATAGCACTTAAAATGCTCATGTGCATATTGGCTAATACATCTGCTTTTTCTGCTGATGTATGAACTTAAAGAATCAAAGCTTTGCCCAACATCCTTCTTGCAATCTTTCTCAAAAGATAACAAAATTTGATGTGCTCTTTATCAGTTGCAAAGAATAGAAAAGAAGCTCTCCACCTATAATTTTTTCTGGAATTAGGGTTTTCCAGAGACCAGGTTTCTGGTTCTGCTGTGCCGTCCTCATGCATGCAGGGCGTTGCTGGGGCAACTGTCACATCCATGTGCAGGGCCCAAAGAAAGATAAAAGTGGGAAGATCCATGCTGGCTGTCTTGCTCCCCTTTTCAAGAACACCTAGCCTCTGTGGTGGAAGTGTAGTACGAGCCAATTTTAAATTTTCTAGTACTCATAGTTTAAAAAACTGCAAAGAAATACATTGTTTATTTTAGTAATATGTTTTATTTTACCCAGTATATCCAAAACATTACCATTTTTAAAGTGCAGTCAATAAAAATTATTAGATATTTTAATTTTGTTTTTATTATTGGTCTTCAGAATCTGGGGCATATTTTCTAATTATAACAGATCTCAGTTTCAAGAGCTCAGCAATCACATGTGCCTAGTAATTAATCAGTTAACAACTGACTTTTGAGGAAAAATATATGTAAAAGTACACAGTTGGGCTTTTGCATGTGTGAGCCCCACATCTGTGGGTTCAACCAACTATGAATAGAAAATATTTGGAAAAAATGCATTTGTACTGAACATGTACCGACTCTATTCCTTGTTATTATTCCCTAAACAACACAGAGTAGCAGCAATTTATATAACATTTATATTGTACTAGGTATTATAAATAAGATAGAGGGGATTTAAAGTGCACAGGAAGATGAGTGTGGGTTATATGCAAATCCATTTTATATAAGAGACTGGAGAAGCTGGATTTTGTTGTCTGTGGGGGATACTGGGGGATAGTGGTATACATGAATTTATTATATAATTATAAATTTAGTGGATTTTTTCCACATAATTTACAGATAAAATGTGTAATGCTCTTTACTATAAATTTTACACAGCCAGTTGACATCCATAGAATGCTTCTGGACTTTTGCCAAATTCTTGGTGTAAGTACTTCCACTTAGATAAGATTTAAAACCACTAACTTTAAGTTCATAAATGCAAAGTTTTAAAGCAATTCTCAGCAGCAGACATGTAGTATTTCCACCATTACATCTTTGTAAGTAAACTTTGTTGTAAGTGTATTAAGTGAAATAAGAAAATGAAATTGGCACTTCAGAGAACATGTACACATTCTAATGTGTTCAGCAGAATCGCCTGCCCAGAAGAGGCTGTTCCAGTGGTGTCCACTAGCTGTGTTGGAGTAGCCTGTCTTCCCCAGCCAGCGGGGATGGTGTGTACTTTAACTTGCTAGTCCTTTGTTGGACAGATATTTTCATCCTAATATGCATTTCCAGGCTTTTACTTTTATTCCTGTCCTGAGTTTCATTTATTTTTCTAAAGGAACTGGTGGTTAGTTTTTTCTTCTATAATTTTTCTCTTTATGTTGTCATCCATTTTTTACTTAAATTCTTACTATTTCACATTGACTTTCAGGATTTGTTAAAAACATTAACCTATAGATAGTAAATAATTTTTGTTACATATTTAATCTTTTGTCCTTGTCATCTGTAAGTTTCTATGTTTATGTAATAATATATGTCAGACTAATGTTCAGGCAATTGTGATTTTTGTTGTGCTTACAAAGTTATTTCCACGGTAGGATTTTGAGGATTTTTTTTGTTTCTTATTATTTTACTTTTTAAGGTTTTAACACTTGGGTCTTCCATAATCATACTGGATTGTTTTTACATTTGTGCATGCTGTGAACTGGGAAACTTTCTGAAATATGAGCTAATTTTTTAACCTCATTTAACCTCATCCATCTCCCCACTAATTAAATGTGCCAGCATTATAATAAACAGGCTCTCCATTTTACAATGAGTCTTTTTCTGAACTTTCTCCCGTTTGCTCAATCTTTTGATCTATTTTTGAAACAATACTACATTATAAATCACCATGGCATATTCTCTTATCTGCTGGGCTAGGGCAAGTCTTACTTGGTTTATGTTTATTTAGTTTTCCGGAGGACCTTGGAAATCAGCTAGTCTGGCCCCACCAAAAGTATCGTTGGAATTTTGATTAGGATTGCGATGCTAAATTTAGAGACCAGTTTCAGTAGAGTGGACTTCCATGTTTCCTGCGTCGTCCACCTGAGTGGGGCTGGAGCTGTGCTGACATACGTGTTCTTCCTTACACCAGCACCTGTCTCCTGCTCCCCTCGTGGGCTAGATACTGAATGTTTAGGTAGACTTTTTTTTTTTAATGTTAAGGAAGTGACTTTTTCCCTTAGTTTACTAAAAGTTTTGTGTTGAAATATATTTGAATCTTCATAAATGCCCTTCTAATCTATTGTTTCCTTTGATGTATCACTGTGATTTTATACACACACACAATATTCCTTCCTTTTTCCTAATATATATATATAAAAAACTAGTCCTCATAGAATCATAAAATACGCTTCTCTGAGATAGCTGATTATTTTAATGACAGTTATGGTTTTCCTTGGTTGTGTGTATCAGCTAGGCTTCGGTGGATATTTTGCTTGGGGTCTTATGTGGCTGCTGTAAATGTTGGCCAAGGCCACAGTCATTTGAAAGCTTGACTGCTTCATATCCACCATGGTTTCCTTGTGTGTCTGAGCTGATATTGGCTGAGCAGTTGGTGATCAGCTGAACTGTTGACTGGCACTTCCTTGTGGCCTCTGCATGTGGCCTCAGCCCTCTCACCTCTGGTGCCAAGGCTCAGAGAGAGCACTCAGGGCCAGCCTTTCAGGAAGACCAGAGCTAAACCTGCAAGCCTTCCTATGATGTAGCCTTAAGATTTCAGAAACTAAATGCCCACTGTATTCTGTGGGTAAACCAAGTAATTGAGTCCCGCATAGGTTAAAGAAGAAGAGAATTATGTTTCTGCTCTTTATCCCAAGAGCAGCGTGTGCAACAGGGGGGTTGTCATGGGTGGCAGCAGTCTTCAGAGACAGTCTCCATAGTCCACATATATACCATGAGAAAAGGACACTCGCTGTCTTCCCAGAATCCTCAGGGTCTCGTCTCATCGCAGCATCAGGCTCATGTGCTCTGACTTCCCATCCAAGTCAGATCTAGTATGAATGAGCCTCTCTGGGATGGGACCTCAAGTAGAGTTCTCCATGGAGGAGTTGAAGAGGGAGGTTTTGCCTCTCAAACACCTGGCGTTCAGCGGTGAACAGTGGTAGATAACTGCAGAAGATGCTTCTGTTCAAAGAAGGTGGGAATGGAAGGCCCCATCAGTCTGTGGTCCAGAGCAATTGTGAAGTCCAGACAGATGTGAATTTCTTCCTTTTTCATAAAAATTAACCTGCTTTACAGTTGAAAAGCTCTCCTAGTCTACTACCTACCAGTTGAAAATTGGGGACCCAAATCTATCTTTCTCTTCTCTCTCTCTCTCTCTCTATCTATCTATCTATCTATCTTTATTTATTTTGTTTATTTATTTTTTACGTGGTGCTGAGGATCGAACCCAGTACTTCACAAATGCGAGGCAAGCTCTGTACCGCTGAGCTATAACCCCAGCCCCTCTCTTTTTGTTTTGAACTATTTATAATGCCTTTAAAAAACCTTGTGGGCTTCCTGTGCTTCTAATTACAATCTATTACTTTAGACAGAAACCACACTCATAAACCTCTTTAAGTCAATCTCCTTGCCACCATGGTCTGAAAGTCAGAGTGTCCAATAACAACAATATACTTGGGTTCTTGAATGCCTTTCTTTTTCCTTCTTCTGCCATCTTGGAGCCTGCAGAAGCCTGCTGGGAACGGGACTTCTCATGGGCAGGTATGGAAGGCTGAGGTGCAAGGCCATTTTTGCTGTCTGTAAGCAAGGAATTCTGGAACCAAAGAGCACAGAGCTCTTCCTAATACTGAAGGTGTTTAGGAATTATACTTGGGCAAGAAATATGCTTAAAGAAAAACACAGTGACTCTCAGTGACCAGCCGGACAAAACCAGAGTTATCTGGGCAAAGAGAACTCATGCCTGTGGTGTGGTTCATGCCAAATTCCAAAGTCACCCTTTGAAATGCTAAGGCCGCTTGAAAAGGAATCTCTGATGCATGGTGCCATACTGTCTGGGGGTTTAAAGTAATGAAAAGTAAATAAAAGTGGTTGGCGGGGGACTTCCTTTTGTAACAGATGGTTGACAAGCCATGCCCTGGAGATTGTTAGAAACTAGCTTTTACTGGAGAACTTCTGTGAAGGTGTGCCTTTTAAGTCTTGCTGAGGGATCATTGGAGATGACACTTGACTTCATCTTTACCTTGACTAAGAACATTTTGCTGACTAGAAGGGCCTTCCTGTTTTTGTATATCCTCATTAAAACCTGAACACTCATTTTACTTTCTGTCTGGGTCCGTACCTTTCGATGGCATCTGAAAGAAGCCGGCTAATGTTAACCTTAGGTGTGCTTCCTGTTCTCTGCTTCGCAGCTGCCTGCTTAGCCTTGCTCTGGCTCCGGCCAGCTCCCTCTCTGGCCTTCCTGCCTAAGCCCACATCTCCTGGGGCTTTTCTGCCTCTAAGCACAACCCAGTCCCCAAACCTGTGCTGCGTTTCATGTTTTTGTTACAGAAGCACCCCATTTCCAAAGTGCTTCACAGTCTGTTTTAATGATGTCACTAGATCAGAGCACAGTGGCTTTAAAATAGTGACTTGTTTTGCTGTGTTTCTGTGGCTCGGGAAGGTCAGCTGAATGGTCCTCTCTTTCTCCTGTGCCATTGGCTTATTCACTCACTGCCTGATGGCTGGAGGCCCCCTGCCTGGTGTCTGCCCCCCTTACCCTTCTCCACAGTCTCACGCTGCAGAACCCCCACATGCAGTGGTCTCAGGAGCGTCACTTTTCTCTCACGACAGCTAACCACCAAAAGAACAAGAAGTAGCAACTGCCAGGACAATTAGGGGCCATGTGTGGAATTCACAGTATGTTTCATATAATCTGGTCAGTGTGGTTAGAAGACTGGCCCAGACTGAGGTGGACGGAGAAATAGACTGTCCTGTTGTGGGGAAGCAGGCAAACTTGCAGAAAACTTATGATGAGAGATGTTGTGACTAGGAAATGAGTGGTTTCTAGAAATTATTTTAAGTTTGGTTTGTGAGCGCGTGGTGATCACATGTGCACACAGGTGTAATGATTGTGAGGTGTAATGATCATGGTTTGTTAACTTCGTACAGCATTTGAATTAGGAAATTGACCTCCCTTTGTCCTTGTTCAAAGTTTGGAAAAAAAAAAAAACAGTTTCATAAAATCACCTGAATTGCCTACATGAGAAGCTTTTGGTTTAGTCAAATACATTACTTTTCATTTTCATTTCTCTGTATTGTATATGTTTAGAAGGTTCTTCCTGAATTGAGAATATTTGAATATTTGGCCACAGTTCCTGTTTGGTATATATTTTGTTTTATTCTGTAGTCCATTGTCATAGTGTGGAGTGAAGGCAGATCTTCCTCACATTGTAGACTCATGATTTTATTGCACTGTATAGTGTTATATATTCTAAAATATGTTCCTGCTCTTTTCTATTGATATGTGAATTATTTTTCATACTGTTTATTATAACTCCAACCCAGATGTCTTAAGTTGGTGAACGTCACTAAGTGTTCATACATCTAAATGTGGCTAAATGCCACCTAACCCACACCAAAGATGTATGATTATGATTTTAGATTACTGAGGACATTTTTAGACTCCTGTTAAGAATTTGTTTTAATGTATATCTGAGCCAAGTTTTTTGTGCTAAATTTTGTTTTCTAGAATATAAGAATCAGTAGACACAGCAGATGTCAATAATTACAATTTAATGCTCGTAATTATAACTTTCAAATATGTAACTTGATGTGTGGATGTCTTTCACAAGTAAATGAATAAAGGCAGTAATTGATTGCATTTACCATTGAAGATGTAGCCAAGTAAACCAAAGCAGATAACTAGGGAAGAATTTTCTTAATTTATGAAGTTACTTGAGCTACCTGCAACTGCCTGTAACCAGCCTGTACTCCCAGCAACCTAGGAGCCTGAGGCAGGACAGTCACAAATTCAAGACCAACCTTTGTCACTTAGTGAGACACTGTCTCAACAAAAGTAGGGCTAGGCATATAGCTTCCTGGCAGAGTGCTCTTGGGCCCATTATTTGAGAGTAGATCTAGTAAGATTTAATCATTCAACCATATCATTTAATTAATGAATTACTTTAAAATATACTCTTTAAATGACTTTTTATCATTATTAATCTGGCTTTTCTTTTTTCTTTTTTTTTCCAGATACTGTTTTGTGTTTGCTTTGGGATACCTCACAGTGTGCCAAATCACTAGAGTCTATATCTTTGATTATGGACAATATTCTGCTGATTTTTCAGGGTAAGATTAAAACTTTATCTTTTGTAACTCTTGGTTAAAATAAAATAAAATATAGTTGCATTTACTAGTTCCAGTGAAAAACTATCAAACATTTGAGTTCAAAATTCCTTTTTGAATTTAGAATTTTTCTTATCATAGTTGGTTTCTTTATAATACTTTATGTCACAAAATATTATTCTAAATATATAACAATTTAATTTCTTACATAACATCCTGATATTGAAAGCATTTTCTAATTCTGATAGAGATTTCAGCAATAATTAATGATTCTGGAAATTTAGCCCCCTGGAACCCATATTCTTGCTGCTTGCCCTCTCCCTCCCCCACCCGCTCACCTCCTTACCCCCTCTCCCTTTCTCACTATCTCCACTCCACTTATCTGACAATAGTTTCAACAATAGTGGAGGTGACTTCAGGCTTCCATTGCTGCAGAGGGGGTTCATTCCCTCCCTGGCCAGTTAGGTCTGTCCTGTTCTAGTAGCTGTTGGAGTTTCTGTTAAGACACCCTGCTGCACAAGCCCTTGTCTCCTGATTCACTCCCCCTTCTACACAGGGGTGTCTTCATACACAGTGGGCCAGGTGGGGAGGGGGAGATTTTAAACATCAGTGTTCTTTATGTCGGGCTCTACAGCTTTCTCCTTGGACAGCATACAGAAAATGCTAGGTCAGTCTTGAGTCATTGGACAGCACAATAATCAGTAATAGATCCAATTAAGAAAAAGTAAATTGGAAACAAATTAGACAAAACAGGTTATAATACTTCTGGAGAAAAAAAATGGGCCCAAATTGATGAAAAAAAAAATCACTTCTGTGAAACAGAAGATGACCCATCTTTTTCTCCCTAAAGAGACCAAGTGGGTTTACTGTACAGATATAAAAGTAGTCTTGAATGAAAGTAGGTTGCTTGAGAAACAAAACCAAGTGAAAACAGAAGGATGCCATAAAGGATGCCATAAAAACCAATTAAACCAACTAACTAGAAATTTCACTCAAAATGAGTAAAATTGAGATGCATACCTAGATCGCAGAAAAGGAAAGCAGACTGTAAATCTTCTTACGAGTGAGTAGTAGGTGTTCTCGAAGAAATTGAGCTGTGGCTGGGTGCAGTGGCCATGGGTGTAATCCCAGCTCTGGAAGCTGAGATAGGAGGATGGCAAGCTCAAGGACAGCCTGAGCAGCTCAGTGAAACCCTGTCCCAAAAAGGGGCTGGGTATGTAGCTCAGTGGTAGAGCACCCTTGGGGTCCGTCTTTAGTTTCCGTGTGTGTGTGTGTGTGTGTGTATACACATGTGTGTGTGTGTGTGTATATATGTGAGTATATACACATATGTATATGGATGAATGAATAGATAAGTAGAAATTGAGCTCCTAAACAGAATCACATGTTGTCACATGTTGTTATCATAGTGTAATGAAGTTAGGAAGTATTTAAAAAGTTTCACAGTCACTGCAAAAATTAACCTAAGAATAGTGATCATGTTGCCCTTGTTCATCTTATATCCTTAGTGTAGTAGCACACAATGGTAATAAATATTTAATTGAATTAGAAATAATACTTAAGGGAAAAAGTAGAAAATACAATAGGAAAGGGAAAAACCCAAATAGGGAAACATGAACCATGCAGACAAACTGAATCGAGAGGTGAATTCATAGCTTTGAATACTTGCATTGTAATAAATGAGAAATAAATTAGGCATTTAATATAAAATAGAAACAAAAAGAATTTTCTCAACTAATTTAGTTTACGAATGTTGAAAATAGAAATGTTAACATCAGCAACTAAGCTGACAGTGCCGTGCAATCATTACTTTTCAACCCCTGGAGTCCTAGGACTCCGTGGTAAGTTCTGCAGGCAGTGCAAGAGGATAAGGAGCTAAGCCACTGAGGTTCTAGGTCTCCCAGTCTTGCTTCAACCCCACTTAAGGTTTTACTAGTTAATATTTTAGGATTCTACATATTTCATTAAGAAGTCTTTTCTTTATTTTTTAAAACCACCAGATATAAAAGTAATTTAGTATAATCCATTGAATTGATCATACAACCAAGTGGGTTGATGCTAATACAGCTTTGTGTGACCAGTCCAGAGAGACCCTTACTACCTTTTCTTCAGTTTGAAATTAGTCATTACCCTTTTCATTTCTCTCATCTGCTGCTCCAAACTCTTTTCATTCTCTAGTCCTCCACCTAACATCTCACCGTATTAGCTAGTGATAGGCTACCTGCTGTTACACAGTCACATAACTTCAGTGGAAGTTATGGACTTTACTTCTCATTCACGTTACAGTTCACTGAGGATGGTGCTTCCATTCCACACAATAACTTAGGGGACCAGGCCCTTTGTTTCTTGTATTTTCACCTCCTTCAGGCTCTCTGGCAACTTCTTCTAAGTTGATGGGGCAGGTGGTGTCTTTGCACAAGGTATGTACACATACAATTCAGGATATGTTTAAAAAATTAATTAGATAAGAGGAACTTTTTTTAAAAAAATACTATTGTAGTTGTCAGTGGACCTTTACTTTTTGTTTACTTGTGGTGCTGAGAATCAAACCCAGTGCGTCACACATGCTAGGTAAGCACTGTACCACTGAGCTACAACCCCAACCCAAGAGGAACTCTTTTTTAAAAGATATTTTTAGTTGTAGATGGCCACAATAACTTTATTTATTTTTTGATGTGATGCCGAGGATAGAACTCAGTGCCTCACATGTGCTAGGTAAGTGCTCTACCCCTGAGCTACAACCCCAGCCCCTAAAAGGGTCTGTTAATAGAAGTTTCTACTTATGGAAAGATTGAAAGCTGAAATTGTTAGAGCTTAGATTAGCCTTAGAAAATAGATACAAGAGCTGGGTACTGTGGCACATGCTTGTAATCCTAGCGGTTGGGGAGGCTGAGGCAGGAGGATCATAAGTTCAAGGCCAGGCTCAGCAAAAGCAAGGCACTTAGCAACTCAGTGAGACTCTAAATAAAAATACAAAAAATAGGGCTGGGGATGTGGCTCAATGTGAGTTCAATTCCCACTACCAAAAGAAAAAGAAAATAGATACAAGAGAAATATAAAACAACAAAATAGTTTTCCTTTATACCAACAATAATCAATTAGAAAACATAGAGGTTTCAGAAGCAATAAAAACTATGAAATATCTAGGAATACAAGTTTTAAAAAACGAGCAGGATTTCTGTGTGAAAACTAAAACTTTTATTCTAGGACATTGAATACTAACTTGAGAATCATTCATTCATAAGAATAGTAAAATTCAGTTTTGTAAGGACGGTAATTTTCCTTTTGTTAACCTGACACTGAATGTGGTAAAAGTTGGGGTTTTGATAGAGATAAGATAAAGTGATTGAAAAGTTTGTCTGGAAGGTTAAATTCTTGAGAGTAGTAAACTCAGTATAAAGATTGCTACTGTCTATAAAATAAGAATCATTAAGCCAGGTATAGTGGTGCACACCTGTAATCCCAGTGACCTGAAGAGGAGGCAGGTGCATGGTATGTTCAAGGTCAAGAACTTGTCTTAAAGTCAAAAGGACTGGGGGTGTAGCTCAGGGGTAGAATACCCCTGGGTTCAATCCCCAGTGACCCCCTCCCAAAAGGACAAGAGTCATTAAAATACTATGGAACTGACGACATAGGAGTAGACAAATCAAGAAAGCCAGGGTAGAGGACCTAGAAGGAGAGACCCCAGGGATTTAAGAATAAAAATACAGAACAGCAATGGTGGGATCAAAACCAGTGGGCAAGCCTGGCCCAGTTCTTCAGCACCAGGACATCAGGAGGAGGAGGGAAAAGCAGATCCTTACCTCACATGGAGATTGACAAATTGTAGATGAAGGCAAGAGCAGTTTTTCTGGCAGAAGGATAATGAATTCTGATTGAAATATGTTGATTTTTGTGATGCCAAAGAGATTTTTAAATATGTCTACCAAAAAAAGCTATGTGTGACATAATTTTCCGTTCAATTCCAGACTCTGTCTTAGCAGAGCAGACGGAAGCAGATGCTCAGTAAGCTACTCGCTGTGGCTTAGCTGGGCCTGTCCTTGGTGGGGGTGGTGTGCCTTCTGGAAGGTGCTTTTGTAGGTGACAGTTCTGTTAAGCACATGCAATGACAGGCCCTGGTCCCAGAACTGCAGATGTGATTTGTTCCCTTCATTACTCTCTTCAGCTGTATTTAGGTGCAGAGTTTAAGTTTAGGGAACTTTTCGCCTTCTGTGAAAGGAAGACAAAGGCCCTTGCTGCTCTTTGTGACCTTCCTCTGCCTTGCAGTGCACCCAGAAGCAGCTGTAAATGGGGTGACTAAATTATTCAACTGCTCGCAAGCCATGGTGTTCCACTTGTCCTGGTTCATCCTGTGGGAGTATCTCCCAACCCCTTGACCTACATTTGTCTACAGGAACCATCCTGTCTAGCTGCTGCTAATAGGGCTCAGGTGACTGTGGGTGAAGAGACACAACCTGTTTATCATTTGTCTGTCCCCCACCCATGCCTGGGCTTTTCCTCTGAGTTTATGGATGTTACAAGGCAGTGCAGCATAACCTCTATCAGAAACATACCGCGCTGAGAGGACCAGGGGCTGAAATGGAGTATCAAATTCCTTGCATGTACAGTTTTGTCAAAATGAAACCAACTTCTATGTATAACTATAATGCTCTAATTAACACAGGCCTGCAGAGCCCCTCACAGCTTTTCAGGTCTGTCTCTCCTGTTCTTTCTTTGGCAGTACTTTTGTTTACCCTGTTCTCTGCTTGGAACAGCTTTCCAACCATATCTGCCTGTCGAAACCTCCCAAATCTTATTTGAGATATTTCCCCCTTGGCTCTGTCGGTGTGAAGTTTCACTCACCTCTGCACATTTCTTCAGTATTGTGCTTTGCACTTGACACTTGTTTATGTAGTTACAGTAGCCCCTTTACCCGTAGGAGGAGCTCCAAGACCCACAGGAGGTGTCTGGAACCACAGTAGCACCAGACCCTCCATGCACTGTGCCTCTTCCTATATCTACAGATCTGTGATCAGCTTTGACATTCACTAAGGGAAGTACCTTACAGCTTTTCTTGGGCATATCTGAAATTCTGTCAGCACTACTTGTGTACTCGGGGACATTATCAACTAAAGTAAGACTTACTCAGGCACAAGCATGTGATGCTGTGACAGTTGATACCATAACTAACACAGCTAGGAAAGGACTGATGGATGGGTGATGCATGCAGCATGGACAGAGGAGTGGCTCACAACCCCAGTGAGACACAAGGGAAAGGCACAAGATTTCATCCTGTTACGTAGAGCTATATGTAGTTTAAAGCCTAGGAAGTATATATATTTGTGGAATTTTCCATTTGGTATTTTCAGATTTTGTTTGGCAATTGGTAATCAAAACCACAGAAATTGTGACTGAGGGTGAGGAAGCCACTGCACTCGTGCCCCTGCTGATGCTGCTCTAGGCAGGAGGCCTCTTTAGGAGCAGCGCTGCCACGGGATGGTTGTGTCCCTCCAGTGCCTTGCTCTTGGTAGCAGTTCCAACATGTGCTAGAAGAAGGCTGGATGTTGGACAGGGCTAGTGCTTAGCAACATCTGTGACTCAGATACTGTCTAAGGGCTTTGTTGTATTGCCATTTCATTTAACCCCACGGTGGCAGTGTGGTCCCCTTTTTATAGACAAGGACAGTTGTGAAAAATGTTAACTAAGGCCCTCTTCCTTGAGGGTGAGTGGTGGAGTTGGGTCTGTGTTTTCTGACCTCAGTGTCCAAATGCCTCCTCATACATCCCACGTGTCCTCCTGTGGGCATCCCTCTGGGCACACCTCGCCCCAGCTGGCTCCCCTTCCCTATGGTCTCCGCTCCCTGCCTTCCTCCCCAGTCAGCCCTGTTCTTATAGTTAATATCCCTGTTCAGAAACCTTGGTGGCGTCGGGTGTTGAACTCAGCATCAAATGCAGGGTCAAAGCTCATTCAGCCCTGTTGCCTTTACCTTCAGAATATACCTGGAATGGGCTGCAGACACTTGTCCTGTTCCCTGGTCTGAGCCACCATCCCTTCCTACCTGCCCTCTACCCCTCTGTCACTGTTCAACCCAGAGTCAGAATGGTTCTGTTTAAAACCTAATCACCTCATAGCCTAAATTCTTCCAGGAGTTCTCTGCCTCAGATTGAAGCCACAGTGCCCTGCCGAAGCCTGCCAGCTCTGTTTCCTCCTGCCTGTCTTAGTGTCCTGTCCTCCTCAATTCCTGTGCAGTTAGACTCTGCCCGTGGGCTGCTGAACTTGCTTCTCTCTCCTGGATATTCACCCCAGGTGTCCATGGGCTTGTTCTCTGTTAGGAGCCACTTTCCAGATATGGCCAGTGCCCACCTGTGTCCAGCACTCCCTGCTTCTTTTACTGTGCAGCTCTTGGTGACATCTGGCATGCTGTATGTTTACCTGCTTCTTCATTATAATCTCTCTCTCTCCACTGCTGTCTACCACGGGACGGACTTTGTCTTGTCCACACTCTGTCTCCAGCACCTGGAGTGGTGCTTGGTGCATTTTAGATGCCCACTAATGCTTGTTTTCTAGATGAGAGAACAAGTAAACGATGGGTGCAGGACTCTGATCTCAGCAAGCCTTCCAGCCTGCGTTTGGCATTAGGCAAGTGGGGTTGGTTTGGTGTGAGCCCCACTTTTTGTGGATAAAGAGTACTTGTGTCCCTAGGGATGACTGAGAGTGGGTAATTGACAGTTTGCCTTGTGCTGAGGTGATTGATATCCTAGTCTCAAGCTGACCATTTACCTAGTAGGTCTCTGTAGAAGATTTGTAAGATTAACATACAAGCATCAACTTGAGTTCCGTAGTCTGGGAGAGATAAGGGAGCACTTCTTCAGAAAGCAAGTGTTCATTTAACCCTTCCTTCTCCAATAGTGTATAACGACAGCTGAGGGTCCGTTGTTGTAGAACCACTTCTACTATTGTTCTTTGTAGGGAAACGTGTAAATATTTTTAAAATTTTTTACAGCCTTTCCTCCTTTTTGTTTTAAGAAGCCTGGAGTTTCAAAATTCTGTACCTCATGAGTATTTTAATTTATATTAGCTGAAACTGTTCCATTAGTTTATTTATTTGACTAGTTAGATTCCATGTTTTCCTACATTCCTAGCAGAGTCTCCCTGGATGAAAATTTCTGTAATACTATTTAAATACAGTGATGCTGTGATACACAGAAGCAAGAGGAAGTCCCACTGACTCTTCCTTGGCGGGTCCTGGAGCCCTCTGCTCCCCTGCCTGCCCTCCAGCTCCCAGCCTCCCCCTGGGAAACAGGCGTGGTTATTTCAGACTTTCCTGGGACCTGGGAGGGGAACATGTCAAGAGTTCCTTTCTACACAAATCCAGTGGAGAGATAAAAGTATCAGTAAAGGTGAGAATGAAATAATTGGGAGAGTCGCTCTGATTGTCCTGAAAAAGATTTTGGGAACATATTGTGCTGTTGAAATCTGCAGCTTGCTTCTATGGCTAGTGGTGTTGGTTTTACTGGGGTGGGGGGGTGCCTCTCTGTCCAGCAACGTCTACTGACAGAGTGAGGGCCGCACATTCCCTTGGCTCTGTTCTGCCTCCCCGCAGTGCCTTTGCTGGGCTGCAGTCATCTGTCTGTTTACCTGCCGCTTCCTTCTTAACTCTTCTTAGACCTTTTATCCCACACTGACTTTCCCTTTGTAGTCACTCTATGATAATTTTACCTTCTGTTCTTTTCTTAAATTCACCATTGCCCTGAAGACAGTTTGGGCCAAAGGCAGTTGTGAGACCCTGGGTTGGATCCTCAGCACCACATTTAAAAAAAAAAAAAAAGATATTGTGTCTATCTTTATCTTTTAAAAAAATAATTAATTAAAAACAAAGGGAATGTTTGGGGCTGATGATCACCAGTAAAGGAAACAGAAACAACTATGAGACAGTTTCATAAACCAGGCAGTACTTTGTGTATCAGGTGTCAGTTTCTGAAGGCACAAAGATAAGGCAGTGTTCCTGCTGTTGAATAGTTCATGGGTATTTTTTGTGATGACAGAGAAATAAACAGTCTTACTTTAGTATGACAAATGCTTTCAGTGGTGACAGTGGACAGATGGAGAGGAGTGTTACTGCCTGTGGAGACACCTCTTGGGTAGACACCTAGCAGGGTCACTTCATTTTGTGTTTTTACAGTATTCCTGTCTGGTATCAGGCTGAACTGTGTGTTGGAGGTTCAGTATGGAGGGCGTTGGGCTTCCCTGCTTCATGGGCTTCTAAAGAGAGAGATTGCTGGGCACAGTGGAGCACCCTGTAATCCCAGCTACTTGGGAGGCTGAGACAGGAGGATTGCAAGTTCAAAGCCAGCCCAGCAATTGAGCGAGACTCTGACTCAAAATTTCAAAAAAGGACTGGAGATGTGACTTGGTGGTAGAGCACCTCTGGGTTCAGTCCCCAGTATCACCACCAAAAAAAAAAAAGAAGAAGAAGAAAAAGAAGAAGGGAGACACTTTAAAAATAACCATTGTAATGTAATGAATATAAGAACTGCAAACATGAGAAACACCTTGAAAGAAACAGACAAGAAGCTGAGATGAGTTGGAATGTGTGAGTGTGGGCATCTGTGCAGCGGAGCTGTTTGACATAGGGCCTCTTGGACAGAGAGTTACTTTCAGGCTGAGACTTGATGGAGGGGCTGTAGGTCTTTTTGCATCACAGCTCCAGAAGAGTAACCCACATGCACCCATGTGCCAACTCTTCTCCCAGCTGAGCATGACATCCTGAGGTTCTGCATCCCTTGCATCTGGTGAAATAGAAGTTGCATGAAGGTGCAGAATGTGGGTGGGGACAGTGTGGGCAAGTATTCAGAAAGCATTTTGAACATCTTACATATGATACCTGGAAACTTACCATGTCACTGAGTTGATTAAATTTAATAATTATCAGTTAATTATGTTTTAAGGTGACTTGAGGATTAGACTTTTAGATCTGAGATGGCTTTCATAATTTACTGGTAGGATAAACTAAGACGAGAATTAGGCAGGGTGAGAAAAGTGGTACTTTTTTCCCAGGGGAATGGAAGAGGTAGAGCAGGTTTATGGTCCTTAAGATCATGAAGGATGCTCTCTGTCTCTTTTTTAATTTATTTTTTTAGTTGTAGGTGGACACAATACCTTTATTTCATTTTTATGTGGTGCTGAGGACTGAACCCAGCATGTCACCTACACTAGGCGAGCACTGTACCCCTGAGCCACAACCCCGGCCCCATGAAGGATGGTCTTCGAAGCCTAGAGGGCATGAGTCTGCTCTCCAAGCAGAGGGGGATTAGGCTGACCGAGGAATGATTTCTTGGGAATGTGTGGTCTAAACACAGGTCCCCTCCCTTAAGTCTTGGATTTTCTTCCACCCTGGCCTGTCAGGTGTGGAGGAGGAGCCCACATGCTCACGGGCCATGTTCCCGTCTGCTTTCTAGAGTGGAAGTTTTGGAAACAGGCCCTCAGACTGTGGGCCGACATTGTGAGACATAGTGTAACTAGTGTCCTGTCTTGACACGTTGAGAGACACCGATTGTTTGCCAAAGGTGGCCATTGGCACTGCACGACTATGCTGTGAGCAGAGAGGTGGGAGAAGAACAGACTTCTCCTGGTGGGGTCAGCTCCCTGCCCCTCCTGCCTAGTGCAGGTGAGTCTCTGCCAGGAGGGTGCAGTGAGACGTTCTGCTCCAGGCACACAGAGTACATGTGTTGCCTCCAAGCAAATGAATTTCATGCCTTTTGTTTTTGCAGTTTCCCAAATTAAATTAACCTAACCTAAGGTAACTGTGTCTGCAGTACCAGGGGTAGAACCCAGCTGCCTGCTTGCTGGGCAAGCACTCCACCCCTGGACCACACCCACATTCCTATCTGTGCTTCCGGTGTAGCTCATTTTTTTTCCTTTCCAAATTATCCATTTAATTAGAACACTTCTAAAAAATGGGGGAAGTGTTGCCATTGTCTTGCTTGCAACTTGATTTTGAAGTCCTCTTTTCCTTCAAATAAGCCTCAGCTCCTGTGCCTGGCCTGCCCTGCTCGGTGGCTGGCATGCACTGCTTTGAGAGCAGGGAAGGGGCAGCTGCCCCTGTTCTCCTTTCCTCCTCCCTGTGCTGTTGCCCTCACCTCTCCCACTTCTCACCCAGACGCCCTTGTCTCCCACCCCTTCGCCTTTCCCAGGCAGTCATGTCCTACCTTCCCCTACTCATGGCTGGAGGCAGCAGCTGGCAGTGTGGTGTTGAAGGAGGTGCTGGGTCACAAGAGGCCAGGTGTGTGACCTCTGGACCTCCTTTTCTGGGGCATGAAATGAAGAGACAGAACCTGATCACTGGCTCACAGAAGACCCCTGGTCTTGAAATCCCTTTTATGGTAGAAGTGCCATCATTTTGTAGTCCCCTAAGAGGAATGAACTCTCTCTACATGCCTTAAGTGCTTTGACTTTCCTCATTTAAACCTCCTGCCTTTTGTCTGTTGTAGCCCGATGATGATCATCACTCAGAAGATCACCAGTTTGGCTTATGAAATTCATGATGGTAAGAATTCTGAAATTAATTCTTCATTTCTGAATATAGTCCCATTCAAATAATCTTTTGCTTGAGATACTACCACAGTTCTCTGCTCCCCGCAGAGTGCCAGGACAGCATGGGGTGAGGTGGGGGTTAGGGCTTGGGCTGCCAGAGCAGGCTTGCTGCCCTGGTGGCTTCTTTGTTCTGCTTTGTTGGCTTGTTTGAAGTCCTGCAGTTGGAACTTGGAGCCTCGCAGATGCCGGGCAAGTGCTGTACCCTAGAGCTACATCCCAACCCTACCTTGATTTCTTTTTTAAATATTTATTTTTTAGATGTATGTGGTCACACAATATATTTTATTTTTATGTGGTGCTAAGGATTGAACCCAGTGCCTCACGTGTGCTAGGCGAGCACTCTACCACTGAGCCACACCCCCAGCCCCCTACCTTGATTTTTAATTCAGTTCAGCAATAAAAAGTGAAGTAGCAGATCCAATCATTTGGCCCACATTAGTGACAATTTAAAATACAAAGGAAAGAGACTTTGGGTCTAAATCTACTTTCATTTCTGTTTCATCTCTGCCTTAAATTTATATTAAAATTTTTATGTTTTCCTACCCCTCCCTCTATATTTACAATGCATAGGTACATATTTACATACATTTTTTAGGGTAAGCATTTATATATTTTATTTCAAATGGACGTGTAACCACAGGAAATGATAGCAGTTAGAACTCTGAATCACAAAATTTAGGCTCTGGTTTCTTTGGAGATGGAAGAGTGATCCCTGGAGCCCCGTGTGCCTCCTCCACCCAGCTGTGCCCACTGCAGCCAGAATGCACTGTACAGTTAGGGGCCAGCCTTGACAAAGCTGTGAAGAGAGGAAGGGTGTTCCTCTTCTTTGGCTAATGACAAGCAGAATTAAACGACTTAGCTTTTTGAAGGAATAGAGGGAGAGAATAGATGACTTTCAAGGAGTCTCAAATACTTGTTTAATCAGATGTGTGTATTCAACAGCAACTCAACGTCTGCCCTTCTGATGTGGAGATCTGAGGCAGGGAGAGGCAGAACTGGCATCTGAGTCTCTGTGGGGTGGTGGCAGCTGAGACAGAGATGGCCTTTGAGGGGGGCACATTCCTGTTTCAGGTTTCTCATATGTAAAGTCATAGTTCGAGATCCCCTTTGGAGGGTCTTTTCAAGGGATAATAGCTGATTTGTATTGTCTCACGGGTTCATGTCCTCAACAGTGAAGTGGGTAGTGCTCTCCAGACAGGGTTCTAAACCAGTCGTGAAACTTTAAGTTATCTTTGGGGCTGAGACTTCCACATCCTGATGATGACAAATCATGCCCAGGACTCTGGGAGGAAAATGTAGGAAAGTCACGGATCAGGGATCTAATTTTATTGGTTTAGAAGCACATGAGAATATATATTCAACTCAGAGCTTTAAAAAAAAAAAAAAAAGCAGCAGAACTTCATTTCCTAACCTGTTCTTTTAGTTATTTCTTTGGAGCAGTTTAGATTTTGTTTAGCCTTGGCAATAGTTGAAGAGTTTAGACTTCAAAATGGTGTCCCTGCAATCGGCCTCAGTCCATTCTCCTGGTCTCCTAGGCTGGCCCTGCTGCATCCATACCCTGCCACTTGATGCTCACGGGGCAGAGGATTGGCCCTCTGGCCTGATTCCCCAGCAGTCTTACAAAGGAGGGCCTCCTCATCTGTGCGTTGGGGACACCAAGCCCATTCAACTCACCGTGTCATTGAATTCATGCCTCATACTTGCTACAGTGAAGACTCCGGCAAAGTTGATCAGAATCAAAAGGACTTGTAGTGTGGTCTGGAGGAAAACAGGCTCAGGTTTCCAGGAGTCCCCAGTGCAGTTCCAGAGGATGTGCTGCATCCCCCAGCAGCAAGTCACAGCAAGGCCTGAGAAGTGTGGCCTGCTAGGGAGTTCGCTAGGACTCAGCACCCAAGGCTTTTAGGGACCAGTCACATAGGCACCCAGAGGGCAAGCAGGACTTCACAGTAAGTAATATTGTTGGCACAAACTGTCCAAATATGAGGAGCATTGGTCTATTCTTTTGCTTTTTTGGTACCGGGAATTGAACCCAGGGGCACTTTGCTACTGAGCCATATCCCCAGACTTTTTAAAATTTTTTTATTTTGAGACAAGGTCTTGCTAAGTTTCTTAGAGCCTCAACAGTGGAGACTGGTCTCAAACTTGTGATCCTTCTGCTTCAGCCTGGAATTACAGGCATGTGCCACTGCACCTGGCATAAGAGAGCATTTATATTGGTAGGGACATTTTGCCAACTCAGTGAGCCCTGGGTCTATCTTCTTACCAGTAGGCCTTTCTGAGCACTGCAGGCTCAGCAGGTGGGGCCTTTCTCTGCAGTCCCTGGTCTTTTTTCAGAGGCCACCCCGGGGCAGTGCTCACACAGGCAGCCTCAGGAAGCAGGTGCTCTTTGGTCTTGGAAACTGCTAGGCGTGATTTTCAGACATCTCATCACCCTCACAGGATTGGCCTACCTCCCTCTCTTTCCTTCTGGTTTTGAAGTATGCGTGTGGCATTGCTGAGGCCTCAGGTAGATGAGGTCCTGAGGTGTGCTTGTCGCCTGGCTGCGGGAATGTGTGGCATGTTTTCTCTGGCGCCTCACAGGAGGACCGTGCAGTGTTGCTGGGGCCTGTGCCTGGCGTGGGAAGGTGGGGAGCCTTGTTTCCTATCAGATGCAGGCTGTATGACTTGTACTAGGTTGGATTTCTGGCTTTAAAAACGAGCATCTTGTCTTTAATCTGTTTTTGGTTATTCTATTTAAGTGCCCAATTTGTGAACTGAGAAGGGAGGCTCATTTCCTTGTACAGGGAAACTCGTAACACAGAACGGGTCTAAGAGAATCTCCTTTAAGCCCATGTCTGCTTTCCTTGGCTCGTTTGCTGCTCTAAAATGATAGTAGCCTCCCCGGTCAGGATAGCAAATCAAATGGACACAGAAGCCCACGACACCAAAGGCGTGGAAATGCTGACAAAACAGCACAAATATGACATGGAGCATGGCTTGGGCTCCCCAATGGGGCTGTTACCATGGCCCCTTCCTGGTAAAAGGAGCAATGTCCCTGCCCACAGAATGGTAAGGAGTTTTTCTAAAAAATACTGATCCTCATTTCCAGAGAGAGCCCTTAGTTTCTTTTTGTTTTGTTTTTAAGAAGATGGTGGACAGGGGCTGGGGCTGTGGCTCGTGGTGGAGCGCTTGCCTGGCATGTGTGAAGCTCAGGGTTCGATCCTCAGCACCACATAAAAATAAGTAAATAGAGATATTGTGTCCACTATAACTAAAAAATAGAGAGACTATTTAAAAAAAAAGAAAAGAAAAGAAAGAAGGAAAGTGCTGGACAGCAGTGTTCAAAGTCCCAGAAGTCTTCCTTGGCCTCTTCCTGACCACTGTTCACCTTTCTCTGGTCTACAGTTTTAAGGTTCTTTCCTCCTGATTACAAAATGTAGGTCTATATTCACTGAAGGAAATTTGAAAATGCAAATTAAGTCCAAAGAAAAAAATAATGATCCTTTGTGTCTCTCTGCCAGAGCTCTTCAGAGCCAGAGCTGCTTTGTGCTAATGTTTCCTTTGTGTCTTTAGGAAGCCTGGTTCTCTTTAAAATATTTTTGTTGTTGTAGTTGGACACAGTACCTTTATTTAATTTATTTATTATTTATCTGTGGTGTTGAGGATTGAACCCAGTGCCTCGTATGTGCTAGGCGAGCGCTACCTCTGAGCCACAACCCCAGGCCCTAGTTTTCTTTTTATATAATTATCAAAAGTAAATGTGGGGGCTGGGGTTGTGGCTCAGCGGTAAAGTGCTCGCCTGGCATATGCAAGACCCTGGGTTCAATCTTCAGCACCACATAAAATAAATAAATAAAATAAAGGTATTGTCAACTACAACTAAAAAATATTTTTAAAAAAGTAAATGTGCAGTTATTTGCCCATTCCCTAATTGTTGTATACATAGGTAGTTTCTTTCTTTCTTTTTTTTTTTTTTCCCCTATTATGTACAAAGCTGTGGTGATCCATAGTACATTTCAAATCACACCTTTGTGTCATTTCCTTACATTAGAGTCCTGGTGCTTTTCTCTACTGGTGGAGAGGAAGATGACATGGGTTTTTCTTAGTAGTCCATTTATTTTTTATTTATATTCTTTCTCCCTGCCAGAATATAAGTGCTGCAACACTTATATTCTATTTTCCTTTGCTTTTACCCCAGTGCCTAGGATAGTTCCTAGGCATTTTAGGTTCCTAGGCCATAGGATAGTTCCTGTGGCATTTTAAGACTAACAATTTTCTACTTATCTTTGTTTTGTATACACACATAATAATATTAAAATGTGTTACATAATTGAGATCATGTTATATGAACACATTTTCATTGTTAATGAAATTGCAAATCTGTCATCATCATTAATCATAAAGGTAGAATCTTATACATTAATTGAATGCTTGTTTCTTGTATGGTTTGTTTTTCATGTTTTCCTGTCCACCTTAATGTGTTTTGGTTGGTTTGGTTTTGATTCTTAGGGGTATGTTAACATTGTGTCATATTTGCTGTAAATATTTTCGAAGTCTGTTATTTGCTTCTTAATTTAGTCCCCTTTTGGTCTTTAGATTGGATTTAGGGTATATATATTTTAAAGGATATAAATCTAGTAAACTGATATATAGCCATAGCAATAACTTCCTATTTGGGAAGAAATATATATTTGAATACAATTTTGATTTGAGTTTCTGTTTATTGGAGTCATGTGGGGTAAGGAAATTATTCCTTGCTTTATGTTGAGAGTCTACTTTGTAGCACAGATGTTTAGTGATTTAAATCATCCAATAATCAAAAAAAAAATTAAGGCTGCTTTTTTGAAAAGTCATAGCGTTTACTGTTAAGAATAATACATTTGTAAGTTTAAAAAGTAACAGCATGGGGCTGGGCCTGGGGCTCAGCAGGAACACACTTGCCTGGCATGTTTGAGGCACTAGGTTTGATTCTCAGCACCGCATGTAAATAAATAAAATAAAGGTCTGTCAACAACTAAAAAATTTTTTGTTGTTTAAAAAGTACTAGCATATCGGAATTTTTAAAATTTAACAAGTTTCCTTTAGACAGCAGTCATGTTAGTGGCTTTGTTTGCTGACAGTGTGCTGTTTATCTTATACAGACCTGGGTGTGTTGGACTGCATGATGGTCCTTTCACATGAATGAAACTGTTGCCATGAGAAAGAAAGGGACAGTTGTTGAGAATATAGCATGAATTTCAGGTGATGTAAGCATGAATGGGGAGTAATGCCCTCTTGGGAGAATTCATAATTGATAAAATTACCTATATTTGTTTCTCAGGGATGTTTCGAAAGGATGAAGAACTGACTCCATCACAGAGGGGCTTGGCTGTAAGGTTTGTGCCTTTGTATTATGTCCTGCCAGGTTCGTGGACCACCTCTGCCTAGAATATGCATTACTTGTGCGGCCAAGGCTTCTTGGTCCTTCTAGAGGGATCTGGTTCAGGAAAGCCCAGGCAAGCCCAGGCTGCTTCCCTCTTCTACCTCCCCGCCACTACACATTGCCATGTGAGACTAGCTCCCCTAGACCCTTGCCCCCGGGTATTCATAGAGTACACAGATCCTGTGGACCAGAAAGCTGTCTACTAAGTCTTTCTCCCTGGGACTCTTGAGTTCATTTAAGGCGGATGATAGTATGTCTCCCATGTAGTAATTATTAGTAGTAGTCGTAGCCACCATTCGTAGACCAGTAACTTGATAGCAGGCATTGGCCAAGACAGAATATTATCAATATAACACACAGATGCCACATTTTGAAAAAATGAAGGACCATTCAGATATTGCTTATTGTTAACTTGAGGCATTAATTCTGGCATAGGCTGCTTCTTCATTTGTTACCAATACTCTGAAGCATAATCTAAAGAATAGCTTAATGTCTGGCAAGGTCTGTCTCAACTAATATAGTTAGAGATCAGATACTCATTTTACTTAAAGAAAAATTTCCTATGGAATACTTATTCCTGAGTCTTCAGCTGGTAAGTACACATCTGCTAGCAGAATGAGATGACGTTTGTGACAGTTGACCTGTAACAGATGTTCCCCTTGGGTCCCAAGGAGCATGCCTTAGGATTCTTCTTATGTTTTCCCCACCTTTAAAAATGTTCTGTTTTATAGATAAAAGAAATTGTGGGATATATACATACATACATACATACACACACACACACACAAACATATATATAAATACATACATATACATATATATGAAAGAAATTGTGGGATATATATGTATACATACATACATACACATTGGAATGTTACTCAGCCTTAAACAAGAATGAAATTATGGCATTTGCTGTTAAGTGGGTAGAACTGGAAAATATTGTGCTATGTGAAATAAGACAGTCCCAAAGAACCAAAGACCGAAAGTTTTTTCTGATATGTGGATACTAATTCACAATAAGGGTCAGGGGCTAGGGAAGAATTGAGGTAATTTGGATTAGACAGAGGGGAATGAAGGAAGGAGAGGGGGCTGGAGGTAAGGAACGATAGTAGAATGAATCGGACATTATTACCCTATGTACATATGACTACATGTAGACCTGTGTAACACTACGTCATATACAACCAGAGAATGAGAGGTTGTATTCCATTTACGGATGTTGTGTCAAAATGCAAATTCTTCAAAATTAAAACCCCCCTCCCAAAAAGGAAAAAAATCAGCATAAAAAAAATGTTTTATTCTGATATTCTCTGTCTTGTTACCAGTACCCAGCTCCTCGAGGGCACTGACTGATGAGGTTAATTGGATCTGGTTCTCCAGCCTTTCCGAGTTCCTGGTCCAGCACCCTGTGCTTTGTTTCCCCTTTCCCTCTTGAATAGCCACCTGACGGATACCCAGACCTGGTTCAGTTCAGCTCTCCCCCTGCCTGAACAGTGGAGGGAGCTGGGGGAAGACCCTGGCTGTGGCTGTTTTGGTTTTGAATCTGTCACGGGCTGTCAGTGCCATCCTTGGTTTCCGCAGCTCTCACTCTCTTGTGACATTACACAGACTCCTTTCTCCCAGACTCCCCAAACTTTATTTTTTGGAGAAAATAAAAGCAGCTCTACTTCATTCTACGATCCCAGAGCCTATTAGGTGGGCTGGGAACATGGCTCAGCAGAACTGTGGACCTGCACGGGTGGGGACCCATCCTTAGCACCACAAATACACAAAGCAAACGAAAGTGCCCCTCAGAACCGCCTGAGATCTGAAAAGAAATTCTCTACTTTCTTTCCTAGAGCCAGGAATTAACTATCTGTAATCCACTGTTCACTTCCACACTGACTCTGCCCCGTTCCTCCTTTTTGCTCCCCCTCCATGTGGATCATTCCCACCAGCCTAAGGGAAGAGGCTGGCTTCAGGGTGTTCTTGTTTACATCCCCCCACCCACTTTCTCTCACCTGCCCCTGCAGTCATTCTTTCCACGTTGCTCATAGTCTTAGCAAATTTCACTGTTAGCTTGTTTTTTGTGGTGCTCAACCATTTGGTGGTAGTTGCCTGCTGACCCCTGAGTTTGAGATGCCCTCCTTGCCAGCCTTCCAGGATACTGCATTATATGATTTTCCTCTTCCATCTCTGTCCCTTCGTCTCCTGCACTGATGGTGTGCTCCACAACTCAGGCCAGATATCTCATGTTTTTCCAGGTGCTCACCTGCAGCCCAGTTCCTCTGCGTACCACCTACATGTTGCTGTCTCTCCTGAGCCCCGGCCTCATTATCAGTGTCTCTGCACTGACAGTGATAGCCGTGTTCAGCACAGAACTCTGGTCTGTCTCTCTTCCTTCCCCCACTCCTGTTTCTCACCATTGTTGCCTTGTAGTTAATTACAGTGCCCGCCATCACTGGTGCTTTCGGGGGGATTTTCTTAGTGTAAATCCACTTTACCAGTGAATCAAGGTCCTTTCGACTTGATATCCTCCTGCCTCTTAAACCTGACCATGGCTCACCATTCCCACTGCTCTCAGCCCAGCCCAGACCCTCATTTTTTACTTGGCAGGTTTTCTAACTTAGTCTCCCTATTTCCGTTTCTATTTTCTTTCCTGTCCTTTGTAGCTCCCTTTCCACTTAGCAGCCAGAGAGTCTTTGTGTGCTTTGGGTTATATTATTGCCTTTCCTGATGAAAACCTCCAATGGTTTCCCATGTAATTTAGAATAAAATTTCAGACATCTGACCACAACACATAAGGCCCAATAGGAACCCAGAGCACTACCACATTTCTTTTTTTTTTTTTTTTTTTTTCTCCTTTCCTGGTATTGCAGTTTGAACCCAGGGCCTTACACATGCTAGGCAAGTGCTCTCCCACTGAGCTACATCCCTAGCCCTGTTTATATTTTTTATTTTGAGACAGCTTTATTCTAGGTTGCTAAATCTGGCCCCAACCTGATATCCTCCTGCCTCACCCTCCCAGGTCACTGGGACGACAGGTGTGCACTACCATGCCTGACTTCAGTGCACTCTACAGACCACCCTATCAAAAATTCCTTCCCTACCCTCCTTTCACTTTCTAGCCCCTGGCATGTCCTTGATTTTCTTCCTAAGATGTATTACTGTCAAATTTTACACAGCATTATTTAATTGTCACTCTCCCTCTCCCCCAAACATAAAGTCATTAAGGACATGAACTTTGGTTTGACAGTCATCTGAAAACCTATCACCTAAGTAGTGATTTACTAATTAAAGTGATTCTTCCTTCAGAGACATTTGACAAGGTCAAGAGGCATTTTGGATTGTCTCAACTGGGGGGGTGGTGTTACTGACATCATATGGGTACGGGTCAGGGATGCTGTCAGATGTTCTATGTGCACAGGACAGTCCCCACAACAAGGAATTATTGCCAAAAAATGTCTGTAATTCTAGGGCTGAGAAATCTTAACGTAAGACCACACATAGCTGGTATCACGTCAGCATTGATGGAATAAAAGGATGAGTACTTGATTTTGTATCATAAAGAAGTATCACAGTCGGGCTTCAGTTCTCATTTTAATAACAGAGATTATGTCAGTGCACAAAACTACTCTTTCAACATGACAATTGAGTGGGAATCACTTCAGCAAGTTTCCTGGTTAAGCATTTCTCCTGTCCTTGTGCACTGCAAGACAGTACTTTGACTTGGTGAGATTGAGCCGTGCTGGGTCAGCCTGACCCAGGTTTGGGTCTAAAAGAATTGATGCTAAGAGTGGAGCTGTGCAGCCAGGGGGCATGGAGTATCTATGTTCCTCAGAGATTGCAGGTGCCTGTCCAGTGTTTGGTGCGGTGGGAAAGTGTTTTGTGTTAGTATTATGAAGGACAAGCCAATGGTGAATGCTAGAAACATTCTCACCCATCAGCTTTGAGCTCAAAGGGGAAAATATTTAAGATTCCAAATACTTAAATGTAGAACAATAATTCTGAAAAAATTATAAAAGGAGTTTTGGCTGTTCATCTAAACAGTGTCAAAGGGCAGGATGTAGTGTGTTGTTCTATAGGTTAGTTTTACATAAACATAATTCATTCTCTCTCTCTCTCTCTCTCTCTCTCTCTCTCTCTCTCTCTCTCTCTCTCTCTCTCTCGTTGTCCAGAGTGTGTTTTTAAGAGCGATCATGTCTCATTTAGAGAAAAGATTATAGCTTGTTCAAGAATACTGTTCACTGCCCCCAAGTTCTTCTTTTTTCTGTGATGGTTTGTAACTGGCAGCAAACAGTAGACTTGCTTAGTAGAACTGGTGTTAAGAAATAAACACATATGCCCCTTACTCATTTATATGATAACGTGTAGTCTGTAGTTGTCTATATTGAGCACTCACTTTTACCCTGCTGTTTGCATTGAGAACTAGGATTCTTGGTATACTTTGGATATCACATGCCATTTGGATAGGCCTCAAGGCAATGAAATTAAAAATGTTTTCAGATGCACTGGACTCCTTTGCCTTGTGGGCCCTGTGGTGACCCATCAGCAGATCCCACGGTTGTACTGCCAGAATTGATGCAGGGTGCGCCCCAAGGCCCCCCATGCCTTGCTTGCCCTCTACTTCTCCCTTGCCCTGATTGTGCACAGGGACGAGAGTGATGCTTTGAAACACAGATCTTTAAAACCCTCCTATAGTTTTTCATCTCATTCACAATAAAATCCATGGTTCCTACCATGACTTAGGAGGCAGGTCCCACATCCCACCTTTGTCCCCAGGTCAGTGTGCTCCAGCCTGTGGCCATCTTGCTGCTGGGCATGCCTTGCTTAGGGGCGTATCGTTGGCCATTGCCTATATCTGAAATTGTCACCACCAACACTCACACACCTCTTACTTCCTTCTGGTCTTTTACCCAAATGTGCCTTACAAGTGAGGCCTTTTGATACTTCTTTTTGTCTTTTATTTATTTATGTTTTTATTTATTAGCGATTATGCTCAGGAATGCTCTACCACTGAGCTATATCCCTAGTCCTTTTTATTTTTTATTTTTTGAGACAGGGTCTCTCTAAATTGCTTAGGGCTTTGCTAAGTTGCTAAGGCTGCCTCTGAACTCCTCACCATCCTCCTACCTCAGCCTCCTGAGTTGCTGGATTACAGGTGTGCACCATTGCAACAAGCTTCTGACTTCCTAATATTATAAAATACCACCTTCTCTTTGGAGCACTTAGCATTTCTGGAAATAATATATGTATGTATTTGATCATCTATTTTCTGTAGCTGGTAAGTAAGCTTCATGATGCAGAATTTTCATTTGTTGACTGCTGTATCTGAAGACACTGGAGCATGCTGGGCACATCCTGGTAGTTGATACCCAACATGTATTTGTTGAATGAGTGAGTAAGTGACTAGGAATAGATGACTCTTTATGCCATATTGTGTCTGTCTTAGGTTTCTTTCTCAATGAGAAATCTATGTAGAAATGTAGTTGCTAATACAGGTGTTCATAGAAACTCTCAAACCCAGAAATACTGTTGGGCCTTACCACATCCCAGTCTTTTAAGTTTTTACTGTGTGGGTGCAGATGAAAATTTAATCTTCTTTTATTGTGAACATGGTGAAAACAGAGAAGTAGATGATATTATTCCTGTGAAATCTTTCAAACGGTTTCATCTCACAGTTGCACGTCTTTTCCTTGCAGGCGCATGCCAAGCCTCCTGGAGTATGTAAGTTACAACTGTAACTTCATGGGCATCCTGGCGGGCCCACTCTGCTCTTACAAAGACTACATTACTTTCATTGAAGGCAGGTCGTACCACATGACACAGTCAGGTGAAAACGGAAAAGAAGAGGTGCAGTATGAGAGAACAGAGCCATCTCCAAACGTAAGACCACGACATGTATCTGGAGCCTTTATGAAAACACGTGTTCATTCATCTTATTTTAAAATGATGATGTTTTCACATTTTGAATTTCCCTATTTCTTTATAAATATTTTTCAAGATAAACGATTCTTCACATTATACTTAGTTGTGATGCCTTGTAGAAGTACAGTCATGATTAAAGAACAGACTCTACGTGCTGAATCCCTTAGTGAGAATGACGTGGTGTAAGGGTGTGGTGTTGTTTTACTTGCGAGCCCTCCCTTCTGGACTGGACCTGGATCACCTTCCAGGCTGCTGCCTTGGCCTGTGCCTTGTGATTCGCATGTAGGAAACACTGTTCTCCTTTTGTTTTCCTGCTTTACCCTCCTCATCCTAATTGTTGCCAGTCAAGATCTTGTTCCTTTTTAAATGCCTGCTTCACATATCGTCTTTTCCATGAAGCTGTTTCTGGTCCCTGCAGTAAAGTGATGCTAGTAATTCTCACTTGGCCGGGCTCTGCAAAGCCCTTCCCTGGCAGCTGCTATGCAGCCTTCCCAGCAGTCCTGGGAGGTGTTCGCTCTCCTCACTGCCTTGAGGGAGAGTACTGACAGGAAGGCACAGCCCTTAGACCAGGCTTTCCTGGGTGGCTGGAGGAGAATTGGAATTCAGACCCAGACAGCCTGGCTCTGGAGTTTGTGCTTAAATTGCCTCCCAAATGAATACAATTTTATGTCCTTTGAACTGCAGGGGTGTGTGGACTGATAGAGCATTTTAAAGAATGCTCTAAGGCATCCAGGCTTCCTATAGGCTTTTTCCCTTGCATTCAATCAAGTATTCCCTGGGAAATCATAGGCTAATCAGAAAGTTTGTGTGATGGAGGGGCTCCTGTGCTTCCTCTGCATGTGGCTTAGAGCAAAGGGTCACCACCTTTCCTCTCAGAGCCACCGACCTGCATGTGTGCAGGCAGCAAGGTGTGAGTGAAAAACTGTGGAACTTTTTGCAGAACTTCTTCTGTACCATGTGGCTCATTGTGTTTCGTGCCAGAAGGATGTTTTATTCTCCATATTTTTCATTATTGGTTAAGTACTAATTGAGAAATGCCAGATCAAACTAGGTTGGACTCAGACTTGATATTGGAATCTCTGCCATTGAGTATTATTTCATGTGTCCAGTCTGAGACTTAATCCTTCAGAGGCCTCACTTCTATAACAGAAAGTGAAGGTGATTATAGTTGGCCCTTGAGATCTGAGGATTCAAATGCAACGGTTGAACCAGAAATATTTTTTAATTGCATTTGTATTGTGCATGTCCAGCTTTGTCCTTATTCCCTCATCAATACAGTATTACAGCTATTTACCAGCACCTTGTAGTAGCTGTTGTAAGTCATCCAGAGATGACTTGAAGCATATGGGAGGATGTGCATAGCCTCTATTCAAATATTACTCCATTATATATAAGGTGCTTGTGTGGACACTGAGGGAGAACTGTACAGACAACTTGTATAAGTTTAGTGGAGAACTGAAAGGAGAATGGACACCTGGGGGTCAAGGTGCCGGACACTTAGTGATGGGTTCAGCTTTATCGTGTGAGCACATCAGTTAATGTTGAGTCCCTTTCTTTATGTCTTCCCCACTTTAGGGAGTATCTGAAGAGCAAGGAATTTTGTAAAATATTTGAAAAAATATTAAGAACTGTAAACATGTGAGTGTAGTAGTGAATCAAACCCAACAATAATACAGACTTATATCACCTCACTTTATTTGTGTGGAATTTACTCTTATAAAATCTTGCTTTCCTTTTGGGCTATAGACATTATCAGAAGTTGTTGACAGTGGCAAATATTATTTTAAAATTTCTCATCATTTTAATATATTTTATGTAAATCCCATAGGCATATAGTTGACAAAGTCAAATAGCAGTAATTACTTATAAATCCCTCAAGTTGCGTTTGGAAGCTCTTTGTGCCTCCATGGGCTGTGCATACTCTTAGAGTCCAAAGTAGGATAGTCGGGTAGCCAGTTGGATCTTTGGTTGGTTCCTCCCAGTTGTCTTTATCTACATTAGTTAATATAGGACAAAGTAATAGTTGATTTTAAACGAAGTAGCAGCTTATCTCACGTGGCAGCTTGGGTGTCGCAGTCTGTGGATATCATGGTGCCCCCACGGAGTTTCTCACATTCCCTTGATCAAAATTAATTGTATAGTTTCACTCGGCTCCAAGAGACTGAGAGACGCATCTTGAGCTGGACTTGCCTGTGCCTAAGTGCCATTTCCTCTGCTCTGTGGAGGAGGGTAGCTCCCAGGCAACACTGGCCAGTCCCTCCTGATGTCTATGGGCCTTTGCTTTGGGGCTGTTTGGTTTCTAGAGTAAGAGATCTCCCAATCTTCTGTGCATCACAAACTTGACTGGTGGTCATGGAGGGAGGGGGGCAGGAGCAGGGGCAGAGGGTATCACTTGGGAGGTGGACTTTCTCCAGGCTCTCCACATTCATTCTAGCATCTTACCCAGCCTGCTCCAGACATGTCTCTAAGCCTGGATATTTCCAGCCTCCTGCTAGAAAGATGGAGGGGTATCTGCCTCTCTAAGTTAAGGCATCTTCTCTGTGTAAATCAGGTGTATATGGGGGTGGTATACACACACCACATACTCCCACCTTACGAAGCAGGTGGCTAGAGAAACCTGGCTAAAACTGCCTTTCCACAAGCTCTTCTCCCAGGTTTAGGCCTCCTGCTTTCCCCCCAGCTTTTCAAAGATACCCGATGCCTGCCCTAATTGGTTCTCACTGCTATCTATACCTCTTTGAAGTTGAGATCACATCTATGATACTTTAATTTTCCTTCCTTCCTTCCTTCCTTCCTTCCTTCCTTCCTTCCTTCCTTCCTCCCTCCCTCCCTCCCTCCCTCCCTCCCTCCCTCCCTCCCTTCCTCCCTTCCTCCCTTCCTCCCTCCCTCCCTTCCTCCCTCCCTTCCTCCCTTCCTTCCTTCCTTCCCCTAGACATAGTGCAATGGCCACAGTATTTTATACCTCATTTTTAGGCTAATATATAGGGTCTAATATATTTATCTCATCTGACTTTATTTTCAGTTTTTAGTTTTTCTCTGTTTTTTAAAATGCCTTTATTCAAATGCATAGGTAAGCTATTTGGAGACTGTGTAAAGAAAGAGTAGCCTTGCTGAGTGTGATGATACATACCTGGAATCCCAGCTATTTGGGAGACTGAGGCAGGAGGATTTTTTGTTAAGAGGCCAGGGAAACTTATCAAGATCCTGTCTCAAAAAAGAGTTGGGATGTAGATTAGTGGTAGAGTGCTTGCCTAATGTGGGAGCTTAGGTTTAGTTCCCAGTACAAAAAAGTCCTTGATCAGTGAGAATCCTGTCTCTAAATAAAATACAAAATAGGGCTGGGGATGTGACTCAGTGGCCGAGTACCTCTGAGTTCAATCCCTGGTACCACCACCCCCCCAAAAAAAAAAAAAAAGTCCTTGAGCCCTCAATACCACGAAGGAGCAACTAAGAATAAAATGAATAGTTTTTTTAAGAACTGCAAAGAATTTAACATATGCTTTTTGGGAGAGGCAGTGGGGGTGTACCTGGGATAGAATTCAGGAGCACTAAACCACTGAGTCACATCCCCATCCCTATTTTGTATTTTATTTAGAGACAGGTCTTCACTGAATTGCTTAGCACCTCGCTTTTGCTGAGGCTGACTTTCAACTTGAAATCCTTCTGCCTCAGCCTCCCAAGCCACTGGGGTTATAGGTATGTGCTGCTGTGCTCAACTAGCATATGCTTTAACTCTTGCGTTTGAGTTACTCTTTTGGCATTGTTACAAAAAAATATTAAAACATAGATGTTCTTTTACAAATTACTTGATTTGAATTTTACTTGGCTATTTATAGTACAGAGCACTCTAAATCTAGGTATTCTGTTATACATTTCTTTATTGGATATAGCTTTTTCCTTTTTTCACTTGTGTCTTTTCCTTCATGACCTGAATCATCTCTTTTATACTGAATGAGTTTGAAATATTCTGGTCTTCTAAAAATACAGAAGTAGTATGAGTTTTAAAACCACAGAACACCAAGAGGTCTGGGGTATAGTTCATTGGTACAGCACTTGCCTAGCAAGTTCTGAGCCCTGGGTCTTCTCCCTAATACTGAAAAAAAAAAAAAAAACACGTTTTTTTCACCATTAAAAGAGATGTGTATATTGTCTATTATATAAATAATGTTCATGAAATGCCTAGAACCTGGAAGGTATATGAAGCACAATAAAATATGCATATGTGTATATACACATAAAAATTTAAATACACGCACATAGATGTTTATATATTTATATAGAAAAAAGATACAAGTGGAAAAAAGATAAGGGAATATATATATGAATGTGTATATATATATATATATATATATATATATGTATCCAGATAAAGGAATATATAACAGAATACCTGGATTTAGAGTGCTCTGTACTTTAAATAGCCAAATAAAATTCAAGTTAAGTAATTTATAAAAGAACATGTTTATTTTAATACTTTTTATAACAATGCCAAAAAAAAATGACTCAAAAGCAAGAGTCAAAGGACTTAACAGCATACCAAAAGGACACAGCCACATCAATGTTTGTAGCAGTACAATTCACAATAGCTAAACTGTGGAACCAACCTAGATGCTCTTTAGTAGATGAATGGATTTAAAAATGTGGCATATATACACAATGGAATATTACTCAGCAGTAAAAGAGAATAAAATCATGGCATTTGCAGGTAAATGGATGGCGTTGGAGAAAATAATGCTAAGTGAAGTTAGCCAATCCCCCCCCCAAAAAAAATAATGAATGCTTTCTCTGATATAAGGTGACTGACCCATAATGGGGTAGGTAGGGGGAACATGGGAGGAATAGATCGGGCAGAGGGGTGGGAGGGTAAGGGTGGGGTCAGGGGGTTAGCAATGATGATGGTGGACTGTGATAGACATCATTATCTAAAGTACATGTATGAAGACATGAACTGGTGTGAACACACTTTTAAATATACAAACAGATATGAAAAGTTGTGCTCTGTATGTGCAATAAGAATTGTAATGCATTCTACTGTCATTTAAAAAAAAATAATAATAATAATAAAAAAAGATACAGTTCCCTCTGCCAAATGTCCCTGTGCTAAGTAGGAAAAGAAACACAGCCCAAAACAAAAAGAACAAACAAGCAAGAGTCAAAGCGTATGTGTCTGTATGTTTGTTTGTCTATTTATGATTGTGTACACATACACACACACATTTCAAAAACAGAAGAGAGGGCTGAGGTTGTGGCTCAGCGGTAGAGCACTCGCCTAGCATGTGCGAGGCCCTGGGTTTGAACCTCAGCACCACATAAAAACAAACAAAATAAAGGTATTGTGTACAATTAAAAAATAAATATTAAAAAAAAAAAACAGAAGAGAATTGGGGAGATAAACCTGGAGGTGTCAAACTCCGTGTCCCCCATTCCCCCATCTCCTGTCACAGATGCAGCCAGGTCTGTATCCTTGGGCAACCTGCCTCCCAGGAAATTTGCAAGTGTTTCTTAGTGTGGAAATGAATTTAGTAATTTTATGATTCCAAATAACATACATTAATATCAATTTTAACTTTCACATAAAACCAAACGTTTTAGTGTTAATATTTTTTGGTATCCATTTGCATTCACATCTTTAGCCTTGTGCATGCTTTTAGATTTTTTTATTCCCTGAAAGTTCTGAAAATACAAACTGAGGTTCTGGTCTGAGTTGTGGTTTCGTACCTGCTGCCTCCTATGGGACAATGGGTCACCTGAGACCCTGAGTGTTATGCAGCTCCTGCCTTGGGCTGGTGCTGGTTGAGGATGCAAATCAGTGATAACATGTAAGAGCTCTTCAGCGGGTTTGGATGCAGGTAGTGACTCTGCCTCACACCTTGCAGGAAGCCGTGGTTCAGAAACTCCTGGTGTGTGGGCTCTCCTTGCTCGTTCACTTGACCATCTCCAACATGTTGCCTGTGGAGTACAACATTGACGAGCGCTTTCAAGCCACAGCTTCATGGCCAACCAAGATTACCTATCTATACATGTCTCTACTGGCTGCCAGACCTAAATACTATTTTGCATGGACCTTAGGTAAGTAACATGTAAATAGACTTCTCTGTTTCTGTGTTATAGTGTATCTTATAGCTAATCATGAGAGTGTCTTCATTGTTTTGTTTTTTGTGATGGGGCTTCTGTGTGTTGCCCAAACTGGCTTTACATTCTTAAACTCAAGCTGCCCTTGCCTCAGCCTTCCCAGGAACTGGGCCTACAGGCACACCAACCATACCTGGCGCAAGAGTACCCTCTTGAGGATGTATAATTAAAGACCAATTCAAAAAATGATAGTTGTCTGGGTAGAAGACACAAGCCCCACCATTTACATATGGGGATATCCTAAAAACCAGATCAAGCCCATTCTATTATAAGGTAAAAACTAGTAGATCATTGAAGTGACAGATATTTATTAAGTGCCGACTGAATGCTAGATTCTGTATTAGCTAGAATATATATATAGTCTCTCCCCTCAAAATCTGAGTATATTAAGCTTCCATTAAGATTAAGTAGATTGTTAAACATATGATAAGGACTTTATCGGCAAAGTGAACAAAATTATATTGGTACACTGAAAAGAGGTTGTTGGTTATGCCTGACAGGTAAAGCAGGTAGTAGAGAAAAGATAACCCTCAATTGTGGTTTTTACGATTGAATGTGACTTTAGCATGTGAAAAATGGATAGTTTTTTAAAAATACTTTTTAGTTGATGTACCTTTATTTATTTACTTATTTATGTATGGTGCTGAGGATCGAACCTAGTACCTCACATGGGCTAGGCAAGTGCTCTGCCACTGTGCCACAACCTCAACCCTAAAAAATGGCTAGTTTTACATGCATGAGCCAAGAATTGTGGAAGTACCTAATCTTTGACAGGTGTAGCTGGGGCCACACAGGAAGGAGGAAACTGGGATTGAGAAACAGTGCTTTCCCAAGACCCTGCCACCCTGCTGAAAGGAGCCTTGGCAGACCTCTGAGGCTGACAGCTGAGGCCAGCTCCTGTCTTGGTAAAGAGACAAAGTAGAGATACATGTCCCAGGGCAAATCAAAACCTCTTGGATATGTGTCATCTTGTGCTTGGACCCACTGGTTACGGACCCTCTGTTCTCAACACTGTGTCCATCTGCCTTGTGTTTGGTACTGGGTGGCTGAGTGAACACTTGAAGAAGCATGTCAGTCACCTGATGCTGGGAGCAGGCTGAGCACTGGCATTTACTACGTGCTTTGTTTAGTGGTGAACAAACACTTCTGAAGATGTTTTTTTTACACCTGTGATACCACTTAAATTCTATCTATAAACTGGGTATAGTAGTGGAGCAGTCCTGTAATCCCAGCAGCTCAAGAGACTGAGGCAGGAAGACCGCAAGTTCAGGCCAACATCAGCAATTTAGTGAGACCTTGTTTCAGAATAAAGAGGACTGGGATTGTAGCCCAGTGGTAGAGCACCCCTGAGTTCGATCCCCAGTACCACCTAAATAAATAAATAAGTAAGTATTCTGTCTTTAAATTGAGACTGAATTTTCTCCATACCCACCCAGCATTTGTAGGGTTTCATTAAGAAATGCATAAGAATGCCAGACATGGTGGCACAGGCCTGTAATCCCAGCACTGTGGGAGGCCAAGACAGGAGGGTCGAAAGTTCAAGGCCCATGTGGGCAATCTAGCAAGACC
Source organism: Callospermophilus lateralis (assembly GCF_048772815.1). Lineage (NCBI taxonomy): Eukaryota > Metazoa > Chordata > Mammalia > Rodentia > Sciuridae > Callospermophilus > Callospermophilus lateralis. Next base: position 5,538,449 of record NC_135318.1, on the reverse strand, counting down.
ATCTCCAGATACAGAAACAAAAAGGGCTGGGAATGTAGCACCACTGAAAGTGTTTGCCCAGCACACGGACCCTTGGGTTCCAATCCCAGTATCACACATGAAAGAGAAAAACAGATTCATTACTAATTATTTCTTTGCTGATTGTGACAATTAGAAGAAACCTTGAAATGAAAAATTAGAAGATTAGAAGATTCTATACCCCCACCCCAATATTTGGTTTGATAAGCCAGGAAAAGATTATTTTCTTTTTCCCAGTTCCTCTTTAAGGAAATAATTTGATCAGAACAATTTGAAATGGAGCTGCATTCAAAGAATTTTTGCCGTGAGCTTATAAGGCTCACGTGAGCTTATAAGGCTTATTTATTCATTCAAGAAATGCTTTAACTTTGTAGTGTGCTATACTATTATCGTTACTAGTGATGGTTAACATCTACAATCTAATTTGCAGTTTTGGATCAGGCCAGGAGCGGAGTGAGGCTTATTTCAGCATCTGAGTGGGCCCGTCCCCTCTCCTCCCAAGCCTTTTTTTTTTAATTGTCCATTTGGTTCTCAAATTGGAGTTCTGTGATATCTGGAGGTCCAGGGTGTTTGCAGGAATCCAAGAGTTCCAGTATCATCCTTTAATATAGTTTTTGCATTTTGATCATAATTTTTAAAAGAAGAATGGATCATGTGGGTAATTACTTGGTGGATTCTTGTAAATAAATGTTTTTAAATTTAGTTTCTTTGATACTAAATGGCTACCTCAACAGTAATGTTTAATTTTTCATTTCAAGGTTTCTCAAAATAGGAATCAGGCTTCTAGATTTCCCACCTGCCCTCTTCTCACCCCTTCAAATAGATGATTTCTTGGAATTTGAACAGTTTTTTGCTTTTAAATCAAGTTGGCATAGCCCTGACTTGGTCTGTATAGGGACAGGTCAAAGTTGAGTTGATGCCAGTGGTTGGCTCTTTGGAGTCATGGGTCACTCACCTCACCTCACCCTGAGGAACCTCAGGCCACCTGAGATGCAGGCCAGGCTCTTGTTAGGGGCTGGGTAAAGGGAGGCCTCACCTGCCGTTTGGTCTCTGGGCCAGTCCCCTTGGAGAGGAGCCATTGGTGAGGAGTTACTTCCAGATGGCAGCAGGCCAGAAAAGATGTCAAAAATGAGCAAGTTAAGAAACCAGAGGTGGCAGCCTCCAGGGAGCAGGGCCTCAGCGCAGACGTGCTGCCGTGCTGGTTTGAGTGTTGCCCTATCAGTAGGCTTACCTGAAAGGCTCCTGTATCAGAAGGCTTACCTGAAAGGCTCCTGTTTACTGGACCAAAGGCAGCTAAGCTCTTTAACCCTGACAAAGGGCTCAATGTAGCTCATGTGTTCTTTTTTCCTCCAAAGTGTAAATTTTGAAAATCCTGTTTAATATACTAAAACACTAATATGGAATGAAAACAACTTAAGGATGGGGAGCATATCTATAGTCTTCTGTTGGTTTTTGGTGGATTTCAGCATACTCTTGGTTGTAGCAGAAACAGCATAAGTTATAAAGTTTTCCAATTGATTGGGAAAGGGCTTATTTGAGGGAGAATTCAAGCAGATATATAAATCAAAGATAACTAATTGAGCATTGTGGTGAAAAGGATTAGAAAACAGATTTTGGAGACATTGAGTGGGTTCTAATGAACTAAGAAAGAAGAAAATTGAAATGAAAACATGCCTCATCTATATATTCTTCTTTATAATATAGTCAAATATGTGTCTAAAAGGAACATGGTGATCTCACAGTGGAGCATCTCCTAGCAGTTTGTTGCTGAATGCTTTTGGCTGTGGTACAGGAAGCATTCTAGAGTTTCAAAGTTATTGTCTACACACAGTATGTACCTTTAGTCTGTTGGTGCCAGCAGGTCTTAAATTGCACCTGCCCTTTACTCATGCTTAATGTGTTATATTTCATTGATTATTCAAATTGCCCTTATTGGGGTAGTTATTGTCAATGTGTGTGATAATGTTTCTAACCTTCCTTAAAATTAGAATACATCTATTTATACTGTTTAATAATAAGAGATACATAAAGCACAACACACATCTGGGAGAATATAGATTGCTACAAAAGTTCTTTTTTTTTTTTAAATAAATCATCATACTTTATTTTTTATTTTTTTTTAAAGAGAGGTGAGAGAGAGAGAGAAACAGACAGAATTTTTAATATTTATTTTTTAGTTTTTGGCGGACACAACATCTTTGTATGTGGTGCTGAGGATCAAACCCAGGCCGCACGCGTGCCAGGCAAGCGCGTTACTGCTTGAGCCACATCCCCAGCCCCAACTACAAAAGTTCTTAATACTTTTTTTTTTTTTTTAACTTTGCTACAGCTGATGCTATAAACAATGCTGCAGGCTTTGGTTTCAGAGGATATGACAGAAATGGAGCAGCTCGTTGGGACTTGATTTCCAATTTGAGAATTCAGCAAATAGAGGTGAGTAAATCATGAAGAAGTTATCATTCTGTCACTCTACCAGTATTTACTGATGACCAGCCTTGTGCCAAGGAACCAAGGAATAAGATGGGTACCAGTGGGCCCTCCAGCAGTGCCATCAGGTTTCTGATCAGAGAGCTAGGCATATAGTGTTCTTCAGACTGGGCTTAGCTTAGTGCGGGTGTCTCAGGGACAGATGTCTTAAGCAGGAGACTGACAGGTACTCCAGGTAGGAGGAGCAGCCTGAGAGGATGAGAGGTTTAGGCAGTTGTGAGGGCTCCTTGTGCTCAAGGTGTGCAAGGCCAGGCATGCCCAGCACGGTCTTAGAGGCCATATGAGGGGTTTGGACTTTCTTGCAGGAGCAGTGGTGGAGCACTGCGGGTTTGTTACAGGAGCAGGTGAGTGAGCTGAAGCCAGAGACATGTTCTAGAAGGACCCAGCAGGTAGAACTTGTTGTCCTTACAGGCAGAGATCTGCTGGGAAGTATAGTATTAATCCAAGATGCTGGTGCCTTAAACTAGGAAACTGCCAGAGGGAATAGAAAGAAAGGAGCGCTGTGTGTGAGACTCAACAGAACTTGGTAATGAATTGGAACCAGCAGAGAAACAAGGTGCAGGTCAAGCATAGCTGCTTTAAGCAACAGGGTCATGGTGATGCCTCTCACTGAGATAATAAACAAAGATGCACAGGTTTGGAGAGAGAGAGATAGTGTGTGTAAATCTTAGACTCACTAAGTTGTCCAGCAGGCAGACAAATGGTCAATCAGCAGAGACACCTGAGCCAGGAATTGTAATTTGGGAACTCGAACTCATAGCCCTGGGGGAAGCTAAGAGCAAGGCCAGCAGAGACCACTGAGAGAAGAGAAGGTGCATCTGAAAGAGCACATGAGGCCAGACAAGGAGGCCATCAGGAAAAGAAGCAGGGAGAGGAGGGAAAGCCAGGCAGATGCTTCGCCAGCCTGTGAGAAGCTTTATTCCAAACAGGAGAAATTGCAAGACTGTAGGTAAAAGGTCAACAGGGAACTTTATGAAAATGGCCCAGGCTGGACCCACCCAGGATCCCGGGCATGGTCATCAGGCTCGAGGCCGAGGCGCTGCAGTAAGGAGCTGCGGGAAGCAGAGCTGGCCCTGGGGAAGTTTCCCATGGTAACTAAACCTGAGTGGGCCTCTGGGTCTTTCTCAGTTTAGAGGGAATGTGGAATAGAGAGGAGTCAGTCAACTGTCAGATCCAGAACTAGGAAATTTCACAGGACATAAGACATATGACCTGTGGGGTTGTTTTTAAAAACACATTAGTGGCATAGAAAAAGTAGAGGGTGGGAAGGGACTATTGCAGATTAAAGGAGACTGTGGCCAGCCACACCGCACAAATCAAACAGGGATATTTGAATACAAAAAGGGTATTAAATGATGCTAAATCATTTGAGCAGGGTGTAGTGGGTGGTACATATCTGTAGTCTCACCTGCTTGGGGTGCTGAGGCAGGAAGATTGCTTGAACCCAGAAGTTTGAGACTGTCCTAAAAAAGAAAAATTATTATTAATTTTGTTAGATCTAATACTGGTTTCTAAAATGTCCTTGATGGGCATCAATTTTGCATTATTTTCACGTGAAATGTGATTGTAGTAATTGTTTTGAAATCTTCCTAATAATGTGAAGAATAAAAAATGTGGAAGAGGAAGGGAAAATGGGTTCGGGTGCGGAGCCAGGGACGCACGTGTGGTGGTGGTCCAGGCTTCGGTTTGTTGTCACCACCTGCAGAGCCTTCCCAGCACTTTGTTCCCTGGTTGTCCCCATGCAGTGTTAGTGCTGTGGACATACTATGTGTCTCTTGGTCCACTGTGTGTATGCACGTGGTTTATACAGGAAAGGACGGTATTTATGTACCCCACTAGGACCAGTTTTCATCCTCTTGGGGGTGCTGTGTGGAATAACATCAAGAAAAGCATTAGTTTTTCCAAGGAGAGTGTGGACAGCTCTGCTAAGTGTCCCTGAGGTGTCAACTGAGATAAGGACAGATAAATGTCCCATAGGTTGCTTTAGTTGAGAACCATGAGCCTGGAGGTCTAGAATGCCCTGCTGTTCCAGGCTTGGCTTGCAGCTATGCCTGTGGAGAAGGAGGCAGCTTGCTGTTAGGGGCTGGGGTTATGATGGGCAGGCAGGTTGAAAGGAAAAGAGACAAAGGCCTCAGGGATTTTGATAAGACAATAGTAAATAATGGACCATGGAGTCTAAAATGGTAGAAGAGGGCTGGTGATGTAGCTCAGAGGTAGAGTGTTTTGCATGCACAAGACCCTTGGTTCAATCCCCAACGCTGCCCCAAATAAATGTTAATTAGAATAAAATAAAACACAGTCTTCCTCTCCCACTTCACCCAGACAGTGGCAGGGATTGGGAGAAAGGAAGATGATGAGGTAGACACTCCAGTCCTTGGTGTTGGACAAAGGAGTTTGTGTACTCAGCAGGACTTTCTTTGTAGTAATTTCATGACAAGCTTTGTAAATATTGACACACAGGAGAAAGAGAGTGCATTTATTCATTCCCAAAAATTAACTCCTTTTAAGAATGATGTTATTACTATCTGCGAAAAATAGCATCAAGGAATGCGGAATCTTTTGCTATCATCATTGTGCAGAAGTTTTAGTTTTATTTCTTCAGCATAATATTTATAGTTTCATTGTTTTGTTGACCAAAGAAAAGTTTCCTTTGTTTTTCAGATGTCAACAAGTTTCAAGATGTTTCTTGATAATTGGAATATCCAGACAGCTCTTTGGCTCAAAAGGTATGTTTCTTCAAGAACGTTTTTAGATGTATTTTGGCATCTAGTACTTGAAGTTGAACTTCGTCGAATTCATGTTCTTAATTAAATTCATGGTGTGTTAAGTGACATTGTGGCTTTGGCATTAACCTAGGAAAGACTGTTAGCACCCACCTGATCAGGACAGTTGGGCCTGAGTCACGGTACTCTATCACCACCTCCTTAGCCAGTTTCTGCTCCTCTGCCCGAGTCCTCAGTGCCTCTGCTGCCATCCCCAGAGATGTGGAGTGGTTTTTTGTTTTTGGTTTTGGTTTGGGATTTTTGATGCTGGGGATTGAACCCATGGCCTGGGCCTGTATATATCCACTCTACATGTGCTGCAGGTTTTCTGGAACAGTTCCAGTTTGAATATTCCAGTCTGACAGATCTTTATGTGTTAGGCACAGGCCCAAAGATAGGCCAGTCCCCCCAGAGGTCTCAGAGCACAGCAGTGGACCAAGCACCTGCTGATCCCTGTGGGGGGGGTATTGTGAGAGAGCGGGAGCAGCATGGCATGAAGGGAAACAAGGGGACATTTCTAAGAAGCCTGAGCCAGGATGTCAGTTAGGATGTGTGGCCCGGAAGGGGAGGGCACCAGCCCTGGGCAGAGCAGGCCTGTCCAGTCTAGGATGACACCGGAACACCCAGGCTCTCTCTCCAGTGTCCACAGGCACCTGCTCAGTTTTGAATTTATTCTTAAAGTATTGTTCCTGTTCAAAGAGGGCTCAAAGTTGCCTGCCTTTGTAGTGTTTCTTTAAGACAGTTGAATATCTTACCCCTTAAGATACCTCATTTTTAACTATACCTTCCTGATCCCAGCCAGGCCCCCAGCAGTGTCGGATTCTCTGAACTCACCTGTTGTATGATGTTATTGTTGTTATTTATATATTTATACTTATATATTTAATTCTAAATTTGATACCTTAGTAAAAGCTTATTTCCATCTGAATTATATGCCCTGTTATAGGAGAATTTCAGACTAAGCATAGCCTATTTAATTTACCAGAAAGAATCATGTTCAATTGAAAGTTTTGAGTGTTTTTAACAAAAGCAATAAAATCGCTCATGGCTGGGATCCTACTCCTTGACCCCAAGCTCAAGTCCAGCCTGAGCAGCTCAGTGAGACCCTGTTCAAAGTAAAAAACAAAAACAAACCAAAAAGGGCTAGGACATAGTTCAGAGGTAGATCGCATGGCGGAAAGAAGCCTTGGGTTCAGTCCCCAGTGCCCTCAAAAAAGGGGAGGAGGGGAGACAAAGAAAAAAAAAATATGTAAAATAAAACCTCTAACTTTAATATTAATTATAAATTTCTGATAAATTTTAGAGACTCCCAAATAGTAGAAATGATAATTTAGTGGTTGTGGGAAAGTAGGAATTGAATTTATGTTTCTAAATTTGATATTTAATAACCGTAACATCCCTGAGATTCCAGACCAAGTTATTACCCAAGATAGATAGTATTTGTTCTTCTGGCTGCTAAACTCCTGCCAGGTAATGGGAGAATGATCAGTGTAGGGTTGGTAAGCTCGGATCCACTCACTCCTCTTGGTTCTCTGTGTTTTTTGTGGTTTTTAGGGTGTGTTATGAACGGGCCTCCGTCAGTCCAACCATCCAGACTTTCTTTCTCTCTGCCATTTGGCATGGGGTATACCCAGGATACTATCTGACCTTTTTAACAGGGGTATTGATGACATTAGCAGCACGAGCTGTAAGTATCAAGAATTTTAATTATAATTGACTACTTCTTTAGCCTTGATTAGCGCAGTCCTCTGCAGCGGAGCCCACATACGTAGCGAGTCTCCCTGCACGAGGTCTTCCCTGCTTTACTCGAGAAGCACACAGGAGGCACTCACATATTATACTTATTTTTACAGAATTTTCTGAGGGAAAGAGAAAAATAGTTGAATAAAGATGATCAGAATGATAGGTTTGTTTTAGAAGTGCTTTCTGAAAGCCGAGACCTTTGAGTCACTTGAGGTGGAGAGCCGAGTGTGGGTCAGCCTGAGGAGCGTGCTAGGCACACCCAGCAGAGGGTCCACTTAGGAGCTTGGAGTCTCCTCTACAGCAGTCTGCCTTGTTGGATCCTAGTGCAGTGTTACGGGAAACAGTCGAGACAGATCAGGTGACGTGTAGAGGAAAAGAGAAAGATGAATTAGTGTTCCGTCCTTGAGAGTCAGAGGAAAGCCATGTAACAAAACTGACCTTTGAACTAGCTGTGGTAGCACTCAGAGGTAAGGTGGCTTCATTTAACAAACAGCAAGTATTGACTGTTAAGTTTTAAGGTAGCATGATGGTGTACGAGGGAAGTCAGGAAGCTAAAGGCTGTGCCTTTGATAGTTTAGTGAAATCGGGTATCGAGTATGTATACGCTGTGAGAGGTTATATGCACATACCAGTGCATGTTTCCTGAGGCATGTATGATAGGCTCCATGGTTTTTTTTAAGATGGTAAGTATCAGAGATGAAAGAAATATTTCTTCATTGAGATCCAAAGCATTTAGTCTGGGCTTTGAAAGATGAAAGGTAGAGCTGGGCATGGTGGCGGATATCCAGCGACTCAGGAGGCTGAGGCAGGGAGATCGCACGTCAGGGCCAAAAAAAGGAAGTTATTATTTCAATACTGAGTGAGATGTGGGGGAGATATGGGGGAGAAAATGTTATTCTAGGCATGGAATGACATTAGCAAAACTGTGGTTAAAATGTCATGCTATATTTGGAGAACAATAACTAAATCTAATTGAAGAGGAGAATTATATTCATAAACAGTGAATAATTCTGGAGGGGAGAGGAGGAGAGAATAATGGGAGAACTTGAATATCAAACTGGGGAAGAGCCTAAGCCTGTTCCATTTGCAATATTAGGTAGTTAAGGTAAGGTTTGCTTTTCATTGTCTTTCTGTTTTTTATTTTTATTTTTGCAGTGCTAGGTATTATACTTAGTGCCTTGCAAATGCTTGGCAAGCACTCTGCCAGGGAGCTAGCTCCCCAGCTAGGTAAGGTTTGTAAGAATACTGACCACCATACGTGAAGAAGTGGGTTTGTCATTAATGGGCAGAGTGGACTAGATAATAGGTGTCCCGCTGGTGAGCTAGGTAAGAAGTCACAGGCAGGATTTGGTTTTGGCCACTAAGAATGATGGTCTTTGCGTGGAAGAACCATTTCTCATGTGCCAGCTCCACTCTAAAGGAGTAAGACGGCTATCTGGAGAACAGGGCTGTGCGTCCCATAAACATACTAGACGAGAAGAGTGAGAAACGCAGGAGAAGAGACAGCACCATGATTGGGTTGAAAAGGTTAAGATGTTTTCACTACCTTGAAAGCTTTAAAAAGTCATCAAAATAGTGAAGATTAGAAAACACCAGTTTTTTGAGAGGCTCTTCCGGCTTCCATTTGTGAGTGATGTGTGTGGTTGCTGTTTGTTTCTGGTGAGTGCTGTTTAACCTGAGCTCAGTGCACGGGATCTATTTGTTCACATGTGTAGAGGTTAAAGAGAGAGGTGACGAATGTACCTTTCATAGTGGCAGGAGAAACTGAAAATAGGTTGAACTCTTGTTTATATTCTGTCCTCTCCCAAGTACCAGTTAAGGACCTTTGTGTAGTATTGTTTTTAACTCTTTGGGGAAATTTTTCATTTTAATGCAACTTCAGATCAACTAAGAAGTTGCACAGAGCTCCTGTAGGCCCTAGGCCCAGATCCATGAGTTCATGCCTCGCCTGGATGCCTTCTTTTCCACCCCCACGGCTTACGCCTAAGTGTGTTCAATTTTTCAGAACCAGCTTTTCTCACAGTGGTAGTATCATTTTAGACTCATGCCAGCTGCCTGCAAGTTCAACATTCTTGATATAGTCATTGCCAGTATAATTGTGTAAGTAATGTTAATTTAAAGATATAGTAAGTGTTTTTTGTTTATTTTTTATTTCAGATGAGAAACAACTTTAGACATTATTTCCTCAAAACTCCCCAACTTAAATTATTTTATGACATCATAACATGGGCAGTAACTCAAATAGCAATAAGTTATACAGTTGTGCCATTTGTGCTTCTTTCTATAAAACCATCATTCACGTTTTACAGGTAAGTGTTACTCGTAAGATTTGTCAGGAAAGAAAGTTCCTTGCTATTGCATGGGATATGAAAATAGTACTGTACCTCATTTTCTGCTGGTAGAAGCATGACAGTTACTTCTTAATCCTGAACCAAGCAATCTCAAATCTTCATGGGATGGCTCACACTCGTGAAGGTGAGGGAAGTGCCAGCTGGTAACTGCTGCTTTAGCTTTCAGGGATGTTGAACTGGAAACCTCCTGGCCTGATTGTCCAGAACCTGGTTGGGAAAAAAGTCGGGTCTTTACAAAGAATGATTAATTATCTTGGTTTCTTTAATCAAAGGAAAATAAGTTAATTAGATTTTTACTTATTTGTTTCTTTTCACTCTTTTGTTTCATTAGTACTATGGTCATCACTGTATTATTAGAAATTGTTGACTTGAATTCCAAATTTTTTGTTTATTTGTTTACCTCCTCCCCTTGCCCCATCTAATTCCACTCCCCCATAATAGTGATAGCTTAGAGATCAAAACTTGATCCTTTCATAAATTCTTTAGACTTTAGAGTGACTTAGAACAGAATGTGCAGCTGGAAAATTGTCAAATACAATATTACAAAAACTATACATACAGAAAGGACATTTCTACTTTAACAGAATCATTTCTTACTTTAAAATGCAGTGAATTGGGCTATTCGATGCATCTCAGGTACTTCTCTCAATCACTTGAACTTCCAAATATTATAGAGCAGTTGAGGTCGCATTTGGTTTATGTTTGATTTGGGGAATGATGTTTCTGAGTATCTTAAATAACATGGCCTTTCTTTACATGAGGACTCACCACCAGGCACTGTTGGCGTATCTGTTGCTTTCCTCCTCGGAATCCCTGTGACTCAGGGAGAGACAGTGGACTGCAGGGGGCGTGGCCAAGCCAGGCTCTGCTGTCCTTATTGTTTTTGGTGACTCAGAATTAGAGTCTCTGGATTGAAGAGATTATTTTCAGATCACTACCACTGTTAATAAGTACCTTTCTTCTTGTCCTGTTCCAAGCTGTGTAATCTACTCTCATGCTCTCGGGAGCAGTGTGGAGGTCCACCTTGAAGGGGAGGGAGCAGTGACGCAGGTGTCTGCAGGGAGCAGTGAAGGATTACTGTACAAATATAATACAACTAACTTTTCTTTTTTCTTTTAGCTCCTGGTATTACTGCCTTCACGTCTGTAGTATCTTAGTATTATGGTTGTTGCCAGTGAAAAAGACTCAAAGAGGAAAGAATACACATGAAAACCATCAGCTCTCACAGTCCAGAAAGGTTGACGAAAGAGAAGGTTCTTTGGGAGAGGACAGTTTCTCCACAACAAACAGCTTTTGCAATCAGAACCAAGAAAAAGCCTCTAGACCACCTTCATTAAGGCAGTGATGGGGAGGCCTTCCTGCTGACTGCCTTTCTTGTGTTCACAGAAACCAGTCTTAGCACCTTCGCAAGGGGTTTGTGTTTCTTTGAAAAGAGATTAACGGGGGAAATGGGAGAGCTATAGGTAGGGAATTTCCTGTAAACCAGATTGGAAACGGAAAGAAGCAGCCCTCCCATGCCATGTCCCTGTGGGCCACGCCTTATATAAAAATATTTTCATATTTCATGGGGCATTCCGACCTCAGCATATGTCCACAAGGTCATATGTGTGCCCTGTTGCCGAATGTATGTTATGTACCCCAAGGCACTGCAGAGGTGGAAAACTTATCATGTCAGTCTGAATGATTGAGGGGGTTAACTTTTCCAAATGAATGTCTTGCCTTAAACCCTCTATTTCCTAAAATATTGTTCCTAAATGGTATTTTCAAGTGTAATAGTATGAGAAGATTATTTCAATATTTGATGTTGTATAATGTAAAGGAATTTAGAAGGAATTTGAAACAGGATATTTAAGATGGTAGATACTTTAAAAATGCAATAAACATCTCAGTATTTGAAGGGTTTTCTTAAAGTATCTCAAATGACTACAGTGCATAGTGAAACCGTAAGCAGTAATGGATGCCAAATTATAGGTAGCTTATTTTGCTGGAGAGCTTAATTACCTTGTGTTAGTCAGAGACTCCTTCCAGGAGGACCTTCTTAAACATAATTAAAGGTTGGTAATGTGATATTTTAAGCTTATTTTCTTAAAAAAGAGAAAATGAGGCAGGAAAATAGGAATGAAGACAGCTCTGTGACACTTGGAGCTAGAAACAGTTCCTGGTTTCTGCATGGGGTTCTGTGTGACTGTCTAAGACATAAAAGTTTAAAAACTCGGTAATACTTTGGACTTTCAAGTGAAATTTATCAAGCATAAATTATATAGAATTAGAAGAGATAATGAGAGTAACAGTGATAGACTGCTTTTTTTGAAAGAAGTCTCTAGTAATTAGGGTTCTGTCTGGCTAATCAATTTTCTATCCTTGTCACTTTAATTCCTATGTGGAAAAGTTTTAGGGAATCAAAAACTTAAAAGACATGGAGACTGAATGACATTTTTGAGACTAATAGAAATTAGTTTCCAGATGCTTTTAAATTTCTCACATTAAAATTTTGTTGTTAACTCCTGCTAAAATGAGTTTTAGATTCTGTAAGAAGAAAACTGATTTCTTCTTATGGGCCATTTCTACCATGAATAATCTTGCCTTGAATTCCTGGGCATCTCCTTTAGTCTGCAGAGTATTGTGCTAGCTGCAGTAGCAAGAGCAGGAGCTGGGACTGGAGGCCAGGTGGTACAGCTGGGCCCAGCCACAGATGGTCGGTCACCCTGTGGCAGGGAAGGCATACGAGGCCTTCCGACCTCACCGTTGCTTGACCAATCTTTGATGGAACTTTTCTTTTTGCCTTAAATTTTTATGAAATGAAATTATATGTCTGATGAGTCTCTTTTTCTGATCACTAATAAACTTATAAATGAAGTAAAGACAAAACAAAAATCTGACATAAGCTCTGTAGTATTTCATGTAAAGAAATGCAAAGTCAGTGCACTTGGAACTTCTGTGGTCTCAAAAAGTCAGTGTATTGTCTTAGAACTTTTAGAAACACACTTGGTTTTCTAAAGGCTTAGGCTTTTCTCTCTGATGAGGCAAACCTCACTTCTTCCTCCCAGGCCAGGGTAGATAGCTAAGTAACTTTTGTCTGTTTTCCCGTGCATTGAAATTAAGCTAGCTGCATAATGTAAGGTTAAAAAGGAATGTTCATGGAAAGTGTCTCCTCTTAAAACATCTTCTCAGTTTAATCAGTGCTGCAGAGAATCTGCTCACTGTTAAGAGAAAGTAAACAAATGTAGAGTAACCAGAAAGCTCTGCAAAAACTTTTGTGTTTTTTGTTTTCTTGGTTCTCTCTATCCAGCTACTTACAGAGAGTCACCATTTATTTCTGTTGCCCGAGTATATTTCATCTCTCAGCTTTAGCCCACATCATGGCCCCTGCTTTTTGCTGACTGGACATCTAACTGCAGCTCTGTCTGCAAAGAGCAAAGTGTTGGGCTGGCTCCTGGATTCCCACCAGGATGGCACTGAGCTGTCCTGATGGGCTAATTTTTACCCCCCTGGATCTACTAGTGCTTTTTATGAAATGTTTTTTTGAATACCTCTCATCTGATTTGGAGAAATAATCACAAATATGCAATCTAAAAGAAAAACTAGGATTCTAATTCTCACCTTGATTTTTCTCCAAGAAAAAAAAAAAGGTTTTACAAAATGAATATTCTCTTTGGAGTGATGTGAAGATTAATTTTTTGCTTCTACCTATGGTAGAAGAATTAAAATCTAGCATATCTCTACTGCTGTCAAGTATAAAGGGATTCATTGTGATGTGTGCTTGCTTTTTTTTTTTTTCCTTCAGCAGCAGAATAGGATTCAGTGTGTATTTATATTATTTTCCCACTCTTCAGATATCATGAAACCACCCCAGAGATGATCAGTCAACATCATATTTATACTTCTGGTTAATTACATACTACTCAGGGAAAAAAACTGAACACAAATAATTATTCTTCCCTCAATTTCATTTTCTTGAAACAATAATAGTTACTTTGACGTGTCTCAACTGTCATCATTTTATAAGTGGCTCATTCTGTTTTTAAAATTAGCATTTTGGCTGGAACTCAGGGTAATAGGGGATGTTTATTTAGCTTCTGAAATATCCAGAGTAATAGATAAGATTTATTTGGCTTCAAAAATGTCCTGCCACCTCTTCTCCTATCAGCCTCCACCTTCCACTTGTTTAACATGTTGCCATTGGTCCCCACCATGTTGACACTCACACAGAGACTTACATACATACCGCTTTTGAGAAACCTTTGCAGTGAAAGATGGTTTCTGGAGGTAAGGGGAGCTCCTCCTGTGAGCACTGCCTGACCTGGAGGAGGAACTGGACTCTCTGGCTTTGCCTGTTGAGTGCCTGTTCTCTAGCGCTCATGCTCCCTTCCCTTGCAAGGGAGAGGAACCAGAAGGGGAGCCAAGTGCAAGGGCATGGGCAGATTCACAAGGAGAACTATTGTGGTTGCTGATTGTCATTACTGACACTCAAAACCATGACTTTTTTAAAGGTTATCATAGCAACAGAGTATTTGTGAGTGTGTATGTGTGTGTGGTACTGGGAATTGAACCCAGGGATGCTCTACCACACCCTCCAACTGTTTTATTTTTGTTTTTAGGCAGGGACTCACTAGTTTACTGAGGCTGGCCTTGAACTTCTGATTCTTCTGTCTCAGCCTCTTGAATCAGTGGGATCATAAGTGTGCACCATTGCACCTGGCCAGAAGAAAACCTTTTTAGTTGTTGTGTGATTGTTTTAGTTGTGGTTTGGATCTTTTTAAAATTTTATTTTGTTTTGCCTTTGGTACTGGGGGTTGGACCCAGGAGCGCTTTACCACTGAACTACATCCCTAGCCCTCCTTTTGATCCTCCTGCCTCAGCCTCCTTAGTCACTGGGATTATAGGAGTGTGCCACCTTGCCCGGCTCAGAGGGCAAACAACCATTAGATCAGAAGGTGTGGCAATATACTATTTCTACTGAACATAGCCCTTAAAAATGACTTTCATAGTGAAATGGTCTCTATTGAAGAAAACATTTTTGAGTTCTACATAAGATTGAAAAAAATTACTTGAGGGAATGATTATCTCAAAATGGTACCTGTATTGCTGTCAGCTAAGGATTTGTCCAAACTTCTAGATATCGGTCAGTATTTTGAGGGTTAGTCAGACATTAATAGTCCATTCTGGTGAAATTTAATGCATCAAATTTAACATAGGTGCAGGATTCTGAATAACACTGTGAATGCAATCTTAACTACTCTCGAGGCCCTTACACACCTGTTGCACTTGACCCAGAGGCACCCAATGAGTGGTTGATCATCATGCTCTTTCTTTGGATGCTAAATTTCTGCTAATAAAAGTGGGTTTGTACCACTGTGGTTGAAGGAACAGATTGCATTTAAAAAAAAATAATAAATCCACACTGAAATTTGAGTTTGAAGGATTAGAATGTAAAGGGTCTCTGCAGTGTTTTTCTGCAACACCATATAGTCAATTCTATTTATAGTAATTCTCCTTACAGAAGAAAATTTAAAATGAAATTTTCCACATTGATATTTTGTAGGAATGCACTTCTAATCAGTGATTAAGCTGCTTTTTGAGGCTCTTGTTGTACAGAGGATGCAGCCACTTGCATTTTAATTGATAGGCTGCTTAATAATATTTTATATGTTTTAAAATAATATTTATTTTAATAGGTTTTTAACATAAAGTTAAACCCCAGTAAAGAACTGACAAGCTTCAGGTCATTGATTGGGAAAATTTTGTGAACTAAAAGTAAAGACACATTTTTATGCCAACTAAATTGTCTTGCCTTTAAAACTGATTATAACTCTTCTTTTAGTATGACTTTTATAAAGCAAAAAAAAACCCAAGACTCTGTTCTATAAATAGTATAAAGATCCATGTAAAACTGTTGTCTGACACTTACCAGTGATACACAGCCATCTCTCCAGCCATGTTTTATCAAATTTTGCAACTATAAAAAGAAACAAAAATATAATGAAAAACGGAAAGTTACAGAGCAACATAAGCAAAATGACTAACCAATTTCTTAACAGCATGTTTGAAGTGGAAAAAGTGGCTGCTGTTTACTGTTTCCAGCTATAGTTTGGATTTTCTTTGAGAAATTGATTTGTTAATATTCTTTTCTGTCCCTTCCCAGGAAAGGACAAACTTAAGTACTGGGGCATTTTAAATATGCTTCTTTCCCAATTTAAGTATTTTTAGTTGAATTTGTCAATGAAGTACATTTGCTACTGACTTTTTATTGCAAGGGAAAAAATGTTGAACACAATGTTCCAAACCATTCTTGTCCGTCTTCTGTCACCTTTACGGGATTGCCTCAAACCAGAAGGGGCATAATATAAGGCATAGGGAAGGAGGTAAAAATACTTGAGGTAAAGCAAGAGATTGTGTCCCACGCAGGGAGGTGTGTGATTCATCCTGCCCTCCCTTCAGAGCGCGTCTGGACCTCTGTCTGGACCTCTGTCTGGACCTCTGCCTGGAAGTTGCTGAGTTTCTGTTACTGGATTGTCAGGGGAGTATGGCTGCAGCAGCCACGGTCAGCAGTGTTCTCTCCCTTTCCCAGGCAAGAATGCCATATGGTGTTCTGTGCTGCTTGTTTTTATTATTCTAAAATATTTTTTTAAAGAAGTGTTATTTTTCAACAGATCCATAAGTCAGTTCTTGTTGTACAGTGAGTTGCAACCACCACTGTCAGTTCAATGTGGTGTCTTGAGTTCTTACCACTTGTTTCTGACCTGTGTCCCCAGAGCTCTTCTGGTGGCTTACTGCTGGGTTTGAAGGTGTGTTGAATGTACATGTTTTCTTTTTCTAATTTGTGTGTCTTTAAAACTGATTAAACAGTAGTTTAAAAGAAATGGTGTGTGTTTGCTTATTTTAGACTTTAAATTCATCTGCAGAATGGGGCACTGTCATAAGAATGAACAGTTTTTTTTCTTGAAGGAGTCTTCAATGTAATGATGATGTTCTTAAGAATCATTGGCTCTTTAATTGCCTAAACATTAGTTTTATAAATCTACTGTCACATAAGAGACTTGGGAGGAAATTAAAACCACCCTTAAGTTCGCATTTAGCATTTGTATTCTCTCCTCAGACAGAGAGTGAAGAAGTTACTGACTTTGCCTACCAGGGAGAGTTGGCCTTCCGAGCTCTGTATGGTCTCTTTCCCAGCACTTGCAACTGGACCTGGGTTTTGCTTCTTAGAAGCAGAACACTGTGACCCCTGCAGACATGGTGACTGGAGATTTAGGTGCAGACTCAGGGACTCTGCTGCATGCTGCGGTTGTGGGAAAGATGCCTCGTGTTGACTTTTTGCACTGATGCGCAGCCAGTGGGCAGGAGAGGTAGCCAGTGTTCTTCAAGATGCTGTGTACCTGGATGTCCCTCCAGGCTTGCTCTCATTCCCTTATCTTGGCTAGGGTTTGGGGAATGGGAAGGAGGGGGAGTTGAGAGGCATGGTGCTTTACTGCCCCCTTTCCTTAACAAGGATGCAGACTGGTTGTATTGGCTCAGTCCACTTGTTGCTGCTGCCAAGCGTCAGATTTGTGTGTTCCCCCCACCGATCCTGAGGTAGTGGGGGTCTAATCCATGCTCTTGGCTTGCTAGACCAGCATTCTGTCACTGAGCTGCATCCCCAGCCAGCAGCTTAGATTTTTAGTCATGAAAAATCACATTTCTCCATAATGGTAAAAACCTTATCTTAATGTGTAGCTTTTGTTGTCCAAGTAGGCTTGGCTCTGTGCTTCTTTTTTCCGTGGTCTCCTCTGGACAGTACCAGTGGTATCTTGGTACAAGCTGGCTCGCCTCCAGGAGGGGGTCTGGTCCTAGATCAGACGGACACCCTGGGGCAGGAGCCCTTCATTGGTTGCCATCCATTTGTGGAAGGTGAACAGGAGAGTGACCTTAAATGCTGGCCTGCAATTGGAGCATAGATGTCAGTGTTAACATTTGTTCCTGGGAAAGTCTTCGCCCAGTGCCCAGGGACTGGAAAGTGGAGTTCTTGTTTGTCACCCCATACTCCTTAATTCATGTTGTAAGCTTCAAAGAGATTGTCTTGGATCAAGCCCTTGTGGGAAGGAGGCATCTGTCAACAGCTCATGGAAGCTGCCCACAGTCTCAGCCTCTCAGGCTGCTGGGAAGGGAGTCAGCATGGTAGCTCTGCTCACTCACTCTCCCCAGCATTTCATGAGCCACTTACTGGGGTTGTTTTTGGCCTCTTTCTTGATGAATCTCCTGAGTTTTTGTCTATCACTTGATCTCTGTAGCATTTAACCAGGTCAGCTCTTTTCTTGAGATGCATTCTTGGCTTTTGTGTGATTTCTGCCTTGCTTCTCTCTCTGCCTCTGATTAATCCTTCCCAATCCAGGTTCCTCTAACCAGCTTATACCCTTAACACCTCCCATGTTTTCTGCTCTGCAGAGCCTGCCTCCCACACATCTCCATCAGACTCCACCTTCCTCCAGCCTCTCCCCACTCCAACCTAATGTATGAGTAGTTCCTGCTAAGTATTTGCATGGGCACCTTCAAGCTCAACACATCAGACCAAACTGTCTTCTCATAACACCATTGCCCAAGCTTGAATTCCTCTGGGGTCCCCATCTCAAAAAATTATGACTTGCACCTGGTGCAGTGGCACATGCACATTGCAGGTTCAAAGCCATCCTCAGTAATTTAGTAAGGCCCTAAGCCACTTAATGAGACCCTCTCTCAAAATTTTAAAAAGTACTGGGGATGTGGCTCAGTTGGTTAAACACCCCTGGTATCAAAATAGTAATAAAAACTTTCCCTGGTTAACACAAATCAGAGACTGATTTCCATCCTTGCCTTTGTCAGCTGTGTCCCTGCTGCAGGATGACTGTCTTCCTCACCCTGGCCTCTCAGTTGCTCACTCAGTTACAGCAGCAGCCTCCCGACCCAGCATCTACTCCCCAGGCCTGTTGTCACCCAGCCCATGCTCTGAAAAGCAACCTGGAGGCCTTTTGGAAGTCACAGATCAGATTTTTATTCTCTTGCTTCAAAAATGAAACTTGCTGGGCACAGTGGCACACACCTATAATCCTAGCAGACTGACTGGGAGGCTAACGCAGGAAGTTCAGAGCCAGCCTCAGCAACTTAGACCCAGTCTCAAAAAAAAGGGGGGGGGCGGGTTGGGTATGTGGCTCAGTAGTTAGGCTCCTCTGGGTTCAATCCCCAGTATCAAAGAAGAAAGAAACTGTTCCCTGAATCCTTCATGATAAACTCTTGAGAACAGCATGAAGTCTGAGGTGATCTAGTACCTGCTTATCCTCATGCATCTCTGCCCCAGTTCGGCCCCTCCCCCTACACACAGCTCACCATGTCCTCTATCCACTGAGTCACCCCTGACTTTCCCATTTGCGGTCCCCTTGCTCCTTTTGCTGCCGAGTTCCCCTTCATCAGTATTACTGGGGAAGTGTTTAGTGAGCTCACACCACAGACCACAGGCTATGATGGAGGCAGAGGCATTTAAAGCCATGGTACTCTTCCATCTTCCCCTGAACCTCCCACCGCCAAGTTCTATGCTCATTGTTCCTGTGCATGCCTTAAAGTGGCCACAGGGTGATTATAATGTTAGTAAATGCTAGATGTAGCTGGAAGTTGAAAATCATAACCAAACATGGAGTAATGAATGTAGAACAATGCACTATTTGGTGCTTACTCCACACTATGGTGCCTGCAGCCATGGGACTTCATTTCCACGGGTCTTCATCAGCAGCCATAAGTTGGTTGATATACAGGTACAATTCCCAAGTCTCTGTATTTCATGGTAGAGAGCCAAACAGCCCAAACATTTTAAGTCCTGAGGGCCATGCTTAGGATGGGAGGACCATGTCAACATGTGCTAAGTAATAAACCATTACTCAGCAAATAAATTATTTCTTTGTTTAATAAACTAAATCTCGATACAAATAATTCCAAGTATGTACAATGCAAGAAAGTTGTGAAATTTGATGAATTTTAGAAAACCCACACTATAATTCCCCCCAAAATAAAACAAAAACATAAGACTTAGGGTGTACCATAAACAGATACTTTATGTCCAGACCTTCTGATTAGAAATTATTTTATAGTTGTCCACATCCACACTAACTTGTTCCCTCCATCATCTTCACATTGGCTTGACATGAGTAGTAAAATGCATTCAAGTGAATGAAGCCCCCCAAACCCATGAGTCATTCTATCACAGATGGTTTTCACATTTTGGTGTGTTTCTTTCTGGTCTTTTTCCTATTAGATTGGTAGAGAAGTATTTTGCAAAATAGTTTTTAAACTTCCTGTTGAACCTCCTTTGAGTCTCTCTCTACCTATTTCACCTATCTTACTTGAAAGGACAAGAAGAAAAAGGAAATTCACCAGGTGTGTTGGTGTATGCCTGTAATCCCAGCGACCCATGAGGCTGAGGCAGGAGGATCAGAAGCTCAAGGCCAGTCTCCCCAACTTAACAGCACCTGTCTCAAAATAGAAAGGTCGGGGTATAGCTCAGCACTAGACACTTGCCCAGCTTGTAGCCACGTGTATAGTCCCCAGTATCATAAAAAAAAAAAAAAAAAAGGAAGAAAAGGAAATTATGGACGTGACTAATACGCAGATTAAGGAAAGTCCATGTTAGCCCTACTCTAACCCATAAAAACAAAATAGGGGGCTGGGATGCAGCTCAGTGGCAAAGCATCTGTCTTGCATTCGCAATGCCCTGGGTTCGACCCTCAGTTCCCCACCCCCCAAAAAAAAGAAAAAAAAATAGGTTGTTCAGTTAGTCACATTTATAGACTTTGAAGCAGTGAGAGGGTCGGGACCTGTATGTCTCTTCACTTAGATGATGTTTTCCTGGAAGTAATTTTCTTCATGTGAGTGTAAGGCCATACCCAGATAAAATAAAACAAGTCTTTTATTCAGTCAGAATGTTAGGAATGTTACCCAGAATGTTAGGAAAGTAGACAACAGCACATCAAGATACTTCCCCTATTAAGAGCCAGCTGGGTGACTCCCAGTTTGTTCCTGGAGGAACTGACTAGCACCAAGTAGGGGCTTGACACCATGTCATGTGCGCCTGACAGCTTAGTCCATGTGGACTGGACCTGGAAACCACCGTGTGAGTAGGTGTTCTTGCTGTATCATCAGGTGCCTTTTGGTGGGACTTCCTGTGTGAATAGTTAACCACCTGAACTTGATGCTGCCATAGTGATCGTGTGGGGTTTTCTTATGTCATACTCAACACTCATGTATTTGTTTGCCAAATCGTCCACCACCTGCCTTTCTGCCTTTCTTTCCAGGGATTGAACCCACTTGTGCTTAACCACTGAGCCACATCCCCAGCCCATTTTATTTTTTATTTTGAGACAGAGTCTAAGCTGCTGAGGCTGGCTTTGAACTTGTGATCCTCCTGCCTCAGCCTCCAGAGCTGCTGGGATTACAGGCATGCGCCACCTCGCCTGGCACAACATATTCTTGCTGATTTCAATGTCCTTCTATAAAGACCCATCCAATATGGCCTTTCAGTTCCCTGACCTGTTGTCCTCTGATGGTCTTGTCCCCTTTCCTACATGGGACACAAATAGCATGTTTTAGACCCAACTGTTACCAGTGGTCTCATTTTAGGCATTCCCTTCTGAACCATCTCCTACTTTCCACTTCCCTCCCTCTAGTATACAGCTTCCATTGACCCTTGACACTTTTATTCCATGGATCTTGGCCCGAGTTCTTACCCTGCTGAGATCCCAGTGGGGGATTCTAACCATCTGTGGCACATGCCTTCAACTCCTTTTTTCCTGTTTCCCTTTTCAGATTCATCCAGCAAAGCCAAACAAGTCCTTTTAAGTGGCTTCCTCCACCACAACTGCCCCTGGGCACCTGATGGTTCTGCTGACTAGTTTGACCTTGGCAATGTCCAGCAAGGTCAGGCAGTTCTCCACCTCACTCACTCTGCCTTCCCTAATAAGACTTTCCTCCATATATGCATAGATGGACACAAGACCTTCATTTATGTTTATGTAGTGCTGACGATTGAACCCAGTGCCTCGCATGCGCCAGGCAAGTGCTCTGTCACTGAGCCACAACCCCAGCCCCTTAGAAGACTTTTTAGTGCCTCCTCTGCCCGTCCCAACTCCAGCATGTCCTCCCCATTTTCAGTTGCAGCAGAGTAACTTTTTTCATTTCAATGAGTAGAACCTCTGCACACTCCCATACCATCCACATCTTCCGACCTGCAAGTGTCCCCACACCTAATTTTGTCCCTTTCATTACTGGTGATTATCTGAAGAGCAAAATCTGGTTTCAGGGGGAATCTAAAATTGATGAGATTCTAGAAAATAAGGGTGACAACATTATTTAAAAAAGCATTTGCTTTTTTATATTTAAGGTAGAAAAAGAAATAAGTTTTTAAAATCTGAGCAATACTATAAATAAAATCTAGAAATTTTTTGACTTATATTTTTAGATTGTTATTATCTATGATCTGATATTTTAAATAGTTATTTGGTTGACTTTTTTCCTTAAATGTTTTAGACATATACTTTGCATTTTAAAATGCTTGATTTTGTAATTAGACACATAATTCAGACTTTCCACTAGCATGCTTGATTGAAGTTTGTCTTTTAGTATTGATTATTAGGATGCATAAAATATTCACCTTTGCATATAGATATACTCTATATATCTAATACTAAAAATCACATGAATTCTATAAGATTCATCAAAAAAAAAGTGTGGGGGATTGTAAATATACTGAATCATTGAAGAAATATAAATATATTCAACGAAAGTTTAATTTTAGAACAGTTTTAGATTTTCAGAAAAGCTTTTCAAGGCTGGGCATGGTGGTGCACGCCTATAATCCCAACAACTCCGAAGGTTGAGGCAGGAGGATTTCGAGTTCAAAACTAGCTTCAGCAACTTAGCAAGATCCTGTCTCTTTTTAAAAGAGTAGGGATGTAGCTCAGTGGTTAAGTGCCTCTGGGTTCAATCCTCAGTATCAGAAAGGAAAAGGGTGAGGGGGAAGCTTGTCAGGATAGTATAGTGTCCCACTCATGCAACATTTTCCCAGTAAATATTTGTCAAATGAGAGAGTCCTACAGTGGCTCACTCATCCATCCAAGGGGTGTTTGATGCCGGGTGTGGTGGCACCCACTGGTAATCCCAGCTACTCAGGAGGCTGAGGCCTAAGGAGCACAAATCCAAGGCCAGCCTCAATAACTTTGTGAGACCTGTCTCAAAATGAAAGGGCTGGGATGTAGCTCAGTGGTAGAGTATACCCTGGTTCAATCCTCAATACACCCGCCACCCCCAACCCCACACAAAAGTGGTATTTGGCACATAATAGGCTCATTGATTTGCATGAGTAAAATGAATGAATGAGTGAATGGAAGCTCATCCATAACCCACAGTCTGTTAATGATATCTTATAGCTTCCCCATTATTTTCCCATAGTAGCAGTCTCTCCTACTATGCCTCCAGGAAGTTCTGTTACCAAAATTTTATGCTAAGTATATATTGCTCCAGGCTTAGTTCTAGTAGGTAAGTAGAGAGAATGCCAGAAAACTTTCTGACATTAATGGGAGGCACCAAGAACTAACCTCCAAGGAGGCCAAATAGCAGAAATTCACGGGCCTAGAAGGATAATATTGGAGGACTTATTCTACAAAATATTAGGACTAATTATAAAACTAGAGTGATTTATACCATGCTATATTGATTCAAAGATGCCCAGGTGCTGGGGCTGTAGCTCACCGGGAAAGGACTGATGTAGACTGTAATCTCAGGGACTGGGGAGGCTGAGGCGGGAGGATTGCAAGTTTGAGCCCATCCAGGGCAATTTAGCAAGACACTGTCTCAAAATTAAAAAGGTCTGGCGATGCAGCTCAGTGGTAGAGCACGGAGGATTTGATCCCCAGTGTAGGGAAAGAGAGAAAACACAAACCCAAAGAAGCACGTGAAGGGCAATTTGGAAGTAAAGAAAAGATTTAATACTTCAAGAGAAGCAAATGGAAAAGCAACTTTCTCTAGGTTAAACTTTGATTTTAGAGAAAGATACAGGGGAAGAAAGTATAGAGAGAAGTAGAATAATTAATAACATAAGAAGTTGGGACTGGGGTTGTAGTTTAGTTGTAGAGAGATTGCCTAGCACGTGTGAGGCACTGAGTTCCTTCCTCAGCACCACATAAAAATAAATAAAGGTGTTGTATTCATCTCAACTAAAAATTTTTTTTAAAAAAGTTATTGAATCTAATGCTGCCAAATAATATGCTGGCCTAAATTTTTAATATGTCTTTAGCAAGGAAAAATTGCTGATTTAAGATATGATAAAATGAAACTGAATTTTAGATGAAGATACAGCATAGATAAATTTTCAAAATATACCAACTAGCAGATCTGAATTTTACATTCATTCTATCTATCTATCTATCTATCTATCTATCTATATCTTGCACTGGAGATTGAACCCAGGAATGCTGTACCACTGAGCTACATCCCCAGTCCATTTAAAAACTACTTTTTATTTTGAGACATCTGAGTTGCCCAAGCTGTCCTAGAACTTGGGATCCTTCTGCCTCAACCTTTAGAAAAAGGTTAGAAAAGCTGGGATTATAGGCATGCACCAACACAACTGAAATTCTCACAGATACACACACACACACACACACACACACACCATAGTAAAATTCAACATTAACATGTCTCCTAGAAGTGAAGGGGCTAAAAATATTAACCAGTGAATCTAATACAATATTAACTACCTCTTCTCTTTGTATTCCAGCTATTTTTTTCCTTTTATGGAAATCTGTGCTTGTGAATGAAATTTGGCTTTGGAGACTAATGGAATTGCACATTTTGCTTGGATGAGATAGGAAGACCCTGTAAATGAGTAGTGATTCCAGTTTTCGAGAAGGGAAGGAAGAGGGAGTGGGGTGGGTGGCTCAGGGGTAGATCACTCGCCTAGCACCAGCAGGGTGCTGGGTTTGATCCTCAGGACCACATAAAAATAAAGGTATAGTGTCCAACTACAACCAAAAAAAAATGTTTAAAAAAAAAAAAAAGAAGGGGCTGGGGATGTGGCTCAAGCGGTAGCGCGCTCGCCTGGCATGCGTGCGGCCCGGGTTGGATCCTCAGCACCACATACAAAGATGTTGTGTCCACCGAGAACTAAAAAATAAATATTAAAATTCTCTCTCTCTCTCTCTCTCTCTCTCTCCTCTTAAAAAAAAAAAAAAAAAAAGAAGGGAAGGAAGGATCCCTACACTGGGGATCAAATCCTCCGTGCTCTACCACTGAGCTGCATCACCAGCCCTTTTTAATTTTGAGACAGTGTCTTGCTAAATTGCCCTGGATGGGCTCAAACTTGCAATCCTCCCACCTCAGAAGGGAAGGAAGGATCCCAAGTTCTAGGACAGCTTGGGCAATTCAGTGAGATGTGGTCTCAAATAAAAAGTATTTTTTAAATGGACTTTTGCTAAGTTGATATTGCCCTAAAAATACTTTAGATAGGGCTGGGGTTGTGGCTCTGTGATAGAGCACTCGCCTTGCATGTGTCAAGCCCTGGGTTTGATCCTCAGCAACACATAAAATAAGTAAATAAAATACAGATACTGCAAAAAAAAATTATTTTAAATATAAGCCTTTAAACCAATGGTGTTGGATGTCAATCCCGAGTGGTTCCTACCACCACAATGCCCATTTACATCTCTTGGTACACATAATTCCCCTAATCAGGCTTGTCTCTTTTTTGGAAGACATTGGTCAAACCCACCAACCTCCAGAGACCTTTCACTCAACCTTTCTTTCACTCTTCTGAACTACCACTTACTTCCTCCACCCAGCTTTGGTATTGGGGATTGAAACCAGGGGTGCTTTACCACTGAGCCACATTCATAGCTCCTTTTATTTTTTATTTAAAACAGGGTCTCGCTTAGTTGCTTAGGGCCTTGGTAAGTTGCTGAGGCTGGCCTCAAACATGCAATCCTGCCTCCTGAGTTGCTAGGATTACAGATGTGCAATCTTCATGTCTGCCCTGAACCAGCACTTCTTTGGCTCTTAACCTATCTCGTACTGATAACATTCCCCACTAGCATATCACCTGTCTCCCTAATTAGGTTGTATTCTCATAATACAAGCTCTGAATTTTTAATTTCTATCAGTGAGACAGAATTTGGTGATGACAAAAGGTTGAGTGTGTCACACCTGTGGCCAGTCAGTGGGCTGGCAGCATGAACGGGTCTGCTCTGCTTGCTGAGCTTGCGATGGGCTGAAACCCCAGGTCTTTTTCACCTGAGCTTAGTTATAACTCTTTCCCATCCAATTTTAACCATAGTGCAATGTGAGGTTTTGCATTGGCCCTTCCTGTGTTGCATCTCAGGTCTGCCCTTAACTGTCTTCTTGTGTGTTCCTTTTCTTTCTGGGACCATCCCAGAGTTGAAGAAACTTCCTTTTACATGTTTTTTTTTTTTTTTTTTTTTAATGTGGAAGGAATATGCTGATCAAATAGGCCAGAGAGGAGAGCATCCCCATCACTCTCTCCTTTCAAACAGTGTTAAAATGAGTTTGATCAATAATGTTTTTTTTTCAAATTTCTATTTAAAAAGTCAGAGGACTTGGGTTGGGGTTGTGGCTCAGTGGTAGGGTGCTCACCTAGCATGTTTGAGGCACTGGGTTCAATCCTCAGTACCATATAAAAATTAAAAAAAATAAGGGTATTGTGTCCACCTGCAACTAAAAAACAACAACAAAAAAAAAAAAAAAAAAAAAAGAACTCAGTGGTGAGAACAGGGGAATTATCTCCAAATTTCTATATATTTTTCAAATTCTTTATGATGAGTACATACTTTTATAATCAGAACAATTTTTAAAGTGATGTGGTATGCAAAAATATTGAAATTTTTACAGAAAATATGACAGTGAAATTGAAGCCATATAAAAATGCTGGACTACTGAAATCACCATCCCAATTGCTGATCCTGTGGAAAAAGATGAAAGGGTGATTAAATTACAGTTTTGATGGAGAGAGTGGTGACGAATGGAAAAATAACTCCTATTTTTCCTTCTACACAAAACCACATGACAAGTAGAAAAGTCAGACTCTCAGAGTGAGTCTGCTGGAGTAAAAGCTTGGGGATGCCTTTGCCAGAAAGTTTTAGGCAAGCTACATAAAACACAAAAGACTAAATAACATGGAGAGAGGCTTGTCTTTGAAATAAAACTCAGGACAAAGCATTTGGTTACATTGTGTAACAGTTCTGCCTTTGCAAGTTAGGGCCAGTAAATAGGAAAGGAATCAGCAGCATTTGACCTCAGGAAATATTTATTATCAAAATAGAGATAATTTATTCAATGTAACCATATTCAAGGCAAGAGAATGCAGTAGAGTAGGATTACAGTCAACCTTCATTTTTCCTAGGGATGGCTTCTGCAAATGCCCTATGTCTCCTTGCTTCCTGTCCCTGGATGGCATTTTGAGTAGATCTCATAATTTTCATGTTACCTTTAGATCATAAAATGTTATCTAGTAATTTTTCATCATCAAAACCCCTCATTTTAGTATTGAAGTACGTGGCTCATATAATAATAATAAAAAAATGTGAACTTAGAATTTCTCCCCTCCCCAGGCCTGCAGTGGGGCCTGGGCTAGTTGACAAAGTTGTCCTCTGTTATGGTGACTGTCCTCACCCACCAGCCCAGGCATGATATCAGCCCACACCATTAAAGTGTGGGCTGATATCAAGACTGTTTCTCATTGCTTTTTCCCAGGCTGGCACTTGACCTGCTCTCAGAAACATCCCCACAGGAGACCAGCTTACAGGGGTTTTCATTTGGTGGAGAAGGAGTAAGTCCAGGTAGCAGGCGCCAGCCTCTGGGGCCGAGATGGGAATTGGCAAAGATCTTCACTGAGAAGGCCCGGCTTAGTTCAGCACTGCTGGGCTGCCTGGGCTGGAGAGCCCGACTCCCCTTCTGCCTCCGTACTTACAGCTGCATTCCAGAGGCCTGAAGGAAGGTTCTTTGCTTGTGTGGGTTCCTCCCCACCAGGGTAGCTCACTGCTGGTGGGCAGAGTTTGGCCTACTTACCAGTCTGGACCTGCCTAAAGCCCTTCTCCCAGGCTTGCTGTGGAATGGCAGTTTCTATAACCAAGCAGTACTGCTGGAATTAACAGAAATTCTGGGGGCACCTGGGCTGGGGGTGCATGCCTGCAATCCCAGCTCCATGGGAAGCTGAGGTAGGACAATTGCAAGTGTAAAGCCAGCCTGGGAAACTTTGTGAGACCCTGTCTCAAAGTAATTTAAAAAATAAAAAAGTAAAAAGCTTGGGGATAGGGGTTGGGGCTATGGCTCAGTGGTAGAGTGCTTCCCTAGATGCATGAAGCACTGGATTTGATCCCCAGCCCCACATAAAAATAAACAAATAAAATAAAGGTATTGTGTCCATCTTCAACTAAATAATAATAATATTAATAATAGCTTGGGATATTGTTCAGTGACAGAGCATTCCTGGGTTCAATCCCAGTACCACAAATAAATAAATAAATGTAAATTTAAAAATTCACATTTCTTTCCTTGCCCCAACAAGTGCAGAGTCTTGATTTTTAAAAAGCTCCACAGAAGGCACAGTGGTGGCTCATGCTTGTAATCCCAATGACTTGGGAAGCTGAGACAAGAGAATTGCACGTTCAAAGCCAGACTCAGCAACTTAGTGAAGCTCTGTCTCAAAAATAAAAAGGACTGGGAATGTGGCCAGCCCTTGTGTTAAATGCCCCTGGGTTCATGCTCTGGTACAAAAAAAAAAAAAAAAAAAAAAAAAAAAAAATCCACAGATGATTCTGATTGATATTCCACCAATGTGTCGACCTGGCCACTCATGAGAAAAGCCAAAAAGGAGTGTGGCTTCCTCAGAAGCTGGTGTGACCCTCCTGAAACAATAAGAGAATACTCCAACAGCATATAATAAAGAGCTAAAATGTATAGCTTCTTCTATGGTGGCTTGCTGAGGTCAGACACCATTCTAAACTAGGTGAGGGGAGTTGATGGCGCCCTGGAATCTAAGGATGGAGCAACCTCAGAGTGGGGGTGACCCACAGAGAGTCTTGCAAACAAAGTACCATTGGGAACTAACTTTAAAGAAGTGGAAAGCTACAAGAGCTTTAAAGGAAGTGACCTAGCAAGCTCTTGGAGAAATAGTGAGTAATGCCACCATGAACACAGGAGAGAATTTGGGGATAGGGTAGTCCTGGAGTGTGTGTTGCTTTGGGCACCTTTAAATATATCAGAGAGGATGAATGTTCCTAGTCAGGGGTGATCCGATTAGATAATATGGGAGCCAGTATGTAAAATGACCTCAAACTTTCTGTCTTCTTTGTTGGGTAGGGAGCCAGGTCACCTGAGACTAGCCACACCAGAGACAGATCACTCTGGGTGGGGAAGGTTGAAGCCAGAGTTAGACAGGCAGTAGATAGGTAAATCAAGTCAGGTCCGTCAAGGAGGCCAATTTTGAGTGAGTCTGGGAAGTCAGAGACTGTCCCTGAGGGATCTTATCAAGAACCTGCCCCTGCTCCAACCTGTTGCCAAGGTAACCTGTCCCAGGAATTTTCCCTCTCTACAGCTTAATGTGTCCTTGTCTACTCCATCCTGCCCTTCCCCCTTCAGCCCACCTATTTCCCACCTTTTGGCCATCCCTGGGCCTAAAGGAAAGAGATAAGGAGGAAAAGCAGGAGAACAAAGGAATCCTAGGACAGATAAAAAGGGCAGAACACCTCGCTTCTTGGGGTACCATGATACCAGCTAGGGCCCCCTTCTCCCTCGCTGGAGAAGTCTATGTCATCCCTTTTTCAATAAACCCTGCTTCATATGCTTGCCTCGGGGTACTTCTCTAATGTTCAAACTTCGACACACGGAGAAGCAGGACTTGCCACTGATAACGGGCAGTATCAAGGTGATGAGTTCAGCTTGTTCACAAGGTTAAGGAGGTGGAGTCTGAGAAGGAGCAGCCAGAAGAATGGGAGGAAAACTAGGAGAATTAGTAAATACAACGAAGGGAATATTTGTAGAAGGGAGTCGCATCCAGTTTTCCATGGATGGAAAGCTGTCCATCACATTTGGTCTCTGGACAGTCACAAGTACCTTTTGCAGACTCCCGAGCAACAGAAAATGGAAGGGAGGATGGGGGCGGGAGCTGCAGGGCCAGGAGGATGGAGGAGGCGGGGGTTGGGGTGGGGGCAAGGAGGCTGTGTGCCTCTGGCAGATCCGCAGAACAGAGATCTGCCTTCTGGACTCGGGAGGAATAGAGCGGGTCTCCATTTGCATTGTCATTGGAAGTTTAATCGTTTATTTTTCTGAATAATCTTGACTAAAAGGGAAGATAGGGCTTATAAATTAACTATAATAGGAAGAGAAACATTTACAGTGAAAAAATGTGGCTTGGGCAGTTGTCAAAAGTACGCCCATTTGGAGACCAGAGAGCCAGCGCCGAGGGCAGTCACCTCGCGCTCGGCCGCGCCGGCCCCTCCAGCCCCGCCTCCGCCGGGCTCCTCCCGCCACGCCCCGGGGGCGTGACCACCCAAGGCTCCGCCCGGGTTCCAGCCACGTGATCTGTCAGTTCAGGGGCAGACGGAAAATGGCCGCCGGGTGTGGTGAGGGCGACGCGTCTAAAGCCGCAGTCTTTTTCTCCTTCGTCCTCTGACACCGCCGGCGGCCCAGCGGACGGGTTCTTCCGAGCTGAGGGCGCAGTTCTCAGGCCACGTTGTGAGACGGTCAGTGTGGGCCGTCTCGGGGCCAGCGCGGTGGAGGGGTGCGCAGGCCGCAGGGAAGGGGCGAGCCGCTCGGGGAGGGCGGTGTCCGGGCCGCGGGGAAGGGGCGAGCCGAGCGGGGAGGGCGGTGTCCAGGCCGCGGGGAAGGGGCGAGCCGTGCGGGGAGGCCGGTGTCCAGGCCGCGGGGAAGGGGCTAGCCGCTCGGGGAGGGCGGTGTCCAGGCCGCGGGGAAGGGGCGAGCCGCGCGGGAAGGGGAGGGGGCAAGGTGCTGGGCGAGCGAGGCTGGGCAGGGCGCTTCGGTGCGGCTTTCAGGGCGAGTGACCGCTGGCTGGACGCGGGAAAGGTCTCCGGACTGGGTGGGTCAGTCTTCCAGGGTGCGGAGGTGAAAGGTGTTAGGAAAACGGTTCTGCGGAGCAGATGCTAGCTTACCCACTCCCTCGAGGATTCCTGTAGCAGGTGCAGCTAAGGAAGACGGTCTAGGTTTCTTTTCCTAGGATTCCTTTGCGAGGTGGTGTTATTTTCTCCTCTGCTTTATTCCGGGCTCCATTGCTCCATTGTCTTGTGCAGGCTTTTAAACGCCTCGCAAACTACCAGCAAGCCATTGATTATCAGGCGTCCAAGATTTGTCAGCCAGCGATTTTGGGGTTTTTATTCTTTGAGGTTGTTTTGACATATAGAAAAGATTTAATAAAATTAAAAGTATTTATTAATAACTGTGGAGCCATCTCTGCTCCCTAGAGGGATTGTTAAAATGCAGCTCTCTTAGCCTTTCAGAGATTATTATTCATTTGACGTGGGGTGTGGCTCAAGAGTCACCTCTTGGGGAGATTCTAGTAGATAAGTCCCTGCCCACATTTTGGCAACACTGAGAACCAGACATCTGTAGGTTATTTGGAGTGAAGTCTCGGTTGATAGACTGCTGCGTCAAAGTGTATTCTTTGTTCTCTATCTTTGCCAGAGTGGGCTACTTAATCAGAATTATTTTGGGGTGCTTGTTTAAATATTAGTTTCTGGGCCTACCACTGACCTACTAAATGGGATTCTGTGGGGAAGGAGACAGTGAATAGTATTTGACAAGCTTCACAGATAATTTTAGTGCACACCAGTTTGAGAATCCTTTTCTACACACTGTGTGATTGATTTCTAAGTCTGTTTTTTCCAAACACTGGATGGATTTTTTCAACCCAACCTTTTTAGAGCTGTTCACCTTTAGCACCACACAGCTTCCTTCATCAAGCTGGGGAGGTAGAGAGGAAGCCAGCATAACCATGCAGAGGTAGGTCTCCTCTTTTTCCTGGCTGCTCTTTTTTCATTAAGAGCAAAACCAACCTCTAGTCATGCGCATGTGCCATCTAGTCATCTCTGACCCTTTCTTTTCTTCTCCAGCCATATGCTTTCTTTTACTTATTTTTTTCATTCAGAATATCTCTTCTATATATTTTGGTGGATCAAAGAGGTCAAATATTGGGGATTTTATATTGATCAAGCTAATATCTTCTCCATTCCCACTGCCCAATCCTTCTGCTGTGGCCTATTTTGGTGGATCCCTGACTGGTCCTAGAGTTCTATTTTTTTTTGTGTGTGTGTGTGTGTGTTTTTCTAGTCTGAGCTGCTAGGAGGTTTAATTTTTATAGGATTGCATATGAGTGTGTCATTCTTCTCTTTGTGCTTTTGCTCAAGAACTGTCAGATTGTCTACTCATAAGCTACTGTAGTAGAGGTATATAGAAGGCAAGGAACAGAAACCTCGGGGAAATTGAGACATTCAAGACCATGTGGGAAGTCAGGATCCCAGGCAATTTAATCTTCTGCATCTTTCTTGGGGGCCACATTTGTTCTCTTACTAAGGAGAAGTTCGTTTGATTATTCATAGCTGTTGAGTTCTCTCTCTGCTGATTGGCACAAAATTGCCTTTTAAAAAATATTTTTATTAGTTGTCGACGGACCTTTATTTATTTTTTTATTTATTTATACAAGTGCTGAGAATTGAACCCAGTACCTCACACATGCTAGGCAAGGGCTCTATCACAACCCCAGCCCCAAGTTGCATTCTTCTTCTTCTTTTCTTTGGGGGGGGTGGGGAGGGGGTGCCAGGGGTTGAACTCAGGGGCACTTGACCACTGAGCCACATCCCCACCCCTATTTTGTATTTTATTTAGAGACAGAGTCTCACTGAGTTGCTTAGTGCCTTGCTTTTGTTGTTGATGGCTTCCAGATCCTCCTGCCTCAGCCTCCTAAACCGCTGGGATTACAGGTGTGTGCCAGCCACCGTGCCTGGCCCCAAATGCATTATTTTATACATGGTCCCTAATAACTGGCATAGTTTTGAATTCCAATTCTACGTTGGCCCAACTTATCTTTTTGAACATCACTTGTAGTGATTGTATACCCATCCCTGGTTGTGGCTGAAGGTAGCTGTTGAGGATAGCAAGGGATGTGGGAGGGCAAAGAAGATACATCTTTAGTATACCTCTGCAGTTACTCAGTTTGATAATTCTCTATTAAGTTTCTGTTTGTTCTAGACCTGTAATAGGTTCTAGGGTTAGACAGCCTTTTATCATTGAAGAGATGACAGATCTAACCCACCTCAACTTTCTGGCGTTGGCTCTCACTTCACACTTATACATCCCAGTCCTATCATTCATCATATCCTGGGCAGACAGCACATAACCACTCATCTACACCCTCGATTTCTGTTTTCAGCCTTTTCCCTTTGCTTGGCGTGCCCTTTGTTCATTTCCCACCTAGTGGACCTGCTGGTTCTTCAGGTATCTACACAGAATCATGATGCTTCCATGATTCCCAGCTGGAGCAGAAATTTCTCAGAACTCTCAGAGCACTGTTTTACTTTGAATTACAGCTTGGGTTTATCTAGTTTCTCTACCACTTGCTATTTGTATCATGTTAGGCACAGTACTTATTTTGCAAACCTTTTTTTGTCATCTGTAAAATGAAAAACTAAAGTGATGCTGTTTTCCTGAAGATGTCTTAGGGTGTACTGTAACCTTATTGAGGGAACGATTGCAATCTACTGCAGGCTAGCATGGTCTTGAACATAATGCTGCCCAATAATACTTGTAAAACAGATAAGACTGCCCTCTGGGCTTTCTTTGATCACCTAAGGTCTGTTGACCCTATTGTATGTTTCAGGCAATGTGTCAGGCACTGAGCAAATGTTGGAGGAGGAGGAGGAGGCCCTCACCTTGCTCTGGAGGGGTAGGACCTTGACAGGAAAGTCTCACTGTGGAATTGACTTTGAAATTGAAAGTTGAAGACTGTATAGAGATTAGTTGGGCCCAAGTCAGGTGCTAGTGAAGGTAAAGGGGAGAATGACTTGAAACTGATGGGATTTCTGGGAATGACAAGAGGAGTATGAATGTGGGCTTGAGGTTTTTTTATTTTTTTAGTTGTCAGTGGATCTTTATTTTATTTATTGATATGCGGTACTGAGAATTGAACCCAGTGCCTCACACATGCTAGGCAAGCTCCACCACTGAGTCCCAGCCCCAGCCCCAAGGGTTTTTATTCTAAGATAGCTAAGAATAGAGCTTGCTTCAAGTGGGAGAAAGTGGGACTGACCAGAAGTGAAGCCTCTGAGGGAAGGATAGGGAGATTTGACCTTTGAGAACATAATCTGATTTACTGGGTACACTTGGAAGCAAACCTGCTTCACTTATTGTTAGAAGTCTGGATGATGGGAGTCATTTTGTTGCCTACAGTTTTGACAAACTCTTTTCTCCTATTAAACATAAATGTATTTATGTGATTTGATCAAATTCAGTTCAGCATCCATATATCAGTTAATATGTGCAAGGAAGTGTTTAAGGTGCTTCTGAACTTGTGAAGTTCCTACTATCAGGAAACTTATAATAATATGGAAGGAAAGAATGGAGGAATGCAGAGATTACCAGATTTCAAAGCTTATAATGTTGATGGTCCGCAAAGCCTCCTATATTATTTTTTCCCTCAAAGTACACAAAGGAGAGAATGATGTCATGAGTGTTCATGACACTCTTAACAACTACGAATGTTTTGCCAACTTTATTTCCAGGAATTGTTCTCTTCCCGTTACCCTTCCCTGTGCCCTCCTTCTTTAAAGAGACTTGACCCTTCATAGGCAGGAATAATGTCTTATCCAGCTTGTCAGTCAGAATCCATAACATAGGGTCTTGCAGATTTTAGGCTGCCAATGGACTGTTGATAGAACTTCACAAGTTCAGAAGCACCTGAACTGTGTGAGTTGTATACATTTTCACATAATTATATGTCAAAATAGGTCATTTTTCCATAAGAGATTAGTTCAAAGGACATCCTTTGGGGAGTTATGGCAAAGCAAATTCAATATAAAAGATTTAAAAAGGTGTTTTATTAATACTTTTGTGTAATCTTAGTTTAAAGCAAGGATAAAAGTGATAACCTTTTTTAGTGGTGATGGGGTTCAAACTCAGGGCCTTGTGTGTGCTGATCAAGTGCTGTACCTCTGAAGTACACCCCCCAGCCTGGAAATAACCTTTTAAAAAATGTTTTAAGGGGCTGAGATTGTGGCTCAGCGGTAGAGAGCTCGCCTAGCATGGGCAGGGCCCTATGTTCGTTCCTCAGCACCACATAAAAATAAATTAATGGAATAAAGGTATTGTGTCCAACTACAACTAAAAAAATAAATATTTTTTTAAAAAATGTTTTAAGTATCCAAAGGTGATGCACAGTCTATATAACTGACTGGAGGAGAAAAAAATTATAAAAATAAAGATAAAGACTCAATTGTGAGTGAAAACAGTGCTCAGTGGGTGAACCAACTCCAATGGAGTGGCTCTAACAAACAGCGTGAGAGTCTGTGTATGTATTTGTTTTTTTAAAAAATATTTTTGGGGGAGTACCAGGGGTTGAACTCAGGGGTACTTGACCATTGAACCACATCCCAGCCCTATTTTTTAATTTAGAGACAGGGTATTGCTGAGTTGCTTAGCAGCTTGCTTTTGTCGAGGCTGGCTCTGAACTTGTGATCCTCTTACCTCAGCCTCCTCAGCTGCAGGGATCACAAGCATGTGCCAGCACACCCTGTTTGTGTGTTTATTTATATAGGTATGAATGCACGGAATTCTCCCTGTCAACAGGAGTCACCTTGCAAATGGTTTTCCTCTAGGCACTCTCACACTGAAGGGTTCCTAGAAGCTTCGTCTCACTATCCATGCTTATATAGTTTAAAGCCGTGATTTATTTACTGCTCACGACAGTAGATGGCTCTTGCTTCAGGGTACCAAGTTGAAGAGAGCAGGACTGGTGAGAGGGGCATGAACTAGGTGAGAGATGTGTTTTAGACATTTTTAGGATGGATGCCTAGATGCTGATGGTTTCCTCTTTTCTAGAAACAGTGTCAGTACTGTATGAGCTCATAACTCCCTCCCGACCTTGTGTCTATTGTTGTTTGGTCTTGGGCTGGCAACTAACTCAGTCTGGGTTCTCAGGCCTTCCTACCCCCTTAAAAAAAAATCTTATTTTTTTGAGATGGCATCTCATTGTGTTGACCAGGATGGCCTTGAACTCCTGGGCTCAAGTGATCCTTTTGCCTCAGCTTCCTAAGTAGCTGGGATTACAGGTGTGTACTATTACACCTGGCAGTCAGACCTTTATTCCTAAGACTTTGGGTCTGGTAACAAAGCATAACTGCTTTCTCTAGTGTTAGAAGCTGTTTGATTTGAGGCTAAATAGCTGTGAGAAGCCATGTTCCCATTAATGGAGAAGTTGGTCTAGGATGAAAATAGACGAAACCAATAAAGACGAGAAGGCCACTGGCACTCAGGTCCAGTAACTCGTACCTTTTCCATTGTCTGGTTGTGGGAAGTAAACTAGTATCCCTGAAGTACATTTATCTGTTTTGGTTTAAACTAGATTACTTTTCCCCTTGCATCCATAGGAGTCCAATGAGGGTAGATGATAAAGCCCTAAATGGAGGCACTGAGAGTGGGACTGCCTCATCTCCTTACTTAGGAGGTAAACTAGATAGAGAATGGTAGCTGTGCAGCTGTGAAGAGACAGATGGTTGCTTTGGTAGGGGGTTTATGAGGGTGGAGTTGTAAATGGAAGGAGCTAACTGAGCAGAAACAGACCCAGAATGGGGTGAGGGCAACTCCCGGTTTTGAGATAGCAGTGTTTATGGTACAAAGTATGGGTTAAGGGTTGTTTATTTGCACTTGAATGTCCAGTTGAATATAATGAAGTTCCCATTCCGTTGAAACTTACATTCTAGTGGAGGTGGACAGATAGTAAACAGATGGTGGAAAGTGATGGAGAATAATAAAGCAGGACAAGGGGGTGGGAGTGCAGGGCCATGGTGGAGCAGTGGAAGGTTATTTCTCCTATATCCCACATCACATTGTGTTTTCTGATCTTATGAGATGAGGGGCAAGCCTTGTGCATGTCTTGTAGAAAAAGAGTTTAGGCAGACAGAAGTATAGTGCAGAGACCTGGGGGACAGTGCTTGGATGTCATGCAGTGAAGTGACCAAGAGAATGTGAGAGGAGATGAGATCAGCAGTATTAGAGAGATAAGAGGTTGTGCCACCTAGAGTCCTCTGCCAGATGAAAATGATCTTTGAGTGCTTTGAGAAGCCATTGAGGATGCCCTCTTGATTCAGTGCTGCCCCCAGTGTGGTTCTTTAGTTGGCAGTGATAGCATTACCTGGGAGTTAAAGATGCAGATTCAAGGACCAGAACTGTGGGGTCAGGACCTCTGAGGATGCAGCCCAGAAATCTGTGCTCTAAGCTTTCCAGATGATTCGGATACATGTTTAAGGTTTTTAAAATTTTTGGTTGATAAATACTAATTGTGTGTGTGTGTGTGTGTGTGTGTGTGTGAGAGAGAGAGAGAGAGAGAGAGAGAGAGGGCCGGGGGAAGAAAGATACAGTGTGATATTTCCATGCATATTTATACATTGTGGAGTGATCACATCAGGCTCACATTCTTATCATTACTTTGGGGTGAGAACATTTAAAATTCACTCTTCTAGCAATTTTGAAATACACGTTATTATTAACTACAATCCCCATGCTATGCAATAGATTAATGACACTTCTTTCTCCTATCTAACTAGCCCTTTGCATTCTTGGACCAACAGCTCCTTTTCCTGACCACCCCCACATTCCTTCAGCCTTTAGTAGCTCTGGTCCAGCTTATGTTCTCAGACAATCACTGTAAGTAAGTTGTGGTGGATAGTGGGAAGGGCAGGCAGAGCAGAAGCAAGGGAAGGAAGCTGTGCTTGTTCAGCTGAGGTCAGGGTGGTTGTCCAGTGTGGTAGTGATGGAGGTAGTGTGGTAGTGTGATAATCAAATGTGAAATATTTGCTCTACCTATAAAACATGTAGGTAATATATTGAATGTAGGGTATAAGAGGAAGAGAAGTCATGTACAATTCAAAGATTTTTGGCCTTGGAAGAATGGAACTGGAGCTGCCATGTACTGAGATACAGACAATAAGAGGAGCAGTGAATCATGTCTTTGTATTTGAGTTGATGGTGAGGGTTTGGGGGATGTATCTGGAATTTGAGGTTTGAATGATTAAGTTTGAGAAAAGTGTGAGTCTTGGGAAAAGACATCATGACAGCATTTTAATTGCTCAGCTATGGGGCCTTGTTTTTCTTCTTGCCACTTGGTTAAGACTGATAATATTTTCATAAGAACTTAGTTTTTTCCCTTACCACAAATTATACATCTTTTGTCTAATTTACTTCTAACAGGTATTGAAATAAAGATAACTACAGCTTTCTGTGAAAATGTCAGTTCTGATATCACAGAGTGTAATAAATTATGTGGAAGAAGAAAACATTCCTGCTTTGAAAGCTCTTCTTGAAAAATGCAAAGATGTAGATGAGAGAAATGAGGTAAGGCCACATTTCTATAATTAAGTTCTTTGTTTTTGTTTTTTATTTTTGTTACTGGATATTGAACCCAGGGGTACTTAACCACTGAGCCTCATCATAATCCCTCTTATTTTTTATTTTCGGACAGAATCTCGCTAGATTACTTGGGACCTCACTAAGTTTCTAAGGCTGGCTTTGAACTTTCAGTCCTTCTGCCTCAGACTTCCAGGTCTCTGGGGTTACAGACATGTGCTACCATGCCCTCCTTACAATTAAATTCTTTCAGAGATAATTTCCTGGCTAACCCGCAGGCACTATGCTCAGGATAGAAGTGAGTAGGAATAGCAGTTCTCAGCCATGTCTTATTGGACTTATGATGTGACATTATTGTTGAAAATACTCGATGTAGTCCATGTTTTTGGACTACATTTTAACTTATATAAATGAATTAATGAATGAAGGTTGATGATTGATTGATTTTACCCTGATGTAATAATCAATATTCAGGAAGTTTGATTCTTTGAAAATTAAAGTGTTTCTAGGAAGCTTTAGAGAGCATATAGACCTGCTCTTCCTACAAGTAGACTAAACAGACAAAAATTAGGAATTTAAAAATATTTTCTTCAATGGAGTCCTAACTCTTGTCCTTAATTTTTCATTCTACACACTGGGGAATTTTAAGTGCAATGTCTTTAAAAGAGAGTTAAATAAGTTATGTGTTATTGTTTAATTAATTCATAAACATTAACAAATTAGATATTTCTGTTTATTGATATGAGTACAAAATGTTGATCTTATTTTATCATGTACAGCCCAATCTGAAGATTATTTGGCATGCCGTTTTAAAGATGAATAAACTTTTTGTGTGAATTTTGTAACTGGCAAAATATGTGTGTATTTTATAAAACCTCAGGAAAATAAACATTTCATAGAACTGTATTTTCAATAGTGCTTTTTTTGTTAGCAGAAAAGCTGAATAAGGAATAATTTTTTAATGTAATGTAAGTATACATGTGTAAAATGTGTGTATGTACTTGGATTTATATGTGTCCTTATGCATTTCTGTGTATACACATGTAAAAAATACTTGTTTTTTATTATAGTAAAAAACCCCACATAATATGAAATTTATCATCTTAACTATTTTTAATTTTATTTATTAACCTTTTTTTGGTGGTACTAAGGATTGAATGTAGGCCCTCGCACTTGCTAGGCATTCACTAAGCTGTATCCTAGCCCCTTTTATTCATTTTCAAAACAGGGTCTTACTAAGTTGCCCAAACTGATCTTGAACTTGAGATTCTCCTACCTTGGCTTCCAGCATAACTGGGATTACAGGCATGTGACATTGCGCCTGGCCCATCTGAAGTTTTAAACATACAGTTGAATCATCATAAGTATTTCTACCTTGTTGTGCAACAGATCTCCAGAATGTTTACATCTTGCAAAACCAAAGCTCTGCATATTGGACAACTTTCCATGGGGATGCGGGTACAGCTCAATAGTAGCACTTGCTTAGCATGCATGAGGCCCTGGGTTTGATCTAATGATAATGCCTATATTTTCAATGTTTTTGTGTTGAAAAAAATATAATATAGTTAGTTAACATTTGTTAACCCCCCCCTTTTTTTTTTTAAAGAAAGAGTGAGAGAGAGGGGGGGAGAGAGAATTTTTTAATATTTATTTTTAAGTA
The DNA here is from genome assembly GCF_048772815.1 of Callospermophilus lateralis. Classification (NCBI taxonomy): domain Eukaryota; kingdom Metazoa; phylum Chordata; class Mammalia; order Rodentia; family Sciuridae; genus Callospermophilus; species Callospermophilus lateralis. The sequence goes on along the minus strand of NC_135318.1, from coordinate 5,498,799 downwards.
CTTGGCGGACACAACATCTTTGTTTGTACGTGATGCTGAGGATCGAACCCGGGCCACACGCATGCCAGGCGAGCGCACTACCACTTGAGCCACATCCCAGCCCCAGTTAACCCTTTTTGATTATGAATAGTCAAGAATTATCATAAAGAGATAAGATTAAAACTTGGCGATTATTGTTATAAAAGAATTACCTAAAGAAGTATTTTATTAGTGTATATTAGTTTATTTAGAATAACAAAATAGGGCTGGGGATAATACCAGTGCTAGGGATAATACCCAGGATCTCTTGCATGTCAAGCAAGCGCTGTACTACTGAGCTACATCCACTGCCCAACAGCTTATAAAATTTAATCTTTTTAAAGATTTTTAAAAGTTTTTTGAATTTTCTCACTTCTGTTTTGTTCTTGAAAGTATTTAAGTAACTTCATAGTAATGTATTTTAATTATTACTTCTGAAAAGGATTCTTAAATATTAGATCAATTTAATAAAGTAATGTAGATAAAATAGTCTGAAACTGTGCTTAGAATATAATCAGCCATAATCAGTAAATTCTAGCCTCCTCCTTTGTTTTCTTCCTACTTTATTGATAAACTAGATAAATTTTCTTGGCTTTGTAAATATTCTCAATGATGGCATATCTTTGCCCTTTTTGAGCAGTGAAAGACTTATTTTTGGAAAGAACAAAGTCACTTTCAGCTCTCATTTGTACATGAGGTAGAGTTGAGGTTGGACATTATTCTGCTGGTTAGGAAAATGAAATGGGACTTAAAGAGATACACTGTATGTGTTTATAAATAGCTGCTAAAGAAAATTAAGTAGAAATTGGAATGTAGGAATTACAAAGAACAAAAAGATGATGGAATAGTGGTTGTTTCTGCATTGTAGGCTTTTGAGAAATTGAAAGAAATGATGGTACCAGTTAGGACTTTGAATTTGGGCTGAGTGTTCAGTTTTGTGTATGGTGTCTTGGCTTGAGGTCATTGTGTAGTAGAGCAGGGATCCCTTAGTCTGTCTGTGCTGCATTCAGAATAGAATACCACACACTGGGTAATTTCTCAACAGCAGAAGTTCCCTGCTCATGCTTTTGGAGGCTAGGAAGTTCAAGATCAAGGAGATGGCATCTGATGAGGCAACATAACAGTAGCCATTCCATGGGTAAGAGATGACATGAAAGAGAATGAGAGAAGAGGGAAGGGAACCAAACTCATTCTTGTATCCTTTTATTAGGAACGTATTCCTTTCACAATGGTAGCATCAATCCATTTGTGTGGGTTGTGCTCTCATTATCTAATTACCCCCCAACACTGTTGCTTTGAGGATTAAGTTTTCCTGCCCATGACCTGCGCAGGCGGTGGAAATGGGGTTCCTCTTCATGGACTGGTTTGGCTGTGAAATAAAGGCTAAAGATCTAAGTGTGAAAGAACCACAGAACACAGGAAATACTTTTAAAAAGCTGGGGTGGGACAGGTTTGCCGATCTTAGGGATCTAGCTTCCACACTGGAAAAAGAGTGGGCAAGCAAAATGGAGCCCTGGCTTGCTTTTTTTTTTATATTGGGGAACATCAAAGGTTTTTCATGGAATATTCTTTGCCAAATAAGATAGGAGGTGGGCTGTCCAGTTCCCAAAGGGTATGCCCAACTCCAGAACTACAAGAGGGGTCTTCCTAGTAGAGCAGAGATAGAGGTCATGTGCATTGGGCAATCTAATGCCTGCTGGGGGAGCCAGGGTAGTTTCCAAGGAAAAACCTAAATCTCCATGGCTGGATACCAAGTGAAGATCCTCAAGTAATTCACAGGTGGCTCCTCGTATAGTTTCCAGCACGCAAACTTAAGGGAACACTCAAACCATAACGGGGGGTTGTGGATTATGAAATCTTGTGCTTTTTTGGAAAGAGTTAGGTTCAGGGTTTGATGGGGGCATCTGGGCTTAGATATGGAAGGGAACTTCAGTGGTTCATTTTCAGGTGGAATGGTGAAGTTGTCATAACATAATAAGTTAGTCCTTATTTCTGCAACTGTAGTTACTGGATTGGTTAAGAAACCAGGAGAGTCCAAAGATAGGCTTTGTTTTAAGACAATTTATAAGGTAGCTATCCTTCTCTTAGAATATAATAAAACTTTATGGCAACCTTTCCTGAATTTCTTTTACTTTTTTGGATAGTGTAGCTACGAAGGTTTACCAGTGAAGATTTGCTTTGAACTGTGTCTAATAGCTCTCAGGACAATGGTTTAAAATTGAAGGTTTTATTGTCCTCAGATAATGACAAGCTACAAACAGAGGAGCCAGTCCAAGACTGGTGTGGTGGATTCAGGACATCTCAAGGACCCAGGCTTTTTGTACTTTTCTGGCCACTCCTCATTGTCCCAGTTACTCACCTCAACTTCAGCATTCTGTCTGCATATTGGGCAAGAAACGAGAAAAAGGATATAAGCCACCTGAACTAGTCCCCTCACAGCCAAAGAGCAGAGTCATGGGATCATTTCTGGCCACAAGGGGGACTTTTTAGCCAGCACATTGCCACCCCAGCCAAATGTGATTCCTCTGGATACAGGAAGACAGTTCAGAGTTTCTGCAAGAGAAAATTGTGACTATTTAAGTCATGTGGCATGTAATTCTAGTAAATAAGGTTTATATCATCTTTCTTCGTGTTTGGGTACTAATGCACATTTACATTATTTTTGAAGATCTTGTTTCATGAAACTCTTTAACTGTGTGAACCATCTGAGGTGCAGCAGTGACTCCAGAATGTAAACAGAATGTACCTCTGAGTCTTTGCTATTACTGTTTTGGAAATGGTGATGTAAAATTCATGCATTCTTAGTGTCTTGGATTCATTTTGTTAGCTTTAATTTCTGTATTTTACCAGGGACTTTGATATCTCACTCTTCATCTGAGTAGATTAGAAGGGAAAAGCATGCTGTAGAGTATACACTGAACAATTTAGAGCTGACAGAGGCATGTGTGGTATAGTAATTGATATCTGTACTCTGACTCAGAACATAATCTTTAAGGTGATCTGTTTAACAAGTAGCAGTATGTGCACTTGCTTTTTAGAATGGTGATTATCAAATTTAACGTTTAAAGGATTAACTTTTTCACCTGTAAAATCTGTTTATTTATAACCCCTCCTTCCCTAATGACTCCAGTTGAATGATGTGGTAGCCATATATAGTTTGGTATCAATCATTTACTAAGAATGTCTGTATTTAAATGTGAGTTACTTTTGCATTTATTAGTACCAGTATTTGTGTTAAACTCTTTATTTGTATTATCTTTGCAGTATTTAATTGTACTTGACAGTTATTATTATAATCATTTGCTTGTTTCTGTGTTGTTCTTAATTTTAAGAGCTTGGCTCACTTATATACTTGAAAAAATTGGAGCACCTGGTTGGTGTCAACTGTCCCTCATATTCCATTTCAATATATTTTTTATTTGTTCTTTTTTAGATATACACGGCAGTAGAGAATATTTTGATATATAATATATACATGGAGTATGTATTCTAATTAAGATCGCATTCTTGTGGTTGTATATGATATGGAGGTTCACTTCGGTGTATTCATATATGAACATCGGAAAGTTATGCTCGATTCATTCCACTGTCTTTCCATGTACAATATTATACACATGAACAAAATAGATACATTTCCTCAGGGAGTATAAAGCCTTTAGGGAAGATAGACAAAAATCAGTTGTTAATCACACAAATAAAAATGTATCGCCAAGCAAGGATTAAATGGTAATGGGCAATCCCAGGATCAGGGCAGGCCTGTCTCTCTGTCATTCAGGGCTTCTGTAGGCCTTGGTGACTTCTTATCCAGAAGATCAGTGGGGAAACATTGAAGGGTTTGAAGCAAAGAAATGATGTCAAATTGGCATTAAAAAAAAATTTACAGATTTTTCCTCCATGCTGATACACAGTACACATCCCATAAGTAGGTGCATAAATAAGTATTTTTAAGTTTTGGTGTAAAGTTTTCTCTTATTCCTTTGTTTTAGTATCTTTAGAATTATCTGGTGATTTCCTAATCTGTACTGTACTTTCAGTGGAGAAAGTGACTTTTCCCAGAGCGAGCTGCAGGACCCTGCCCTGTTTCCAGGACCAAGGGAGCTACCCACTGCGTTTACTTTGGGGAAGACTGGAAACATTGACTCAACTAGCCCAGACTTTATTTTAATGAGTCAAGGTTGTAAGGAAAGGCTTAAATTACATATGTGTATTGTATAAGTAGCACTTGTGTTGCTTTTATGTTTTGCTTTAGATAAAACAAGTGTGATTAAAACCTCATTCTACATCATATTTTTCCTATGTTGTTAGAGTATTTGGTTACAATAGTTAATGTAGCCTTTTGGAATGATGCATATTTGGTTATATGCATTGTGGGAATTAACTTTCCAGATCTTAATGCTATGCATGTTTACTGAGTTTGAATGAATTCATAGTGTCAAAATCAGATTAATAACACCATGGAAAGAAAAAAATTTGATTTAATTATCTCTTTGACTTTTAAATTGTCAGTAAACCAAAAGTAAATGTCCTGCTGGGCACGGTGATGCACACCTGTAATCCTGGTGGCTCAGGAGCTGAGGCAGGAGGATTGTGAGTTTAAAGCTAGCCTCAGCAAAAACGAGGCACTAAGCAACTCAGTGAGACCCTGTCTCTAAATAAAACACAAAATAGGGCTGGGGATGTGGCTCAGTGGTTCAGTGCCCCTGAGTTCAATCCCCAGTAGCCCTCCCCACTGCACAAAAAAAACAAAAAACAAAAAACAAAGCAACAACAACAACAAAAAACTAAAGGTTTAAAGCTGTTTCTAAATGAAAGAAATATAGTAAAAACAAGTGGTCCTTAACATACTTCATGAAAATACAAGTGTGGTGAATTTAACTGTAGTATTGCAGTGAAAGCATATCATCCCGTTCCTGGGAAAGCTGGGAATGGAACCACCATTTGACCCAGCTATTGCCCTTCTCGGACTATTCCCTGAAGACCTCAAAAGAGCGTACTACAGGGATACTGCCACATCGATGTTCATAGCAGCACAATTCACAATAGCTAGACTGTGGAACCAACCCCGATGCCCCTCAATAGATGAATGGATAAAAAAAATGTGGCATTTATACACAATGGAGTACTACGCAGCACTAAGAAATGACAAAATCATGGAATTTGCAGGGAAATGGATGGCACTAGAGCAGATTATGCTAAGTGAAGCTAGCCAATCCCTAAAAAACAAATGCCAAATGTCTTCTTTGATATAATGAGAGCAACCAAGAACAGAGCAGGGAGGAAGAGCAGGAGGAAAAGATTAACATTAAGCAGAGTCATGAAGTGGGAGGGAAAGGGAGAGAAAAGGGAAACTGCTTGGAAATGGAAGGAGACCCTCATTGTTATACAAAATTACATATAAGAGTTTGTGAGGGGAATGGGAAAAAAATAAGGAGAGAAATGAATTACAGTAGATGGGGTAGAGAGAGAAGATGGGAGGGGAGGGGAGGGGGGATAGTAGAGGATAGGAAAGGTAGCAGAATACAACAGTTACTATTATGGTATTATGTAAAAATGTGGATGTGTAACCGATGTGATTCTGCAATCTTTGTAATGTTTTGAATAACCAATAAAAAAATAAAAGAAAAAAAAAAAAGAAAGCATATCATCCCGGTGTGTTTTATATCCTCCAGTGTGGCCAGACTCCACTGATGATAGCTGCTCAGCAAGGCAATCTGGAAATAGTGAAAGAATTGATCAAGAATGGAGCTAACTGCAATTTGGAAGATTTGGTATTTATAATTTATTCTTTGGGTTTTTTTTCCTTTAACTGTGTTTTTTCAGTTTTAAGAAATGATTTCAAAGTAATTGATTAAATTTGCACTTTCAGGTATATCTTAACTTTGTCTAGTGTGCTACATCAGTTTTTTAAAGAGTATTTTAGGAGAAAAAAGTTTGTTTTCAAAATGAAGGATGTCAGTTCTTTTTGTTTTTCTTACATAGATGGTGATGGCTGAATAGAGAGCACATGTTCGTACAGTTAAATGCCTGCCTAGAAAATATCCCCTAATGATGCTTTACTGCAAATATCACATTTGATAACAGTCAGAGGTAGTCCCTTCTGATGTCACTTCTGGGGGATAAATCATCATTCCAAAAGGTTACATTATCTCTAATTCTTAGAATCACTTTGAGGGTCACATGGCTACATATTTTTTTCAAATTGAATGATCATTTAAATTGCTCTCATGAATAAAAGTTAAAATAGTATACTTGCATCCTTTTTTTAAAAAAATAAAGGATAGCTTTTTTTTTATTATGTAGTTTCTGTATTCATCACGTGGACTCACTCTAATTTAATGGCCTATGTATGTGCTCTCAGATCTGATTATAGGCTTTTTAATTTCAATTTATAGTAAAGATTGCTAGCCACAGAATTAGCCTTGAGGTTTAGGTGGTCTCATCTTTTCTCCCTTTTAAAAAACACCGTATGCAATTAGAAGGCCAGTGAGAAGACTGAACAAGCTTTGTGAAACCATTTCTGCACCATTAGTAGTGATAGAGGTAGATAAATTCTTAAGAGAAACTTAGCATTATTTTATAGAAGTTTAAAGCCACATCATGGCAGTTTGGTATGATCATTCAAATTTGTTTTTCCTCACCTTGGAACGTTATTTTTGGTTTTAAAACCCACCATTATTTTTATGTGTTCAAGGATAATTGGACAGCACTTATATCTGCATCAAAAGAAGGGCACGTGCACATTGTGGAAGAACTGCTTAAATGTGGGGTTAATCTGGAGCACCGTGATATGGTATGTACATTTTCTTTATTATGATTTTAATTATCTGAAATCTTATCAGGAATAACAGATACTTGTGAAGTCCTATGTTTTTATGTGTGAGGTGATATCATTATGACTTCAGGATTTGGGACTGGACCTTCAAGGGTGTTTTGAACCCAAGCATAATAATGTCCCTCTTTTAGAACGCATCATCTTTAGTTTATTTCAGAGTTTAAAATTCTGAAATATTGTTAAAAAAACTTATTCTTCCACATGTCAATATTTTATAACTTTTGAAAAATTGTTGCCTTTAGACACAACTTTAAGAAGGACTTTGTAGAGTTTTAAAAATATTTTTGTCACTTATAACTTTCAGAATAATACTTGTACTTTTGTTTATAAAATGTAATTTTGTTCAGGCTTGCTATCTGTGCACATTACAAGTTTAACAAGCTGAGGTCCTTAATTATCACTTAACTTTTATTTGACCTTGGCATCTGGTTAAAGCATAAAAGTAAAATGTGTTATTCTGTAAAATGCTTAATCTTTTTAAAAGTTAATTCTAATAGGAGAAGAAAGGAATGAGATGATCTGCCTTGACATATAATACAATTATTACTTAGCTGATGGTGCTTTATGAAGTACAGGTGGTCTGAGCTTTAAAAAAAACTACTGCATTTCCCCATTTTGCACTTAATAGCATATTATGATTTATGTATGGATTTTCTCTCTCTAGTCTTGTATTCTTAAAACATAGCAGAATAGGTGGTATACTTACTTTTATAAGAAGATTCTGTTATACTTTGTATCTAAAATGTCCCTCAAAGACTGCAGTGTTAAGTGCTTGGTTCCCAGCCATGGCCCTAGGGATGTGGTGGAACCTTTAAGAGGTGGGGCCTAGTGGAAGGCTGTCAGGTCACTGGAGATGTGCCCTTGGAAAGAACATTGGGATTCTGGTCCCTTCTTCTTTCTCTTTGCTTCCTGCTGCCATGAGATCCACAGCTCTCTGCTGTGTGCTCCTACCATGATGTGCTGTGCTCCACTGCCACAGCCCAAAAGCAATGGGCCAGGTGACCGTGGACTGAAACATTTGAAAACAGGAGCCAAAATAAACCTTTCGAGCTAGGGCTGTAGCTCAGTGGTAGAGCACTACCTAGCACAGGAGAAGCACTGGTTCGATCCTCAGCACCGCATAAAAATAAGCAAGTAAAATAAAAGTATTGTGTCCATATATAACTAAAAAACAAAACAAACCCAAAATTAACCTTTCCTTCTCAAGGAGTTTATCTCAGATCTGAGGTGTTTTTTTGTTTTTGTCACAGTGATGGAAAGCTCACTAACATATTCAGAGAAATGTTTATGTTGTACGATTTCCAAAAAGATGTTTGAGTATAATCAATAGAAGTTTAGGGAGAGAAGATAATAATGTCAGTAGCCTAGGCAAAGGAAGGATATAGCAGCTGAGAGTAAAAGGTGGTGCTCTTACTTTATTGTTATATAAGGTATCTTGTTCTCAATATTTTATTAAAGGGACCATACCAGTTTACCATGTGATGAATATATTAGGTACCAGTTCTGTGACTGTCATTTTTAGGTGCTTTATGGCCTCTGTATCATTTAATTGACTTCTCAGACAATCCCATGAACTAAAGGTTGATTTTTATTTTCAGTGTATAGTTGAGGAAATTGGGGCTGGAAGAGGAGAGTCTTTGTCCAAAGTCACAGAACTACTAAGCAATACTAAGCAGACAGTGTGGGTGGGTTTTGAGTCCAGCTCTGCCTTCTCCAAAGCCTTGCTCCTCTATCATTCTTCTATATACGTCTGCAAGGAAGTTAAGATTTAGGAATTTTGATAAGATTTCTAAAGAATGATTTGTTAAACTTTTTTTGGTTCTCCTGATTTCTCCTATTTCCCCAAAGTAATGATCATACAATTTTTAACATTTAAAGGATCTTTGGCTTTAAAATGCCACGAGTTGGGGAAATTGGGGACCCTGTCTCTCTCGGTAGTTATTGTGGCAACTTAACATTAAAGGATTGGCAGATGGTAGTAGCTACCAACGTAGGGAAGACAGAGTCCTGGGACTTGTGCAAGGAGAGGAGAGTGATTATTGGGGTCCTGTGGGATTCAGAAAGAATTCCACGATATATTGTCAAGAAGTCTCGGGAAGTTTCTTTCTTTCTTTCTTTTTTTAATATATATATTTTTAGTTGTCCGTTGACACAATATCTGTATTTGTTTTTATGTGGTGCCGAGGTGTGTTAATTCTCTAACATTTTTAAGTAGCCAAAATTACTGCAAAACAACAAGCTACCTTATATACCAGTGCCTCACACATGCTAGGCAAGCACTCTACCACTGAGCCACAACCCCAGCCCTCAGGAGGATTCTTTCTGTAGGCACTAAGCTGAATGAGTTTAATGAAATATAAAACTATTTCTATAATTGACCACAGTCTCTTGATTTTTACAAATTTAGGTGTTGTTTCTTGAAATTAATTCTCTAACATTTTTAAGTAACCAAAATTAATGTAGAAATTAGGAAATGTCCAACAAAAATGTTCCCCATTTCAATATTTGTGATATAGCATAAACTTTAGAGTCATTTGGGAATGTAAGAGATTGGTCTCATTTCATGTACAATTGTGTATGTTTCTGGAAATATTGTAAAATTACATAGTACTACCTTCGTGAAACAATGGTTCATAAAGATATACACAGAAGTACCTTGATTATTAGTAGTATTTTTATGCTTGGAAAATATCCAGTTTTATCCTGCCCTTTTTTTCCTCCTGTTTTCTTTAGGGGGGATGGACTGCTCTCATGTGGGCATGTTACAAAGGTCGTACTGAAGTAGTAGAGTTGCTTCTTTCTCATGGTGCCAATCCAAATGTCACTGGTCTGGTAAGCAGTAACAAAAAAGCTCATTTGTGACTAAGGGGTAAATTTTCTTAAGGGATGCATTAGACTGTTTACATGTGACTTCCAGGTGGATGGAGATTTTTCTAGGTCATATTAAATATAGAATGTGATTTCTAAACAAAATAAGAATTTTGTAAGCTAAGTTTATTTCTCAATTTTTGTCAACATAAAAGTAAATCTTAGAGCTCGAATGTTAACATTAACTTTACTTAGCAGATGTGTTTTGTGAATATCCACCTAAAAGATTTTCTCTTTTTCTCCCTCCTTCCCTCCCTTTTTCTTTTTCCTTCTTTCTATCCCTCCCTCCTTCCTATCTATCTGTCCATCCCAGCAGTACAGTGTTTATCCAATCATTTGGGCAGCAGGGAGAGGTCATGCAGATATAGTGCATATCTTACTGCAAAATGGTGCTAAGGTCAACTGCTCTGATAAGGTAAGTTGGTAGGATGTGGCCAGATTCCAGTCTGTATTATGTCCACTTGAGGTATCTAAGTTATAAACATTTTCAAGTGTAATTGCTCTAATGTATCTCATATTTTTGTACATCATTGTATTTTTAGATAGATATATATATTTCATGGATGAATCCCTTGTATGTATTTTTACTAAATATCCTTTTGATGTTTATTTTGTTGCATTCCTTATTCTTAGGGAGATAGATAGGGATAATGGATTCATGTCGCAGTCTCTGGCTGGGCACAAATCACGAGTCTCCACACAGCTTGTAGATTCAAACAGCAATTCTTTATTCCCGAACTCACACCGGCCGTCTACAAACACGCTCTGGGGGAATCCACGTTCTCTGCCCAAATCCACTTCTCCCAAATTCACTCTTCTGCCCAAATCCACACCACATGGGCTTCTGTCTCCAAAAATATACTGTCTGACCCTAAGCACTCAAGAGGAACTCAGCAGCAGGATACGCCCTATTCTAAAGGGGGAACACCCTAATCTCCTATTATGCTAAACTGCCCTATTCTAAAGGGGGAACACCCTAATCTCCTATTATGCTAAACCGCCCTATTCTAAAGGGGGAACACCCTAAACATGGATCCTGCCCTGGTCCTTGATCAAGGTCACCTTTTAGAAGTCCTTCCACTAGACAGCATGGGAGTAAGCTGGCGAGGAATTTGTCATACCTACTTGGCTGATGGCTCCCAGCAGATTCACTGTTGTAATCATTTGAGATTTTCTGTTATAACTGTTCCTCCCACCTTCAGTTCTGTCTGCTTTCTCTGTATTGTTGCAGGAATGATCTTTCTAGAATTCAGGTTTGATTTTCTCTCTCTTGTGCTTAAGATTCTAAAGACTATCCCTGGTATTATGGATGGAATAGGCTGTGCCTCCTTTCTCCCTTTTCCCCTGCTACCTGTACCCCAACTACCTTGTGTGTAAGCTAGCCAAATGACATGGTTTCCTGAGCTCCTATGCTCTTTCTCAATGTGTCCTTTCCTTCTTATCTGCTATAGCTTCTATTAATTCTGGAGGCTTGGCTCATCTCTAGAAAAGCTCCCTACATTGTTGTTCTATTCCTTTTTTTTTTTTTTTTAACCCTTAACACTCTTCTCAAACATTGAATAGATGCTAGTCTAATCCTCTTATTCTTCCTTGCTCTTGAAGAGCTTCACTGCTTCTGGGTAAAGCCCAGTCAGATGTCTCAGTTTGGCTTTAGTCTGTCTTCCTAGGCTAAACTCTTGCCATTCATTTCTATATACACTCTGTTTTTAGATACAACAGCATGTCTCACATTCTGTTCCCTCTCTTAGGAATGATATTATTACCTCCTCTGATTGATGGACTCCTGTTTATTTTTCAAGGCTCATTTGAGCTGTTACCTGCCTGGTTAAGTCTCCTCCTTGGTGCCCTTTCTCTGTACTATCAGTGCTTTCTATGCATCCTTCCATCAGTGCACACAAACTATTGTCTCATAATGATTGATTTTTATGTCTGTTTTACCACTGGAGAGTACATTTCATGAAGATAAGGAATATGCTCCTCACTTTTTTTGGGGGGGGTGTCATTTTTTAACCTCCATTATTTTCACTAGGTAACTTAGAGCTTGGCATATTATTGTGATGATTATATTCTTTTCAGATTAATAACTGTATATCTGAACATAGAAAAGAACAGCTATTTCCTGAAGACTTTTTTTTTTTTTTTTGTAATTGGAGTAGATTCTGAGCATTATCTTCTTTAAGTACACATTATTGCTTACTTGGGAATCACCCATCTGGATGGTGGTCATACAGTTGTGTACACATATAAATCTTCAAGTAGTATATTCAGGATTAGTTTATTTTTATACTTTATGGTTTCTGTGCCTTGGTTTTTAAAAAATATTCCATAAAATAATAGGTTAATGAGGAGGGTAAGCCTATTCAAACATTTATAATGTGGCATTTAGGAATATTGACTACTTTAGATTGAGGTTTGAGGCAAATGTAAAATGGGCACAGTTCTGTATATAGTCTTCTTATGTTAATATAGACAAACCTTTATTTTTTCCTTCTGGCCTATTGAAAATTATTTATATATAACCTGACATTCTAGGCCCTCCAGAATAATTTATGATGCTACTCAATCTGTTACTCTTTAGCATTTTGAGAAGATGTTTGCTACCTGCTATGTGCAGTGTCCTGTCCCCACACTTAATACAGAAGATTCAAAAACAAAAACAAAAAATGTTCTATGTTTAGAGAAGCAGGTAGAAAAATGGGAGTATAAAATGTGAAGCTAAGTGTCAGGTGACTTAGGAGTTTGAAGATAGGAGAATCCATAGAAGAACTGACACTTAGTGTAGCCTTAAAGAAAGGGCAGAACTTATATCCATGGACAGTACGGGAGGAAACCTTACTAGGCATAGGTAAAAATAAGAGCAGAAATCTCCAGAACGTGACTTCATATGACATGTTCATGTGACTTCACTGCTCATGCTGAGCAGACCAGTGTGGGTAGAGCTGAGCCAGGTGTGAAGAGAGGAGCTGTGGGAGGAAGCCATGGCCCTAGAAGGAGCCAGCTTCCGGTCGGCCTTGAACATCTTACTGAGGAAGTGGTTGTCTCTCCTGCAGATAATGAAAAACATTGGAGAATTTGAGTAGTTAATTGATACAAACTGGTATTTTAGAAAAAAATCATCACTTAATAGTGCACAGTGGGATGCATCAAAGACCAAGGGAGTATTGTTATTCTGACAAAAAATAGGTTTTTATGGTAACTAATTTTTTAAAAAAGGATGTGTTAACTTTGAAGTAATGGTGCATTGGTAGTTAAAGGTGTCTGTCCCACTGGGTAGTAGGCATAGAGATTTGAACTGCTGGTGATGAAGGAATTGCATAGAGATGGTTCTTGAAATTTTGGGAACATGGATTTGATAACTAAGATTCATAGTAATATATTGTGATGACTAGAGGGCTGATTATTAGGAGTGTTTCCAGAGGAAGGAGAATTTGGCTGGCAAAAAAGTCAAAGGCGATGAATGAATTGGATGTTCAAGATCAAAGATACAGTCAGACACATGCCTGTAATCCCAGTGGCTGGGGAGCCTGAAGCAGGAGGATCGTAAGCTCAAGCTAGCCTCAGCAATTTAGTAAGGCACTAAGCAACTCAGTGAGACCCTGTCTCAAAATAAAGTACAAAAAAGGGCTGGGAAATGTGGCTCAGTGGGTTAAGTGTCCCTGAGATCAGTCCCCTGTACCAAAAGATATAGTCAGAAGTTCAGAACACTGCAGAACTTTCAGGAAAAGAAAGAACTGAGTTAAAGATATGTGATAGATCTGGGATTCAGATAACTATTGGTGAACTCAGGAATACTGATTTTGTAATATTTGTAGTAAAAACTAGTTTTTGAGGGGGTTTTGGTGAGGAATTGGAAATACGCATTATACATTATTTTGAAAAGTATGAAAGAAAGGGCAAGGATGAATATATATATATTTATATTCATATAAATATGAATGTTATTATATTTAATATATTAGTATATTTAATATATTCATACTCTCTCTCTCTCTCTCTCTATATATATATATATATATAGAGAGAGAGAGAGAGAGAGAGAGAGAGGGTAGCTTATTTTGGAAAAGTTTGTTTGGACAGGAGAACCTAAAGAGGAAGAACTTAAGTTGGGAGCCTAACAGGAAGGGGAAATAGGAAAAGACTGATGATGTGGGAGAAGATCTCTAAGTATGGGTAAGGGTCTGGGTGAAGAAGGAAAGATGGGATCAAGAGTGCATTGAGGTATTCTGTTTAGGAGGAATAGAGGCCAGAATGTGAGGAGAAGAGAATAGAGAGGCTTAGTAAGATGATTGGCTGCAGAGCTGTTTTGAAGTGGACAGGAAGCATGGCACAGAAGGTCTTGCTGGTCTTAAGAGCTCTTTGTGATGTTTTAAGTGAGATGTCAGCTGAACTTATGAGTGAGGTCCGGGGACTGGTGTGAAGGGGAGGGGAGCAGGCACAATGGCATACAGCTTTCCACAGTTCTCCAAGGATTGTGAAAATCAAATGTAATAGGTTTTCACAGGGTGAGATTTTAATTATAATTAGAATATTTAAAGAAGGCTTGATGAGTGGTAAATGGGTGTGTGTGTTACCTTGGCAGGTCTAGGATCTTGCTTGTAGGGCAGGGGAGGGCATTTCAGTAAGAAAAAATTTTATCCACAAAGGAGCAGGCTAGAAAAGAGAATTTAATTCTGGGCGAAGACTGTGGATGCAGGAGTAAAATTGGGAAGTTCTTCCTGTAGCCCTTATTCCATCTCTCTGAGTATATTTGGAGGCAGTGATGGTGACAGCTGTTCTCTTTATGGCCTTTCTCCTTTTTGTCAGGCCTCCCCTCCCATATGCCGTATTTGCAGCCCTGTGATTCTGCCTGTCACAAGGTCACATTCACCAAGGGAGAGTGCCAGCTGCTACAGCTTGCAACAACGTTGTTGATGGGGTGTCTTTCATATTTGTAGAGAGGTGCTACCCAGTGTCATAGTCACTAGGTACATATGGCTAGTTAGACTTAAATTGAGTAAAATTAAAAATTTAGTTCCTCAGTCACATTAGCCACATTTCAGTACATAAGAGACATGATGACTAGTGACTGCTGTGTTGGGCAGTATGGAATTATAGAGCATTTTCATCAACACAGAACATCCTATGGTCAGGGCTGTGATAAAGAGTTCATTAAATGTTGATTCCCACCTGTAGGTTCCCTGTTCTTAAAGGTCTTCATGGGTTTTCATTTGTTTATTGATGTCCAGACTCCCCAAAGCCTCAACATTCCCTTTATGCATGATTTAGGTTTTCTGATGTCTTTTGAATCAAGTTCCAGAAAAAAGGTCCATTTGAGCACAGTCTCTGTAGGCTGAAGTGGTCAACAATAGAGGCCGATGTGGGATGGTGGTTAAAGTGTGGACTCTGGAGCCAGGCTTGTTGGGTTCATAGATCTTGTTCCATTTCTTAAGCTTTGTGACCTCAGCCTTGGTAATGGCCTCACTTTCCTCATCTATGAAAATGTGATACTATGAATTGCACAGATTCTGTAAGAAGGTTAAATTTAAGCTTCATAAATTGCTTTTTCTTTGAGCTTATAAGAATATACAGGATTCTAAGATTTATGTGTAAAGAAACCATATTGATAGAACTGTTGGGCACATGGTTGTTATTCTTTGTTCCTCTAGTAGACTGTTGCACTTTAAATTCTGTTTCATAAGATATGGGAAGAAGTGAAAGCTTGTTAAATTAGCGACTGTGTGAATTTATGATGGAAAAATTATCATTGATTATAATAAATATGTAAAGTTGGTTAAAAGACATTCTCTGATTTACCACCTATTCAGAAAAAGTAAAATGGGGGACATAGAATTTATCTAAAATTACAATTATGACTGCTACAAAAACTTATCTAAAGAACACTGAAATTATGATTTCATCAGAATTCATGCTGTAATCTAGTTTCTTTTAGTATATTTCTGATTTTACATTTATTGTTTGATAGTATGGAACCACCCCCTTGGTTTGGGCTGCCCGAAAGGGTCATTTGGAGTGTGTAAAGCATTTATTGGCCATGGGAGCTGATGTTGATCAAGAGGGAGCTGTAAGTATCTTTCGTATCTTAACCCCTGGTTTTAGGAGAGAGGATATTTTTCCTTAGTATATACCTATAAATATTTCCTTCCAGTTCTTAGAAAAACAAGCATTTTTCCCCTATTATCCTAAGTATGTTATAAAATGAAAAACTTAAGAATCAGGTACTTTTAAGAATCAGGTGCTAATGCATACAAATTTTGAGAGGCTAAAACTACTAAGTATAATTTTCAGTAATCTAATTGTTTAAAAAACTCTTCAAATTGAATAGTTTTTTTAATATTTATTTTTTAGTTGTAGTTGGACACAATACCTTTATTTTATTCATATATTTTTATGTGGTGCTGAGGATCGAACCCAGGGTTTCGAGTGTGTGCCGGGCCAGTGCGCTACCGCTGAGCCACAACCCCAGCCCCTTGAATAGTTTTTTTTTAAATATTTTTTTCAGTTGTGGATGGACACAATCCCTTTATTTTATTTAATTTTAATTTTTTTTAGTTGTAGATAGACATAATACCTTTATTTTTTTTAGACATAATACCTTTATTTTATTTATTTAATTTGTTTATGTGGTGCTGGGGATCGAACTCAGTGCATCAAGCATGCTAGGCAAGCATTCTACCATGAGCCATAACCCCAGCCTCCCTTTATTTTATTTCTTTTGTGGTGCTAAGGATCAAACCCAGTGTCTCACACATGCCAAGCAAGTGCTCTACCACTGAGCCACAACTCCAGCCCCAAATTGAATAGTTTTTTTTATCTTAGTTGTAGGAAAAAAGCTTATGCTCTATTAAAATGCTTTTTCCTTAAAAACTTAAAATAGTATTATAATTTTTTTGAATTTTTTAGCTGTACTTTATTCTCCCTCTTCAGTAAAATAAATAATAAATCAGAAGTCAGCTGTTAAAACCTAGAAAGTTCAAAATTAGTTTAATACTGCTTACTGACTAGCAGTTGTTAATTCCTAACTGAGCACCAGCTGAGTACCCAGCCTGTGGTATTAGTACTGGGAAGACCGGAGAAGCCTCATAAATTGCTTTTTCTTTGAGATTATAAGAATATACAGGATACCAAGATTTATGTGTAAAGAAACAGTTAAAATAATGTAGACTGCTGTTTACATAACTACCTTGTGTGAGCCGAACAATAAATTATTCTGAGAAGATATACTACCAAATCTCCAGCTACATAAAACAAGAGTAAACTCTCCACATTGCACTGGAATAATGGCAACTCTTCCTCCTGTTTTCCATCTTGTCACAAGCCCCTATTTGCTGACCTTTAAGGACTATATAGTATTTTCATGCTGTTTGGAAACAGCACGATTCGTAGGCAGCCGCAAACATCATGCCTTCCACTTGACTCGTTTCTGGACAGCTTGTCAAGTGGATGAGTGGCTTGTCTCTGTGATGATGGACTGCTAAGAAATTTGAAAAGTCTGTGTTTTTCACATGTGAGAGAATTATGGCTTAATGAGATGTGTGATTTTTAGAATTACTTAAGTGATTTTTATCTATTTTTGAAAATGTAGTTTTTAGATTACTGTGAAGAACATACATTATGCTTTTTCTTGAAATATTCCATAGCAGAGCTGGGGATGTGGCTCAAGCGATAGTGTGCTCGCCTGGCATGCGTGCGGCCCTGGTTCGACCCTCAGCACCACATGCAAACAAAGATGTTGTGTCCGCCGAGAACTGAAAAATAAATATTAAAAAATTTTCTCTCTCTCTCTTAAAAAAAAAAAGAAATATTCCGTAGCATTAATTCATTTTTTTTAAAAGAGAGAGAGAAAGAATTTTTTAAATATTTCTTTTTTAGTTTTTGGTGGACACACATCTTTATTTTATTTTTACGTGGTGCTGAGGATCAAACCCAGTGCCCCGCACATGCCAGGCGAGCGCACTACTGCTTGAGCCACATCCGCAGCCCAAATTCATTGTTTTATTTCAGTTTTTCCTATAGGCTTATTATAAAGCATTCTTAGTTTGGAATTTGATTCACCTTTTTTCAGTTATTTAATTTAGAATGTTTAATTCTGAGTCATTCTATCAACTGCAACTTCATCACATTAATAAGAGGGTTCATTCATTGAAAATGAGTCCAGTGTATGATTGTCATTTAAATGAACTGAACCTCCTACTAATTCTAATGACTCAAGAGGATTACATATTTCACAAACTTGAAGTATGCCTCCTGTCATTTTTTGGTATGTGTTTGATTATGTTGGCATTTCATTATCGGAAATAACTGTTGAGAATAGGCTATTTGAAAACATCAATTTTCTGATTATGACAGCAATTATGTTTTCTAGGTATGCTAATTTCTTGGACTTTTTTTTAGAATTCAATGACTGCACTTATCGTGGCAGTGAAAGGAGGCTACACACAGTCAGTAAAAGAAATTTTAAAGAGGAATCCAAATGTAAACTTAACAGATAAAGATGGAAATACAGCTTTAATGATTGCATCGAAGGAGGGACATACGGAGATTGTACAGGACCTGCTTGATGCTGGAACATACGTAAATATACCTGACAGGGTAGGTTACCTATTTCAGATTTGTTTATAGTGGTGATGTGGGTAGAAGATTACCTTCATTGCTGGCTTCTTCTCTTTCAAGTTCATCATGCATGATATATACTTGTTTAAAGATAATTTTATTTCTACCTTTGAAACTAATACATTTAAAACCATTTATTTTTTTGAAGAATATCCTTTTTTATTTTTGTCAGTTTTGTTATTGAAAATGTCATATGCTGTAATGCATTCCGCTGTCATATATAAATAAAAAATAAATAAAAAAGAATGTCACATGTTACAATTAGTCTGTAACTATTCTTGATGTATCACTGTGGGTATTTTTCACATATGATGTTATTCATTATCCTAGGACTTAAAGTACCATTTTTTACAGTTAAGATTTTCACAGTTCTTTCTCTTGTCCTGATTTCTTGTCTGAATTCACACTTACATACCCAGCTTCATCTAATCTTCTTGTCGTTTTCCCTCAACGTAAATCTGCTTCCTCAGAAAGGAAACTACTTAATGCAAAGTAGCTATCCAGTCATTTTCTGTCACCTTACTCTAATGTTTTTGTATAGCAGCTATCTTATTTTTTGTTTATTGTGTGTTGTCTTTCTCTGCTTGATTTAATTTGCTCAGAGTTGGGACCTTGTCTGTCTTATTTCCCAGTGCAAGAATGGTCTGTGGCACATTGTAAGCAGTGAAATTGTTACAGTCATTTGTGTTTCTCACTTGTGTTAAATGGTAACATTCTCAACTAAAATCTGTCCGTCTTTAGTTTTGTTTGCTGTTAATGAGCCAGTTACTATAACACACCATGGTGTTAAACTTAGTAGTCCTAACAAAAGAGGAGAAAGATTTATACAATGAAAACTACAGAACCCTAAAGAGAGAAGTAGAAGAAGATCTTAGAAGATGGAAAAATATACCCTGTTCATGGATAGGCAGAACTAACATCATCAAAATGGCGATATTACCAAAAGTTCTCTATAGGTATAATGCAATGCCAATCAAAATCCCAACGGCATTTCTTGTAGAAATAGATAAAGCAATCATGAAATTCATATGGAAAAATAAAAGACCCAGAATAGCAAAAGCAATTCTAAGCAGGAAGTGTGAATCAGGTGGTATAGCAATACCGGATTTCAAACCATATTACAGAGCAATAGTAACAAAAACAGCATGGTACTGGTACCAAAACAGGCGGGTGAACCAGTGGTACAGAATAGAGGACACAGAGACTAATCCACAAAGTTACAACTATCTTATATTTGATAAAGGGGCTAAAAGCATGCAATGGAGGAAGGATAGCATCTTCAACAAATGGTGCTGGGAAAACTGGAAATCCATATGCAACAAAATGAAACTGAATCCCTTTCTCTCGCCATGCACAAAAGTTAACTCAAAATGGATCAAGGAGCTTGATATCAAATCAGAGACTCTGCGTCTGATAGAAGAAAAAGTTGGCTCCTATCTACATATTGTAGGGTCGGGCTCCAAATTCCTTAATAGGACACCCATAGCACAATAGTTAATAACAAGAATCAACAAATGGGACTTACTTAAACTAAAAAGTTTTTTTTTCTCAGCAAGAGAAACAATAAGAGAGGTAAATAGGGAGCCTACATCATGGGAATAAATTTTTACTCCTCACACTTCAGATAGAGCCCTAATATCCAGAGTATACAAAGAACTCAAAAAATTAGACAACAGGTTAACAAATAACGCAATCAACAGATGGGCCAAGGACCTGAACAGACACTTCTCAGAGGAGGACATACAATCAATCAACAAGTACATGAAAAAATGCTCACCATCTCTAGCAGTCAGAGAAATGCAAATCAAAACCACCCTAAGATACCATCTCACTCCAGTAAGATTGGCAGCCATTCTGAAGTCAAACAACAAGTGCTGGCGAGGATGTGGGGAAAAGGGTACTCTTGTACATTGCTGGTGGGACTGCAAATTGGTGCGGCCAATTTGGAAAGTAGTATGGAGATTCCTGGGAAAGCTTGGAATGGAACCACCATTTGACCCAGCTATTGCCCTTCTCGGACTATTCCCTGAAGACCTTAAAAGAGCGTACTACAGAGATACTGCCACATCGATGTTCATAGCAGCACAATTCACAATTGCTAGACTGTGGAACCAACCCAGATGCCCTTCAATAGATGAATGGATAAAAAAAATGTGGTATTTATACACCATGGAGTATTACGCAGCACTAAAAAATGACAAAATCATGGAATTTGCAGGGAAATGGATGGCACTAGAGTAGATTCTGCTAAGTGAAGCTAGCCAATCCCTAAAAAACAAATGCCAAATGTCTTCTTTGATATATAATGAGAGCAACTAAGAACAGAGCAGGGAGGAAGAGCAGGAGGATAAGATTAACATTAAACAGAGACATGAAGTGGGAGGGAAAGGGAGAGAAAAGGGAAATTGCATGGAAATGGAAGGAGACCCTCATTGTTATACAAAATTACATATAAGAGGTTGTGAGGAGAATGGGAAAATAAACAAGGAGAGAAATGAATTACAGTAGATGGGGTAGAGAGAGAAGATGGGAGGGGAGGGGGGATAGTTGGGGATAGGAAAGGTAGCAGAATACAACAGTCACTAATATGGCATTATGTAAAAATGTGGATGTGTAACCGATGTGATTCTGCAATCTGTATTTGGGGTAAAAATGGGAGTTCATAACCCACTTGAATTTAATGTTTGAAATATGATATGTCAAGAGCTCTGTAATGTTTTGAACAACCAATAATAATAAAAAAAAAACTTAGTAGTCCTCAGGGATGTCGTGTTGACTTCACAGCCCATTGGGGCTTGCTCAAGATTGAATTGAGTCACAGCTTTTAAGCTCAGCCAGTTTAAAAGCCTACAACTGATTTGTAAATCAGTAATAAATAACAAGATATTTGTGTCCATCACCAAAACAGTATTTGAATTAATGGGAAAATAGGATTAAAAATGCCTGTTGTTTGGTTAATACAATTTCAAGGCAAAGAGTTGTGCTCATAAGGTAGTCAACTTGGTCTGAGTCTTGTGCTGGGGAATGAAGCAGTCTTGTCTACTGGCCTAATACTGTCCAGTTGACCAAATAGTCATGGATGCTAGTCCGAGGACCAGACTTACCCCTTAAATAAATGTGGCTATTTTACCACTGATGGTATTAGCTTTACAAAATCCTTTTTCTAGAATCTATGACTATTTTTTTCATATGGCATTATTCCAAGGAATTTTTATCATATAATTTCCAAATGTTCATTTGATTTATTGACAGCTAAGGCATTATTTTATTTAAAGTTTGTGAATTACATTCAGAGAGAATAGATTCTTGTCTTGGTACTTTGTTTTCCTAAATTTTTGTCATGAAATTTCACAAGTCCTTGTTTTGAAGCATACCATCCTCTGTCCCTTACTCTGAAGACTACTGATATCAGATATTATTATCAGTTAATTCAAAAGTTTCACTTATTTGGAAATAGAGACTTTTTCCAAGAAATATTTGAAACAAATCTATCATATTAATAAATGAATAATCTTAACTTCAGAACAGTTCTTATTTGTTCTCATCAAATAACCTGTGTTTTGTCTTTTTAGAGTGGGGATACTGTACTGATTGGTGCTGTTAGAGGTGGTCACGTTGAAATTGTTCGTGCACTTCTCCAAAAATATGCTGATATAGACATTAGAGGACAGGTGTGTATGATCATAGTGCAGTTGTTATCTTGGAGCGTAATTGGTTGTATATATCGACTGATCATAATGTTATTCTTCCAGCCTTCCTATGGGGATGAAAGCTTGTAAACTGTGATACATTTCATGGGTAATATGCTATTATTACAAAATTTCTGAGTTAATGTTGAATTATTTTCAGATTGAAGGCAATCAAAAGCTCATGTTTTTAGAATATACTGGTTTTACTAACAAAAACATTTGACTCTGAAATTTTCTGAGGTATCGAGACAATGGCATCTGAGTATATGATTTCTTTTTTGTTGTTGTTTTTAAGTGTTTTTCTTGTTTCGTTTTCTTCATTCATGTACTGCTGTTCTTTCATTTGTGTTTTGTTTTCTCTTCTTTCCCATTCTGGTCACCTCTTTGGGACCACCTGGCAGTGCCTGTGAACTTTGCTTCAGATGGTCAGAACTCAAGGCTAGAAAGGTTATTAATTGTTGACAGGGACTCAGGGCTTCACTCAGTGGTAGAGTGCTTACCTTCCATGTGCAAGGTCTGGGTTCCATGTCTAGCACTGGAAAAAAAAATCTAGATTGTATAAAAGCCTTGCCCAAACTTGTGAATAGATCTACTACTTCAAGAGCTTTAGAGTTATGAAATTTTGTTTTGATAACCCATTTTGGACAGTCTGCCTTTCTGCCCTGTTTTTTTTTTTTTTTTTTGGTTCTGGGGATTGAACCCAGAGGTACTCTACCACTGTACTATGTCCTCAGCCCTTTTTGTTTTTTATTTTGAGGCCGTTTCTTTTTCTTTATTTTTTAATATTTATTTTTTATTTGTAGTTGGACACAATACCTTAATTTTATTTATTTATTTTTATGTGGTGCTGAGGATCGAACCCAGGGTCTTGCACATACAAGGTGAGCGCTCTACCACTAAGCCATGACCCCAGCCCATTGAGACAGTTTCTTGCTAGTTTCTTAGAGCCTTGCTAAGTTGCTGAGGCTGGTCTCAAACTTCTGATCCTCCTGCCTCAGCCTCCTGAGTTGCTGGGATTGTGCAGCCAAAAATCTCTTGTATCCAAAGTCTTTTTTTTTTTTTTTTTTTTAATCAATAACTGTTATGCCTCATGCTACAGAGAAATTAACATGGGACCTTGGCCTTTAAGAAACAAATATTTTCGGGCTGCTTTAGTTTATTTTTATGCTTTTTTTTTTTTGGTACTGGGAATTAAACCCAGGGCCATTCAACCACTGAGCCACATCCCCAGTCCTTTTTTGTATTTTATTTAGAGACAGGGTCTCGCTGAGTTGCTTATGGCCTTGCTAAGTTGCTGAGGCTGGCTTTCTTTTCTTTTATTTATTTATTTTTTTATTAGCTACACATGACATTACAATGATCTTGGCAATTCATACATTTGAATCATTGGGGTATAATTTCTCATTTTTCTGATTGTACAGATTGCAGAATCACACTGGTCATAGAGTCACCTATATACATACAGCAATCATAATGTCTATTCTATTCTGCTGCCCTTCCTATCCCCCCTATGCCTCCCCCCCATCATTTCTCTCTATCCAGTCTAATGTAACACACTTTTTTTTTTCTTTTGCTCATCACAACATCATACATGTATTCTGTATAACGATGAGGGTCTCCTTCCATCTTCTGTGCAATTCCCCTTCTCCCTCTTTTTCCCTCCCACCTCTTTTCCCTATTTAGTGGTAGTCTTCTTCTCATGCTCTTCCTCCCTATCCCATTTTGAGTCACCCCCCTTATATCAGAGAAGACATTCGGCATTTGTTTTTTTAAGGATTGGCTAACTTCACTTAGCATAATCTGCACTAATGCCAGCCATTTCATTGCAAATGCTGAGGCTAGCTTTCAACCTGCAATCAGCCTCCCAAGCTGCTGGGATTACAAGTGTATACCACTGAGATATTTTTATGCTTTTATATAAACATAAAAGGTGAAGTGACAGGATGATATATGATTGATTGTGTATCTAATGGAAGGTTCAAATATGGGAGTCTTGAGGTAAGGAAAGAGAATATTAAAGAAGGTTTTCAAAAAAGGTAGAATTTGTATTAAATTTGAAGATGAGTTTGATTTTAATAGGTAGAAAAAAAGGAAGGCTGGGTATTTTAGGCAAAGGCTGGGGAAATAATAAAAGAAAATGTAAAAGTTAAAGGTTGTTCCATAGCTAGTGAATAAATCAATTGACACTGAGGTATTGGGGTGTTGGGGTAGAAGATAGGGATAGAAATGGAAAGGAAGTAGGGGCAGAGGTTTGAGTGATGCACTAAGGAAATTGGGCACCTAGTGATCATTTTAGAATGAGAACTCCACTGGAGACATTTTGGAATAGTAAATGTAATGTAGCAGCTGTAAGAAGTCATTATCTTCTGGATTAAAGTAATATTTTCATGAAAAGATGGTTTCTAGATTATTTGTTTTAGTTTTGCCAAACTACTTTGTATCTGTCAATCCTATTTTCTGTTTTAATCAGTGTTTCTTTGTTTTCTAGTTCTTCTTTTCAGGTCTGTGTGGATTGATTTTTTTGTTTTTGATAGGATGTTAAGGGATCTAATCAAGACAGTATAAGGTGCAGGGAATGTGGAGATTAAGAAAGCTAAAGATGGTAATCCTGTTGTTTGTAAAGTATGTCCTTTGCATTTTCTTAGAAAAACTGGGCAGGTATACTCATTTCATATTACAGATGAAAATCCATGGGTCAGAATAATTATGTGACTTCTCTAGGTTACTGAGCTCGGGTATTGATTATTTCTAACCCCTTGCGTGCTTCTGAAATCTGATTGCATTACAAAAGTGTAATTTATTAACTATGTGGGATTACTACTTTTAAGTCAAGTAATATTTTCCTCGTCTTCTTTCATGAAGAATTTCTCAAAAGTAAATCCCAGAAAGCAAAAGAATTAATATCATTTTCCACCATGACACCTGTTGCAGTGGTTTCTGGTAGAAATGTTAATGATAGTTTATATTTATAGATAGCAGTTTTTAACATTTTATGTTAAATAAAGTGATTATTGATTTTTTTTTAATTATGTAGGACAATAAAACTGCTCTATATTGGGCTGTTGAAAAAGGAAATGCAACCATGGTGAGAGACATCTTACAGTGCAATCCTGATACTGAAATATGCACAAAGGTATAAATTAGCATTTCTATTCTGTTAGCAATACTAATGCTGAATATTAGTACTGCTTTTTTTTAAATCATTGTGTTTGATTTTAGTGTTATATTGATTTTATTCTATGTTAAATTGAAGAGTAACTGTATTCTTCAGAGAGTTCTACATTCATAACAAAACACAGTGTATAATTTGTTACTTTTCAGAAAGTACTATCAACTATTCATAAATTGTGGACATTTCTCCCAAATTCTTTCAGGCTCCTGTTTGGAATGCAGAACATATTTTCTTTTAAAGACCATTATGAGTGGTTGTTGGCTCTTCAAATCAGCCATTTTAGCTTATTTTACACAAAACACAAAGAATACAAAGCTAAATCCGATTTTGGTGATTATATTTAGCCGTATGTGTAATCGTTTTCCATGGGAAAAATATATTTGGAATTCTGGATTGAAATGGTGGGAATTCTTAATGAATAAAGCAAAATTATGGACTCATCCATAAGACCATCCTATTTCATCTGCTTTACCTGGACCAGCATATTTCTAAATCAGTGATGGTCACTTCAGTTCCCTGGGGGAAAAAATTACTTGGGATATCTGCTTCTTTGTGTGGCTCTTTTTTTTTTTTTTTAATATATGTATTTTTAGTTGTAGATGGACACAATACCTTTATTTTTCTGTTTGTTTTTATGTGGTGTTGAGGATCGAACCCAGTTCCTTACCCATGCAAGACAAGAGCTGTACCACTGAGCCACAACCCCAGCCCCATGTGGGTGGCTCCTTGATCATCTTTTTTTTTGGGAGGGGGTGGGTACCAGGGATTGAATTCAGGGCACTCACCACTGAGCCACATCCCCAGCCCTACTGGGTCTCACTGAGTTGCTTAACACCTCACTGTTGCTGTGGCTGGCTTTGAACTTGCCATCCTCCTGTCTCAGCCTGCCAAGCTGCTGGGACTACACATGAGCACCACCAGGCCCAGCTATTGATCATCTTTTTTCTTTTTCTTCTGGAACCCATGTCAACTACTGTGACTTTGTGGCTTCTGTGTAGTTTCTTGACTTTCCAAATTTAGTGCTGCATTGTAATCTGTTGCTTTGCTTCATTTGATTCTGGAGGCTACCATGAACTCTTTTCAAAGTTTTCCCAAGGCAGGTTGCTTGCATCAAATGTTTTTTCCTGTTATACAAATTCCTTGGGTTATATATATTACTTGGGTTCTCATGTTTCTTCTAAACAGACTCTAGACACTGAACACTGGCAGGTGGACTGTGGGTTAGTTGGTGGGGGAGTGTAAGAACACCTCTCTGGAGGCTGCCCCAGAGGTCACATTTGGAGCCTGGGGACCTGGCTGGAGCAGCCACTGCAGCAAGTGTTGTTTGGGAGCAAGTTGAGTACAGCCCATATTTGGCTAAGTGATGCAATTATTTAGTAGTGTGGTTGTGAAAGGAAATTCATTTTTCTTGTTAGTTTTTAAAATGTATTTTCCTGAGAACATTGTAAATATAGCCTGTTAACTATTGTCAGATATTTCTTGACAGCTACGTTTGTTTGATGTTCAACACTTAGGAGTAAGCTGTGAATGTGATAAACCTTTTATCTGTGCCCACAGGATGGTGAAACACCACTGATAAAGGCCACCAAGATGAGGAATATTGAAGTAGTAGAGCTGCTGCTAGATAAAGGAGCCAAGGTGTCTGCTGTAGATAAGGTAAAGCATTTATGCAGAGGTGTGCTTTCTGGAGAGGCCTTGGTAGACTGGCCTCTATGTCTGGTGAACTCACTGGAGTCTGATTTTCTTGTATGTAGGAGAGATGACCTGCTGGGGTGTCTGTGCTGAGGACTGGGTAGGTTCAGTATCCTGTTGGGGAAGCTGCTTCATATTTTCCTTCTGTGGCTCATACCCATGTGGGCACTGCCCTTGACACAAGGAGGACATTATTAGGGATAGAGCATGTTGCAGAGGAAAGAGGCCAAAGGGTCTGCAGAGAATAGACCCTCGAAGCTTATTAGCATTAACATTCACTAACAGGAGACGGAATGTTCTGCTGTGTGTCCTTACTATAATTTTTTTTATAGAGTTTTCATGGTGAAATCCCTCCAAATTGCTTAATACTTTATGTAGAATCCATTCCTGGTTTTAGTTTGCTTTCAATTTAAACAGGCTTAGAATGTTAGGTGTATTCATGTTTTCCTTGTCTTTTCAGAAATTTTGTGTCTGGTGGAAGTGCTACTGCTAATGTTTTTCCTTCTCACAGGTTTGAGATGAGAAGTGGAGTTGATTGGGGAAATGAAGAGGGTGAAATCAGGTTCAGATATGTTTAATTTGAGGATTGATAAGACATTCAGGAAGCTGTGGGAACCGAGGGACTAGAATCTGGGTGGGAAATTTAGTCTGGGAATGGAAATTCGGCAGTTAATTTCCAGAACATGAGAGTTGCCTGGGAGTAACAAAGATGATCATTGTGAAGAATGATGGAAGTTATGGTCAAAATTCACCTCTTTTATGCTGAGTGTTATCATAGTTTACTCTATTGTGCTTATTCTACTTATTCTATTGTATTATCATAGTTTACTCATTTATTCCTTTTATAATGTTAGCTGTTTAAGGCTAGAACTGTCTTGTTTTCTCCAAGACACCCAGTGCAAAAAGTGCTGTGTACAGTAGTGAGATCAGTTATTGTGCTGCATTTAGAACATGGGAAGGGAATCTAGAGAGGCAGTAGGCCTGAGAAAGAAGAGGAAAAATCAAGATGAGATTGTGCCATGGCAGCCACAGGAAGAATGTTGAAGGTCAGTTTCACTTAGTGTCACAGAGTGATCACAGTGGATGAGAACTGAGAATTTAAATTTGGGGTCATTAGTAGTTGGCAAGAGGTATTTGTGAAGGAATAAATAGAAGAGCATTTTGCAGAATGAAGAGGTCGTTTGTTTTTTATATTAAAGTTTTCTTATTATTGGATATAACCACTAACAGATGGGATTCTAATAAGAGAAGAAGGTAGGTTGATGTTAGGGAAAGTGAGGAGAGTGCAAGAGATTCTAGTGGTCAGAGAAAGACAGATTGGCAGAGGGCTCAGAGGTGGAGAATGTAGAGTAATGGAATTTAAGGGCTGACCGTAAGGACAGGAGGTTGACCAAAGGTCATAGCTGATGAAAGAAAGCTGTGAATTGAATTACAAATTTGATGAGAAAGATGACTGATGTCCTTGGGCAATGAAGATTTGGATGGCAGAATGATTCTGAGGAAGCAGATCCTGGCCTGGGAGGAATATGGGGAGAAAGCTTGTGTCCTTTCTCAGTGAGCTGCAATGAGGAGGAAGATGGCCTTCATTCTAGAGGGCTAGGGCAGAAATAGTTTCTGAGAAAATCTAAAGAAATTGTGAGGAAGCTAGAGATAAAAATTCCTATTATGTATATACTCTGAAAAATACGAAAAGTTCAGACTTTCTGGATTTTGTAGAAGCAGGAAAATTGTTGTCTATTTGCAATAGACATGAAAATGTGAAAGGTCAGTTTTCCTGTTGCTATTTTATAGAAAGGAGATACTCCCTTGCATATTGCTATTCGAGGAAGGAGTCGGAGACTGGCAGAACTTCTTTTAAGAAATCCTAAAGATGGGCGGTTACTTTATAGGCCGAACAAAGCTGGTGAGACTCCTTATAACATCGACTGTAGCCATCAGAAAAGCATTTTAACTCAGATATTTGGAGCCAGTAAGTACTGGGTTTTGTCCCTGACAAAGCTTTTATTTATTTATTTATTTATTTATTCATAAATATTTATTTTTTAGCTTTTAGGTGTACACAATATCTTTATTTTATTTTTATGTGGAGCTGAGGATCGAACCCAGTGCCTCACGCATGCCAGGGAAGCGCTTGCGCTACTACTTGAGCCATATCCCCAGCCCCCCTGGCAAAGCTTTTAAATAAAGAATGTTCAATTAAAAACTAAGAAAAATTTTTAAAAAACCAACTTTTTGGAGGTGTCATTTAACTGGAGAATTTGAAGTTTAAAAAGTTATTATTTGGGGGCTGGGGATGTGGCTCAAGCGGTAGCGTGCTCACCTGGCATGCATGCGGCCCGGGTTCGATCCTCAGCACTGCATACAATGATGCTGTGTCTGCCCATAACTAAAAAATAAATATTAAAATATAAAAAAAAAGTTATTATTTGTTGAGGAATAGTCCTTCCTATCTAAAAGTATCTTGCATTGTAGTCAGCATTCTAAGTTACATACACCGAGTCATCAGTCAGGTTTTTTTTTTATTTTTATTTTGTTGTTGTTGTTGTTGTTGATGGACCTTTATCTTCATTTATTTATATGCGGTGCTGAGAATCGAACCCAGTGCCTCACACATGCCAAGAAGTGCGTTACCGCTGAGCCATAGCCACAGCCCCCATCAGTCAATTTTTAAGACTTCTGAAAGCCCAGCCTGCTTCTCCCCCAGTCTTCCCCCATTGTTCCCCCGGTTCACTTTGTGCTCTCATCAGATGTACTCTGTTATCTGAGGAAGCAGGGGATTTACAGTTCTCTTTGTTTTGTCTACAAAAAGCCATGCTGTCTATCCCTGTGAATATTCTTTTCTTAATAAAACCATCTTTTCCAAAGTTTGTTTCATATCCACTCTCCCCTTCTTCATGACTTTTTAACTGATCTGCCTAACCAGAAAAAAATGTTGTCTCATTTGAATCTTAAGTACTTGTGTTTATATATTCTTATTTTTCAACTCTGGGCATTGAACCCAGGGACTCCAACCACTCTACCACTGAGCTACACCCCAGCCCATTTTATTTTTATGTTGAGACAGGGTCTCACTAAGTTGCTTAGGTCCTCGATAAATTGTTGAGGCTGGCTGTGAACTTGTAATCCTCCTGCCCCAGCCTCCACAGCCATTGGGATTGATTATAGGCATGCACCACCATGCCTGGCCTAAAGTAGCTTTTAACTGAAAAGGATACACATGAGAATGTAATCATTAATATATGATGTTTTGAAATACAGAATTATTTTTTACTAAAATTTAAAAAAAAAAATTCCAGAAACCAATAGGAGATAGTAGAATTCTATCACTTTCCTGTTTGACTTCTTATTCATATCTTGTTTTATGATTCTAATGTGTTATGTCTTTTTGAGTTTTAAAATATTAGTCTAATTATAATAGTAATACACAGTCATTAAATTTTGAAAAATGAAGATATGAATTTAGCAGAAAAGCAAATTCTTCATTGTCTTCTACCTTCCAACTTGTAATTAATTGAATGACCCTCCAGGCTTTTCTTTACATTTATGAAGATTTTTTTAAAGCCAGGTGTTGTGGCACATGCCTGTAATCCTAGATATTTGGGAGGCGAGATGGAGGGTCATAAGTGTAAGACCAGCTTGGGCAACTTGGTGAGCCATTGTCTCAGAATGAAAAATATAAAAAGAGCTGTGGGTATAGCTCAGTGGTAGAAGGCCCCTGAGTTCAATCACCAGTGCATCAAAAAACAACAAAACAAAACAAAACAAAAAAACACGTATAAGATGTTTTATACTATGTGTATAGCTTAAAAAAAAAAAAGATCAGACAATGTTATGTTAGAAAAGTTTTTAATAATGAACTGTCGTAATTTAATTATTATATAATCTTTCATCATAGAATTCTAATAATATGCTCAGTTTTGTATTGATGAATATTTGGATGTTTTGCTGTTACCAACTAGTACTACAATGAACGATTTGTACCCATTGACTATTATTTTTAGTATTCTCTTTTTGGTTCTAAGGATTGAATCCAGGGTCTTCCACATGCTAAGCAACTGCTCTACTATTGGGCTACTGTATCCCTTAACTTTTTTCTAAATCTTTTTTTAAAAAATTTGTTCTTTTAGATACACATGACAGTAGAGTATATTTTGACACACATATAGATACATATAAATATGGAATATAACTTATTCTAATTAGAACCCATTCTTACGGTTGAACACTATGTGGAGTTACACTGGTTGTATATTCATATACGAACATAAGAAAGTTATGTCCAATTCTTTTTTTCTAATTCTGTTTTGAAGCAGAGTTTCAATAAGTCGCCCAAGCTGGCCTCAAACTTTTGATCCTCCTGCCTCAGTTGCTGGAATTATAGGCATGTGCCACTAGTCTAGCTAGGATTCTTTTCTTTTTTCTTTTTATTTTTTGGTACTGGGAATTGAACCCAGAGGCCCTTTACCACTGAGCTATATCCCCAACCCTTTTTATTTTTTGAGACAGGGTTTCACTAAGTGACTTAGGTGCTTAATTGCTAAGTTGCAATCCTCCTGCATCTACCTCCTGTATCATATCACTGGGATTATAGGTGTGCACCTTACCTAGTTTGTGTTTTTATTTTCATTTTACTGACTCAAAATGCACATTATTCCATATTTTAATATCTCTGAGGTTGGAATGTGTCTTGTAAGTGATGGATAAAAAAGCATTGTCACAATTTGGTAGCTTTTTTTCTTAGATGTACATAAAAATAATGTATCTTGTATTGGTAGGTAGCTTAAATTCCATGAAATGTGGTATTTACATCAGAGTCTCTGGACCTATTTTTACAGAGATCTAAACATTTCACAGTAAGTTTAGAATTGATGTTTCTTCCAACAGATAATACCACTGTTTAATGTAAGGGTCTGGTGTGTTTCTAATTACAGGACACTTGTCCCCTACTGAAACAGATGGTGACATGCTTGGCTATGATTTATATAGCAGTGCCCTGGCAGATATTCT
Source organism: Callospermophilus lateralis (assembly GCF_048772815.1). NCBI lineage: Eukaryota > Metazoa > Chordata > Mammalia > Rodentia > Sciuridae > Callospermophilus > Callospermophilus lateralis. Next base: position 5,466,911 of record NC_135318.1, on the reverse strand, counting down.
CAGTGAACCTACCATGCAGCCACCCATTTGTGTGGGGCTATATGCACAGTGGGGAAGTGGAAAATCTTTCTTACTTAAGAAACTAGAAGGTAAAGTACATGTACAAAATCTGTTTATTTAACAAGTTTTTCTCTGCAGTAAAGAAAAAGTGCTCTATGTATGGGTGCGTATGTTACATGATTTGCTAAAATGAATTTTTTTGGGTTTTACTTCCCTCTCATTTGTCCTCCCCATGGTCCTTGGCGTTTTCTTTCAAAAACATCCAGTCGTGTGCTAACATCAGGTCAAACCCTTGGTGCAGGCTCCTCAGGCCCTTCACGTTCTTGTCAGTTTGCACCTCTGGTGCACTCTGCTGCAATTGACCAGACATTTTGGGACATCAGACCAGACATTTTTCCTGACTTGGTCCCTCTTTCAAGAGCTTCCTACACAGCTACCCCCCACACACAACAAACACACCTTTTGCTTGGCAAAATGTACTCATTCATTGAGGACAGGTTTTAGTATTGCCTGTAAAGATTGCTCCAAGTTTTATAGAAAAAACAGCTTGCATGGTGTGCATTTGGGCTCCACACACCTTTAAGAACTGTGATTCTGGAGTGTGATTGGAGGGAGAGGGTCAGGGGATCAGAGAAGAATGCTGGTGAAATGCAGTTTGAAGGCACAGAATATTATTTTTACTTTTGCATATGGAAACAGTATATTATTGTTTATATAATACAAAACACAAAAATATCCATAAAATCTTGACAGATGGAAAAGGATTTTGTGTATCCTCAGTGTGAAACAGGACAGTGGGTAAGACAGGTAGGTGAGCCTCTGGAAAATTAGGTGCTGTGTTTATGGAATGAGACCATTGGTTAAAATGATTGAGTAACAGCATTCTATTTAGGGACTTAGTGCCTAATAAAAGTTTATCTTGGAAATGTGAAAATTGAAAATCAAGCTAAAATTTGTATTTCTTGAAACAGGAATAAAGTTATTATATTAATTTCTCTTTCAGATGAAATGAAGACATTTGCAGGACAACAGATTGAACCCCTTTTTCAGTTTTCATGGCTTATAGTATTTATTACAATGCTACTGTGTGGAAGTGTTGGCTTACTGTTTGCTTTTACGGTTGACCCAAATCTTGGAATAGCAGTGTCATTGAGCTTCCTGGCTCTCTTATATATTTTCTTCAGTAAGTCTTTACTTTTTCAAAAATGGAAAAAGTATCAAAACTAATTGTTTTAATGTAAAACATTATTTGTATCTATCTCTTAAAACCTATATGTGAATTTCATAATTGGATGAAAAAATTGATCTTTTTTACTATTTTTTAAGTTGGCCCAGAGGAACATTGTTCACAGCATGGCTAGAGTACCTTTAAAAACTAGGTGCTTGTTAATATTGAAGCAGGAATTACTCTTATACATGTTAATTAATGACCCATTTTTGTCTTTTCTGAAGAGAAAACTTCATAGGCATCACTAGCATGCTCTTAAGCATTTTGACAATCACTATAATTTTTACTTTCTAAAACCAGAGTAAGAAAAAAATATAAGGACTGGGGATGTAGCTCAATGGTAGAGTACTTGCCTGGTGTGTATAAGGCAAGAGTTTGATTTCCAGCACTGAAAAACAAAATCTCTGGTCTTGGGGTGCCATTCATTACAAGAAAGGAAATAGATTCACCTTTGGAGGAACTGGCAGCTTCAACACTTGGAAACTATGATAAACTCAAAGTTGTTTACATTTGAATTTGAACTGTGAGCATATCTCTGTTTAAGACATTATCTTTCTGATTGTAATTCTTAGGTCATATTTCAGTCACATCTTTCGGTTTTTTCACACATCTTCTGTTTGTTGGGGGGTTGGTGTTAATTGAGGAATTCTTTGAGGAGTAGTTAGGAAATACTATTGTGCCATAAAATGTTAAGGAAGCTTAGCTGTTGTTACTTCATAATTGACTATTTGGTGAAAAGAAAGCACCTCACTAATGGTTGTTTTCAATACTTTTTAAAAACTGTGCATTTCAGTTGTCATTTATTTTGGTGGACGAAGGGAAGGAGAGAGGTGGAATTGGGCCTGGGTCCTCAGTACCAGATTGGCAAGACACATTGGGTATTTGGAACTCCTCTTCAAATTGATGTTTGTAAACCCACCTGAACTGCCAGAGCAAACTACGAAAGCTTTACCTGTGAGGTAGGTCAGTCCCTTTGACAGAGTAACTTTTATTAGATAAGGCAAAAAAAATTTAAAAAGTTAAAAAAAATTTGCTTAATAAAGTTTATAATGCTCAGTACCTTGAACCTTTTATATGAACAAAGTGAAAACATAAACATTTCCTGGTCAAATGCATTTAGGAAATTTACTTTACAGTCTCTCTCTCCCTCTCGCTCTCTCTCTCTATATGTGTGTGTGTGTGTGTGTGTATTTGTTGTTGTTGTTGTTGTAAATGGAAACAATATCTTTATTTTCTTTATATGGTGCTGAGGATCAAACCCAGTGCCTCACACGTGCTAGGCAAGTGCTCTACCACTGAGCTACAACCCCATATTAAATCATTTTTCCATAAAGAAGCCTGTTTAACTTTGCCCACATATTATTTGTGCATAAACCTTTTCCTCCCTTGTCACACCTTATTCTTTGGTGCACTCTGAAGAGAGCATTAGATTGAGGATGGAGTCCTGGTGTCAAGAGCTCCAGTTTGGAGACCCAATACCTTCTTCAATGAATGTGTGACCTCAGGAAACCCAGCTTGCTTCTCTGAGAGGCTCTTTCCTCATCTGTCTAAAATTATTATATCAAATAGGAAATTTATGAGAAAATTGAAAAAAATTTAAGCCAAGGAATAGGGGAAAGATATAGGGCTCCTGATGAAAATAAAATGACAAAGAAGGGAGAAAAAAGGTTATAAAATTAAAAGAAATTCAATAAGAATTAGGAAAAAAAAGGAAGGGAAGGAGGTATGGGTATAGGAAGGAAGTAGAATGAATGGGACATTATTACCCTATGTGCGTATGTGATCACATAACTGTTCTAATTCTACACCATGTACAACAGAATAAGTTATACTCCATTTATGCATGATGTGTCAAGATGCATTCTCTTGTCATGTATAACTAATTAAACAAATTTAAAAAATTAAGGAAAGAATTAAAAGTGTATTTAAGGATTAAGAATTTTTTTATTTTGGGGGGTGTACCAGGGATTGAGCTCAGGAGCGCTCAACCACTGAGCCACATCCTCAGCCCTATTTGTATTTTATTTAAAGACAGGGACTCACAGAGTTGTCTAACACCTTGCTTTTGCTGAGGTTGGCTTTGAACTCACTATTCTCCTGTCTCAGCCTCCTGAGTTTCTGGGAATTCAGGTGTGCACCACCAAGCCCAGCTAGGGATTAAGGATTTTTAAAGATAAAATATGTGTAATTTGAAGATGAAAATAAAAAGACCAAATCAAATGAAATATCCATACTTTGAATATGAGGGCGAAAAATAAAAGTAAAAGCTTACAAGAGCAATGAGATCTCTGTGTCCTTGGGTAAATTCAACCAACCATGGTTTAAAACTGAAAATGTACAGACTTTTTTCTTGTCATTATTCCCTAAACGGTATAATAATCATTTGCAAATCATTTGCATTACATTGAGTATTTCACATAATTTAGAGATGATTTAAAGTATGTGAAAGGATGTGTATAGGTTATATGAAAATAGTGCTATGCCATTTTATAAAAGGGATCTGAGCTAGTTCTGGAACAGTCCCCACAAGTACTGAAGAACTACTGTAGCTAGCAGGTTGGATCAAGTATTAAGAAAAAAGTTAAGAAATGAGAAGTTTAAGGGGCTGGGGATGTGGCTCAATCGGTAGCGTGCTCGCCTGGCATGCGTGCGGCCTGGGTTCGATCCTCAGCACCACATACAAAAACAAAGATGTTATGTCCGCCGAAAACTAAAAAAATAAAATGAAAATTCTCTCTCTCTTAAAAAAAAAAAAAGAAAAGAAATGAGAAGTTTAAAAAGAAAAAGATCAAAGGAAGACCCAACAATAGAATAAAATACATGGGTAATTATTTTTATAGAAAACAAGAAAAACACTTTAATGAGAATATTTTTTAAACTTTGAACAATTAAAATAATATCACTAAAGACCATACAGTATAGTATAATGTGATCCTAAATTATATTTTGAAAGCAATGCTTATTTACTGGATTGAGATGAGGGTTTAATTTAGAGATGGAAGGAGAGCAAGGAACTAATATAGAAATAATTATTCAGAAACTCAAGATGCAAATAATTCAGTTATTTTGAAGAGCAATTATGAAAAGAATGTTTTATAACTATTTCTAAATCCTTGTTAGATGTCAAAGCTATAAATAAAATGAGATGCTTGAAAACCTTGAGTTTTCAAGTGGGTTCAAAATACTTAATGACTCTAAGGAATATTTTTTTTTGTTCCAATCTCTTCTGTTGGTATTAGAAAGCTTGCTTTGTGCAACTCTTTTGGCTGTATTCTCACATGGAGAACAGTGAGCTCTGCTCAGGTGTCTGATATTCTTTGTCCAATCTCTGTCATTGCTGTTTCCCCTCTGCCCTTGAGTTACTTTATGTAACTCTCCTACGTTTAGCATTTATTCTGCCCCTCCATAGAGAAGTATGTAAAATATTGAAAGCAGAAGATACCTACTTACAGGTTATTCCCTCTTCAGAATTTTAAAAGCAATATTTTGAAAGGAACATTTAAAAAAAAAAAGTAAAGGATGTAGAGCTTGACGTGTGTTAAAGTTCATTGTTGGGGGCTGGGATTGTGGCTCAGCAGTAGAGCACTCGCCTAGCACGGGCGGGTCCCAGGCTCGATCTTCTTCACCACATAAAAATAAAGGCATTGTGTTGTGTCCATCTACACCTAAAAAAAGAAATATTTTTTTTAAAAAGTTCATTTTTGCTTTAGACAGCTGAATCATGTTTTGTTTGATCTTTTCCCCAGGTTTTTGTTTACAGATTACAATAGGCTGTCCAGTGTAGGTGGAGAAACTTCTTTGGCTGAGATGATTGCAACCCTCTCAGATGCTTGTGAAAGAGAGTTTGGCTTTTTGGCAACCAGGCTTTTTCGAGTATTCAAGACTGAAGATGCTCAGGGTAGGATTCCATTCCTTCTTCTGTATTCATGTCTAGAGCATTAAGATGGATGAATGTTCAGTTTATTTTCATGAAAACATGAATTGAACATCAGAATCATCCATGCTGTGACTGTAATGATTAGGGTTTTTCTAGATACTTGATATGTTAATAATTGTTAAAACCATTTGTTGTATTACAGGTAAAAAGAAATGGAAAAAAACATGTTGTCTCCCATCTTTTGTCATCTTCCTTTTTATCTTTGGCTGCATTATTGCTGGGATCACTCTGCTGGCCATATTCAGAGTTGACCCAAAACACATGACAGTGAATGCTGTCCTCATATCAATTGCATCTATAGTGGGGCTGGCTTTTGTGCTTAACTGCCGTACATGGTGGCAAGTATTGGACTCTCTGCTGAATTCTCAAAGAAAACGCCTTCATAATGCTGCCTCCAAAATGCACAAATTGAAAAGTGAAGGATTCATGAAAGTAAGCACTCATTTAATATTAGAAAAAATTGTAACATGAATATGCTACTCCTACCATGATCATTTGGGCTTTAGGGAGTATGATCTTCAAATGTTAAGGTGTTGCATTTAGTGTGTTTATTTATTCAAGACTATTTTCTTAAAGCAGTTTTAAGGTTTACAGGTAAATGAAGAGGAAAATTCAGATACTCCATTTGCCCCTCACCCCCTGCATATGCACCATCTCTTCTATCACTGTCATCCCCATCCGGTGATACATTTGTTAAAACTGATGAACCTACGTAGACCCATCATAATCACCCTGTTTGTAGTTTACATTAGGGTTTACTCTTGGTTTTGTACATTCTATGGATTTGGACAAATATACAAATATACTTATACAGAGTATTTCCATTGTCAATAAAAGCCTTTGCAATCCACCTGTATCTCTCTGTCCACCTAACACTGGCAACCACTGATCTCTATACTGTCTCTGTGGTTGTGCCTTTTCCAGAATGTCATATCAATGGTATCATACAGTACAGAGCCTCTTCAGATTGGCTTTTGTCACTTAGTAATGTGTATTTATGTGCCCTCCATATCTTTTTGTGGCTTGGAAGCACGTCGTCTTTTAGCACTGAATAATATTCCATTGCCCAGATGTACCACAGTTGATTTATTCATTCATCTATTGAAAGACATCTTTTTTGCTTCAAATTTTAGCAGTTAAGAGTAAAGCTGCTATAAATATCTGTGTGCACATTTTTGGGTAGAAATGTCTCAGCTTCTTTGGGTAAATACCAAGGAACATGATCACTGGATGACAAGAGTGTGTTTAATTTTGTTAAAAACCACCAAATTGTCTTCTAAAGTGGTTATGCCATTTTGCATTCCCATTAGCAATGAATGAACTTCCCATTGTTCCACATCCTTGTCATCATCTGGTATAACCAGTCTTGTGGATTTTGACCCTTCTGGTAGGTGTTTAGTGGCATATCATTATTTGAATTTGCATTTCCCTGATGACATATGTTGTGTAGCTTCTTTTCATGTGCTTATTTTGCCATCTGTAAATATTTGATAAAGTGTCTGTTGTGGTCTTCAGGATAAGACGTAACCAAAACCTATCCAGAACATTCCTTGCTTTGAAGTCTTTGAAGTCCCTTCTATCTTCTGTATCATTGCTGTCTTTAATTTCACACATGCACATGCAGACACATAACTACACATGCATACATAGAAATATGTGCACAACTATACACGCATACAATATCCAGCCACACATATGCACAACCACACACACACACACACACACACACACACACTAGGAGTAATGACTTCCAAAGTGCTTTTATGCTGAACCATAAACCAGACATTACTACATTTGTAGTTTTATTATATTTTCCTGTGGAAATATATATTTAGAGTGAAAAAGGTTATCACAATGGCATGTTTTTATAAAGTAGACTTTTATAGGCTATTCAAAGGACTTAGTAGATTATTCCATAGGTGTAGTTACTACTAGAGCCTAGTAATCAGATTTGTTTTAAAAAATAGCAAATTGAACCACGGAAACATAAAATAGGACCATACTTTTCCTGCTGAAAGGGACTTTCTAGAATTCTACAGCTACTTCCTTTGGCCAGAGTCAAACATGTCATTCAGACGCCAATGACAGTGTGGAAATTGGTAATCAATCAGTAAATATTTGGATTTGCATTCAAATCCAAGTCTTTGGCTTCAGAGCTGTGGCTTGGGCAAGCCAGTTGCTCACCTAGGGGGTCCTTTTCCATTTGTTCACTAGCTTGTTTCTGTGGTATGGAGATGGAGACAGTGCTCTGCAATACCACTGGGCCACAACCACAGCCCCCCACGGTTGTCCTTTTTAAGTGGCTATAGCAGCATCAACATCCTAGGGTCATTTTGAAGGTGAACTGCTCTAAGTTATGTGTATTCGCTGGGTGCACTGTAAAGTATTGGGTACAGTTTCTAGTGGGACTATAGGTGGCAGCAAGGACTGTGCCTCTCTTTCCTCCTACTGGATGACATTCTATCAGAATGTACTTTACCTTCTCATATCTTCAGTGCTTTCTGTCAATTTTGCTTTGTGCAGGTTCTGAAGTGTGAAGTGGAATTGATGGCCAAGATGGCTAAGACCATCGATAGCTTCACCCAGAATCAGACAAGGCTGGTGGTTATCATTGATGGACTCGATGCCTGTGAGCAGGACAAAGTGCTTCAGATGCTGGACACAGTATGTTTCAAGTGCCTTGAAGCTTGTCATTGTCGTCTATAGCCTGGCAGTGGGGGGATAACATGACTTCATGAAAATGTGCTTGTTATGGGAGTAGTACCGTCTTTCTCTCCTGATTTTTCCTCTGAAAACAACCATTCCTTTTTTAAAAAATATTTTTTTAGTTGTAGTTGGACACAATTCCTTTATTTTTGTTAGTATTTTTATGTGGTGCTGAGGATTGAACCCAGCGCCTTGCATGTGCCAGGTGAATGCTCTTCCGCTGAGCCACAGCCTCAGCCCCTGGAAACAACCATTCTTTATGCAGAGACATAGAAGAGTAAATGTTTCATTGTGAAGTCATTTACATAATTTTTACATAAAGGCATTTTGAGGAAAACCACAAATGTATCTCTTAAGTCTAGAGTGTGAACCCACCTTTGCTTTGCAAATAGTTATGAATAGATTCTGATATAATGTAAGGAATCTACAGAATGTGCAGGGTTTTTTTTTATTGTTGTTAAAGAGAGGCACATTGAAGACTTTCTGTAAGGTATCTTTTTTTAATATTTTTATTTCTTAGGTGTAGGTGGATACAATATCTTTATTTATTTATTTTTTTAAATTTTTATGTGGTGCTGAGGATTGATCCTAGTGCCTCACGCATGCTAGGCGAATGCTGTGCCACTGAGCCCCAGCCTCAGCCCTGGAAGGTGTCTTATAAAGAGCAGCAGTGTATGAGCAAGGGCTGGTGTACCCGATACCTCACATGTTCACAGTTATTTTTCACCTGTGTTGATCTTACCTCCTGTGTAGACTGCAGTGCTTCAATGGAGAACTGTGTTGCTTTCTTTTCAGGTTTTGTTGCTGTCAGATGTGACAAACCCAGATCAAGCCATCAGTAAAATTTGATTTCATGTAGAATACATTGTGACAAAAAAATGAATTCTGTTTTATAGTCATCAGAGGAAAGCACAGATATTGAGAAGCTATTTTATTATTTGGGGTAACTTAAACTCTCTGACACATTGTACGTTTCTTCTGCTTCAGGTCCGAGTTCTGTTTTCAAAAGGCCCTTTTATTGCCATTTTTGCAAGTGACCCACATATTATCATAAAGGCTATCAACCAGAACCTCAGTAGTGTGCTTCGCGACTCAAATATAAACGGGCACGACTATATGCGCAACATAGTTCACTTACCTGTTTTCCTTAATAGTCGTGGACTCAGCAATGCAAGGAAATATCTTGTAACTTCAACAGCAAATGGTGACATTTCATGCTCAGATACTACAGGTAAAGATCAAGCTCCTAAAGTGTTTAAAAGAGTTTTGTAGTTTTTTTTTTTTTTACCTTGAATAATAATATTAGTATTTTATACCTTTATAATACATAGAGAGCAAATGGTACTCTCTTGGTACATTCTTTCAGGGATTCAGGAAGATGCTGACAGGAGAGTTTCACAAAACAGCCTTGGGGAGATGACAAAACTTGGTAGCAGGACAGCTCTCAATAGACGGGTAAGATGCCATTTGCTTTACTAGATTTAATTAATTAATTAAATAGTCTTACAGCACTCAGGATGGAAGCCAGGTCCTTGCACGTGCCAGGCAAGCACTTCAACACTGAGTGCACCCCAAGTCCAGTTTGTTATCAGCGCTGTGTGTATTGCTGTTGTTCAGATGAGATTAAAGATACCACCTCAACCGTCTGTGGTGTTACCTGAAACTCTTCAGCTAAATGTTAGATGTGATTGCTGATTTTCTTTCCCTTGCAGTGTCTTGAGGAGTGTCTGCATCTGCATCTCTGGCAGCCCTAAATGGGAGGAGCCCTTCTCTCCCAGCACAGTCTCAGCCCAAGGGCTGACCCAGATCCTAAGCCAGTTGAATAGAAAGCTCAGAGTGAGATTTTTAAGTACACCTAATGACTTCCCCTGGTTGAGATGTTCCTATTGCCACTATAACCGTAGGGGAGAAAGGTTTGTAGTGAGAGAAAGCTCCTGGCTTTGTCTTCTAACCTGCCTTCCTCTTTCCTGAGATTTGCAGGAAGTACTTGCTCCTTTTTGGTACCCACAGTGATTCTGTGCCCTTTCCTTCTACCTTGTGTTTCTCTTCTGACACTTTGGTTGTCCCTGTCTGCCTCCATCTTGTTTATGTGGAACAGGAGTGTGTTTCATGTCTGTCTACGTATGATAAGGTAGGAAGATGTCTACCTGCAGGAATTGTGCCACTTAGGACCAGCCAACTTGATCTAGCACCTTGTCTTTTTTCTGGTTTGCTACTATTAAATTTAGATACTTGACTTTTTTTTTTTTTTAATGTGTCTGGTAATATTTTGACCATTTGATTTTATGTCTCTACCCTTCATGGTTGTGGATGGGAGTTAATATGACAAATGACATTTGATAGCACTAAATTCAGAGGGGTCTGCGATAATCTTTTGAATGTCTCCCCTGGGAGTTGGAATCTTGGTCACCTCATGGTTGCATCCACTGTTCTCTTACACCAGGACTTAGGTGAGGGACCATGCTTGTGTGAGACGGAATTTCCCCCCCACCCCCTGTAGAGTGCCTTTCATTTTTATGGAGCTCTGTGAGGAGAGTTAGAGGGCCAGTGTCTGGGAGTCCTTGGAAACAGGCGTAATTCCTTTATTTTTCTAGGCTTCCTGTAATACTGAGCCTCTATAGAGTTTGAATATAATTCTCTTTACTGGATTCTGTTTGCTGATTATCTTAAAGGCATTGAGCTTTCTCTGACTGTACAACTGTAAACTACAGTACATGTGAAGCTAAACCGTAGCATAGGATGCAGTTGTCAGTAATGCGACTCTTATCTGTGACGTTTCTCCTCAGGGGGTGGTAATAATAATGCTTAATTAGCATATCATCTTCCTCTTTGACTAAAGTGGTGCATTTTGCTGTTGCTGTAAACATATATTAACTTCTTAAAAAGCCCTGTATTCTCAGACTGGAAGTGTGGGCACAGTCTCACTGATGATATTCTGTTTCAGGACACTTACCGAAGAAGGCAGATGCAGAGGACCATCACTCGGCAGATGTCCTTTGATCTTACAAAATTGCTGGTTACTGAAGACTGGTTCAGTGATATCAGTCCCCAGACCATGAGAAGATTACTTAATATCGTATCTGTTACAGGTGAATTTTGTTTCTTACTGTCTCTGACAGATAGTAAGCTTTAAAATAAACAAAGTGGTTTCATTTGAGAAGCAAAGGCATGTGTTAGATTTATATTTTTACATTGCTGAATAACAGCTTTTTATCAAATGGATCTGGTAAGTCAGTGTTAGTTGAGATGAAAATCGGCCATTAGTTGTACACTGTTATTACTTTTCTTTTTTAGAAAAATTTATTCTAATTTTAGTTATATATGACAGTAGGATGCACTTTGATATATCATATGTAAATGGAGTATAACTTCTCATTCTTCTGTTTGTACATGATGTGGAATCCCACCGGTCTTTTATGGTAATAGGGTAATAATGACTGATCATTCTATTATTCTTTCTACCCCCATATCTCCTCTCCTACCTTCACTCCCCTGTACCTAAAGTAATTCTATTCTGCCCCCAACCCTACTCATTGTGAATTAGCATCCACCTATCAGAGAAAACACTGGCCTTTGGTTTTTTGAGATTGGCTTATTTTGCTTAGCATGATATTCTCTAGCTCCATCCATTTATAGGCAAATGACAAGATCCATTCTTTTTTAAGACTGAGTAATATTCCATCACATATATACACCACATTTTCATTATCCATTCATTTGTTGAAGGACATTTAGGGTGGTTTCATAGTTCAGCCATTGTGAGTTGAGCTGCTATAAACATTGATGTGGCTGCATCACTGAAGTATGCTGATTTTAAGTCCTTTGGGTAGAAACGAAGCATAGGATAGCTGGGTCAAATGGTGGTTCGTTCCATGCTTTCTGAGGAATCTCATACTGCTTTCCATAATGATTGCACCAATTTGCATTCACACCAGCAATTTATGAATGTACCTTTTCCCCCACATGTTCACCAACATTTACTGTTGTTTGTATTCTTGATAATTGCCATTCTGACTGGGGTGAGATGAAATCTTAGATGGTTTTAAAAATTGTTCTTTTTGTCTCTGGTTTAATTTTTCCTTGTGTATAAAGATAATTTTATGCTGATTTATGTAATTGATTATACTTATAATTTAAAATGTTGAAATTTAGATTTTATATACTGTTATGCTGTTTTTATTTTCATATAATATTTTAATAAAAGGTATTGACAACAAAATTGAGGATTATTGCCCTATGACTAAATTCTTTGCATAGAATTCTGCTCTCTGTTTTGTTAAGACTTAATTACTAATCAGCATTTGGGCAGTCATATAAATATTTGTAATTCAGTTTGTAAAGTATATCTCTTACTTTGCATGGTATTAACTGGTGGTATTGACTCTGATAGTTAAACTGCATTATATCTTATACTAAGGTTGAGGTTCATAATGTGAACTGTATTACAAGTGAAGCTATGAGGGTTGGAAGTGTAGCTCAGCAGTAGAGCACTTGCTAGCATACCCACAGCCCTGTGTTCAATCCCCAGCACAACAGAAAACAAAAAGACAAGTGAGGTTGTATCTGATATATTACAATATTTTTGATCATTAAATCCTTTTAAATGAGGTCTCAATCTCACTAGGCCATGTTTAACAATGGGACTGTTCATTATGTTACAAAAGCATTTATGTACTTGTTTAACAAATATGTAGTGAATCTGCCTTAGGCCAGTATTGGTCTAGATGTTGCAGGGAGAATGCAGTGAGCATGACAGAGTCCCTGCCCTGAGTGGAAAGACTGGAGGCTTCATGTCATGTCTCGTAAGGATAGTGCCATGAACACACGGTGGTTAAATGGCGATCATACCCCCACACACGTGGAAATCACTCCTGTGGATCCACAGATTGTTCTCCCTTTCCAAGAAGAGCTCTCCCTCCCTTCCCTTGCCTCTAGTTCCTGTTTCATTTCTCAGCAGAATTCTTTGAGAGAGTTGACTGTCCCTGGTCTCATACTATTCATCCTCTAAGCATGCTCCCATACTCTTTGCTTTTAGAACTTGAGCACAATTGCATTTTTAAGGTGGCTTCCATGTGACAAGTCCAGGGGCCAGGTCTTAGTCCTCGTTATTTGCCCCCTTCTGGCTTCCAGAGAGCTACGTGTACCGTATTTCCCTCTCTCACACTGTGGTTATCTCCCTCTCTCCTTACCTTTACATGGGACACCCTTGGCCTTGGTTAGCTCTCGGAGCTTTCTCTTCTGCCTAGAACAGCTCCTTTAGTGACCCTGTCTCATCTTGAATACCTTAGACTGTATGCCCTAGACTCTTAAATCTCTATCTTTCACCCTGTAGCTCTCCAGTTGCCCATTTGATGTCTGACACTTTATATGTGCAAAATTGAGCTTTTGATTCTTTGCCCCCATATTAATCCAGTCTTTCCCATTTGTTAATCAAAAATTTTTTAATGATCCTACTATTCCTTGTTTTTCTAGTGTTTTGAACATGAAGAAGTGATGTATTTTATCAAATGCTTTTTTAGCATGTTTATTTATTTATTTGTATTTTTTAATTTTTATTTTTATTGGTTGTTCAAAACATTACAAAGCTCTTGACATATCATATTTCATACATTAGATTCAAGTGGGTATTTATTTGTATTAATCCAACTTTTTCGCTACACCCTTGGGGGAAAAATAAAACCCTATTGTCTACCTTCAGTTTATTAAAAAATTTCCCCCTAGGGTACTGGGGCTTGAACCAGGGCCTAGGCAAGCACTCCCCCTCTGAGCTACATCCCAGTCCTCTGTTGGTTAATTCTTTACTGTTGGTCTGATTCAGAGTCTGACCACAGTCTGCCCTTATCTGATGTACTGTTGTGTCTCACCGCTGTTGATTTAATGGTTGTACCAGTCTTCTAACTGGTCCCTCCTCTTATCTTTTTCTTTCTACTGTCTAGAGATGTGGCAGTCACAGTAATTCTTATAAATTGAAACTGTCATATGTTATTTCTCTGCTTAAAACTCTGTTATGTGTCCCCATTTTCCTAAAAGTGAACTTCCGAGTCCTTACAGTTTCTTAGAAGGCCCTTTAGGATCTGTCTTTCTCTCTCCCCACAACCTCTTCTCCTCCTGTCTCTCCCTTTATCTCTTGCTGGCTTCCTTTGTTGTTCTGGAAAATGCCAGGAATGTTCCCACTTAAGGGCTTCCCACTTTTGTTTTGAAGAAATGAAAATTGTATTGATTATTCTTTAGATCTGTGCATACTGGGTTTTCTTCCTTCTTTTAAAATTTTGGTTTAATTGTCTGCTTTTCAGTGAGCTCTTCCTGCACTGTCTTACACAGAATGACCTCCCCTCATCGACCCGCCTTGCTTTATCCCTTTCCTGCTTGATTTAACTCTGTCTTCCAGTACATTCTATCGTTTAACTTTTTTTGGCCCATCTCTCCTCAGAAGAATGTAAAACACATGGCAAGGATTTTTGCTTCTCTTGTTTATTGCTGTTTCCTTAATACCCACAATATCTGCGACACACTGTTGTGAATGAATGAAAGAGACCTGAATGAAGTGAGAACTAAGTTTTACATATTTCTTAAGAAAAGCTTCCTAAGCAGAAGGAGGAACAAGTATAAAGGCCCTGAGGTAGGGCTCCAGGAATAGCTGGAGGTCACAGTGGTTGGAGTTTGGAGAGTAAAAGAGGAAAGGGGTGGAAGTGGTGTGAGAGAGGCAACCAGTGGCCTAAAATCTGTAGGAAGAACTTCAGATTATGTTTATATGTTAGACATTTGGGGACACTCTAAAGAGGCTGAAATTATCAATATCATTTAACAATTGATACGGAGATTTGCATTTTAAAAATACTGATGTTTATATATTTCAGAGTAGAAACAAAATCACATCTTAAATCTAAGAACTTCTCTAATATTAGTCTTTTTAAAAAAATATTTTTTAGTTGTGGCTGACACAATACCTTTATTTACTTATTTATTTTTTATATGGTGCTGAGGATCGAACCCAGGGCCTCGCACATGCTAGGCGAGCACTCCACCCCTGAACCACAACCCCAGCCCCATCTAATATTAGTCTTTAATGGGAAACTTTTTATACTGTTACACCAGACATATTTTTATTCTATGTTTCATCAGCTCTAACCCTGCCTGAAAATTAAAGATTTCTTGGTAAAATTTCCATTTCATAAAAGCATCGAATGCCATTTGTTTAATTGCTTAAAATTAAAAGTATTATAGTAACAAGAACTTACAGACTGAAATCTTTGTATTTTAATGGAATTTTTTATTGTTTTCATGATGAATTTTACATGTAATTGGGGGAAATTACTTGGAAGTGTATAAGGAAATATATTTTATTGGGAAGGGCAAGTCAAGGTACAGGTCTTGGGTTTGAGCCCTGGGATTTGTTCATTAGCCTCTTGAAGATGCCATTCCCATTTATGTAAAAACACGTGCTGTCTGTTAGCACTGTGCAAATGGTTGTCATTCTTAGAAAAGACCTGTGACAGACGGGCTCATATCAGAAACTAATTTGGGGTTTTAGTAGATAAGTTTTGGTAAGTATTTACTTGAGTGGTTTTCTGTTTAAAAAGCATGTTTTATTTTGTGCAATGTGCTTTATTTTATGGGTAAAGTTGGAGAATTAAATTAAAAATAATCTTAAAAACCTTCACTGAACAGAATTTTCTCTTGCTGTAATCTTATTTCTTAACTAATTCAGGGTAGATACATTCTTAAGGAAGAAGGCTGGTTTTTTTCCACTTACACTTTTCCAGTTGTGTGTGTGATCAGTTAGTTCCTTTACAGCTCAGCCCAGGCGGGTCCCAGGCTTCTCCTCCACTCTCCCTCAGTGGGCTCACTGCTCCTCCCTCAGAGCTTCCTTCAGGAAGTTCCCCTGGGGCGGCCTTCCCCCAGCTGCTGCTTCTGGATTGTGCTGTGTGTTTGTGTCCTGTGGTTTTATAACTGATTTTCTCTCCTTCTCTTGCTCAACCCAGTCTTGAGTTCTTTTAGAATGTAGACGTAATGATGTCTCCGTCATCAGTCACTAACATGCTCAATGAGTGAATTTTAAAACTCAGTGAAGCAACTCGTTATTTTGAGGATCAAATCCAGCCATTAGGGGATGAAGTTTCATCCTACATTTCTGTAACTTACCAGTACAATTAACTTCTAATGTTTTTCAAAGATTTTTCAGTTCAGAAGTTTTAGTCTAAGTATATTAACAGTGTTGCAGGTATATTTTAACTTTTTGCTTTTCATTGCCTGTTTTTTTTGTAAACATTTAGTTCTATGAGTACTTTTCTATTGAGAGTAGATCTCCACATCTTTCGTTATGATTTTTGGTTAATTCATTTCATATTTTTTTTGTTGTTTGATTTATTTTCTGTTCCACTGAGAATAGGCTTCATGTAGTTTGGGAGCAAATCTATTTTGTTAAGCATTTTATCCCCAGCATTAGTTTATCACTGATTATGAAATTCTTAAGTTTTCATAGCTCTCAAATGCTTTTGACCATAGCTCATAAGCTATAGAACGTAATGACCCTGTTGCTGTTCTGGCAGACCAAACCTCACCTTCCAGGGAAAAAGAGTTCAGGAATGAAAATGTAGTTTGCATGTAGAAGCAGATTTGCTGAAGGAATGAGGGACTGGAGATATGGGAAGAATTGGGTTGGGGTTTATATATCTATGTCTATTAGCAGCAAGAAGAGGGATGCTTCATATTTGAACTGAAGCAAATAGCTATCTTAGTCCAGACAAACTAAATTGATGATAATGAAAATAAAACTAACAGTATCTTAAAAGAAAAAAGCAAAAATACCGCAATTCAGGATCCTTACCAAATGACAGTGAAGCTGGCAGTGCAGTGAGAGGAAGCACTGGTGTGAAAGTCTCAGGATTACAGCCACCTGTGGTGGAACAAGAGTCCTCGGAAAACTCCAGCAGCAGGCAGGCTTGTTCTATTAGATACGTAGACAGCAAATCTTGGACACATAGCTCAGTTGTTAGGTCATTTACATAGGCTGCCCTTAGTACATAAAAATGAAAGTGTACGGGGTTGCACATTCAGTCATGGTAAAACTAGGATCTTAGCTGATGGTACTTTAAAGGATGGGATTGCTGTGGGTGAATTGATGCTCCATTGTATGTTTGTAGGAAGCATTGAGATTATGTGATACACAGCTTGAAAGATTTTTGCCAGCATGTATGTGTTTAAAGAAGTGTATTTCACTAATATCAAATTAAACAAAAAATAATTTTGAATTAAATAAAATAATGCTTAAGTCTTTATCTTTAAAATCTGAATTTTAGTGTATAAATACTAGTTATGAATTTGTAATATAACCAAATGGCAAATTTTAAAAGTTTAAGTTATTTGTGAATAACTAAGTGTTTTATTTGACATAATATTACACATATATTAATATTTAAATGTTTCTGTGTTCTTCAAAGGGCGATTACTGAGAGCCAATCAGATTAGTTTCAATTGGGACAGGCTTGCTAGCTGGATCAACCTTACTGAGCAGTGGCCATATCGGACTTCATGGCTAATATTGTATTTGGAAGAGACTGAGGGTGTTCCAGATCAAATGACATTAAAAACCATCTATGAAAGGTAATTTGTTTGACTTCTTTGTATCTAAGTTCATCTAAGGTTGAAATTTTAGAATAAAATTAAACATACATAAAGCAAACAGAATACAAAATCATGTATAAAATGAATACTTCTGAATTCAACTACTTATTAATTCCATTATAATTTTGGAGTGGTATTAGCACAGGTATATTTTCTTTCATGTAAAATTTACATCTTTATTTGGACGTATTTTTCTTTTTCCGGGTATGTAAAGTTTTTAGAGTTACTGGTTTCTTATCAAATTCAAAAATAAAGTCAGTGCTTTTTATTACAAAAGTACTTCAATACCTTTAAAAACTTTAATTCCTATTCCCATTCTATAAAAACTCTCTCTTTAGAAAAAAAGATATTACAAAGGAACTATATAGTTTGATATAATTGGGTTAATCAAAACTGTTTTGAAAATGTAAATGAAATATTAAATCTAACAAAATATTTAGCATATAGCTCATATATTAAAACTTTTAAGATTTCAAGTAATTTTTATTCCCTTAAAGTATTGTCAGCAAATGGTTTTCCTAATTTTCCAATCCCTATTGTTATGCACATCTTATTAAATATTTTCTAGGTAAATAACTGGTTTTAGAATTTTAGAAGTTTGTTATTGTATTCATCTAAAGATTTTGAGCTGTTCTAAGTTTTGCTGTATAATTTATGTAGTTTGATCAGTAGATTAAACCCAGAGTACCAGATTTTGCAGGTGTTCCAGTAGCAGCAGGTAGAGTGGTACACGATTCCCTTAGGCTTGTGAAGGTGGCACCAAATTGTTTCTGGTCTTTGATCTTTTGGAAATCATAGTATTATGAGACACATGAGTCTGTTTTTCCTTTGGTTTTGCAGTAATTACTAACTTTATTTCTTGAAAAAACTGGTCTATCAGAACACAGAAGCTGTGAAATTATAAATGCTTGCTAGATAAGCACAGTTATTAAATAGTTAAAAATTTTAAAAAAGTATTACTGCTTAATAATAATTAATACCAATATCATGGGATTTATTTTTCTCATGATCTCATAAAGCCCTATTTAACATGAACAACAGTCCTTTGAGAACTTTCATTTATCCTTGAGATATTTGTGTTGTTATCATTTGTGTATAAATAAGAATATGTCAGAGAAAAGGATAAATCTTCCTTAGAACTGTATTGAATTTGAAATTAGGAAAAAAAAAAGCTTTATCCAAACTGGAAGGATGACTTCGGAAGGCGTAGCAGAAGTAATCTGAGAATTGACATAGTTCTTAGACTAATGTATTAATCTAGCAATGCATTTCTAGTTTTTAAGAAATTTGAATACTTACAGGGAGCTAATTCTCTCACAGGACTATTTAAGTAGGGCAGGTTGATTAGCATCGCCAGCCTTTTTTCCCTAGCACCAGAAGCTCTGCCTGGTGCCTTATATATTTCTGTCTCTTTATAAAGTTCAGAGAGGTGATTAGAATGGGTCCATGATGTCGTTATGCTGGGCGTCACATTAAAGTGAATTCACACTGTGATGGCACCTGTCACAGCCAGCCCAGCAGCCTGATTTAGTGAACAGAGCAATGACTCAGAAGTCTAGGTCCCTTCGCTCCAGTCCTTATTCTGCTAATAATCACCAGAGTAATACTGGACAGGGTGTTCATATGTGTGTGCCTCAGCTTACATATTTCATAATCTAAAAATTATCATTTTTATTTTTATTTGTTCTTTTTAGTTATATATGACAGTATAATCTATTTTGATATATTTATACAAGCATGGAATATAGCTTATTCTAATTAGGATCCCAGTCTGGTGGATGTACACAATGTTGAGATTCACTGTGGTATAGTCATATATGTACAAAGGCAAGTTATGTCAGATTCATCCCACTATCTTTTCTGTTCCTATCCCCCCTCCCTTCTCTTCATTCCCCTTTATCTAATCCACTGAATTTATGTTCTCTCCTCCCCCTGATGTGGGTTAGCATTCACATGTCAGAGAGAGAACATTAAACTTTTGGTTTGGGGGGATTAAGCCATTATCTTAATGGTAGGCTCCAAAAGTTACTAAATGCTTGAGTTTTGAGGAACCTGAATTCTGATTAAAAGAAAACACATTTGAAGCAACTGGAGGAAAGCTAAAATAAGATGGCTTATGCAATTAGCAGTTAAATTTAATTGGTATCAGATTGAATCTTAGTCTAAAACTTCATAGTCTAAAACCACTGTTCTTTGCCAATAGAAAATTGCCTGACCTTTTAAAAATTTTCATCCTAATTTCCAGCATTTTGAGCCTTGTAGAAAATTTTCAAAAATTTGTTTTAAAATTAATTGAAATGTATTTTATAGTAAAAGAATAAATAACATATAGTTTGAAGGTAATAGTAATTATTGTACCCTGCTTATAAAAAATAGAATATTTGTGAAATAACTATTTTGGGGGGTGTGGGCATTTTTCATCATAACAAAAATAACTCAGAGTGAATTTTTTGTAAGGGATTTTTTTGTTGTTGTTCAAGTCAATATAGAATATTGTGTGTTGGAGGCATAATGAAGTGAGGTCAACTTTGTTTTGTGATGAAACCAGTAAGAGACTGGTTTTTTACCTCAGCCCTTGCAGCTCATAGTCCTTGAGTCAGTTGGATTCAAGGTGACTTTTTTCTTTTTGGAGAAATAAGTCTCTCTTATATGCTAACAAATACTTACGAAGAATATTTGTAGCCAGGCCAAGAAAAAGTGTAGAAAGTAGTCTTTGAGAATTGATGAGGAGTTGACTTAAGATGATTAAATATAATGAGATGATTTGGAATGAACAACTAACTATAGGAAGACAATTTTATCAGCATATTGAAAGACCATATATTGGAGGATGTTACAATAATTTAGATAACTGTTTCTAGTTAGCTGTGGTTGAGTTCTTTGATGCTTGTCATTTGAATAATAAAAAGTTTTATTTACAGCCATAAAAAGCAGCAGTATATAATTGATATTCATTTATTTTATTAAAGAAATCTGATTTGGTAAAAACAATCAGAAAATAGTATTTTTAACGTTAGTAGTAAAATTTATTTTTTTAATCCATAAAAAGCCTCATTTATTTTTATAGCAATTTGATGACACATCTGCTTGCTTTATTCATCTGAGAAAGAAAATGTTGGTTCTTGGTGTTTGGTAAAATTGCTTTGTTAAATTATTTTCTAAATTGTTCAACTTTTAACAAATGACATTTGATACTAACACTGGAAAGCAATTTCAGCTAATTAAGTAGATCCCTCTATAAACCATTGGAACATTAAGATGACATACTGTTCATTCAAGATTATTTTAATTGGTACAATTATTGTAATTTTCTTGCAATTATGTGTTGAGTTAAAAGCTTTTGTCTAGATCATTTGAGAGGGATTTTTTTTTGTTAACATACATTTAGTAAGAAGAATGTGAGTAAAATAAAAACTAGATAGATTTTCTGTTGACTTTTTATTGCAGCACTTTAGATAACTGTTAAAATATTTTAGGATAAAAGTTTATTTCTTGCATTTTAAGCAATGATAAAGGTTTTTAAAAAATCAATTTAAGTAAAGTTTTTGTGAAGATAATGTTTTAAATTTTTATTTTGGCTCTGCTCAATCCATCTTTTACTCAGGACGATATGGTCAGAATCATTTTGTGTAAAAGATAACATATTTCATTTTTTACTCGTTTAATTTTTTTTAAAAAAACAATTGGACAAGTTTTGAGGCAGCTTGAGAATGGTAGCCATTTTCCTTTCATTAAAATAGCTGTTTGCTGAATGGATACTGTGGATGTCTAAGTTTTGGCCTTTAGACCTATTTAATATTTTAAAATTATTCCATCATGTCTTATGAATGAACGTCATGTCTTAGGATGTTTCCTTCTGGTGTTCACACAAAGCTTTCAAAAGCTTAATTTGATTGTTTCTAGTCATCTCATACCTCTTTTTGCTCTTTCTTTCTTTTTTTTTTTTTTTTTTCATTTTTACTCTTCATCATTTGGAGTGGATTTCGAACAGGCTTGTTTCCTTTTCATATGGACTTAAACTTTAAATTTGAATGGCATGAAAAATTAGACCTTAGTTAGTTTGTGAAATTTTGTCTCACCTGTCTTGTAGTACAAAGAACATCGTTTTGCCAGGCACAGGGGCACATGCCTATAATCCTAGCGACTTGGGAGCTGAAGAAGGAGGATCACAAGTTCAAGGCCAGTGTGGGCAACTTAGTGAGAACCCTAAGCAATTTAGTAGGACTCTGTTCCAAAATAAAAAATAAAAAAAGACTACAGTGAGTCTCAGTAGTAAAGTATCCCTGGGTTCAGTACCAAAAAAAATTAGAAAGATAAGTACATCATTTTTGTATTGATAAATTTTCTCTTAATTAATATTTTCAGACACTAGAAACATTTATTGCAGACATCGTTTCATGCATGCTGTTTAGCTTTTTGTTGTTGTTGTTGTTTTTTTAATGTATAGCTTGGAACCTTACTGAAATTCTGTGTTATTGATATGATGGGACCTTTCTGTAGATACGGTGTTGTCAACATTTAAAATTTATAAAATTACTATCTTGTACATAATTATTTCCATTCTTATTTCCAAAACACATTTGCTTGGAATGCAGAGGTTCAATATTTTATCATTATCTTCTTAAAGAAATAGCCCTATCTTATTCTTTGCAAAATCATGTTTCATAATTCTCCATCTAGAAGAGGAAAGTAAGCAAGTTTATACTGAAATCAAGATTACATAATTAATAATAGAAACCACATTTTATATGGATAGAAATAAATAATAGTATACTTGCCAAGTTCAGTGTGGAAAGTGAGCCTGCAAACCATGAATAGAAGATGTAGAGGAGAGTTAGGGAGAGGGGGAGTAGGGCAGGTTTCATCTTATGTACAGGTCAGACAGTCCTCATTGGGAAAGGAAGGCATGGAGGCCAGAGATTTAGCCAAGCAGAATTCTAGGGAAGTGTTTTCGGGCAGAGTGGATGATTTAGACAAATGTCCTAAGGCCAGAAAGCACATGGAATCAATGTTGGAGAAACAGTAACAACAAAGGATGTGACTTGTTGAGAAGGGATGCAGTGAGGGTAGGTGGGGAGAGGAGAGCTTAGGGAGGTCGGAGGAGTGGGGTCATGGGCCACTTCTGGAAGATCACTATAAGGACTTTGGTTTTTGCTCTGAGGGAAATGAAGTTTCATTGCAGGGTTAAGAAAAAATGGTGTCAGGACTGGGGTTGTGGCTCAGCGGTAGCGCGCTTGCCTTGCATGTGCAAGGTCCTGGGTTCGATCCTCAGCACCACATAAAAATAAATGAATAAATAAAATAAAGTTATTAAAAAAAACCCACATTAAAATAAGAAAGAAAAAGTGGTGTCCATCTCCCCGATGCTGTAACGTTTACTATTTGGTTGTCCAGACTTGTCCTAGGGAACCCTGTGGCTTAAGAGAAGCATATCTTATGAATGTCTTGCTGGGAAGGGATAGGAGTGAATCTTGGTGGGAAAATTAAGATAAGTAGAGGTACAGAAAATGGTCTGCCAACTACTTAGCTCATAATAAAGATGAAATGAGTGGGAGGAAATGGCATGGGTGGCACGCCGTGACTATGCCAGAGCTGGGTAGTAACCTCAGTGCACTGAAAGAAAATCCTGTAGTTATTCTGTACATCTGTCAGAATTTATAGGACCAATTTCCCTGTGTATCTCTCCTGTCGAAATAGTTTCTGGTGTCTCAGGGTCACTTTATTCTTTATTTTCTAATAAAATGGTAGGTTTAGGGCCTACTTTTTGGATCATATTTTAAAGTTGCCTTCTTCCTTGTAGCCGGTTTCATGATCTGCCCTCCCAGTACTTAAACCCCTACTTGAGAGTGAAAGCTGATGTCTAGTATTATTGAGGACTTCTAGGTGTAGGAAGATATTATAGGCAGTAGAACAATTGATGAACTACTTTTAGAGTAACACTGAATTTAATTTGTGGCATTGTAAAATGGAAATGATGGAATTTGCATAACACACTGGGTTCTAAGAATAAAGGGAAATAAGTACTCAAAAATTGCCACGCATGACTCAGGTTTTTACTGGAGTTTCAAGCAACCTTAGCAAGGTTCACCAGTTCTTTTTTCTTCTCACTTACTGTTCACTTTTCCACACTCTCCTGTCTCTGGCCCGTATTCCTCTCCATCCCACCTCATTATTCTGTTCTCATCTAATTGCCACTATCTCAGGAAGCCCAGATACCCCACATCTCAGATGTATCCATTGTGTACTAAGATGCTTGCCATAGGTACTCTCTTACAAATATTTGCATTGCTCTTTTTGCACTGTAGCTTTTTAAATACATTTTTGCTGAAAATTTTACAGTGACTTGGTATAGAGAAGACAGTAGTGAGTATTCATGAAAGAATAAAGAAATCTGATGCTGACATTTGGATTGAGGAATGGAAGAGAAGACTCACTTCATTTTGAAAAGAACACTGTCAGTCTAGACTTGGTTCATTGGTTCTAAATGTGGATAAAATGTTTCTTATGTTGTCCCCCCAGTATGTCCCAGGTACATAATAAGGTCGCGGGCCATATAAATTGAATGGTGATTGGGTTCTTCACCTCACACTGAATGGCTTCTGCTTTTTTGTCAGGTGATGCTAAAATCACAGTCATTTTTTCTTGAGCATTTACCTGTAACTTTGAGTTCAGCTGCCTTTCTGAGGTTCTCATGTTTATAATCCTTTCATGAAGGTCATGGTAGAGTTGCTTTGTGTTGGCAGACTTAGATGGATCCTTCCCCCTTCAATTTTTTTCTTATAGATTTTCAGTGTGATTTTAAAGGATAAAACTTTTTGTGTTCATTCATTAAACATATACAGAGTTTGTTTTGTGCTGGGCACATTCTAGAAAAAGTACTAGCTGATATATTATTTGATCCCTCTGTATGTTCTGTGCATTGGATTAAGCACTTTAATATATTCTCTTTATTGCCTAGGAGGCGGAGCAGGAGGGAGACATACCAGCCACTGTGTGGAGCTTCTCCAGGCCTGTTTTTCAGAGCCAGGAGCCAGCCTTTGTAGCCACATGGATAGTAGAAACTCAAGATTAAACTGATTTTATTTCCAGATATATTTTATTCAATTCTCATTGATAAGCCCATAAATATTTATAATAGTTAATACATATCAGTAGGAAGGTACCTCAGGTAGAAATTTTTCTAAATAATTTAAGTTTGTCATTTCTATTGGAAAAAAAATACAAGCTTCTTATCAACTTGTAGAAAATTCTAAATAAATGCCTAGTAACTGCAGTAGATTTTGTAAGGAAAGCTTTAAAAATATCATTTGTGTTAATTTAGTACTTTAACAGCTGGTACATCTGTTTATTTAATCCTTTGAACTATTTTTCTTTTTAGTAAGTGGCTATAATTTTTTTCCTAGGTAGCTTTCTCAATAGCTTTTCTTTCACTTTTTATAGAAAAAATTGATTTTTAAAATATTTTCTGAACTTTTAACTCAATGTCATTTTTAGCATTTCATGCAAAATGTAAAACAAAGAACTTTAAATGTTCCAAAGTTGTGTGGTTCTAATTTCAACAAGAAAAACTCAAATATATTAACTAAAGCTTTTTAGAAACAAGTGACAAGGTCAGTTTTTCTAAAATAGGTTTTAATATGTTAAAAATACATTTAATATATAAAATTAACTATTATATTTTTTATAATGCAAAATATTTTGTAAGTATATTTTTAGACACATCTAATTATTGAAGAATTCAAATTTACCACCCCAAATTAATATGTCTTCAGAGATCAGTTAACTTTTCTTTTTCTGAAGTTAATTTTTTCAGTGGAGGTTTGTGATTTCAGATTTTCAAATCAAAATATTTTAAACCATTTTAAAATACAAGAAAAACTAGAATAATATGCCACAAAAATCGATAGCCATTACAAGGCTAAAATAACATGAGGTGCTAATGGTAATGGAAGACCACCTGCAGAAGTGGCTTCTGTTAGCAATGTTCAGCAAGTCCACAAGATGGGAGTGTGGCACTGCAAACACCGTCAGCACGTTTGACCATGAAATGTTTTTTGTGATGCTTTTTGTTCCCCCTTTCCATAGCAGAAAAACAAGGGAAAATGATTTAATGAAAGGTTGAATTTTCATATACTTCCTTCTCTCTCCTCTCTATTTACTCACCTCCTTTCCCGACTTCCCTCCCTCCCAACATTTACCAGCACTGAGAATCATGACTATAGGCAAATGAATCTAATCATGTGGTATAATTTTAAAGTTTGCTAATAGCTTTTTTTTTTTTTTTTTAAAGAGAGAGTGAGAGAGAGAGGGGAAGAGAGAGAGAGAATTTTTTTTTTAATATTTATTTTTTAGTTTCGGTGGACACAACATCTTTGTTTGTATGTGGTGCTGAGGATCGAACCCGGGCCGCACGCATGCCAGGCGAGCGCACTACCGCTTAAGCCACATCCCCAGCCCCTGCTAATAGCTTTTTATCCTAAAATTAATTAATTCCTCCCTTCCTCCCTTGGTTACCCTTAGTGGAAACCTGTGCTGGGCAGGTGCTCTACAACTGAGCTATGCCCCAGCTCTCTCCTAGAAATCTTTTGAATTAATATTTGGGCAGAGGGTAGATTTGAAAAAAAGAGATTTTTAAAAACATCTTTTTATTAGTTTGTATTTAGATTTAAAAATATTAAATACTAATTTAAAAAAATTTATTCTTTTTAGTTATACATGACAGTAGAATGTATTTTGACATATCATACATACATGGAGTATAACTTCCTGTTCTTGTGGTTGTACATGATGCAGAGTTACACTGGTTATGTATTCATATATGAACATAGGAAAGTGATGTCTGATTCATTCTACTGTCTTTCCCATTCCTACCCCTCCCCCACCTATTGTGAGTCAGCATTCACACATCAGAGAGATCCTTTAACCTTTGGTTTTTTGGGATTGGCTTATTTCCCTTAGCTTGATAGTCTCCAGTTCCATCCATTTACTGGCAAATGCCATATAAATACTAATATTTTAAGATACTTTGTGTAATTAAGGTTTTGCTTCAAATATTCATTAGTTGACTTTGCTTCAAATATTCATAGTTGACTTCTATTCTCTGTGCTTGTTATTCAGGGTTTTATTACAAAACATTTGTTTCCATATATATGATTAAGTGATGGATATCTTATCACCTGGTCTCAACATGCAGTATTATTAGTGTTGCCTCAAACAGCTATAAAAATTTGATCTCATTTACTTACATCTGAGCATTTAAAAATTGATATCATACCATAGACTCTGGATACCAGAATCAGGCTGTGTTTTTTAATGACAAATACTATTTTCATATTGAATCACTTGTGAATTATTTTGCTTCTTTTTACTTAAATCATCTCTTACTCTAGATTTGAATTTTTGTTTTGTCATCTGAGTTGCTGTTATCTGATCACTTGCATTTGTAACTGGGTAGGCATCATCCTGTAATGCACTTATTTTTATAGTTTTACCATCAGTGGAAACCTTTTTCCAAATGAAATCTTTTATAGAATTTTATTAAGTAAAGTGGAATTAATATAAATCAATTTATTCAAATTATAACATTGTAAAACAAATGTAATTAGAAAAATGGGCTGCTGTGAAGGATATTATAAAATTATTGTGATCCTACCTCAGTTTAAACACCTCTTTGTTTCTCTGGTTAGTTCTAATCTGGGAGAGTGAGCATCACCTGGAGGAGAGGCCATTGTGCTGCTCAATGTGCATGGACACGTGGTGCCTCTGCCACGGTGTGGTACTTAGCACCTAGCTAGGGCCTAGCCAGAGTGTTGCTGTGGAGAAAACTGGTGTGATAGCCTTCTCCTGAGTTTGCATACTGAACATTTTATTTATCCTTTAAATTGCATGCCTACTTGTTTCCCCCATTTGTATGAAAAAAGCAATTTTGGGCTCAAATGTTTTGGCCAAGTAGATTATCTTGGAAATATATACCCTTAGTGGAAAATAATGTTTTAAAATATGAAGTTCTGGGCTGGGATTGTGGCTCAGTGGTAGAGTGCTTGCCTGATATGTATGAGGCACTGGGTTTGATTCTTAGCACCACATATAAGTAAATGAGTAAAATAAAGGTCTATCAACAACTAAAAAATATTAAAAAAAAAATGTGAAGTTCTTCTAGTAAGTAAAAGAATAATATTGTTAAGCTCTGTCAGTCGTTTCTGTGGCAACTTAGGTAAGCACCTTTAAGGTTTGCATTATTTAACCCTAATTAGACCATCCTTAATTAAACAATTCGAAACACATTAAATACTTGCAAAAGCCTTTTTTTAAAACCAGAAACGCACACACTTGAAGAATTGTTGTGACTATTCTCTGTGCTTGTTTCCTAGTGTAGGTGCTGAATAGGATGCCTGTGAAATGCTGACATCTTTGTGTAGGCTCTGGACAGTGAATACTAGAGAGAACACCTGACGCTGTTCCCAGGGCTGTCTCGAGTGCCTAGCTGGCCGCTTCAAGTACGCAGATGCCTCTATGCTTTTTCTGCCAGTGAGGCTTTGCTTCTTTGATCTAGTGAGCAGTGTTCACTCTGGATAGACTGTGTGGACAATTTCAGCTTTGGTTACATTCTTACTTTTATTACTTTAGGTATAGTGAGGTGTCTATTTTCTGACCTCTAGGCTAATGTGTGAAAGGTGACTCATGGAATAGTTATCAAAGCATCTTTCCAAGGATCTTAGAGATGAGTAAAACTTACAGGTTGTAGCAAAGGCAGTGCTGAAAGGGAAATTTATTGCTGTTAATGCATACATTAAAAAAGAAGAGAGCAGGCTGGGGTGTAGCTCTGTGGTAGAGCACTTGGCCTGGCCTACACAAGGCCCTGACCTCAGTCCCCAACACCACCAAGAAAGGGAGGGAGGGAGGAAGGAAGGACGGAGAAAAAGAAAAGAGATCTTGCATTCATAGTCTAACTTTAAACCTTGAGGAATTAGAAAAAGAAAAGCAAGGGAGGAGGAAACTCAAGGGTGGTAGGAGGAAAGAAATAATAAAGGTTAAAACCGAGATGAATAAAGTGCAAAACAGAGTAACAGTAAAACAATAAAAACAATGAAACCAAAAATTGTTTCTTTGAAAAGATAACAAATTTGATGAGTAATATAGAAGTCCAGGTTTGAAGCTCAATCTGGAGGCCAGGATGAGCAGAGGTGGCTCAAATAGCTGTTTCTGAGGATTGATGAGGGCAACAGCTATTTGATGGTAGACTCTTCTCATGTATTTTATCCAGTCTGTTTGGAATTTAGGAAATGAGGGTTTTAATTTGAGGGTTAGATGAGTTGAAAAATCCCACAATATTTATGCAATTATAGGCTGAAAAAGTCACTACCACTATTCCTACTTTTGGATTTATTACACACACACACACACACACACACACACACACACATATTTTTTTTCTTCTTCTTTAAGTTCCAAGATCCAAATCTGGAATTTAGAAGGACAGAGCCATACTGGAGATGTTATTATCCAAACATAGATGCAGTCATTTATATAGTAAAGCTGTTACCAATACCAAACTGGCATTTCCAAATCAGAGTTGTTGCCATATCAGAAGGTGAAGAACTTCAAAGCCATCTTAGTGATATTTGCAAATAAGCAGAACATGGAACAGGCTGTAACTCTCACAGAGATAGCACCTTCACTTGGGTTACCTGCTTTGAAGGACTGAAAATGACAAATATTGCCAACTTTAGCAAGCAAAGTCACTAGCCTTTGTGAGGTGGTAGAATGATGAACTGAAACATTAAAGAGCAGATAGCAGTTCAGTTGCTGATCATCTGAAGTGATTGTGTCATGTATCATTTTGCAAACAAATGTGCTTCACTTTACTAAATGTTAAAGTTATGTGATTGTCAACACATGCCAGGTGTAATGCGTAATAAATGATAAAGATTTGGTTGGAAAGATAAATCATCTTGATTGAACCAACTGATTATTTGTTTTAGTGATGTAGGTATTACTTCCTTGTTTTCTTATATTAAAATATATATATTTGTTTGTATGGAATTCTATTCCCATAGTTCTATTAAAGAATGCACTCTTCTTGGGAAAAACTTTTCTATTTTTGAATTAATGGTTGCAACTTATTTGTGTAAACACTAATAAATACCTTAACTCTTATTTTTACACCTCAAGTGAGTTAAACAAGATTGGTCTTAATTGAGTAGCCTAGGAACATAGTGTGGCTAATATAGTCTTTATTTGCTTACCTGAGCCTTTTTAGCTATTTTATTTAAAAGGATTTGGTTATAGGCATCAAGTTGAGATAATTATTTTGATGGTTAATCTTGCTAACTTTATCTGTTATTATCATTTTATAGTACTTTATAGGTATCTAAAATATGTACATATGTTGACCCTGTGAGGTAGGTAGGACAGATACTATTGCCTTCATCTTATGAATGTGGATCCGAGGTTCTGCAGATTGGCTTGCCTGAGATCACTTGCTGGAGGTAGAAGAGCCAAAATGAAACTTCTGGGTCAGTAGCTTGTCTCATAATGTATACCACATATTCCTGAAATTGCCAACACTCACAACACACACACACACAGCTTAACTCTTTATTATTATTATTATTATTTAGTTGTAACTGGACACATACCTTTATTTTATTTATTTTTATGTGGTGCTGAGGATCGAACACAGGGCCTTGCACTTGGTAGGTGAGTGCTCTACTGCTGAGCCACAACCCTAGCCCCACAGCCTCTTAAATAAAATAATGCTAATCAAAGAAATCATAGCAAGTACATTCAAAATATGAATATCTGAACTTTTTTTTACCACACTAGTAGAGATGATCAATGACATAGTTAGTAATAACAATCCTAAGTGGTTTTGTTTGCTGAAGTTTACAACCCATTGAAGAAAAAAATTCACATTAGAGGAAATTTTTAAAAGTCTATTTTAAGAAAAAAATGTTGGCTTGGATATTGTTCAGTGGTACACATTTGCCTAGCATGAATGTGAGTTCAATCCCTAGCTCAATAGCAGGGAAAAAAAGGAAGGAAGGGAAAAAGAAAATAAAATTGGCAATCTCTTATTAGGCTGATAAAGAAAAAAAAAAGGCAAGATAATAATTAAAGTTAGCACATGGGAGGAATAAATGAATTCTAGTTAGGGCAGAATGGTGCAAGGCAAAGGGAGGGGGCAGGGGATTACCAATGATGGTGGAATGTGATAAATATTATCCAAAGTAAATGTATGAAGACACAAATTGCTGTCAACATATTTTATATATAGCCAGAGATATGAAAATTGTGTTATGTATGTGTAATAAGAATTGTAATGCATTCCACTGTCATGTATTTTTAAAAAATCAATAAAAAATAATTAAAGGAGGGCTGGGGATGTGGCTCAAGCGGTAGCGTGTTCGCCTGGCATGCGTGCGGCCCGGGTTCAATCCTCAGCACCACATACAAAGATGATGTGTCTGCCGAAAACTAAAAAATAAATATTAAAGAGTTCTCTCTCTCTTTAGAAAAAAAAATTTTAAAACTACTCAGGAAACTAGTAATAGAAGGAGACTTAAGAAATATGATAAAGAGCATTTATGAAAAGCACAGTGGTGAAAAACTGATAGCTGGGCTGGGGATATAG
The DNA here is from genome assembly GCF_048772815.1 of Callospermophilus lateralis. NCBI lineage: Eukaryota > Metazoa > Chordata > Mammalia > Rodentia > Sciuridae > Callospermophilus > Callospermophilus lateralis. The sequence continues at coordinate 5,435,783 of NC_135318.1, read as the reverse complement.
CTCAGTTGGTAAAGTGCTTGGGTTGCCCTGGGTTTAATCCCCAGCACCACACACCACACCCACTCCAAATACACACAAAACCAAAACCAAAAAAAAAAAAAAAAAAAAAAAAAACCACCTGATAGCTCATCCCTGAAAACAGGAACAAGACAAGGACGCCAGCTGTGTGTGGACTGAACATTTGTGTCACACCAGAACTCATTTGTGAAGCCCTAACCTCAATGTGTGGTGTTTGGAGTTGGGCCTTTGGCCAGCAGTTAGGTTTAGGTGAGGTTAGTGGGGTGGAAAACTCCTGATGGGATTTGTGCTCTTACTAAAAAAACATTAAGAGAGCCACATTCATCTATGTGAAGACACAGCAAGAGGAGAGACTTAGTTCTCTGCAAACCAAGAAGTGGCCCACATCAAAACTGGGCCATTTGGCATCCTAACCTCAGACTTCCTAGTTCTCCAGAACTGTGAGAAATGTCTGCTGTTTGAGTCACCTGTCTGTGGTATTCTATAGTAACAGCCTGAACTCATTAAGATACCCTCTCTTCATCCACTGTATGCAACATTGTACTAAAGTTCTAGCCAGAGCAATTAGATAGGAAAAATAAATGAGAGGATTCCTATCAGCTTGGATAGGAAGTAGTAAAACTGTTTCTAATCATAGATGACATAATGCTATCCAAAGGAAATCCCATAAGAACTAATAAATTCAGCAAAATTTAGAGTACAGATCAATACAAAAAACAATTGTATTTCTGTTCACTTGCAGTGAACAATCTGAAAGGGAATGTCTATTTATAATAACATCTTAAAAAATAAAGTGCCTAGGAATAAATTTAACCCAGGAGGGGCTGGGGTTGTGGCTCAACAGCAGAGCGCTCACCTCATACATGAGGGGTCCTGGGTTCGATCCTTACCACCACATAAAAATAAATAAACGAAATAAAGGTATTGTGTCCAACTACAACTAAAAATAAATAAATATTTTAAAAAATTTAACCCAGGAGATTAAAGACATACACCCCGAAAACTAGAAAGCAATACTAAAGGGCTGGCAGTGCTCAGTGGTAGAGCATTTGCATATCCCGCACAAGGTCCTGAGTTTGATCCTTCAAACCACATGCACACAAAATCACTAAAATTAAAGAAGACCTAGGTAAATAGGAAGACATTCTATGTTTATGAATAGGAAAACTAGATGATAGAATGTCAGTACTACCCAAAGTAATTTACAGATTCAACACAATCTCTATCAGACTTCCAGTAGCCTTTTTTGCAGAAATGAAAAGCTGATACTCAAATTCATATGAAACTGCAAGGTATAACTCAAATAACTGAAAGATTCTTGAAAAAGAACAAATTGTAAGGCTCACACTTCCCAGTTTCAAACTCATTGCCAAGCTGTAATAATCAAAACACTGTGTCACTGGAGAGACATAGAGACCAAATGGAACTGAGAGTCCGGAAATAAACCCAAACATCTATGGCCAATCAAGTTTTGACAAATGACAAGAGTGTCACTTCCTTCATTAGAAAGAATGTCTCTTCAACAAATGGTGCTGGCGCAATTAAATTTCCACACATAAGAAGAAATGAAATTGAACCCTCAACTCACATTATGTGCAAAAATTAACTCAAAATGGGTCAACCTGCACTTTCCCAAGCACAAGGCTATGTCAGTATCAGAAAAGATACAAGTGAAAATTATTTCATTCTGAAAGAATAGAATTCTTTAGGAAGAACATATTTTTTTTGTGCGTAATTTATTTACTCTTCCAATATTTATTGAACAACAGTGTTGTGACAGTTTTCATACCATGGTGAACAAACCAAACTTGTTCCCAGCTTTGATGGAACTTACAGTTTGGAGAAGGATATGGACATTAAGAAGATAATTCTACTAGTGAATGTTCAGTTCCAGTTGTGATATGTAATATGCAAGAAGTATATGTGCTCTGGGCCTGTAGTAGAGGAGTATGTGCTGCTCTCAGAAGACCAACCTGATGAGGGGCAAGTTTTGCTGATATACAGGATATTAACTAGGTGAAAACGGGGGTGGGTGGGGGGTGGATAGTTAGCTTCTGAGGAGTCTAGGGGTTTTGGTTGTATTTCCAGAGATAGCAGTAGTCATCCAAGTGAATTTCATGTTCCTGTTTATTCCTGACCCTTCAACTATAGTGCTCAGTGGCTGTTTTCTATCTGTGTGTTCCATCCATCTCCCAGAATCTCCATTATTTATGGCATAGAGGGTATTGAATAAGTGGGCAATCCATGGTAGAAGGTATTTGAGAGTCTACTAGAAATTAATTTTGTTTCAAGGTCATAAAATTCTAAGGCATTTAAGAATTTTTAAAGAAAAATTGGCTGGGGTTTAGGGTTTAGCTCCTGGTGGACTGCTTGCCCAGAAGTGTGAGGCTCTGGGTTTGGTTCCTAAGCACAAAAAAAAAAAAAAAAAAAAAAAAAGAGAGAGAGAGAGATTAAAAAATTTATCTTAAATTTTAACTTCCTTTTAACTAATGACATTACTAGGCAGTTTTCTTCAGAAAAAGTATGATAAACAATACCTTCTTCATAAATTATGCTCTAAGAACCTACTTATATTTTTCAAATAGAATTTTTTTCCATGTATTTTAATCTTCATTTTGGATGGAAGTGATCTGAATGGTTTATGTAAATTCTGCAAGAAATTAATAAGGACTTCTACAAATCACTGTCATTTGTAATTAAAATGCTTTAACTTACATTGATGTTGGCATTAACAAGTGCTGCTCCATTGGTGGCATAAAAAGAAATTGCATTTAAACTTACCAGGAGCTCATTGATGCCCAAGTTTTTAAATGCTTTCTGTGGGCCATTTAACTGCTGGCAACTGTAGTTCACATGATTCATAATAATGGAAATTTAAATTTATTTTTAATTGAAAAGTGAAGTTACTTAAATTCTTTAAATGTTAACCTTTAGAAAAACATCTAAAAAATGAAGGCCCATATGATTTTGATGGCCCTCTGCCAAAAGATTATAATTTACATAAATATCTCTTTTAGCTGAAGAGTTTAATGCATTGAGCTCAGAAGGTTAGAAGAAAGACTTCAATCTGGAACCTGGCAGTAGTAGCTGGCTTGTGAGCAGTACCATTGTTCATGGCATTGAGAACACTGTTCGCATTCAGGCCTGAGCAGCACTGGCATTTAAATGCAGTTAATTTGTTTCATGTGACTTGTCAGCTGTATGTTTTTATCTAAATCTTTCTAGTCCTAGTCTTTCCCCCCACCCACCCCCTGTGGGTTAAACTTCTGAAATAGATGAACTACCTTTTAACTATTTACGTTCTGGTATATTTTGGTCACTTTTGCAAATGATGCTTCTGCAGTCAATCTTTGGGTTTTCCATCCACTTTAAGTTTATCTAACAATCAGTTTGAATGCCATTTTACTTTATTAAAAGTAATCCCATTTCAGAAAACTTTTTCTGTTTTATGCAGGTATGTATGTCTACAGAAGGACTTCTTGAAATTCATTAAGACAGAATTACTGTCTTTATTTTCTCAGCAGCACCCTATTCTTTCGTTTGCTAATTTTGTTCTCTAGATTTTTCCTTAAATGACTTTTAATATTTGGCTTCTTGCTGAGTACTGGGTCTGAGTGGTAATGTGCTGATTCCAAAGAAATAGTAGAACTGTTACAATTATTTAAGGAAGATTCCCATTTCATTTTTGAAGGGAATGAAAATCTTTTTTAAAAACTTTTTTAGTTGTAGATGAACACAATACCTTTAATTTATGCATTTATTTTTATGTGGTGCCTAAGATCGAACCCAGTGCCTCACATGCTTAGACAAACACCCTACCACTGAGCCACAACCCCAGCCTGGGCATGAAAACCTTACTGCTCCTCTGAAATTGTATTCATTTAATACAGCCTAACAGTTCATATTCTTGATTGCGAAATGAGTATCTTTGAAGATAGTGCCAGTGATTTTGAAACAGTTTTTTGAGGTACAATCGATATATGGCAAACTGACATTTTATAATTGCACAGTTTCAAAATTTACAAAGGGGCTGGGGATGTAGCTCAGTGGTGAAGTGCTCCTGGGTTTAATCCCCAGTTCTGCAAAAACAAACAGACAAATAAATAGTATAGTTTTACTAGCTTAATATTTTTATTTATTCACAAAATCACCATCATCCGTCAGGAAAGTGGACAAATCCATCATTTCTAGAAGTTTCCTACTGGTACTTTGTAATCCCTTTCTGTCACCCACCTGCCTCCCTCATCCCCAGCTTCACAAGGACCTTGACCTGCTTGCTATGGATTGGTTTATACTTGCTACTTTAATATAAATGAAAACAAACAACTATGCATTCTTTGTTGGCTGGATTCTTTTACTCAGCATCATTTAATGAGATTTACCCATGCTGTTGTGTGTATCAATGGTTCACTCCTTTTTATTGCTGGGATGTGTTCTGTTGTATGAATATACCATCGTTTATCCATTCTCCCATTGGTGAATGTTGGGGTTGTTTCCAGTTCTCCTCATCCACCTTTCTGTCTCAGCCACTCTCCTTTTTTTTTTTTCATCTCTGTCTCTCTCTGGTGCATTTTCCAGTGCAGCCTCAGATCAGCCTGCTGCCTGGCATCTGCTGGGTGGACCCTGCAGAGTTATCTGTATGTCACCATTTGAACCTACAAAAGCAAGGTTTCACGCAGTTTGATGTAGAATGTGTAATAATTATTTTTAATGAACAAGTGTTACTTGTTTTACTTTCAAGTATCTCTATCTCATACAACATTGTTTACTTTCTGTTTGAACTCAACTCTCCACAAACTTCTACTTAATAAAAGACTAATACATTTTATTAACAGTTACTGTGTCTGATTGATAAATGTGTTTTTTCCCAGTCCACTTTTCTGTATTTCTCTCATATTAATGCTTATATAGTAAGCATATATACTTTTACAATAGAAAATAAAATCTTCTTTTTGTTTAAGAAAAACCTGTGCTAACATTTTTCCAGTTTGTCTAAGACAATTTATTCTTTATTTGGGGGCTGGAGTGTGTAGCTCAATGCTTGAGCACTTGCCTAGTATGCACAGGGTCCTGGGTTCAATTCCTAGTATTAGGGGGGAAAAAGAAAAAAAAATTCTGCAAAGCGAAGAACAGTGATTGTCTATTTAAAAATCATGAGTTTCAGAGCCACGACTCCCTCTCCTATGTCAGAGGCCCATGTCCTCATCTGTACACCAATAACTTATTTTGTCATCCCTGAGAGGTAGCCACTAGTGTGTGGCATACCTGACGTATGTGTTACTGTTCTACCTGTGTTTCCCTGTCAAGTCTGCCTTTGGCTAAAGACAATATGGTTCTGACATCGTTCATTGTTACCTTAGTAATTTTGTAACTATACCACTTTTTGGGTTTCTTTAAAAAACAATTTTAAATAAGAACAAGTGTGTAATGTGTTAGTTGTGTAAGTAACAAGTTTTTAATTTGTACAGAATTTGTGTTTCTTATAATGACATTAATGAAAATTTTCATTTATTTCTTATTTGAAGAATATCAAAGAATATTCCAACAACTAAAGATGTTGAACCACTGCTTGAAATTGATGGAGATATAAGAAATTTCGAAGTATTTTTGTCTTCAAGGACCCCAGTTCTTGTGGCTCGAGATGTAAAGACATTTCTGCCTTGCACTGTAAACTTAGATCCCAAACTACGGGAGATTATCGCAGGTGGGTGTTGATAATACATTTAATTTTTTTTCCCTAAGGTCCTCAGATGTTTCCCTGTTTCTATGTTGCCATATAAGTTTCTTTTGCTTCATGAAAAAACAAGAAATTTGAACCAAGCATCACACAGGAGAATTACTGCCATTAAGGACTAGGAGTCTTATTCTTTTGGGAATGTTAAGAAAATGTTTCGACTTACTTTATTATAATCTCCTCCCCAAATTCTTACTTTGGAACTTTGGAATCAGATTTTTATTCACATATGGTTGTGACATTTAAATGTCAATCCATTATCATTTCCTGTCACCAGTCTTCTGTTCCTAAAAGGGCTCTCTCCAGAAGATTAAGGAAATCTTTCTATTACTTTTAAGTTTCTAACTTAAATTTGTATACTTGAGGATCATAACATTAAGATTTTGAAATAGAAGAAGTTCTTGGGGTACCACTGTGTACATATACACATATATACCACAACTTTATTGAAACACACTTTCTGCTCTGCTGGCTTATCCTTGAGTATTCCAGGAATTAAATTAGTATGCTATGTAAGGAAGTAAGCCAGATACAGAAAGACAAACACTGCTTGGTCCCACACATGTATAATCTGGAAAACTGTTTTCATAGATAAGTAGAGTCAACAGTGCTTACCAGAGCCTGGGAGGATAAGGAGAAAGGGACTGGAAGAGAAGTGGTGAGTATGAAGGTACAGCAAAGTAGGAAGAATAAGTTCTGACTTTGATCACACAGTAGCAGGGTGCTTATAGTTAACCATAACTTAATATTTATTTCAAAATACCTAGAAGAGGAGATTTTGTATGGTCTCACCACAGAGATATGATGAATGTTTGAGGTGTGATGAATATGCTAATATCCCACACAATAGATACATGTATCAGAGTAGCATAGTGTACCTCATAAATGTGTACTTTTATTATGTGGCAATTAAAAATAAATTACTACTGCAGTTTTTATAGGTATTAGTCATAAGCCTGATGTAAAATGTGTGTTTGGGTCTATGGAATCTTTTGTTTGGACAGGGTTGAGTCTACAAACCTGTAGTCTTATTTAACTTTGTGTTGATACTAGATAAATCTGGGTTATTACAGTTGGTAATACTTCATGCATTATAAGAATTGTTAACATATCTTTAAAAATCTTTAAAAAGAAGAATTAGCAGGCTTGGTAACTTAAGAACAGAATCCATATGTTGGTGACTTTTCAAATGGTGAAAAACTTTTTATAAACATTAATTGAGCTTTTTTAACTGAAAGATCAGTACGACATTCAAGATTTCTGTCTATTTCCTGTTGGAATCCCTGACAAGAGTGATACAGCCATGTTTCTCTCTAGTAAAGAAAGCTGGAATGGTGATTGGACTAATAACCACTACCCTGTTTTCTTTGGCTTTCTGGAATATGGTGGAATCTTTCAGATGTCCGTGCTGCGAGAGAGCAGATCAATATAGGAGGACTTGCATACCCTCCACTTCCGCTACATGAAGCTCCTCCTCGGGCACCCTCGGGCTACAGTCAACCCCCATCTGTCTGCTCTTCCTCTACTTCCTTCAACGGGCCATTTGCAGGTGGGGTGGTGTCACCACAACCTCACAGCAGCTATTACAGCGGCATGACGGGCCCTCAACATCCCTTCTACAACAGGGTAAGGACACAGTGGTATCTTTGCTTTTAAGAATTTGTTTCAGGAAAATCTCAGGACTTTTCTTCTTGTGGATTCTATTATTGTTTTGAAACTGTACATTGGCTTTAAAATAGGAAACTGAAGTTTAAATGTAAAATATATGTTTTTAAAAATCAGCAGAACTTTGGAGTTTAGCATATTACAGATCTCAAAATTTGAGTCTGAATATTAGAGATGCTTTTTATTTATTTTCTTGATAAGAAAGTGTACACCACAGCAGTGACTATTCTGTGCTCTAAAGGAATGTATTTCTTTTTGTTTATAAACAAATGTTCCTTTGGTATATCTTGTATAATTCATTCTAGCATTTACAACAGTGATAAACTTAAATTCCTATAGTAGTTTGTTATACCTCTACTTACTAAGATTTATACCTTTGAAATGTGAGATAATAATGGGAAAATACTGTTTGTAAGACTCAGGTGTAATCGCCAATTAATACCACTATAGCCTGTTTTTAGTTTTATTTCAAATTGTCTTATATACTTAATATAAATATGCAATTTTTAAATGAGAAGATGGGAGTATAATTAATTATCAATGGTGTTAAAATACTGTGAGGTTTAGTGGGCTCAGCCTACAGCTTATCTATTCTCATGTTAATGACATTAAACACTAATATTTCCTACCAGAAAATGGAGTATGAACCATAGAATTATGTTTCCTGGACTGTACTCTAAGATCCATCGCAATTCCTTATTTTTGTTATCTTCCTATTTTGTCAAATTCAAGAAAATATAGGGGCTAGTATTCACAGACTTCAACTGCCTAGCTAAATAAATGTAATAGGAGCTAAGAAGAAAGAGAAGTTTAAAATAAATGTGGCAAAAGAAGGACTTTCAGAATTTAAATTAAATTTTCAATTTTTAAAAACTGTTGGCCATATTAGTAATTAGGTATTCTGTTCCTAATTCTCTATGTACAGAATACCTAATTACCCTAGGAATGTTATTCCTTTTTTCATATGGACAAAGAGACAAAGGTAGAACAATAGCATTTTATAGTGTATTTTTCCTTGTAAAATTTAACATGTAATAGGCAATGTCAAATGCAGATTTTTAATCACATTCTTAAAATTGGCTATAATTTTACAGAAACTCATTCAATTAATACCATTTGAAGTTTTGAGACCAAGAAGTTTATTTAAAAAAAATTATCAGATCATTTAGACCAATTTCTTATATTTACTAACTTAAACAATAACAATAATATGATAATGCTTTAATAATATTTTATTATTTTTAAAACATTTAATTTTCTTTTTAGGTTTAGTAGTTATTGTTATAGTTATTTGAGGTTTTTAGTCTCAAGGTTAAAAACAGAATAATTCTCTTAAGCCATCAGAGGTAAAGAAGGTGGGAGAAGATGATATATTAGTGTAACATCCGAGTGAATTGTAGTTTTGCCCAGATAATCTGATATGTGAAGCTGATTAAAAGTAAATGCCGTAGTTCTGGGTTTCATGTAAACAGGATTCTCTACCTATTTTTACGAAATATAATTTCTTATTTAGAAATAGAGCACACTCCAGGATGGTTAGGATATAAGGAAGCTCCAGGAACTTGGAGTGATGCTATTCCTGAATTTCATACTGGAGTGTTCTCATATGATCCAGACTTTTCTGGGTCTTATTTGAGCTAATCTTTTTTTTTTTTTTTTGTAAGTAATAGTATTCTAATAAGATACCAGTCTGCTTTTTAAAAAGACATTGACTTAATATATGTAATCACTTTGAACCTGCCACTTGACAAGTCTGTACACGTTAAACATGTCGAAACTGTAAGGTACAAAATTTCAGTTGCTTTCTTTAAAAACGCTTATAATTAAATGAATAATATAAAATGTAAAAAATATGTCTTAAATTTTGGTTTTATATCTTACAGAATATGAGGGAGGCATTTTTGTTCTTTTGTCACTTGCACTAAAAGTTTTGGAGTGTGTTTGGTTAGTTTCATTTGATAACTCTCATTACACTTTTATTTCTATAATTGTTCATGCCCTTTTTTGTTACATGTTTTTCCATAGCCATTCTTTGCCCCATACCTTTACACGCCAAGGTATTACCCTGGCAGTTCCCACCATCTCATCTCACGTCCATCAGTAAAAACGAATTTGCCCAGAGATCAGAACAATGGCCTAGTAAGTATGTAAAAGGGTAACTAAAATATTAATCTCATAATAAACATAGATAGCACTATAAATTGGGTTTTTTCCTTTCCAGAGTAAAAGAGTGCAACTTATTTTATAAATAGTTTTAAGAAATGTAAGATATTACTAACACAAAATGTATTTTGTTTTCGTTTCTGGTAAAATCTGTAGAAGGAAAATGATTAGCAATCTCAGTGATTAATGTTAAGTTTTTTACAACCAGAGATTTCTGGCTTGTAAACTAATGTTTGTTACCAAAACTTTTAAAACTAAATCTTTACCTCTAATAATTTCTAATATTTTTTTGAAGGCTATACATATGTGATATCTGCATAATTATGTATTAGCACCATGAAAAACATAGATGCAGGCAATGAAAACATTTCAGTCTAATGTCACAAACTAAACAGGATAAGGAGAAATCGCTCAAAGGTACTATTGAATCTAATTAATCCAAAACAAAATACATTTTTGCCTAATATATTAGGAGTTCCTGATGATAAACTAGTGTAAGTAACAAGTAACAAACTCCCTGTTAATATAATTTAAATTAAATTTTAAAATGTCATGAAGGGAAAATCTAGTCATAGAAATGATTCAATGTTGTATGTATTATTATTTTAACATCATGTTCATTCATCAGAGTCTGGCTTATCTCTGCACCGTTTCACCCATGCTTTCCTGTTTTATGTTGTTAGGAAGTTATCAAGGAGGATGCTGCTGAGGGGCTTCCTTCACCCACAGACTCCTCGAGGGTAATGGAGTAGTCTTGTGGTGTGGAACCTAGCATCTTATTGCTTCTGCAGCAGTAATGACATCTTAATCGCCACGGCAGCAGTTCACTAACTCTGCATTTATGTGATGGCAGCTAGTGCAGAATAGCTGAATACTAATAATTATAGCTCATGAATTAATTAAAAAACTGATATTTACCCTTTACTTCCTCCTGCTTTTCCCTTTGATCACTGGCATGGGATGAGGATTTTTATTCTCCCATAAGTTTTTCCCAGCAACCATCAGAAGCATTCAGGTGTTTGTTTCTTAGTGTTGAGCTCTGTTTTTACCTTTGATTGTTTTTATGAAGAATATAGCTGGTAATGCACATGTAGAAGAGTTTTGAAAATATCTAAAATCACCTTTGAGACTATAAGAAGACATGAACCAGATAGTATGCACCTAAAATGGATATTCTCAACGTGGGCATCCATAGGTAATAGAGTCTCTTAACCTGTGTGTCCACAGGTAGTCTAAGTCTTTGTGCAGTACTAATTTTCTTTCTGTTTATTAAAATAAAATTTCCAGACAAATGCAGAGCTGGTTCAGCATCTAAAGGAAGTTACTCAAGCCTCCCCTCAATACCTTAAGGCAGGTTCTTACTAACAAAAACTTTGTAGAGGAAATAACTTTTATTGTTTTATTTACAGAATATATTATTCCAAGTAAATATGATCAATTTAATCTAAAATTATACTGAAATGTGGCATAGTACTTTGAGTCAGAGGGTGAAATATTGCATCCTAATGTTATCAGCAATTTTTGACTTAAAGCATGCATTTGGTAGGCAATAATTTTTTAAACTTTAGTTTCCTTTGAGTTTATGTTAGTAAGAGAGAAGAACCACCATTTTGTTTGCTTTTAGGGGTTGACGATTCTTAAGTCATTAACATTTCAGCTCAAGTGTTTGAGTAACTTCAATTATCCACAAATGATAGACGTAGCAGACCATAATAGTTCTCTTTGGATGCTTAGGGAATCTTAAATCCATGAATCATCACTGCTATATGCAAGAGTGGGTTTTTGTTTTGTACGAGAGCCTTTAATACAGAGTTTCATGCATGCAGTGCAATTCTCTGAGCTAAAATTCCTCAGCAAATTTTTGATGAAAATAAGTGACTGTGAAGAATTTGATAGACTTAATGGCACAGATATGCTGAAACAGTAGCTATTACCATGCCAAAAAGTGTAGGGGCACACTGGTAATCAGAAGTGTCAGTAGTTTCTTTTAGCAGCAGAAAAGGAGCATGAGGCAAAATTAAAATGAGTTTTTGGGAAGGTAAAATAATGCAGTATCTGAGATATGGTTAGAAGCCCAGTAACAAAGTGTAAAGGTACTCTGCCTGTATTTAGTGCCTTTGTTTAGTAAAATAACCAAACTATTTGTTGTTTTTATAATAGTAAAAGATAGTTTTGTAACTGACCTAGTCGGGTTAGGTACTTACCATGCTTTCTTTGCTTTTAAGAAATTAACAATGACAATAACATATAAAATGTGTTTTGTAAAAAAACTCGTAAAAAGTAAACATGTAGTTCAAAGGTATATTGAAAACAGTGGTGGAAATGTGAAGAACTTGTATGTGGGAACATTGTTGGGGACCAAAAGGCTTCTCAGTGCAAAAATGTTTAGTCCTTCTGCTCCTAAGGCTTTCCAGTTCTGTCTTAGGCAACAGTATGGACAATGGACACCATGTCCACATGGTCAGCTATCCCCAGCATGTGCTATTGATGGGGGAGGGCTGCTCACAGACCAAAAAGTGTTAGCCAGCTCTGGTCTTTTCAAATAGAGGTAGACCCATCTTTTTTTTTAACCAAAAGAGTTTCTGATAAGCGATTATAAAGCATATTCTTATGAAAACAATTGGGTTTTCTCACATGACATAGTTCAGATTATACCTTGTGAAGCCCAGCCAAGGACTTACATATAGACATATGCAAGTGTTTCTCAAAGGTGAGGATTTCAAGTATACGCTTCCATGCTTAATATTTTTCCTAGGATTTTATGACTGAGAAAAATTAAGTGCCAAATCTTGAAAAAATGGGGAAAATATTAGACCTAATATATGCTCCCCAGAATATTAGAGCTGAAAAGAACCAGTTATTTTTACCTTTTAGACAGAGAAGCCTTTTTTAGAAATGAAGTCTCATCAGAACTCTAGTTCATAAAATCAGGGAGAGCAGACCTCTGGCCCCACCTGGACTTGCCTTTCCTCCTGAGCTTTCCTCAGGGACAGCTAATAACCTGAAGTCAAGTGTAAATGACTCCATCACATTGAACCCTGTGAGGCTCAGCTAGAGGTACAGGAGGGGAGTGCCAGATAAAGGGCCAGAATGAGCATGTCCCATGTCCCAGCCTGTTGTTCTCCAGCACCCTGCTGCCTGCTTTGCCCCTATTTCTGTTGTGGGTGAAGAAGGGCTTTGGTCTTTGAGTTAAATAGATGCTGATGATGAACTCTTAGCCTTGGACAAGTTTATTCACCTCTCTGATTCTCAACTTTTTTAATCTAGAAAAAGCCCACCTTCCTCTTAGGTCTCAGTTAAGAGTTACTCAGCCTTAGCATACTTTTAAGTACATTATTATTATTACAACTACTCCAAAGCCAAACTCCACAGAGCTTTAAAGACTCAGAACTAAAAAGTTTCAGATTAAATAACCTTTGTCTCAGTAGTGGGAGCAGTGTACAAATAACTCCAGTCAATCTAGGTACACTCAAGACAGTTTACTTGTTATTACTTCTTAGACTCAAAAGATGTAATTTGGTTTGTGTTCTTAGAATTTAGAAGAATTTCTAGGTTTTTTTTTGAATACTTAAATAGTCATGCATCACTTAATGAGAGCAGTTTGCTCTGAATATTGCAGTAATAGGCAATTTTGTTGTAGTATAAAACAGCCTAGAGTGTACTTATACAAACTAGAACAGCTATGACATCACCAGATGGTACAACATCATGGGACCAACCAATAATATGAGGTCCCATGTTGACTGAAATGTTATACATGTATGACTGTACTTTAAAATTTTGAAAGCTTTTCAGGGAAATTTTACTTGGTGTGTTTAGCCTCTTTAGTGCAGTTTTCACTGAGAATTACAGTTGACCCTGAACAACACAGATTTGGACTATTTGAGTCCATTTATGTGCTCATTGGGATTTGCAACACTTTGAAAAAACTTTACAAACTGTAATCTAGAAATATTGAAAAACTAAGAAAATATGGTGTATCATGAATACATAAAGTATGCATAGATAAGTCTATTTTATCATTTACTTCCACAAAATATATACAAATCTATTATAGTTAAAATTTATTCAAACTTATGCATACCAACTATCCATGGTGCATTTGCAATGAGAGAAATGTAAAAAGTGCAGTATAAAATCATAACTACGTAAAATTAACTGTAATACTTACTGCAATAATTTTGTAGCAATCTCCTGTTGCTCTTGTCAGGAGCTCAAGTGTTAGGACACTCTGCTTAAAATACTGTGGGATGCTGGCCAGCTTGGTGTGAGCAGTTGTCTGTCCAGTCAGCTGCTTACCAAGGTGACTGGACAGACACAAGGTGCTCATGTATGTATGTAATCCATACAGCAACCAAAATGTATTAATCAGCCGTCATTGGTAAGCCTCCAGTCAACAGCAGGCTATTGGCGGTTAAGTTTAGGGGGAGTCAGAAATTCTCTGAATTTTTGACGATGTGTGGAGTCAGTGTCCTTAATCCCCTTATTGCTCAAGGGTCAACCATAGTGGCACTGAGATCATTTTGTGACAGCTTAGGAAGGCTGGGTTGAGCCAGGTCTCTCTCCCATTCCCCCATGGCATTGTGCTATGTAGTCACCACAAGAATGGTGTGACTTAGAGTTCGCTGTTCCTGTGGTAACAGCATTTCACTGACAAACATTTTTCAAAGGAAGGAATAACATGGCATTTTTTATCCTTTTACCCTTCCCTGACTGATGGAGCCTGGAGTACCGCAGTGCCTGTGTGGTCATTCATTGTTCAGCACACATTAATTGAGCATGCAAGGCACTGCCAGCCAGGGTATAGCAGGTAACAACTGCTAGAAGTCCTGCCCTCTATGGCTGGCTGTGGCCTTGAAGGCCCCCAAGGGAGTTAGCAATATTAAGAAGTCATTCTTTCTTGTCTTCTTGACATTTTGAGACATCTGTAGATCACTTTATGCCTTGTTGAAAAAGCATGACAATAAATAGCACCAAATTTAAACATAAAGAACTTCAGAATTACAAATGCAGCTTTAATACAATAACACAGCTTCCACTGTGCTCTTACATGCAGAGATTGAAGAAAACTATTGTTTAATAAAGGCATTAAAAATGAAGGTCTTGATTTTCATTAAACAGGAGTTCATGGAGTGACCAAGTAAAAAAAGATGGGGCTCACTTGTAGACAATTCATATTTCCACCACTGGCTTAGAACTTACATCCTGTTTTCAAAGTATGTGTTCAAACCAAGATGTCTCTCATTGTTCAGGAGAAGACTTGGACAAGAAAGTTAAAGATGCTGTGGGTAAGGAGTTGGGACAATAGGTTTTACTTAGACCAGGTGCTCTGGACAGGGGTCCTGGGAGCTGGTGGCAAAACCAACGTGGACATCATTCACACTTTTAGAAACGAGTTTTCATTTGAATAATTTCAGTTCATTTTTTCCTTTATTAAAGTGTAGCAAAAAGTGTTTTTACTTCCTGCTTCAAAGTCTTTCCTGTCAGATTTCAATTAAGAAACCTTTTTCCTAAACAATTGATAAACTTCAATTAAATTCACCAGATATATTACAGTAATGTTACCATTTATAGCTGAGAATACATGTAAAATTTTAAAAAATAACAAATCATATTCATTGTAATTGTGTAATACCTGTGTTTTAAAAAATATTTCCCTTGGAATGTACTAAACTTTATCTGTCAACTTTGACAAAATTATTATTTCTCAGTTACTTTGGAGAGTACATTTTCCAACTAAGTTAAGAGTAGCATTCTCTTGTGATTTGAGTATGTTATAGTGAAGCATAATTTCATTAGCACTCCTTTTTTGATATTTTTGCAAATATCCATAGATAGTCACTTTTTGAAATTTTGTTTATAATCAGCTTGATAATATAAATGTAAAAATGGGATTCTCATGATGAGTTCCAGATATTATGTTAAAAGAAAGACATCTGACATTAGACCAGCAGAACTCCTGACTGTTGTTTTACTAAAGTGATGTTGTAAATGAAGAATATTGTCATCATCTTTAGACTGTTTTAAACATACCAAGAGTACTTTCCACCAATTAAATACATATAGAAAAAATTAACAGCAGTTGTTATTTGCTTTGAATTAGAATTTTAAAAAATTCATGTAACTAATACTATGTTAATCATAGTATGTGCGTTCTCTCCATCACATTTGTGATTTCTTGGACTGTGAGACTCTTAAGGCCTTTCTTTTGATATGGTGTTATAGGTCATCTGTTATGGTCTACATACCCAATGAAACAAACCTCCATTTAGAAGTGTTTCTCTGACAATTAACTACAATACAGCTAGAAATTTGTTTTGGGGTTTTTTTTGGCAATTAAAAATTACTTTTTAGTATATTTTAGTTATACACAATAATGGATTTCATTGTGGCATATTCTTATATGCATATAACATGGTTTGATCTTATCCACATGATATTTTATTTTATAAGTTAATCATATAATAAGCTAAATAAGCCCTTTTAATAAATGTTTTTAAGTTCTAAACTTATATATAGGAGGAATATTGACTTTTTATAGCAGACTTAATTTCCCAGTTTTCTTTTTGACTATATGGTACATGATTAATAATAGAAAATATGAATTTTAAATAGAAAAATAATAGAAAATAGAAAAAAAATTTGAGAAATTTTATAACTTTAAAATTACCAAGTGCATGTTAATGAAAATAAGTGTGTGTGGGTGCGCGCACGCATGTGCACACATGTATGCATCATCTGCTCTGTGATGCTGTCAGGGTGGTTTGTTCAAAGTGAAGGGGAAATATGAGGCATGCCAAGGGTGCTGCCTGGGTTCACACTGCTTGTGGTTGTGATGTTGTCCTCGTGTCCTTCACTCTGTTTTATTCCTTCCTTAAAGCCGAGTGACTCTGGGTTTAACAGACAGAGACAGGTACAGCAACTCTGAGTGAGCTCTCCTTCTTTCCTTACTAGACTATTAAAAGCAGTCACTGGCCTCTTCATGCTTGGCTGTTAACAAACCTCTGCTTGTTTTGGTACCTCGGATGTATTTCAACAGTTGCTTTCAGCCTTTGCATGGCATTCATTTCTGCCTAATCAATTTTAAGCTCATTTAATAAATTTACCAAAGATGATAACATTTCAGAGTACAATTTAAATCTACTTACAATATAAGATGAAACATTTACCCAAAAATAATTTTAATATTTTGTTGCTTATTTATACCTGGAAAAATTCTAATTTGTTCACATTTTGAAGTTTATATTTAACAGTTTAAACTAACATTTGCTACATTGCATTTTACAATTTAGAAAAAATTTTAAAATATTTTTTATAGTTGTAGATGGACACAACACCTTCACTCTATTTGCTTATTTATTTGTGGTGCTGAATATCGACCCCAGGGCCTAAACATGTGAGGCAAGCGCTCTACCACCCAGCCATAACCCCAGCCCCAAATTAGAAAATATTCTAATAAGTAAATTCTGCTTTATAAAATCAATATGCTAAAGTGATCTGTTTTTTACTTACAACAGGTAAATTTTAAGTAAGAATGCATGGTAAATGTTAAAACATATCATTTGAGTTATTTTTTGTATTTGAAAAGTAATATATTTAGTTTCTATTAAGAATTTGCCTACTGAATTATTGAATATGCTTTTTGTTATTTCCTTATCACTTTTATACTCTTTTCTCCTTTTTTTAAAAAATGGAATTTCTATCCAAAAATCATTATTTTGGTTATAAGATTTATTTGATTCCAAAATAATTTTATCATTTATGATTATTTTAGGAAAAAAGACCTGGCAGGTAATTACTGTTTTTTCTTTATTCAAAGAAACATTATAACACAGTTTTGCTAATTGATAATTTCTCCCTTGATAGAGTCCAACTTTATATAAATAGATAATCAAAAGTCAGACTGTAGTTTTGATGGAATTATGGGAATCTTATTCTGCATGTATGTCTGTCATTTTATACTTTTTACCCTAGTTGACAGAGTTAATATGGTTTATTTCTGTTATACTTGACTGTCTTAGCTTAATCTGAAAGAGAGTTCTTTTTTTTTTTTTTTTTTAATATTTATTTATTTTAGTTCTCGGCGGACACAACATCTTTGTTTGTATGTGGTGCTGAGGATCGAACCCGGGCCGCACGCATGCCAGGCGAGCGCGCTACCGCTTGAGCCACATCCCCAGCCCCTGAAAGAGAGTTCTTTTGGAATTTTTTATTTGGCCTCATACATTGTCTAACACTGAGCTATGTCCCCAGGTCGCTCTTGGGATTTTTTAAACAATATTTTACTATAAAAATAATTTTAGACCTAAAGAAAAGATGTAAAAATGGTATACCCTTAATATTAATGAATTTTATAATTCCACAATTATCAGAGGCAGAAATTAAAACTAGTACAATACTATGTACTACACTAAGACTTGCTGGCATTTCATCAGTTTTTCCACTTATATTATTTTCTGGTCAGGGGCCTCTCCAGTTATGTTCTGTTATTTCTCCTTAGTCTCCTCTAATCTGTGATAGTTCTCTGATCTTACCTCATTTTCATAACATTTATTAACACTTTTGAATAATACTGGACAGTTAGTTTATAGGGGCTCCCTCAATTTGAGTTTCTCTGATGTTTCTGCATGGTGGAAAGAGGTTGTGCATGGCAAGAAGACGACAGAGTGGCCTCCCAGTGCCTCATGGTAGAGGGTTCCTGACACTCATAAGCCTTGCCACTGGGAACGCTAACCTGGGTCACTTGGTTGGGGTGACATCTACCAGGTTTCAACACTGTAGGGCTTTATTTTTTCTTTACATATTAACAAATATTTTGGAGTAGATACTTGGAAACTCCAAAAATGTCCTGTTTCTATTTATTCTTACCCATGATTTTTAACATCCTTTGGTGGATCTTGAGTACAACCTCCATTATTGTGATGTTTGATTGGTGGTCATTTTCTGCTTCTCTCTTCACATTTATTAATTGGATTTCTAAAAGTATTAAGTATTTAGTTATATCAGTAGGGAGTGTGAATATTTATTTCATATATGAATTATAATCCAGCACAACAATCATTTATTATGTTGCTTAAACTATTCTTTTGTGATTTTTTTTAACAACAAAAAAAGCAAATGTATCCAGAGCAAGGAAACAGGTTGAGGAATAAAATAATTTGAAAAACAGAATTAAAGATTATTTAAAAGATAAATGTAGTCATACAGTGGTGGCACATGCCTGTAATCCCAGGATTTTAGGAGGCTGAAGCAGGAGCATCAAAAAAGGCCAGCCTCGGGGCTGGGGATGTGGCTCAAGCGGTAGCGCGCTCGCCTGGCATGCGTGCGGCCTGGGTTCGATCCTCAGCACCACATACAAACAAAGATGTTGTATCCGCCAATAACTAAAAAATAAATATTAAAAATTCTCTCTCTCTCTCTCCTCTCTCTCTCTTTAAAAAAAAAAAAAAAAAAAAAAAAAGGCCAGCCTTGGCAATTTAGCAAGACCCTGTCTCAAACTTTAAGAATAGATCAAACTAAGTGAAGTAAGTCAATCCCAAAAAACCAAGGGCCAAATCTTCTCTCTGATAGTGGATGCTGATCCATAATCAGTGGGAGGGCATGGGAAGAATGGAAGAATTTTGGTTGGGCAAAGGGGAGGATGGGGTAGGGTGAGGGCAAGAAAGATGGTGGAATGAGTTGGACACCATTACCCTAGGTACATGTATGACTGCACATATGGTGCAATGCTACATTGTGTGCAACCAGAGAAATGAAATGTGCTGTAGTTGTATGCAATGAATCAGAATGCATTCTGCTATCGTATATACCTAATTAGAATTAATTAATTAATACTAAAATCTAAAAATAAGGGCTAGGAATGTAGCTTGATGGTAGAGCACCCTGGGTCAATCTACAGTACCCCCACACACACAGAGTAAATATTATTCAGCAATAAAAAAAATGAAATATTGATTGTTACATGTTGTAACATGGATGAACCCTGAAAACATCATGGTAAGAAAAAGAAATCAGATACAAAAGGTCACATAGGATTCTGCTGGTATAAAATGTTTAGAATAAATATTCCATGTAATGAAAATGTTCTAAAATTGTAGTCATGGTTCACAGTGATATAAATATTGACCTAATAATCATTGAATTGAATATTTTAAATGAGAGTATTATATAGCATGTGAATTATTTCTCAGTAAAGCTGTTTAAAAGAAAAATTTAAAAAACAAGCTTGGCACTAAAAATCCATAGAAAATATTGCCATAGTAGATAGTAGACAGTTAACACTTTGAATATTGGCTGTACTCATCCAGGCAGAAAACAGAACTCTATATAGAGATATTAAAACTAAATTGTGGAAGAACTAGTGTTTTGCCATTCATATTTTAAAAGCAGTTCAGCCCTGGACAGTATAATATATGGAACATTTTAAATTTGTAATCAATTTAAAACCTTAAGTAAATGTGTCTAGAGAAATGTGTATTCTAGGTAATTAATTTATAAACTTTTATGAGCCTGTAAAATAC
Source organism: Callospermophilus lateralis (assembly GCF_048772815.1). Classification (NCBI taxonomy): domain Eukaryota; kingdom Metazoa; phylum Chordata; class Mammalia; order Rodentia; family Sciuridae; genus Callospermophilus; species Callospermophilus lateralis. The sequence goes on along the minus strand of NC_135318.1, from coordinate 5,415,683 downwards.
TTCATAAACTTGATAAGACTTCCTAACACTTAGAAAATTACTACTCCAACTGTCTATTCAATAGCATCTGCTTCCCTGGCTGTATTTATGCTTATATGTAATATTTGCATGTGCTGTATGTATACTGTGTATATATGTATTTGTCAGTTAGTAGTAAGAATACTATGTTATGTTTTCACATGACAAACAATGTTTATCAAGTGCCTAACAGGCATTTTTAACTACACAGTAGTCTACTTTTTGTCCAGATACTGATAAAAGCAGTAGAAAATATTAATAAATTAATATACCCTTGAGGATATGATAAACCTTATTTATCATTTGAAGATTAGATTGAACGGTAAACAGGAAGATTCTTTGAAATGTCATTATCTTTATCCTTTATATCAGTTGGTTTGTCTTCTCTGTATTATGGTTATAGTTCCCAAAACATCTTCAAAAATAGTTGTATGAAAGAAAATAGGAAATTATAAAACCTCGTCAGTTGGGTTCTGGTCCAAATCCAGCACTGTTTATGCTGCTCCTGGGCCTCCATGTGCACAACCATAACTGAAGAGAGCACCACAGGCAAATCCATAGTATGTCATCACAACAAATGTTTTTCTTCATTGAGTACTAGAATTATTATTTTGACGTTTCTTTTTAAATGAGAACAGCTCTAGATTCTATTTACTTTCACATGTGTTTAGCAGTAATACTGTTGAGAGTTACATGATCATTGTACATATTCTAGAAGGGAAAGTTTTAGATCCCTTGATCTTTTGTAGTCCTATAATATAAGCATCACTAATTTTTCATGTTTTTTTCCTTTTAACCTCTCACCTCTCTCCCCACCCCTCTTTTTGCAGTACTGGGGATTGAACCCAGGGGGCACTCTTCTACCACTGAGCTACATATATCTCCAGCCCTTTTTATTTTGAAACAGGTTCTTGCTACATTGCTGAGGCTGGCCTTGAACTTGTGATCCTCCCTTCTCAGCCTCCAGAGTCACAGGGATCATGGGCGTATACCACTATAACCAGCTGTCCTTTCTCTTATTGAAGACCCTTCTCTCTTGAGAATAGGCTATAAACCTTGGAGAACTTGGTGTAGGCCATATTCTAGTTTAGAAAAGTGGTTTTGATCAGGCTGTGTCTGCTATAATAAAAGCTACTTGTTAAGGTAAAACAGTAGCTAAATCTGTTCCCAGTGGTGTTTCCTTACCATGTTACATGCATTTGTTGTGTTTATTTCAGAAATGTAACTGAATGATTTTTCTGTCACATGACCTCATGTATCTGGCATTAGATGGTATTCATGCATGTATTTTTCCTTGACCTATCTAGGGATCAGGCACAGGCACAGGAACCGTACTGTCATTGAATTCCATGAATGTGGATGCCGTATGTGAGAAACTGAAACAAATAGAAGGGCTGGACCAGAGCATGCTGCCTCAGTACTGTGCTACCATCAAAAAGGTGATATGCGCATCCTTATGCCCAGTGGAGACGGCCTGCGGGTGTGGAAGACAAGGCCCTGAACGGGGCATACTTCAAACCAAGCCTCTCAAACAGGGGCTATCTGCTGAAATAGGAAGGCTGTAAATGAAAAGCAGGAGCCATAATTTTGTGTCCTAAAATTGCCCTTTTAGCTCTTATTTTACAAATGGACAAAAGAAAGTAGCTGAGTTACAATGCTATTTTTTTAAAAAATGCCCTAATATAAGTAAAAAAAAAATGCCTTGATGAGAAATTGAAAGCTCTAAGGGACTGCACATTTAGGTGAACATCTTTTCCCATGAAGCTTGAGAATAACCGTTGAAGTGTTCCTAACCTAAAAACCCAAAATCCAAAATCCTCTGAAGTCTGAAGCTTCTTGGACATGGGGATCAATATAAGTTTCAGATTTCAGAACATTTCAGATTTCAGATTCTCAGGTTAGGACTACTCAATGCCAAAAGCCCATGCTAGTATTCCCAAATTTGGAAACTCTGAAATGTGAAATACTTTTGGTCAAAAGTGTTTTGGATAAGAATACTCGGCCTATAATTATATTTGTATATTTAGTAATTATCAGAGTAGGTCACACTAGCAACACATTTCCCACAACTTCACATTTTTGTGACATATAAGATTTATGATCCTGTCACAATGAATGAAAGCATGTAGCTTTGGACTTGCAAGGCTAATGCATTCATGGAAGTCTCTTTTGAGATCCTGTTTCTGCCACACAGTTTGATGATGCCTGGGGTTGCAGGGAAGTCATTTCCTATCTGAGGTCAACCAAGTCCAGATATAGTCAGTTTTTCCACAGTTACATTTATATATATACCCTAACATTTTTCTTGCTACCCATGGCAGGGTAAATAGTTTTGGAGTTAGCTGGGAGAGTTAGCTTGTGGGTGGATCTCTGAAGGGTGATGTTTTATGTGAATACTTGACACTTGCAAATTAAGCTTGTTTGTTACTGTCTTGTGGATGATAACCTTTTAGAGATCAACCTTTGTAGTCTTTAATGACTCTAAAACCAAATATAAGAGTACTTGTTAATCACTAGTGATTCAGAATATTTTACACTTTGTCTTTATACTTGATTTTATTTTTACTCAGGCAAACATAAATGGCCGGGTATTAGCTCAGTGTAATATCGATGAACTGAAGAAAGAAATGAGTATGAATTTTGGAGACTGGCACCTTTTCAGAAGCACAGTAAGATATTTATTATGAATGGATAACACTGTTATTAAAACATTAAATTATTTACAATTTACAACATTGTATAAAACCAGAACCAACAAGCACTGGCCTAAACTGGTGTGGTGGTGTATATCTGTAATCCCATCTACTGGGGAGCCAGAGGCAAGGAGGATTACAAGTTCCAGGCCAACCTAGGCAATTTATTGAGACACTGTCTCAAAATAAAATTTATAAAGGGCTGGGGGTGCACCCAAACACTAGAACACTAACCTGGCATGTACTAAGCCCTGGGTTCAAGTCCCAACACTACACAAAAAGTGTTTTTAATTGAATTTTATACTTGTGTAACATCCTGTGTTATGTAGAGTACACACAGCAGTATGTGGTAATCTTTGCCTTTTGGGGCATTTCTCCCAGAAATCTGAGGAAGAGACTACTCTCCAACTCTCCATGCTTTCACTTGCCAAAGAGTGTGTGTGTGTGTCTGTTGTTTGTCTCTCTCTCTCTCTCTCTCTCTCTCTCTCTCTCTCTCTCTTTATTTATTTTTAACTAACATGGACTTTTTATTTTTTTTTAATTTGTTCTAATTTGTTATACATGGCAGTAGAATGCATTTTGACACATTGTACACAAATGAAGCACAACTTCTCATTCCTCTGGCTGTGCATGGTGCAGAGTCACTCCAGTAGTGTAATCATACATGCTTACAGGGTGATAATGTCTGTCTCATTCTACTGTCCTTCCCATCCTCACAGCCCCACCCCTCCCCTCCCTCCCCTCTGCACAATCCAAAGTTCCTTCATTTTTCCCTACTTAATCAGGCCCCTATGTGCCCTCCAGGCCTCAACCCTCAGTGTCCAGCATTACCAGGCCTACTTGGCTGTGTTCTAGCAAGAATCCCTGTTAATTGGTTTAGAAGGAACCCCTGGCCTCAACATGTGATTGCTTTTGGTATCTGATCAGATTCCTCATTGCCTACCAACCTCCCCTCCCCTGCCTTCATTAAGCATTCTGTAAAATCTGTTGAGTCAGAATCCTCTTTACAACCAAACCCTCCCTGCTCCTTGGCTGTGAATTTCCACTTGGCCTTGCTGTGATGAGCCAGCTCTAGACTGAGGCTGTCTTCCTCACTGCAATAGTTTCTGATAGAAATCTACTTTAATGCTTTGACTATACCCTAGCTCTGGGTTTCTTTGACACACTCCAGTTGCATTTTGTTTTGCTCTCAGATTTTTAACTAAACTAATGATATAATGGACAAATTAAGAGTAAGAACTGTATATATATTAGATGATCTCTGCCATTCTTTCAGTGTTATTAAATTAAAGTACAAATTCATTAGAAATTCACTTAGAGTATGTGTGCCTTCTCATTCCCGTTATATCTTTATATTGTTTTATATATATATATATATATATATATATATATATATATATATATATATATATATATTTTTAGTGAGAGGGAGAGAGAGAGAGAGAATTTTTTTTTAATATTTATTTTTTAGTCTCGGCGTACACAACATCTTTGTTTGTATGTGGTGCTGAGGATCGAACCCGGGCCGCACGCATGCCAGGCGAGCGCGCTACCGCTTGAGCCACATCCCCAGCCCTATATTGTTATATTTTTAAAAACTATTTGTAAAGTTTTTAATTGTGATTTGTCAATGTAGACATGATGTCTTTTCTTCTGTTAAGGTATTAGAAATGAGAAATGCAGAAAACCAAGTGGTCCCTGAAGACCCTCGTTTTCTTAATGAAAACACCAGTGCCCCAATTCCTCATGGGGAATCTGCTCGTCGGTCTTCACACAGCGAATTGCCTCATACTGAACTTTCCAATCAGACTCCTTACACACTGAACTTCAGCTTTGAAGAACTGAACACACTTGGTCTAGATGAAGGCGCCCCGCGTCACAGTAATCTAAGTTGGCAGGTATTTACTGCATGGCATATGTCATAATATTGAAGAATAAGGGCAGTATTTGATTCACTGAGAATACAGTAGTATGCTAATAGAGTCACCTCTGAAAATGCTTAATGAGTACCCAAGTGGGCAAGATAGAGGAGTGCCTTCTCTCAGGCAGCTGTGTTCACCTGGTAAGGGACATTCAGTAAAATAGGGAAAAAATAAGAGGTTTCAAAAATTGACAAGAACAGTGAAAATAAAGTAGGGCAATGGTGTGGAGAGTAAGAAGGACTGGGCTGCAGTGCTGAGGGTGCTTGCAGATTCGCCTTTCCCTTGCTGTGTTCCTGGGAGGGCAGTTCATCACTGCCTGAAGCACATCTTCATTGACAGTTAGCCCCGTCCTCCCAGTGAACCCAGCCTATAATTTGATTTTCCAGGATACACACACTCCTTGTGGGTATTGTCCTCCCTTTGTCACCTGCTGTTGGACATAAGTGAGATCTCCCTTGGGATAGTCTTAGAAAAGGGAGGACAGGTGAGAAGCAAGAACTGAAATACAAGTGAGAGACCCAGGAGGAGGAGTAAGCAGAATAAGAAGAGGAACTAGTGGAAAACAGCAGGATCCAGAAGCTGTCAAGGGAGGAAAACAGCAAAATCATAAGGAACCTCTGCTGACGAGTGGTCAGGAAGAGCAGTACCTGGCAGGGCCACCATTCTTAAGAGTGTTTTGTTTAGTAGTAAAAATACTTTTTTCATCCTTTTTCTTCTTTCTATCTTATTTAAGTTGAGAAACCATTTTATTATTGAATATTAACACAGATAAAATTATGTATTTTATAATAAACAAAGCCCACATTTTATTCTTTTATCTGTGTTTCAATAGTGCCTTTCGTTTCCCTAGGATTCCTTTTAAAACTTCTTAAGAAATCTCAGCCTCAGCTCTACTATTCCTGGTATTTCCATCTGTACCTGGAAAGTTCTTTGTTTCCCATTCATGCGGCAGTCCTCAAAGTGTTCTTAGGATCCCTTTATACTCTTAAAAATCATTGAGGACCCCAAAGAATTTTGTTTATATGTTTAACTATAAATATTTATTGTGTTAAAAATATAAACCAAATTTTTTTCTAAATATTTATTAATTTATTTAAAAATAAACTAAATACATGTTAAGATAATTAATATTTTTCTGAAGAATGGCTGTTTTCCAAAACAAAATAAAATCTAGTGAGAATGGGATTATTTTGCGCATCTCTTTAATGCCTGGCTTCGTAGAAGAACATTGGGTCCCCTGAGTGCTGCTGCCTTGAGTACTGTTATGTCTCCTGCATGAGGTTTGGCAGCTCCGTAGGCACTCTTGGGAGGATGAAGGTGGGTGGGGGAGATAGCATTGTCAGGGGCCACACTCTGCCTTTGGGAACAGCTGTACTGTGGATGGAGGATGGCACTGTCCTTCCTGTCTGACAGTGTCCGGAGCCTTCTCAAGGGTCCAGGACCTTCCACAGAGCAGGCTTTGCCCTGCTTCTTGTCCAGGATCAGGCTTTGCTCTTGCCCCTTTCTAAACTCTTGTGATGCCTCTTCTTCCATAGCCCACTGCTGTTTCCCAGTCTGTACTTTGTAGATTGCTCATTTATTAGCTTTCGTGGGATCTAAAGCAATTTTAATCCCAAAACTTTATTTTGGAAGTCAGACTTTTAAAATTATTTCATTTTCTGTGTTGACTAGGGCCCAGCTTCTGGCCTCATGGCTTTCATTGCAGTTATTAGAAATCTTTGTCTTCTCTGTTATACTCTATTCCTTTTAAATCCTTCCCCTTTGGCATTTGAAGTACATTTTTTTCCTCTGGATTGAAATTTGACAGAAACTTCCATGTCTCACAAGTTGAGGCAGGTTCCTTCTATCATGCCTTGAAGACGCAAGTGTTTTGTCTTGAGATATGTCTTAACTCTCATTGTCCTTCTTTCTTCCAAGAGGAGTTTTTATCAGTGAGGTGACTTTATGTAACATTATGAAAATAAATGCTAGTATTATTTGTTAATATAAACTTTAATTATACTTTTAAATATTAATGATAAATTACTTTTATTAAAATTTGCATAAAACTTCCTAATAACAGTAGAATCAGTCGTAAGTTCACACTTTCGTTAACATGTGTTAGGTAGAGTTCTTTTAAAAGAACTTGGTATTTTGATGATTTAAAATTGTTATTGTATATATATGTTTTCTAAGCTGATGTTTGTTATGTCTTTCTTTTTTCTTTTTTCTTTTTTTTGCTTATTTGAATTCTTAATTTTTTTTTCTGTCTTCACAGTCACAAACTCGCAGAACCCCAAGTCTTTCGAGTCTCAATTCCCAGGATTCCAGTATTGAAATTTCAAAGCTTACTGATAAGGTGCAGGCCGAGTATAGAGATGCATATAGAGAATATATTGCTCAAATGTCCCAATTAGAAGGGGGCACAGGGTCTACAACAATTAGTGGCAGATCTTCTCCACATAGCACGTATTACATGGGTCAGAGTTCATCAGGGGGCTCTATTCATTCTAATCTAGAACAAGAAAAGGGGAAGGAAAGTGAGCCAAAGCAAGAGGATGGGAGGAAATCATTTTTAATGAAGAGGGGGGATGTTATAGATTATTCATCATCAGGGGTTTCCACTAATGATGCCTCACCCCTGGATCCTATTACTGAAGAGGATGAAAAATCTGACCAGTCGGGTAGTAAGCTACTTCTAGGCAAGAAATCCTCAGAAAGGTCCAGTCTCTTCCAGACAGATCTGAAGCTTAAGGGAAGTGGACTGCGCTATCAGAAACTTCCAAGTGATGAAGATGAATCTGGTGCAGAAGAATCAGATAATACTCCACTGCTTAAAGATGACAAAGAGAAAAAAGCTGAAGGCAAAGCAGAGAGAGCATCTAAGTCTCCAGAACACAGCACGGAGCCAATCAGAACCTTCATTAAAGCTAAGGAATATTTATCTGATGCCCTCCTTGACAAAAAGGATTCATCGGATTCAGGAGTGAGATCCAACGAAAGTTCTCCCAATCACTCTCTGCACAATGAAGCAGCTGATGATTCTCAGCTTGAAAAGGCAAACCTCATCGAGCTGGAAGATGACAGTCATAGTGGGAAGAGGGGAATACCACATAGCTTGAGTGGCCTGCAAGATCCAGTTATAGCTCGGATGTCCATTTGCTCAGAAGACAAGAAAAGCCCTTCTGAATGTAGCCTGATAGCTAGCAGCCCTGAAGAGAGCTGGCCTGCGTGCCAGAAGACCTATAATCTGAATCGAACCCCGAGTACCATGACCCTGAACAACAACACTGCTCCAGCTAATAGAGCCAATCAAAATTTTGATGAAATGGAGGGAATGAGGGAGACTTCTCAAGTCATTCTGAGGCCTGGATCCAGTCCCAACCCAACTGCTGTTCAGAATGAAAATCTAAAAAGCATGACACACAAGCGTAGCCAGCGTTCAAGTTACACAAGGCTCTCGAAAGATTCCCCGGAGCTCCATACAGTGGCACCTTCTGATAGTACAGCTTTCGGAGAAGAAAGAGAAAGCATTCTTTAAGAAAAGCAAGGAAAAGTGGAATAGTATTACTATACTTATAACAAAATTTCCTATATTTTGAAACCATCATGTACATCACCTGTATGCATTTCATTTATAGTTTGTTAATAGGTGGTCAAGCCTTTGGTGAAAGAAGTATGTGCTTTACAACAGAGGATACCTAAGAAATGGCAGTTCACCAGCCAGCCTCTATCATCTCTATATTTAGCAGCATAAAACCTTACTTTTAAAAGTCTTTTGTTGGGACATATCTCCATAAAACTTTTTGAGACAAGATCATGCTATAAAGATAGATCAGAAATGTTTTATTGAATTTAAAGGGCTTAATTTGCAAAAGAAAAAACTAGTGCTCCCTTTTGTAGAACATTCATTCATCAAACATTTAAGGAAAATCATGCTGTTAGATGAAGCAGAAAAGCAAATTTTGTTTTTAAGGTGTTTAATCTAGGAAAGAATTTACATATTTTAGAGTATCCCACATATTAAAGGTGAAGGAATACTTAGTAGATTGAGAATCAGTGTTCTATATAGTGTCAAATTGCTTATCAAAGAAGTTTAAATTTTAAGTAGAACCATATAATATATAACAAGAAGGGCTTTAAAAATTGACAAGAAAGTGAGCCAACAGTACCCATAGTAGTATAAGTAGGCCATTATGAGCTGTTCGGAGACTGGGGGTAGGGGCGGGCAGACTGATAACCTCCATAGTATCTGAGTTCTCTTCAAATCCCAGCACCATCCACCTGTGCCCTAGAAGCCACCCTAGTCTGTTCTCACCTATGCCCAACTTTTCTTAGTGAGCTTAGCAGTCAGAGGGAAAGAAACATGAATTCTTTCTCTGGAGAATTAGGGGTACATGAATAATAGGCACTAATTATTAATGAAATGAGCGCATGAAGAAATCAGGTTAGTGACAAATAGCAAGGCAATATTAGGTAAAACTGAATAATTTCTAAATTAGGGCAGAATTTGTCTACTTCATCTGTTCCTAAATCACCATGTTAATTCCAGGGAAAAATTATAGAAAATAAAATGCATTTAAAAAAATTAAAGACATGTAACAAAGCAAGAATTAAAAAAAAGGTAAAACTAATATGACTATGAAACTCTATACTTTCCATTTATTGTTAGCAGAGTGAAGAGAATGATCACATTTAAGTTTTGTGTAGACCAGAGAAGTATAGCCTGTCATCATGCATTAAAATTTTTTGTCGGTTTAACATAACTTCTTTATGGAGAATTAATCTGGCAGTAGATCCTAAGTCACAGGTGGGATTCTAGATGGTGAGATCGCAGATGCGTGACCTAGATTTAGTGTTATATTTGTGATGTTTATCACTTAATCAATTTTATTAATATGCTATGCTGATTAAATTATTTATGTGCCCAGTCATTGTGCAGATAGTTGCTTTTTTGTGTTTCATTGCCTTGATGTTTGAGTGTCATGGAGCATTTTCATGAAGTGTTTATTCTGCATGATCTTTTAACAAATATTTTAAATGTTTAAAAAGGCAGACATGTTAAAGTTTCAATATTTTAACATTTACAGTGTTTATTCATTTTCAATATTGTATAATTAGTAAATATTTCAGAGGCAGAGTTTTGTTCCTTTTTAGGTGAGTGGTTGCAATTTACTGTCACTGGGGAGGATATTCTTGATATTGTTCGTGAAATTAATACTGGAGTATTAAGTGTACAAATAGATTTAGAAAATAATAAAAAATTGCATGCTATTCTGACTCATGGATTTATGCTCACTACAGTGATGATGATTCATCTTTTGATTAAAAATACAGTAATTTGTGTGTGTGTGTTTTGTTCATATCTAGAGCTTGTAAAGACTTTAGGTTCACATACAGTCACATAGTTGGCAGAGTGTTGTAAAAATGCCTCTGTGAGTCTTTTTGAGAGAATCTGGCTCTGAGGTCCCAGTGCCTCAACGGTGTGTTCCAGAAACTTCAGGGACCAAGAGCATGTTGATATCAAGAGCACTAGATGGTGCTTTTCTGCAGCTCCAAGGGGCAGGTTATCCAGATCTCTGGAGGATATTAGCTTATTACTGAATGTTCAAGACAAGTTTGCTTTTTCACACTGAGCAGAAATTGACAAACCAGATGGGTTATTGAGTCACCATCATCCCTTTGAGTTTGTGTCAATGTGTGTGTGTCTATATCTATTTATAATGCAGAGCTCAGTCTGATTCACATGTATGCACAATTCTGCTTTAAGCTGGATGAAAAATGATAGAAAATTGATGCTGTAGTCCTGCTGATCCCTGAGGTTCTGCCTCGTTTAGGAGTGTTATATTTTAGGAATCATTCTCCCTCCACTGTAGGCCTCAGGTCTGTTGGTGCAGCACCCTCTCAAGCCAGATGTGCTCACTGTGGCCTTATGGAGTGCTACCTCTGAGTGCAGCCTCTTCAGTGGAGAAGACTGGGAATGAAAAGAAACTGTTGGTATTTTTCAATTGAGACAAGTTTCACATTGCTGAGTGTTCTAAGGATCAGCTTTCTTATACTGGGAAATTTAAGCATTCATAGCCGTACCAACATTTTCAATATTAAAAGGAAAATTTGTCTTCAGGTTATATTTTACCTCTGTAAATTTTATTTATGTAGTGGTCAGAATGATTTTAATTGCCTAGCCAAGTAATTTTAGAATATATTCACAGTTCTCATCTTGAGAACTCTTTTGCATGCTGTAGTGCTGCAGTACAATGTATTTCTTGTCATGATTTTTTTTTTCTTACAAATACTAATTGTTAGAAATTTTTGAATGAAATTAAATCCTTTTTTTTTTCTGGCTAAAATACTAAATTCAAAATGTTTTAAGACCACATAATTTTTGGCTACACCAGGAATTCTCAGCCTGTTTTAGAAATATCCCAGAGTTTAAGAATTCATGGATTCCTGGCTAACTCCTGAGTAACTCACCTGCACTGCTAGGACAAGGGAGGACTAAAGGGCACAGTCCTCTTTACTTCCTGGGTGAGTGACCTTGGGAATAAACAGGCAGAGGGAAGGGCAATAAAATTGGCATTTTTGGCAAACACCTGAGACTGGGCAGCAGGCTCCTTTGTCCCCCAGCTTCTCTTGGGGACCTGCTGACACCGGCACCGGGAAGCAACAAGTAGGGGGGCTTTCCTGCTTGTGACGGGTGCAGTGTGGAAGGGCCTGGCCAAGTTGTCCAAAATGCTTGCATTATTAGTTTCCAGGTTGTGGTGCCCCCTGCCATTCCCTCAGAATGTAAGCATAGGCCATGATTATACAAATGAACTGGGAAAATAGAAATTTATCCATAACAGTGAGCCAGCAATGGATGGTTTTTAAAAGGCTCATCACTTATCAAAGGTTGAGAATCCCTGGTTGAGATTGATTAAATAGAGACTTAAAAATCTTATGTAATTCTAAACCCTTTCATACCTAGGAAGAAAATGCTGTTCTTGAGATAGATAGATCTTCAGAGGATCCAGTTTAAACACAGGTATGTAAAAAAAAAAAAAAAAAAAAGTTTTCAAGGTCTACTAGCTATAAGCCAGTTACTGAAAAACAGTTCTTACCAACTATAGAATTTATATTTTCGCTACTATTCCGCATAGACAAGAAGCATCTAGAATGATTGCTAGGAATTAACCATGGTCATCTACATGGTCAAAACGTTTCTGTGCAAGGAGTGGCAAGCTGGAGCCCTGCTACACCTTCCTCAGTGTCTATAGCTCCGGGCTGTGGGCAGGTCGCTTCACAGGCGCTTTCTGGAATTTGGGCTGAAACCCTTTTTGAGTGGGGCCTCAGTGGTTGTAGAGTGAACAGTGTCCTAATTTTTCAGTACAGTGAAGCATTCTGGAAAATAATGTATAAGAATAGATGGGTGCCCTCCTGTAATCCCAGGGACTCAGGAGACTAAGGTAGGAGGATTGCAAGTTTGAGGTCAGCCTCAATAATTTCTTGAGACCCTGTCTCAAAAAGGGCCAGGGATGTAGCTCAGTCGTAGAATGCCCCTGGGTCTAACCCCTAGTACCAAAAAAAAAAAAAGGGGGGGGGGCGGGGAGCTAGTCAAGAAGGAAGAATGATCACAGATATTCCTTGACTTGGGGCAGGATCACTTCCTGGTAGGAGTGACTCCTGTGTCAAGTTGCAGCAAACAGTCCTGACCTACTGAACATCACAGCCTAGTGACAGCGGTTTTTGGCATTTTTGGAATGTCAGTGTCCACCTTGGCCTAGGTGACTACCTGGGCGGGGAGGCTGCTGCCACTGCTGAGTTTCGTGAGGGAGTGTGTGGCCACATCTCACTAGCCCAAGAGAAGATCCACATTGAAAGTTCCAAATAGGGTTTTCCATCCAGTGTACCATTGTGAAGTTGGAAGATCCTAAGAGGGACCATCTGTTTTTCCAAAGCAGTGGGACAGCTATTTAAAAGTCAATAAAACCTAGCTGGAGTGAATACCTCCCTAACTTAGCAAGAAGCACGGATGACATCATGCTGTGGAATAAAGGCAGTGAGAGCACATGTTCCTATCTGCCTTTGGAGATCAGCTGTCAGGTGGATCATGGATACACCCAGGTCCTGACCTTTCTGGTTCTTTTGTAGTGTAGTTTATTTTAGTGATGTGTTAGGAGTCCTTTCATAATTTTGCCGGGATTTTAGCAAGACATGGAATAACATTAAAGTGAATTAGTAAAACACAAATAAATGAAATTGTTTTAAAAATGTAGGACTGTGACCTCCTTATCCAAATTAAGAAGCTGTTTGAAATAATTAAGCTTGTCTTGATTATTCACTACCATTTCCTAATTTTAACATTTTATACTCATTTACTTCATTTTCTTTCAAGGCAAAAGGGACTCTAGATCCCAATACCCTGCCCATAGACCCACGCAACACTTCCTCTCATTTCTCCTGACTGTTCGGTTAACTTCTCACAGCCGCCTTCCTCACCAAATGGGGTGAAGAAGACACAGTCCACCATTTGGTGACCACACTATCCTGTTGACTGGATGAGAGAGTTGTTCACCTCTACCGGTTTTCTTTGTTCTCAGTAGTTGTAGAATTTAAAATAGTTTTAATGAAGTTTCCTTTTATGAAATTTTAGGTAAAAGCCCGGATGTATAGCAAAAAGCATGTAAATAATCTACAAAACCTGACAGATCTCACAGCATCTTCTTGGTCAGATATCTAATAAAAAGTTAGGTGGTTATTTTCAAAATTATCATAGTTCTTGACACTTGCACTTTTTAGCTGTATTTCTGAGCATATGTAGACTGCATATTGTTATACTTAATGCAAATTAAACTTTTTATTTTGAGAGGTTTTTTTTTTTTTTTTAGTTCTTTGCGTTTTTCTCCCTCTTTTACCTGAGTTCAGTCTTTTTGTGTTGGGAGTCTCCCCACCCCTGCCCCAGTTGCCTTGTGCTCATCCTGTACCACAGGAGAATGCCAAACCTCAGCAAGCATTCAGGCCAGATCCTAGATTTCAGAGAGCCACAGGGATATAGCTCAGTTGATAGAGTGCTTACCTTGCATGCACAAGGGCCTGGGTTCGATCCCCAGCTCCAAAAAAAAAAAAAAAGAAAAATTCAGAGAGCCTGTGCACGTCAGCACATGCTTAAGTGAATTTTAATGAAGCACATCTAAACCAAGGCAGCAAAGCTGGGGACTCTGTTCCCAGATCCCACATGGGGTCTTGAGGGACCTATGGTGAATGCCTTAAAACTATCTGTGCCCTACTTCTTTATAGGCCCCTCCCTCTCAGTTTATACCCACCCTGTCATAAGCTTTCCTATTGGTGATTCCAGTGATCTTTCAAGAAATAATACGATGCTGTGTTAAAGGCTCTCAGGATGGATCTCCACAGCCCGTCTTGATAAGCTTTGTCATTTTAAAGTGCTAGGTGAGGTGTCCTACTGGATGTATTTGAAAATCCTCTCTTATGCCTTAAGCCCTTTGGTTGGTCCTTCATAGAGATTCTGACCTTATAAATCAATATAATTCTAGAATCAAACTAAAATGGTTCAATTTTGTATTTTACATTAGAATATGTTCTAATACAAATGTTGAAATATGAACACATGTTAAAATATGTTGAAGTTCAACTTAGCTATGTTGGGCAAGTTTTCTCTGAGCCCCCAAATGGGATATGTAATGAGAATTTTTAATATCAGGACCAGTGCAGAGTCTGAGATGGAGGTTTACCCTATCTAGTTCAGTTTTTCAACCTGAAACCTAACCTAAGGCTAGTTGTTATTTTCAGTGACCACCCCCACCCATCTCTGCCATTTCCCATCTCAAACCACTGATCAAGTTTGACCTAGGACTCCATATCGAATATTTTATAATGAATAGACCGCTATGTATTTGAAAATCTATCGTGTTGAGGTTGGCAAACCACTGTAACAACAATCCTCAAATCTCATTGATTGAATACATTTGAAGTTTATTTCCTGTTTGTATAAATTCAGTATTACCTAAGTTCACATCCAGACATAAGGACCTGGCTCTTTGGTCTTGTGGCTCTGCCATCCTCCAAGGCTGTGGAGCCCTGTGGCCCACCTTCTGCACTCAGTCAATCCATAGGAGAAGAGAGGGAGGCAGGGATGTTAAGGCTGGCCTGATACACCCAATGCTTTCTGCCCCTGTCCACATGGCTTCCTATGTCACCGGCCCCTGTGAGCATCAAGGGAGACTCAGAAGCTGGGTGTGGCCATGTGTGCTGGAGGAAGGGGACCATTCAGGTGAACACTGAGAGTTGACATGAATTATCCATAGCCTTTAAACATGGTGGTCTTCTAGTATTAAACAGTAGCGGCAATTAATTCTTTCTGTTGATGTCTCTTAAATGTTACTCTAGTTTTTATTCTTTTTTTTTAAATATTTATTTATTTATTTAGTTTTCCGCAGACATAACATCTCTGTTTGTTTGTAGTGCTGAGGATCGAACCCGGGCCGCACGCATGCCAGGCAAGCGTGCTACCGCTTGAGCCACATCCCCAGCCGTCTAGTTTTTATTCTGTTAGGAAAGTCTGTTAAAATCATAACACCTAATTGGAAGAAAGACTTTTGGAGAGTGTAGTTTTCAGGAAGTCGGTTCTTTCCATGCTTCTGAGAAGCTTAACATGTTTCCAATGTGGCATAATTTGTAGGAAGACCAAAATTCACAACCCCTAGAATTCCTTTCATTCAAAGAACTCTCAGACAATCAAATCCACCCAGAATCTGCTTGATTTTGAGATTTAATTACAAATATTGATAATATAAACATTCTATTGCTATGGATTCTTTAACCCCTGGCCCTCCCCAGCCCTTAGCAATGGCAATGGTGAATCATGGTGGCTTCTGGTAGCTCTAGATGTAGCAGTTGTGCATCTGGTAGCCTTCACCCCAGCTGCCTGCCCTATCCCTGTCTGAAGCAGGGATGGTCATCAGTGAGAAGCTAAACCCTCCTCCACTGAGCTCTCCTGTCCTAGAAATACAGCCCCACCCCCGCAGTGGGCAATCAGGCACGGTCTGCACTTTTGATTGCAAACAAACTCTTCTGCCATCTAACTCTATGAACTCTTCCCAGGGTTGGTTTTTTGTTTGTTTGTTTGTTTTGTTTTGTATCAGAATTTCTTTTAATTCTAAGATGCATTGGGTTTTCTTTTTACATTTTGACCTGTCTGAAAGTAGAATGTGTTTTACAATCAATAGAAGCAATGGCAGCATATTTTTCTTAATGGTCCCTAAATTAATAAGACACCCTATATGTGACAGTGTCTTTCTTGGATTTAATAAATTATGATATTAATGTATGGCATGGTCACATTCATTTGTATCTTTAGCAATATAATGGGTTAATGGTGACTCATGATCAGCTGATCGTTCAAATTCAACTTTTTATGCTAAGTATTTTATCAGTTATTTGTCATTCTGCATTCATTTAGATATTTGAAGTATCATTATACATTTATTATAATAAAAATATCTTTGTGCCTGACAATATTCTTAGACATTTATACATACATGCTAATTTAGTTTTCATGACAATCTTATAACAATAGTCATGACTATGCTCAATTCATTTTTGAGAAACTGAGACACAAAGAGGGTTAAATGGTTTTGCAAAGTCACACAGCTCCTAATTGGTAGAGCCAGGATTCAGGCCCAGGCAGTGTAGCTACATAATGCCCACTCTTGAGAAAATATTTGTTCTTAATGTTCTTTACCAGTTATGGAAGTCAATTCTTACATATTCCCAAGATATATTTGAATTTTAGTTTTATTTGTTATAACACCACCAGCAGCATTATCTACTTGTTTTAAAGTAGGGTTTGGCAATAATAAGGACTGGAGAGGGTGTGGGGGAAAGGAGCACTCTTATACTGTTTGTGAAATTGTCAATTAGATAAGCGCTAGGGAATCAATGTGGAGGTTCCTCAAAAGACTAAGCGTGTGGGACTGGGGATGTGGCTCAAGCGG
This sequence comes from Callospermophilus lateralis, assembly GCF_048772815.1. Classification (NCBI taxonomy): domain Eukaryota; kingdom Metazoa; phylum Chordata; class Mammalia; order Rodentia; family Sciuridae; genus Callospermophilus; species Callospermophilus lateralis. The sequence continues at coordinate 5,399,078 of NC_135318.1, read as the reverse complement.
TAGCGTGCTCGCCTGGCATGCGTGCGGCCCGGGTTCGATTCTCAGCACCACATACAAACAAAGATGTTGTGCCTGCTGATAACTAAAAAAATAAATAAATATTAAAAAAAATTCTCTCTCCCTCTCCCTCCCTCCCTCTCTCTCTCTCTCTCTCTCTCTCTCTCTTAAAAAAAAAAAAAAAAGACTAAGCGTAGAACCACCAGCTGTGTCACTCCTCGGTGCTTATCCTAAAGAATTGAAGTCATCTTCCTACAGTGATACATGCATAACCATGTTTATAGCAGCATGATTCCCAATAGCCAAACTATGGAACCAGCCTAGGTGACCATCAACACATAAATGGATAAATAAAATGTGGTATATTTGTACAATATATATTCAGCCATAAAGAAAAATTAAGTCCTTTGCAGTAAAGTGATAAAACTTGAGAACATTGTGTTAGGCAAATTAAGTCAAACTCAGAAGGTCAAGGATCCCATTTTCTCTCATATGTGAAAGCTAGAGAGGAAAAGAAAGCAGCAGGTGAGGGTGGGAGGATATCATGAAAATCAAAGGGAGATCAGGAAAGGAATTGGACTGGGGCGAAAGGAGGGGAGGGAAGGGGAAATATTGGAGAATGATATTGGCCAAATTATATTGCTGTATTGTGTGCATGTATGAAGATGTAACAACAAGTCTCACTATTATGTATAACTATAATGCACCAATAAAAATATGGAAAAATAGAAATAGGCTTTGGGTTTTCTCAAAGGGTTGTTTTAGAAAAGTTTCTTAAAAATTTACAGCCATGGGCTGGGGCTGAGGCTCAGCGATGGAGATCTCACCCAGCACGTGTGAGGCCCTGGGCTTGAGCCTCAGCACCACATAAGAATGAGTAAATAAAATAAAGGTGTTGTGTCCAACTACAACTAAAAAATAAATATTTAAAAAAATTATAGCCAGGGCTGGGGATGTGGCTCAAGTGGTGGCGTGCTCGCCTGGCATGCATGCGGCCCGGGTTCGATTCTCAGCACCACATACAAACAAAGATGTTGTGTCCGCCGAGAACTAAAAGATAAATATTAAAAAATTCTCTCTCTCTCTCTCTCTCTCTCTCTCTCTCTCTCTCTCTCTCTCTCTCTCCTCTCTCACTCTCTCTAAAAAAAAAAATTAAAAAAAAATTATAGCCATGTAAATTACATTTATAGAGAAAAGGAATCTTGATATTTTTAACACCAAACATCTTTGTCCCTGCCAATTATTTTGGAACATTTAATTTTTTATTAAAAAAGTAATGACTATATTTTTATGTCCCTCATCCCACTATTATTCATGGATTAAACTACTATTTTAAAGTTTGTGCATAATGCTGAATATATTTATTGTCTACGTAGTCTTACTGTTGTCGGTCTCTCCTACGCCTGCCCTTTATCATGCCCATTTGTCAGTATGGTGTGTGAGATTATAATCCTAAATGTCACTGTATGTATTTTCTTTACACTTTACTATTGAACAATATTAGTGCTCAATAAATGTTAATAGATAACATCTACTTTAAAATCATTGCAGAGTTGTTTTTTTTTTTTTTTTTTTTAATGATTTTGATCACTGTGTTTAAGGAAAGAAAAAGAGGCAAAATGAGTACCCTTTCCCTTCCTGATGACAAAACTGTCACCAAAGCCAAGAAACCATCAGATACATCAATAATGACAGTGGGTTGAGGTGGTCTAGCGACATTTCTGTTTCATAGGATCGGCTTTCTGATCATTTGAGTGCTTGCCCTGAGCCAGAGCTGCCTGTCACATGGGTTGATTTATAATCCTGTGACCACATAAAGTAAGTATCCTGACGACCCTCAGTTACAGGAGAGTGACTGCAGAGAGGCACAAAAGTGAAAGCTTTTACATAATAATGCATTTGGATTTCTGTGACTGTCCTCTAAATGACCATCAGCAGCAGCATCTTTATACAGGAGAAGACTGAAGATTCAGGAGTTAAGATCCCCCTCCCCTAGGTCACCCAGCTAGTCAACAGAGCGACCCCTGACGTTAGGATCTTCGGCACACTTGGCCGTGCTGACTGAGGTGCCGGCTACAATGCTCCCCACTCCTGCAGCGCCCCCCACTCCTGCAGCGCCCCCCCACTCCTGCAGTGCTCTGCTCTGCACAGTGCCCCTGGGAGCCAGGCTAGTGGAAGCACTGAGCGCACAGGAGTCCTCGTTTTGGTGGCATCAGTGCCGGGCTTTCTCATCATCCTCTGCTTCCCCTGATGACACCCCCACTCCCGTGCCTCACTGCCTACAGCTGGGAGTCCAGACGAGGCCCTCCTGACCTTAAGTTTCTCTCCACATCCCTCTGGCTACACGGTCGTCGCTGACAGGGTCCCCTCCACCGAGCTGGTACCCACTGGTACCCACATAACTAACTTGAATAGCTTTAAATGGGTCTCTGTGTATGTGTTTAAATTTTGCCTTCCCAGATAACTGATTTGATCAAACCCATTATGGAATTAGATGGTCGATTGGCCGATAAATTGTGGTTGAACACAGAGCTGAGTGACCAGGCCTGACTTATTTATTAAATGGTCACTTGTTTGTTGGCCTCACTTCTTCATCTACAAAGAATAAAAATGAGGAAGGGGAGGTGACAACCAGTGCTGCCTAAGCAGCACTCACACTGCGTGCCAAGGCAGAAGTCACTTTGCAAACATTCCCTTTCTCGCCTTTGCCAGGGACACTCAGAGCAGAGCAGGGACCTGAACCAGTGTGTAGCACAAGGGCCCATGAACTGCTACCCTTGCTGTGCCTTTCTGTCTAGCCAACAAGGTCTGTGGCTGGATTTTCAGACCCCCACTTGGTGTTCAAGGGACAGTCACAGACAAGTGGAGTGAGAAGAAAAGTGGTCACTTGTTTCGGCCCTTCTGTGAGCAGGGAGGAAGTTGTAGATGGGTCATGTTATTACAAACTAGAATGCTTTGCTTAAAATATTATTTGATCTACTGTTGTAAATTTTATGGACTTTTTTATGTTGAAGGAGAGGGAGGGAAATGTTTCACGAAGACACATAAACAGGGAGACAAACAGATGCAGGACAGAGGCAGAGGCAAGAAGGTCACAGGCTACCTGATCCCAGGACTTGATATAAAACCACAGCAACCAGGGTGGTAAGATAGTGGTGCAAGAGATCACTGGAGCACAGGGAGAGCAGAGAGAGAACCGTGAGTGTAGTCACGCTGATTTTTTTTTTTTAATATTTATTTTTTAGTTTTCGGCGGACACAACATCCTTGTTTTGTATGTGGTGCTGAGGATCGAACCCGGGCCGCACGCATGCCAGCGAGCGCGCTACCTCTTGAGCCACATCCCCAGCCCCAGTCACACTGATTTTTATTGTAATTGTTAACACACATTAATTGTGCAGATAGCTGGGGCTCCCTGTGGCATTTCCATACAGGCACACGTTGTGTCATGTCCATTCTTCTCCCCAGTCCCACCTTTCCCAGTCCCTAATAATCCTCCCTCTATTTTCAGGTCATCCTTTTTGTTTGTTTCCACATATAAGATAAAACACATGACACTAGTGCTTATGAGTCCAGCTTTTTCACTTAGCATAACACCTTTCAGTTTCACTCATTTTCCTGTAAATGATGAGATTTCTTTCTTCTTTATGGCTGAAAAACACTCCATTGTGTATATATGCCATATTATCATTATTCACTCATCAGTTGATGAGTACCTACCCTGATTAAAAATCTTTTTTTTTAATTTTTATTTTTTTTAATTGTAGTGGACACAATATCTCTATATTTATTTGCTTATTTTTATGTAGTGCTAGGGATCGAACCCAAGGCCTCACGCTTGCCTTGCATGTAGTTTTATTCCAACATACAAAGCTCAGTACTCATGTTCAGAAAAGAGAATGTAAATGTTTTTAAAAAGGAAGAAAAAAAGAAGACTGAAGAGGGAGGGATCTAGACCAGGAGCCAGTAAGGTAGGAGAAGAACCGCAGGGTGATAATCAGCAGGAAGATTCCTGGGCACTTCTGTTGCAGGGAAGGCCCTCTGCCTCGCCCTCTCCAGAGCTGCGTTGGTGAGAAGTCTGCAGTACTTGCATCATCTGTTTTGTGAGTTCCTCCATGAATCCTAAGAAGACATAGCTTTCTTTAACAAATTCTTTACATAACAATAATTTTAACATTCAAGTACTTTAGAACTTCAAGTGTGTTTTATGACTTCTATTAGGTTTCAGAATTACAAAATAATCATCAATTGATTTGGGGTGCTAAGGAAATTCGTGTAAGCATAAACTGCATGGAAATCGTGGTAAAGAGAATAGAAAGCTGAAGAACAGATTATGGAAATAAAGATCAGTTAATAGCTTCTCCTGAGAGGGCATTTTCACTATGCCATTTTACATTTTGGGTTTTTTTTTTTTTTTTGAGGTGTATTATGAAATTTTAGAGCACACCACAGAATTGTAACTGAAAAGTAAAAGTGACCAAAATTCAAACATTTTGTAAATGGCTTTTGGGTTATTTCTGCCATTGCTCCCCACCTTTAGCAGAATTAAGAATGAATATAAAACATTGCCTGAAATTTAGTGTGATAGTTAATTTCATGTGTCAGCTCTTCTAGGCCACGGGTTGCCCATTTAGTCAAACATTTTTGTGTCTGTGAAAGTGTTTTTGGTTGAGATTATGTCTAAATTGATAGACTGGGTCAGGTGGATGCAATCAATTGAAGTCCTGAATAGAACAAAAAGGCGGAGTTAGGGGACTCCTGCTGCCTGGCCGCTGGAATTGGGACAGTGGTGTCCTTTAGCCTTTGGACCTGGACTGAAGTGTTGATTTCTTTTGGGTCTGAAGCCGTCCAGCTTTTGGACTGGAAATCATACCCCTTGAATCCTGGTTCTCAGACAGGAACTACACATCAGCTCTATTGGCTCTTAGGCTTCTCAACTGCAGATCTCGGGACTTCTCAATTTCTTATCGTAACCCCCTCCCCCCCCCCACACACACACCCCTCATTGGTTCTGGTTCTCTAAAGAACCTGACTTTGGTATTGAGAGTGGAGGAACATAATTTTTTAAATATTTTATTTTATTTTTATGTGGCGCTGAGGATCAAACCCAGCACCTCGCACATGCTAGGCAAGTGCTCTACTGCTGAGCCCCAGCCCCAGCCTAAGCCCAGAGGAATATAATTTTAAGGATGAGTTTGCTGAATAGGTTTTGGGGTGGGGAAAAATTCATGCAAGTGTGGTTTTATCTTTCCAATCTTATAAAATTTAAAGATGCTGTGGCTCTTTCCATTAGCAAAGAGACGACTACTAGTCCATAGTATGGTGGCAATAGAGATATGCAAAATATCATCATTGGATGCTCCCAATCAACCATTTACAAAAAGTGAAGATTTGGGTGAGTATGTATATGACACCTCCTAAAATTTTTGACAAATTGTCAACTGTAATGAAATTGGCTGGTTGTTCCTAGTGTCACCAGACAAAATGGGGAAAGAAAAAGTTCAAATGCTGTACAAATGACCTAAATCTTCTATGTTGCTCTCAAGGAAAGCTATACCTCCTGTAGCTTGAGAGCTGAGATTGCTGAAAATCGAATGCAGAATCTCACCCTGTAACTGGCTGAGTTGCACTGCAAACTGAACTCCCTGTCTTTCAGGGTGTCTGCTGTTAAAGTGAGGGCATTTATTGCAAGAGGTTGGGATCCTGAAAGTTGGAATGGAGACATGTGGGAAGACCCTGATGAAGCCATGGTTCTGAGCACCTGTGTTCAGATGTCTTCTTTGCTGTGGAACAGATGCTCTCTAACATCCAACGGGACTAACTCTTCATCGCCTGAGGAATTGATAAAGGCCTCCCCTAGACAGTTGCTATGCAAGACAGTGTTGATTCTTCTCAGGACCCCACCCTACTCTTTGCTTCAAGATCTTTAACTAAACCCAGGAGGGTTTATTTCAGGAAGTTCCTAAAGGTGGGGTACAAAGTATGACCCATGAGAAAATATGCTACAATTCAAAATAACTACTTGAGTTTTCTAATTCATACAGATGGAAATCTGGCAAGTCCATATGGGGATGATTTTAAGAGTGTGGGATAATGGTAAAGAGACACAAAGTTGGATCAGGCCAAATTATTTGACATAAGCTTAACCGAACAGAGATCTGCATTTAATGTTGTAGCTTGGGAAGTTCTGAAGGCTTTAACAATTTGATTGGTTTGTTGGCTGAAACAGAACTAAGGACAGTCTATAGTGGGCAAGCTGCAGATGCTAGGCCAAGTAGATATTTCTTACTCTGTCAGAATAATAAGGTAAGCATCCATGCTATTTCAGCAAGGCTAAGAAACAGAAGCTGCCAGCATCTTGGAAGTGTCTTAGGTGCCTCTTCTGGAAGTACCCTAAAGTGCCATTGCCTTGACTTTTGTGATAATCGTTTCCTTGCTTTCCTTTATGGTTTTACCACTTACATATTTATGCTTGAGCAATGTTACCTGGTTTTGATCTTGTGTAAATAAAATCATGCTGCTCGCTTAACCTGACTTGCCTCTTTCACAGGCTCTGTTTGTGAGGCTTATTTCTAACCATGTATGTCATTGCGATTCATTAATTTTCACGGCAGAAAATAGTCTACTGTACAAATATTTATAATTTATGTATTTACATTATTAGCTATTTAGGTTGCTTCCAATTTTCATGGACATGTTTGTATGAATATGTGTTTACAAATCTCCAGATGTACGAATGTGTGATTACCTGTGCTTACGTGCTTACATGTGCAAGAGTGTGGATCTACATTTTTTATGTAAAAAGTTCTAGGCTAGAGTTATATACAAGAAACATGTACTTTTATAATCAGAAGGAATATGCAAAAAAAAAAAATCTTTTAGGTTGATTGCCTCCCTGGGCTCCCAGACAAGTCTACCCTTCTACTACGCCAAGCTGGAAAACCCTGACAGAGGCCCCTGGAGCTGGCAGCACGAGGACTGTGAGTAGGAGCTTGGGAAGTTGCTTAGACACAGAACAAAACCAGGACTTTGAGTCTGGAAGGATACAAGGAGATCACAAGTGTGACCTGGGCATTGACGTTGTGACGAGTAGACTGGGACAAACCAGTGCTCAGCAAGACCCAGAACTCTGGGGTCTCAGGCCTCCCCTTCCCTGGCACCAACTGAACTTGTCCACCTGGACATTGGTTGTCACCTCACACAGCCTGCCTAAAAGAGAACTTGTCGCACCTCAGACCAACTGTCCAGGCTGTGTCCTCCTCCTTGCCGTGGCACCATGATTATCCCTGTTACCCAGGTTCACAAATGGCGTTCGCTTTGCTTCTGCTCCCTCAGGCCTTCAGCCCATCAATAGCCAAGCGCCGAGCTTTCTTTCTGCAGCCTCTCTGCAGACTGTCACCTTGGGAGCCCTCTACCTGCAGTGAGCCAGCAAGTCACTGGCCTCCAGCCTCTCCCCTATGGCTCCAGGCGGGGGAGCAATGTGGAAGGAACCTCCTGCTCAGCACTGTCCTGTGTAGTATCAAATCCAATGACCCTCCACAGCTGTTCAAGGCCTTGCAGAATCCGGCTCCAACCGACTTCTGTACAGGCTGACTCCTCAGCTGAAGCTCTTCACTTACTGGTTGTTCCTGCGGGTTGCACAGATCTTCAGGAGCCCACGCACCCGTCCTTAGCTCTAAGTCTGCCCTTCACTCCTACTCCTCTTTCCTCTTCAGTATTGAAACACTGTCCCTTCTAGGCACAATATTGTCTATTGAAATGCAATAGAAAACTATCCTTGAGACTTAAAAACTTAGCACAACCCAACAAAGTGTTCATTTGGCAGCCACTGCTCTGTGGAAGGCACAGGGCCAAGGTCAAACTTGAACGTGGTCTGTAGCAAGTTCACAGAATTTATTTCTAACACTGCCATAGGCTGAAAACTAATCGAATCTCAGGAATTTTTGGTAAATATGATAAATGCTCTGTTTTTAAGAGTGTTCTTGTATAACTCATGGAAATAGACATATCCTGAGCTTAGCAATACTCAGAACAATAAAGGTCTCCAAAAGGGCTTCAGAGATTCTAGTCCAAAACCCTCAATTTGCAAATTAAAAAATCTAGGCTCAAAGTGTTTTCCAGCATGTTGCAACTTGTTTTAACTTGCAGCAGCATTAATCTCTACGGTGTTAAAATTAATCCTGTTCTAGCAGCCTTAAAAAATAGAAGGCATTATTATGCATTGGCTTAAAAGGAAAGGACCATTATTTGGAGCCAAGAATTAATATCAAGGTTTATGTGAAATAAATTTCTCATGTAAAATTAAAATAAATGAAAAGGGGACTTGATTGGAATAAAATGACATCAAAAGTGAGTGTGGCATGCAAATTAAATAGGTACAGAAGATATCAATGACAATCTAAATAAAAAGTCAGTTACTCACAGGATCATGAAATAAATAAGATCAGTGAATTTAGCAAAATGACGAGTCCCAGGAGAATAACTTTTACACAAGTAAGACTTTAAAATCTGCACCATGAATTTAGTGAAAAGTAGTGAGCCCAAAAGCTTAGCATTTGTTCTGGTCTTTCAAAGGAAAATGGACAAAAATAGTATATATTTGAGGAAAACAGTAATTGATGATGAAAGGTGGTATTTTCTGTGTGACCCAGAAACAAAGTGTCAAAGTTTACACAGGAAAATTATAACATTCCCCAGATCCCACGAGTGCATGTAAAAAGCACAAATAAAGACCACATTGCCTTGTCCTGCTGACATCTGTGGAATTGTTCAAAGTCCTTCCATTTCCAAGTGTACATGTCCTGAAGCAAGTGAAACATGGGTCACAGAAGGAGAGCTGCTGGGGCCTGCTGGGGGCCCCTGCCTGCTGGCCTTACCACGGTGCAGGCCCAGTTGAAAGTGGGTGTGCTGAGCAACAGTTTCTGGACAAGGTCTGCTACCAGGTCTATCACGGAGCCACTCTCCTGGCATGTTCTGTGGAAGTCAGAGTAGAAAGTGTCATGCCAAAAAACTGGATCCATGGTCAATGAGTTTGGAATATCCAATTAAATCGGCCACTGGGAATTTGTTAGAACTTTTTTTTTTTTTTTTTTTTTTTTTTTAAAGAGAGAGTGAGAGAGGAGAGAGAGAACTTTAATATTTATTTTTTTTAGTTATCGGCGGATACAACATCTTTGTTTGTATGTGGTGCTGAGGATCGAACCCAGGCCGCACGCATGCCAGGCAAGCACGCTACCGCTTGAGCCACATCCCCAGCCCCTTGTTAGAACTTTTAACCATTAATCTTGAAACTCCAAGAAGAGAAAATATTTTGCAATCTCTTTTAAATATCTTCTGTGCCTAACCTTTCTCTGCATTGACCCCTCGCCCCCAGCAACACATAGGACAGCATTCCATGGAACATCCTCTAAAGGGATCTTGATTAATTAAGCCCTTTCCTCTGAATGACTTTTGGCAATTTCTATAAATCAAATCCATGGGATGTTGCTGTTTAAACTAATTCCAAAAGAAGAACACCATCCAAAGTTCTTCTTCACTGCATTGTATGCTCATTTGAGCCAGTTGAGTACAAATTACTGACTCCCTGTTAAGAATGGGAGAATGATCATGAGTGTTTCTTCCCATCCTGACACAGGTATCAGCCTACAGGGGAAAGGGCACAGGTAAAACATGTTACCTCAATTGACTCTTTACTCTGAGGCTACTGGAGGATGCACTCTGGCAAAACAAGATAGTAAAATAAGAAAGAGAAAGACACATGATCCAGGAAACAGGATCCCAAAGATAAGAAGGGTATGTATAAGTCAAGATTATAGCAAAGGGGTAATCCACACCAGCACCCATAAATCCATACTGAGGCAGAAGGACAAAAATCTTCATTAGAAGAACAAAAGAAAAATAAAGGGAACCAATATATTTGCATGTATGGAAAATCAGAAAACAGGAGACAGATGTAGTGAAAATTTGGGGGGAAATAAGTTTATTAGAAAGAATACATATAAGCCAGGCACAGTGGCAAATGCCTGTAATGCCAATGACTTGGGAGGTTGAGGCTTATCATTGCAAGTTCCTGGCCAACCTTAGCAACTTAGCAAGACCCCTGTCTCAAAATAAAAAGTAAAAAGGACTGGTGATGTAGCTCAATGGTGGACATCCCGGGTTCAATCACCAGTTAAACAGACAAACAAAATAAAAGGACAATTGAACAAACATGAAAATCATCTTCAGAAAAACTGAAGTATATGCAAGAAGAAGCAGGCTCTTGGTTTGCCACTTGGTGCAATGCAATTTTAATAATATAAATACTGTTTTAGTTATGATTATGACTCCTTGGAAATATAAACCAGAGGGGAAATGTGTATACATATATGTATGATGTGAGGGAAATCTTGGTTCTCATCTACTCTAGTACAAGTGAACACAGCATGTCTACACTGGAAGGAGGTCAGTGTGCGCACGGTTCAGTTGAGTGGGGGCGAACAGGAGAGCAGCAGGCTGAGCTGAGGGGCTGCCTTGGGAACAAGACTAGGGTTTTCCATTATAAACCTTTCGGTGTTCATGTATTACCCTGATTAAAAATGAAACAAACTAAATTTACATATAAAGCTATCCAGGTCTCCTTCCTTTATACCTCCCCTGATTGTTCAGGTCAGCTGCAGAAGGCACACCTCTCCTATCTTCCCGTTGGTCTTGGGGAGGCCAGGAAGACGGCCACCCCATGAGGGCCTCTTGGGCCACAACAAGCAGTACATGGTTTGGCCAGAAGCTGCCTCCCTAGGTATTGTAAGTTTGCCCTGAGGATTCTTCTGTGCACTGTGAACGGCGACCTTACTCGAGGTCCGCACAGGCTGCACCCTACTCTAGGGGCTATCCTCCTTTGTGCATCAGGAGGAGCTACTGTATGACCTATTTATTTGAATTGAAAAAAAAAAAGTTTATCTTATTAATGAAAAAAATAAGTCTAAGTTGGTTGATTTGTTTCACAGTGAGGACTCTTTACCAATTAATTGCCAATTAGCTTTTGTGGGTGACATTTTGCATTATAGTACAAGCATTTTTTTGTGGCTTCAGTTTTGATGAATTAAAGCACATAAGATAAAAAGCATACCGTCACAAATATTGCTTGGGAAAGGTTTTTTGAAGGGGTTGATCTTTCAATTTTCTTAATCCTGAGTATCAACAGTTAAAGAGGGTGCTTCTAAGTGAAAGAGTCAAGGTAAAGTTAATTGTTACTTGATAAATCCTTATACCTTTTTTTTCCCCTTAATTCCCAGAAATGGAAAAAGTGTGACTCCAACTAGGGAAATGTCCAAGCCAAGTTATTTCAAATAGCCTTGCACACTCAGGCAGCACCCGCTCTGGGTCCCCTTTTGCTCCTGTAGGAGTTCTCTTTCTATTCTTCACACTTGAACAAATCCTACAAGCTGGATTTGCAGGGCAAAGAACCTGGAAAGAAGTCGGTGGTGATCTGCTGGCGCCTGTTGCCCCACTGGAGGACCCAGCCTGCCATCTAGAGTGGCAACCGCCACAGTGTGGCCAGAGGAGAATCAGGCCTTGCTGTCTGCCACCCCCAGGCTGAGGCAGGCAGGTGTCCCTCCTATGATGAGCAGGGGCTTCCAGAAACACAACTCTTGCGGGCGAGAAGGGACCCCCAGGGGTTGCTGCGGGAGTGTGCTGGTCCAGGGGTTTACTTGGGTCAACGCTATTGGCCCAAACTTATGCTAATCAGCTTTTGGGAAATCACTAACGTATCCGCTGACCCTTGAGCCCGAGCATCCATTCTGGTCTGCCCCACCTCCTTTTACTAGAGGCTCCTCCGGAAGCAAGGTGGATGCTGGGGACCAGGGCTGCAGTGTCAGGCAGAGCAGGTGTCCATGCTGGCCGGGTCCCTGCAGTGTGACCCGTTGGCATGCCCTGGCTTGCGCACCTTAGGACCTTGCTGGTCACTGTGGGCTACACGTGTCCACTGCCTGTGCTTGCTGCCCACGCCCCAGCCCACCTGGGCCTCCGCTCTGGAGCTCTGGGAAGGCTTGGATACTGAAAACGATATTTGATGATCAATCACCATGGAATTTCTAGCAAATTACTTGTTTCTTTTGAATTTATTTTTATTTTTAATTTTTGGAAGTAGGGATAAATCCAGGGGCACTTTACCACTGAGCTATATCCTCAGCCTTTCTTATGTTTTAAGACAGGGTCACACTAAGTTCCTTAGGGCCTCACTAGATTGCTGAGGCTGGCTTTGAACTTGAGATCCTCCTGCCTCAGCCTCCTGAGTTGCTGGGATGACGGGTATGAGCCCCAACCCCCAGTTCTTGTATTTTAAACATGGGTGATTATGGCTATTAAATGGCATTGACACACCAGTGGATGCATTTAAGAAAATAATTTAATTTCTACATGAAAATTTATTTTGCAGGCATTTAAACTGATAAAGATTTAAGATGATTTAAGATGGCAACAAAAATGTGTGAGCACATACACATTTTTTCCCAAAATATGTTAAGGAGATTACACGAACCAAAATGTTTGGAGATTATAATTTTAAACTGTTTGATCTCATTCCTCTTCAGACCATGTTCAGCTTGTCAGTTGTCATAAAAATTTACCCCAATTGACAATAAAAAATCACATTTTATGATATGGATGTTTATTATTTTGTCTTACAATTCTATAGTTATGGGGGCTGACTAGCCTCTACTAGGTGTTAGGATCTTTCGGTCAGGTGGTGGCCAGGGTTGGAGGCATCTCAACATTGTTCTCACTTGCATGTCTGGTGGTGGTGTTCACTATCAGTTGAGATGGAAAGTGTTGGTGGCAACCCTTACACATGGGTTCTCTCTGCAGCTTGGGCTTCCTCACAAAATGGCAGTGCTACACCAAGCACAGATACCAGAAAGAGAACCAGGCATAAAGTATCTCACCTTTTATGACTTTGGAAGTCACATGGAATCTCTTTCTGCCGCAGTCTGGCTGGGCACAAATCATGAGCCACTCAAGCAGGAACAAACTTTATTTCCGAACGCCACCCACGTGGCTCCTCCAGGAACACCACACACCAACCGGAACTCCCTCTCCCGGAACTTCCCCAACCAATGTGAACTCCCCAGGCAATCCTCGTGAGAACTCCAAAGTAGCGGTCGCACCAGCCGGACAGTAAAGTTCTAATATACAATTGAATCAATCCAGTATCATCTTAATGGCTCGCCTCTCAACCAATACTATCGGCAAAATGCCAGGGGCCATTCCGACTCACCTGTGGCTCTCAACATTTTTCATTGCATTTTACTGGAGGTGATTCCAAATTCCAGTCTGGGTACAGGGTAGAAGGCACATACAACCCCCAGCCTTTGTGTGGAGACGGAAAAATTCTAGAACAGCATGTAGGACCAGAAATATTTTTGAAGCCATTTTTGGAAAGTACCCCAGATCACTCCAGGAAGGAAGACAAGTACACTCCCAGGTTGGTTCCATCAGGTCAGAAAATGAATGGGAAAATGCTTCTGCTGCGTGCTGGGTGCAACTCAGCCTGGGTTTTGAAAACATAATCTCCCGGGGCAGGAGAAGAAATCACAGGTCACATGACAGAGCCTAAAGGATTCTTTCATTGTCCTTCCAGGGAGACTGAGAGGTGTGACACCTGCTCACACCCAGGGGGAATGGCAGGAGAGGGGAAGACGCTGCAGCCTCCTTCTGCCGCACACCCTTCATAAGCTTGGGTTCCTCACAGCGCCTGTGGACTGAGAAGGCCCGGAAGCTGTCTTGGTGGAAAGATTTGAAACCAAGTAGATATTTTCCTTCCACATGGAGGCCTTCAGAGTTCTTTTGTTATCCGATTGCTTCCATCTCCATGCCCCTCCCCACCAACGGTTTTCACTTAGTTGGAAAATGTCAGTTAAAAATCACACCCTTACTATAGTGAAAGAGATGTAAAAAATAGAAATGGCTTTCTTTTCAGACACCGTCACCATGTCTCTCTTGCATATGTCTTCCAGTAAGAATTTTTTTCTTCCATTTCACTGATGATTTGGCTATGGAACCTCAGAAAACTTGGGCTCTTGCCTATAACTAAGAATATAAAGGCCCTGCACAGAAAATGTTGAATGTATAAAAATCTTCAATATATACTATTTTTGGATTGCATATCAACATAAAATTTAGGATGCAAGTCCCTGTCTTTGTCTAGTTACAAAAAAGCTACCACCTTCCTAGGTATACATGTGTGGAAATGGTTCCAAGGTGTGTTCAACATTTCCAGAACTTGGGTCCTTTTGTATACTTCAACCAATCGCTAGAACTTGAAGGCTGTTACCTTCAACAATGAAATCAAAGATTGCCATCAACTGTGCACACGTTTCCAGTAATTAGAAGTTTCTCCCACAGGTAAGCTTTATCCACAGTAGAGGTGGCGTGAGGTGGGGAGGAAAAAGCTGCTGAATTTTGTCCTTGGCTATTATACCTGGGAACTCTTTTCACCTCGCCACTTCATTAATTATTAAAATAATCATTTCAAATTCAAAAAAATCAGAAGCATATGTACACACATATATTCTCTCTCTCTCTCTCTCTCTCTCTCTCTATATATATATATATATATATATATATATATATATATATATATATATATATATCCATTCTAGAACAACAGGGATAATTTTGTCATAATTGAAAGATACACATTTTTATATGTATCATGTAATTTATATTATTAAATACGATACATATCATATCTTTCTGATATGCCCAAACTCTCTCTGCAACATAGGAGTGGAAATATTCTATTATTATCTATTTCAGCCCAAGGTTCTGCTAAAGGTCAGGTAATTCAATCAGCTGGGGATAATATTTGGGAAAAATAAAATAATCTGATGAACTCTGATGCTGCATGATGGGTGATTACTTAATATGCTATTTTCTTGGGTTAAAAACCAAGCTAATTTTGGTCTAGTAAATCAGTTTGAAATATCTTGGCGATAACTGAAGAAGACACATACACCGCGACACCTAGACATTTCAGCAGCTGGAGGAAATGCCAGCGTCATTCCTAAATGGAGAGCTTTAGTGGCAAAGCGAGATAAGCCTGGAGGAGTTACATGGCCAAAATTATCCCTGCCATTTCCACCAAATGTTTCCGCAGAGCCTCCAGCGGGTGTCTGCAGCGGGGAGTTAGCCTTTTTTAAAGAGGCAGCTCCTCCAGGCAGGGCCTGAGAATGTGGCACACGCCCACCATCCCCCCACAACCCCAAGTTCTTAATACAACACCTAGTGGTCGCCAGCCTCCAAGATGGCCCAGAATGGCCCCCAGGGATGCTGCCTCCGGGCTTCACAACCTGCACCCTGTGGGGTCCCTCCAGGGCTGGTCTGTGTGACCAGAGTGAAGGTGGGTCACTTCTGAGATTAGGCAATAAAAGCGCAGTTTCTGCCTAGAGCATTTTTTCCGTCTGTCTCTCACTTTCTCCGTTTCACTCTGGGCAGCCCTCTGGAGAGGCCAGTGTACTGAGGAACTTGAAACCCTTGGCCTTCGCCTGAGGTGGGCAGTTACATCAGTGAGGTTGAAAGTCAGTTCTGTTTAGTCGACCCTTGAGATGACCTTGGCCTGGGAGAGATGCTGGGCCAGAACCACCTAACAAGGCTGCTCCCAGATTCCTGACCCTCAGAAACAGGGCAAGAGAATAAATGTGTGTTGTTTTAAGCTACAAATTTTGGGGTGACTTGTTATGCAGCAGTAAATAACTGATACATGATTAAAATTCCATTTCAGATCTGACACTTGATGAGCCTTGGAGTTTCTCCTCTGAGCAGTGTGGGCTTTACTCACACAGGAGAAGGTGGGGGAGCCCCTGCACAGGGGAAGGGGGGACACTCTGAAGGCCGACTGTGCTCTCAGGCTCCACGGCACAGCTGCAGTCAGACAGCAGGGCAGGGGCAGGCCCCACCTGTGGGGTCCCAGTGAGCTCCTGCTGTTGGCCTTGCAGTGGACTGGACACTTCCCTGGCTTCACTACATTAGTCTTTATAGCATCTGCTCATGGTCGATGTTGAGACCGGCACACTGAACCCACAAGACAGTGTCCCCGAGTCTCATCCTCAGTAATGGCTTAGCCAGGGGTCAAAGTCAGGTTTACTGGCTTAGAGCACAGGTCCCCTCACCCCGTGTGTTAGGACGACTTACACAGGGCGTCGTGGGGCTGGGAAGAGGGTACCAAGGGTGGGATGGTGAGAGAGGGCCTGGGTCTGGCTCCCACCTCTTGCCGGCCTGGGCCGGGCAAGGGGCTGTGGCTTTGGAAGCCTCAGGGTTAAAGAGCTGCTGAGATGCCTGCCTCGGGGTAGGGGTGGCCTGTTTGTGGGAGAGCAGCCACCCAGTGATTTGGGCTGGTGACTTTATTTTCATGCAGGGGTGCTTCACACAGGGCCGGTTTCTCAAGACAGCTCTGAATACTCTGTGCAGGCTGGCGATTGCACAGTAAGTATGGACTTTGGCTCTAGATTATTCTGGAAAGACTGAGTCCATCTTGGTTGGGACCTTTACACAACTAGAAAACTCAGGTGAGGACCTCGGTTAGCCAGCTCCTGTGTCTGAGCCCAGCTGACCCCAGGATTAGGACTGATGGCCCTTCCTGCTCTCGGGGCTGTCCCTCCTCCTGTGTGTGTGTGCAAGAGTTCGCTGGTCAACAGAGGAGGTTCGGCCCAGACGGGCACCACGCTCATCCTACCCTGGCAACCGCTGCAATATTCCCTCATGTCCTGGTTGCCAAGAACCTCTAATTCCTTGGGTCTGTGGCTGGGAGGTGCTGGTCCACTCTGACCACCGGTGCTTCAGTGCCTGCCCTGGCGTGCTGCGGCCTCTGTGCTCTCAGCCCTAAGGACCGTGTTGAGGTGAGCCCTGCTCTCTGACGCGGAATGACGGGCTCCACAACAGAGACTCTGTAGCCTTCCACTTTTTCTCTTGAGTGAGTAGTGGGCACATAAATCCTGGATGAGCATTTGCGCTTTCTGACTAGCCAGAATAAATCTGTGAAGGACAAAAAAGGCATGCGATGGTGATTCTAGGGACATAGTGGTTGCCTTAACATCTCTTCATCAATCAGCCAGTTAGTGCTTGTAGTTGATTGTCATGAATGAAACATTTGCTGATTACAAAATACTATGTGTTGGTGAAAATCCTGAAAATGAAAATCACCCAGCCACCCTGAACAGAGGAGCCATAGTTAATTTTTAAAAATACTTTTCTCCAGCCATAGCTTACTCCTGCCCCGAGTCCTCTTTCTTCACATAAATAAAAAAAAAGTGCATATATTTAACAAAAACAGACTTATACAACCTTGCAGGTAAGTAACAAAATGAAAGGTAGGAGAATACTACTGTAAGAAATTTTAAAATTGAAAATACATATTTTGGAAAGGGAAGAAGTTTTGAGAAAGATTATTTTGGAGTAACAGTAGAAATGTATTATAAATGAGACATTCGACTTTAGGCTCATTGCAATACAGTAATTACAGTTACTAAAATACCAAGAGAAACAATCCAAATCAGATGTAAAAACACATTTGCCTAATATGCAAGGTTTGTGCAAACAAAGTTTATCTACTGGTTAATAACACGGTCCGTTTTGCAGAGAGTCTATGGTTGGTAAGCGTGGCTTCCGCTCCCTCCACAGAAACAGCCTGTATTGTTGCTTAGCAAGTTCTTCTGACAAGTGTATTCATTTTACTTTGTCCTTTGATACAGAGATCCGTAAAACAGCAGTGACAAACTGTCCATTATGCCAAACATGGCCAAGAACTTGTGGGGCACCTGCAGTTTTCTTCATTTCTTTGGTTATAACATCCTTAATGTCAGTCGAGGAAAACTTATTGCAACAAAACAAGTCGTGATAGAAATTTTGTAATGTGATGCTTGGGTGTTGCAATTTTGACAACTTATCTTTCATATTGTTATTAAACCAAGAATATGAATTGAGTGTGAATTATGAATAAGAAACAAGAGAAATATGGCTGCTTATTAGTTTGATTCCATTTCTCTCTGTTCAAAACTCTCCAACAGTTACAACTCATGCAGGCACAGAAGCTGAAGCTCTTAGAGTGGCCTGCGGGCTGGCTTCTTGTTCCAGTCTGTTCTTTCTTAATCACTCTGTCTTTACTGCCTGGCGGTAGCCCCTGGCCTTCTCCCTGTGCTGAAGGCACAGGGCCTTTCCACTTGCTGTATCTGATGCCTGATTCCTGTTCCTATAGATATCAGGTGGTTTGGCCCCTCAAGTCTTGTTCAAGTCTGCTTTAATGACCTCTATTGTGCTAGGCAGGGTCTAGTCAGACAGAATACAATTGTTAACTAAGTATAAAGTGTTAACTAAGCAACTGAAAGAGCAAACAAGCACTTTAAGGTATCAGAGAGGAACTCTGCAGGAAGCCTTTCCAACCCCAGGGCTGTGGCAACAAGGGGTAAGGGGGAATTATTAAAGTGGGAAGGGTAAGGAGGCCCCGTGGGCCTGGGGCCAGGTACTATGATAAATGGGTGCTGCTGGGCTAGTGCTGGAATCTGGGGCCAGTGCAGTCACTAGGCCAACTCCTTGAGTCCTAGAAAAACTGCGGTCTGGATTGGGTGCTGCCATAGCAAGGCCAGGGTGAAGAAGTACCGGGTGGGGCTCCTGGGAGCCCCTAGATGGAAGTCCCAGGAAGTAAAGCAGCAGCAGCCCGTGTCCTGAGGGACCCCAGGGTTGCCCGCTTGCTTGCTCCTGGCAGAGGCCCGCAGAGCTCCTGCACCTCAGGTCTAGGACAGAGGGGCGGTCTTGGAGACAAGGTCGCTCCCTGGCTCCCTGCTTCAATTCCTCAGAGCACTGACCACCCCAACGCACACGTACATGCACACGCACATGCACACGCACACGTCATACTTAACTTGCTCATGGCCGTCTCCTGCTTTTGAAATGTGAACCCCCGGGACAGGGATCCTGCTGGCCCAGCTGCTGTGGTGAAGCACTGTGCAAGAGGCATCTGATAGACTATGTTGAATAAATGGATCAGAAAATCAGTGGACACACCAGAGCGTGTGGGCAGGAGTGGCCTCCGAGGGTGGGTGTTTCCTTCCTGCAGATAGTAAGGTCTCCAGCGAAAAGAATCAGCAGAGTCTTGATGCATGGTCTCCATTGTCCTCCCTGGGTGCCTTCCACGACCCCCGTGACCTGTGGGTGTCTGCAGCTGCCGATACTACAGAACCCTATCTACCCTATACGTACCTGTGATAAAGTTTAACTTATAAATGTGATTGACTACCAATAAAATAGAACAAGTCTGACCACAGGCTACAGTAAAAGTGATTTGAAGCTTAAGAATAGTTTATTTCTGGAACTTTCCACTTGATGTTAGGAATGGCTAATGGAAACTTGAAAGTAAAGCCGTGGATAAGGGGAGGGGAGGATCCTTCATTTTGGTCACTGACTTTGGAACTCTGACACTTGGGTTTGGTTTCTGTTTCTCTGTTGACGTTGTCTTTTTGTTCCGTCGTGACACTTCACAAGGTTGAGTCCCATCTTCTTCTTCTTCGCCCTCTGTGATTTGGGATCCTCCCACAGAGGAAGCCTGTGGAACAGAACCTGGGACGTGTGCTCATATTGGGACGACTCTCAGAAGCCACCG
Source organism: Callospermophilus lateralis (assembly GCF_048772815.1). Lineage (NCBI taxonomy): Eukaryota > Metazoa > Chordata > Mammalia > Rodentia > Sciuridae > Callospermophilus > Callospermophilus lateralis. The sequence continues at coordinate 5,379,452 of NC_135318.1, read as the reverse complement.
TCAGGCACAGAACCAAGGCTTGACAAATCCACCCAGAAATTTCCTTCCCAGTCAAGACGTTTTTAAATTGGATCGACTCAATAAGTTTGGATTAAATTTAAACTTGAGATTTTTCACTCTTTTAAATATTTTACTTTAGGGAATGAAATTTTCAGTTGACATTTTTTATGAGTTTTCTTTTTGTGATAGGCTTTGGCAAACCCTGTAAAATTAGAACCAGAAGAGTGGCCTCTCCCTTTATGTTGCTTGCTTTGCTCTCTAGGGTTTTTTGAGCCATAAAAAGTTGAAGAACTGTGTGCGTCTTCAAGAACTTTCCTCCAGAGCAGATGCGACTTACTTAGAGCTTATTTAGGAGACCGTGTTTATAAAACAAAGTTCATGGCTATTTCTAGGTGGAGACCCGTGTCCACTTAAGCCTGCATCCTGAGAAGAGGCCTGCGGGGCTCCTGTGGCTGGGAACGGCCTCCTTGAATGGCAGCGGGGTCAGGCAAGGAAGGGCTTTTTCTGTGTGGCCAAATGGTGAGACCCATGCGGGGTGGCCCAGCACAGGTCCCAGTGGGGGCGGAGACAGCTCAGAGCCATGAGAGTGGGAGGTCCATGCCCTGCAATTTAAGGTCAGCCTGGAGGGGCCCATGAGGAGCTACAGCGCTGAGGAAGGCTGGAGCCCTGGTAGAGAAGGGCAGTGGAGGGAGTGGGCATGGGGTGGGTTTTCTTTGTTGTCCTCTGATTTACTTTACTGAACATTCCAAGCACATTTGAAAGCAGAGTGAGCAAGCACCCCGTGGGCCGCGGCATGGTGGCAACAGTAGCAGCACTTGCTATCTCTGGCCATCTATCCTTACCCCTCTTTTCTTTTTCTGAGATATTTTAAAGTGAATGCTAGAGAGTGTGTCATTCCTCTTGAAGATACTCAGGATGCATCTTAGAATGCCAATTTCACACCTGACAACGAGTCTTTAACATCATCTAATGATGATGTTAAATGCCCCCCCCCCCCCCCCCCCCCCCCCCGCCCCGGCCCGCATTCAAATAGAAAACCAGGTCCATTCAGAGTGCAGGAGCCCAAATCAGTCCCTCTGCTATCACATTTGGTCATTTCATCTGTGATTCTTGTAGGTGCCCAGCTTCTGCTTCTTTGAGGACACACTGGCTTGCTGGAGAAGCCGGGCAGAAGGCCTGGGAGAACCCCACTCTGGCTTTGCTGGGCACTGTAAGACGCCACACCGCACTACGAATGGGAGACACCACACGGCACAGATCACCAAAGAGGTTTCCACTTTATTACAAAAGTGTGTTTATATAGGTCTAAGGAGAGGTAGCAGGGCTGAGGTAGATAACGGGTCGCCCATTTATTGGCAAGCTCTTCCATATGTCAGTTCCGGAGCCCAAGAAGTTAATTCTTATTGAGGCAAAGGCTTCCCACCAGCAGGATTTGAACATTGTCGCTGGCGGGAATGTTTCATGCCAGTGAAAGAAAAAAGAGGAGAAAGAGGGTCGTTAGACGCCATGTTGGGGTTTTTCTCTGGGTACTGCTGCCGTTATATGTTTTCCCAACAGGCACTCTCTGGGCTCTCCTGTCACTTGCCCTTTCTGTTTCCCACAGTCAAGAAGTTAGATCTCCTCAAGGCTTTGTGTTGTTTCAAAGTGAGTTATTACTCTTTTCTTTTTCCTAAGACTACGTGTATCACAGAAGGTGAACTCCACAGAATTGCATCAGGATGTTTGTATCATTAGTGCTTATCAGTGGGTTCAGGTAATCATTTCCTTATAAAAGCCCCGTTGTTTCATTACGTCACCCCCCCATCCCTTGACATTACATTCTACAAACCCAGTAACAGTGTAGAAGGATATTTTTTAAAGTATGTCATCATGGAGGACATACCATAGATTTTTCAACCAGTCCCTACAGGTGAACAATGGGGTTGTCTCCAATAGTTAGGTTTTTTTTTTTTTGTTTTGTGCTGGGAATTGAACTCAGGGGCACTTTACCACTGAGCCACATCCACAGCCCTTGAGAGCTTCCCATGATGCTAAATCTGTCAACCCAGTGCATGCTTTATTTCATATTTTCACAAATGTAACTTTGGGGTAGATTCCTAGGCAGCTGGGTTAATTAATAAATGCATATGTAATTTTGCTAGATATCACATTCTTCTGCATATTGGTTGTGCAATGTACCATTAGCAATATTGGAAGGCTGGGGTTGTGGCTCAGTGGTAGACCGCTTGCCTAGCAATTGTGAGGCACTGGGTTCAATTCTCAGCAGTGCATTTAAATAAATAAATTAAAAAGTCCCATCAACAAATATATATATAAAACAATATTGGAGATTGTTTTCTCTAGGTTTGTCTGTAGTAACTTGTCAAAGTTTGGACTTCTGTCACTGTGTTAGGTAAGAACTGATATTTCCTGTTATTACCATTTATGGTCATCTTACGAGTGAAGTTGACTCTTTAATTTTGTATTTATAAAGGCTACTGCATGACTTTGTTTATGCACTCTTACTACTTCTTGCCTATTGTTAATTGTGCAGTTAGACTTGTGTGGTCTTGCTGTGGAATATTAGCTTGACTAAGAGCTTTTAAGAGTGTAGTGTCCAGCGATCAAGTTGCTAGCCATGATGAACACCCTTCTGTTGCTGAGACCTTGGGCAAAATCTGCCTCATGTGTTAGACCTCCTCTCCATATCCTTTGTGCCTCTCTCTTTGACCTCTTACATGTGATAACTTTCTGTTATTTTTCTGTGCTGTATTCTGGGTAATTTTCTCAGAAGCCTTTTCCAGTTCATTAATTCTCTCTTCAGTAGTTTTTAAACTTTTTTAAGTAGTTGTAGATGGACACAATACCTTTATTTTATTTATTTTTATGTCATGCTGAGGATCAAACTCAGTGCCTCACCCACACTATGCAAGCACTCTACTAATCAGCCACAATTCCCCCCTTTAAACTGAGTTTTAACATTTTCATTGAATTTTTAATTTCAAGAATTATATCACTTCTACTTTATTCATTTCCAAATCTTCCTATTCTTTTTACATAGTACCTTGTGACCTTCTTATGTTTTGTTTAATTTCTCTACTCATTTTTTGTTGCTCTTAGAGTCTTTGTAGTTCTTTGACTTCTAATCTTTCTCTCCATTGTATCTACTGATTCTCTTACACAGTAACTTGTTTCCATTGTCTGTTAGGTTTTGAATTGTAAATCATTGTCCCTCAGCCATTGACTGGGAGCATTCTGTGTGGCCTGGAGTGAGGACATTTCTCTCCAGAGAGCTTTGTCAGGCACCCTCAGGTTATCACCCGTCAGAAACCCATTTTTATGTTAATTTACCATTAAAGGAATTTCTTTTCTTTTCTTTTTTTTTTTTTTTAGAGAGAGAGAGAGAGAGAGAGAGAGAGAGAGAGAATGAGAATTTTTTAATATTTACTTTTTAGTTTTCAGCGGACACAACATCTTTGTTTGTATGTGGTGCTGAGGATTGAACCTGGGACACAAGCATGCCAGGCAAGCGCACTACCGCTTGAGCCACAACCCCAGCCCAAGGAATTTCTCTAAACCAGTAAGTAGTATATATTTGCATCTCCATCTCCCATAAGGGCAGATCTATGGTTATAAACTTGAAAAGAGACCTTTTTGTTCCTACCCTGCGCTCAGGATATTGAATTCCTTACTATCTTCCTGTGGGTGAGGTTCTTCCTCCTAGTCTATAACTGAGATCTCAGACCTTCAGAGGTCCTGTTGGTGGTCTCAGTTCGAATCCCTGTTCCACAAGGTCGCAAAATCTTGACCCTGATTCCTGTTTGCCAAAGTCCCCTTTACTGAGTGCAACATCCTCACCCAGGACTGCCACAAATTCTGTGCACTCTGCTCACTCATGACTCTCTTTTGTCTCTTTATGTGTATCCTCTGGAAAATCCCCTTCCTCTTGCAACCCTGGGTGGTACTGTCCATGTGCCTACTTCAATGGTTGGCACTAAACCAAATGCCTGTTGCTTGTCTTCTCAGCTTATCTTGTTTCCTTTGGCCGAAATTTTCTTTATGATGAAACAAAGACATCCAAGGTCCAGGTGAAGTCCAGGCATCTTTCATCCAGAAAGACATCCAAATCCATCAGCAACTGGAATAATGTGTGGTGGGTCAAGGTAAAGGAGATTTGGATAGTCCAGGGCTGGGGCCCTAACTGTGGAGGGCCCATACATGACTATCCTTGAGTTTCAAAAGCTCTCACAAAGCAGCTGGCTATTGACAAGAGTACTGTTTTCAATAAGATTCCACATCTTTGCCCTGTATGTGGAAACTCCTCCTACATTCTGGAAACAGCTGGGGGCTGAGTTAGTTTGTCTACTACCTGGCAGTATGCAATGGATCCCTCACTGTATATCTGAGTACAGTTTCTATAAAATGAAGAGACTACACATCTGCTTACTTCTATGGATTTAGCCATGGCTTCAAAAACTAAAAACAAATGTAAACTGACTTATACATTTATTCTTTGAGGCTAGTGTGATTTTCATTCTAAATCCAGATAAGGACAGTTCAAGAAAATAAATCAGTTCCTTTCTAAAATTCATATAAAATAATTGGAATAGAATCCAAAATGGACATAAAAAGTAATACTACATCATGTTCAAGTAAGAATTCTTTCAGAAATGTCTTAGCAGCAGAAAAATCAGTGTAATCTATCAGAGACAAGTAATATTGACAAATGCAGTAAAATAATTTTACTAAATTCACCCTCAAATTATAATGTAAAATTCTCAACCCCAAACCAACCTAGCAATTGAAGGGTTCTCCCCAAAGTCAATAAACAAATGTATGTTTTTCCCCACACGGAGAAAAACTGACATATTTTCATTAAGATTTAGAATAAGAAAAGGGTGCCCGCTCACCCCCATTCCAATAATAAACATTGGAGATTCTGGTTAATGTCATGAAAAAACTGAGAAAAAAGATTAGATACAAACTTAAGGGAAGAGAAGGGAAAGCGACCTGGCCTGCCTTCTTCTGACCGCACAGTTTATCTACCCCCACACTCCAATGTCCACCTCTTTAAGGCCCAGCATCCTGTCTGAACTTTTTTCAAAATCCAGGACAGCATCTAGTGTCACTAGTGGGTGTGAATTTGCGAAGGGGGTCCCACCCCGGTTCTGAGGTGGTAAAAAGATGAGAGCGGCAGGTGGAAATGAGTGTCCACGCGCTAGAGACGCGACCTTCCGTGACCGTGTCAGTTTTGGAAGTTGCATTGTCCTGGCGCTCGCCCCGCCATGTTCCTGGGTCGCAGCGCCCAGGCCCCGAGGCCCACCAGGACAGAGCGGCGAGCCGCGGTCCTCACGCCGGCCAGCAGGTGGCGCCCGGCCTCCACTGAGCGACCCTTGAAGGGCGTGCGAGCTCCGCGCAGGAGAGTGCCCCCGAAAGGTGCCGCTGGTCCTGGGCTGCGCAACTCTGGGTCGTGGTCCAAGCGCTGCAAACTGTGTCCAGCGCCCGCCCCGCCCCGCGGCCCCGAGGCCCCGACTTCTAGGCTCCCGGCCGCGGACTGACTCCATCGGTTCGAGCCGACTATGCGCGGGTCCCCGAGGTCGGGGGCGACGAGGGGCTGGCGTCTGCCTCCGGCCCGGAGGAAAGGACAGGGGGCCCGGCAGCGACCTGTCTTCGCACTTCTTGCGCCCGTCCCGCAGGGCCCCAGCGCGCAGGGTGGCGGGTCGTGCTGGACCTGCAGCTGGCGACAGGTGGCGGGACCGCAGGTGACCGGTTTAGAGGGCGGCCTACATCGGCCCTGGCCCCGCTACCCAGGTGCGACGGCCACAGCCCGCTTCCCTGGGGTGTGACTGCCAACCCCGATCACCCCGATCACCCCGCGGTGCGGTACGGCGCGGGGTCCGAGCCCCGGTGGCCCGCAGCCGCCCGCCGGCCGGTCCCGGGCCGGTCCCGAGCGCAGCGAGGCCCTGGCCGCCGCTCCCCTCCCCCGCAGTGATGGATTCGGTGTCAGGGGCCAGGAAACGCCAACGCCGCCGGGGTAGACGCGGTGGCGCCACCCAAACACCTGCTCGGGCGAGAAAGTGGCTCCAGGTGAGACTCGTACACCCCCGCCCTGGACCCGCCGCTTCCTTCCCCAGGTCCGTCCTCGCGCACCAGCCTTCCAGACCCCCCCACCCCAAGTCGTTTCACCGCGGGACGGAACATAATCACGTGGGTTCTGATCACCTACCAGAGTTTCATACATACTCGAAGGCAGGGTCCCAATGTCGCCACCCGAGGCGGGAGGGAACAGCCGGGGTCCACTTCCCTGACTTGGACGGCCTTTCTCTCCCCACCCTCCTTCCGTTACCGTCCAGGACGGCAGCGGAGGGTGAAGGGCGCTTTAAGTTGCCTGGGAAAGAAGCCGGCCCAGCCTGGGTGAGCTACAGGTAGAGGACCAGGGGAGGCCCCAGGAGGCTGCTGAGTGCAGGTGCAGCCGAATTCCCACAGTGAGACCCTGCTCCTGAACCTTGAGTCAAGTTCAGGATTCCGGAGAGCCGAGGCCTTCGGAGGAAGGAGCCCTTTCACCTATTCCAGAGGGGCCTTCACACCTACTGTCTCCCTAGATCCCACATTTGGGTGACCTAACCCGTAGGAGCCACAGCCCACAACTCATTCTTAAACTCTGCCCCACAGCACAGAATCAAATTGTCCCTTGAGGACTAACTGAAAACTTTTGGGTGTACCGCCTTCCCAGTGCCCATGGATTCTCCTAAACAGTAGCAGCAATCCTTTGCGCCAAGGTGCAGGCGCTGATCACACATGTGATAAGGACATTATCTGCCCACAAGCCGCGAGGTGTGAGCAGCAGAGGAAGAAGGGGTTGGATCAAATGATGAGTGAGAACAGCCACGGACAGAGCAAGAGACCTTAAAAATAATCCGGAATTCAGGTATTGACTTCAGACACATTTTATTATAATCTTAATACAGTCTACATAAATTTGAACTTGTATTTATTTGGGTTCAGTTATAACATAGCATAATAAAAATCAAAGCACTGGTCCTCTGAAATAAAGCAGGCAATCACCATTCAATAAACACACTTGATTTATTTTGTATAAAAGGGTTAAGTTTACAACTAAACTTTTATAAAAAGTTTAGCATGAATAAGTACATCATTACACTTTTAATGCAGAAATATACATCTCTGCCACTATACAAGAAAACTCTAATTAAAGAGTTCACAAGGTTTCACTCAATATATATATATTTATGTATAAATATATACACAGCATTCAGTAGGCTTGCGTCAAAAAGGTAATTTCTGACCAAAAGACTTCATTTAAGTAACTGAATACTGACTCCTTCTGGTATTCACGCTCCACCTTTGAAAAAAGGCAAAGTCTGCTTAGATTGGGCAATTCCTTGTGATTTTAACGTTTTCGCTCCCCATGGTGGGAATAGTATATAAAGAAAACCTTCCAACTGCAGAAAGGGCATTTAAAAGTCTTTTTCATAAATAACGAATATCACAGTCCAGGACAGAGAACACCCTGGGAAGATGATCATTCTTAGTTTTCCTTCCATTTGTTTTTCTTTTTAAAAGGTCCATTCAATTTGTCCTCCTGGTGAAATGGTTGAAAAATAAGTTCAGCGCCTTAAAAGATCCTGTGGATTTGTTGTTGCTGTTGTGCAAAAAGAATAAAAAGAAAAAAAAAAGTCATGAACACCTGCAAAAGATCGGGAGAGAAAGGCATGTTTAGGAGAATGTAACCCAAGGGCAGAGGCCGGCAGACTGGCGCCGAGGAAGCCACAGTTTGAACATTTAACCAAACACTGGGAGATTGGGCAAACCCTGGCGTCCAGATGCAACACACACACTCGGCCTCAAGACAGCACAAATTAAACATGAAAATAGCAGAGACTCAAGGGAAAAACTTCCCAACCCAATCTCCTATTTGGATCTCCAACAGCAGTGCTCACAGGCGCCAGTCTGCTTCTTGTAACAATTATTTGATTGAAAACAGCCCTTTAGTTAACAGATAGGGAAGTCTGTGATCCCAAAGCAAAGGGGCTAAGGCATAGGGTAGCAGTCCTCAGCTAGTCCAGAGAATCCCAGAGAACTGCGGTTTTAGGGAAGGAGGATCACTATGGAATTTGTGGCGATAAGATTAATTACAGTGGAGGTTAGTACCTCATAGTACTGGAGAATAGTGGGAAGAACCAGGGCATTGCATTCGCTACAAAAGCCAATAAATACATACTCCTTAGCCACCGCCAAGGTAAGTTACTGGCATCATTTTTTTCTTTTCTTTTCTAAGGAAAATGTTCTGTGATCTTGAGGAAGCAGAGTGACAAGCCCCTTCACATCTGGCGAGAAAAGGTAGTGCCCTTCACACAGCGAAATAAGCATGGGTTTACTAAATCAAACATTTTACAGATACACAAGCAACATGGCCCAAGCACATTACAAAAAACGTATGCACTTGTGTGAGCATACAACACACACACACACACACACACACTAAGAGGCACAAGCAACACTCACCATTTATTCAGCCACAGAGTGCTTTGCTGTCATTTGACATTAACTCAGAAGGGAATTCAGAAGCCTGGAGAGGAAAAGGATAAAAGGCACGAGGTTAGACAATCTTAAGGAGAAAGGATCTCGCATTAAAATTATTATCATTAAAGTACTCCACAGAGCAGCAAGTTCCCTTAAACACGTTTATGCTACAATTCAGACTCATGCATTAACATGTCAGAACTTATTAGCGATTTCACACACGGCTCGATCTAGAGCATTTTTTGAGAAAAAAGTTAATTAGCTCATGTGTAAGTCACGGTCTTGACAATGGACCGACTAGTGACAGCCCTGACGATCGCTGGAGAGTGGAGCGGCAGAGACAGGGCATCAGGGGCAGTCTTACCTGCAAGGATAGGATGCTGATGTCCGTGTTTAGGGTGGTCAGCGGCGTCCTGGACGCCTGGTTCTGTCCCGGTCTCTGGTGGTGCAGGCTAACAATAGTGGGGTGCGAGTCCAGGGCGATCTGCAGGTCCAAGATGTAGTCGATGACGTGCTGCAGGATTTCCATCTTGCTCACCTTCTTGTTCTGGGGGATGCTAGGCACCAGCTCCTTGAGCTTGGAGTAACAGTCGTTCATGTTGTACAGCAGGCTCATCGGGTCGTCCACCGGGGTTTTGCTCCGGGAGATGCCCAGGCTGTGGTCTGACAGACTGTTTTTCCTAACGGACCTCACCGGACTGAAGGCTTTCATGCTGACCGCAGTGGAAGGAGATACCGGGAGGGAGCGGGCTGCCCTGGAGCTCAGGCCGCCGCCGCCTGCTGAGCTGGCTGCGCTCGGCACCGGGATCTGCTCAGAATGAAGCGCGAGCCCGGCGGGGCGGCTTTTATCCGCCCTCGCCGGAGCCGCACGCTCGGTCTTCCCTTGGTCTCCATTGGCGGAAGGCGGCGAGTCCATCAGACTGAGCGAGCGCTCCCATTGGCGGGCGCGGGCGCGGGGCGAGCGCTCGGTCCTTCCGCGTTCGCAGCCAATCCCCGCGGGGTGGGCGGGGCGGGCGCGAGCCCAGCTGGGCTGGTAAATAGAGTACTGTAAACGCCGGGCGGGAGGCAGGGGCAGACCCCGGGCTCGGAACGGCGCCCGTCATTCTCATTCCAAATGCCCTACTGGACGCTCGCTCCGGAGTGTGCCCTAGAAGCCTTTCACACCTTGGAGATGTCAGCAGCCTAAAGTCGTAACGACTAGGGCAAGTTCAGCACAGCCTGGGGAAAGTCACCGTTCACTGCAGCCCACGGGATACCGTCCCGAGAAAGACAGCAAGCAGTTCAGAAAGAGAAAACGCAAATGAGTGTGCCACTGAAAAGTCACATTTGTAGAGTGAGTTCCGTCTTTTAGGATGAGGAAAGCTATGTTTAAGAAAAAACACCCATGCATGCATTAAAGGACGGGTGTAGTGTGGGATTTTGCAAGCTGGAGCAACTGGGTAAGCACTATTGGAAACTCAGTAAAATGAGTACTCATTGGAAACCAAGCCTAACCTTGCCCTGACCTCTGAGGAGCTGTGAGGGGCTCGATACCTACAGGTTTTTTTTTTTTTTTCCCCCCAAGAACGAGGCAAGACTATTATAATGATCCTATTAATCGGAAATCATTAGCAGAATTTGCATATTGAAAGTACATTTACATACACTGCCCTTGAAAGGCTGTGGGTCTATGCCCTTTGTAGGTGGCAAAGTAATGTGATTAATTATGCACATGCAGTGATTCCTGGTGTCACATTCCAGCACCTACAGTATTTCCAAAACTCGGGTGTGTCCCAAGAAACCTTTCACCCTTGGAGATTTCACAAGGCCCTGGTTGGTGGCCTTTAGCCCACTGACATCTTAACACTTATTTTTAAAGAAAATTATGTTATTATGAGGATTGGAATCTTTTGAGTACTGGTACTAGATGGGTTTTCAGGGTTGGTTCGTTTGGCTGTAAATCCTTAAAAACAGTCTTTCAGTCCAGTTAAAAAATATTCATACTATTGATTCAAATATTTTAATTCACACATAATTCTAGCTCAATTTAGGACCACAAAAATCATATTCCTCTAGAAAACAATAAACTAGAAACCCCCAGAAAACGTAATATTTGTATCTTGCTTACTTTTTGTTTCAATCTCCCTGTCCTCTGCAGTTCAGAAAGAGGAAGAGGCTGAACTGGCGACTAGAAGCAAAGCCCAATAATAGGGAAACGGTATTTCTTCCTTCAATTAATGATTAATTCCTCAGCTGGTGGGCCAGGCGGTCTCTGACCTCCACGTGACAGCCATGTGCCCCAGGGCTCCTCTCTTGGGAGGCAGATTTGGTGGCCACCTCACTTTGGAGGATGAAGGTGGAGGATTCCTACCCACGGAGAGATCTGCTGAGTGCCTTCACGAGGCTCTGAAAGCCTAGCCTGCAATTCTCTCCCTGACAGCGTTCGATTAAGGTTGCCTCTGATATTAAGTCTGGGAGTGATTTACTACCCGAGTCCCCCCACAGTTCGAGCCTTTTGATGTACTTTGTGTGCATGTGTTTCTGTCACATACGTGCCACAGTGGAACAGATTTTGTTTTGACACTATTTTGGTTCATGATGTTATACTTTGACTATTTTACAATAATAGCCAATGTAAACAAACATCTTTGGGATTCTCAAATTATTACTTATGATTCTTGGACATTGCAGCTCCGCGATACTGACGCATTCCTAGCTTTTTCCAAGGACACCGTATGTTAACATCCGTGCCAGCCTCATTATCCCAACAGTGAGGCTCTGGGCTGATGGTAATGAGCATTGTGCGGTATTACTTTACGCACTTGCAGAGTTGATTCAGGCAGTGCCTTCTCCCATGATCATTTTTGTACCCTGATGTAGTAAAATTGCTAAATATGGTGAAAGTTTTCTGGTGTTTCTTTCTTTAGCTGTCATGTCGGAGTCCAGTCTGCTCGGCTGTGTTGAATTCGGTTTTACTGGCATGCTACCCAGTTTAACATTCATTTAAAGATCATTTTAAGGGGATTATGAAGCTGTATAAGTTAATGATTGAAAAATGCCTGAATGATAGATAGTATGTCTATCTCAGCAAGCCCAAGACGAAATCAACCTTTAAAATCATGTTTTCGTGGGGAAAGCGGGTTGGAGCATTTTCGGGGTGGCTTAAAAAGGCACGAAAGAACTTGCCAATTGGTGTCTATGTGGGTTTGCATTTGAGGGCTCTAAAGTTCAAATGGGCCCAGCTGCGAGAAGGACCCAGCTGCAGGAAGGGCTGGATCCGTGGGTGGTGGGAAGGTGTGAAGGGCTTCCGGCAGGGGGGGGCGAGGCTGCCCCCCCTGGCTTACCCGCTGGGTCACCCCCCATTTAAAGTAACAGACCTGCTCTGGAAGTTCCCTGAGCCTGGGTCCCGGGCTTGCTCCCTCACTCAGCCTCCGTCCCCGGCCCCGCCGGCGCCCCCACCGCGTCCAGGCCGCTCGCGGTAATCAGAAGCAGCTCTGGGCCGCCCCGGCCCGGCCGCCCTGGCGACGGTCCCCGCGTGATGCCACGGGGGCGGGGGAGCCGGCGGGGCGGGGGCGAGTCTCAAGGTCCTCTCTGCACATCTGGCGCAATTGGGAGCGCTCGCCTTTCTTCCCCCCGGTTTTGTCCTCACAGCTGTGTCCATTCCGCCCGTGACCCCCCGAGTGATCCCTGACAGGTGATGAATTGGCAGCAGCGGCGGCGGCGGCGGCGCGCGGGCCAGGCCGCGGAGGGGCCGGAGCCGGAGCCCCGGAGCAGACTCTCTGGCGCCAGGCGCGTGACGCCGCCCATTCACGCCGCCCGGCCGCCTTGTCCTCGCGGCGCCGCTCAGGCGGCTGCCATGGCAACCGCGCCGTCACTCAGCGCGCGCGCCCAGCTGATCAATGCCTGCGAGGCCCGGGCGTCCTAGGCTCGCCCGGGCCCGGCCGCCGGCCCGCGCGCACCTGCAGCCTGGGCACGTCTTAAGTTTCGAGTGATTTGGGGGAAGGAAGGAGGGCCGAGAGAAAAGAAAAGGCCGGCGGGCGGGGCGAGGGGAAACCGGGAGAGGGAGAAGAAAGAAACCGTCCTTTCGCAAAAGGCGGCGTACTGTGGCTTAGAGGTTGCCAAAGCAAAAGGTTTTGCTGTATTTCATTTGTTTTTGCAACCGAGGCGTTCCGGGTGGGTCTGGCACGAGGGAAGGGTGGACGGGAAGAAGGTCGCTGTCTCGGCTCTGGGCGAGACTTATTTATCCCTCTGGTTCTTCTCGGTCTTGGCCGGGATGGCTTGGATCCCGGACTCCTAAAAATACCTTTGAAGGACCCCCACCCCGCCCCCCACGGTCCTGCTGCCTCCCTCGTTGGAATACTGGGAGGTTACGAAAGAAAGAAAGAAAAAAACACCGCTAGACTTTTCCAGAACGGCCCCCCGCTGCCCCTGGGGAGGCGGGAGGATGGGCAGCCCCCGTCCCCGGCTCCTCGGAGCCTCAGCGTGCCCGCATTTGCATCCTCATTACCACTACAAAGCCGGGACCAGACTGAGCCCCTTTATCATGCTTCATTTTCGACTGAGAGCATCACGAGGCCAGAAGCTCCCGAGTCAGCCTGCAGACGCGGACGCCTCCTGGGTCCCGGCTTTATCTCCAGGGAAAGTTCCGTTTTGAGAACCAGATGCCAACATTCCCGGACAGTTTATGGCATCCGGATCCCTCAAGGGTGCTCATCTGCAGTTCAGAGTGTTGGTAGCAATTATTTATCGTCTGTCCTGGAGAAGAGTTCCTGAGCATAAATGTCCTCTGCTGGCCCTAAAAACGGAAAGGGGCGGGGGGGGGGGGGACGGCGACGCACTACTGGCCTGCCCTGTTATCTGGTTTCGCAGAGTTTGTTGTGGTTTTCGAGGAAACAGCATCTGGATTGCATAAGGATTCGAGTTTTTTGCTTTACTTGTTTATTTAATACCTTGGCAAGAGGGAGCCTTTACCCTGAAACCAGATAACCGAATTTGGGTTTAAATCAGCCTTCCATAAGGGCAACGCGAAGGGGGTAAAATGAGAAAAGCCACGAAAAGCAAACAAGAGGATGTTTATTTTTCTCCCTTCGGGTATTCTGAAGACCTGCCTAACCTCTTACACTTCTTGTCGCACACAGCTAATAAATGGCATTAGCAAAGGGCTACGGATACTACAATGGCTTAACAGCCGTTCCTTCCCCCGCCCTGCCACGATCCTGGCCCTAATTCCTTATAGGATTCCCCCTTGGTCCTATTTGCCCAGAGCTCTCTAGAGCCCCAGGTAAAACGCCGTAGCAAATCCAATTGATGACCACAATCTGATCCCCTTTTAGGGGGATCACTTTTCAGCTCGGTTCAAAGAAAGCAATGTTTGGGAAGTTTGGTGAAGGGGCCGATTTAACTACCAGTACTGCAAAATATTTTGTTACAGATGCTGTGAAGTGCACCGATTTGTGGTCCTGTTTGGCTTTCACAAAGGATTTTCCTGTGCCTTTTGTTCCGGTCACCAAATTAAAAAAGAAAATTAACTCGAGTGAGAGATAAGGTCTTGGAAAACAATCTCAGGCCGCCCGCGAGCTGGCGGGAGCGGGGCTGGCGTCGCAGAGTCTGCGCCGCCCGGAGGCGCGCGTCGCGGGGGTCCGGCCACCGCGGGGAGCCCGGGTCATCTCCCGGACCCCTGGCCGCCGCCCGTTGTTCGCGGGGAGTGCAGCGCCCAAGCCGCCAGGTCTGCCCACCGGCGTCCGTGGGAATCCGCAGCAGCCAACGACAGGGGCGGGCTTGTCCGGAATCAAACTGCATCTTAAAATTGTAATGCGGCACCAAAAGCAAAACCCAGAGTCCCCGCCTGCGAGTCCCTAACAAGAAACACATTGTGCGCGCCACTCGCTCCCCCGCCCTCCCCGCCTTTGGCCCAAGCCACGTTTGCGCGCCTGCCCCGCGCAGTCGGCCAAGTCCATGACTTCAGTGGGGAGGAACCCGCCGGCCGCACCGCCCCACGTGCGCAGCCTGCAGGGGTGCCACCCCCACGCACCCCTGCCCTCCAGGTCCCGCGACCCGGTGGCGCTCTGCGGAAGCGCAACCTGCGCCTGCGACGCCTCGGATACTGCCCCTTGCTAATCCCAGAGGCCAGTCCCATCGCCCTGGGCAATGGTGGCACACACTCAGGCGACGCCAGAGCTGCTGGCCTGGCTGAGAGACTTGTGTCTTCAAGTTTAGGCTAAACCTTCCTTTCCGTCTTGTAGGCTTTCACTCCCAGAAGTGGCAATTTCTAAATCTCTCCCTCCGCATGCATGTCAGCCCAGCAAGGCCCCCTGCCACGAGCCTGTCTTGTGTCACTGTTCCCCATTTTGTGGGAAAGGATTGGACGTAGGCTACCTATTTAGGGAGGTGACCGCTGGGGACTCGGAGAGCGGCTTGGACATGGAGAGGCTCGTGAAGGAGAGCCTTGAGCATGGGTTGGAGATTTGAATTGGCTCTGTAAGCAGCGTATGTTCCCCTCGGTGGGGTCCTGCGGTAGTCACAGAGCCTCCAAAACCTGGCCTCGCCTGTTTAGACACTGGAGCTGCCCTTCAGCGAGCGGGAGTCTGGAGGAGCCGGGAATCTGCTCTCCTCCTTCTCGGAATGTGAGTGAAGAACACAGACATTCTCTTTCAAAGAAAAAAGGACCCTTTGCCACGGCCTCTTTACTCAGTTTGAACATTCACAGCGGGTAAGATCAATCTTTTACCAGCCGGTGCACAGCTCACCCTGTTTTTCACTTGACCCAAAGAGGTTGGAAAGGCAGATGCTGCCCCCATTTCACGGAAGAAACTGAAGCATGGATGAATAACAGACCCCTGCCCTCTGTGGTTGCTTGGGCTCCAGCCCACATTTCCTAGAACAACCCCAAACAGGAGGAGGAGGTGTGGGAATTTGATTGGAGGGGGGAGTATTGATTTTTTTTTTTTTTTTTTAAATCTGAAATTCATTGCAACCCTGTATGGCTAGATGGCTCAGCCTAGGAACTTGTAGAACACTTTGTAAAACACTTCACTCCAAAGTTAGTGGAGTGACGGAGCTTGACCTTGTATTTACCAAAAGTCAACTCAGAGCTTAGGACTTTTCAAACCTTCCTGTGCATAAGATTCGCAGGATCACACCATGAAGTCCAGGGTCACATCTCCAAATTCAAATTGCGCAGGTTTGGTGAGCAGCATCCTGAGCAGAGGCTGATTGGGGTGGGGTGGGGGCTCCCTTAGAAGCTTCATGTAAATACCTCCCAAAACAGCCTTGCCCTAGGCCATCTACCTGGTACAAAGGAGCCAACTTGGACCCCTTTAAGGAATTGAACATTTTAGAAACTCAAGAAAAGTCCATTATATTTACCTACAAGTTTAAATTTTTTTTTAGCTTTTTTTCTTCTTTATTCCTTCCTGATGTTCCAATTTTTTTAATAATTTCGTTTTCAGGAGTGTTCTTTAGACACTCTTTTAAGATAGGTCTGTTGGCAACAGGTTTTTGTTTTCATGCTTTTGAAAGCTTGTTTTCTTCTTCAGTCCTGAAGGATATTTTTGCTGGATATAGAATTCTGAGTTTTCAGGTCCCTTCTCCTCGCAGTTGGCACGTTGTGAACTTCCTCCCATCATGACTGCCGAGGAGAAATGTCGCAGTTGCCTTTTGCCCTGTAGGTAAGAGTCCTTCTCTCTCCCTACTTTCTTTGCCCTCAGTTTTCAGAAGTTTATGATGTATCTTGTGAATTTCTTTAACTGTATTCTCTTTGAGGCTCTCTTTGCCTTTTTTTTTTTTTTTTTGCCAAACTTGGGTAATTTTCAGCAATTATGTCTTCACATACTATTTCAGTCCTCCCTTCCCCTTCTGGCACTTGGTGACAATCAAGTGACACAGATCCCCAGATCTGTGAGGCTATGTTCAATTTTTAAAAATCGGTTTTCCCTATTTTTTTTCTCTATTTCTCCTTTTTAAAATGGGTGGCTTCCATCTTTCTGTCTTTAAGTCCACCAGTTCCTCCGCCTGCTCTGTTTGTTCTTGAGCCCATCCAGTGAGTTTCCTTCAGCTATTATTTTTTAGTTCTGAAAGTTTCTTTTGGATCATCTTTATGTCTTCTATTTCTTTGCTGAGATTTGGTTTTCCATTTTTTTCTGAGGACGTTCATTTCATAATTATGAAAAGATTTTTATGATGGCTTCCTTGTTAGATAATTGCAACATCCATGTCAACTGAGTATTAGCCACCATTGATGGTCTTTTCTCATTCAAGTTGAGCTTTTCCTGGTTCTTGATATGATGAGTAATTTTTAATTGAAATCCGGTCAGGTGGATATTATCCAGGAGACTGAAACTTATTTGAAATTTCAATTGCAGCAGGCCTCTGCCATCACTGTCCTGAAACACGCCTCTTTCCCTGGAGCGTCCACTGACACCACTGGGAGGTAGCAGATCCCCCAACCTCCCTGGTCTTCCTTTGAGTCCACTCAGTGGATAGCAAGTAGTGCCTGTTAGCCTAGCGGTAGGAGTGGGGCTTCATAGGCTCCCACATCGTTTTTTACTTACCAGGCGTCCAGCAGGCTCAGACCTGGCCAGCTGGGAGGACTGGCTCCTCCCTGTTGACCTTCTGACACATCTGTCGTAGGGAGAGGCTCTTGGGACGGCATGTGGAACACCGGCAGCTAGTTCTGGGGTGGAGCTGGGGCCCATTTCTTCCTGTGGCGAGAATGGAACGGTTATCATCTGGATGGTTTTGGTTTCTCAGTGTCTGTCTCACAGTGACCATGTCACAAATCTGGCTTCTTGGAGCTCACCATGCCATGAGGCACCCACCTTGGGGGGGTGAAGAGGCCTTGTTTTCTTCAAGTCTCTGCTCAATTGTCACCTTCTCGGTGGGGCCTCCTGGAACCACTGGATTCACAATCATTGTCCATTTGTGGTCCTGGCACCTTGCATTGCCCACCCCTGGTCCTCTGGTGATCTGGGCAATTGACTCCCCAGTTTTTTCCTTGTCTCTTTCCTCAAGAGCGTAATATCCTGGTGGTGGGAGGTTTTTGTTGGTTTTGTCCCCTGGTGTTTCCTAAGCCCCTAAGAGAGTGCCGACACTCCTAGGTGTTCAATAAATGCTAACTGAATACGGGGATGGATGGATGATGGATGATGGATGCCCAGAGCTTGATTTTCTTGGTGCCAAGAGTCACATTGGCTTCAATTTCTGAGCTTGGAAAGCCTGTCCTCTTTTCCAGCCTGAGGTGAGATCTGACTCCTCTCCAGGCTGTGACTTCCCCCCTCTTAAAACCCACTTTGTTATCTTACTACCCGGCAGTTTTCATCAGATCTGTTTGCACGTTCATTAACTCACGTAAACGTTAATAAAAGGACTATGAGAACAGCTTCCTACATGTTTCCTCTTGCTTTCACTCAGGTGTAATTATAGGAACACCCAACAGGCCATGTATGCTGATGGGGTAATCCCCTTTATTGTACTTCCAGGTGACAACTCCTCTCTGGGGACACACCCAAATACCCCCATCTGCATTTCCCACTCTGCCTTCTGCGTGGCTCAGGGTTCTCAAGGAAGCCTCTCTCTCTGACGTGGTGGCTGCCATTCTCAGCCCAGTTGGGCCTAGGTACTCACTCGTTCTTGACTTTAAAAGTGCTTGTGAATTCCAAGTGGAAATTCACAAGTATTCATCCTCTCCTCTGCTGCTTCCTGGTCACAACTCTTCATCTATCTGCAAACGCCCCATGCTGCTGAGCATAATAGGGTTTCTCCATCCCCTTTCCCTACCTGAGTCCAACGCCCTGTCCCTCACATTCTCCCTGGAGCCTCTCACTGAGAGGAAACTGCTCTGAGACAGATGTCAGTGTCCCCACAACAGCAGCAGAGGAGCCTGCATGCTGAAGGTCACTGTGAAAGAAGCCAGGCAGACCCCTGAAGTGGCTTTACTTCCTTCCCGCGGCGTACTGTGAGCCTGGATTTCCCAGCCTCCTTTGCAGAGAGGTGTGGCCATGGAACTGAGTTCCCCAGTGGTTTTCAACCAGGGCGATGACATCTAGTAACATGTGCAGACCTCTTTGCTTGTCACAACTGGAGAGGGCAGAGAGCTCTATTGGAATCCAGTGAGTGGAAACCAGGGAACACCCTGCTCCACGTTCCCTACTGCAGAGGGTGGCCCTGCAACCAAGAGGCGGCTCAAAGTCACAGTGTCCCGGGTGAGGAACTCTTTTCCAACCAGTGACGCAGGAGCTAGTTGTGAGTAAATCTCAGGCCTGGTCTGTGAAACCACCTCAGAGGGGTTCTGGCTTGTATTCAGGATTGGCGTACACAAGTGCAGACACCGTAGAAACTTCCCTTGAATATGGCAAGCCACCGAAATGTGAAGAACCCTGTCCCTGATAGGAGCTGCCTGCCAGTTGGTAACCCTCATGTTAAATCTGTGTGAGAAATGAACTTCTTGGGGCGTCCCTGTGCAGGGTGCTAGGCTTGTCCACATAGCAGTGGACGATCCTTAGTCGCCTCAGGTGACTCGGTCACAGGCACTTCTGCTTATTTTCTTCAACAGATCCTGCACCGTGTGCAGCTGATCTGGACCAGCCCACACATGGCCGAAGACACTACCTGGGGAACACCCGGAGTCCTTCTCCTCAGTTGTTCTAGTCCTAGAGGACTCCAGAGTGGAATCTCGGTATCTATATTCTGAAGTTTAATTAGAGACATCCTCTTGTGCCCAGTCTTAAGATGACATTAAGATTGTCTAGGATTAGTCAAAATAAACACAAGTTCCTGTTTTTTTTTTTTTTTTAACAGATTTATCAGATTGGTTAAAAAAAAAAAAGTCACAGTGAGCCTTCACTGAGAAGGATGCTAGATTTAGCAGATAAAACACAGGTACCAACACAGGCTAAGACTCTTATTCATGGTTCATCTAAAACTCAGATAGGTGTCCTGCTTCTTATCTGGCAACCTTATTTACTGAGCACTTACATTCTCCCAGGTTGTGTGAGATGTATCCAAAGCTCAAAATAAAACTAGAGGGAGACTTCGTGATCCTCCTCATTCTTGGGTGGGGACAACAGAATGTGAAAGGTGAGGTGCTTCTCTGGGCTCACCCCACCTGTCGGGAGCAGTGTGGGGTTTCTAAGAAGATGGTGGTTGCACAGCTTGTTCCAGCTCCCTCACTTCACTTCCATCCTTTTTCTTCAGTCAAGTATGGGGAGAGCTATTCCTGAGCGGAGCAGAGAAGGGAGGCCCCGGGCAGTGGCGACTGCTGCTTTGCTGGTGCTGCCAGAGGAAAGCGTTCCCTCCCGGCCTGGGCGCTCCTGGTCGGTGGGACTCGGGCTCTGCCGGAGCCCAGGCCTCTGGGCTGGGTGTGGAGCAGGGGAAGGGACTCAGCTTTTCGCAGGCTCCTGGGCGATGCTGGGTCATGCTGTGAGGAGCGCTCTGGGGCCTGGGCTCTGGCAGAGGAGGAGAGGTGCAGTGGTGCGTACAGAGATGCCCAGGGGGCTCCTGGCGCACCCTGTGTGAGAGCCCGGTCCTGCGAGTTGTGAGCGGCACCCGCTCTTCCTCATCTTCGCCATCGCTGGTCACACCAGATGTTGTTGGTGTTGGAAGTGACTCTCTGGTGACAGAATGGAGGCTCTAACATTGGGGGACCTTGAAGGAGCTGTAAGGATCAACCTCTCCACCCATTAAAAACACTGTCATTGGAACAGTGTGACAAACGGTAGTCCATTCACTTTTGAATGGAAATCTCTTAATATTAGAACAAAGGACAAATATTTTATTTTTACTTTATACATTTATTTTTATTTTTTTTGAGATGGGTTCTTCCTAAGTTGCCCAAACTGACCTTGAACTGTGATCCTCCTCCCTGAGCCTCCGGAGTCACAGAGATGGAAGGGAAGCAGTTCTCGCCCAGCCGATGGCAGCGGTCCTGTGTTGGATGGGATTGGGTCGGGTTCCGCTTTGAGTTTCTGCTCTGCAGTTTTTCTCCAGGAGTTTCCTGGGTCCTGTTTGTTGACCTGCTCAAGCTCTGTGTGCTGTCCTCTGCCTGCGGAGCTCTAAGAAGTCCGTCAAGGCCACCTCCCCTTCCCAAAGGGTGCCTTGCTGTGGCCCTGCACCTTCCCGGTGCTCCTGGCAAGGGCAGGGAGCTCTGCCACTGCCTGCCCCGGCCTGCTCAGGACCTCCCAGGGCTTCTGCAGTCCAGTGACTCAGCGTGACTTAGCAACCTGACTTTTCACGGAGCCTGGATATTCTGCCACTCAGCCAACGTGGGCAAACATCCACACGGTTTGGCACAATAATTCTAAATTACAATGATGGGGTTAAAAAAAAAAGGCTCGGATTTCCCCATACCAGGGTGGGCAGAGCCCTTGAACAAGGCTTTTCCTCTGGGCCGGTGCTGGGTGGTCGGGGAGCATGGAGCTTTGGGGCAGCACACCGGGAGTCCTGTGGAGAGGGGCTGATGGATGCCTCCTCGATTTAAAAATAAAATAGCTGGCCAGGAAGGAAGCGGCTCCATTTGCTTGCAGTGATTGCCACCATGCTGTATCAGCTTTATTTATTTGGGGTAGAGGTACTGCGTGTGGCACATTGCTCAACTGAGTGGCCCTTTACCTTCTTCTCTCTCTCTTCTCCAGCTGCACAGAGGGACAGCTGTTTAAAGGAGCGACATGGCCCTGACCTGCAGAGGTCTGCTGAGGGACCTGGCCAGCCTCCCCGTTTCTGCTCAGGACCACGGGCGCACAGGGCAAAGACAGGCACAGAACCTGCACCCTGTCCCCGTGCAGAGCTCTGCTGTTTTCTAACAAGTTAGTGGCGACTGTCCAACCAAACACAGAGACAGAGTCCGAGTGGAGGGGCGTCACAGAGCTGGTGGGGTGTGGTGTGTGGGTGGCAGTGTCGAGCCCCATTTTGGTTGAAGGTGAGTGAGGGCCGAGGCCAGGTGGGCCATGGTAATTCTTCATTCAGTGCCTCCAAGACCTGGGGGCCCGCAGCGGAGTGAGCGTCTCGTCAATGTCTTTAAGAAGAGGCCCGACGGAGAACTAGCCTTGCGGGACCCACGACGGACAGTGCTCACCTGAAAGTTTGATTTGAGCACCTGGGATAGCTGCGTAGGAAACAGAGACAGGAGGTGGGTTTGTGAGCCAAGCAGAGGATGACGATGACGATGGCATTGCCTTGTGACAGGTGAGGTCCAGGAGACAGGCAGGCTAAGCATGTTGGGGAGCCCGGGTGGGGGGCTCACCCAGCCTGGAGTGCAGAGGGAGGGGGGCTAAGACACAGAAGCTCAAGGTGACTGGGGGAACACGGCAGGAGTGCTGTGGGATTTCTGGGCTCCCTGTGAGCCCGCAGGCTTCCCACCACACCTTGGAACTAAAAGTGACCTTTCCTCGGGCGTTTTTGTCCAAGCCTTTGTCCTCTCTCCCGCTGTCTGTGATGGGGCCTCCTTCGGGTCAGGGAAGGGAGACACAGCCTTTCCCCTCAGCCTTTCCTAGGCTCCCCTTCAGTGGGCACCTGGGGGCTTCCAGGGGACACCTAGCTCCTGGCTTGCTTGGGCTAGCCCGTGGTTCTGAAGGCAGCAGCTCTCGGGATGGCCAGCTCTGGTGGCGCTGGGGTCCCCAGAGTGCAAGAAGAACGGCAGGCAGGCAGGTGTGTTCCCTGGTCTCTGGGGAGATGCCCCAGGCAGCCCCTACCCGGCTTTCCGCAGTCCTGGGTTCTCCTGGTGGTACCTTCAGGCTGGCAGGACTGAGCTGATGAACCTTTCACAGAAATACACGTTTTGAATATTTAATTGCTCACAGAGTGTTAAGATTAGTGAAAGTCGGAACTTATATGAAACATTTGAAAAATTTCCTCTGACTCTGAAAATAAGTTTGCTTTTAAAGAAAAGAGATGATATCCAAGAGTAAGAGCCAGGCTTGGTGGCTTCCATCTGTAACCCCAGTGGCTCAGGAGGCCAAGGCAGGAGGATTGTAGGTTTGAATTCAGGCTCAACAATTTAGCAAGGCCCTAAGCAACTTAGTGAGACCCCGTCTCTAAATATAAAAACTGGCTGGGGATGAGGCTTGGTGGTTAAGAGCCTCTGGGTTCAATCCCTGGTACCTTCCTCCGCTCCAAAAATCCAAGAGCAAGAAATGGCCAAAATGGACATTTTCTTGAAAAGTAAAGAAGGTGTCAAGAGTGGGAGAAGAAGGGACCTTGACTGGAACTTACTCCCAGGTCAGTGCTGGGCAGTTGTGAAGGAGAGCCATAGACACTGCGGGTGGCTGTCCTGGGGGCAGGCACCTGCCCAGGGGCCAGTGGCCACTTGGCCTACTCCTGCTTGTCCCTTAGGGAAAGTCCAGGGGCATTCAATGCCACCTCCCTTTCCTTTGAAATGTACAATAACGTCATGATCACCACCTACCTTCCCCAAGCAAACCTGGAAGCCTTAGGTCAGTGCTGTCCAGTTTCTGCAGAGGCCACCCCCCTTCACGATGGCGACTTTCCGCCCAGCACCTCGGCTTCCTGCAGGATGCGCACACGTCCGCTGTCCCAGGCTGGCACTCAGCCTGTGGCCTGGACGTTTGGCTTGTCCTTAGGCAGCCGAGGAAAAGGGTGTCGGGCCGTCTTCAGTATGAAGAAAGGCCTCCAGCTCTGGAATCGACATCCAGCGAAGAGTATTTTACTTTCTGGAAGGGTGGAGGCGATGGGCAGGCAGGGGCTGTGGAGACCAAGAACAGCTTTGGGTCCAGTCTTCATGAGCATTTCCCCACCTCAGTTTCCCCAGAGAAATTATCAGTAAGAAAACAAAAACCAAAATTTTATAAAAGTATGGAAATACCCATAGCGTGAACATTTAAAAACTGCATTTTAATGATGAAAAGGAGCCCAAAGCCAAAGGAGAATGGTGTTCTGGATCCTGACTGGTGCATCTGTATTTCAGGTGACGGCTGATGTTGGATAGACACCCACAGTGAAATGGGTGCACGGCAGGCCGGTGAACCCAGCCTACACCCACGTGGTCACCTTTCTTTTTGGTAAGAGGACCTGAAGTCTGCTGTCTTGGCAGACTTCCCGTGCACGGCGCAGTAGCCTTGGCCCGTCCTCCTGCTGTGACTTAGGTCTCTGGGCTAATTCATCCCGTACAACTGCAACTTCCCGCACTGGGACCTTCGCCTCCCCATGTCCGTGTGACACCATGACTGCTCTGTTTCTATGCACGGAGGGTCCTTTTTTTTATTTTAAAATATGACATTTTGTTCACCATGGATTTTTGCTTTGATTTTGATTTCTTAAATATTGCATTAGAATATGATTTCTCTTTTTCGATCCCCTTTAGCTTCTGCATTCAGACCTCACTGCTTTCAATCAGACCTCACCCTGGTGGGACCTCAGGGCTCCACTGTGCACCGGGCACTGCCAGAGTCACGTGGCACAGATGCCCTGATGAGCACGTGGGTAGACTCCCTCAGAAATGGGCCCCACACAGCCCGGCCTCCATCCAGGCTCCCAGGTCTCCCCTGACCCCACGGCCTGGAAACACCCTCTCTGTTCAGGACCTGCTCAAAGGTGCCCTTCTCTGTAAAACCTCCCAGCCTGCTCCCCCCCAGGACACCTCTGTGCCTCTGCTCCTCTGGTCACTTCAGCTCCAGCTCTGATGGCCTGCCCCATTCAGGTACAGCTCCTCACCACACGCTGTGTCCACCTTCTGCCCCTCATGGTGGACTCTTCAAGGGTGGGCACTCTGCTTTATTTATTTATGCTTTGCCTGGTGGGTGGGGGTCTCCATGATGACCAAGAAGGAATTACTGGACTGAGGCTATGGCTCAGTGGGAGAGTGCTTGCCTAGCACTTGATCTCCAGATACAATTAAAAAACAAACGAACAAAAACTCAAAACAGCACACCAGAAATGAGTTGTTGAGTGCTAAGATGGTTTTACTGGTGTTGGTAAACCATGGGTTTGAAAAAAGTACTGGTCCCAAGTGTGTCTTCTCCCTTGTTTCTGTGTGCCCGGGGACCCTCCATGGAACCCAGGATGGCTGGTCTGTGGTTGGTGTAGGAGTAGGAAGAATGGAAAAGTGGTCACACCTGAGAACAAGTTTGGAGGACCAAGGACAGCCTTGTGGCTGGAGGAGAGGGTGGGGAGGCTCAGGGCACCCACCCATGAGCCTGTTCAACAGGCATTTGAGGGCTGGCTGTGGGGTTTGACTGCTTGAAAGACAAGTGAGTTGCGCTATTAAACACCTGGTAACGGTGATGGAGGAGGAGCCAGCAGGAAGGCTGACCCTGAAATAAGGCATCCAGTGGATGAGGAGGGCTCCTGAGACACCTGGATGGTAAAAGTCTCAACAGAAAGAAGAAATTACGATTATGTGACAAGTTTCCCAAAAGCAGATCTTCAGAGAGCTCTGAACACATGCACGTACACACAAGCACACACACACACACATTCATAAAGTGCATACATGCATGCCCACATATACAGGCACACATGCCCACATATACAACACATGCACACGTACACATGCACACACAGGTACACAGTCACACAAGTACACACAAACACACTACACACATGCTCACCATATACCTACATGCACACACATACACAGAGACTTACAAACTCACATGTTCTCACCACATATATACCCATGCATGTACATGAGCATATACACACACATGTGCCATAACTCACATGCATACACATGAACACATGCATTGCAATACAGGAACACACAGGTGCTCAGACATGTACATGCACACACATGCACTCACACACATTACATGTGCTGATGCACATACATACAAGCTCACTTACACACACACATACATGCCCAGACACATGCACACAAACACACACATAACTGCATGCACATACACACATACAAATACACATTTGCACTCATGAACACACACACATGCACACATACACAATGCATAACCACATACCCACTCATGTGCACACATAAGCACACACACCCGACACACTTTCTTTTGGCTCAGATCAAAGACATAGGAAGTTAAATGCTGTGAACAGCTATTGGAAATTCCAGCCCAAGTCACTTGAGAGTGGGACATGGGGACCAGGTCCAGAACCTGGTTCTTCGCCTCGGCTGCACCCTGACTGTGGTATCAGACATGGTGGGGCACCCCTCAGCATTAGGGATCTGGATGCAGGGTGGGTGAGGGAATCCCCTTGGGAGGCAGCTGTGATGCCCCAGGGCTCTGCTCAAGGTTCGGGGTCGTGGCTGCGACCAGAAGAAGTTGATGGTTAATTTTGTAGTTCGCCTTAACTTCACCGGGATGCCTACCATTTCTGGATGTGCCTGTGTGGGTTTCCCCTGCAAGGTTAGGAAAAGCACCTGCCTTCTCAGCGTGGGTGGGCCTCTTCTAATCTGTTGAAGACCTGATGGAACAATCGGTGGAGGAGGGGTGATGTCTCTCTCTCTCTGTGTGAGTGGGGATGCCCATCTTCTGCTTCCCGGGATACGGGCTCCTGGTTCTTGCATACTGCACGCTGGGAGTCATACTGTGGCCTCTATCTGGAAGGTACACCCCTGACCCCAGGGTCTTCTGGCCTCCAGGCTCTCCTGGGCCTCCAGCTTGCAGACAGAAGACCATGGGACTTCTCAGTCTTGGTAATAAGCCTACTTTTATCTACCTCTCCACTGTCCCACTGATTCTGTTCTCTGGAGAACTCTCATGGAGGAAGTGACCCACTAGGAGACAGTTTTGAGTTATGTCCTGTGGGTCATAACCCGTGTTCCCGAGGTCAGCAGGCCCCTGAGGGCTTCTTTGTCAAAGGTGACTGAAGGCCAAATGTCGGCAGGGTGTGTCTCCAGGTCCTGTGATGATTTCTGTGTGTGTGGTGCTGGGGATTGAGCCAGGGCCTGTACATGGGAGGCAAGCACTACCAACTGAATGAGCCACATCCCCAGCCCCCACCAGGTCCTGTCATTTTAGACCCATTCTGCCTTGACCTAAGAGCTTTCAAAAGCTGTTGACAGAAGGACAGGGCCTTCACAGCGGGCTCGGGTCACGGTGGTCCTGTCTCTCTGTCCTGCCGTGCAGGCATGGCTTCCTGGACCTCTGTGGAAGAGCGGCTTTCATCAGCTGAGAGAGTGGCTCCTTTTATCCGAACCATGGCTTGGATTTGGATGTGGGGAAATGAAACAAAACACACACCACGCACCAGAGTCCCGTTTGGCCCTCAGATGAGCCGAGGACACCCACTGGAGGGTCCCACTTGCAGCTCCCCACCCCAGCTGCCCGGCCCCAGCATGGTCACAACTGTGCAATGCCTTAAATGCCTTAAATGTGACATTTATTTTTCTCGTCTAAGTGCAGAGTCAGGTGAGGTTAGAGCAAATAGAATATAGAAATATTCATTTTTCCTCTCAACAAGGATCTTAAATGTCAAATCAAATTAAATGAAATCATTGTATCCGGCAGAGCACATATAAGCTGCAGATGGTGTAGTCCATCTATAAATTCCCCAACCCCACTGCTTCCCCTTAGAAGCATTTTATTGACCTGGCCCGTTTAAATAAAGTTCAAACACACTTATTAGTTGAGCAAATGCCATTTGCTAGAGTCTGAGCAAAATTCATTAGCTAACTTCTTCCCGGCCGCCCCACCGCCTCACTTTGCATTTTCCTGCTTGGCTTTCTTGCTGGGCTAATTATGAGGTTTCTGACAGTGAGTGTGCATGCAGAGGGTTAGCTCCACCGTCCACCTTTAACACCTGAAAATGATCAAGCAAAAATTCCTGGTGCGCAGCATCCAGACGTCCTTGTTTCTGGGCAAAGCCTCTGTGGGGATCCGAAGGCTGTGGAGGGCAGGAGAGGCAGGGAGCCATGCACGGGACAGCAGGGCTGTGGCCCCCAGGAGAGCCCCGCCTGGCCGCCTCACTCCGTGTGAGCCAGTGTGGGAGGCATGGTCCAGGGATAAACAGGCCCAGCTCAGAAAGGCAGGACCCCGTGCACAGATGTTGTGATGTTATGAGATAATTTCCAGCCCTCAATGGGGTGAAAGGGTGGATTTGTCGGAGCCGGCTACCTCTGGGGGTCTTTTCAGGGCGCAGCACCATGACTTCATTACCATGTCAATTCCTGGGAGTAAGCCTGATTTAACACAGCGGTGGGCTGGATGCATATGGAGTGGTTGGACCCCTGAATGAATAGTGAATGGAAAACCGGCTGGAATCTGCCTTCAGCTTTGTCTAGGGGATGACCAATGCAAGGGACCCCAGAGCTTGAAGCACAGATGGCAGGAGGGGACAGGGAATCTGCTGGGCTTCTCTTCTTTTCTTTTTTATTCTATTCTTTTTTTTTTAAGAGTTTTATTCTTGCAGCATTTTCGGGTACATATTTCAGTTGCCTAACTGAATTTACTTTGATTTCCTCACTTCACTAAAGCAAAATTAGCTTTGGGGGGGAATCAGAGATGAAATGCGGTAGCATATACAGCCATAAACATTCAAATCGTGTTCTTTATTAAAATTGAAGTTTATGAGACCCAGTTTTGTGAGGTTTAGAGTAATTGAAAATGTCATTAAGAAATCATGAAAAAGACAATTAAAAGTTTGAATGACACATTCAGAGTCTCTCCTGGAGTTCTCTGGTGGGAGGGAGTTCAGGGATTCTCACACGAACCCTGTGAGAGGCACGGTGGTGTCCGAAGGGCAAGTACTGTAAATCAAAGGCCTCTCTGGCATTATCTAGTTTCTTTTCTGCTTTAAAAGTTAGAACAGATGTCACAAGGGAGGACAAAGTGGATTTTACCCACCAAGAGGGGCTTTTCTTGCCATCCTTAATAGGAAGTGCCTTGAAATGTTAATGTACACAGTTGTGTTGCCGGGGTTTGCATAGAGATGGTGGGAAACAGCTCTGATCCCAACAAAACCTTTTGTTATTAATCAAGAAAATCTGGTCTGCTGAAGCAGCAAAGAGCTAGAAATTAGCCAGCCCACTGGCAAGGAGACCAGTGTGCGAAAATGCGGGGAGGATTCCAGTGCCTGGCAAGACACTGTGTCCCGAGGCCAGGCCGGTGAGGTTTCCAAGTGTCCCCTACTTTCTCGGACCTCCCCAGCCTCTGTAGATAAAAGGGGAAGGGATGTTTCTCTTGCATCATGTGCTTTAAAATCGTGTGTTTTCTTTTCTAGCAATTTCAAGAAGCAGGCTGGGAACATCCATCAAAAGCGTGCTAATGAAGTGGTGCTAAGAAAAGCAAGCTGAATGCCACAAAACCAAAGTGCAGCATTTTGCTTGGCTAATGGGCTTGATTATGAGATTTTACAGGCCCTTTTATAAACTCGAATTTTATTTTGTGCTGGGGAGCAGGAAATTTCTGTTTGGTTTTAAACATACGCGATCATACCACCAAATATTCCTAATTTAAAATCTGTGAGAGTAGAAGATGTCATGCCTCGGGAGAAAGGGGTGAAACAGCCCCACCAATCGCTGATGGTCAGCACAGGCTCCAGGCCTCTTCCTTACGAGAAGGGAAACTGAGGCTCAGAAATACAGCATGGGGCTGCAGAAGCCCTAATGGTCTCCATTGCCACCGGTGCTCACTGTGCCCTTGGGGCTCAGGCCAGCCCCCTTTGCCTTGCCTAGAGCAGGGGTCCTCAGCCTTGTCCCTAATGATGTTTTGGACTCCATTATCCTTTGTTGTAAGGGGCTGTCCCTTACAGCAAAATGTCCTTGTAGGACATTTACCTGCGTCTCTGCCTCTACCCTGCAGCCCTTCCATCTTCCACTGTGACCACCCAGAATGTCTCCTGACATTTCCAAGTATCCCTTGGAGGGCGGATCACCTCTGGATACGTCAACCTCTGAACTGAACAAATGGCCTATCCTGGGGGGAAGGAAACCAGGCTCTGAACATTCTGGATCCTGGCAAGTCAATTCCCAAGAGTAGGTGGGTGCTGCTTTCTCTTTCCCCACAACTCCCTTCGTCTTGCACTTTCC
The DNA here is from genome assembly GCF_048772815.1 of Callospermophilus lateralis. NCBI lineage: Eukaryota > Metazoa > Chordata > Mammalia > Rodentia > Sciuridae > Callospermophilus > Callospermophilus lateralis. The sequence goes on along the minus strand of NC_135318.1, from coordinate 5,350,006 downwards.
CTTTTCTTTCCTCCAGTTGGGCTGATGCCCAGGCATGGGCTTCCGGAGGGGAGTTCAGGGTCTGGTACCCAGGAAGGGAAGAGAGGGCTCAGAGATGGCAGGGAAGGACATTCACTGAAGACAGATGTCATCCCCTCTGCGTTTCCCTCCAGGCCTATTCTGTCTCCGCCTCCAGCTCCCCTTCCTCCTGTCATTGGTGAAGGAAACCAGCAAGTCTAGGGACCGAATCAAAGGTTGTGGGCTAGCCTGGGACTCACAGAATAGTGTAACACTCCGCTGGAAAAACAGAAGCGCTTCGCATTGGCATCATTTAACTTCCCAGTAATTTTGGGGAACCCAGCTCTTAGGTGGATCTGGGTGAGAGGGAGGAAGGGGCATTAGGGGCCCCTCCCCCAATCTCTTTCCCAGCCTGATCCTGCTGGCCTTGCTGACTGCCCAGTGACACAGAGCACCAGTCTCTCTCCCACTGACCTGTCCTTACTGAAGGGCTGGAAACTGTCCTCAAAAGCAACTTGCTTCACTCTCATGAAGAAAAGAGCCTGTGCTATTTGGAAAGTGGCAGAACATCCTCCCAGACTGGGATTCCACTACTGAGGGCGAGCCTGGGGCAGAGAAAAGGCTCCATTATAAACACCTTAAAAACAGAGCACAAAGGAAATGCTGACGGGAGATGGCTGGGCCCCAGCCCAGTGGGCAGTCAGGGGAGGACGGGTTTTGTTTGGAGTTCAAAGCCCCAGGGAAAGCTAATGAGGAACTTTGTATTTGGGTAAAAGACAGAGCTTATCAGAGAGGAGTGTTCAATTACCTCTGTTTTCTGCAGAGTTTTCAAAACGAGTCTTTGGAGACCCTTGAGAACTTGGAGACCCAAGGACTCGGTTTCCCTGGCGATGGCTTCTGGGGCTCCCTTTAGGGGGCAACACAGAGACGTGTGTGTCTGCCCTGCATGAGACAGCAAGGCCCTTCTAGAAGCATCAGGATGGGAAAAGGAAAGTGTGGGAACAGAACCACCCTGGTACTGGCTTGAGTCTTGTGCAAGTCAACTAGTGAGATGGTTCATGTTTTGGGGAGCCATGGGGTGGGCTTCCGACAAGTCCTGCCAGTGGGAAACCAGAGCTGACTGTTCCTTCTCTGGGTGACTCTAAAAGGGGCCATATTCTTTCAATCCCTTGATTCTAAATTTAGGAATACTGGACGAAAAATCAATTGCTCTAATTTAAAACAACATTGTCAATATGTATTTATTTGCTGGTAGGAGGAGGAGATCCCTCTGCAGATTATAGATATATATATATACAACATATGTATAATACAAAATATATAAATTATATCATATAATATACCATTATATGTAATATGAATTAAAATATGATAATATGCACACATTTAAAAATATAACCATAACTCCCAGGGATAAGACCAGCAGGAGTAACTATGTGGCCATTTCTGCTACTGTTCACTGCAAAAGCTACTTTGGCCTCTAGTAGCTTATCAACTGGACAGGGGTCCAGCACCGGTCCCACGCCCACACCCAGGAGTCCTGCCACATGCTCTGAGAGGAAAGACCCTTTCTGTGCCCAGGGGACTCTGGGTTGGGACAGCTGGTCACTGAAGGGTGTTTTGGCTGGTGGCCCCAGGGGACAGGCAAGCAGACCTGGAAGCTGTGTCCCTCCTCAGGGAACTCATCTCATCTTGCACACCCCTGTCAGATGGTTCACCAAATGGCTCTAGAGTCCCTTGTGTTAAGAAGTTTCTTTTTTGCCCTTTCCACTTTTTCACACCCACCGAACGAGAGAGACAGCAGCAACGAGAACAAAAAGCTCCTCACGGACGAGTCAAGAGAGACCCAACACGTCCACCCTGTTAAAGTGACCTCGGAGCAACGTGAAAGATCATAACAGGAGTGATGTTGAATGACTCATAGAGAAAGAAAAATGGCAATAATTATATGGCAGCGTTTCTGGGGGGTCCGCCCAGCCCCTTCAGCGCGGTTTCTCATTGGCCAAATGTTGTGAGGCAGGAAGGCGCTGGATCGTCTCCACTCAGGGTTTCTTCCACCAGTTCTTACAAGGGCTCCAGTTTCCAAAATGGAAACAGAAGGCGTGGAGGGTGGGCTTGCAGAGATCACGGGCTGGGGGGCATCCAAACAGCTTTGTCTGTCGTGACTTAACAGACAGGGATTCTGGGCAGAGGCGTGCAGGCCCAGGCACAGTGCAGGCAGACCGGTGGGCTTGGAGGGCGCTGATGGCGGGGTGGAGATGCAGGTCTTAGGCCCAGTGGGCAGGTGAGGCTGGTCTGGCTTTGCGCCAGCATCTCCACTACCCAAGTCTTCAAGATCACAAAGCCTCCTGTGGCATTTTCCAAACAAAATCAGTTTTGATTCACTTAGAGGTTCTTAGGCTGGACCTTGGTGGCTGTGGTTCTCCGGCTCCATGGGGTCTGTGCCTTCCCCAGGGTGTTCTGAGCAGGGGATCCTCAGACAGCCCTGTCCCCGGTCTTTGCCTTCTGGGGTGGAGAGCTGACCTCCAGGTCTCTGATAGCACTCAACCCCTTATGAACCAGCCAAACCTTCCAGCTCATAAGGAATGCCTGTTGGCTTTGACTGCTGGATTTATGTTGAAGTCTCTCTTGCCCAGGAGAATTCTTCCAAAAGTCTTCAATTTTGTACAACGTAAACAAGTTTGCCTCAAATTGCCTCTATTACTTCTATTTACATGGCACAAAATTGGAGACATTTAGGAGAATTGATAAGAATGAACAGGCCAGCACCCAGCAACCCCTGGCCCCCAGCCTCTGCCCTGGCCAGCCAAGCGATCCTTTCACAGGCTCAGCCCCACCTGGCTTCACGACCCCAGGGTGTCACGTTGTTGCCTCACAGATGAGAAACGGAGGCTCAGAGGGCAGGAACAGCTTGCCCACAGCTGTGCAGTTGACAGTGGGATGGCACATGGGCTCAGAACCTGAGCTCTGCCACCTGGTCTCTAGGGAAGGGGTGAAGGGACAAATGCTCCATGAGTAACTTCTGTTCTCTACACTGAAAGTTCCTAATTGTATAAGGGCAATTGACAAGTTGCACGACAATTGTGATTTGTTGTAAAGTGGCAATATTTCGCCAGTGATTCCTTAATTTTAAAAAAAATCTGAATTAGCACAGAGTCTAGGTTTTGGCTAGAATATTATCTTTCTCACTCCGATTGATTTCAGGAGAGAGAGGGAGGGAGGGAGACGGAAAGGGGTGGGGAGAGAGGTAGAAGCAGCTGCCAGCTAGAGGTTCTACTTGCAGAAACGTTCTGTGGGTCTCGACAGGAAGAGGTTGAGAAATCCAAGCTGAGAAGTGACTGGATTCCACCTACTTCCTTTGATGATGTCTTTGCCACCTCCCTGCAAGTGGGTACCATCTTAAAGGTCAGGAGACCTAGACTCTGGCAAATTTGGGACTTGCCCAGGGCACCTGGCCAGGGCTGTGGGTAGAGTAGTACCCCCCAAATGGTAAGTTCACATCTTGATCCCTGGTGGCTGTAAATGTGGCTCTATTTGGATACAGAGAGTTTGCAAGGCACAGAGAAGATGAAGCCTTACGGGTAGGCCCTGACCCAGTGACAGTGTCCTCCCAAGAGGGAGGTCTGGCCACTCTCAAGGACACCAGGTAGTGATGAGTGATGTGCCCACAAGCCAAGGCACATCAAGCAGTGCTGGCAGGCGGGAGCTGAAGAGAGGCAGGGAGGGGACTGCTCCAGCGCCTTCCGGGGCAGCGTGGTCCTGCTGACCCCGCCCAGTGTTCACCTCGGTCTGCAGCGTGCTTTGATGGCTCTGCGCCAGCTAACTTGGGGAGGCCACAGGGGAGATGCTGTCTGTAAGGAGCAGCGAGGGCAGCTGGGAGCCTCTCTCCAGCAGAGGAAGGGGGATGGAGGCCGGGACCCAGTGGACCTTCAGGAGGGAGCTGAGGGGGCGACGGGGAGGGGGCTTCGCAGACAGAGGAAGAACTGAGCAGGGCCAGGGAGGCAGAGACGGCCACGCTTGCTCAGACCTGGGGATGCGCAAGGTGCAGCCGGGTGCCAGAGCCAGGGGTCCGAGCCAGAAAGACGACTTGAACTTGGGTGCTGCATCCAGAATGGGGAGCCTTGAATCTGGAAGAATGGCTCAAAGGACCAGAATGGATGAACGGACCAGGGACAGGCCAAAGGAGGGAAATGCTCTTCCCGCGACCCTGGTGGCTTCCCAGAGGAGGGAAGGAAGGCAGGAGTTCCCTCAAGGTGCTTCAGAGGAAAGCGGGTCAGGCAATGATCTGGAGGTGGCCAGAGCTGGTGACTCAGACACTGCTGTCCCGGAAAGGGCAGGGTGCTGAGAAGTGCTGGGGGACCCTGGGGTGAGGGAGGGCAGGACCAGGGAAGGAAGCAGGGCGCAGACTGAGGGCTGGGGCTGTTAAGCTACAAATGAGGTGTCCACACAAGAAGACTGTGGTGACAAATAGCTGGAGGAGGAGCGATTCCCAACGGAACATGGGGTGCTCATGTCATGTGGGCGGCCGCGTTATGCTGAAGGAGAGGAAGGGTCAGCGTCTCATGAATGTGCGTGGGAGTCTGGCTGCACCCGAGAAAGAGTTAATGATTAAGCTGCCTGCACCACTGCCCTGGGCAGGGGCTGACCCCAGTCCTCACCCGCCCCTTTGGTATGTGGCCCACACGGGGAGATGGCAGGAAGCTCAGACCCTGGCCCCCAACAGCAAGGCGTCATAGTTTTAGAAACAGCCAGGACCGGAAATTAGTGAGGCTGATTAGGAATATCAATTTGGCTTGACTTGAGTAAGTAAGGAGGAAGGAGAGAGCGAGGGAAAGGGAAGGGGCATTCGATGGGGCCTCAGGTGAGGCGGGATCTGCAGGACTGAGGCTCGGAGTGTTAAGTAGTTGGCAGGAGCCTCTGCAGCTGGCAGAGCGGTTGAGATGGGAAGCTGGGAGCAGGCTTGTTGTGCCCGACCCCAGCATGAGCCCCCACAGCTGCCCAGACTTCACCAGGCGACTGAAGCAGTGCAGCGGAGGCTCCTGGCCCCTGAACAGGAAATGGGGCCCCAGCTCTCCCCTGCCTCAGCCCTTGGGGATTTTCTGGGAACAGCCACCATTACCTGCTCGGTGACCCTGAAGGCCTTGTGGCTTCTGGAGAAGGGTTAACGGAGCCTTCTTCCTGTAGGTGGGTAGATCAAATGAGGTTTCAGGATGCTGTTTGTCTGAGGGTTGCATGATCGCTGGTTTCTAGAGACCTGAGCAACATTTAGGGTCTTCTGGATGGAAGGAGCTGGGCTGTGCCACGCCCCTAACTCTGGTTGCCCCTAACTCAGCAAGCCTCCTCCCAGGTTGTGGCCGCTGTCGCTAGCTCCATCCCTTCCCCACGTGTCCTGAGTGGGGGCCATGTCCAGGCCTCATTCTCTCTCTGCCCTGCCAGGCCACCCTCTCTCTCTGCATCTGTGATGGGTGCCGCCACCCTTTTTGATAATGGTACTTGTGTCCCAGAGGCCCTCCTGAGTCCCTTAGGCCTCTCACAACTATGCCATCTCATTCCTACTTCTGGGCCCCTGTTGGTGTCCCCCAGATGCCCTCATGGCCTGCATGCTTCCTGTTCTCCAGCCCCATCTCCCCTCTAGGGACCATGACCTAGATACCGGGAGTCTTCTCCCCACACTCAGCACTTGTGGTTGATTCCCGCCCATGACTTACTAGGAAAGTCACCTCCTTGAAGAATGAGGCACCCAAACAGGTGTCTTCACAAAACAAGATCTCTGGGGACTGCACCCAGGGACTTTTGCTCCCTGATTACAAAGTCAGCCCAAGGTGAGGGCCCTAAAGTCAGCTGGCTGCTCCCAGGCTCTGGCCTGGACCCAATGATGTCTCTGCGGTCACAGAATGTCCTGTAGGAATTACCTGGACTCTGGGGGTCAGAATAACAGCCCTCAGGGATGTTCATTCCCCTCGACCCAGACCCTGACAATAGGGCACACACCTGGCAAGGGGACTTGGCAGATGTGACCAAGTTAAGGATATGGAGACGGGAGACTCTCTGGCTACCCAGGTGGGCCGGATGTGATCTGGAGGGTCCTCCCATGCAAGGCAGAAGGTTGCTGATGTCCTCATGATGTCCTATGAGAACCTGAGTGGCGGCAGCTGGCTTTAAAGGTAGCAGGTAGCCAGAGAAGATGGAGAAGCTGAGTGAACAGATCTTCCCTTAGAGCCTCCAGTACACCCAGCCCTGCCCACACCCTGAGGCGGGCCCACAGAGACCCACTTCAGGCCCTGGCCTCCAGAAGCTGGAGGTGATAAATCTGTGTACGTGATGATGTGTAGAGCAGCAGTAGAAAGCCGTCTCTTCAGGCATCCTTCGCCTGACATGGTTCAGGGAGCCGTTCTCCATGTGCACAGGCCTGTGGTGAAAAAGGGGCCACAGGGCGTGAGGAACCCGCCAACCAGAGGTTCTGGAACCTTCTCTCACCTGGTCTTCCAGCAGGCAATGCCTCATGAGTGCCCTGCTCAGAGAACTGGGCTTTCTTCACCCTCCCCTAGCTAGCCCGAGCCCTGCCGCACAGCACTCCTCATTCCTCACGGCTCTGGGCCGGAGCTGCAGTAGGTGGCCGTTTTCTAAGTTCTGGAAGCTGCTCCCTCAAGCTGAGCAGATAAGCCTGGGCCCCACAGCAGGGAGAGCAAAGGCCAGGTGTGAGCCCCACGCTCTTCTCCCAGGAGACCATGTCCATGAGGCAGTGCCCACCACCACTGTGAAGCCTCCGTGGGCCCAGCCCTTCTCCCAAGGGAGGCATGTGGTGTGTGGGGGGTGGCCTGGGTTTGTGGGGCCACGAGAATGCCGGTAACTTTTTATCCAGGAGCAGTTTGCTTGAGGATTAACTGGGGTTCGAAATGCCCCAAGGTCTTGTGAAGGACATGTTTATGAGACTAAATGGCCCAATGGGTAGACCTGTGTGGGAGGAAGCAATCTCTCAGGGGTTTTGGAGGGATCTTGAGTCCTGGGGAGACCATGGGCAGAGCAGGACAGAGTGGGGGTCCCGCAGCAAGAAAGGCCACCGTGGCAGGAATCTTTAACTTCCCGATTCCAAGCCAAAGAGCCCAGCTTCAAAACCTTCTCACAAGTCTTCTCTGTCCCAACAGTGTCAGGGTTTTATTGGCTTTCTTGGGGACTTCAGTCCATGCCCTGTGAGGTGGACCCCTAAGTTCTGGGAGGTTCTAGAAGGTGAATGACTCATTTTGGATGAAAGTAATCATATTTAGGTTCACTCAGAATAGGAGCCTTTTTTTTTTTTTAACTTTTATTTAATTTTTTTTATGTGGTGCTGAGGATCAAACCTAGGGCCTTGCACATGTGAGGTGAGCGCTCTACTGCTGAGCCATAACCCTAGCCCCCAGAATAGGAGCCTTTTAAAAGTGATGCTTTTGGAAAATAAAAATTTGAGACTTCTAAGGTTAAAATCAGTATCCTTTTTTTTTTTTTTTTTTTTTTGGTACTGGGGATTGATCTCAGGGCACTCAACCACTGAGCCACATTCCCAGCCCTACTTTGTATTTTATTTAGAGGCAGGGTCTCACTGAGTTGCTTAGCACCTCATTTTTGCTGAGTCTGGCTTTGAACTCATCATCCTCCTGCCTCAGCCTCCTGAGGCGCTGAGATTACACGCATGGTGCCCAGCCTGCAGTTCCCATTTTAAAGTACATTTGTTAGCACATATTCTATTATGTTATGAGTGAAAATCTTGTTTCCTGAATCCTAAAATGGAAGACTACTTATATATATCAGAGGTAGCTTGGCCTTTACAAGAAATTTTTAATATAAAAGTATAATGTCCATACAGAGACATTTAATAATTACATGTGTATTGCTACAGGATGTCCCCTGCCTTTGGATTCTTAAAATGACATATAGGGTAAAATAGACAAAGTCATAAAAATTCATGTAGGTGCCAAGAGTCTTTTCTATTGAACTTTCTGTTAACTTCTTCCATCAGTTGCTGATCATCTATTGAGCACAGTGCTTCTGGGTTGTGGTCATAGGCACAGTTTTTGGAGGTCCAGCAGCCTGCTAGGGTCCACACACGTCATTTCAGTCCGTGGTCACCAGGGCTTACTTAGCAGACTCTACGATGACCCTCAGTTCAGAGATGAGGAGGTGGAGGCACAGCTGGGGTGATGGCCATTGTCACAAGAATGGCTGTGTTGTCTTGCTGTCCGGGTGGCGGGGGGCCTGCATCTCCTTCCCTCCTGCATGTGGCAGTGGCCAGGAGGTCCTGGGCATCTGGGATGCACCCGGTGTGGAGCAGGTCTTTGTCATGTGTCTCCCCTGCCCCAGGGGCACGCAGCCTGCTGGAGGAGGCAGGGCCAGGTTCTGACCCAGCACTGGCCAACTTTACCCCAACCATCGCACGGGGCTGCAGCAACGTCTCAGCCATCAGCGCTCAGGGTCCTGGGAGGAAGGGAAGTGGGAAGGTGACACATCTTTCATTTTAAATTTGCTACACCGACGTGTCAAGCAGAAATTGGAACCACGCTGGTTTCTGGATGTTCACACACCTAAAAAAGACGAGAGGTGACAGGCCACACTTGCTCACCTCTTAGGTGCAGACGCATGACTTGGTGACTTAAAGGCACAGGGAGCACAGGCTTAGCAGTAGTGGTGATGTTGCCTTCACTTAAGAACCCTTGGGGAGAAGCCCGGGCCCTGGTGTTGTAAAGAGGAGTGGTCCCTGGTGGTGACCACTGGACCCAAACATTGCCCCTGGGGTGACGGCTTGCCCGCTCCTCGGGCCTGCGTGGCTGGACACACTGACTCCTGACCTTCCCTTCCTCCCTGGTCTCTGAGGGTGGCAGTGGCTGAGCACGGCTGGCCTCCTTGCGCTCTTAGAAACAAATGCTCCTGTGTTACAAAGTGTCCGATTCCTTCTCTTCCAGGAAGTTTCATTGGGAGATGACTGTTGCCACCAAGGACGCAGGGAGGACAGGGAGTCCTGGACTCACCCTCACCTGCTCGAGGCAGGCCTGGATGCCAAGGATGGTGACTGTGAGTTGTCCTCCGGGTGCCTCTTCTCCAAGCCTCACTGGCAGGTGGACCAAGAGACCACGGGGACTGGTCTGCATGGACACAGACTTATGTCACAAGGTCTGCCCGGGAGGTGGGCCCGGGAGAGGCCGACGGGGCCTGGGTTTATGGGCAGAAATGAGCATGGAGGAGTGAAGCTTCCTACAGGCGGCACCTTGAGTCCGTCACCTCTGAGAGGCCTTGTAAGGTGGTCTTGGCGGTGACTTGTGAGTTGACTATCTGATCACAGTTGAGGCTCTTCTCTTGGTGGCTGTATGGCAGCTTCCCCGAAGCACAGAGCACACCATTCCTAATGCCCTAGCCTACGTGACTGTCCCGTTCCTTGTGCTGCTGCTGGCCAGCCACAGCTGGGTGCTGGCTCTGGTCTGTGCCTGCCGTGAGGTGTGGGTGGGAGAAATGCATCTCTCTAAACGCGGTTCACCGAGAAGGCTCCACAAAATCAAACAGGGAAACTGGGCAGCTTCAACACTTGGCTGGTCAGTGTGCTGTCCAGGCAAAGGGACCATGCGGCCTGGGGCTGAGCAGTGCCCTGGCAGCTCAGACCCGAGCCTCTGGGTGTCTGGGCCTCATCTGCTGTGTGACCTCAGACACACTCTAGAGGGACAGCTCTGGGCTTCCCTGGCCCACTCTGCAGAGTGAGAGGAGTGAAGCACGTGGGTGGTGGACCTTGAACATGCAGGGCCCATTGAGGCCTCAGCTGCCCCTTGGCCCTGCCTGCCCACCCCCGCTGGTCCCATGATTCTCTCTCAAAGGTCTCAACCCTCTTTGGGCCCTTATTATCTGGGTGGTTGTGAGCAAACATCACGACCTCTCTGAGCCTTGGTTGCCCGACCTGTAAAACTTCTGTGATGACCCTTGCTTCCAGAGGTGCACGAGAAGGTGCGGGGCATTTGAGCCGGCTGGCAGGCGTTTGCAGGGGATTAAAAGGACATCACTTGTCTAACTTCCTGCCGTCTTTAAAAGTGGTCCCTTCTTTGCCCCTTTCCTGCTGTCCACGCATTTCTGTCTTGGGTGGCTCTACGGAGCTTGGCCTGTGGGTCACCCTCTGCTGCACCTTGGTGGATGCTCTCCCTGCCTGATGGCCCCTCCTTGGTTCTAGCCACTTCTACAGCCCCCAGACCAGGGGAAGGAGCTTGGGAGGCCAAGAAGGGGGAGCTACAATGGCGCCTCTGAGCACCATGCCAGGCTCCCCAGTTAGGGCCTCCCGGGAGGCCTGGGCAGGGGCAGGCCTGGTGCCCCCTGGCAGGATGTTGACAGCGCAGAGCGCCTCTGAATACGAGGTTTCTTCTCTGCACAAAGGTAAAGAAGACCATGTTTTCACAGGGCTTTTCAGATGCCGTTGCCAGTGTCAGGGTGTCCTCAGGCACATGGAGACCGGGGTAGGAGGCTCCTGGGTCCTGAAGACTCAAGGACATGTGACGCTGTCCTGCAGGGTGTCAGCAGTTCTGGAATGGGGTCCTTTGGAAGGAAGGCATCAAAAAAGGAAGGAAGAGGGACCTGCTGTCTCCCCACCCCTGGGCTATTGAGGATCTGCTTCTGACCTGGTCACCCCTCGGGGGCTGGGCTCCTGGCTTGGGGCCACTGTGATGGGCCATCTGTGTGGCTGTGTCAGGACTGGCCTTCTTCCCTTAAGGAGGCCGTGGGGACAGTTGCTGCTCTGAGGCTTTGGAAGGGAATTGCAGTGAGATCCTGACCCTGGCGCCCTGGCGCTGGGAGGCTATTGAGGCAGGACATGGCGGGGGACATGACTCCAGAATAAGCCTGGGGTCCCATCTGTGGCTCTCTGTGCTCTGAGGTGGCAGCAAGGCTGGCTGCTTTCAGTCTCCCTTTCCTTTGCTGGCTGTGAGGTCGGGTGGCTGCGAGGGCGAGGGGGTCCCCGGTGAGGCTGCTCCCTGAAAGGTGGGGGCCTCGATTGCTTCGGCTTCCTCCGGGGCCAGTGCCAGAGATCTGCCTTCGCTCCCCAGGCCTGCTGGCACGAGGGGAGGCTGAGGGTGTGGCAGGGCGTGCGGCTGCTCTGCACCTGGGCCCGCGCCCAGACACGGGCACTGGCCCTGACCCGCCTCGGCAGCCAGGCCCTCAGCCTTGAGATTTTATGGGGCAGGCAAGGGCAGGGTCCTCTCTGTTTGCCCACCCCACCTGGGTCAGTGCCGGAGGTCACACAGCTCTTTATCACACCACTCCCTGTGCAGAAAAATCCCTGTAATTTGGGGATTTTCTTTTTATCTTTTAGTTTTATGGTTAAATGACTATGACTATGGTCTGTGTGGTTAGCTGTAGAGTTAAATTCCATATCCACTGAGATTTCTCTCTTGCTCTCGCACAGACTTGGACACAAAGACACACAGACACAGGCAGACACACAGAGCTCCTCTGCTCTGGTCTCCACTGCCCCCTGAGGAGCTGGGATCATCCTGCTCTGGGTGCCCCTGGGCTGGCGGGTGCTTGTGAGGCCTGGGTCCCAGCCCAGGGGAGCGGGGTGGGCTGCTGGGGTGTGGGTGCTCCAGCCGGGGCCTTATTTTCTCTTTGGCTTCACTTTTCTGGTTTGTTTGCTGGAGCTCCTTACGAGGTTTCAATCAAAGAAACAGTTCTGCTGCTGAAAAGATTTGAAAATCACTGGCCCATGTCTCACCGTGCTGAGGCCCTCAGGAGGGTGCAGCCAGCACCCATGGTCCCATGCTAACGCCAGCTAGCGGGTGGCTGACATGGGGGAGCCTGGGCTGTGGGCCGCAGCTATGTTCGGGGTGCGGTTGGAAGTGGTGCTGGGGCGGGACCTTGCTCTGCAGAGGCTTCCTGGGGAGGAATAGGGCAGTGTGCTCTCCTCGTGCTCTCCCCCCGGGGTCCACCCATCTGTCCAACCCCCATCTGTCTGCTCTAACCCCCACCCACAGTCCATTCACCATGCAGGCCACCACCAGTCCCAGCCACTGCTCCTGATGGCTGTGAGTCGAGGGGCCCTGTGGGCTGAGCTGCATGATTCAGGTCATTGCAGCCTCTGAAGACCAGTGGCCATGGACCTGGACCACAGCAGCAGGGCCTGAGGCCAACAGGAGGGACCCTGTCCAGGCTCGATGGAGAGTCCAGCCCTGCAGGCTGATCAGGGTGTGACCCAGGGAGGGCAACAACTAAGGCAGAGGTCCCAGAGTGCAGGCTGCTTTGAGAGGCCTCCTCTTGTGGTAGGGTTGTCCCTGCAGGACAGGGTCACAGGCGGGCATCTGGGTGGGCTGTGGGGGCAGGGCCTCAACTACGAGCCTGGCCAGGCAGGAGTACCTGGGCAAGGTGCAGCCCTTATCCTGGCCGCTGGCACATGCCCAGGCTCAGAATCAGGGGCTCCGGGGTGGATCAGACGTCTGGATTGTCGGGTTCCAGGAGGACTTGGCAAACACAGCGGCTGCTCTCCCAGTCCAGAGGCGCGCTCCTGCGCCCCCCACCCCCATGGTCTCCTCCTGCCCCCTTTCCTCCCTCTCACCTCTCAGTCAGGTCCGTGTTGACAATGCACTTAATGTTCAACCTGCCCTGCCTCCCCGCCCGGGTGACCTTCCCTTGTTCTCCTTCTTGGTGTGACCCTTAACCTACTGCGTAACTCATTTATGTACCAAGTCTGTCACTTATTATCTATCTCCCCCCTAGGTCATGGATCCTCCGCCAGTGCCTATTCTGTGGATGAATTAGGCCCGCGGACCCTGAGCTTGGCTCTTGGGGACAAGGTCAATCCTTCCCCCACCTCCTATGAGGTAGGAAAAAATTGTGTGATTGTTAGAAATACGTGCATCTATCAAAAGGACATGAAATGCCTGCTCAGAGCCTGCACTCCTTCCAGAAAATACTTCAGGTAATGAGGCCCCATGAGTAGCAAGAATTTCAGTCACATTGTTTGTTCTGGGGCAAAGAAAAATGGCCCAGGTACTGGCAGAGAAGGAAAGGCACCATTACTGTGAGAAAGGGATGCATGTTAGCACCTGTGGTCCTGATGTACCATTGTCCCCGCTTTAGAGATGAGCAAACTGAGGCTCAGGGAAGTTGACGTCGTCCTTCCAGCAACTCTTGGCTCAGGTGAGTTTGCTGTTCAGGCTCCTCCAACGCCAGAAGCCTCCACCTGTGCCCCTCACCCCACTACCCTCCGCCCAGATCAATGTCGCTTCCTCATTCCAGATTCTCAGGAATGACCTGACACTTCCCTGGTTGTGCTGTGCCTCTGATCCCTGTGGTTCAGCTGTCCCTGAGGGGCAGCACCAGGCCTGGGGGCTCATGGTGTGAGCCGCTGAGGCTGGTGTGCGACACCAGCTCCTGGCACCAGACAAGTGCACAGGCCTGGTCTTAGCCTCGGGGAGGCCTGGAGATGCAGCTGAGTCCCGTTTGGTCCTGCAGAGGAGCTGCTAGCCAGCCCCCGTCTCAGGCCACCTGGGGGGGGTCCCATGGTGGGAGGACCTGTTCCCACAGACCCTGGGCTTCTGTTTTCTCTGTGAGGTGAAGTGGGGCAAGACTGGGGACGAGGTGGCTCTGAGCTCGAGGAGTGCGAAGCGGGTGGTCGTGGTCCCCTTGGGGTGGCTGGAAGAGTCACTGGTTGGAGGAGCTGACTCCTGAGTGCTGCAGGATCCTGGGGATGGGTGTGAGGCGGGCTCAGTATTCAGCTTCCAAACCTCCGTGTAGGCCCCCGTCTCTGTAGCACCCTGTCTTTGGCGGTGCCTGGAACTTCTGCCATGGACACTCTCCTGCTTCTCTCTCTGGAGAATGGGCCTTGTCTCTGCTGGGGTGCAGGGTGGGGGGAGTGGAGGACCTAATTGCTTCTGAAGCACATTTACAAGCAACTCTGATCATAGCCCCACTTCCACGATTTTCAGAAGGAGCTGTACCATCATCCCAAGCCCATTGTGGGTTCCGCTGGTAAAACTGGTAGCTTCTTGCCTGGAAGGTCCTTGGCTGAGACTTTAGAGTTCCCCGTTCCCTCTACTAGTGTGCTCCTTGCCAAGGACTAAGGACTTGCCTCTCAGAGCCTGCATTCCTTCCAGAAAATTCTTCGGGTAAGGAGGCCCTGAAATTCCCCCATCCTGTCAGTCCCAACCCTGCTCCTGTGCTGCCAGGCCAGGCCCCTCACCTGGGTGGGTCCTAAGTCGACATGACCATGTGCTTATAAGAAGACAGGCACGTGAAGACAGAGGCGGGGGACCCTGTGAGGAGCTTGAGAAATGCCTCTCTAAGGAAAGGAGTGGCCAGGATTGGAGGCCATTGCCAGTGCTGACCTCTGCCACAGCCTCAGAAGGAATCAGCCCCTTACCTTGGACTTGGGGCCTCCAGAACCACCGGAGGATACATCTCTGTTGTTTAAACCCAGCCAGCAGGAGGTCATTTGTTACTGCAGACCCTAGCCAGCGACACCTGGCCTTTTACACCATCAGGAAGGTGTCAGGGGAGAGGACAGAAGAATTTTTTAAAAACCTTTGAGTAAAGTTTATCATCTTGGTTTTAGAGTTTTTATTTTTTTGAAGAGTGAGGCTCAGTGGCCTTCTTTGTCACTCTTGCTCAAGTCTTGCGTGTGGTGGGGTGAGCTGGTGGGCTTTTTGGGTTCCCCCAGCTCTTGCTGAGGGCTCAGCCTCCCTCTGTGTGCCCTGCCAATGCCCACGCGCCTCCTTGCCAGCTCCAGCCTTTCCATGCTGTGCCCCACCCCCGGTCTTTCCCCTGTGTCTGAAGCAGTGCTGCCAATAAGATTTTCTTGTGTTGAAGGAAATGTTCTTTATCCACACCATTCAATATGGCGGCCACCAACTACATGTGGCTATTGAGCACTGGGGATGTGGCTGTTGTGACCTAGAAACTGGAATTTAGAAATTATTTAATAAAAGTGTTAATCAGGCTCATGGGGATAGTGGCTGCCCTATTGGATAGTACAGATTTATGCTGCAAAGCCAAACAAAATCTCTGTGTTTGATGGATTTGGTATAACAGTAGAGGACATCTTTACCTTAGTATCTCTTGCAAGTCTCAATTTTATTTCAAAGAGATCTTAGAACTAAATCAGCAGTAGTGAGTTAAACAAAAGAAAGTACTGGTTCTGTGCAGCTGGGCCCTGTCATGAAGGAGGCAGCCTTTGTGGCTGTCCTTCCTGTCACAGGCTGAGACAGGTCGGGGAGAAAGGAGCTGTTTGTGAATTACTGGGGTCTTTGGAGAGCTGGCCCCATGGGCTGGTCTCAGTCTCTTCCAGGTGGGCTCACAGCCTCCAGGGACAACCCTGGCTAACCTGGGGACTCCTAGCCACCCAAGTTGATCTCCCAGGCCCTGCGGCCACAGGCTGCTAGAAAACAGATCGGGTTGGTAAAAATATGTGTGTGTGTTCTCAGGGAACCTGAGAAAATCACACCTCCACTTTGACAAAAAAATCTGTTTGTGCCACTCCAATAATCACTTGGTGGCTGGTGGGATAGCGGGCCATATGTCTGTGAAGTGGCTAGCCCAGGAGACACTCTACCTCCGCCGCGCCTTGCAAAATACCTTTCTCTAGCTGATCAGTTTCAGAATAGAAAGAAATGAAGCCACCGGCCTTGGCTTCCAAGCACCATGCAGGAGAACACTGGCTCCTGGAGAGGGAGAGTGGGCCCGATGGATGGCCTCGGGTGTGTGTGATGCCTGCGGGCTTGGGGGTGAATGCAGCCAGCCACATTTTTAAGTTTGTCGGGGGTAAGGGGAGATGCTGGCACCCAGAGAGCAGGAGGCGGTCCTTGAGTGAGCGAGGAAGGCTCCGTCTGCAGAAGCAGGACTGTTTGGGGGTGATTTCGCCTCCTGGGAACGCGGCTTCCATCTCCAGTAAGTGGTGTGTCTGAGCCCCTCGTGGGGCTCGTGATGTTCCACCTTGTAACAAGAGGAGGCACCTGTCCATTGCAAGACTTGCTCTTTCTCTATGTCCCTGTCCCTTGTCTGGTGTCAGCTAGAGCCGCTCTGGGATGCCGAGCACCCTGCCCACGGTTGCTTCCCGCTCGAGCCTGCCTCTTCAGCTAGCTTTGGGACCTCAGGCAGATAGGATGCTGTGGGTCTTGATGTTCTCACCCGTGACCATGAAGAATAGCCCGAGATGACATCAAGAAATGCAGCAAAAGCTGGGTGCCGTAGCGCACACCTGTAATCCCAGCGGCTCTCAAGTTCAAAGCCAGCCTCAGCAATTTATCTAGGTCCTAAGCAACCCAGCAAGACCCTGTCTCTAAATGCAACATTAAAAAGGGCTGGGCATGTGGCTTAGTGATTAAGCCCCTCTGGGTTCAATCCCAGGTACCAAAAAAAAAAAAAAAAGCAAACATTTAAACAAGTAGTTGACGCCCATGTCCATTTTAGTTTGTTATTAAAAATCTGGGTTTTCAGTTTTCTGTGTGTTGTAATCAAGATGCCCCCTCCTCCTTTCATTAATAAAGTTCTGATGACTGTGTGGCCTTAGTTCAATGGCTCTGCCGAAGATCTGATTGGGGATGTGGTCTCAGCCAGTCTTGAGCTGCCCTGAGCTGCCAATGCTTGCTGATTCTGGGTTCCTGCGCCTTTCCATCCCCCCCAAGGTAAGAGGAGACCCTGGTGGAGCTCTGTGCACATCAGCTTCCTGGTGCTGCTGCTCATGGCCCCCTGTGGCTGCTGGGGGGCTGGAGTACAGTGCCCAGGAAGCATTACCTGGAGGCCACCCCTCAGAGCCCCGCTGGCTCCTACCTGAACTGGGGAGGCTCCCATGTCCTTCTACTCCAGCTGCCTCCCAGAGGGCCACCCGTTCAGTCAGATCTGACCCACCTCCTCCTGCTAACCCCCTGCTCTGGGGAGACAGTCCTGGCTGGATCCTCTCCACTTCTCCCGGCTGAACGCAGCTTTCTTTCCAGCTCTCGTCGCCCTAGCAGCACTGCTGCAAGCCCCCGCTTCTGCCTACATGCTCTCTCTCCCGGAAAAGACCCAGAGCCCAGCCAGCGTCAGCTCGAGAGGCACCGCTATGACCTGTCTTTGCACGCCGCACCACAGGCAGAGTCTGAGGCTACCTCCCCGGGTGTCCACAACCTCCATACACCTGGATTAGAACATTCTGGAATTTTTATTTGTATGCTTTCTTTTTTAAGGCAGGGTCTTAATATGTTGCCCAGGCTGGCCTCCAGCTTATGATCCTTCTGCCTTGGCCTCCCCAGTAACTCGGATAATAGGCATGTGCCACTGTACCTGGCCACTCGTGGCATTTTCTGCTTTTTAGAGCCTGACTTTCCCCACTAGATAGGTTAAGGGTCTCACTGTGTGCCAGTCACTGGGCCAAGAACTGGATAGAGCCACCATCTGTGAGAAAGGTACTAGTGTGATTTCTATTTAAAATTATAACGGGGAGACTGAGGCACAAAGAGGTTAAGGAACTTGCCTGAGCTCCCACAGCCAGCAGTTCCAAGGCCGCAGGTGGGACTGCTCTGCTTTATCCTCTGTGGCCTACATTGTACCTACTGAATGCCGGTCCACAGTGCATGCTCACCAAGGGCCTGTGGCGTGCTCATGGGGATGAGTTCTGTTCTCAGTTTTCTTCCATCCTCTTGGTACCTGCTTCCACCTCGGTTTCCCTTAGAAATCCCCCTACTTCCCCTTCCTGGTGAATTTCTGTAATTGTAAAGTTTTCACCATACTTTGTTGAAATTTGATTTGTCCCTAAAAGTGAGCACTGTTCCTCTTACCTAGTCACTCCCAGGGGTGCCAGCCTGGGAAACTTTGGTTGGCTCCCTTAGGATCTGATGGCACTCGGCTCGGAGGCCATGCGGGGAGACCGTTTCCGGGACCTTCCATTGCCGTCTGTGCAAAGCTGACGACATCGAGGAGATGCCACAAACACCTGCTCCCTGAGTACTTTCCCAACATCTCTTTAAAGCATGCACTTTGAAGCTCTGTACCCTGAATGGCTGCCATGTGTGGGGAAGCAGAGGGGACGCTGTCCTAGGGCGGCCCTGACAGTGCCACAGACCGGGTGGCTTCAACAGAAGAACTTGTCCTCTTAGCACCTGGACGCTAGAAGTGCAAGGCCAAGCGCCGGCAGCGTGGCTCTCTCCGGAGGCCTCTTTCCCTCTTGCATGTGGCATCCTCTTTCTGTGTCCTCACGTGGTCAATCCCCTGTGCATGTCTGTGTCCTAATCTCTTCCTAACAAGGACACAGATTGCATCAGGGCCCATCCTTGTGACCTCAGTTAACGTTCATACCCTTGAAAAGCTCTGTCTCCAAATGCAGTCCCCTTTTGGGCTACTAGGAGCTAGAGTTCAACACAGGGATCTTGGAAGACACATGTCAGCCCCAAACGGACGCTGGACGAAGCTCTGGCGGTTCCCGGCTCTGCATCCAGCATTCTGTGGCCTCAGCGAATCCCTGCCCCTCTGCATGTCCGTTTCCTTATTACGAAGGCAGAGGGTCCGACAGGGTCACCCTGGGCCCTCACAGCGAAGCCTCACTGAGTGGGTGGTGAAGGCCACACTGCTCACATGACCCGGGCAGCAGGGAGCTTTCACCCTTCAAGGCCACTGATCCCGTGAGCGCTGATGTTCCTCAACATCTGACAACACACTTTATGACCCCCGGTGGCAGGTGAAGTGCTTCTCCTCAGCCGGAGCGGCCAGCCGCAGCGCCCAGGCTGGACACATCCCGGGGGAAGCCAGGTCTGGTCTTTTCCAGTGTTTAGTCCTGAGGTGGCAGCTCCAACACCCACTGAGGAAAGAAGGTGTCTGGTGTTTTCTGAGGGAACAAAGGCATTTTCTGTTCAGGGTGGCTCTGTACACACGCACTGCTGAAGATCAAAGCCAAGACAAACCAACCGGGGAATGAGGGCAGCGAGGACAGACAGGCCCTTCTTGTTGTGGGTGTGGAGGGAGACTGGCCCGGTGACCACATGGCTTTGGCCAGCCGGGAGCCCCGGGTGACTTTCAGGATCCCGAGGGTCACATGTGCACTCAGTGCTCCAAAACAAGCCTGAAGCAGGGGCGTGCGGCCCTTCCCGTGCTGAGCAGGAATGTGCCGGGTTGTGCGGTGCCCGGCTGCGTCCTGCCTTCCCAGGTGGCAGTTGAGTTAGACCAAGCCGGTGTCCTTTGTCAGGGCAAAGGGGACAAGAAGCAGGCGTTCAGTTCTCTCAACAGGACCCTGCCCTCCCTCAGTAGCTGACCTGGAGGGGTCTCCTTGATTTTCTTTTTACTTTTTGAAGTCAGGCTTTTTTTTGCAGTAACTGAACAGAAGCGTGGTCATCTTCATTTTTTCTTTAAGGTTCAAAAAGTTTTAATTGACACATAATAATTGTTCATATTTATGGGTATAGTGTAGTAATCAATACGTGGATACCTCCTACAAGGATCAAATCAGGGTGATTAGCATTTTCAGTTCCTTAACATTTGTCATTTCTTTTTTTTTTTTTACTGTTTTTTTTTTTTTATTGGTTATTCAAAACATTACAAATATTGCAGAATCACATCGGTTACACATCCACATTTTTACATAATACCATAATAGTAACTGTTGTATCATTTGTCATTTCTTCGAGTTGGGAAACTTTAGATTCCTCTCGTCTGTTCTTTGGTGAATTTGAAATACATCGTCGTAAACTGTAGTCACTTGGTGGTGCCGTGGGACACTGGCACTTACTCCCCCTGCTCCGCTGCAGTGTGGTCATTTGTGACCACCTGTGGTCACAGAGTCACGGTGTGGGCAGGCTTGCTCTTCCCTGACCCTCTGCCTCGTGCCGTGAGATCAGTGCTGTATTTCTGTTCAGGCCGCTGCAGGTCAAGTGGAGGCCATCACGGCTTACGGGTCGAAGGTCACTCAAATTATAAGAGAACAAGGGAAGACACCAGGACTGCTGTACCCAGGGACCAGGCTTGCTCTTCAGTCAGCGTCTCGTGGACTCGCCTGCAGGAGCCTGTGCAGCTCTGCAGTGGCCACTGTGGCCCTGGGGCCTCTCCAGAGCGCTGCTGGGCATCCGAGTGTGCTAGCTTACGTTCTGTATGGACACACTGTGCACACTTCTGGTCAGCGGTGTTGCTGTGTTATTGAGGGGTGCTCTCCACATTTGTAACACCATTTACATGTGATCCGCTTAGAAGAAGCGTGCCTTCAAGACCGAGACTGACACAGCCCAGTGGGGCCGGATTATTTAAGGGTTATTGGCATATTTCCAATGTTTGCAAAGGACCCAGTGTATTCTCTGGTCGTGGGAAAAAGTAAATTGATGGAGAATGTCCACAGTTGGAATTCCAGCAGGCAACAGAAGTTTGGTTTGTGAGAGGTGACAAGGGACAGGCCGGTGAAATCAACTGCTGCTCTGTCTGCAACTCTCTGTGTCCTGCAATTCCCCCAAGCACGTGAGGTCCTCGTGGCTTCCGGATGGGCCTTAACAGGGCAGGAGTTTTCTCCTTTGACAGCGGACTTTGCTCTCTTCTCCACCCGCAGAGACAGAACAACAGAGATGTCAGATCAGCAGGGAGTTGTGTGGGGTTCTGCCCTGAGGAGGTGCAATCAGGAGGACTTTGCTCTTCCCCACAGGCAAATGCCTTCCCAGGACAGAGGGCAGGTAAACAGAAACTCCAAGATGCCTGTGACCTGGCAACGTTTGCTTTGGGCTTCTGCTTGAATTGTGCCGACTGGGGGCAGATGTAGCAAAATCCAAGGGACACACACCTCAACATGTGAGAAGGGGTGCCCTCCAGTCCTGACACGTAGGAATCTTGGCACCACCTACAGAACTAGTAGTACTTAGCACACGGCTGGGGCCCGAGAATGTCTCCCGGACTGTTTTGGAGCATCAGCTTGTAGGTGGTAAGACCAAAGGCTGCCAGGGCAACAGAACAGGAAGACGCCGGTTTTGGTAGTTTTGAATCTTGTTCTGACACAGACCCAGTGACTGTTATGGGCTAAATTCTGCCTGTCCCCTCCCCCGCCATCTCCATTCACATGTTGAAGTCCTAACCCCCAAATGTGGGGGTATTCAGAGATAGCTTTGGCGTAGTGATGGAAGTCAAGTGAGGTTGTAAGGAAGGGGTCCAAATGTGATGGAATTGGTGACATTATGAGAAGGGCAAGGAAGAGAGAGAGAGGAGAGAAAGAGAGAGGGGGGAGAGGGAGAGACTTCTCTCTTTGAGGATGTAGCAGGAAAGCAGGTGTCTCCAAGTCAGGAGGAGGTCCTGCATTAGACCCCAAGTTTGTCTTGCCCTTCCAGGCTCCAGAACTGTGAAAAAATGAAGAGGTGTTGCTTAAGCCACCCCATGTGTGGCCCTGGTTCCGACAGTCCAAGTCAGCAACATGGTGACTTGAGACAGTGTTCCACCTCTTGGTGCTTCTCAGCAACTTCTTTATGTCACATGAAGCTCATCACCCTGGCCTTGAAGGTGTGACGTGGACGTGCAGTGGAATGACACTTGCAACATGACTGTCTCACTGAGGATGCACATGAAAGCTGTTTTCTGCTGGTCTGTGACCTCCCACCACCAAGGCCACACCTTATCCATTTCTGTGCCTGACACAGGGGAGGTTCTCGGTACACGTCAGCTGAAGAATGGACGGAGGGTGGACAGACCAGCGGGGGCCGGTGCAGTGAGCTGCTGGGGTGCCCTGGTTGGCTGTAGTGAGCCAGTTGGTCACAAATAGTTGCGACAGGGAATCCCTGGGCATGGGGGCGCATGGCCCTGCCCAGATGGAAACCCAGCCCAAGGCTTGCCGGGCTCGAAGATCAGCTTCCCCTGAGGAAAGCCAAGAACCAATCTCAATCAGGAGAAGTGTTCCCCACATATTTTCTAGGCATGGTTCCACTGGGATCCTTGACTCAGCCTCTCTCCTCAGGAGGAGGGAGCAGAGGAGGAGACTGAGCCACCAGGGAAGGCCATGGGTGGGGCCTCCCCTGGCCTCCAGGTCGCTGAGCTGGCTGGACACTGCTACTTACACGCTGGTGATCCCACTCAGGTTAATCAACCTGCCTGAGCCTCAGTTTCTTCATCTGGAAAATGGGGATAAGAAGCCCAAGGTCGCAGGGTATTTGAGAGACCGACGTGCCGTGGCGAATGCCCAGTATCAAATGCTGCTTGTGGGAGCTTTGAGGTGGGCGGTGATTGAGGATTTGGGATTCCTGCAGGGAGACGGGAAATATCGGGAGGAGAGGAGGGGTGGCCATGGGGACACATGGCCTACCATGCCGAGGGCTGGCTCTGGCTCTGCAGACACCTTGGCCCCTGCATCCCTGTAAACTTCTACTGCTTCCTCTCTGTGCCAGGCTCTGTGCTCCGTGTCACTGAGCCAGGGACCTTGTCCAGGGCAGCCCAGGAGGCTGGCCCCCTGGACACATCAAGGAAAGACAAGAGGCTCTGCTGTCGTGCTGTGCGGGCAGCTTGGGCCTAGAGGGCCCCCGGCTCATCGGGCAAGTGCTGTCCTGCTGCTCACCTCCCTTTTTACTGCATTTCCCACCCTTAGGAGCTGCCTGGGATTCCCGCCTGTCCTGCCTGCCTGGGGCCCTGGGCCACTCCTGCAGCTACGGGGGCCAGGCTCTGGCCATTGCTCACTCTTGGTGGCTTTTCCTGCAACTCCCGAGCCCTGCAGGCGTTGGTCCACCCTCTGTGCTGCCCACACTGACAGGACTTGGCCAGGCTGGGTGGAGGCGGCCCTGGGAGCTGTGACTCAGTGCTGTCAGTCCGACTTTGGGTTTCTTTTGAAACAGGGCACAAGGCATGCTGGAGCGTCTTCTTGGTGACCCCCGTGCTCCCAGCAGCAGCTCCTGCTCCTGAGCACTGGACATCCAGTCACAGCCAGGAATCCAAGACTCCAGGTTGGAAGCTGCTCTGCCTGGCGCTGCCCCCAGCCCACTCCCCAGACCCAGCCCAGCCCCCACCACGAGGCACCATCATGTGATCACACCTGCAGAAGGGGGCCTTCTCCATCCTTTCTGTGTCCTCAGGGTCTCTCCAGAGTCACAAGAGGTCACCGCATCAGCCAGCACCTCCGAGGGATGAGTGGTTCTTGGCTGGCAGAGTCACCAAGTTAATTTATGATGGCATTTTGTTTTCTTTACAAGTAGTAAGGGAAAGACTATCTTTCTAAACCAACAGAGCCGAGGCCATCACTGCTCATCTGGAGGGGCGAGTCCTCATTGGCTTTCTGATGGGTTTGGCCACACGATGGTTCATCATTTAGGGCATTTGCCCATCTGAGGCCTGACGGCGGAGCTCCGAACGTCAGCAGAGCTGGGTGGGACAGAGCAAGGCCATTAGGGTAGAGAGGACCTCGGGGATCATAGCCCTTTCTTTTACTATGAGTACAACCAGGAGGAGGGACTTGTCTACGGTCCTATCCATGCTGAGTGGGACCAGGCTAGAACTGCTCCACTTCCCAACCTTCCAGAGGGTTCTGATCCAGATGGAGCTTGGGCAGGTACTGCCTGAGTGAACAGAGGAGGGCTGAAGAGGGAGGGACCCTGCAGGGGAGGAGGGGAACCAGAGCAATTGCCCCTTGACTTTGTTAGCAGAATCCCATGCCCTGAAGTATGCCACGGAGATTTCTCTCCAAATATAGACAATAAAGATCTGCTTTGGGCTGCATGGGACATCTCTTAAAGCATTTCTCATTGAACACCGTGAGAAAGTGGTATTCAGGATTTTCTTGCTACACTACAGGTGGTTTGAGTGTGTGGCCACAGGTTCTGCAGTGCAGACGCAGGGTAGAGTTTGGTCCTCCTCTGCTCTCAGTGTCACTGAATCGGGGTCTGGGCCTGGTGGCTGTAGTCACACATCTGAGGGACTTTTCCCTAAACTGGGGCTTTACAGTAAAGAGCTTGAAACTAGGGGCAAAGCCATAGTGGGTCACATACCAGCCTCGCCTGAGCAAGAATGCAAGTCATAGCTGCCTGTTAGACCGGGCGTCGTCCCAGGGACAGAAGACCATCCACCAAGGATGCTTCCTGGACAGATTCCCGGCTTGGCAGGAAAGCTGGGCTCAGCACCCCCGTGTCTCCCATCTCTGGGAGCATCTGGCCTTCAGACCTTCCACTGTGGTCTCAATGGCCAGGTGACCAAAGGGGAGAGTTCTGCAGCTTTCCTGGGAGGAGCAGATCTCATCCATCTGTGAGTGCTGGCTCTTCAGCCTGAAGCAGCCCTGTGTCTTCATATCGCTGTCACCTTCACTGGGGACCCTGTGCCAGGGAAGCTTCTAAGAAGGTTTCAGAGCACAGTTGGAAATACAGGTAAATGTGAAGCAGCTTCAGAAGATCAAAAAGTTGGTTGTCTATTGTCAGCTGATATTGAGCCTCAGAATTCTGCATCTCTTCAACAATAGGAGGTGATGTCTGGTACCGAGAGGCACAGAAAACAGGGGAGCAGGAACCTGGCTGGACAGGCAAAGCAACAGGACTTGCAGGGGGTTGGAGCTGCTCTACTGTGCCCCAGACATTAGGTTCATAATAAAATAACAATAATAAAAATACAGGCTTGGCAAATTCTACTAGAGTGCACATCCAGTCTCCAACTAGTTAAATATTTAAACCTAAAGTTTGGAGATTTGATCGCCTTAAGACAATGTGGCTCCCCCGGTCACCAGCAGTATCTGCGATCTCCATGTGACCATGGCCTGCTGTCCCTCATGGAGGGGAAGCATCTGGCTTTTCTGCTGAGGTCATCAGATGTTTTCCTTGAGGTCATTAGTGGGAGACCCAGAAGTCCTAGGCTGTGGTGTCCCCGTTGCACCATCTGGGTTTGAAACGGCCTGTAAGTAATGAGTCTTCACGTTTGCTCTCTCTTTCACACAAGCACCATATTTTGTAAATTGTGATAGAACTCACATATCATAGAATTCACCTCTATAAAGTGTATGATAGAGTGGTTTTTAGTATATTCACAAAGGCGTGCAAACTTCACGACTAATTCCAGAACATTTTTTCTCACTCCAGAAAGAAATCCCACCCGCCTCAGCCGCAGGCGCTGCCATTTCCTGGGGCCCGCAGCTCCTGCCGACCACAAATCGACCCTCTTCTCCAGGGGTTTGCTCTATTTCCTATAAATGGCATCAC
Organism: Callospermophilus lateralis; assembly: GCF_048772815.1. NCBI lineage: Eukaryota > Metazoa > Chordata > Mammalia > Rodentia > Sciuridae > Callospermophilus > Callospermophilus lateralis. The sequence continues at coordinate 5,324,924 of NC_135318.1, read as the reverse complement.
ACAGTTCGTGACCTTTAGAGTCTGGCCTCTTTCCCTGAGCACAATGCTGTAGCCTGTGTTCGTCAGTCACCCATTTGGTGGCAAGCAGAGTCCCGTTGTGTGGACATGTCCATTCTCCACGGCGGGACCCTCGGGGCTCCTTCGCGCCTAGGATCAACAGGGCTGCTACACAGGTCCTTGTACAAGTCTTCACGTGGACACGTTTCTCTCCCTGGGGTACACACCTAGCCGTAGAATTCCTGGGTCAAAAGAGAACCTCACGTTCAACTCTTTGAGGAAATGCCAAACTGTCTTCCAAAAGGGCCACAGCATCTCACACATTCCTGCCACAAATGTGTAAGGGCTCCAGTTTCTCCACATCTTTGCTACACTTGCTGTGGCCTGTCTTCTTAATTTTAGCTCTTAAATGGGGTCTCAGTGTGGCTTTGATTTGCTTTTCCCTAAGACTAGTGGTGTGGAACATTTTTTCACTGAATTCACCATTTGTACATCTTTGAGAAATGTTAAATCAAATACTTTGCCCATTTTTGAATTACTTGTCTTCTTTATGAATTCTGAATACTAGCCCTTTATCAGATACTTGATTTCCAAATATCTTCTCCCATGCTGGGTCATGTTTTCACTTTCCTGATGGTGTACTTTGTCACATAAAAATGTTAAATGATTTAGATAAAGTTCAATTTATCTATATAGCTTTTGTTTTTGTGCATTTGGTGGTACTTGTAAGAAATAATTGCATAATCCAAGATTATGCATATATATGTTTGTGTTTTTTTCTAAGAGTGTTTTAGTTTTACCTATTAACTCTTGGATATTTTTGTCTTTAAATTATCTGGCTTAAAAATCAGGGAACACTTCTATGTTCAAATAATTTTTATTCTATAAAACAACAAAAAAAAAATTGTTGGGCTTGGCAGTGCAGTCTGTTATCCCAGTGACTTGGGAGGCTAAAGCAGGAGAATCTTAAGTTTGAGGTCAGCCTCAGCAACTAAGTAAGGCCCTAAGCAACTTAGCAATACACTGTCTCAAAATATAATTAAATTAATAGAAAGAGCTGGGGATGTGAGTCCTCTTAGTGGCTAAGAGCCCTGGGTTCAATCAGATCAGAAAAACTAAACCAAACCAAACCAAAAAAAAAAAAAAACCTAAAGAAAATAAAAAGGAAAAATTATAGAATAGGAAACAGTACTTAAAGCTACTTTTGCAATTTGCTTTGTCTATTTAATGTATCAGATGCATCTCTATGCTATTATTCTTCTAATAATTCTGATTGGAAGCACTGCATTCCATTGTGTTTAACCAATCCCTTATTATTGGACATTTGTTGTTCCCATTAAAATACAGTAGAAGAAGTAGTACAACAACGAGCATATGCTGGTTTCCTTAGAGTGAATTCCCAAAGAGTTTTTAAAAGTGTGAATCCCCTTGGGCTGGGTTATAGCTCAGTTGGTAGAGTGCTTGCCTTCCAGACACAAGGCCCTGGGTTCAATCCCTAGCAACATACACATACACACAGCATAAATCCCCACTTCCAGCATCCTATGAAAACAAGTAAGTGTACAATGGTTCTCTGAGAATTTTCTGGACCAAAGTGAAGGACATTTAATTAGAGAGTTAAATGAATGACCTCAATGATGGTCTTCATTTTTTGGGATGTGCTTTCCTGACCTTGTCCAATATTCATATATTTTCTGTAAGATATTATGTAACAATATGAAGACCATATACTTTGTGACTATCGTTATCACAGTTACCGTTTTAATCACTGCATGGCATTATTGATTCTATGTGACATAAATTACTGACGACGTCCAGATGTTGAACATTTAAGTTGCATTCGATTTTTAATTTATAAAGCACACCGTGGTGAGCATATTGTATGCATATAACACTTTTCTTTTGAGTGCTTTCCTTGGGGCAGGTTCCCAGCAGGGGACTTCTGGGTCAGATTTTTAAAATACTGAGCGGAGTGTACCGTGGAGCTGTCCTGGAAAGGCTTGCCTGGGCTCCAGGAGCTGGAGGCTGTGTGAAGAGTCATGTTCAGGGGCCTCTGAACTGTGTAATATTTAATGTCCATAGAGGGATATGACAGTTTGCCAGATTAAAAAACGGGGTTGCTCTGTCCAAAGGCAAGAGTCTCCCATCCTAGTATGCACACACGAAGTTGCCACCAGCCACAGCAGCTCAGGGTGCTGGGTCACAGCTGTCTCCGCAGAAGCCTTTGGCTGCCTGAGTGGGATGATGAGCGGCAGTGTCCAGGGGAATCGGTCACCCAGCACAGCACAGGCTGGGCCATGTCTGCCTCAGAGGAGGCGCCCTCCGCTCTGGGGACTCACTGTCCAAGACTGCTAACGAGAATCCCCTGCTGTCATAAAAGCTTCTGATGGCCTAGAATGTTCTGCCAGTCATTTCCGATTAAGCAGGCATAGGCAGGTCTTTCCGGAGGGTGCTGTTGCCCTGTGCTTCAGAAGAGAGGGAAGCCAGCCCTCCCTCAGCCACCACAGAACTCTGGAACCTGAGCGAGGGGCAGCGGCCCAGAGAGGGCCTGTGTTGGGTGGTTTAGAGAACTTGGGGGGAAAGAGCCCAGCTCGAGGGGAGCTTTCTGTCAGAAAGCAAGGGGTTTTCTGTCAAGTTAATAATAGCAGAGAGCAGCTTTCCCTGTGGCTGGGGAAGCTGTGACAACAAATGGCGTTCCCTTTGGTTACTGACCTCGGTGCATTTGGCTGTGGACCAGGCGCAGATGCTCAGTGTCTGTGCAGAGGCTGGTGCAGGGACCCCCTGAGAGCTCTCATGAAAGGCAGGTCATGTGGGACCTCTGCACCCGACCCTGGAAGACAACTTGGCACCTGGGAAACCAGCAAAGGCCAGCAGATCCCTGCTCTGGGCCTGGTTCCTGGAGCATGGTGTCACCCGTCTTTCAGACTGGCCTGTCACCTGCTGACCCTGGGTTGTGGCTCCCCTGTGTGGCCCCGCTTCCCACTTCTGGGCTTTGTGTCTGTTGAGTCCAGGACACCTGCCAGCCCCTGATGGACCCTCTGAACCTGCCTGTCTCCAGACCTGCCCCTCACCATGGTGTGAGTGGACAGCAAGTGTCCTTTTCCGTCTACCCCTTCAGAGGGGACATGAGGAGCATGCTTCCTGCAGAGCAGCTCACCTGTGTGCAGGTGATGCCTCTTCAAGTCCTCCTCCACCCCCAGAGATGAAAGCCACAGCTGGAAGAGCCAGGTGGGCTCTGGGAGGGCTGCCGCGAAGCCACAGGCACAGTGTTTCCAGGAGGGTTGAACTGCTCCTAGGGCTGCCCCTTCACTGTCTTAGAGAGGGAGCCCTGGCCCTGGCTGTCTCCAGACTAGAGACCAGATCTCTCTTCTGGCCCCTGGCGTAGGCCCAGCTTCCCCCTGCCACGCCGTCCTGGCTGAGCCTCCCCGGGGCCCAGCTGCCCCTGCTTTTGTTGTGCTCTCTGCCTGGCTGCAGGTCTCACGGCCTCTGTGTGCTGGGTGTGTGCTGCACGTGGACCTTCACTGTATATTTTCTGTGCATCGAGTGCTCAGGTATGCTGCGTGTCCATTGTGTGTTGTGTGTGGCATTCTCATTGTCACTGGATGTCACTGGCTAGTGACATCAGTGCAGCAGGGCTCCTAAAAGAGCTGCGTGCTGTGCCAGCCCTCGGGCCCATGCCTTGATCCTGTTCTCTTCAGCTCACTCCAGGGCACCACAAGCACATGAGCTTGGACTTCCACACACGTGCTCATACACAGAGCACACACCTTCACACACAAAGAACACTGTAGGGTGAGCCCGCTCACACAGACACACGGTGTACATATACACATGTGTACCCCATAGCACACACAGCACACACCATACACACACCACAGACCCACAAACACACACTGCACAGACACACACAGACGTACCACACATCACATAGCCCAGGAGACGCCGCACACATACACACCCCAAACTCCACGCACAATCCCCCAAACACACACATAGAAACACGGTCCGCGCATTCACACTCTTGAGCTCCTTGGATCGCAGGTTGGCACAGGAGTGAGGATCCTGTGGCGGGTGTCGAGGGTGCCTCCGTCATCGGGTGTCAGAACCTCCCCTGGATCTCCTCTCGTGGCCCGTAACCAGCAGGTGCTGGCTGTGTCTCCAGACCATCAGGTCATTTTCCTGGTCGACTGACAACAGTAGGTCCAGGCCATCCTTGTCCCTTGGGTGAGGGAGTGAGAGGGAGAGAAGGAACAGAAACAGGGTGCAGGCCACCCACAGGCCGGGCACCGGGTGAGGCAGGCGCAGCCGCTCTTGGAGTCTGACCTGCTGGCAAACGCTCCGTCCTCCCTTGCTTCCTCTGGCGGGACCACGCCTTTAATTTCCTTGTCTTTATTAAACGTCCCAACTTCTGGACACATGGTCACATGTCGTGCAATGAAGGCGGCTGCTGAAATGCACAAAAAGAGGAAAGAAAAGCTGGTGACTTTGCAAGGTAGGACTGTGGGCCACGTGCCTGGTGTGAACCGACTCCATCAGATGTGCGGGTGGGCGTGAAGATAGTGTGTGTGCAACTGAGTGTGTGCGCGCTGTGTGTGCACTTGGCCCCGTGCCAGCCTTATTCTGGACTGTGGACTGGTTGACGGAAGTTGCCGGGGAACACTCAGGAGCACAGAGTTCCCGCAGTCACTGCAGGAATGTCTCACTTTTTGTGAGTCCTGTCCATCATGTCCTGGCTCGAGTGGGACACTGTTAGGGAGGCTGGAGGTAGTCTTCATGTCCCCTGTGTGACAACAGGGCAACTGGGGCTGCCTCTCCTTGGGCCCCAGAGGTCCCGACAGCCGATGACGTCCATTCTTTTTGCTCTTACTCATCTTCATGTTATTATCCTCACGTCCTTCCAAGGAAAGCGTGTTTCTCAGAAAGAGAAAAAAAAAACAGTCGACTTGCTATTTACTTGATTTAAAAATTATGTGAAACCCGCATGTGCCAGGACAAGACTCATTTGAATAAAGAGAAACAGAAATTTTTGTTAGGGGCTGGGCTCTAGGGCAGTTTGGCATGGATGCTTATTTAAACCTCGTGTTGTGTTTCCAATAAAATAACATTTTGAAAAATTCAAAGACGTTTTTATAGTGTGTTTTTTCAAGGGTTTTTACAGTTTTCATCAGGTAGAACTGTCCAGAACGAAAGAGGCCCGTGATTGCTTCCGTACCTTGGCCTCCGTGGGATCTTTGGAAAGTTTACAAGGAGAAAAGCTGACCCCGACGGCTGGCTCTTGGCAGGTGGACCTACGTTTCAGCTGAGCTCAAAGGGCAGCTGCTGTCTTCAGAGACCAGGGAGCAGCTGTGACCCAAAGAGCCCCGGCGTTCTGCACCCCGGATCCTGGGCAGCCCAAGCATTCCCTGCGGGGAAGGGCGAGCTCTGGAGGAGTTTCAGGGCCACCTCAGGACTCCGTCCTGCAGAAGGCACGTCCCAGCCAGCTCAGCTCTGCTCGTCCACCGTGGGCACCAGCCAGCGCACTTGAAGCCACCCCAGCACTCCCTGAGGACACGTTCTGGAGATGAAACAAACCTGCTTCTCAATTCATATCTGCACCATTATTGACTGAAAAGGAAGAGAAGATCCATTTTCTCCTCCAATACCTAGTTATATGGAAATTCTTGGCAAGTTCGCGATGACCCAGGGAAAAGTTTGCGGATGAGGTGAAGGGTCACCTGAGGGTGAGGAGTAGGCCTTGTGGAGGAAAAGGAGAGGGAACGAGGGTGGCTTATCCACAGGTCAGCTGGCACCTGAGACCCTATTGTCACATGGTAGAGAAGCTCTCACATTTGTAAGGTTGCCCCTAAATGAAGACTTACCCATGGGCCACCATCAATTCTCCACTTCTAGGAGTGGACATTCCTCCACTGGAGGATTAACAGATGGAGGGGCAATACATGTGTGTATGTGTGTGTAGAACTGTCTAGAAAGAAAGGGGCCCCCTGATTGCTTCCGTACCTTGGCCTCCGTGGGATCTTTGGAAAGTTTACAAGGAGAAAAGCTGACAGGGCCTTCTAGTGGCCAGCCTTGGGATGTGGTCTTCATGTCCCCTGAGTGACAACCGGGCAGACTGGGCTGCCTCTCCTTGGGCCCCAGTGTGCATGTGTGTACGTGTGTGTGTGTGTGTGTGTGTGTGTGTGTGTATGTTTCTTGCTCAGATGAGTGGGGGACACAGCTTATGGCTCCCCCTCACAAGGGGAGGAACCCACAGATAGCTCAAAAAAGAAGAAAGGTTAAAAGCTTAAGGGGACAAGTCATAATTGGGTTAGTTTGCTAGTTCTGCCAAATTCCAATCCCGCAGACTGGGAGGCTTAAACAGCAGGCATCTCCTTTCTCCCAGTTCTGAGATGGAGGGGGTGGGGTCGGTTTCTCCCGAGGTTTCCGACCAGGGGCTTCTCAATGTGTCTTCCCAAGGCCACCTTCCTACGTGGGTCTGCGTCCCCATCTTCTCTTTGTATGAGGCCCAGTTAGGCTGTACCAGAGCCACCCCAGTGACCTCATGAAACTCCATCACCTCAGTAAAGGCTGCTCTCCAAATGCAGCCGCCTTCCGGGGTGCAGAAGCTAGGCTTCGACAGACGGATTTCAAGGGGGACATAATTCAGCCGACAACAGTGCGTCTCAACTCTGTGATGGGATCAGGGACACAGAGCTTTGGGTGGTAGCTGGCCTGGAGGAGAGGCTGCTGCATGTGTCCGTCGCTCCCTGGTCCCCTGTGAGTACCGTCTCCCCGTGGAACAATCCCTGGCATGGGGTGAGCCCGCCCAGAGCGCTGGCTCCACTGTGGTTTGAAAATTTTCCACTCCAGCCTTTGAGTCTGTGTTAATCGGCTTTCCTCGCTGTGACCCAAACCTCAAGAAATCAACTTAAAAGAGGGAAGATCTGTCTGGGCTCCTGGTCAGAGGCTCAGACCACTGTTCTGGCACATGATGAGGCAAGACATCGTGGCAGAGGGCTTGGCGGAGCAAAGCTGCCCACCTCCTGGAGGTCAGGAAGCCAGGGGACCCAGGGACAAGGGGGGACTCTTCAAAGGCTCACCCCAGTGACCTCCTTCCTCTAACTAGGCCCCACCTCTGGGGACTGAGGCTTCAGTGGACATTTAAGATCCAGACCATAACCAGATTGTTCTTAGAGGAAATTTCACAATTCCTTGCTGAGATTCTAATAGAGTCACTGCTCTGATTCATTCAGAGTCTGGGTGACAGCCCCAGATGAGGATGGAATTTGGTGGGGCCTTCAGAGTCCCATGAGTTCCTTGAGCCTTTACAAGGTAAGAGGGGCTCTGGAAGGGTGCTGATGGTCCCGGGCTGAGCCGGTCAGAGGCAGTGCCCAGGGCTCTGGACTCCTTCTCTTTCTGTCTACAGCCTCCAGATCCTGCAGGGCGCCTCCATCCTGAGGGTGCCTCGCTTCTGCCACTGAGGCACCTGAGACGCCGGGAGGCCCTGGGGGTAGGAGGAAGCTGTCTGGCAGGGTTTGGCCTCTCTGGATGCTGTTGAAATTTTGTCTGCGTGTCTGTCTGCCACCAGGGTCGTTCTGTGGCAGGTGGGGAATTGTGCACAACACCCTGGACTCGCCTGTACTGTGGATTCACTTTAAGCTCCCAGAATTCAGGGTGGTCGATGACTCAGCCTCACGTGCTGCTAGGCTCACAGAAGCTTTCTTTCTTTATGGTCTTGAATAAACGAACAAGATATTTTTTTTTTTTTTATTTTGGTACCAGGGATTGGACTTGGGGTACTCAACCACTGAGCCACATCCCCAGCCCTATTTTGTATTTATTTAGAGACAGGGTCTCACTGAGTTGCTTGGCACCTCCCCTTTGCTGAGGCTGGCTTTGAACTCACGATCTTCCTGCCTCAGCCTCCTGAGCTGCTGGGATTATAGGCGTGCGCCACTGTGTCCGGTGAACGAGAGAATTTTAACATGGAATTTTGGAAGTGGGAGAAACCTCATGTTCCTTTTTCCTGACATCTGTAGAAATTTCTACGATGTTGCTGACTCTCCCTTGCACGCTCCCAGGGATGAGGCGCTCACTCACAGAACAGTGATTTGCCTGATGGCTGTTTTTAGAAGCAGCTGACTTCTGCCTCTTAAATTTACCCTGTGGTCTCGGTTCTGGGTGGGACCTTTGAGAGGTCTTGTCTAGGGATTCTCAGTAGGGGAGATGCCTCTGGATGGGCAAGGTGGACCAGAGAAGTCAAAGATCACTTGAAGAAGCTTGTACATTACATTATTTTATTTTGAAATTTGTAAAATGAAAAATCCCTATTATTTTCACAATGGCAACAACTATTGACAATAAAGGGAAGAGTCATTACAAGGATCAGGGGCAGAGGATGGGTGATAAGTGACAATCAGGCCCAGGGTGGCAGCCAGATTTCTCTGCTTGGTTGTATTGTTTTGAGTTTTCAACCACATGAATGTATTGCCCATTCAGAGCAAAAATTAAATAAAATGTTAAAATCAAGCAGAAAAAATCCTAAAAGACAAAATTTTGCTCTTTTGGAATAAGACCTAATGATTCCAACAACGCACCACCCCATCCCTCACTGGTCTCCAAAGGTGGCGTGTGTTAACAGAGTCAGCAGGCACTCAGAAGTCGGCCCTGTCTTTTGAAGAAGCAATGTGGAGCACAGGAGGTGAAGTGTATGTCCACCTATGGAGCAAGCCACTCAACTCCCTGATTCCACAAGCTCAGCTGGTAGATGGATTTGGTAGAAGCCACCCTGGACATTATGTTGGTGAGGTCTGTGGCTTCCCCCACTCGGATCTAAGTTCCTTACTGTGGCTGACAGCAGGTACAGCTGACTGCTCCATGGTTACTGATACTAATACTTTAAAAAGTGACTTTATTCTCGTGAGCCTTGTCTCACTCACTCAAACAAACCAATACTTTGTGAATACATGACAAGGTGTTCAACCTCACTGTTTCATACAGCAAATCAGAACAAGGTGTCATTTTCACCCATCACGTTGGTGAAGGTGAACATGTTTGATCTTCGGCTGTAATGACCAGGTGTGGAGGAATGGGGCTCTCACTCACGGCTGCTGGCGGTATTAACTGGTTCAGAGTTTACATTTTTTTGGTGGCAATTTTACACTATGTATCAATATTACAAGTGCCTGTTTTCTGAGCCTTCCAATGCTACTTCTAGAAATCTGCCCTTCAGATATACTCTGGGGTGCAAGCAAAGCTACCCGAATAAGGATGCTTACTGCAGCAAGATTCATAAAGACCAGGAATTGGAAATTCAGCAAACAAAGAGTTTTTTTTTTTTTTTTTTGTATTGGAGATTGAACCCAGGGCCACTTTACCACCAAGCCACATCCTGATCCTTTTTGTTGTTTGTTTCGAGACAGAGTCTCACCAAGTTGGCTTTGAACTTTTCCTCCTCTTGCTTCAGCTTCCCGACTTTCTGGGATTACAGGTGTGTATCACCACACCTGGCTTCAGCAAAGACATTTGGATATATCTGCAGATGAAAGCACGAAGAGTTGGTGGGTGGGGAGCCATCTGTCCCACTATCCAGTGACTGTCCTTACAAGGGAGGGAAGAAGAGACCTGGATGTGACGGCCTCACGCTGCCCTCCGGCACACGCCACTGCCACCTGCCTTCATCTGCTCTGGGAAGCAGCAAGGCTGAGATGCTGTGTGTTTGGAGCTGCCTGGGACAAGGAGGGTGACCGAGACCAGTGTCAGCAGGTGACACTCTTTGGAGGGACCTGGAGTCACACAGCTTGGGCTCACATTCCCACTTTTCTACTTAGTACTAGTTGGTGGCCCTGTAGCTTCTCGGTGCCTTCATTTTCCCTCTGTGAAGGGGAGAAGAACTGTGAGGCTGCCTGAGTTAAGGGGCCGTGGAGCTGTTCGGTGGGGACAGCCAGGGCCGCGTGGCGGGAGGAATTGTGGATGGGCTGGCTGCAGGAAGACCTCGGGCACGCCCGCCTCTCTGGTCACATTGGGGTTGCCAGGTTGTTTTGACTCAACTGTTTTGAAGACTTGTGACCTTCTGAGGGCCTGTGGGACTCCATGGGGGCCATGGAGCCTGAGTGGAGTGGAGCCCGAGCAGGGGGTGCGGGGCCTGCACTCATGCACTTGCTTCCCACTTGCTTCGCTCTGAAGCCCGGTTTTGGAATCTGCAGGATGGGGCTGACTTTACACCAAGTTGTCCCGAGCTCTGTCTTCTAGCCTGGGATCCAGTTGTGCCTCCTACTCCTGGCACTTGGTCTGCTTGGCCTCCCCTCTCTTGGAGTCAAGTGGGAATTCAACCTCAGGGCCCAGGGGGACACCCAGGAGAGCAGCCTCCCTTTCCTGCAGAGGTGAGGCTGCCTGACATGGAGGCCTGGGGTGGTGCTGAGGGAAGGGACTGCCTTGACTGTGCATATCTGGGGGTGTCACCGTGCCATTTCAGGGGGGATAGGGTTGCACACTCAGGAACCGGCGTCTGATGGGTTACCAGGCGCTCTCCATTGGGTGACCTTTTCTCCTGTGTCTGAGCAGGATGGCTTCTCAAATGTCAAGAACTTTAATTCTCGAGTAGCAGCATCCCTGTGAGGCGACTTACAGCCAACTTGAAGGTGGGAAGTTCAGACATTTCCAGTGCTGTGAATAATAGTATTAAGCAAGATTCCTAAAACATATTAAAAGGGCCCCAGAAAATTCAGTTTTACAGGTCCCAACCCAGTCATGCTTCTTCCTCAGAAGGTGACAGCTGTCAGTCCCTGTTCCCGAGAGGAGCACATCTCAGGTGCTCTGGCCAAGCGGAAGCTCGAGGTAGTAGTGGGTGGGTCATTTGGTCCCCAGGACAGGGGGACACTGGCTCCCCAGCCGGCAGGTGGGTTGGCCTGCCCTTCCACTGCAGGTGTGGTTGCTGCTGTCCTCCCTCCCCCCACTGCCACTGTGAGCCACAGTGCCCTCCAGCCCAGGGGTTGCTCATAGCCACATTCTGTCTTCTTGATGTGCCCAGGACAGGAATGATGGCATCTGACCACGGGGTGTAGGGGGTTTGACTCCTGTCTCTCCATGTGAAAGTGACTTAACTTGGCTGATTGTCATTTTATTCTCTGTAAAATAAGTAAAAATACTTTGCTCATTGTCCTAAAGATTCAGTGAAGTGATGCGTGAGTTCTGTTTAATTTCAGAGCTGACACTGGTCAAGTGTCCACATGAGCTGGTCGTTGGAAGTTCTTTGAAGCACTGTATGGGCTCCTCTAACAGCTCTATCAGGTAGGTATACTATTATTTCCATTTTTTTTTTTCCATAAAACAGTTTTACTGAGATGAATTTGCAGGCCATACAAGTCGTGTGTGTGTAGGGTACAGCACATCGCTCCTGGGCATGCTGCGTTATTGAGATGCCAGGAGGAGTCTGCCTGTAGCTGTCCAAGCCTAACCAGTAGGATTAGAGGTCAGCGAACTGCAAGGGTTGGGGCTGGGCATGCTGGGGCGTGGGGTGCAGAGAAAGATTATGTCTAGGAGTAATGTAAGGAGTAATGTAAGGCCTTAGCAATGATAGGAACTAACACGAAATGGTGTGGGGCTGAGAGTGCAGCGCAGGGGTAGAGCTCTTGCTTAGCCTGCGCAAAGCCCTGGCTTCCATCCCCAGCCCTCAAAATCAAAAGAGGAGATTTTGACAGGTGCGGCTGGATGCCAGGAGGCAGGACAGGGATGGGGTGTGTGCCGAGAGCAACAGGTTGTTCTGGATGACGCTGGAAAAGTAAGCGGGGAGGTGCTGCTCCGGAGTGGAAGAGGCCCTGGGTGGGACCTAGAGCGGGAGGGAAGGAGCGTGGGAAAGGCTGGGGCGGGGCGGGGCAGGGCAGTGGGCGGGGCGTCTCCTGAGCCCCGCCCCCGGGGTTCCCATCCCTTCCCTGGAGCTTCGGCCCGGCGCAGGGGCCCAGAAGAGGAACCTGCCGCAGGCGCGGGCCCTGGCTCGCTGCACGACCTGCCTCTGTGGCCAGCCCGGAAGCGCTGGTGCAGGTGGTGTGTGAGTGCGGTTCCTCTTGGCGTCTCTCATGTCTGGAAGGGGAATTCAGCAAGGACTCGGTCTGGCGGGTCTGGCGCTCTGACTCCAACTTCCTCCCACAGGCGCTTAGAGAGCAGCTGTGAGGCCAGTGTGGGCCGGCCTGGGGCCTGGGGAGGAGGCACATTCCCCTGGGTTTGGCTGCCTGGGGTCTGCATGTGGCCACACCGCTCCCTATGCCTCCGCCCCCAGTAGCACAGGCCAGGTCCTGCTCTGCGTTATCATCAGCACTGGTTCTGTTCTTGTCCCCTCTGTGGGCTCCTGAGTGCCCTGGTCCCCAGCAGGAGGCCTGGTGCTGCGAGGAATTAGAAGGTGTCTAGGAAGCAAGCATGGGACCCCTTGTCGGCCGCTGAGCAGGCCTTGGGCAGATCCTGGCCCTACCTGACCAGGCTGGCTGCGCGGCCCTCCCAGCTTCTCCTCTGCAGGAAGGGGTCGCCTCCTCCCACCTGGGGTCTGAGCAGTTTCTCTCCCTTTAGGTCGGGGGCTGCGAGGGACCCTCACCTCCTGTGTCCTCAGGGTGCTCCCCTCCTATGTGGCTGTGGAGTGCCCAGGCGCAGGCTCCTCCTCCAGAGGCAGCCTTGGCCCCAGCTTGTCTGCCCTCTGCACAGGGATCCTCTGTGCACAGTAGGAGCCTGTGACAGGCCAATGCCTTGCTCTTGCATGTGAGTGCTGTGAGAAGCAGCTCTGACTTCCTCTGCGGTCCTGGAAAATGGTCTTGGTGTGCTGGAGGAGGGGAGGGAGAGCCTGTTTCTTGGAACACAGCTCACTCAGTTCCCCATGTGAGGCCTGCAGGCCACCCTCAGCTCTGACCGCCAGGCCCTGTACAGGGGCCAGACTTGTGCCAAAACTGCCTGTTCCCTCCTGGCTCCCTGTACAGGCCTGGGCCCCCTGGGATGGTACCTTTCAGCCCCACTGTGATCTCTGCCTTTTCCCCACACAGCAGTAACCTGAGGCAGGTCTAGGAAGCCTGGTGAAGGTTTTGGGGGCTTCCTGGGAACTCCCGGAGTGCAGCATTTATTGAGGCTAAAATGGAGTTCCTGGACAACTGTGCCTCTGCCCAGCACCTTGCCACTGCCTGGGGCTGGCATCTGACTGGCATCTACCCCTCCACCTTTGTTAGTTGCTTCTAGCCCAGAACTAGCTCAGACTTTGCAGGGAAGGACCTCGAGTTTAGGATGGGGAAAGCTGGCGTCCTTCATGCTTCAGGTTTTTTTTCTACTCTCTGGGCTCCGGAGCTCATGTGTCCAAGGAGGGTGAGTGTTATGTTATTTGGAATCAGAAAGAGCTGGCAGCTTTGGACCCCTTTCCTGGAGGTGGTTGGAATTATGGCAAAAAGAAAAAAAAAAAAAAAAAAAAAAAAAAAAAAGCGGGGTGGGGGTGGCTTTTCCCAGCAGTTTGGTGCTTCTAGTCTAAAGCAAGAAAAGAAATGTTTAAAGAAATAGGTAGAATTGCAGAGTCATAGACTGTCAGGCCTGGAAGTCACCTTGGTAACCTGCTAGCCCAGTCCCCTTTGGGAAGACACTGAAGCTCTGAGAAGTTCAGAGATTTGCGAGAGTTCACAGAGCTGGGCCTGGAGCTTTCTGCAGAGTTGGTCATGGTGGAGGGAGCCCCAGCATGTTGCAGAGTGTCCAGCTGGCTGGAGCCCTGGGCCACCAGTTCCCCACCCCACTCTCAGGGCCAGTGCTGTCCTGCATAGGCTGGTGGGATGTGTGCACCATGAGTCAGCACTGGGGCCCTGCCCCTGCAGTGCTCTGGGCTGCAAGGCATGTCAGGCCTGTCCTCCCTCCCCCTCCCCCTCCACAGTGCCCCTGGCCTTGATGTTGTCCTGTTTCCCTCCAGAGTGTCCTCCTGGCAGAGGGTGATCTGATAAGATGGTTTCCTAGGACTTGGGGTCAGAAGATGCCTCAGGGACACTTCTGTGAGGAGGTGGCCGTGGTGGGCCCTGGTGCAGGCTCTGTGCTCTGGCCCTGGCTTCTGCAGGGGATACACTGAAGCTGTTTTAGTGCTTGCCCTCCTGCCTGCACATTCCTCAAGGGCAGGCCCCGGTTTTGTTTGTTTTGAGGTGGGGCCTCCTTGTGTTGCCCAGTGGCTGGGAGGGGGGGCTTGCCACTGCTTCAGGCTGGGTTTTTGGACACTCTATGTGGCTCTCGGTGCAATGGCAGCTCTGCAGGATGCTGGGAGATGCCGCCCCCTCCACTGGCTGCTGTCCACCTGTGCTGAGCCCCAGCGTGGTGCTGGGTGGTGCTGGGTGCTGGGACTGCCAGCCTACCCCCAGGCACTCCGAATCTCACCAGCACCCTCTGCTGAAGAGCTGGTGAATCCTGGTGTCTCCCAACAGTCTCCTCCACCTCCTTTCCTGTCCCTTCTGGCCCCCAGGTCACGGAGGATCGCCTCAGCCCCACATATAGGCTAGCATTTGCAGAAGAATTCTTGGGCCAAAAGAATCCGTCCACCCCAGCAGTGTGCCTCCACCCACCTGGCAGCCCATTTCCTTGCTGATGTGACTTCCGTGGGACCTTTTCCTTGCTGCCAGTTCTTGGGACGCTCTCCTCTTCCCGTCCTAAAGGCAAGGCCGCCAGCCCACCCCAGGGACCCCCAGCAGCTCCGTCCCTCCCGTCAGCAGCTTTCTGTCCTCCAGCAGGGTCAGCTCGTTCTCCTCAGCATTTGACCTGTTGCTTCAGCCCCGGTGTTTGGAGACACCTGCCTGGTCACAGCTGCCCACACACCTGCTCCTGTGTCACCCGTGGGCTTGGCCTTGAGGAAAGGCTGCCAGGAGGCTCCTGTGGGACCAGACTTAAAGGACAGTGAGAGTCATGGCATCTCCCCTCAGGGTCAGGGCTAATTTGGCATGGTCACTGAGGCTTCCCCGAGGGGGGACCTGATTTTCACATGGCTCCAGAATCAAATGCTCCATAGGACAGTGCCTTTAGGGAAATGCGACCTCATCTTGGAGACAGGTGCCTCCTGTCTTAATGATTACTGTGAAGCTGTGAGTTGCTGTCTCCCACCTACCCTGTGCTCTGAGGCTCATCTAAAATCACATTTTTTAAAGGTCTATTTTGCTGTGCTGCAGTGTTCTGCCTTCCAAACATGAGTGATTGATTCAGAGGTTCATCATCCATTTGTTAAATAGTGACATTTATTGAGCACCTACTATGTGCCAGGCATGGTGCTAGGTAGCCTGTGAGGATGAGCTGTGCACAAAAGTGACACAGCCCGGCCCTTGTGGAATCAGTTTGAATTCCACTTACTGTGTGACTGTGGGCTGTCCTGAGTTTCTAGACCCTTGGAAGAGACTGGCGGAGTTGCTTAGTTGACCCAGGTGTACCAGGCTGCTGGCATAGCCCCTCAGGCTCTTTGCTACCTCTAGTCTGAGCTGTAGCTGTGTCCTGTTCTAATTTCAGTTTCTCTGTACACTTTGTAATTGGGCCACTCTTTCAGACAGCCTGAGCAGTTAATGACCTTGAGAAATGATACCAGTCCTGCACATGGGATCCTGCTCTTTGAAGGCACCCACTTTCTTTGTGGGTCTGTGCCTCTTGGGCACGCCTCCTCTTCCAGCTTTGATGGTGCCACTGTAACAACAGGGTTTGGAATTATTAATTCCTCTGCACAGCAAGGTGCAGTTTTATTACACAAAAAGGGGGAAATATAATTGCTATCTTGAGTAATCATTTTCCGAAGGCTGAAAGCATAACCTTTAATTAATATTTCATCTGCAGCTGGGGTGGGTAACTTGAATAGGGCCTAAAAATATTATTGCCCCTCTGCATGGAGAGAGCTTGAACTGTGAGACACGGAGCCAGTGTGTGCTATTCTGTTCAGTTATTTCTAAAATTAAAAGTGCTTAACCCGTTAACCCGTGATAACATGGGCCACAGGCTGTGACGATGCCGGTCTTATTGAGTGGGCCAGAGGGACACAGTTATCACAGCCGCTCACAGGAGCCATCGCACCTGCCTAAGACATGAACGCAGGCAAGGCCTGGGGGGCCACTGAGCCCTGATCAAAGCAGCCTCCTAGGTCATGTCCCACGGGCCCTGTGCCAGTTGGACTTCCACAGGTCACTGGGTTAAGGCCTCGATGGGAAGAGCCGTCTTTGATGTTTCTGGAGCAGGCACTTGAGATGTTCAAAGTGCTTCCTGGGAGGCAGCCAGAGGGTGTTCCCTAGGTGGCCTGGGAACCCGAGAGACTTGTGCTCTGGGGCCAGAAGGAGGCCAGGCAAGGGCCCCATCCGGGGCCTGGTGAGGGACGGTGAGAGGGGAGCAGGTCAACAGCTAGAGAAGCCGCTTTGGTGGGTGACCTCCCAGCCTTGGGGACTCAGCTGGTAAGGGTCGTAGGGCTGGCTCCAGGGAGGGGACAAAGTCCTTAGTGACACACACTCGGCACGGCTTGTCATTGTTTGCACATCGTTCCACAGACACCAGCTCCTCTGTGTGTGGCAGCAGCCCTCTGAGACCTGGGCAAGCTGTTGTCCCCGTCCACAGCCTTTCTTAAGCTGGTTCTGCAAGCACACTGGGCGCAGCGCCCTGGCTCTGCCTGTCGGTCCTGAGAACAGCCAGGAGGAAGGAGCCGTTTCCTGCCAGATGACGTCTGCAGTCACTGGTTTGCCCCTTCATACATGGGGTGTGGGCTGGGACGGGACTTCAGTGGCCTGGTTGGGTAGTGAGGACAGTGGGGTCCCCGGGGCTGTGTGGAGCAGTCAGGTTTGGTGGTCACTGTGAGGCCCATTGTGCCCAGAGGCTTTGACATCTCCCTTTGATCCATAGGAATCCTGACCCCTACCTGGGACAGACCAGCACATTCGGGCAAATCGTTTAACTTTATAAACACCAGTGGGATCATTTAAAACATTCCTGCTTGTGGAACCCTAGAGTTACTTTCTGTGTTCTTGAAAAAATATTTTAAGAACATTGTGTATTGCCACGTTATTGATCCCAAGGAGGCTGTCTGAATTCCCGATCGCCTGCCATGTCTGGACACTGGCCGCAGCCATCGTGTGGCCGGGAGCTCCCTCCTCGGGGAGAAAGGCGCTGGTCCCTGCACTGCCCGCTCTGGCCTCTGCTACCTGCTCCTGCGGAGGGATGGCTGTGGCCGGGTCCAGGGATGGCAGGCCCGTGGGAAACTGGAAAAGGTGAGTTCAGTGTCTGTGCCGCGTACAAGAAGGAAGAGCAGGTGGGCCGATGGCGGCCGGTCCGCCATGTCACGTGCTCCTCTCACTCACCCTGGGGTGGCCCTGCTGCGGGTGTCCCTGTCTTTCCTGTTGACAAACAAGGAACTGAGTCTGAGGGATGAGACCCCCAGCCAGGCAGCGTGGTCAGGATGGAGCTGCGAGGGCAACCCAGCCTGTCTGTCTCCACCCAGGGGAGAGCCCAGCAGGGAGGACAGGCTCCGGCCGCCTCTCGGAGGGACGCTGCCCCTTTGTTCCCTCTCTGGGGCTCTGCTCCTGTCAGCTCTGTGCTAACTGAGAAAACGGCTCAGGAGGTTTTCAGGAGTGACTTCATCCCGGGTATTTCCCCTCTGCTCGACCCCTTTCTGGAGAATCATGAACTTCTGCTTAGGGTGCGCTGAAGGAGCTTCTCCCCAACCACCCGTCGGTGGTGCAAGGTTGATGTCTTCTGTCCAGTTTCTGTGCAAAGTGAAGCCTTAAAGAAGGTGTGAGCGTTGGTGCTCAGAACTCTGTCCAGGTGAGTGCGCATAGGCAGGTTTCCTACAGCAGTGTTTGTGAAAGCTGAAGCCCCCAGACGTGCCCCTCCAGAGGGGTTCAGTTGGACAGACCACAGCACAGATGTTTAATGAAATGATTACTGTGTTTTTATTAGAGAGATACAAGGTTGCTCTCCACGTACAGATGTGAGAACTGCTTAGGTGTAACTGAGCTTCAGAAACGGGAGCTGAACTCTGTGCCGCACGCAAACCCACTTAATTTACTGTGCCCGCTTCACATGGAGGCAGATGCCACTCAGGCGGCCAGTCCTGATGCTGCCCAGTTTCTTCTTGGAACTGATGGCAGTTCCAGAGGCTGGATTTCTTTGGGCTAAGCGGCCTATGACATTGAGACGTCTCCAGGGAGCCCTGAGTTCCTTGCGGGGAAGCCGAGTCCACAGCACTGATTCAAATAAGGTGGGTACTTCTGCAGGGTTGGAGGGGCAGGGGCTGAAGAGCAGGGTGGGGACTGTGAGGACTCCACACTTGGACTGGAGCGTCTTGGAGGGCACTGCCTCACCCCTGTTCAGATGACCACATCAAATTGCCCTTCTTGCGCTGGCAGAGCCCCAGATTTAAAGAGGTGAAGAGATTTCTTTGAGGTCATGCAGCAAGGTAGTGATTGGGCTGGGGCTCCCTCTCTGGGGGTGACCCTGAATGCTGCGTGTCTCAGGGAGGGGTTGGGTGGAGAGGAAGGGTGTCCAGTCTCCTCTCAGCCTTCCTGGGTGCACCTCAGAGCCGGGGCCTTCCGGGAGCTTGTGGGAAGTCCCGTGAGCATCCTGGCTCAGTGCGTTCCCCTTGCAGCTCTCAGGTGATCCTGGTGTGTGTGATGTGTGTGTGCATGTGTGGGTGTGAGACTGTGCATGTGTGTGTGGTGTGAGTGTGTGGCGTGTGTGTGCCTGTGGGAACCGTGTACATGTCTGGGGTATGTGTGTGTGTGTGTGTGTGTGTGTGTGTGGTGTTCTGAATGTGTGTGCACATGTGTTGGAGTGCATGTGTGCACACGTGTGTGTGTGAGAGGAGACGAAGGGGACTCACCACAGCGTGTCTGGTTGACCCAGGTGTAGGGCAGCCCAGGCTGTCGCCTCTCTTCTGCTGGCAGCTGGTGGGAGTCTGCACACAGCCTGGGTGGAGCCTGGAGCTGGGTTAAGAGGGGCCAGCTCTCCGGTGGTGACCGCCATCCCCTTATTGATTCAGGTAGCAGTGACCCATTCTGAATATTTGGAGACTAAATATTTTTCCCCAGGAGGTGGCAGGGTGAAGAGTACTTTGCTCTGACCTGATCCACTTTCCCGGCTCCCCAGGAGGGCGAGGGGGAGGCTGGAGGAGTGACCGCAGGACAGAAATCTGCTCAAAGTCTGGGGCGCCCTTCAGCAGTCAGGGGCTCGGCTGTGAATCTCTCGAAGGATAAAAATAGTCCTCCCGCTTTGGTTTGTTGTTGCTGTCTTGACGCGGGTCCTTTCCTCTGTGGGTGCAGCTCCTGAGCCTGCCTGGCAACACAGGTGGAGTGACAGGCCAGAGCTGCCCTCCTGGCCCAGGGTCACCACTTTAGGAGCTGTCCTTGGAATCCTCTGGTGACTCCAACTTGGACTCAGGGACAGGGTGCTCATGGTGAGGGCACCCAGGAAGGACCCAAGAGGATGGGAACAGGGGACAGGTGGGAAAGACCCACAGGTGACCGCTGAGCTGAGCTGTGAGCTGAGGTGGAGGCTGTTCCTTCTCAGTTGCTGAACTCCGTGGTCAACAGCTGCCTTTGTAGCTCTTGGGCTTTCTTTCTGGGAAGAGTTGTCCATGTCATTATCTCACTCAGGGGCACCTCCCACAGAGGGCTCCAGCAGATGGCAGGTTTGGTAAGCCCAGGCCAGGCCAGCAGAATCGGCAGCCCTGGGAGTTGGAACACCCTTGGGCAAGAATCTATTTTGGGGAAGGGCAAATAGATTGGTAAACAATGGTCTGCTCTACCCTTCCCTGTGAGGCCCCGGGGCTCAGGCACTGGGAGGGGATATAGTCAGGCCCTGCGGTTGCCTCCCTGTGGGACCAGGTCCCTGAGCAGTCACACAGGCTTTCTGCTCAGCTTTGTGGGAGTTTGTGTTCTGCTCAGGGCCGGCGCTCCAGCCGGCTCCCCTGCAGCTGTGTCCTGTTCTGGAGACTTCTCTGGCTGCGGGCAAGGCTGGCCACCAGAGCACTTGCTCTGGAGACAGGGGTCCTCTCCAGCCGACTCTGGCTGGGTCAGCACTTACTGTGCTGTGGACTGGGTCCTTGACTCTGAGCACGTGGCTGTCTGTCTGCCTGCAGCTGGGCCGGCTCTGCTGAGGCGGACGTTTGGCTGTGGTGATTCGCACAGTCATACCCGCCACGCCCCGCTGCTTGTCATTCAGGGACCTTGTCTGGGAGTTTGGGGTTTCCCCAGTGCCCAGGCTCGTGCCTTTGTCCTAGAGGATGGCCAATGCCTGGTCACATGGTCGGGCTGGTTCCCTACACAGCAGTAGCTGTAGTTCTGTCTGGGAGGCCCAGTGAGGTCCAACCAAATTGCAGGAGCCTTGGGCACAGCTGGGTCCTGGGCCCTTGTCCTTCCCTGTTGTGTGTCCTTGGGTGAGCTCCTGAAGCTCCCCAACCCCACTGTCCTTCTGTGCCTGGGTGTTGTTGGGGTGTTTGCCACGGGTGGAGCCAGATGCTTTGGACTTCCAGCAACATGAACAGGGCCTGCAGGGCAGGGACTCAGCCTGCGGTGACCCTTGCAGCCTGCAGCCTGGACAAGTGGCCTTTTGTCTCTGTTGAGTCCCTGGAGTCCGTGGGGAAACAGCGTGTTGCTCCCTCTTCTCTGGAGCCAAGAGAGCACCTGTCTGTAGCTGGGAATGTTGTGGAGGGCCCCAGGGGAATGGGCAGCCCAGTCTGGCTCAGAGTTGAGGTCAAGGGTGGCCCCAGGCATTTTCTGGGGCATCCAAGAGTTGGGTCTAAATAAGCCACAGAATGCCCAGGCCGGGATGTGAAGTGGCGCTGAGACCTGGACCATCTTGTCCCTAGACGTGGGCCAAAGCAGGTCCCTCCAGGCACACCTGACAGCGGCCCAGAGCCAGTGCTCACAAAGCTTCACACTGGATCCCTGGGAGATGCAAAAACACCAGGTGCAGGGCTGTCGGTTAGAGTTTCCATTTACATTACCTGGGGCTTTTCTGTCCAGCCTGCCCTACCCCCACCCGGGGAGGACTTCACTCACACAAACCCAGTGGGCGGAGGTTCTTTCCGGACCTGTCCACCTGTGGAATGCGACCGCCAGGTTGTCTTGGCGGCTTGCTGTGGGCGGGATGCACAGCTTCCGCAGGAGACCTGGCACCAGCCCTGGAACTTGAACCTGCAAAGGCAGAGCCATGTGATGGCTGTGGAGACGGGTCCTGGGTCCAAGTCCCTCTCAGGACCTGGGTGGCCATGGAGATGTCAACGACGGAGGGGTTCCCATCTGAACCGGTGTCAGGAACACTCCCTGAGAGGCCAGGGGTGGGGATTGGATAAGTGAGCACTTCCCCGTGTCTGGACCTGAGCTTGACTGAGGGTAACTGGTAACAATGGTGGCAGTCACTCGGCAGGGCTCCCTGCACCCGGCTCCTGGGAATGCCCGGCACAGCGCTCTCACCATGATGAGGAAACCGAGGCAGCCGAGAAGCCAAGTAATGTTACCAAAGTGACCTAGCTAGTGAGAGGTGGCAGGCAGGCGGCTCCGGAGCCCACACACATGGCCCTCGCTGCACTCTACTCATGTCTGTGGACCTGGACCACCTCCCCGAGCTGACCTCAGGGTCCCTGGCAGCTTCAGACCTCTTTGGAGGGTCTGCAAGGGGGAATGCTGGGGTTGCACAGAGGCCTGGTCCTTCTGGTCAGCTAGCTCTACATGCTCTGCTGTCCCTGCACAGGGCCTGGGAGCAGTGGGGGAGGATGTGGGCTCCTGAGCCAGGGGCCTGGCTGTGATTTCTTGATTTTTATCACGAGTAGGAGTGTGACAAAGAGCAACTCCTGTGGTCAAGGGCACTTTCCCTCCTCAGACTTAGGCAGGTCCCTTGCTGTAGCCTGGGTCTTTCCTGCTTGGTCCACTCCAGGACCCTCTCTGGGGGCTTTCCCCATAGGTTTCCAGACTGGCCGGCACAGTCCTCTTACCGCCTGAGCATGTGCTGTGTAGTCCTAAAGGTGTGGGAGTCCAACAAGGGGGCGAGGCACCCAAAAGGCCGGGGAGGGAATCACTGGGTTGCTTGCTGGCCCTGGAGGGTGCAGAGGGACAGTATCTGCCTTCCTCTGCTGGTTCTTGGTCCACCAATGTGCCTGTGCCATAGTAGACACCCAGGAAAGTTTGTTGAGTGGCTAGGAGGACACCAAGAACAGTTCCTAGAGCAGGGGTGTTGAGATTAGGGGAAGACGAGGGGCCAGTGGAGTCGGGCTCAGATGTGGACCACCAGCCAGAGACCGATGGCCGCCATGTGCAGCCTGGCAGGGTCCTGTTGGGGATCGGGGAGCGAGTCCTGGGGAAAAGGAACAAAGAGACTCTGTTTGTTCAACCAACATTTACTTAGCATGGCCCTGGGCCTGTCCTGCTCAGTGAAGGCCGTGATGAGGACTGAGCACTGTGGACGGTGCTGGCAGGTGAGTGGGGGTCAAGCTGGGAGCCTCCCCAGGTGGCTGGGGTGCTGGGTGGGACTTCCGCAGCACAGCCCCCTCCCCCACCAGAGAGGCAAGCTCAAGGGGAAGGGCAGAGTCCAGGAAGGAGGGCGCGTGCAGCTGTGGCTCCAGGGCCCCAGGTGCTGTCTGGGGAGGCCAGGGAGGCCATGCAGGTTCCGTAGAGGGACCTGAGAGATGTGGCCATGGGGCAGCTGCTGGCAGGGGGACTGGCCTCCACCTAGAGGCTGCCCTCTTGATTGTAGGGCAGCTGCACTTGGGCTGTACTGAGCCCAAGTCCCCTGGGGAAGGGCACAGCTTCAGGGTCCCATTCACTGAGTGTCTGATTGGGTAGGGGCCCCGGAATGTGCATTTTGGTTTTGTGGGTTTGTTTTTGAAACCCCAGGAAATTCTGATCCTAGTTCTTTGACACAGAAGCACCTCTCTGTGAGCACTTCCAGCCACTAATGCCAAAACCCTTTGAAACCACGATGTCGTTGTTTCTGTGGTGCCAGAAGGCATGTCCCCAAACTGCCCCTTCTTACCTGGCCCTCCTGGAGCCGCGAGGCCCCACGGGAGATGAGCAAGGTTGACCTGGGGGATCTGAGTTCTCTCCTGTCGGGTGATGGTCTCACAGCTCCAAGTTCAAGGGTGTCCCTGTCAAGAAGGACTCTCAGATGGCTTCTAAGTACAAAAACATGTGTGTTGGTGTAAATTAAAAGTGGATTAAAAAATAGCAGAACCAGGGAGGAGACGCACTGGGGGTGACAGTGCTTGGTTGTCCAGGCTGTCACTCACCAAAACCTCCTCCAGCTCCTCCAGGGTCCCAGACGTCGTGGGGGCCGCGTGAAGGAGCAGACTGAACTGTCAGTGTCCCTCCCAGGGCAGAAGCCTCCCAGCCCAACGGAGCCTAGGCCACCAAATCCGCCCTTGATTTGGTCAATACAATGCTCTGCTTCTCCCAACGGGAGGAAGGATCTGTGCAGGCTGCAAACCCGGCCTGCCCTGCCCTGTCCGGGGCTGCCAGTGACCTTCTGTCCTGTGAACAGGTTCCTGCAGCTACTCGCCAGGCCAGCCCTGAACGGACCACAGCATTTGTCGTCTGATCCTGACCTGAGGTTCTCAGGTGGCCACCCCAGACTCAGGGGCTCCTTGGAGCCCAAGGGGACTCAGAGGCCGCCACCTTTGAGGAGTGGGAGAGGGAGCAGGCAAGGTTGTGTTTGCTCTGGGGTCCTCAATGGAGGGTCACTTAGAATGATGGCACCAGGGGGACTGCTGGACTCTCCCGTTGTGGGTCAGTCTCTGTCCATAGCCGTGTTCCTGGCGGGATGAATCAACTAATGGGTGAATGGAACTTTGTGCCCAGCTCTTACTTCACAAAAGGAAAACAAACTAATCAGCGTCAATAAAGGCCACCAGGGAGGGAGAGTGCTGGGGTTTCTGTCTAGAAATCCATCCCAGGGAGCCACTCGGGGCAGCTGCGGTGGTGACGGAAACCGAGTTTCGGGAATATTGCAATTTATTCTTTTCCTGGGATCTTTCTTTTCTCTGTGAATTTAAATTTCCTTGGGAACTAACCAAATGCAGCATCTGGGTGCTTTTGTGTTCTGTTTTTTTTTTTTTTTTTTTTTAGGTCATGACTTTCTCTAAATAGTAATTATTAAACAAAACCAAAGGGGAGTCTTCCGTGAGGATGCTGTTTGCAAACATTTGCTGGTTTACATCTTTGAGGTGGCAGCGTGCAGGACCCTGAACCTCTTCTGTCTCTCCAAAGGACGAGCGGGGCCTTCCCCGCGGGGCCTGCCTCGCTCAGAGGCGCTCTCGGCAGGACCTCAGAGCGCGTCTCCCCTCGCTCCCATCCCGCTCTCCTGGGACCTTCCTGCTTTGTCCCTGTTGCAGGGTCTGGAATCCTGGCACTTGGTCAGTGTGTTGGGGTGCCAGAGCGCCAGGTTTGGGCACATCACTTGCACTCACCATCCTGTGGCTCATTTGCCAGGGACCAGTGTCTCCTGGAGGGACTGTGGGGAGGATGAGGCAGAGCTCAGGGGACTGCCCGTGTGCCCTCAGGAGGGACCCAGGCCGTGGGTCTGCAGCACCCTAGGAAGCCATGGCGGACCAGGTGGCAGAGCTGTGCCGTCTGTTTCCTGTGGGCACCTCTGTGCACCTAGGGCCTTGGATGCCCAGAGGAGGGCAGCAGCAGAAGAGCAGGGTACACCAAGGTGACTCCAGTCTGCGGGGACAGCACCCGGGAGCAGTGGGGCTGGGTTGGTGGCATGAGCGGTGGTGGGCAGCAGCTCTGGAGAGGGGTGATGAGCTGGACTGGTCTGAGGCTGCAGTGGCTCCTCTGTGGGACAGAGCTGGCGTTGCAGGGGTGCTCGGCCATGTTCCTAGAGGACCAATTATTGGGGAACTGGACCAGAGAAGGACCTCTCTCCTCCTCTCTCTCTCTTCCTCCCTGTTTCTCTATTACCTCTCTCTTCCCTCAGCTGTGATCTGTGGACTCATTTGAGGTGGGGGGTAGTGGGATCAATATGGACTCCAAGGCTCTCTGAATCTCGGGAGGATGCCTGGTAGGTGCACTTAGAGTTCATACCTACCAGAGTTTGACAGCCACTCTCTGAAGCCACAGTCTTCTCTTCCCGTGGGTGCAGAGGTGTATGTGTGTGTGTGTGTGTGTGTGTGTGTGTGTGTGTGTGTGAGAGAGAGAGAGAGAGAGAGAGAGAGAGGTGTAAGTGTGAGTCTAGAAACTGCAAGATGGGCCTGCAGGGTGGAGGCCTGGTGTGTGCAGGGTGCTCAGTTAATATTGACTTAGGGAGGGAGAGAGGGAGGACTTAATTTTAAAAAGTAAAGTCTGGCATGAAGGAACACTGAGATATGACCCATGTGTATAAACTTATATAAGTCCCCCTTTACCTAAGATGTGCACACATGGAGACCCCATGGAGACCCCATGTCGACGGATGGCCAGGAAGACGCAGGCTGTCCTGTGATGCTGACACCTTTGTGGAGCCTTTGTAGGGAAAGACTGGTGCCACAGCTCCCGCCCGAGGCCTGGCAGGAAACCTCCTGCTCTCGGGAGGTCAGTCTTGTTCTCTTCAGGCCTCAGCTGGAGGGATGAGGCCCACCCTGTGATGGGGGCCAGTTTACTCACACTCCACTGATTTGTGTATAGATCGCCCCGAAACACCCTCATGGGAACATCCAGAATAGCCTCTGACCCAGCCATGTTGACATATCAAATTGATCATTGCAGCCTCTAAAACGTCATCTTTCAGGTAGTCAGAAGTTTCTCTGACTGTAGAAAGCTAAGGCCACGTGAGGCTCCACAAAGGGGTCAGCATCACAGGTCAGCCTGCATCTTCCTGGCCCTCCGTCGACATGGGGTCTCCACGTGTGCCCGACTTAGATGAAAGTGAGTCTTAAATAACTTTATACACATGGATCGTATCTCAGTGTTCTTTCATGCCAGTCTTTACTTTTAAAAATTAAGTCCTCCCTCCCTCCCTCCCTAAGTCAATATTAACTGAGCACCCTGCATACACCAGGCTCTTGGCCAGGGGCTGGGGAGTCAGAAATGGAGATACCCCTGCTGCCTGCAACGAGCTTAGAGTCCAAAAGGCCCCTGTGCAGAGGGGCCATGGTGCAGAATTGCCACCGGTGTCCCGGAGCTGCGGGCTCCCTCCCCTTCTCTCAATCCTCAGCAACCGTGGGGATCAGCTCTCAGCCTGCAGCGCCTGTCCTCCGGGCAGCACCATTTCCTCTTGTGATGCCTCTTTCCCTCTGTGCAGGGGTGTCTTGTCCTTTTTCTCCTAAAGGTGGGGTTGAGGACCCCAGCACTGACAGCACACACAGACCCCAACCCAGACCTCTGAGTCAGACTCTGCCTGGGAACAAGATCTGCCGCTGATTCCTGCAGTTTCCATCACGCCCTGCAGGTGGAAAGAAATTTCCATGTGGGATTTCAGAAGAATGGATGGCTTGGTCACGGGGCTGCCCTGCTCGGGATGATTTTAAGCAAGTGTAAGAGGTTGGAATTTTTTCCTGGGTGAGGTGCCCCCTTCTTGGGCTCAGAGGGAGGCAGCCTGGCAGCTGCTGGCGATAGGGAATGGCAAGGGCAGGCTGCCGAGAGGCCACCTCGTCTTTGACTCCCCACCGACTCCTGGAGCTGTCTTGGGCCACACGCTTCTTCACAATAGTTTTCTCCGTTATAATATGGGGATGATTAAAAAAGAAAAAGTCTGGGTTTTTGGGGAATGAGCAGGCCCATAGCTAGTGGGTATCTGCATGATGTGGGCACAGCCATGACTGTAGGACAGGCAGTGGGTGGCACTGGAGGGAGTCAAAGTTCAGGAGTTTGATCTGGAGAACTCCTGGCTCCTCATCTTCAAAGTGAGGATAGCACCTGCTCAGGGCTGTCTTGAGGGTTAAATGAGATTATGCATGCCAAACGCCCAGCAGGAGCTGTTATTTCTGTAAAAACAATTGGTTTGGGCAACCACCCTGTGTACGCAGAGCTGGCACGCAGCTTCAGGGCACCAGCACCTGACTCATGCCCAGAGAGAGGAGGCGCAGGTGGAGGGAGGGGCCACTTGTGACTGTGGCAGTGTCTTCTAGATTGTTCTGCAGGACATTTAGACCTAGATTCTCGAGAGAATCTGTAAGGAGTGCAGAAATTAACATGACATGCTGCTAAGTGGATTTCTTTCTCTTCAAGGTAATGGCAGCTATGAGGGTCTCCCGTGGTGACAGCTTTTCTATTTCAAAGAACCTAATGTAGTAAGGTTGCCTATAAATATTCGGTCATAGAAGGTGAGCCTCCTCCAGGAAATTTTGCTGATGGATTTTGCTTCTTTTGGATCTGTATTTCCAAAGCTGATTTTACCTTGTGCCTCTGGTGCTTGGGCAAATGGGGAACCACCGCCTGTATTCAGAACAAAATTCACAGAGCACACGGTCACGTTTGCTCCTTTATTAGGGTCTTCTCAAGAACTGAAGGAGAGATTAAAAAAAAAAAAAGAAAAAGAAAAGAAAAGAGTTCTTGAGTCACTGAAGCATTGAATCAGGTGGCTTGGGATCCTCTGAGATCCTGCAGCTTAGGAGCAGAGTCAACTGCTGGCCAGGACCTTAATTCCTGAGGTCTTATTCAGTAAGTGCCTACTGGGTGCATTGAAGGTCATGTGCTTGGAGCAATGGAGGGTGGGATGGTGGGATGTGCTGATGAAGGGGACATGGACCTTGTCCTCCTAAGCCAGGATGGGAGGGACAGGCAGAGCCTGGCAGGCTCTGGGCGAGGCTTGGGCTGCTGTGGAATACAGCTGCGGTCAGGAGGTGTGTGTGGGGAGGGCTGGGTTAGCGCCAGCCGTGAGGAGGGCCTGGGGAAATGGTGACATACGATGGGCTCTTGAAGGATGGGAAGGACCCCAGCAGAAAGCCACGTGGGAACAGGCCTGTTCCCCTGGGGTGGGTGCCGTCAGCTGGCCAGAGCTGAGCAGTCTGGAGAGACCTGGGCAGGGGCTGTGGAAAGCAGCAAAATCAGAGAGGTTCCTGGCCGCATTCCCGGTGGCTGGTCCAGGCCCCGAGGGTTTGCGCCTCCCCTGGGCCTGGGTGAGTTAGCCTCTCGGGCCTCCCTGTTCCCAGGCAGCAGGAAGGCCCTCCTCAGAGGGCTCTGTTCTAGGCCAGGGTTCTCCAGGCTTCCGTGGGGCTTCCTCATGTCCCTGATGCACACCTCCCGTGGGTCTCCAGCCCCAGCCAGATCTGGCCAGGAGCAATCCTGGGCCTTGTTCCTCTAACCAGGCTGGTCTCACCTGGCCCAGAGCCACAGCCATAAACCCAGTCCTGTCTGCGGTGCCCCAGGGACGTCAGCCTGCCAGACCAGAGGGTCAGGAGTGCAAGGACTTGAGGAGTGGAGGCTTTGCCCGGAATGTGCTGGAAGCAAGCACGCGAGCCCCAGGACGCTCTGCGGCAACACCAGGGACTTCTGGGTCACTGTGATGTGACCAGACACCAACCAGCAAAACCCCACGAAGGAATGACTGGAACCTGGCAGGGACAGAGGTGTCCAGCTCGGGGTCGCAGTCCTGCTGGGGACCTCACAGGGAGGGGGCCGGAAGGCTCCACACAGGGGGCACCTCCTCCTGCCTTGGATTCTGTGCCCGCCCTCGCTCCTCACTTGGTTTCCCACAAGACGAGGGGAGCCCCAGAGCGTCTGCCGAGGGCCACAGCATCCATCCTGGGCAGGGCGCTGTGCCGCCTCATCTGCCCTCCCAACCCCAAGTGGAGCAGCCCCTACTGGCCCCTGCGGTGTACCTGGTGTACCTGTGGGCGACTTACCAACGCCAGCGTGGGACCTCCAGCTGTGACTCACTCCCACGGGATTTGAAAGATGAAGCCAAAACGTTTATTTTGTCCCAGAACATAAAACTGATCCATGTTCAGAGTTCATAGCACACAATTTGGAAAATGAGGGGTGGGGGGTGGGGGGGGTGGGGGAGGGGCGGGGGAGAGTTCGTATTTTGTAGCGCCGACCGCTGTTCCTTTCTTCTCTGTCTGCACATTTATTTCCACCTTCACCTTCCTTTGGCCAAACTGGATTTTACTCCGCAAGCAGCTCTGAAGCCACTTACTTTCCATTCGTCCTGTCTTATGAACCCGCTTCCTTGTGAGTTGACCTTTGAGTGCCACACCCCTGGTGGCTGCCTGTGTCTTGTCCTGGGCAGCTTTGCTCGCGGGTTTTCTTATCAGTGCTTCTTCAGGCCTGCTCAGCCCTGTCCCTGTGGTGGGCAGGGGCGTGGAGTGACTGTGCGTGCAGCCCTCGGCCTCCTGGGCTGAGCCCCCGGGACCCCTGCCAATGCCTTGGTGTTTTCATTCTGTTTGCTCCCAGGACTCCCCGTCGGCCTAGGCCCAGCCTGCGCTTGCTGCCCTGAGACCTGATGGTTTTGACGGGATCCAAGCCATGGGCCACCCTGTCATTGTCCTGTGGAGCCTCCTGTCTCTGGTGCCAGCTCTGCGCTCACCTTCCAGGGCCCATTACTGTGTCTGGTCTTCCCTGATGCGCAGTCCCTTTTCTTGTTTCAACCATGGCTTTCTGATCACAGAGGCAAAGATCCACCCTGAGGTTGGAGGCCTGCACTGAAGAAGCCCCACCCGGTTGGTGCATTTCCTGCCCTGACCTTGTCCAGGACTCCCTGTGTGAGATCTAAGGGGGTAAAGAGTGCTAGGTGGCCTGGATGTGCATGTCCCCAAGGGCATCGGGAGGAGAGGAAACCACCATCTGCTGGGCCTCTTGGGATTTGGGCTCTGGCATGGACAGCTGCATGTTGGCTAAGGTCTGGTGGTGGACCTGAGATTTGGGCTGCCTATCACGCCTTGCAGGTGGCCTAGATCTCCACTCACAGGCTGCCTGAGCCTGGGCACTTTCTAATGAACAGAAACTTACATGGTTCACAGTTCTGGAGGCCGGGCAGTCCAAGATGCAGGCGGCTGCATCTGATGAGGACCCTCCTTCTGGGTCATAACAAAGTGGAGGGCATCCCAGGAGCGGGCATCCTCAATTCTATAACACGCTCACTCTCTCAGGACCCACATTAGCCTGTCAGGGGGGCTCTACCCTTAGAGCCTGTGTGCATCGGAAATGCTCCCCTTCTTGCCCGGTTGCATTGGGGGTCATGTTCTAATCTCGTGGACTCTGGGCACACAGTCGGCCACAGCAGCCTGTGGGAGGTACCCTGGCCCCTTGTAACCCACAGGTCTGGACCCAGCATGGCATTGAGCACACAACTCCACCCAGACAGACTTGATCTGGGTGACTGTGTGAGAGGCCACACAGCTGGCTGCTCATGGCCAGAAAGCCAATCCACAGTCCAGGGGCTGGACTGACCGTGCAGCCTTAGCCAGGTCCCCAGCTACTCTGTGATGGAGACTCACGCCAGCTGGGTTCACAGTACTGATGTATCCATCAGATGTCAGCTCATTATTATTATTATTGTTTTTATTGTTCTACCATGTGAGTGAGGCGATTCCTAGGCCGAGGGTACATGTGTTTGATGTGTACACCTGATGAGTTTGGAGATGAGTATATTTCTGTGAAACCATCACCGAAATCTATGCTGCAAACATTTCCACATCCCTGGACGTTTACTCCTGCCCACCGTCGTCATCGGATGGTATCACCTTACGTTCTATTTTTTGTGATAAGGGCACTTAACATAAGACTACCCCTTTAACAAACTTTTAAGTATATAATAAAGTATAGATAACTACAGGCGCCACGCTGTACAGAAGTTCTCTAGGACTTGCTCATCTTTTTGCTTTTTCTTTTAGGGACAGAAGACTCCATTGGGACATAATTATAAAAGCATGGAATATATCTTGTTCTAATTCAGTCCCCAGTACTTCTCCTTCCCCTTACCTCCCCAATTTGATCTTTCTGTCATTTACCCATAGTTACTTTCTTAAAAGTTAATTTCTTATGGACGTCCATGATGGTGAGATTCATGGTGGTGTATTCATGTATGTATGTAGGAAAGATATGTCAGATTCAGTCCACTGTCTTTCCTTTTCCCACCCCCCCCTTCATTTCCCTTTGTCTATTCCTCTGAACTTCTGTTCCCACACCCACCTCCCTTATGTGGTTAACTTCCGCATATCAGAGAAAACATTCAACCTTTGTTGGGATTGGCTTATTTCACTTAGCGTGGTAGTCTCCAGATCCATCCATTTACTGGCAAATGTCATAGACTCATTCTTTATGGCTGAGTAAGACGCCATTGTATATATACATCACATTTTCTTTACCCCATAGGACTTACTCATCGTTCATAACTGAAACTGTGTACCCTTTGACCAATAGCTCCTTTTCCGCCTCTCCTCATTCCCCAAAACCAGTATTCTGCTCTTTCTCTCCGCATTGGACTATTTATTTTTTCCCAGATTTATTAGAAAACAAAAATTATATAAATTTAAGTTATAAAATCTGATGTTTTTGATAATGAAATGGTCATGACGATCCAACTAATTAACTTATTCATCATCTTAGAAAACCTCCCATATTATGTGTGTGTGTGTGTGTGTGTGTGTGTGTGTGTGGTGTTGGGGGTGGGTGAGAACACTGAAGATCCATTATCTTAGCAGACATCAAGCACATGTGTGTAATTATCACCCGGAGCCACCAAGCCGAGCATCGGTTCTCTATAACTCACTCATCCTGCAACATGGAAACTGGGACCAGCAGCCCACCCTGCCCCAGCCCTGGCAGCCACCATTCTGCTCTCTGCTTCTAGGAGTCAACCCTTTCAGGTCCACACGAGTGAGCCCAGTGGTGTTGGTCCTTCTGTTTCTGCCATTTCCCTTGGTACAACGTCCTCCTGGTTCATCCACATCGTCACAAGCGATGGACTCCCTTCCCTTTGGAAGAGGCTATGTGCATGTGTACATTCGCTGTTTCCCTTATCCACTTGTCCGTCAGTGGACGCTAAGTTGTTCTTGCTCTTGTGAATGATGCTGCCTGGTAACTGGCAGCTCTTCAAGGCCCTGATTTCAGGATCTTTGAATATATACGCACAAGTGAATTTCTGGATCACATGGCAGTTCTATTTTCCGTTTTCAGGGACCCTCCATAGGGTTTTCCATAGTGGCCACCTGATTTACATTCCCACCAACAGGACGCAGGTGTTGCCTTTTCCCCATCCTTGCTAACATTTGATATCCTTTTATTCAACATTTTTAGTTATAGATGAACACAATACCCTTATTTTACTTGTTGATTTTCTTTTTTATGTGGTGTTGAGGATCAAACCCAGTTCTTCACACTTGCTTGGCAAGCGCCTGCCGCTGAGCCTCAACCACAGTGTTATTATCTTTTTTTTAAACAGCAATCATCCTACCAGGCACGGTGTGATAGCTGACTATGGTTTTGATTTGCATTTCTCTTATGATTAGTGTTGTTCAGTACATTTTCATATATCTAGTGGTCTTCCCTGAAGAAATGTGTATTCAGAGTATTTGTCCACTTTTCAATTGAGTTATTATTATTATTGCTATTAAGTTGTAGGACTTCCTTCTATATTTTGGGTGTGAACTTTGTATCAAATATGTGGTTTACAGATATTTTCTGCCATTCTAAAGATGTCGTTTCATTTTTTTAAAAAACTTTATTTGTTCTCTTTAGTTATACAAGACAGTAGAATGTATTTTTGACATAGAATCCATACATGGAATATACCTTCCCATTCTGTGTTTGTACATGATGTGGAGTTACACTGGTTGTATATTCATATAGAACATAGAAAAATATGTCCAATTAATTATAAATGTCTTTCCCATTCCCATCCCCCTCCCCTCCCTTCATTCCTCTTTGTCTAATCCAGTGAACTTCTATCACCTGACCCCACTGCTTATTGTGAGTCAGCAACTGCATATCAGAGGGACTATTTGGCTTTGGTTTTTGGGGATTGGTTTATTTCACTTAACATGATAGTCTCCAGTTTCATCCATCTACTAGCAAATGCCATAATTTCTTTTCTCTTTATGACTGAGTAATATTCCATTGTATACAACACATTTTTTAATCTATTCATCTGTTGAAGGGCACCTATGTTGGTTCCATAACTTAGCTATTGTGAATTGAGCTGCTATATACACGGACGTGGCTGCATCACTGGAATATGCTCTTTTTAAGTCCTCTGGGTATAAACCAAGGAGTGGGATAGCTGGGTCAAATGGTGGTTCCATTCCCAGTTTTCTGAGGAATCCGTACTGCTTTCCAGAGTGTTGCACCAATTTGCAGTCCCACCAGCAATGTCTGAGTGTGCCTTTTCCCCTCATCCTCGCTAGCATTCGTTGTTGCCTGTATTCTTGATAAGTGCCATTCTCACTGGAGTGAGATGAAACCTCAGTGTAGTTTTAATTTGCATTTCTCTAATTGATGCCCTTTATTTAGTTTACTATTTCCTTTGCTGAGTTGAAGCTTTTTAGTTTGACGTAATCTCATTTGTCTACTTTTGGGTCTTTTTTTTTTTCTCTTGCTCTGTAGTTCTGTTCAAATCAGTTGTTTCTTTATTGATTTGCTGTCTGGAAGGATGGTCTTGAATAGTCCTAACAAATTTGTCAAATTAGTTTATGTTTTAAAAAACCAACTCTTGGCTTTGGTGTTTTTTCTATTTTTCTCTTTTCTGTCTTATTTATGTCTGCTCTGATCTTATAACTTCCACCGTTCTGCTAACTTGGTCTGCTTTGATTCTACTCACTTGAGGTGTGACATTAGGCCGCTCAGTTGAGGGCTTCCCCACGATAATGTCTTTGCTGTTCCCATGTTTTGGTGTGTGGTGTTTTAGTTTAAGTTGTCCTGAGATGTTTTATAATTTCCCCTTTGAGTTCTTCTTTGACCCACTGATTGTTCAAGAGTATTGTTTAATTTTTAAGTTCTTGTAAATTTTCCTGTTTGACTTGGATCCTTAACTTCTAATTTCATTTCATCGTTGGAAAAGGAACGATTTCGACTTTCTTAAACATTTTAAGATTTTTTTGGTGACGACCTAGCACGTTATCCACACTGGAGGATGTTCTGGGGGCTCTTGAGAAGGATGCTGCCCCCGTGTTGGGTGGAATGTCCTCGGATGTTCTGCAGAGTTGCTCAGTCTCTTGTTCCCTACTGCTCTTCGGCCTGGACAGCAGACTCGTCACTGAGAGCGCAGTACTGAGTCTTCCTACAGTGACTGCATGGCTGCTGTTAGTCTCTTCAGATCTGTAAAATTTTACTTGACATCCTTAGGTACTAAGACATTGGACACATACATGTGAATTATTGCTAGATCTTCCCGTTGAATTGAGCCTTTGGTTATTATTTAAGGTCTTCTTTGTTGTGGGGTTCTTGACTGAAAGTGTTTTATTGATGTAAATACAGCTACTCTTGCTTTCTTTTGGTTTCCATTTGAATGAACTCCCTTTTTATATCCCTTCGCTTTCAGCATATATGTGCCTTCACTCTAGAGTAAGTGTCTTTTAGACAGTGTGTAGCTGCGTCTTCAAAAAATCCACTCAGCCACTCTGCGTGTTTTGATTGGTGGGTTAATCCATTCATATTTGAAGTAACTATTCATGATTCAGGACTGACTCTTGCCATTTTGTTCACTGTTTTCTGTTTTGAACTTCTTTCATTTTTGTTTCTCTCTTCCTCTCTGTTGTCCACCTTTGTGATGTGATTTTTTTTTTGGGGGGGGAGTACTGGGGATTAAACTCAGGGGCACTCGATCACTGAGCCACATCCCCAGCCCTGTTTTGTATTTTATTTAGAGACAGTGTCTCAATTGCTTAGTGCCTCGCTATTGCTGAGGCTGGCTTTGAATTGTGATCCTCCTGCCTCAGCCTCCTGAGCTGCTGGGAGTGATTTGATATTTTTGAGGTGACATGCTTTGTGATAATTTTTTTTTTTTTTTTTACTTTTTTGTAGGTTTTTTTTCTTTGTGGTGACCATGAAGTTTGCATAAAACCTTTTACAGTCAGAACAGTCTGCTATAAACTGACACTGCCCTAATTTCAATTGCATGCAATTTGTTTATAGTGTGTATCTATTCACAAATTATAGCTGTTCTTTTTCCTTTTTTTAAAAAAATATTTTTTTAGCTGTAGATGGACACAATCCCTTCATTTCACTTACTTGTTTTTATGTGGTGTTGAGGATAACCCAGCGCCTCATGGGTGCCAGGCAAGCTCTCTACCACTGAACCCCAGCCCCAGCCCGGAAATCACAGCTGTTCTTAATGCTTTGTCTTTTAAATTTCCTATGCGGGTTAAAAGGGATTAAGCACCACCGATTCAAGTGTTGTATCACTCTGTTGTCTGTGTATTTACCTTTGCCAGTGAGATGGATATTCCATATGCTTTTGTATGGCTACCTAGTATTCTTTCAGGAAAAAGTCTCTGTAGCACTGATTATAAGGCAGGTCTAGGGGTGACAAACCCCCTCCATTTATTTCTTTTTTGTTTTTAAAGGCTAACCTGTTGTGTGGCGTTCTTGGGTGACAGTTCTTTCTTTCTGCACGTTGAACATACCGTCTCACTCTGTGCTGGGCTCAGGGTTTCTGCTGAGAACCTGTTGACAGTCTCATGGGGACCACTTTGATGCGATGAGTCACCCTTACGCTGCCTTCAACATTTCTTTGGCTTTTGAGCATTTGAGCATGATGCATCTCAGGGCAGACCTCTTAGGTCTGGCCTGTGTGGTGTCCTTTGTCCTTCATGAATCTGTATGGACATATTCCCCTGACAGTGTCCAATAAGTCCCAGTTTTCTTCACTTTTCTCATTCTTTTTTCTATTATCCTCTCTCCATGGATAACTGAAAATGACCTCTTTGAGACCACTGTTTATTTCTTCTGCTTGCTCTAGCCTCTGTTGATGTTCTCCGGATCTTACAGAGTTGAGCTGGCGGGCGAGATCCACCACGTGCTGTCTGTAGGGGCCTGTGGGCTGTGGGCTGTGGGAACTTGCAGGGCACCATCTGCAGGGGCACACACAGGCCAGGGGTCTGTGGGTGGGCCAGCTGGTTGTTGGAGTCCATCAATGGGCTGGCTGGTGTTTGTGGGTAGGCCAGCTGGTTGGTAATGTCTGTATATAAGCTTTCTGGGGAAAAATTAGATTTTTTTGGATATTTCTGCCTTAACATGAATGTACATGATTGCTATTGAGGTTGGACATCTTTTTAAATTTACTTTCCATTTATATTTTTTCTCTGAAATATCTGCTCACATTCATTCCCAAATTT
Organism: Callospermophilus lateralis; assembly: GCF_048772815.1. Lineage (NCBI taxonomy): Eukaryota > Metazoa > Chordata > Mammalia > Rodentia > Sciuridae > Callospermophilus > Callospermophilus lateralis. Next base: position 5,288,764 of record NC_135318.1, on the reverse strand, counting down.
TCTGTTGGATTTTTGCTCCTTTTGAATGTGTAGGTGTTCTTTGTTTTTTCTTTATATTAATAGTTTTGTTATTACATATGCAGCAAATACTTTCTATCAATCTGTCAATGATCTTTAACTTTGTTTATGAAGCCCATGATACAAGACTTTTATGTTATGTGATTGAATTTGTCAATCTTTTTTTTCCCCCCATCAATTTAAAAATGTTTTTTGTATATAGTTGTTCCTTAGTATCCATGGGGTTTGGTTCTAGTGTGCCTCAAGCATATATTACTAAGTGCTTTAATCTTTTATGTAAAATAGCATAGTTATTTGCATATAATTTATGTAATTCTCCCATAGACTTTAAATAATTTCTGGATTACATATGATATCCCATAAATTATTAATGTTACATATGTGGTTGTTATGCTGTATTCTTTAGGAAATTATGACAAGAAAAAAAAGTATGTACATGTTCATTACAGATGCAGCAATTAGTGGCCTAACTACATTGTACACATCAGCAAGGACATCATTTTGGGAGTGGGTGAGTATCAGGGATTGAACCCAGGAGCCACATCCACTGAGCCACATCCCCAGCCCTTTTAAAATTTTTTATTTTGAGATAGGGTCTTGCTAAGTTGCTGAGGATGGCTTTGAACTTGTCATCCTCAGGCCTCAGTCTCCTGAGCCACTGGAATTACAGGCGTGTGCCACCACATCTGGTAAGAACACTGTTTAAAATTAATTTATTTATTTCCTTATTCTCATTAGGTATACATGACAGCAGAGTGCATTTTGATTCATTGTACACAATTGCAGCACAACTTTTCATTTCTCTGGTTGTATGAAATGTAGTGTCGCATCATATGTACAGTCATACATGTACCTAGGGTAGTGATGTCCATCTCATTCCACCATCTTGGAATTTTGATTCACAGTTGGTTGAATCTGTGAATGTGGGACCCACAGATATAGAGGTTGATGTATTTTGTTTTGAAACTTTTAGTATTAAAATATTACTTCGTGAATTACTTAAATTTCATTTTTCTATGGTGTGAGGTAGGGTTCAACATTAAGAAATGATTTCTAGGTTTTCATACCATTCATTGACGGGGTCAGGGTTTTCTTACTGATTGGAAATCTCTCTTGCTCTGGTTACCGTCTATTGCTGGGTAACAAATGACTCTTGACTTTGTGGCATATACAACTATCACTTTATTATGCTCGTGAATTCTGTAGATGGAGAACTTGGGTGGAATGTGGATCGTTGGTCTCTGCTCCACAATGGCTGGGGTGACGTCAGCAGTGGAGGCTGGAATCACCTTAGGATGACTCCAAAGTTGGGCTCAGCTGGAGACAGTCCCTGGAGCACTATACTGGGCCTCTGTGAGGCTGTGTGGAGGCCTCGGGGTGGCTCGACTTCTGAATGGGAGCTCAGGACACTCGATGTGAATGCGCCACAGAACAAGGAGGAACCTGTGTGGCTTCTCTGACCTCACATCGAAGTCACATGGCAGCACATTCACATGCCCACCCAGATTCAAAGAGAGCGAACCTAGACCCCACTTATCAATGGAAGAAGTGTCAATGGGTTTGTAGCCATGCTTTAAAACTATTTCTTTATCTCTTGCCATGTTTTAAAATTCCATTCATAATAAATCTGTTTCTAGAGTCTAATGAATTCCATGGGTCTATTTGTTTAATACTGCACCAATATCTCATTGCTTTCATCTTTATAAATTGTCATATTTTGACATTTGATAGGGCAAGTCCTCCTTAGTAGTATTGATTTAAAATACATTTTTCTGAAGAATATATATTTTATTTTGATAAGTTCCATGAGACTTCTTTCACTATTTTGATTGGGATTACATTAAATTTATAGATTAACTTGGAGGAAAATGGACATAATTGAAAATGGTGTCTGACCACCCAGGAACAAGATCTTATTTTTTCCTTCCTGTGCTGGGGATTGTGCTCAGAGCCAGGGCCTGGTACATGCTGGGCAAGTGCTCTACCACTGAGCAACACCCCCAGCCCTCAAACATGGTGTTTTAATAAGAAAACGTTGATGACTTTCCTTATGTGGGTCTCACCCTTTCTTATTAGGCTGCCCTTCCTTCCTTTCTTCTTTTCTTTCTTCCTTCCTGTTTTCTTTCTTTGTTCTAATTAGTTATAAATGACAGCAGAATGCATTTTGATTCATTGTACACAAATGGAGCACAACTTTTCATTTCTCTGGTTGTATACAATGTAGAGTTGCACCATATGCGCAGTCATACGTGCACCTAGGACTTATGTCCATATATCGTTCCTGCCCCAAAGCCGCCTCCCCTCCTGACCCTCCCCTTTGCCCAAAATTCCTCCACTTTTCTAATCCCCACCTCCCCATTATGGACCAACATCTACTTATCAGAGAGAATATTTGGCCTTTGGTTTTTTGGGCTTGGCTTACTTCACTTACTGTGATGTTCTCCAACTCCATCCATTTACCTGCATATGCCATAATTTTATTCTGTTTTAATGCTGAGTAATATTACATTGTGTGTGTTTCTTTATCCATTCATATATTGAAGGGCACCTAGGTTGGTTTCACAGTTTAGCTATTGAGAATTGAGCTGCTATAAATATCGATGCGGCTGAATCACTGTGGTATACTGATTTGAAGTCCTTTGGGTATGAACCAAGAGTGGGATAGCTGGGTCAAATGGTGGTTCCATTCCAAGTTTTCTAAGGAATTTCCATACTGCCTTCCAGAATCAGAAAGGCAATTATCAAGAATACAAGCAATAATAAGTGTTGGCGAGGATGTGGGGGAAAGGCACACTCATGCATTGATGGTGGGACTGCAATTGGTGCAACCACTCTGGAGGCAGTATGGAGATTCCTTAGGCTGCTTCTTATAGATTTTTAAAGCTGCTGTGGCAGAAATACTTTCTAAGTTCTGCTGCCCTGTGGTCAGGCTTTCCTTCTCCTGTCGTACTACTGTTACTTTCCACTTAGTATGATGACATTTTAAATAATTTCTTTATAAATTTTTGATTAGGAAGCCTTATTATCTGTATACAGAGATTGCTTTTTTGTGTGTCCATTAGGAGTTTGTGGAATTTTTACGGTGGGTACACATGATGTGCTGATGCCTCTTAGTTATGCCAGTGCTTCTTAGGAGGGATGTGGACGCTGCTGAGACCATCTGCCCCAGCCCCGACTGTCCCATGCAGCAACACAGCCCATACAGAGAGGGTGGCTTGCCCATGGTCCCTAGCTGTTGCAGAAAGGGCTGGCCCTGGGCCCTGGGGTCTCCTGACCCCTGCATGGTGCTCTGCCCATCATGGGATCCTCAGCCCCCCAGTTTTCGTCAGCTGCCTTTGTTTTCCAGTAATGGTCTTGGGTGGTAGTTAAGTGCTTTGGTGACCTGTGTGTGTGATGCTCACAATAAACCAAGGGGCAAATGTGGGTTCGCTGTGACTTTCCCTAGAAACTTCCTACGACGCTTGCATTCCTCAATCCAGCAGCAACCTTGTGCAAAGGAAAGAGGAAGGCCTTGGAGTCTGAAGGACGTCTGCCATTTGGGACACGTGGCCAGTCCCCTTGGTCCATTCCTCTGTGAAGGGGAAGAGTACTTTGGCTCCGGGCTTCCTGGGACAGCAGGAGACGGTGACTGACAAGCATTCAGCACACACCAAGCTTTCCACGTGTGGCCGCCTGCCTGTGTCCTCTTCCTGCTCCTGATCATCCTTTCTCCTCATTTCATGCACCCCTTTCCTCCTCCTCCTTTTCCTTCTTTGCAAATAAATGTGTCCGCTGCTTCTGATTCAGCTACATTCATATCCTTAGTTCATGTGAGTTTGAAAATAGTGGTTGGCAATATTGTCGCAGATGTCTTATGAAAGAAATGCGGGTTGGGCCAGGGTCATTGAAAGTTGAAAGTCACCAGTATTATTGGTGATTTAATTTTGGGTGGACAGAACACAGGAAAACACCAACCTAAACAGAGGCCTGGTAAGTGCCACCCTGAAGGACTTCACAGTGTACAAGGTGCGGTTGACTGGCAGCTCCCCAGGGGTGCCTGACCCCGACCCCCTTTTGCAGGCATGTGTGTTCTGGCTCCGGGAGTTATTACCTGTTTTGCATGCACTTCCCTGTGAGTCACTTATGCCGACCCATCAGTCTTTGCAAAGTCCTTCCAGAGGCTAAGATTGAAATGGTCAATAGCTTACCGCCTGCCCTATTGCCCTTCCTGTCTCTAGAACATATCTCATGGTACAGGGCCTGCCTGGCTCTGAGAGGAGTCTCTCTACACAGAGGGAGAGTCCCTTACAAACCCTTAGCAAGAACGCCAAGAGTCCACCTGTGTGGTGAGGCTGCATGGCCCTTACTGGCTGGGGTACATGGTGGATCCCCACTTCTGGCTGTGTGGACTGTGCCCTCTGCAGTGTGAAATTACCCGGAGCATTTTCCCAAATGCATGGTGTCAGGGCTGAGAGTCCAGCTCCATCTTTCAGCTGTGAACCCTGAGTGCCACCCAGGGCACCTGCCTGGCCCATGTGCCTGCTTGAAGGAGGTGGCTTATGGATCTCCTGGGGTAGCTGCGAAGAAAGACCACTTCTCCCAGCCCCAGCCATCTACTGCTGGGGCCTCCTCTTCCTGTTGATAGGAGGAGCCAGGAGGAGCTGCCTGCTTGGCTTTCTGGACTCATGGTCATGCTGTCACCAGGGACAGGGGACAGGTGCTGCCTGGGTGGGTGAAGAGCCAGGGGAGGGTGTGCAAGGCCCGGGTCACAGTCTCGACAGAGAGGAACAGAACGGCACCTCCAAGGAGAGCTTCGCCCTGAGAGCCGACTCAGTCCTCGCTGCGACTCCACAGACAGGTGCCGCATTTCTGCCCCAGCGCCCGGCTGAGGAAGTGGAGGCACCGAGTGGTTAGGTTTCTACCCTGGCCTCGCAGCTCGACGGCCAGAGAGCCAGGATCCGGGCTCCAAAGGCTCTGCCATCTGACTTCACCCACCTCGCTGATCAGCCTCCAATAAGGAGTGGGGGAGAAACAGCTCTGGACTTTCTAGAAACTCATTGAATGAAGAATTAAATGATTAAAATGGTTTCACTAATTTGTGATTCCATGAAAGATTGTGACATTTCTTTGAAAACCGAATTGATGCATGGGGGACATGAACAGAAGTGTTTGTGAACACTGTAGAGGGCCTGACATCTTTTGCCCAAGTGGAACTGTTCCCTCCACTGAAACTCTGTAGCCTGGGCAGAGCTCCCTGGTCACCCCCAAGGGCGAGGTGTCCGAGTCTAGGCTTTTGTGCACAGAATCGGTCCTGGTGCTCAGGCAGGGGTGCAGTCTGTTCTACCTGTGGGCTGTCCCACATGCAGGTGCTGCCGGGCACCCAGCCTGGTCCTGCCTGCCTGCATGCCCTGTGGTTGCCACTCTGGCCCTCAGTGCCGTGAGCCCCACTGTCTGCCAGAGGATACACTGGCCCTTGCCTCCTCTGTTTTCTGATGCTGTAACTTGTTTTTGCAGCCTGGGTAATTTATAAAGAACAGAGGTTTATTTCGGCTTTCAGTCCTGAAGACTGGAAGCCCCACAGCATGTTGCTGGCCTCTGCTCAACTTCTGGTGAGGACCTTCCTGTTGTGCCGGGAGATGGCGAGAGACTTTGGGAGGTGAGACAGAATGAGCGTGCCAGAGACAGCGTGCAAAGCCCCTCCCACACTAAGCCACAAATCCATCAATTCGTGAAGGGATTGGTCCATTAGTGAGGGCAGAGCCTTGGTGACACAGTTGCTTCCCCTGAATCCTCAATTACCTTTAACATAAGACATTCAGTTTCCAACACACGCAATGAAATTTGGGGCACACCCAAACCATAGCAGTTGTTTTCGTAATTTTTACGACAGACGCTGGGTTTCTGATTCACGGGTCAGCCGTGGAATGGGCCGACCTCTTACTTTTGACCCGCCCTCCAATGGGTTATTCAGATGAATTGTGATTTCCTGGGCTCCTGGGAGCTATTTGCAGAGGAGTGAAGAGCCCTTGTCTGCCCTGCCCTGACTGTGCAGACCCTGGGAACTTCCATCAGCCAGCGGCCTGTGGGGGCTGAGTGAGGCTTCCCAGCTCAGCTGGCCCACACCTCCTCCTTTTGCAAGGAGTGACCTAGTGACACCTGGGGATCCCAAGGTGCTGTTGGAGGGCCCACAGGTCAAACTGTTTTCAGAGAAAAGCTAGGATCCGGTTGATTGTTCATGGTGCCCCTGTTGGTCCCGTCGGTGTGCAGGAGTCGAGGGAAAAGAGCTGGTGCCGGGCAGGAAGGGGTCAAGGAGAGTTCTCGCGGTCATTATTCCCAGTTGTCATATTCTTCTTGGTCTCACCGTCATCATGAACAATGACCGTTTCAAAAGGATGACCCTGGAGGAAAAGGGAAAAGGATGAATTTTCGCTCTTCCCTTTAGTAAAGGTGGTTCCTTCTGTCCTGGAGATGCGAGTCCACAGGAGGCCCCTCTGCAGCTCGGCAGCGTCCTGGGTGTAAGTTACCTCATCATGGTGGGGGGGCCAGGGGGTTGGTTTCTAGCTGTGAATGGAGCCAACAGCTTTTTCATGGGGGAAAAAAAAAGACTTGGGGAAAAAAGACTCACTGACCAACAAACTAGGTTAATCAGAGCTAGAATCTGGCAGATGTTTTCTTGAAAATAAAGAGAGCGAGTCTGCTACTTTAAGAAACATAACTGACCGCACCTGTGGCCAATGATAAAGTTGAAATTTTCAAGTGAAAATTAAAATTTTAGAGACCTTGCATTCACTCCTGTGAGCTTGACGGATTCCTAACACCTAGAGACGTTTCTGATTGTAGGGATTGTAGTAATGCCAAGGCTGAGTCATAAAATGTGTTAACATTTGGTAGATCTGCAAACTCCATGAATCAATATTTGCCAAATGACCAATGTACCACATTGCAAAATCACAGGTGAGTGGAAAACAGGAGTCTATCCGAGGTGCATGACAGCTAAAGTTAGCATTCGTACAGAATTTACGGCTGGGGTTTGGCTAACTTTGCCAAAGCTACCTCTCTTTGGGTTCTGGCGCTCTGTTAAAGAAGAAAAGTCCTGGTCACCTGGAAAGTCTGCTGGGGGGTGTTTTCTCTCTCCCAGCTGAGTGTTTGTTGGAGGTTGAGTGTTCTTCACAGACCTCAACTAAAACAACCCATGCCACGGAATGAGCCGGAAGCCAGTCGAGATGCAGCTGCTTTGTTATGTGAGACAGGTATAAGCCATTGCTATTATCTGAGGAGTTTGGACAGGTATAAGCCATTGCTATTATCATCACTGCTCATTTTGCTTGGAAAATAGAGTTATGTTCTTGAGGTATGAAATCTATGTTCATATGGAATGGACTTATGATTGCTATTTTTAATGCAAATGATACACATTTAAATTTTTTCTATTTTACTTTCTAATACAGTAAGCAGCATCAAATGCAGCCCTCATGAACAAAAGTTTTTTAGGATGCCCAATAATTTTTATCTGCTTCATAAAGTGGTCTTGAGATCAAAAAGTCTAAGAAATTTCTAGGCTTTGTGTAAATAGGAGTCTTCTGAAAAGGTTCCTGGGCAGAGGTGAGGACTTCAAGAGCCAAGGCAGGTCCCACCTGCTGTCTCCTGTGAGCTCCCACCAGGTCTCACTTCTGCCTTCTGTGTAAATGGCCTGGATTCCACAGGGAGTGACTCGGGTCCTCTGGGCACATCGAGTTGACAAGCATTTTAAAAGCAAATCTGGGCCCAGTGAGATGCTGATGGGCAGCTTGACCTCCGCCTGGGGACCTGTCCTTGGACTCCTTGCCGTCTCACCTCTGCATGCGGGGTGGGGTGGGGGGACCCAGCTGTGCATGTCGGCTGTGCCCTTCAGCTGTGCCCTTCAGCTTTCGCCACCGAGCCCTGGGCCCTCCAGGCCTGCAAGGTGAGTGTGCAGTCTTGGACTGCAAGAGGAAGATATCTTCGTATTTCTGGGCAGAAAGGAGATAAATAAAACATCCTGGGTGTATTTGTCACTGGGGATTCAAATCAATGACCAGTCTTTGTCTCTTCCATCTCTCCTGACCTGTGCACGCCCTCTGCCCCCAGCCCTGTTCTGGATCCAGAGGCAAACTGGACCCAATCCTGCCATCAAAGGGCTCACTGTGAAGTTGGGAAATAGAAAACCCACAAACTATGAAAGTGACAGGATGCTGTGCCTCCTGTAGGTGACGAGACAGTGGGTGCAGGGGAGTTAGAGCAGCGGCTGTGCCCCTGGGTAGGGTGGGGGTGCCTGCTGTGAGGGATGGGTAGGATGGGTCTGGGGAGAAGGAGTGTTGGGGAATGGAGGGAGGAGAGGATGGAGAACTGCTCCCCAGGGGAGCCAGAAGTCTAAGTCCAGTCGAGCAGTTGTGGTGCCCAGGTGCTGAGGACCAGAGAGGGTGCAGGTATTGGGGGGGTGCTCAGGTTCTCCGAGTAGTCTGCTTGCTGTGATAGTATTTCAATTCAATTGACCCTGCAGAGCACACGCTGCCTCTTGCCCAGTCCAGCCTTGGGGACTTGGAGTGGTCTGCAGGGGTTTGTAGAGCAGGCAGGGCACGGACTTGACCCGGGAGAGGGACCAGGATCTGGTGAGCGGAGAGAGGCATGGAAGGCAATCAAGCTTAGGAGGTGGGAGCACCTCGCCCACCCGTCAGTAGGAAGGGCAGGGTGCAGAATCAGCCTGACGGTGAGCTGCGGGTGGGAGTGGCCTGGGCTGCGGCAGAAGGTCTTACTCCACTTGGGCCCTGCCCTTGGGCCACGGCAGCCAAGGATGGTCTTTGAGCAGTGGCTCGGCTGTGAGTCCAGTTCTGTGGGAGTGGCCTGGGAGGGGAGACGGTCACACAGGCCCCACGGAGGTGTGCCAGGAGCAGTGGGCAGGAAAGGCAGGAGGGAGGTCAACTCTGGAGGAGACGGAGGCTGTGCGGGGGTGAGAGCCAGGGGGTGCCAGGCCCCCAGCCTGACGTGCCACAACCCAGACGGCTGTTTCTTTGCACAACCGAGCAGTGAAAGTCACGAGGGTGTCTTCTTCCCCTCTTAGTTTTGGGAAGAGCAGGAGGAGGAAGCATGTTGGGCTGGGGGTCAAGTTCAAGGCCACTATCACTACTCAGGGAAGACCCAACTCGGAGTCCTGGGGGGCCCAGACCAAAGGCTTGGAGCCTCTGTCTGTCTTCTGTGGACTCCCGCCTCCTCTGTGGGCTCAGTGTGCTTGGTGGCCCCATGAGGGCCCCCAGTGACCGCCACCCCGCTGTCCATGGCCTCCTGTAATCCCCTCTTGAGTGTGATTGGACCTCAGGGCTCACTTCTCCCCAACAGACCTCTGTGAAGGCGATGGGACGCGGCGTCCCAGGTAGCTGCAGGGCCGGGCCTGTTCCTGCTCGCCTTCCCCCGCTCCTGCTTGCCCAGTCCTCTGGGGGATATTTGCTGCCATGTGGTGAAGAATTCAGGTCTCCAGTGAGTGGGGATGGAACAAAGTCGTCCCCGTCAGGCCTGAGATGATCGCTGTGCCTGAGAGTTTTGAGAGCTGCTGAGCCAGAAGGACCAGCCAGCCACTCCCTGATCCACAGAAACTGAGTCCTGATCCACAGAAACCGAGAATGCGTACTTGCTGCGTTAGGCGGCTGAGTTTGGGGAGGTTTGTTACACAGTGTAGGTAGCTGATACAACCAAACTCTCTTGGTGGTGGCTAAGAGTGCTGGCCCCAGAGCTGGACCCGTGGGTTCAGATCCTGGCTTTGCCATTTACAAGATGTGCAACTTTAAGCCCATTATTTGATTCTGTGGGCCTCAGTCCCTTTACCTGTGAAGCGGAGGGCAGAGGACCCCAGGCTTGTGCTTTGAGTTTTCTTCTCCCTGGGCACACCTGAGGGGTTGCCAGCAGCTAGGATTGCTGAGATTCTCTGGAGAGAGGAGCCAGCTGCTCTTCTTCCTGCCATGTGGCCTAGGGAACACCTGTGTCATCCCCGGCACCCTGGGCTGCTGGAGGGAGGTGATGTGATGAAGGAGTTGGCTTCAGGTCTTGCCCTCCTGAGCTCTGGGTAGGGGCTCTCAGGTGACCACAGCCTGTAGGCAGGTGCTGCCCGCCCCTCCCCAGCACGCACTTCCTGAGCATCTGCTGTGAGCTGGGACCCTACAGGGCACCTGAGGTTGAACTGACCTAGAGGGTTTCCTGAGCCGGGGGCTCTTAGCATCTGGGGAAGTAGGCCTCTGCAGAGATGTCCGGCCTCCCAGGGCACATGGTGGTGAGTGAGTGTGTTGGCTCCTTGTCTCAGTGGCTGGCAATGTCCCTGGTGTTTGGTAGGTAGGGCTGGGGGCTCCTGCAGTTGGAAGATAGTACCTCACGGCAAGGAATACCCTACTCCTGGTGCCAGTTAACTGCACCTTTGGGAGTTCCAAGTCCAGGGGAGAACCATGTTAATTAACCACACAAATACCCGAGAAGAGCCGGATGGTGTCACTGCTGTGAGGGCAGGGGCGGGATGAGGGGGGCTTTCCTCTGACCGTCCAGAGCTTGAATCACGAGTGCACAGGGGGCTGGAGGGGCAGGAGGGGCCTCTGAGGGGAGCTGAATGGAAGGCACGACCGCGTGGAAATGGGATGTGCCAAACATGGAGGCCGCCAGGGGTGGGGCAGAGGGGAGTGTCGAGGGAACGGGAAGAGGGACTGAGGCAGTCACAAGGGCCCCAAGAAGCCACGCCGGCACTCTAGTCTGTCTCCCAGGAGATTTCAGCAGGAGGGTGACCTGTCCACATCAGGCAGAGGGCCACCCTGGAAGGCAGGGAGAGTGGGGGGCGCAGGCAGAGGTACGCCCTGCACTCCTTCCTGGAGGAGGACCGAGGACCAAAGGCGGGGGTCTGCAGGGCGTGAGGGAGAGGTGGGGCGCGGGTGCCCTAGGTCTGGAGGCAAGGAGGAAGGCGGTGGCAGGGACTCGGGGACTCGGGTGTGGTGCCACTTGGCAGGTTGCAGGCCTGGGGGGTGTGGGGGGCGGGGGGCAGTGATGGCAGGCTTGGCTTGGGACAAGCTGAGCCGGGTGCTCCTGGGCCAGCAAGGTGGCATGTGGACTGGACTCTCAGGTATGCCACCCCGCAGAGGACACAGCTGGGCCAGAGGCAGGGTTTGGAAGAGGTTTGTGTCCTTGGAAGTAGCAGAGGTCATGGAATTCAGTGAGCATGCCCAGGAAGAGGGACTCCAGCTAGAGAAGGCGCTGCCCACCTAATGGCCAGGTAGAGGAGGTGACCCCATGGGGGAGGGGCCCAGGGGGGAGGTGTCGGCCCAGGGGGTTCTCGGGATGGGAAGGCTGAAGTGGAAGCAGGGCCTGAGGCTGTGGGGAGACTGCAGGTGACGGTGGCTGTATTCAGCAGGGTTGTGGCGACCTTGGCAGGCCCAAGGTCAAAGCCTGGTGAAGCAGAGCTGGCGGAGGCCAGGCAGGACTGGGTGGACAAGTGGGTGGGAGGAGAGCAGATGGCGACTGCCTGAAGAAGTCTGGGGGAGGGGATAGAACAGTGTGGGGTTGAGGGAGCCATTTATTCGTTTAATCTGTGGAGGAGCATTTCCGACACCCCGCTACAGCCGAGCTTTATCTCAGGTACATTCTTTTTGAATCCCAGAGCACTTCACCGCTGAGCCACATCCCCAGCCCTTTTATTATTATTTTTTATTTTGAGATAATGACTCACTAAGTTGCTTAGGGCCTCATAATTTGAACTTGTGATCCTCAGCCCGGAGTCAATGGGATTACAGATGTGTGCCACCATGCCCAGTTGTTACATTCTTGAGTACAAACAGCCTATGACATAGAGATTATTTCGACAAAGTGAGTACTCATACAAAAAAGCAGATACTGTTATTCTCCTGTCTTTATTTGTGAAGCTCAGAGTGGTTATGTAACTTGCTCAAGGCCACACAGCTAGAAAATAGAGTGGGGATCCAACCAGTCGGTTACCTATCTTAATTGAAGAGCCCGAATCTTAGTGCTTACACTTACTCCTCCAACACTCAAGCTCTGCTGCCTTTCAGTTGAGCCCTGGTCACTGCCTGTCCTGTGTGTCCCCTGATCGGTGATCCTCTTGTGGGAAGAGCTGAATTTGCATGGCCACCGTGTGTGTGCCAGATCCTAGAGCTCGTGGCAGCTGGTTGTGTCTTTTCCACGTTTAGTGGTGAACTTGGCTGTGATGGGAGTATTTGCACCAAGGAAATTGGCCCAGGTGACAAATTAGAGCTAGTTTTAGTTTGCACAGCTCACTGCTGTCCCCAGTGTGACAGCAGTGAACGCATTGGGAACGCTCAGCCTTAGAAGCCTTTGTCTCGACGAGCAGCCCAGGTCCTCTGGCTCCCTTGGGGCTTCCTTACCTGTGCCCTGCTCTCAGGCCTTCCACCTGCGGCCATGAGACCTGGGCTCCAGGGTGCTGGGTTGGAGGGGCCGGGCAGCAGGAGGGCGTCAGGGCGACACTGCAGCTTGGGAAGCCCTTGCTGGAGTGGGGAGTGAGCTGAACTGGCCTTTCCACCTGCCGCCACAGCCTCCTGTCCCCCCGGGCCACCCCTGCCTTCCAAGACCGAGACCTCCAGACTGTCCCTTCTCCTCCCTAAGTGTGGCATGGCTTAAGTGAGGACCAAGGAGGAAAGGCCGAGGCTCCTCGTGCCCTGGGAGAGGCTAGCACCATGCGCTCCCTCTGCAGAGCCGCCTGGGAGCGGTTCCTCCCCACGGAGGGCCCCTGTGTCCACTCCACTGCAGACAAGGAAACCGAGGTGCAAAAGAGGAAGCAACCTGTGTCCAACCCAGCTGGCGAGGGCAGCCCGAGATTCCCTCCCAGGCAGCCCAGAGGCCTCAGGCCTCACTTCCATGTTCCTCCTGGTCCACGCGCAGGGGTGGGCTCGGAACCCAGAGTGGTACCTGAGGGCTTTCGGATGTGCGTGTCTTCCCGCCTGCCCTGCTAAGGCAGGGCTTTCCTGGGACCGGCTGGTGGGGTGAGCAGGGCTGCTGTCCTGCTGTCACGGCCTCCCAGCTGGGTCTCAGCTCACTGGGGCAACGGGAGGGCCATGGCTCAGGTCCCCGTGGGGCCTGCTTGGGCTCGTGCGCCACCTGCCCAATCGAGGCCCGGCACGAGGGGCTTGCCCAGGCCCCAGCCGTGGCAGCTGGGCCTGGGCTCCTGGTGGCCACCCACAGCCTGCAGCGCCCACCCCCACGTGAACAGCAGCGTGTGCAGTTCCCCATTCAGCTGAGGGTGAGTGCTGCGCTATTTTAAGCCCACATGGAAGTATTTTTTTTTTTTTTTTTTATAAGGACCATCTGCTACCGGCCCCAGCCCAGATGATACAGTTAGAGCTGCCCACAGCATCCTCTCCCGCCTTCAGACAGTTCCAGGAACGAGGGTGACTCAGACCCAGCTGAACCCTGTCTTGCTAACCCGAGCGATGGCCCAGGCGCAGCATGGGGACGAACCCGCTTCGTGGGGCAGGTGCCCTCTCTGCCTCTCAGACAGGAAGGGGACCCCAGCCTCCGTTTCAGGGGTGCCAAAGCCCTCCTCAGCTGCACCCCTTCCCCTCGGAGGGACTGTGACCAGGTCTGAAGTTCAAGTGCAGATGCGGCAGCTTCTTGTCACAGCAGCTAGTCACAAAGCGTGTCACAGAGAAGCTGGTGGTGCACAGCCTTGGTCACTACCCTGCTATGGCTGTCCCTAGAAGAGCCCCTGGGTCCACATTGGGAGGCAGAAATGGCAGGTGCCTTGCTGGGCTGTTTGAGGAGGTGTCCTGGGGGGGTCTCACCCTGGGCTGTTGGGAAGACGCTGTGGCGCAGGGCAGGGCACTCGCTCCCGAACTGCTCGCCGCCTTCTTCTCGCCGCCCCCTTCTCTCCTCTTCCCTTCCTAGCACCTAATGACCCACATGAGAAGAGGACGGGTGACCCAGTGGGCAGGGCAGGGGCTGCAGGGAGACTTGGCACGTGGGACCTGCCCTTCATAGGCCGTGTGGCCCAGAGCTGCGTAAATATGATCCCTGGGGCTCGTTTGGCTCACCTGTAAATGGGGTCAATCTGACCCACCTCCAAGGGAGCCAGAGAGCAGTAAGAGGGTAGTTCACGGGGAGCGTCCACGGTGCTGCCCAGCTGCTTCGTTCTCTATCATCACGAAGGGCAAAGCCGGCCTCTGGGTGGGCTGGGAGGCTCAGGCGGATCTGGAAATGCTGGCTCCGAGCTCCTGCCAGGCAGCGCCTCCCACCTCATCGCTGTCACTGTGCTCCGGGTGCCTCGGCCCCCCTCCTGCCGTGGAACTGCGGGGACTCTGGTTACAAAATGCACGGGCAACAGTTAACTGGATCCTGATAGTGTAGGCCCCGGCCTGGGCCAATATGTCCTCACCCAGGTATTTTAATCAATGACTTTGACCAGGATTGTGGGACCCCCGAGGACCCCCCCCGAGGGCCAGCCTTTGCTTGGTGCTTCTTTGCCTTTTCTGGCCCCTCCTCTCCTTTCAGGGGCTATGGCTGGCCGGTCAGGCCTGGCTGCCCACCCTCCGTGGGCTCACTGCGTCAGGCCCAGCAGCCAGCGCTGGGGCTGTCCTGGGGCCTGTGCCCTTCGAGGCCAGCGTCTGGTGGTGCGGTGGGACTTCCTGCCCAGGGTCTGTCTATCTGCCTCTCCTGGCTCCTTGGTGGAGCCCTACAGTTTATCTGTGGTCACTTTTCTCACCCATTTCCTGCCAGCTGCTACTGGTTTTCAGTCAGCTCTGAGAGCTACGGTGATTGGGAAAGGACATGGCTGCCTGGGAGTGTTCTCCAGGTCGTCTGGGGGGACCCGGGACATAGGCCCTGAGGAGCGCAGTGGGGGCGCCCCCGTGAGGGACACAGGAAAGACACACTTCTCACAGAAAAGTGGGCACACTCAGTGTGTCACGGAAGCCCGTGTGTGTGCGCATGTGTGTGTGTGTGTGTGTGGCGGGGGATATAAAGGAAAAGATTTAAAACGCACAGAAGCCAAAATGGTTTCACGTTTTGAGAAGTCAGAACAGAGCTCCAGGCTGAGCCTGGCCCTTTCATGGGGCCTTGGTGTCCTCCCCGAGGTGAGATGTCCGTGCCTCAGGACATTTAAAGTTTTATTTCCTGGCATTTCCAAAAATGAAGACCCCCACCCCGGCCACGCGGCCCATGACTCCGCCCAGGAGAAAACTCCATGTTGGGAAACAGTTTTGGGGTGGCCCCAAATGTTGGCAATCACTGGGTCCAGGGCCTTTCCCGCCGAGAGGGTTGATACCCAGGAGCAGCTGCGGTAGTTGGGAAAGGACACAGGCTGCCTCCTGGAGGCCGGGACCAGACCCGGCAAGAGCGGCATCACCTGGGGACCTGTGTGAGGCGCCTGGGGCTGAGTCTCAGCCGGCAGGGCCAGGGCCTGGGGAGGGCAGCGGACTGGGTCCTGCCTCACCCCCGGGTGGCCCTGCCCTGGCCTTCACTGGTAGATTCGGACTTTCTGTTGGTAGGTGGGGTTGCGAGGAACGAGACAGACCCTGCAGAGCAGAAGCACATGTTGCATTCCACACGCACTTTCAGCCTCCCTGGGCACCAGGCTCTGTGCTGGACACATAAGGGGCCACCTGGCACCTAGAGTTCAAGGCACTTACTATGATCTTATTGAGTGCTCAGGGGCCCCCAGTTGGGAGTGGACAGATAAAGAAGGGTGCTGTCTACTGAGGAGAAGTTCCTCAACCGGACCTGGCCTGGCCGCTGGGAGAGCCCCGTGGGCCCAATGGGGGGGAGATGGCCATGAGGTGACCTCCTGGGGTGAGACCCAAAGCAGCTGATCAACGGATGGGAATTAGATGAGGGGAGGAGACTTGGAACACTGTCGTGAAGGGGAAGGAAGGTTCTGAGAATGGCCTTTAGGACTTGGGCTCCAGCCCAGCTCTGAGGGTGAGTGCCTAACCTTAGTCCAGTCTCCATACCTCTCTAAATCTCAGTGTTTGATCTCATAATGGGACTAATAACATTTCCCTTTGAGTATAAGATTTAAATGAGATAATACACGCAAAGTACTTAGCAAGGCCTCCCTAAACTCAGTCAAGACAACAGTGGCTGTCTTGTTGGGGAGCAGTGGGGGGGCCACTGAAGGGCGTTCAGGTACAGAGCAACATGCGTGGGATAATGTAACCACATCTGGAAACTCCTTGGACACTTAGGCCAGTAGAGGCTCCTTGTTGTGCACAAGATGCACACACCATTCATATTTCAAGATACAATCATGCTTAAAATTTGTCTGAGAAAATATCTGAAATATGAGTGTAGAATCTGACCACTTTCCAAAGCAGCATTCCTTTGGATTGAGAATAAAATTGTAGAACAACGCTTCATTATTTTCCCTCTCAACAAGTCACAGAGCCCAGAATACAGGAAAATTGTGGCTTTCGATGATTGAACCTTCCGGATGCCCACGCACGGGCAAGACCTGGCTCTGGATGTGCCCAGTCCAGTGACCTGCATTCGTGGAGCCATGTGGGCAAACCCTGCTTCTCATGGAGAAATCCTCAGCTGAACCAGGCTTTTCTGTTTTCAAAGATGGGAAAATCTCTGGAGGGAACTCCATGATACCAGACGAGAGCCTTTGACAGCTTCCTTCCCGGATACTTTGAGAAAGTCCTGCATTTAGCTTCCATTCAAAAGCAGCCTTGGGGCAGATACTCCCCGTTCCTCCTGTGAGCAGTTGGTGAGCACCTTCATGCACTGCAGGCTCAGACAGTGACCGGCTGGAACGCACATTCTAAAAGTGACAACACCGTCCGCAGGTCAAATAGAGCAGGCCTGAAGGCCCAGGGTCTTCCTGGTCCTAGGCTGCGCAGACTTTTCCTCACTGAGCGATTCACTGACTTCTGAAGGAGGGGGATGGGGGGCACCTAGAAGCATCAGGCGCCCACATGTGGGGGCTACGCCGGCCACCCGGGGGCCTTTGCCGAGGACCTGTGCAGCTGCCACCCACATCAAAGGTGTGTGGTCCAGGTGGGAGCCTGGGTGGTCAGGTGCGATTCCCGGCACCGGCACCAACCCTCTGCGACACGACTTCTGCCTTTATCTCTAAATTGGGACAAGGTGTAGTGTTTCTGGTTTTATGAACATTCCTGGGAGAACCACTTCGCTGGCTAGGATTGTGCGATGTGCGGTGCTGGGTTCCGGACAGAGAGTCCCCCCTCCCCATGGTTTTCTGGGAATTCATCTGAGCGTGGGGCCAGAGCCCTCCACTCTGTTACTTAGAGGAAATGGTCACATTAGAGGCTCTTACCTCCAGCACCACCTGGATTGGAGGTGAAACAGCACTGAGGCTTCTCTCGCTAACCCACAGGTTGGCGTCTGTACCCAGGGCCTTTCCCTCCCTGCCAATCACTTTGGATGCTCCGAAGGCCCTGTGTGGCCGTGAGGACTGCCGGAGCTTCCCACCAGGCCGGTTTCCTCCCAGCCCCAGGGCCTGTGCTACTCCCTTGTGGTGTGATGGTGGCAAACTTTCTTCATTTTTCAGAACCCAGCCTCATACTCACGCCTTCTGGGAAGTTTTTGTGGATCCCTTGGATCTCTGAGGGCTCATGAGTCATTTCCTCCATGCACAGGCTGTGTTAAGGATTCAGGGGGCCCCGAGACCTGTTCTTGGTCACCTCTGGCAGGCCAAGGGGAGAGCCTCCCATTTTTGGGGAAGCAGGAGGGAATCGTTCCTTCCATCTCACCACCGGATCCCTGCCCCTGACCAGGAGTTGGAGTTTTTGTTTTAGAACACCCTGCAGCAGGGGGTCGATCTCAGGGCTGTCCTGAAGCCTGGAGTCAGGGAAGGGCCTCTTCAGGATTAAAGCAGGTCAGAGGCTCCCGGGAGGAATCAGAAGCTCCCTTTGGATGGAAGCACAGGGCTACTGCTTTGGGGGGCACTGGGGAGGGGCAGGCTCCTGGAGGACCCTGTAAGTTCAGCAGTTTGCCCTGCAGCAGCCTGACCTTCTGAGGGAAGGTCGGGAAGGCCATCGAATCCCAGGATCTCTCTGCCCTGGCTGTGGCTTTGGGGGTGGGGCTGTGACCGTGAGAAAGGAGAGGCCCAATTGCAGGAGATTGATGGGGACCAGGCCTTATCCTGGCCCAGGTGCTGGCTGGTGACATTCCAATGGCTCCCCAGGTCTGGTTTTTCCTGTTACTGAAACTGCTGCAGCATGAAAGTTTCTCTGGGCCAGGTCAGAAGTGCCCATGTACAGAAGGCTGAGCTCAAAGGAACAGGAAATCAGGACTTGTATCGGCACCAGCTCAAACTCTGCAGCCCTGGCCTGCTTCCTAGAAAGGAAGGGGGTGACAGCACGGGATGGGGGCTGAGATTTCCCAGGGAGGTCAGGGATGACAGTGGGCTGGGGTCCCCCAGGGAGGTTGGGGATGACGCAGGGACTTCCCAGGAGGTCAGGGTTCTGGTCTGGAGGGGAAGGGGCTTTGCCCTGCCTGCAGTGGTGGCCCACAGCCGTTCTCTGACCCCGTGGGTTTCTGTTTCCTTCTCTGTTAGAATGAGGCCAAAGGCACGTGCCTGCCACCCTGGAAGGATCTGGGTTGGGGACAAACAGGGTAATTCTGGACACTGCATCTTGGATGTTCCTGTTCTCTTCTGGGCAGTCTCTGACGAAATGTGATGTGAAGGGTGACTCCGGAAGTGGGGGTCACAGAGAGGCAAAGAGGGGCTGCCATAGTCATAGGCGCAGGTAGCTAGGAGGGTCCTGGGGCCAGGCAGTGGGGGCAGTCGCAGCCACTTCCCCCACAGTTGAGAAAACCAAGGCCCAGGGAAGGTGAGTGTGTGGCCCTGGGACCCAGAGCTCTCAGTGGCTAAATGCTGATATCAGGGTGTGGGCTTCTCAGGTGGCGATCTCCGTAGGTAGCCCAAGGTGATCCCACTCTGGATTCCAGGGCTGGGCACCTGGGTCAGCTCCCCTCCTCTTCTCCCCAAGGAGAAGGCTACCCTTCAGGGCAGGGTCCTCCACATGACAGCCCGAGCTTGTGGCCTGGCTGAAGGACACAGACTCCTGTGTCCAGCAAAGAGGCAGTTCCTGCACAGGGAGGGAAGAGGCCGGGAGTGGCCAGGTAGGTCCAGGCCTCCCTGAGCTCTGGGATCAGAGACCCCACCTCCTCTCATCACAGCCTAGATCCCCTTGGGAGGCACTTCTGGCCATCTACCCTGACCCTGGCCGGTGCCTCTGGCTGCGGGTGGTGAGGGCAGGGAGGGGACCTGGCGGAACAGCTCACGCTGCACAAGTCTCCCACACTGAGTCCCCCTCAGCTTGTTCCACTTTCAAAAATAGCTAATGAGGAAATTAATTTTGTCACCCAGATGTATTCAGTAAAAACATGTCAGGGGAAGACAATTAACCTCTGCACTGATAAATCCTGCCCAAGCTAATGAAGTTCACATCTGTAGACGCTGAGAAGTTGGAATGGGGAGAGGACCCACATCAGGGCTACCTCCAGGCAGGGGAGGAGGGGGGGAAGAGACAGAGACAGAGGTGGAAGGAGGGGAGAGGGGAGAGGAGGAGAGCGGGAAGAATGGCGGGAGAGGGTGAGGGAGTGCGGGCTTCACGGCAACCTGGCCCTGACCTTGTCTGAGTATTTTCTGTTGTTCGGGGCTGTCGCTTGCAGTTGGCTTGGGACAGGATAAGACTTGACAAATTAAACCAGAAAATGAAAGATTAGAATTTTTTAAGACGTAGTTTCAATCTTTCCTGGACTGAGTCATCTCTGCTTAATGATTCTGGATTCCTTTTCCTTGGGGACCCCAAGCCCCACGAGGAGGTTACTTGCCAACAGGAGGGGCCTATGGCTGGCCGGCTGGTCCCTGAAAAAAATCTCCCTGTGTTGGCTGAGAGTAGCACGGTCAATGCAGGTGGCCTCTGGGTCTCCTTGTCTTCATAGAGACCACCCCAGGTAGATGGCAGCCCCTTAGAAGAGGTCACTCTGCCTTCATTGGATCCCACGTGTGTGTGGGGGGTCAGTGTGAAGAGAACGGGTGGCGCTGCCTGGACCCCACCCTCCTGTCCCTCAGCTCTGCATAGGAAGAGGTCCAGTGGAACCTTCTCTGGAGATTTGCAGCGGAGATGTCAGGTCTGATGTCCCTGTGACCTCTCCGGGGCCTGTCACATCCACGACTTGGTCTGGGCCTTCTCAGGTGCTGACAGCAGTGCTGACCTGCCAAGCCTGGCTCCTGGTCCACCGGGCCACTTGGCCACCAGCCAGAGGGGCTACTTTGCCCTTGCCTGTCAGGAAACCACACTTTCCTTCCTCCCTCCAGCTCTGTGAAGCACAGGACAGAAGCAGCTGCCCTTCAAATCTCTTTAAGTGACCAGTTCTTGAATGTTCTAGGATGCGTGGTGGCGGGGGGCAGTGTGGCCTGGCTGGGCTGCCCTCTGGGAGGCCATGAGGAGACGGAGGAAGACCCTTAGACACTCAGGAGGTGCTTCTTTCCAGAAAACCCAGGCAATGACAGTAGCTGGCCAACCAGAGAAGGGGGCTGGGAGCTTGGACATCCAGGGCCTGGGGTTTAGCTGGGGTCAAGCCTGGGCTGCCATGTTGGAACTCAGGGGGGCAGGGGGAGGCATCAGTGGAAGAGTTGATGCTGGGAGGCTGACAGAAAGCCGACCCTGCCACCCTCACCCCCTGCAGACACGGAGAGAGGGAGGAGATATTAGGTATCTGGATTTTCCGATGACCAGGCTCTTACTAATCTAATCTTCCTAAGCAGAGTGACAAGTGTGCAGATTGCAGGGAGTGATAGATGTCACATATCTTGAGTTCAGTTGGGCCGTTGCTTGCTCTGTGTGAAGAACCACCCCTACCACAAACCAGGAATTAGGGGTAGATTTTTCCAGCTTCGTGAATTACAAGCTGAGCAGACCAGAGTCTCCCAAGTGCCCACCCACACAGAAAAGGGTCTCAGAGTGACTCCTGTGGGCCCAGGGCAGTTGGTGTGGTCACTACACCCTGGAGAGAATGGGGAACTTGTCGTATTTTGCAGTGAGGTGGGAAGGGGCTACACTCTGGAGAAGGATCCTAACCCACACAGGCTGGGAAAGCCTGCACGGGGTGATGATGGAACCATGAGAGGCCCAGGTGCAGCCAGGAAGGGCTCACCCCGAAGTCTGGTGCCTTCCCTGTACCTGGCAGAGAGCTGGGTTGAGACCTCATCTGGCTCTGCAGGTGAGCACAAGCCCCAGGAAGCTTGTCCCCACAGCACCAAGCTCGTTCCACACCACCTGCCAGCCACCCCCAGGCTGCAGGCCCCACGCATGAGTAAAGCAATGAAGGTCTAAAGGAGGAGGGATTCTGGGGGAGACTGATGGGGCGGCTGCTAAGTCTGCGAGTGTGTAGGATGCAGGCTTCTCCAGCCTGGATGGGGGCAGCTCTCTGCTCTGCTCTGGACAGACCACATGTGAGGGCTCCGGGTTAGAGGGCGGGAGGAGGATTCTGGCACAGAGGGTTCGATATGCAATTGAGCTGCTAATGAGCACTCTGTGTCTGCAGCTCTCAGAGGCGGGTGGGTGCTGCCGTGTAGTCCTGACCCCTCCTGCGGGATCCCCGACATCTGAAAGGACACCCTGGAATCCCACAGGCCTGGGGAGAATCCCAGTCAGGGCACTGAGCAGCCCAAGCCTCAGTTTCCCCATCTGTGTGTTGACATGAGTTTTTCCTCATTGGAAGGAACAACACATGTAAGTAAATGTGTTTCAGTTAGAACACACTGCACAATGCTGTCCTCTGTACGAGCACACACATGTGTGGTGCCCTGGGCCTGGGGGAGTCTTGGAATGTCCTGGGGAGAGGCCTGAACCTCCCTTACCCGCCACCTGCCAATCTTCCACCGTCAGAGCAGAGGCCACCTGATCCTGGAGAGGAATGAGGGCAGGGAGCTACCCCCGCCCACGGTCCCCTCCCTCCCTGTCTTTTCCACCCCTGTGTAGACCTGGACGAGGGAGGGAGTGGGAGCCAGTTCCAGAGCTCCGGGTGTTCTCCCCCAGTGCAACCTGCCGAGTGACCCCTGTGGCGCAGCAGCTCCCTGTGTCCAGGGCCTCCTCAGAGGGGGGCAGGGCCGGGAAGCCCGCTTGGCGGCCTTCTGGTCCTGGAGCCTTTGACGCCGGCCCCCCCTCAGCCCTGGGGCGGCTGGCCTGCTGGGACTCTCCCCTGCTCCTGTTCGGCTGACCCTGGTGGCCACCTGGCCACTGTAGGGGTCACTCAACAGTCATGCAGGGCAGAAGGGTGGTGACGGGGCGGGGGAAGTGGGGAAGTGGCAGAAGCTGAAGAAACCTCCCAGGGCTCTTGCAGCTGGGGCCCTAGTTCCCGATTCTCTGGCTGACATGCGGCTCCCCTTCCACCCCCACCAGGGAGGACACAAGTCCCCCCAGACCTCTCCTCCTGCACCCCTGACCCAGCTCTTTCTGCAGCCTGCAAATCCCGCAGGGGCTGGCTGTGGGGCTGAGTGTGGTCAGGGGTCGATGGCATTTCTCAGCTGTGCTGGACGCTTCCTACTTAGAGAACAGGGCTCAGAGATCAAGTGACAAGTGACATGCTGGAGTTCACGGTCAGAGGTGCAGCTGGAGGCCGACCCCAGCCTGCATTGTGGCTCCTCAGCTGAGCTCCACCTCTGAGCTCTGCTGCCCCGTGGGGCCCAGGGAGTGGGCCCTGGGCAGGCTCAGGCTCCGTGCTGTGTGCAGATTTAGTTCATTGGTGGAAACAGGCAGCGAAGAGCCTAACTTGGGGTCCCCAGGAGGCTCGTCCCTTTGGAGGCCACTTCACGGGCCTAAGAGGCCGGGAAGCACTTGCAGAGGCCCTGACTCCAGGTAGGGAGGACTCGCCTTGGGCCTCCTCTTTGTTCCTTTTGCTGAGATTTTGTCCCCCGGCCTGGGAGTCCCAACTCTGAGGCCCCTTTCCTGGCCCACTTCTGTTTCCCAGCTCGAGTGTGAGCAGGTGAGGCTTGGATTTGGAAAGCGTGTCCCACTTCTAGTCAGGTAGTGCTGAGCAGCAGCGTCTGAGGGGGGCAGGAAGCTGTGGAAGAGGGCAGGTCAGGGGCCTGTGGTCCAGCCGCTGTCCGACATCCCCCTTGCTCCCTGGACTCCTTCCCTCTGGGGATGGGGGATGCGATTTTGAGTGGCTGCTGGGGGTCCCTGGGGTGGAGCCTTTGGGTTTGACCTCATTGTGAGTGGGTTTGGAAGGGCGGTGATTACACACCGTCACTTACGAAATGCCCACTGTGTGTCATGGCCACGGGCTGGACTCGGGTCACTCTGACTGATGAAGACGCAGGGTGTGGAGAAACTGTTTGACTGAGGCCACAGGTGAAAGAGGCAGAGCTGGGATCCCTGCCAGGGCTCTGAGCCCACGTCGGCCCTCTATCTGGCTCTTCCATCGGTAGCTGACCAGCTCCCTCCTTCCTGCCGAGACTTGGGGGTGGCCGAGGGTAAAGTCCATGTATCAGTTTAGGGCTGTGCTTCATGGCAAGGCTAGAGGATCTGACTTCCTACCCCCTGCTCACTGACGGCTTAAGGGTGATAATCCCTAATCCCATGGGGCAGGGGACATGGCATGGAGGAACAGGGTGGTAAGTGGTGAGGGTCTCACTCCCGCTCAGGCATATTTTAGCCTATGACCTTGGACAAAGCTCAAGCTGCAGTTTCGTCACCGGTAAAACAAGGCATAATAATAATGGCTCCTGGCGGTTTGGTTAGTTTCCTGGGGTTGCCAGAACAAAGCACCCACACACTGAGCGGCTTAAACCTCTGGGATTTATTGTCCTGCAGTTCTAGAGTCACAAGTCCATGGCCAAAGTGTCCTCAGCATCAGCCACAGCGTTGGTTCCCTCCTTTTCCCCTTCCCCTCCTCCTCTCTTCCTCCTCTGCCTCTTTCTCCTTCTCCTTCCTCTCCTCCTTTTCTTTTTTTGTGCCTGGGGGATTGAATCCAGGAGCATTCTACAACACCCCACTCCCCTTTTAAATTTTATTTTGAGGCAGGGTCTCTCTGAGTTGCTGAGGCTGGCCTCAAACTTGTGATACTCCTGCCTCAGCCTCCTGAGTCACGGGGATTACAGGTGTGTGCCTCTGTGCCTGTAGCACTGGTTTCTTTTGAGGCAGTGAGAGAGAACCTGTTCCGGGCCTCTGTCCAGGCTTCAGGGATGCTGGCCATCCCTTGTGTCTTGCTTGTGGAGGTATCGCCCTGATCTCTGCCCGAGTGGCTGTGATCTTGGGAGATGGGATAGGATGTCATGAAATGGCTTGTTCTGGGCTGAAACTTTGGCTCCACTGAGACAGAAATGTGTCCAGTGGCCAAGCGCAGTCTGTATTTCTGACCTCCAGGGCGTGAGCTCTCTGGATTGTCTCTTCAGCTGACCCTAGTAAAGGACCCAGCCCTGGTTGGGGTCAGACTGGGCTGCTAAGTGGGGAGCGGGCTTTTCGACCTGTATCGTGGTCAGTGCTGAGCACTCCCTTGTAGAATTGAGTGAACAAGGGGACACAAACGATGCTACCAGCCCTTCACTCTTCCAAGTATTTGAAAAAAGATGTTTTAAACTGACAAATAAGAGTCATATATATTTATGGGATATATGCTGTTCTGGTAGATGTTTGCACTGTAGTGTGATTAAATCAAGCTAATTAACAAATCCATCATCTCGCATACTCATTTTTTGCACAGAATGGTGATTATAATAAATAATAATGCATTGTGAACCTTAGAATTGCTAAGATGATAGATTTTAAACTGCAGGCTGCTCTCCATAGTCAGGCATAGAATGGCCCTGAACTCCCCTTATTAACAAACGCATACACATACATACATGCAAAGATAAACATTCAGGCTCACGGCCCAGCACCTGAAGTGCTGCTGCTGCTGGGTTTAATGTTAACCGGGTACTCAGTTGTGAGTGGAGATACTTAGGAGATGAGGGATGCATTGATGAACTTCCACAGGCTCCAGCTGCAGGTCCAGCCCACTTGGGGCCTATTATGGTAACACGTGTGCAAGCGTGTCTCTGTGTCTGTGCTCACATGAATGTGCATTTGCACCACAGTTGGACAGGCGGAGCCAGGATCATAGTAGTTTGTCTGTCACCAGTGCAGTCCTCCTGAGAACTATCTATCTTGTGTCTATGCCATGGATGACACTTTGCTAGCACTTTGCAAGACAGGTGACTCCCATTTCCGGAGAAGACTCTTGCCTTCAGAGGGATTGATGCCTGGGTTGTCTCTGGGTCTATTTTACTCTTTGAGTGGGGTTTTACCCATGTATGCTTTTACCTTGTCGTTTGGAAGATGCTGATTTACTGAGTTACACAGATCTCCCGAGTGTTGTCACATTTTACTGTACAACCCCCAGGAACCGCATTCACTACTTCACATCAGTCTCATCAGAGAAGTCTCCGGAAGTGCTCTGTCAAGCATGTGGTGTGTTAGATTTTTTATCCCTGTGACAAATACCTGAGAAAAACAATTTTAAGGGTGAAATATATATTTTGGCTCAAGATTTCAGTCCACGGTTGACTGGCTCCATTGCTTTGGGCTGAGACAAAGCAGAGCATCATGAAGAAGGGCGTGGTGGAGGGAGGCTGCTCAGCTCACGGCCACCCAGAAGGGGTGGGGGAGAGAGGGTGGGAGAGAGGGAGCATGAGCAAGCCCAAGGAAGGAGCCATGACAAGATCTACCCTTCCAGGACGTGCCACTGGAGACCGGTGGCCACCGTGCAGGGGGGTGCCACGGCCACCCCTGCCTTGATTCACGTGGCTTCCCACCGTCCCTCCGTGCTGTGGCGCAGGTGTGGACAAGGGTACAGGCACGTTCTCGCCACCCGGCTCTCTTCCTCCTCTCTCTGAGGCCTGAGCCTCTTTCCACTTTCAGCTCACTCCTTTCCTTCCTTCTCTGTTTCTTCTGTCTCTTGGGCTCTCTCATATGGTCTCTCCCTCTTCTCCCTGTGTTCTCTTTCCCTGACCCGGACCTGCCCTCCCTCTCCTCCACTCCCCCTTCCCTCCCTCTCCAGGTGCCTGGATCCATGGTGCGCTCGGTGCTGGTGTGCATGGGCAGCGTCCACCGTGGCAGAGGGGGCACTGTTGGAAAGGACCTCTCCTTGCCAGCGAGGAGCAGTAAGAAGCCCTCCCTCCATAGAAAACTTTCCATCCGGAATCCCTGGTCCCCAGCGGAGCCGGCTCTGGACGTGAGCACGGCGGATGCTGCGGGTGCCAGGGCCCTCCGTGCTGGGCCGTGCAGCTGTGCTGTCTGTGTTCAGTGGTGGCAGAGGAAGAAAACACGGTCTCCTTCCTCCTCACTCTAGGCAGCTGGGAACTGGTGCTCAAGTTGAACAAATCAGTTGGAAGAATCCTTGTTTCTCCTGTTGTTTCAGAACGCTTACCCAGGCGGACGGCAGGTCGTCTCAGGGGGACGGCAGAACAACCCTGGGGGAGGCCCGTGCCCTCCTTGGTGCCCTTGGGGACGTCCTCCCCTTCCTCTGACCTAAGTTTGGTCCTTTCTTCTCAATCTCCATCTCCCTCAGGCCACTTTTTGAGGAAATACGAGTATTTATCAAAATCTCCACATATGCCCTGTGTTCCAGGGACTTAATAGACTTTCACTGAGAACTGCTAGCTCCCTCCACAAGGTAGACTTTATCACTCCCATCTCACAGGTGACCAGACTGAGGCTTGAGGAGTGTGTGGTGACTGGTCTCATAGCCGGGTGGTCAGCCTGCAGCCTGGCTGCAGGGTCCAGGCCCATCTGTTGGAGGCTGGAGCCACGGGCAGCAGACAGAGAGGCCCAATCAGCCTCCTGTGTTTGCACATGGACACACCTGTGTGTGCAGGTGTGTGTGTGTGTGTGTGTGTGTGTGTATACACGAGTGTTGCTGAGGGAGAGGTGTTGGGGCCAAGCGTGGAGGAAAGGACTCATGCTAAGAGCCTGGCCGTTGTCCTGAAGGGCAGAGACAGGGGGCAGTTTTACTGCAAAACTTGTGTGGTCAGCTATGTATGGGAGGCTTACTTGGAGAGTGGTTTGTAGGCTGGATTTGGGGGTAGGGGCACCAGGGGACCCCGAGAAAGGATCCCACTAGGAGGCCACTGCAAAAAGTGAGGAGAAAGCTGAAGATGGCCGGAGGTGGCACATGATCCTGAGGACGCACCGGTACCTGAAAGGGGAAAGGAAGGACCAGGAAGGGCCGACAGCCGCTGGCCCCGGACTTGATCGCTGGTCTCTGAGGCCAGGACCTTGGGCGCCCGTGCGGTCTGAGGAAGCTACTTTAGAGCCAACGAGTGCTTTCCGGCTCCTGGAGCCTCTAACCCGCCTGCCTCCAGCTGCCGGCACCAGCCCTCTGACTAACAGACGGCTTCCCTGAGTGCCTCCCTCTGGCAAAGCTAAATATCAATTATCTCCCTTTAGTTCATGATTATTCACGGGAGCTAATGTCACCACATCGGGAGCGGGAAGTCAGGGGCTGGAGCCAGGCAGAGGGGCTGCCGAGCCGCCCCGGATTCTGCAGGGGGCTGGGCCTGCTCTGAACTGGAACCCAAGCCTGGGCTGTGGCCTCAGGCGAGCCTCGGGCTGGAGGTGCCCAGGCGAGAGTCCCTCCGTTGGAACCAGGGGTAATCTGCCCACCACCCTCCTGAGAGTGTGTCCCTGTGTCTCAGTTTTGGCAGTTGAAGCTACATCCACAGGGATGCAGGTCACACCAGGCAAGACACGGGCGGAAGTGAGAGAGCCCAGGCCACGGCAGGCCCTGCGGGTGCCGAAGCAAGCTAAGCTGCACCTTGAAGTCTCATCACGAAGCCGCCCCTGGCTGTGTGTGTGTGGGGACATGGGTGTGACTGTGTGTGTGGGGGGCATTTTGCACATGGTGGTGATCCCTTAGCCTGACAGGATGTAAGCAGAATCGTGTGCTCTGAGGATTATGGGTGGCCCACATCCGTGGTGCGCGGGTGCTCGGGAAGTCAGTGCTCACTGATGTGCCCGCCGGCTTCTGCTGGCTCCCGTGGTCTCCACCCTGGCATGTGCCCTGGTGTCAGAGGACAACCTCAGATCAAGGGGTGGAGGTGGATGGAGTCAGTGTGAAGCCCGGAGCTTCCAAACCGGAAGGCACAGGGCTCAGCCGTCATCCTAACTCCCGCCGAGTAATGGAGCAGATCTGCAATTATCATATGAGGTCATCTTTGTTGGAGTGACATAAAATGATATCTAATTAGACACCATCCCATCTTTTAGAGGCTTGTCATAGTTCAGATGGAAGACCTTTCAGCTTCTCAGTGGGAGCCTTTAAATTCTCATTCCCATCCAGATCCCTGCCTCTGTCCTTTGCTCTGGTCACTGGCCTCTGGTGGGCACTCCAGCCACCATCTGCAGGTCAGTGGGAGAGGCAGGGATGGGTGTGGCTTCAGAGAGGAGCCAGGAGGGATTTGGCAGGCCGTAGGGCTTCCTCGTTGATCACTGGCCCCTTTTTTCTGAAGAAAGTATCAGAGAAGATGGGAAACCCACAGTTGTTACCAGGACACTGGGCTTAAACCCAGACGACCCCCAAACGACAGAGCCAGGGTGAAGGCCCCGTCTCTCTGACCCTGGGTTTTCATCTGTAAAGGTGAGGGGGGGGGGTGCTGGTTTGTGAAGGAGGCCAGAACAGAGCGACAGTCCTTGAAGTTTCTAGAAGCTGTGCTGTTTCTTCTGCTGCACTGAAGGGTTTTACGCTAAGACCAAGGAACGGTGTTTCCCTGGGTCTGTAGGAATAAAGGTCCCACAAGCTATCAATGGCAGGTGTCCCCATGCTGGCCAGTGGCCCTGGAGGCCTGGAGTCCCAGCTGGGTGCCTGCAGGACGAGGAAAGCTTCTCTGCGGACTCTCAGGGGGCTGCCATCTGGCCCATCTTGTCACCTCCTACCCGGATTGCACCTGCGTTTTCCCACCAAGAGCCTGTGGCCAGCTGGTTTCTGTTGTCCCTGCTCTTTGGGTCCTGCCCTCCTCACGTGTGTGACAGAGCCCCACCCACGTCCCCAGGCTGCTCAGGGGCTTTGCTGGGGCCCATGAGGGCACCGGGAGGAAATGAGCTCTGCCTCAGCCCAGTGCTCCTGGGGCGGCTGGTGGCCCTGCCGAGGCCCAGGTCTCCTCTGCTCCTCCTCCTCAGGGTCAGGGCCAGTCCCCTCCTTTAGACTGGATTCAGAGACTCAAGCCCTCTGCCGACGAATCTGCATTTGGGTCACTTCACCTTTCAGGGCTTTCCCCCGATGACGGGGAAACACTGGCCCACATCTGCGTGAACTCAAGGCTGATCAGGAGAGGGCCTTCCGAGAGCGCGGTCCTCCCTCAGAATGCAAAACCTGGTGCCTTTACCAGAAGCAGGCCGAGGGGCGGCGAGAGGAACCGCCTTTGTGTTAGGAGTAGTGCTCTCAGTTTGAAGCTTCTCTTCCAGACATCTTAAAAATTAAAAACGATGACAATTGTGACAAGATACGTGTCGCGTACCATGACAGTGAGCACCCCACCCGCGGCCAGCGCGGGCGGAGGCGTGCTCCTTTCTGTAGCGCTCAGTCCTTCCATGCTGGTCACCACCAGCTGGGAGTCCTGGGGGGAGGTGCAAGGCGCTCGGCTCTCCTGCTCCAGGGTGATGTAGCTGAGCTTCTGGGTGTCCCACAAGGAGCACGCCTCTGTGTCCTCTTGGGGACACTGGGAGCCCTTTCCCTCTGTACTTCTGGATTCTACTCGGGGTCTGAGGTTGGCCCCAGCGTTCTCCACTTACCAGCTGTGGGACTTTGTACAAGTGTCATCAGTTTCCTTGTCTGTGAAATACAGATGTGAGAACCCCCTGGGGGCGGGGAGAGAAGAGCCAGCAGGCAGCTGTGCCCTGAGAGCTACTGGTGCCCACTGCCCGGAAATAGGCCTCTGGCTGGGACTGCCCTGGGAGGGCAGAAGCAGCTGCCTTGGCCAAGCAGGAAGTGGAGAGCAGGCTGGATCCTGCTTGAGCAGGTTAGAAAAATGAAAGTTAGTCCAGCCAGGGAAACAGCGCAAGCTAGCCTGGCCCGAAGCTGATGGCTGACCTCCTGCGTTGTACCATCGACCCGGACCATCCACTTCCTCTCTGTGCCTTCTCTGCACAGGAAAGTCCCTGCAGGTGTGAGCTGAGCCTCACAAAGCAGCCTGGGAGATAGCAGCCAAGGAAAAATAATTCCACCTGTAAACACCTGTGTTAACAAGTGCTGTATTTGTGCAGCTATTTTCTTTTTCAAACTCTGTTTACACACACCTATTCTCTTACCGCGCTCAGGTGTGTCTTGCATGGCATCTGGGGACCTGCTGGCTGGGGGCCAACCTGCCCATCGAAAACGCCCCCGTCCTCTGGCCAGCACCGTGGGGCTCGGGGGCCAGGCCTTCTGAAGTGGCTCAGCTAAGCTCCTCCTGGAGTCCAGCCAGGTCCCCACAAGCATGAGGTCTGAGGCTTCTTGTGACCGGAAGGGCCTGCTTGGGGCCCCTTAGGGGACAGTGACCCCAGCTGGATGAAAAAGGACACCTGCTCTTTCCCTGGCTGGCCTAGGTCACTTTGCATTTTCACACCCAGAGGAAATCTGAACCCCTGGGTCCCTGATCACACCTGGCTGGACCAGGTCAGGGAGCAGGAAGTGCAGTCGCCCAACAGTGAACCTCAGGAGGTGTCATGGTCCCAGTGCAGGCGGCCTCTCTGAATCCCCCCGGCTCCGTGGAAGCCTCTGGACTGGGCTTGAGTCTCGTCCGGCTGCTGGTCTCAACAGGAGCTGCACGGCAGGGTCACCAGGGGTGACCCAAGGCCCTTTACTGAGGCCCAGGCCCAGGGAGTCTCCTGCACTCAGCCCCAGTGTAAGGCACAGTCACTGCGGACAGACTCCCCAGCACCGGGGGAGGACCTCTCTATCTTGTTTACTCATGTACTGCAAAGCCCTTATGCGGACTATTTGGACATTTCCAGAACAGCTGGAGACAGAGAATCGGCCAGGCCCCTCACCGCCCCTCTTTGTTGACCGTCTGTGTCACTGAATCCTCAGTCACCTCGGGGGAACCGGTGACTCCAGCTCAGCTTCACCGTTCATTTGAACTCCATTGGCTGTTCCCTAAGTCCTTTCTCTGGCCCAGGATCCCTAGGAGCAGTCCTCCTTACACTTGTGGTCACATCTCTGTAGCCTCCGGTCTAGATGGCTTCCCAGACACTCCTTGTTTTTGGATGGCCTTGGCTGTCTGGGGAGGAGTGGTCAGGTGTTTTGTAGAATGCCCCTCAATTGAGCTCATCCAGTATTTCTCTTCCGGTTCCATTAGGATTGTGGGTTGGGGTCCAGCGCTGCTTTCATGACATCCCATCAAGGTGCACCAGGTCCCCATGGCTGCTGCTGCTGATGTTGACCTTGGTCACCAGCAGAGGTGGTGTTTGTCTGGCTTTCCCACCGTTTCCCTGGCTCCAGCGTTCCATACCGCTCCTGAAGGCAAGCCCCAAAGGGGAGGGACACTCTCTCCACCTCTGGCAGGGGGAGTGTTTGTGTGAATTATTTGGAATCCTTCTGCAGGGGCAGATTCTCTCCTCTCCGCATTGCTTGCTCGTTCGTCCATTCGTCTATATTGGTCGGACCCACGGACATTTCTTTTACACTCTGAGTTACGACTCAATGCTTGGTTACTCACTGTATTGCTCACACTGTCCTAACTGTGGCTGGCAGGCACCCTGCAGGAGACTCTGTGTCCCTGCCAGCTCCCTTCCACACTGGTGGGAAGGTGCTGAACACCTGCTGGGGTCTGCCTGGCCTAGTGCTGCCCAGCCCTCTCACCCTCATGTCCTGGAGTGGGGTGGGGGCGCCCAGTTCTGCTCCTCGCCAGCTGTGTGCTCTGGAACAAGTTCTTCAACCTTCACCCCCTCTGACTTCTGATCCACGAGGAGGGGACCAGACTGTGTCTCAAGGGAGTGTCATGAGCCTAAGAGGTCAGTGCCTGGCACACGAAAGGTGCTCAGTATGGGCACCGCCTGTCCCTGGCCCGTCGGGAAGTGACTGGGTAAATTCTGACCTCTCTGAACCTCAGTTTCCTCAGTGCCTGGACTAGGTGGTCTTGGAAGACCCCTCCCTGAAGTTCCACACAAGCTCAAGTGTAGCTGGCCATGAGAAGACAGAGCTGGAGGGGCCTGCAGGCCACGGCACGGGGGTCCCTGGCCACAGGGATTCAGCTCTGCAATTTTGCCAGTCAGAGAAGATGCCTTTTGCCTCAGAGGACAGCAGTTGACCTGCAATGGTGGCCTGAAGGTGTGCTAGGGCCACCGCTTCCCTACCATTTTAGCTCCTGGCATACCCCAGCTGCTGGCACGGGCTGAGGTCATAGCCTGGTCAGGTCGCTAGAGTGTCAGGTGGGTTTGCTGTCACTGGCACGTAAGTCCACAGCCTGCACCAGTCCTGCGCCTGAGTTCTCCCAGGCCTGGCCCCCAGCTCTGCGTCCGTCTGCCTCAGCTCTGCGTCTGTCTGCCTGGCAGTGGGATTTGTCGGTTCCTGTCGACAAGGGGGTGTGAGGTTGGATTTTCTGGAGTAATTTCCGAGCTTGGTTACAGGTGCTGAGACCAGGGGCCGGGGCGGGCATTCTGTCTGGCATTCTATCAGCCAAGTGCAGAGCTCAGTGTGCAGCCACGGCCGCTGCCTCGTCCTCACGTGGACTGGTGTGGGCCAGTTTGCCGAAGCAGGAGGGAGCAGGCGGTGGAGTGGGCGACGATGGAGCAGGACTGGGGGCAGGCCAGGTGCCGGGTGATAGTGGGAGGGGGTAGCTGGAGGAGGCTGGCAGGGGGCAAGCCTGGGTTTTATTCTTGGGGAGAAGCTGAAGGCCCCTCACCCACTTGGGACACAGGTTAGGGCATCCCAAAGCTCTGGCGGAGGAAGCGGGGACCTTGGGTTCAGACTTGTAGCTGAGAGGAGGGAAGGGGACTCAGTGTGAGGGTTCAGCTGGCTACGCCAGGGCGGCCAGGCGGGCTCGGCTTGTCCAGTCCACAGAGAGCGAGGCAAGAGCAGGGACCCAGGCAAGGCTCTCCCTCCCTCTGCCAGGCTTTGTGCGCCGGGCTACACGTCGCACGGGACACAGAGAATTCACGGTAGCAGGGTAGAGTCGGAAGCAAACTGCTTTCTTTAGGACATGCGGAATGTTCAGTGGAGAGGAATGTTCTGGACATGTCGACAAGAAGGCGGTCGGCCTGCACGAATTGCTGTGGAAGTCATTGCCAGGTCACCCTGCCCAGTCAGGAAAGCCAAGTGCAGAGCTCAGTGGGCAGCCACGGCCACTCAGGGAGCGTGGACCCAGAGGGGCGCACTGTGTCATAGGGTGGCTCCTCTTGCAGGCAACAGAGAACTCGACATTAATGGTTGAAAACATAGGGGTTTATTTTTCTTCTACAACACCAGGTCTGGAGATAAGCAGTTGGGGTTTGGCCCCACTGTTTACCAATGTCTTCAGAGAGACACGTTGTTTTCCTTCTGCTCCACTTTCAGGAAACATGTTGGCTTTATATATAATTTGACCTCAGGGCCCTAAGATGCTGTAGCTGCAAACATCACACTCAAGTACTAAGGATGAGGAGGGGACCTGGCTCATGACAAACAAAATCATCTGTTTTTTTTTTTCTTTTTTTAATTTGAAAAGCAAAAGCTTCCCAGATATCTCCCTGCCATGGGTCAACTCACCTCCATGGCTTATTGGCCAGGACGGGACCCAGGCCCTCTTTAGCTACGAGGGTGGCTGGGAAAGCCAGAATGTGGCTTTTAAGCCATTGCAGTGAGGAAAGAGCACCGGAAAACGGCCCAGTCCGCCAGCCATTTGCTTGTGCCCGCAGGAGCTGGCTGGGAAGGTTCCCGGGGAGCTCTTGACCGCAGCTGCCTCTGGACGTGGGCCATGGGGTCTGACAGGGCAGAGGCTGGCTTTTCTGTCACACAGCCTTTGTGCTCTTTTTGTCACCGTGTGTAGATGTGACTCTGTCACTGAAAAAAACCTGAATAATAAAAATAACCCCGGAGCACGGGGCACAGTGAACCTGGCCTGGGAGGCGGCAGCCTGGGGAAACTGGGTGGGCAGACAGGGGGGTGGAGTCCCCAACTCCCATGTGGCGTCCCCGTGGCCAGGCAGCGCGGGGGCAGCAAGCCTGGCAGTCGGGGCAGTGAGGGGCTCCCTGGGGAGAGCCGGTCTCCGTCCTTGGAGCGTTTGCTGAGGGAGCGCTCGTTTTCTTGCTGCCTCATCTTCCAGAAGGTGGTGTTAAAACCAAGTCCTAGGGAAACCCCTCCTGGCCGTGCCTTGGGGCTGACGTGGGTTTCTACTTCTCAGCGACCAGACCCGAGTCTCTGATGACAGTCCAAGAAGCAGAAATGGGAAGATGGTCTGAAATCAGCCCTGGAGTCAGATGACTGGACGAAGTCTGAAGAGAGTCAGGGGTGGTGACGTCACCTTCTGTGGACTGGGTGGCATGTGTCCCCTGCACATGTGAAGGAGTCCCAAGAGGAGCGGAGAGCACTTGTCCTGGTCAGTCCACCCCAAGTCCTCCCCACCTCAGTGAGTGGCCGGTGCTGACCTGCAGGAGGGGACATCCTGGCTGGGCTCAAGGACTTACTTCTTGGGCAGGAATGGAAGACGCGTGGCCTCGGCTGGTTTTAAAATTGAGCTGCGGGATTTTCCTGGGGAGAATGGCACCCTCAGTCTAAGGTGGGGTGTCCGCTGCTTGAGCCCCTAGCACTTCCCTAACAGAGGATCAAACTCTACCAGGTGTATTTGTGTGACACATGCAAGAGGAAGCACAGCACGGCTTAATGCCGATGGTCTTTATAGAGAAATCGTGAAGGTTTGGGCTCCGTCTTTCCCCTACAGTTCATCACGGAGTCCAGGAAGACTTCACACAAACTCATGGATTTTTCAGGTGGCCATTCCTTAAAATGACCAGGCACACAGATTACCTGGACCTGGGACCTAAGAGTGAATGCATCAGTCAGAGCTCACTGTGGGAGACAGAAACCCTCTAGGTGTATCACCAGGAGGGGCTTTAATACAGGGATTTGTTCTTTACAAACCCAGCAGGAGGGCTGAAAAAGCAGGCCCCACTGTGGGCCTCTGGGATAAGGCTGGTCATTAGGAGGTCATTGAAGTGACCCGAAGACTCTGTTGGAAGCAACAAGTTGCCCCTGAGTCTGCTTCTGATGGAGAATGCACCCAGAGCTGCCATCGAGGGGTTAGGGAGCCGGATCGCACACCCAGGCCCACCCCTGCCACTGACTTTGCAGCCGCAGGGTCAGGCACGGTGAGAGGAGGGCGTCCCCCTCACTTGGCCTCATAAAGGTATCTGTTTGGTGAACTCTAGCTGCAAGGCAGCTGGGAGATGTGTTCCAGCTCTTCCACCCAGCAGGGAGAAGGCCAATGTCCCTTCCAGAGTCTGGCACATGGGGCAAAGCCGAGAGGGGCCAGGAAGCCAGCAGGGGTCTGCGCAGCCTTAATTCTTCAGGGAAGGCTTGACCACGAGGCGCCTGGGGGGGCGGGGGTCAGTAACGGAAAGCATCCGTTTTTCCCAGCTTCAGTGGTTGCTATTAGACGCTTCTGGCCTCAGCTCACTGTCCCGAGGGGTGGTGTCCTGTGGTATGAATCCTTGACAAGTCCCAGGTGCCCAGTTGTGAAATGAGGGCGCTGGGCAAGCTTGAGGTGCCCTCTGGCTTTGGGGCGACGCCTCACCGTCTGCGGGCTCTCACTTTGGCTCTGGAGCTGGGACGCTCTGGGAAGCACTGCTGCGGGAGCCACTCTGTGTTCCCGGGTTTGCCGACCTCAACACACTCCACGGGGGATTTTCTGAGCCTCTGTGAAGACCACAGTGAAGAAGGAGGGGGAAGGGGCTGTGGAAAGCTGGTGAAGCAGGAGCTCGGGGGCTGCTGCCCGAACAGCGCGTCTGGTGGCATGCTGGCCCCGGGGACTTTCAAGGCCCGGCCCAGCTGCTGTTGCCAGGGGTGGCCTCCTTCTGGGGGGAGGGACCTAGGGTTCCCCCGGCTCTGCGGCTCTAGGGGTGCTGTTGAGAGCCCCCACACTGATGCTGATGGTAGGGCTGTGACAGGTGCCTTGTGGCTTGGCTTCTCAGCCCCAGCAAGGGTGCGTCCACCAGGAGCCTCCCAGGCCCTCTCTGGGTCCCCTGGTATGGAGAGGAGGCCAGGGAGGGACTGGAGGGTGTGGGACAGATCCTGTTCTGCCTGGCTGCCCCTGGCTTCAGAGGAATGCGGGTGAATGTTTAGCAAGGGACACCCCCTCCCCCAAGCCCAAAGGCCCGGGTTAGCAGCGTCTCCATTTCCGTGGTCAGATGCTGGCCCAGGACTTCACCAGGGCATGGGGGGAGGGACGCTCACAACTAGGCTCAGCACTGCACTGAGTTAGGTGGTGCCCCCTGTGCCCACTGGCAAATCTCAGGCCCATCAGTCCCAGCACCTGGAGAGCGAGGGCAGGGGCCACCCGAGGAGGCGGTGACCTCTCTGAGGAAGGAGAGGGCTGGAGCAGTGGGCCCTCAGTGCTCCAGAGGAATGGCCTCAGGACCAGCCTGGCAGGGACCACTATGCTTCCCATCCAGACCGCCCGGAGGTCCCACAGCTGGTGGCTGCCACGCCCTGCACCACCTCTCATCTTCCTGGAGCTTCCTCAGCGTCCTCATCTACAAAGTGCTGTCAAGGGGGACGAGGTGATTCCAAGGATCGAAGGGTCACAGGCTCTTCACCGTAGGTGTCAGGAACGGACCCTGGCTTGCGGAGAGATCAATAGGACCAAGCTATTGTGGCATCTGCCTCCCAGCTGGCCTCTGAGCAGGGGGCTGCTTCATGTCATGTGCAAGGAGACTGCGGGGATCCACCCTCACGGTGACACCCAGCGTCCTTTTCCGCCAAGCTGGGCATCGGCACCTTCCCAGTTTCCATTTCCCAGCCTCTGCTCCACTGTGCCCTTGGGGACCATGGCCACTACCACTCCAGGGCTTCCACCATGTGGCTGAGGATGCTGAGGGTGGTAGGACTCAGGTGGGACTCTGTGGCATCGAGCAGATTCCATTTCCTCTCTGAGCCTGGTGTCCAGCTGGAGGAGCAGCGTGGACAGTGGTTACTGGTGTTTATCCAGCCAATATCTCTCCAGCTCCTCCTCGTGCCAGATGCTATTTTAGGTGCAAGAATCAACAGACACCAACCACCACGATTAACCATTAATTAGACATGGCTCTGGGCTGAGAGGACTTGAAGTCTATTGGGGAAAAGACAATTAAATTGATGATAACCAAGTGTGACCAGGCAGGGTGACGTGGGAGCAGCAGTTGGTCAGATGTGGTCATGGGAAAAGGTCCCAGAGGCTCCGAGGGCCAGGTGCACCTGCCTGTGGGTGGCAGGTGTCGCAGGTGTTCAGCTGGTCCCAGGGAGAGGCGGGCAGCAGCCTGCGGACCCTAGCCTTTGGGGTGCTGGGTGTGAGTGGCGATGGCAGGGAAGCTGTAAACATCAGTGGAGATCAGTGAGTGCCCTGGGCACTGGGTGTTTCAATGTGCGCCTCGCATCACGTTTGGGACCCAAGGCAATACCTCGCTCAGTCCTCCTGACAGCCTCGGCAG
The DNA here is from genome assembly GCF_048772815.1 of Callospermophilus lateralis. Taxonomy (NCBI): domain Eukaryota; kingdom Metazoa; phylum Chordata; class Mammalia; order Rodentia; family Sciuridae; genus Callospermophilus; species Callospermophilus lateralis. The sequence goes on along the minus strand of NC_135318.1, from coordinate 5,251,169 downwards.
TCAGTCTGAGTGACCCAATGCACAGATAATCACACAGGCTGCAGGCTGTGCAGTTGCCAGAGGCCACAGAAGCAGGGCACTGAAGCGTGGACGTCAGGTGGCCCTGCTCTGAGCCTCAGGTTTGCTGTGAAGCTCTGCTGCCTCCTCTTGTCTGACCTCCATTCCCGCCTTGTCTGAGGAACTCCATGGAAGAACCACCAGCTACAGTCCTGAATGGGCCCTTTCTTCCCATGGGGACACCTGGGTGGAGGTTGGGGGCCCAGAGGAAGCGGTGTGACAGCAGGTGAAGAGTGGTTTCTGTTTGCTTCTCAAGTGTTTCCTCTGATAACATTCACAGAGAGCTGTCTGCTGGGCTGCCTGGCTGCCCACCTGGGAACTGGAGGTGCTCTGGAGGAGGGAGGGAGCTGGAGGGGGAGGAAGTGGAGAAAGGGGAGGAGGAGGAAGAGGGAAATGGAGGGCAAGAGCAGCCAGAGAGGAGGAGGAGGAGCAGGAGGAGCAGGAGGCCGCAGCCTTGCTGTGTCTGTGTAGCCCCTGAGCACACCGTTCCTGAAGCTGTTTAGGAAGCCTAGCTTTCTACACCCAGTTTCCTTTGGGTTGAGGTGTTCCTGAGACATCCGTGACGCAGGGTTGAGATATCATCGAAACAAGAGTATATTTAGAAGACAGGAAACGAGCCCTCCGGCCGGCCCTTGATTTTACAGGGGCTTTTTAGCTGTAGTGAGCTGGCTGGGGCTGCAGGGTGGAGAGAGGAAATCTCTCTGGCCCTTGCACTCGGGCTGATACATCCTCTTCCTTTCTCTTCTCTGTCTCTGTCCCGTTTGCCTCTTTCTGTTTCTGTCTTGTGCGGGCTTTGCTGGGGTTGTCCCAGCAAAGGGACAGAAATGACACTTTGTTAGGAACTGAGTCATTTTGCTGGATTGTTTTTAGCTTCATTCCTGCTTAGTAAGCCTGTTTCAAGAATGGGAAAATGCATGGGGCTATTTTCAAGTGTTCTTGGCGTCAATGTCCCTAATTCCTAGAACAGACACGAGTCACTTTCCTGGTCTTAAATGCAGATAAACACTTTGCACTGCATGACCTTTAGCAAATTAGACTTGCTGAGTGTCAGTTTGCTCATCTGTAAAATGGGGCCAGCACTACCTACTTCTTGGGGCCAAGGGTAAAATGAGAGACTGTGTACTTGTCTTCTGCATGCGCTGTGCCTATTGCCCATGAGTGTTTAATTTGCTGATAGTTCTTATTTTTCTAATAAAACTTACCAATCCAAAACCATCACCAAGGAGCTGGGTGAATTTCCCCTGAATGCTGAACACAGGTGTGTCTATCAGTTTAAAATCCACCTTTGGTTGGCTCTCAGAGGAATCAAATGGAAACTCAAATCACCAGCCAGGGGAAAACTCGGTGACTTCTACTCAGTAAGTGCACATCTGCGAGACCCCATGTGCTGGCCCTGTGCAGGCAGCTGGGGAGGGAGGACGAGGTGGCACTGCCCTGGCTTGAGAACCTCCCTGCAGGAGAGGAGGTGGACGCAGAAGTGAGTCCAAGGGGCAGCGCTGACTGTGAGATGGGGACGGGGCACCCAACTCAGGAGAGTTTGGGAATGGCTTCTCTCCAGATCTTTCTGTTATTGGAAGTTGGAGGACACCCCATGCAGTGGTATTTGAAAGACCAGGACAGTCAATCAGGACTTTTTATAGGTATGCCTGGTGCAGAAGCATTCTCTCAGGGTACGAATGTGTCAGGTTCCGAGGGAGAAGGTAACATCGCTGTGCCAAATCCGAGTAGCTGCGCCTGTCAGTGTCCGTCAAGCGCTAGACATTGCGCCCCTGCTCTGCGAGCTTCTCACTGGGTCTCCACGGCAGTGCTGTGGGTTGGAACTGCACTCCTGTTTACAGGTGGGCTGAGGTGCCTGCCTGAGGTGTGCGGCTGAGGTGGCAGAGCTGGGCTGGAGCAGAGGCCTGCCAGGCTGGACGGTGGCCTCACTTTGCCTCCAGCTGGTCCTCTTGCTCAGGGAGCAGACACTCCCCAGGGATCGTGCCAGCAGCAGCAGAGCAGCCCACACTCTTTGGTCTCTCTCCTATGACACCCAAGCCATTTGGAGTCTCACTATCCCTCTGCCCTCAGACCCCTCTTGATCCTAACCCTCACGCCATCTCTGCTGCCCCGAGCTGCTCTAGGCCTTGCCCTTCTCTCCTGATCTCCTCCAGCTGTTTCCCCTCTTCCCACCCAGCCCTGTGTTGTCAGGGATGTCTCTGACATCCGGCGGTACATCCCAGGGCAGAGATGCCCTGCCCCATCCTCTCAGGACAAAGATCATGTCTCTTGTTTTGATGACACAGAGGGCCCAGCCTCTACCGGAGGACCCTGGCCTCCTGTGCTGCTCAGACCTGGCTGGTTCTCCTCGTCACGCCAGCTCACGCCTCCTGCCTCCTCCCGTCCTTTTCCCTGGCTGGCTCCTGCTCTAGGACCCAACCTGGCCCCTTCCAAAGTGCTCCCAGGTGCACTCCTCCCGCGTCAGGTGAAGCTCTGTCCATCTCAGTGCACTTGGCAGTGGGGAGTGCGCCTCGCCGACCTGAGATGCCCCACAAGTGAGTCCCTTTCATCCTTCTCTCCTGTCCCATGCCTTACACTTGAGCCATGCTGCTAGATTCAGATCAAGTCCCAATTCTGTCCCTGGCCAGCCAGATGTGACACTTATTCCTCTTCTGTCTCAGTTTTGAGTTCAGGAGATGGGATAACGGCTGGCTGCCGACATTGCTGAGAGCCGCTGGGATGTGTGCGAGTGTCCTTTGGTGTGTCTGGTGGTATCGAGTGGCACTTTTTACATGGTGGCTGTGTTGTGTAGAGCGTGCTAGCAGGGAGGACAGAGGACTCAGCACTTTGTAAAAACCCAGCTCAAACCTGCCAGCTTGGCTCTGTGTCTGTCTTTGCCTCTTGCTTTGTAACCCCTGCAATGGCACAAGCCAGGTCCCCAGGGCTAGGGACTGAACGTTTCTGCACCCCTCACCACCACCAGCTCCTGTGTTGAAACCCTAATGTGCCGTGTGTCTTTACTTAGAGACGGGGGCTCTAAGAAGTCAAATTAAGGTTAAAGGAGGTCGTGAGGGTGGGACTCTGTCAGATTTTGTGTCTTTATTCATGTGTTTAGTTTTGGGATACTGAAAGATCACTTTGATTACTGAAACTTTCAAATGGATTTGTGTCTTTATAAAGAGGAAATGTCAGATGCATGCTCTCTCCTCTCCCTCTCTCCATACAGGCACCGAGGAAGGGCCAAGGGAGGTCACAGTGCGAATGTGGCCGGCTGCAAACCAGCCAGGAGCTCCTCTGAAACGGAACCAGCCGGTACCTTGATCTTGGACATGTAGCCTCCAGAACGGTGAAAAGTAAATATCTGGGGCCGAAGCCTGGAGCCCGAAGTATCCTGCTATGCAGCCTCAGTAGCTGATACCTCCAGATGAGGGGGCTCACACGGCTATAATCCTCCAAACTCAGAGTCGGGTGCACATCACTAAAAATCACTGGTTGCTTCTAGTTCCCAAGGTCCATCCTGTGTGAACCCTTCCTGGCTCTGACCTGCCCAGGTGGGGAGAGGTGATTTTGATGTGGTCATCCATAGGCTCCTGCAAGGCCACAGCGAGAGGGACAGCCTAAAGACGACCCCCTGTGGGGAAGCTCCTTGCCCTGCTGTTCCTACTGAGCTGGGCCTTCTTGCCACCTCTGCGGACTACCTCTGGCTCTGAACAGTGGTGGGAAGGGACAGGGGTCTGTGGAATCCACAGCAGCTGCTGGAGTAGAAAACCTCACCGTCCATGATGATGTCTCCTGCCCCAGTTTGGTCACCAGCAGCTGGGGCTGAGGCCAGGAGACGGCAGGAATCAGCCCTTCATTCCTGATGAGTCCAGAGTCTGAGGGTCTCTTCTGAGCAGAGCAGAGCAAGTGCAGATGTGCAGGCTGAGGGCCATTCTGGAAGTTCACAGCCCTGCCTGTGGGTGCAGCCCTAGGGCCCAGCATGGAGAAGGGCCTGGGACAAAGGAGGTGGGGCGCCCCTTCTCAGTCTCTAGGTGCTGGCCGCCCAGGCTGGGGCAGTGTGACCCTTATCTCCTGTGACACTCACAAAGCACAGCTCTGTGAGCGGTGGGAGCCCGCTGTGCCAAGGGGGAGATGGGGAGACACCCTCGGTGGAGACTGGTAGGAAGTAAGGCAGGTGAGGCAGGTTAGGGTCTGGGCCACGGGAACAGGGCCTTTGACTAGAGGGCTGCAAACAGAGAATCCCTCTCACAATCCTGGAGCTGGCAGTCTGGAGTCAAGGTGTGGGCCGCCCTGCTCCCTCTGAGGGACTGCCCAGGGGCCCGTGTTCCAGCCCTTCCTGGATGGCTGGCAGCCTCTGGCGATCCTTGGCTTGTAGCTGTGACCTTTGACTGTCCATCTTCATGTGACGTCTGCCTGGGTCTCTTCACGTGGTCTTCCCTCTATGTTTGTCTGTCTCTGGGTTCAAATTTCCCTTTTTTATAATGACATCAGTCATGTCTGATTAGGATCCTAAAGATGTCATCCTAACCGGATCCCCTCTGTAAAGACCCCACCTGGGGTACTGGAGGCTAGGACTCCAATGTGTCATTTTGGGGGACACAACCCAACACCTCACAGACGGGGAGGAGGCTGATGACGCCGTGCCATCCCCAGCTTGGTGCCTGTCCTGCCAATACCTCCAGAGAGCAGTGGAGACTGCACTGGTCATCCCAGCAAGGGCAAGCAACTGGGTGTTGGCTCCAGCACCCTTTTGCCCCGGGCGTGCCCACCAGGGAGCTGACCTCTGTACTCAGCCCTCAGTGTGCAGGGTGCACAGCCTCTTCCGTAAGGGCCAGCAGGGGCTCCCCTGGGCCACATGTGTGCCAAGGAAGATGGAGTTGCCCGCACCCTGGAGTGTTCGGGGCACCTGAAAGAAAATGCATCTGAAAGAACCTTAGCAGATTTATTGTTCCTCTGACGTATTCAGTGGGCTGTATTACATAAAGTTTTATCATGTGTGAAGTATAATATTCAATGAACTACATTACATAGTGTATAACTGGGGTCTTGGTGAATTTCTAGCCCTGTGGTGTACTTGCCAAAGGGTCGGGGTCAAGTTCAATTTGGTAACTGTAGTCACTGGTTAGCATTTCTCCTAAGTTCAGAGAGTAGCTGGCCCCTGTTGTTGGGAGGTGGCATAGGCGAGGCTTGGCACTGGAGAAGTTCACATTTGGAAAGTATGCGTGCCCTCGTCGGGCCTGGAGAGTGGGGAGCCGGGGAGCCAGGGAGCTGGGCTCAGGCCTGCCCCTGATGGAGGCACCCCCAGGCCAGCTCCACGTCTCCCGTGTTGCAGGAATGAAGAAATCCTGTTTTACTTTCACAGAAAGCAGTCTTCCGGGCAAGGAGGAGGGACTCGTGTGCAGAGGGCCCTAAGCAGCCAGCAGTGGCTTGGGCATCTCAGAGCAGAGGTCGCTGCAGGCCATGACAGCGTGCAGGACCCCGGAGGGTTTGGGAGGCTGCATTGTGAACTGCACCTGTGGATTTCGTCAGCAGAGGGTCCTTGTGTGTCTGCCCAGCGCTGCCCAAGGAGAGGGAGGACCTGAACGTGTCTCGCCCCGTCCCGGCTGGGAGGTTCGGCTTCGGTCCAGCTTGTTCTGTGGCAGCCGAAGCTCTGGGTGCAGAATTGGGGGTGAGCACTCCATGACCTGGAGGACAGATGCAGACGGACACCTCTGTTCTGTCTGCCGCTTGGGAGGGATCCAGCCGAACCTCCGCTTGCCTTGTTGCTGGCTGGGGACAAGCCGGGAGCCTGGGAGAATGCCAGACCTGGGAGTTAGGTCTGAATGCTCCTCCAGCCAAGTGGCCTCAGACACGTCATTTAATCACGTGGACCCCTGATCTTATCTTCTCAAAATGGGGCTAATAATATTTACCTCATGGAAGTGTAGGGGAATGAGACACCTGGAGTGGTCACATAAGGTGTGGTACTGTGCCTGGCACACAGGAGGACTTTGATAAGCAGAAACTACTATTATCAATAAAGTGCAGATGCTTGGGCTCGCTGCTGCAGAGAGCTGACTTGGAGGAGGCTTACAACCTACTGTACTGCACCAGAGACAACTAAATTCCTGTTTACATGCAAACCTAAACCCTCTTATTCCAACTGTGCCACCACCTTAAGAGACATATATTTATGCTTTCGGTTCTAGCTGCTCATATGTTTAAAGCAGCGAAGCCCTTGCAGAGTGATTATGCTAATGTACATAAGGAGTTTAACAATCGCACTGACTGCGCTAACCATCTATTTGAACTACGTTGTGCAAATAAGATGTTATCTTAAATAAGCTCCTAATATAACTCAGTAATCACTATAATGCTTTTTGGTGAAATTGTGGTGTTATTACTGAATTTAACCATTGAGTCTCAAACGCCGAACCTTGAAGCATGCCCCCGTGGTGCCCAGAGGCTCCACTCCTGGCCTGGAGGAGCTGGATGTGGCTGACCTGGTGGGCGGGGCCAGCACTGTGATCCACACCCATGGTGGAGGAGAAGGATGGTGCCCATCAGGGGACACTTCGCCTCGCCCCAGGCTTCATCGAAGCGAGGGAAAGAAGTTTAAACCCTGGGCAGAGACAGCGGTGGCATGCAGACCAGGGGAGCCTGCAGGGGGTCCTACGGTCCGTGGAGGGCAGACCCCACCTGCACTGCTGCCCACCATCAGAGGTAGGGTCAGGGAGGGGTGATGGGAGTCTTTGGGGCAGCTGGGTGTTTTTGTTGGCTCACGGATAAAAAGCACTCGATTGTTAAAGGGGGATGCTGTTATCCTCACAGCTCATTACAGAAACAGGAAAATAAGACACCAAGGTGAAAGTATCTTTATATTTAAAGACATATTTCTGTATGTCTACTTACTGCATTTATTATTATGACGTATTATGTGCTTTATACACACACACACACACACACACACATTTAAAAATATAATGACCTACTTTATTTCCTTCCTTGTTTTTGTTTTAACTGGTGAGAAGCAGGGAAGACAGCCAGGCCATGTGAGTGCTCGTGACCTGGTGACCTCTGGGTGGGCTGGTCGGTGGAGCAGGGTGGAGGCCAACACCAGCCACGTGTTGAGTGTCGTGGCCTCGGAAGGCCACGGCAGTTCTCAGCAGTGCAGGCCACTCGGCTTTGTGCGGGGAAAGAGTTTTCTTTCTGCTGAGGAAAGAGTCCTGCATCTGGAGTCAGCATGTGGGTCAAGGACAGCGGGGGGCCGGTGACGTCACCTCCGGTCTGAGTCCTGGATGAGCCACTAGCCAAGGCACTTGGACCGATCGCCTTTCTGGTGTTGGACGGCAGGGAGCACTTTCTAAACTGCGAAGCACTTTGCACATTTAAGGCAGTGTTAGGAGATCTGCCGAAGCTGCCAGGCAGAGGGACCAGGTGCCATCGCTGTTGGGACAGAAGGAGGTAGCCCAGAGTCAGGCTAAGTACTTTCTGGGTCACCCCTTGTTCCCCAGAGCTACACTCTCAGCCATGGGGACGGTGCGGCTCTGCAGAGGAGCTTATCAATCGCACCGTGACCGCCACTGCAGAGCCATCTCTCTCTCTACAGAAGCAACTCCTGTGTGGAGCGGCTTCTGCACTTGTCCCTGGTCACCCACTGAAGATGCAGAGGCCTTAGGCGTCACGCCCACCTCTCCCCAGTACCGCGAACTCTGACCTCAGCCCACTGCCTCGGGGAGCGGCCGCGGTTCCCCTTCTCTGCTTTGATTTTGTGGTGAGCAATGAGAATCCCTGAGAGGGTTTCCACCCCCACAGCCAACATGGCACCAGGATCTGGAACCTTGGGGCACCTCTGTCTTCTAGAAGGTTCCCTGCTTGGTGAGTGACACATGCAGAGGACAGGGACAGCTGGTCCTGTCACCACTCTCTGGAGGAATCGCAGTCTCCTTTCTCACAAACACATGGAAGCCCAGGGAGGACATGAGCGTGGTCCGGAGGTGGTCTCGAGCCAGAGGACATCATCCAGTGTCTTGGAAGTTCAACTTAAGTTACAGTAAATCAAGAAGCCTCTAGGAAGCCGAGGTCCTCTGGTGTCCGGGTTGTCGAGAGCCGTGTTTGCCCTTCATCCGACCGGCCCTCCTGTCCTCCCCTCCGTGGCGCTCAGCTCTGCAGACATACGCAGACTACAGTTTTGGCCAATTTAGATCAACCTTCTCCTTTTACAAAGGAGGACATCCAAGCTTCAAGAGCCTTAAGTGAGTTGTCAGAGGCCAACCCCTGGCCAGTGTATCCAACCCATGAGATTCTCTTCTTTGAATACACTTCTCTTCCACCCCGGGGGTGTGTGGGACTCCCGTGAGGGTGGCAGAAGCTTGCACCCTGCAGACAGCTGACAGCAGGAACTCATACACACTTCAACTTGCTTGGTTGGACATGCTGCGCTACTTCCTGCTGCTGAATATTTTAGGGGTTCCCAGGTTTTCAGGATATAATATATTCTCAATAAACAAGAAAGCAGCGAACATCTTTGTGCATTTGTACATACACCTTGTTTTCCCACAGTCTGGGATCCGTCATTCGGATGGCTCCCAGAAGGTACTCCATGGGTCAAAGTATGGAGTGTACTTATTTCCAATCCTCTGGCCACACAAGGCTATGAGCTCTTCCCAGGGTGTATACCAGCTTCTGCTCCCACCAGAAGGGTGAGCGGCTCAGGCAGAGAAAGCATGAGGCTCGGAGGCCTGGGCTGAGCCCTGGCTTTATCACCTACTTAACAGATGCTCTTGGGCCAGTCAAATAACCTTCCTGGGACTCAGTGTTCTTATATGTAAACTGGAAATGACAGCTCACAGGACTGTACTGAGAGTCACATGGTCAAGGCGTGTGACAGGGCTTCACAGACTGTCACACGGTGTGGAATGTCAGTTCTCCAGCAAAGGCACTTGTTGTCAGGCAGGTGTCACGCCTACAGCACCCCTGACTCCCCAGTGTGCAGCACCTGGGGCTCAGGAGTTTGCCCTGAGAATCCCAGCACGGTGTCCCGCCCACCTTCTCAACTCTGCTGGAGCTGGGGCAGCGCTCTCCTGCGTCTGTCTTCCTGTTGGAGGGAGCAGTTCCAGGTCTGCTCGGCCTCACTGCCCCCTGCACTGCTGAGTCACCTGTGGCTTCCATCACAGTTTGCCAAAGGATTGAGTCAGGAAGCACTCAGAAACGAGCAACAATTTCTTTCTCTGGTTAGAAATATTAGGGCCCCAAAGGCCCAACAGATCTTCTCCCCATCCTCCACCTGGCTGCCGAGGAGGAGGAGAACCAGGTGCTCCCTCGCAGCTGTCAGTGAGGAGCTGGAGGCCACCGCAGGAAGGCAGATGCCCCTCCTAGGAAACTGCCTCATTCTTTCCCCTCCTCCCTGCTGTGTGCCCGGCATCTGTCTGGGGCTAAGAGTATGTGGATTAGGAGGTGCAGCCCTTGCTTGTAGGGGTCCTGGGGGGACATCACAGTGAGGGAGCGGTGATCTCAGGTTGGTTGAGGACTTGATGGAGGTCAAGGAGCTGGAGGGAGCAAGGATATGCCCCGACAGGCTGAGGCCAAGGGACGTGCCACGCAAGGACACCAGCCCGGGGGCCCCGTGTGGCAAAGCCCTTCCGCAGGCAGGGCCCGGAGGAGGCAAAGCTCCTGAGGCTGCTGTGGGGCCACAGATGCACGCAGGAGAGCAGGGAGGGCAGGAGCCCGGCAAGTGAGAGGCTGAGTGGCCCAGGGGCCCGTCCCACAGTGCCGAGCCCTCCTCCCGGAGGCTGAGGCCAGCCAGGAGCTGGGAGGCCGAGTCGGAGACTGTTCTTCCACTTGAAGTCCAGCAAGACAAGCGTCTTCCTAGCAATGGGGGTCGCAGGGGTTTTCAGAGTAGGAAGGCTGGAGCGACATTGAATCAGCGGCTCCTCCTCCCTGAGACCATCCCAATGACAGTGATGCCCACGCGACAGTGATGAAGCTCTCCGCGGCTTTCAAGAAGTCATCCAATGTTAAGGTCTGCAAACAAGTCTGGATGGCGCCTGGCATTTCGCCAGGGGGAGTGGTTTGTGAGGTGGAGCCAGCGAGCCATTCAGTGTGGAGATTCCTTATTGGCTGACTGCTGTATCTAGTTTATGTTAATTGAGATAAGCTGTGTGGAATGTATATATACCCCTCCTGTCCTACAATAAAGGGCTCCCACTCCTGCTGTATCAATCTACACAAGTTGTTCGTCACCCCCCGATTATTTTGCTGCAGCCGGACTGCGGCAATCCAAGAGCATCAGGCTGTTGAAGCCCAAGTTTGGAAGTGCCTCCATTATTTGTCAGATGTGACCACTCTCTTAATCGGGTCCATACCTGACCTGTGGTTGGGTTGGAGGGACAGGCTGGTTACCTTCAGATGTCTGATCATGAAAAAGGGATTAAAATTGTTTTTTGTGGGCTAAGATATAAGGTGTAAGTCAGAGGGCAGAAAATACACCGTGGGAGAATTCAGCCCCTTGTTAACACCAAGGCCCATAATAACTACGGAGTGAAGAAAAGTCCGATGGCCAGAGCAGCTCTGCTTCTGTCGCCTCCCACACCAGTGTGACTCCCTCGTGGGACAGCGGTATAGCATGTAACTCATAAGTCATGGGACAGCAGTATAGCATGTAACTCACAAGTCATGGGACAGCGGTATAGCATGTAACTCACAAGTCATGGGACAGTGGAATAGCATGTAACTCACAAGTCATGGAACAGTGGAATAGCATGTAATTCACAAGTCATGGGACAGTGGAATAGCATGTAATTCACAAGGCAGTTGAAGTAATTAGAGAGAAGACATACCTGAAGACCTGAAGACACCCAGACTCGCTGACACATACCAAGAGCTTAGCAAGTGGTATTGTGTTGCCAAGAATTAGAACCAGGGACGGAACAACATGTCTCCGTGGGCAGGGAACCCCTGTTCTGAAGGAAGTCAAGAAATCCGGTGACAGTAAATGGAAGAGACCCTGAGTTTCCAAATGCTGCGTGCCCAGGCCTGGTGCACCAGAGGAAGCAGGAGGACGTCCAGACCAGGAGAGAGCAGCCCTGTTGGCCTCTGCTCCTGTGTGACCAGGGGGTTCTAGAAATCCATCCAAACCAAACAGGCTGGAGCGCATGGTGGTCGGAGCAGGGCTGTTTTCTGGGGAGGTGTGTCCGTGGCTAGGACCCCTGGTCAGGGGAAGGGACGTGCCCTGGGGAGCCCTGGCATGTCCTTCAGTCACAGCTGGTACCAATGGACAAGACCCAGCTGCTGCCCTGTGGCCCACACCCCCGCATTCCAGCTGGAGAGGAAGACACCGTCACATGGATCGGTCGGTAGCAATAGGAGAAGGTGGAGGATTCGAATCACCTCAGGAGTGGGGGCTGCAGGAGGCCCCGGAGCTGGGCACTAGGCTGTGGGGAAGGCTGGGAGATGGGTGCCCTCCATGGCCTGAGGTGCTGGTGGGATTCGGACACCTAGAACGTGGAGGTCAGAGATCCAGGCAGGGAATCTGCCGGGAGAAGGGACCAGGGCCGGGAGCTCTTCCAGGTGTGTTCAAGGGACGCATGGTGGCTTTCTCTGCCACCACGAGGGGGTTTGTGGCTGGCAGGAGCCATGTTGGCACACGCTGGGTGGGTCTCGTGTGGGTTCCTCTGTCCCGGGGAGTAAGCTCCTGACTGCGGGACCCGTTTGTCTCATTCTTTGCTTCTGAAGGTCCCTGGACCGGGAGGGGGCTGGCACCAGTGTGGACTGAGCTGGCCTCATGGGGGAGCAGGGCTTCAGCTGGGGAAGGAGCTGGGCTGTGGAGGGCTGGGAAGGGAGGGCAGGGTGGGACCATCTGCAGAGGAAGGACAAGGAGGCTGCAATCCTCTACCTGGGAGAGGAGGTGACAGGATGGGGACATGTATTGTGTGTGGTCCCCACTGCTGCTGACACCTTTCAGAGGCCTAAGGAGGCACGCTTGTCTGGGTGCACATGCCGACCACTTTGGATGGGCCATGGCTACAGGAGAGGTCAGGGGTCCTGGTGACGTTGACCTGCACTGAGCACAACCAGGTGTCCCCTCCTGCTGCCTTAAAACCCGCGCTCAGCCAGGCGGGCTCTTCCCAAACCCTCCCGAGACGCCGACGCCCAATGCTGACTGGATGGCTCAGTGTGGCGGTCAGTGAGGGGAAGCTGGGGCCCTTCGATTGCCCTGCCGTCCTGTCCAGCACTGGACTGGGCTCCTGGACGGGCAGGCCAGGAGCAACTCAGCTTGCACGCACAGCTGTCCTCTCTGCAGTCAGCGGCCAGGCCCTCCCCCGGTGGGGCAGCCTGGAGGCCCAATGGCCAGAAGGTGGCCCCTGGACTTGGGCTGCAGTCCCTATTCGGTGGCTCATGGCTTCCTTCCGAGGTGGAGGGCGGAGGCTAGAAAGTTTTTGCCCTTGCCAAAACTTTCCAGTGAATTCCGGTGCAGTTCCCACTCAGGGTTGCCTCTCCGGCACCGGAATATGAGACTCCAGTGCGATCGCCCAACGTTCACTGACCTCTACTTCTTGATGGGCACCATGAGCGAGAGTGGGAATTCTGCAGAGCTCCAAGGACGGAGAAACAAAGTTATTTATTGTTTTGACATAAAGTAGAACATACAAATTCCCTTGAGAGAACTTAAGAACCGTGGAGCTGTTTCTCTGTATTGAGGCCATACGAGGAAATCCGGGGAGAAGAGGGCATCTAAGAGGTGCTGTGAACGTGCTTTGCAGACATGCAGCAAGAGTGCGGAAGGGCATTTCTGGAAGGAGGAACAGCATCAGCAGTGTGCCGAGGCAGGCGCGGGAGGTCACTGGAATGTGACCTGGTTTGGAAACAAGATTGCAGGCACGATTAGTTAAGATCAGGCCCTGTCGGCGGAGGGCTCCCCTGCTTCAGTATGATTGGTGTACTTCTAAGAAGAGGAGAGGACACAGAGACGGGAGAGGGAACATCATGTGACAATGGTGGCAGAGACCCAAGTGCCACAGCCATGAGCCGAGGATGGCTGGCCTTCAGGAGCTGGAAGAGGCAAGGACGGCTTCTACCTGAGGCGTCAGAGGGAGCGTGGGCTGCCCACACCTGACCTTGGACTTCTGGCCTCAGAACCCTGAGAGAAGACATTACTGTCACCTGCAGCCACCCCACTAGTGGGACTTTGCTATGGCAGCCCTGATATGGTCTCGTGACCCCTCTCCTGGCCTTCAACCCTGACCTAGGGCCCTGAGCTGCCCACCTCCGGGGTGTGCACAGCCAGGGCTGCTGGCCGTGTCCGCCTGACATGCTGTGGACTGGGGGTCAAACTCTTGACTTCTTCCTCCCATTCCCGGGAAAAGCTACGGACTTTGGGAAGAAAGGATATCCATGAACAAGGGGGTATTTGTGCTCTGAGCCCCGAAGTCCCCCCAGGAAACAGGTGGGCGGAGCGGGGTGCAGGCTGGTGCTGTGGATGTCGCCCTGGCCGTGAAGTGCAGAGGTGCGGGGGCTGGGACGAGGGGCAGGAGGGTGCTGTGGCCCTCAAGGGGTGGCCCACTCGGGCTGCAGCTGGCCAGGGGCTGTATCGGGGGGGGGGGGTGCTGCAGCTGCTTTGCTCTGAGCGGAGGGAGGCCGCCGCAGTGCTGAGAGGTGGCTGTCCTGGTCCCTGCCTCCCGCTGGCCCTCCTCTCTCCCAACCTTCACTGCAGCGTCTGCCCCCGCCTGCTTGCTCAGAAGAGGTGGAGGAAGAGGTACCCTTGCCGGATCCTGATGGCGAGCTGCCTGGGTCTTGCACACTTCGAGACAGGCCTGAGCCACTTGGGTGAAGATATTGGTTCTGTGGCGTGGCCAAGGTTTCTGAGCTCACCATCGGCCAGCGCTGCTTGGGCAAACTCCATGTGCCCTCTGGCAGGTTTAACCAGCGTGCCGTCCTTTCTAGACCATGGTCACTGGGTCTGTGATGGCCATCTCCCTCTCCTGCCCGCCCACAGTGGCTGGGGCCGTGTCCTGGGACGAGACAGGGTGACTGTAACTGGGAAAGGGCGGGAGGGCTCTTTCTTCCACAGGAAGGGAGCGGTCATCTCACCCACATTTGCATTCCTTTAGGGAATATCTTTTGAGGAAGATTCAAATCAAACTGTCCTGCCGCTCCAGGGGGACCTGTTGTCTCTGCCCGAGCTGCTGGTGAAGTCCTGGGACTGGTGAGCGAGGTCAAGGCTTGGAACCACAGGTGGCTACTGGCTCAGGGAGTGAACCAGGAGCGTTTCCTTGGTGAAGTCACCTTAGGAGAGAGGAGTGTTATGATCCTGAGGTTCATAGCAAAGCTGGGAACATCTTGCAGAATACGTCAAATGGACATGACGTGGACAGGTGAAATTCATCTGAGAACGAGGTTGATCCTTCAGCCATTAATCTGTTGGGGATCAGAAAATGTCATTTTCAAGTTCTGAAAGAGAAAACAAAGATCAAAACTTGCCTATGCATCAGGTTACCATGTTGAAAAAATTTGAGCGTAGACAGAAATTAATGAACATGCTGGCCCTTGTAGTAACCCATTTAATAAGCTCAGTAGACAAAGGACGATACTTTGATAGAATTACCAGATAAGTCCCCTCTGCCTTTCCCCCCCCCAGGATTCTTATAAATGATGTTTTCAATTATGGATTTACCGTAGGGAGAAAATTAATAGATGTGTGGTCGGAGCAGCAGGCTGGGAAGTTAGTGTCTGGACCTATTCCTTCTTTGCTGCTCTGGACTTACTGTGTGATGTTGGCCAAAACTATTAACCTCTCTGGACCTCAGCTTCTACATCTGTAAAAGAGGAACATTGTTTGTCGGATGCCCTGCAGCGGTTGAGATGAAGATCTGGCCTCTGAGAAGAGAAATAAGGAAAGGGCTGTGGAGGAGAGCAGCAAGGCAGAAGGAGCGGATTCCACTGACTCTCCAGGCCTCTACTCCTGGCCCCTTCTCAGGCCTGATGTTTGTAATCTGCGACTCCACGCTGACTTGGCCTGTTACTCAAAAATATTGAGAGCAAATATTAACTCAAGATAATGCAACACGAGCCATGCAAAGGCCAATTAACCCGGAAAAAGAGAATACCACCATATTTTAAAGTGACAGCACATGTCTGCTTCCAGAACTGTCCTCAATTCCCAGTGTGTGGCCACAAGGACACGTTGGAGAAGTGAATGCAGGGGTATCTCGGGGCGCCTCGGAGATCATGTCAGATCTGTGCACTGTCCCCATTTGCTAAACTCTTCATCGCTGATAAGGTGCTTGTTAGAGGAACGGGAACTAAATTTATAGCTGGCTTCTGTGGAGCCAATTTACATGTTGTGCGGCTGGAGCTTGGAACTAAGGAAACGCGCTGGAAGCCAAAATTGGCTTTGTGGCTCCAGTTCCTGGGCTCGGCACCACCTGCCTCCAATCAAACTGTCCAATTACAGGAAACGATTGTTTTCTTGCTTTCTGGGAAGGAAAGAAATTCATCCAGAAAAGGATGGATTTCTAAATGTTTCTTCTTCTCCTTAAAAAGAAAAAAAAGATAGGAAAAAAAAAAAAAAAACACCCAACAAATTCAAAACATCAACAACATTCTGGGGGAGAAAGTGTTTCCCTACCAAATTATTCAGAGTTCAAAAGCCAGAATGTTGCCTCCGCCCTCGAGTGTTTTTGACCACAGACACCTGATCGGTAATTACCTCTTCTAATAACGTTATTAGCCATTCAAAAGAAAGGCTCTCTTTTAACATGTGAGGCACTAATTAAAGACTGCGAGTCTCACAGGTGAAATCTTGCAGAAAGTACGAGTTTGAAGTCAAAGAATGTAGCGATCTACCTCGGCATAATTACACTTTCTCCTCCAAATGAAATCGTACACTCCAGACAATGGAATCAGGCAATGATACCATTTATCTTGGAGCTCACGTCTCTTTTCTTTAAATCCTAATTTGACTTAGTGAAGCTGACTCGGCCGACAGGGTTAAGATGGCCCTGAAGGAGCTGAAAGCCAAGACGCCCCTGGTCATACCAGGATGGCACTCAGTGTACCCTGGGCATGGGTGACAATCGTGGTTCAGAGTCTCCATGGGGCGATATTTTAATGGAACTAACAAACTGTATTGATGTGTTTCTAATGCATCACGGGTTTTTCTTGGAAAAAAAAAAAAAAAAGGCAAGACAGCCTGCTATTTTATGATTGGGTAAAAATAACGATCTGATGAAAAACACTGGTGTTTCCACATAGTTCCTTGGTAAGGCTCTTGGATTTCTGAGGCCACCTCCAAGAGCTCACATACACAACCTGGGCTTTCTCACTGCACTTGCAATTAACTGGAGTTAGCAGGAGAGTGATGTCATTCTGAGGGAGTGCTCCACACAGACCTCAGCTTCTAAGAACTGCAGGCTCGCTCTCCAGGAAGCCTGCCCTGTCAGACAGTGGGGACCACCTCTTAGGTTTCTGTACCTGCTCTGGTCCTGCTGGGCTCTTGTTTCTGCATCTGTGGCTTTTGGCTTCTTTGTGGATACAGACTTGTTGGGGATCAGGCCGTTTTTCTTCTACTGGCTCAAAATGAATGTGTGGTTAAGTTGGTGCTTGGTAAAAATGAAGGAAAAAATTCCTCCTGTTTTTCTGGATATTTTCTCTGAGCTAGTCCCCTCTTTGTCCCCTACATATTGGTGTGCCTTAGGACCCACTCTCAGCCCCTGCCCCATACTTCTAACACCCCCCCGGGGGTTCTCATACACTTCTGTGGTTTCACCTGTGGCCTGCGCTCCCCAGTCCCAGAGGCCCATGTTCTGTCCTGTTGGCTGGGGAGGACTTGGGGCCAGGTGGGGATCACCAAGAACACAGTCTCCAGAACTGGGTTCCCATGCAGAGCCCCGTTCTGTGAAGGGGGACCTTACTGAACTTTCCAGAGCCTTACTTTTCCTGAAATGGGGGAGGGGGTGTGTGCTACCAGTGAGGCAGTGCCCGGAACTGCTAAGCGGAAGCCCTGCTTCACCTGTCTCTAGCCCGGTTCTTCCTGACATTTCCATGCATCAGCCTGGCACTTACTGGCTGCCAACCCTGGACTCGCCCCGGCCAGCATGCAGCCACATGTGGTGGCTCAAATTGAAGTTAATGAAAATGGAATAAAATTTAAAATTCAGTTCCTCGATTGAAAGAGCTGTCTTTCCAGGGTCCACTGGCCGTGTGCTTACGGCTGCTTTTTCGGACAGCACAGACTGCCTGGTCATTCTAGAAACACTGCAGCAGAATTCCACTGGGCCACCCTGCCCCTGACGTCTCACTAGGTGTCTCAGACCTGCCCTGTGATCGGCACCACCCAGCGGTTTGAGCCGGCCGCTGGGGCCGACATGGGCAGCCTGGAATTAACAGGAGACCCAGGGAGGACATGGCCCCAGATCACACTTCCTGGCTCTGTTGTCTGAATTGCTTTGTGTCTCAGTTTCCTCATTTGCAAAACCCCTTCGAGCCCAGGACCTGCAAGTATCCGTGGAGATGAAATGCACCCGGTTAGCGGGGGGCGGGGCACTGGTGGCGTGAGAGCTGTGCCTGTTCCCTGGCATCCTGGCTCCTCAGTGTGGGCCTCCCCCACCTGCTTCCTGGCTCCAGCTGTCCCCACCACCCTCCATGCTGCCCAGAGGGATCTTTCTGAAACACTCTTCTGTCTCCTGGAATAAAGCTCTGCCTCCTTAACACAGCCCAGGAGCCCAAGGGGCCTCTGCCCTCCTGCCTTCCTCCTGCTGTCCCCCGAGTCCCTAACCTACTGTCCCTCCTGAGGCAGGTGGTTCTGTCCTGAGTGTCATCTCCACTGGTGCCACCGGCCGCCTCATGGGCCCCCGGCCACCTCCACTTCCAGCTCCTGCAGGGCCTGCTGCTTGTCTCCCTCAGAGGCACCGAGAGCCAGGGTTTCTCCAGGGCAGGGCTGAGCCGAGCTGTCCCTCGCTCCCAGGGCCTGGCTTGCGGGCGGCCTCTGGAAGGCCCCCAGAAAGTCTCCACTGAGTGAAGGGATCTGGTTTCACTCAGCAGATCTGTGCTCCTCCCCATGCGCGCTGCTGTATTCAGAAGGACAGATTCAGATATTGAAATCTGCCGCTTTACCGGTGCGATGGTGACTCAGGGGATAATTGCCACATGGGGGCTTTCCAGCAACCTAGTTAGAAGAAGCCGCACGCACGGCAACCTTCCCACCCTCGGGGTGACCTACTTCTCAATTCCTGTAGCCTCAACATCCATCGCTGCAGAATTCTGATGAGCCCTGGCAATTTCACTGCTGGTATTTGATGAGAAAAGGGAATTGAAATGTAGGTGACTGATTGGGACCTGGAGAAGCTGTTGGAGGTCGGGTTCTTTTTGATGACGGAAGCTGGTCTGTGCGAGGGGGACTTCCTGGGACCCTGCAGCGCTGTCCAGAGGTTCTGATTGTTTCCCGAGGTTGGGGAACATGAAGGCTGCCCTGTTACCCTGGCCTGAGAGATAGATGGGCTCTCGCAGCCGCTCTGGGTGAGTTTTCCAATTGAAATGAAGCATCTTTAGCTGTTCTCCACCGGATCCTTATTTGGCCTCTCAGAGCTGAAGTTGACCTTGAACTCTGGAGTGCTGTCTGAATGAGCCGCGGAGGGCAGGACTGGCAGCGCCTAGGCTGCCGGGCGAGCCTCCTCCACCAGCAGCAGACCCCGGAGGGCAGGCAGGCAGACGCAGAGAGAAGCAGTGAGGCTCCTTGGCCAGGTCCTTCTCCTTCCTTTCTCCTAACTCTTACTCATCAGGAGGTCCCCTCCTCTGTGAGTACTTTTCTGAAAATCCCCCTCCCTGTCCCAGGCCACGTGGACATAGACCTCCCTCCTGGGCCTCCCTGCGGCCCTTCCAGCAACTTCCTTGATTGTGTTTTCCTGTTCTAGGCTCAGCTCCCACAGGCTGGGCAACCCTTGGGGGCAGGCAGTCTGCTGATCACTCCTCAGCTGGGCCAGGGTCACTGGACCTATGGCAGATGCCACACAGAATGAGTACCAGTCCCGGCTGAGCTAAGAACAGAGCAGAAGCTGGGCTCTGCCCTGAACGGACAGAACCCGTTCCAGGGGTCAGGCCAGGACCAGCGTTTCAGAGCACCGTGGGTTTCGTGGCATACATATATGGAGGAGAGCAACTTGGAGTGGCAGAAACAGACCTTTGGAATGTGACTTCCAGGGCTGGGACCTGGGCTTCCCGCCTGACTCACTGTGCTTTCCTTATAGGGGGAACTGGGTGGCCGCTGTCAGGCAGGCTGTGTGCTGGGTTCTAGAAAATATGCAACACACCTCGTACTTCAGGTGCCCCCGTGGCTTTTCATCTGTGGCTCCCAGTGCTTGTGCACATAGGGCCAGGCCTGTAGGAGATGGAGTTAGGCAAGACCTGGTCTGAATGGTTGCTAGGTCTTTAAATTGGACGGTCACATGACTTCTCTGACTCAGGGGTTTCATCTAGTAAGTGGGTTTAATAATATTGTCCACATATCCATGGAAATAACCTACAGGAATGCCGTCTGGCAGATGGAGGCATAGAGAAAATGTGGTATAAACATTCAGAGGAATATTATTTGGCCTTTAAAAGAAACTGTGATATGTGGCACACACAAAGCTTAAGGACATTATGCTGAATAAAATAAGCTGGTTAGAGAAAGACAAGTTCTGCATGATGTCACTCACTGAGGCATCTGAAACAGTCAAATGCATAGAGTCAAGGAGAGGGGATAATATATAATAGCTAGTTACAGGAGGCAGAGAAAGAGGGGAAGTTACTAATCAATGGGCCAAAGTTTTCAGTCAAGTGAGAAGGAAAAGCTCCAGAGATCCAGGCACGGCATTGCTGTAGCCGACGACAGTGCCTGGCACATGTGCACAGATGTTAAGAGGGCCGGTCTCTGGCTAAGAGTCCTTACACGACACAAAAAAGCCCCTGCACAGGAGTTACAAGCATAAGCCTGACCTGTGCTATGACATCAAGTAAGTGTCTGATAATCAGCAGCTATTCATTGCCATGTTGTCATTATGAGATGGTTAGGTGCGTGAGTGACAGACAGGGTAAATGTTGACTGATGTACACTGAGAGAATAGCCACTAGATAATGATATACGGATTGACTTCTTTTCTAATCTCTTTGAGCCTTGAACTTTATGGAAAAGATTTAGGCCTTGATTTCTGACCTTCACAAATCACAATACTGATTAGACTTTGTTTCTGTTAGGTAAGGCTAGATAAATGAGCTACTGATAGGTTTTTGGAGTCAAAATATATTTTCATTTGCTAATTTCTGTCAACAGGCCAAAAGTTTTTCTTAAGTAAACAATTATATTTTTAGGGAAGTGTAAGTTAAAGTGCTGTTCCCAATTTTGCTAAACGTGCACGCCCTCTAACTGTCATTTATCCGACCCACACTCGGCTCTAGTTGCTGCTAACCCACGGCGCTCTCACCAGCCCCGGCTCTGCTTGGTAGACACACAGGAAGGGACGCAGGCTGCGAGCCAGAGGGGCGAAGCAGAGTCCCTTGCAGCCCCTGCCCTTCGCCTTCCACAGAGGTCAACGCAAGTAAGGAAGTGACCCTCCATGTGTGCCCCTCAGTCTCCTAGGATGAGGACCAGGGGATGAATTCCAACTATGAGGAAAACGATTAAATGCTTAAACTTGGGAAAACCTGTTTTAGCTGTGTAATGGAGCTGTCACCTGTTAGCTGGGGGATAGCAGGAGACTCTTCCCAGGTGCTCCCCAGTATTCTGCCTTTGCCCTAGACCCTTTAAACCAGATCTCGGGGTCATCAGTGTCTTCCTCCTGATCCAAGACTGCTGCTTATGCTTGAGCAAGCTGATGTCCCTGTCTACCTCAAGAAGGCCACTGCTCATGGCAGGGGACCACACCAGGGGCTCCCCAAATTCTCAGTCTTCAGGGGGTTGGGGGTGGTTGGCTTCCTGTAGAATAGGATGAATGGACTGTCCCCAAGACCCTAGGTCTGAAGAGGTCTGCTGCCCCGATACCCCTACCTCATGTTTCCTGAGCAGCTCTGTGGCTCTTTTTCCTCTTGGGGCAAAAAGCCAGGCCAGCGGGGAAGACACCGTGGTCCTCTATGCTCCACTGTCCTCCCGTTACAGGATAATGGCTCCCTTGCAAAGCACCCATGGGTGCACACGGATCCTGCTGTGAGTGAGTGTTTGTGGTGCCGGAGCCACGGCGGGCGAACCTCAGCTAGTGTGTAAAATCCAGTCACGCTCACGAAGCAGTGAACAATGACAGCAAGACTAGGTGATGACTTCCTGGAGAGCAGGACTGAGCAGGACTGAGCAGGGGCCTTCAAAATGCTATAGCCTTTTAACTCCTAGGAATTCACTTTCAGGAAATAGATTTATAAAGATCTAGGTTTAAGGATTTTCATTTTAAAATTTAATTGGAGATCAACAACCTTAATAACCAAGATGGAGGATAAATAAATAAATAGATCCTGGTATTGACATACACATGATAAACTATTTTAAGACCATGAAAGTATGAAGTATAATTAATGATATAGGAAGACATTAATGTTGTGATATTGGGTTGAAACTATTAGATATAAAACTATTAGATATAAAAGATATAAACGGATCTTATTTGCTTTTGTCAAAGCCACATCATACCTTCAAATCTGTGGGCTCTCTTTTTCATTGTGAAATCATTACTCTGAACATTTAACATCATCTCATCATGCAAAAAGCATAAAAGTGTACGTGTGTGTGTGTGTGTGTGTGTGTATGAAAGAGTCATGAGCCAATTAAAGTCTCTAATGCTCAACCACATATAGGATGATGGTCCCATAATATTATAATAAAGCTGAAAGATTGCTATCATCAAGTAGCCATTGTAACATTGTAGCTCAGTGTCATCATTCACATGTTTGGGGTAATGCTTGTGTTAAAAACCCATGTGGATAGAGGAATACTTACCCTGTGTTCTGGCTGCCTACGGAATTCGGCACAGTACCATGCAGAGCAGTAGGCTGTGTGTCGTAGTCTGTACCACCCAGTTTTGTCAAGGACACCCTGGGATGTCCACGCAAGGTCACGATCCCCTAAGAACACATTTCTCAGTCCTTCTGGACCCTCAATGCACAGAGGCTGCCAGGTGAGCACCTGACCATGCTTCCTCAGGGAACCACTCTGTCACTGTTTCCTGGCTGAAAGGAGGGCAGACGGGTGATGGGCCATCCTGGCGACAGGAATATGCACCATTGCAAAATAATCTCATGCTGGCACCGTTGGCGCGTTGTGGGCAAGAACAACATAGCACAAGGCCAAATGCAAATTGTTTTAAAACACACAAATGAGCTCGGTTCAGGTGGTGCCAAAGAATTCTCCATTTCAGCAGAGAGTTATTTTGTGCACTTTTACTACGATCTTCCAATAAAAACGCAACTGCTCGTGGAGTCATTAAGCTACACTTTTAGAAGCTGCTGTCAAGGAAAGCAGGCCACACGTTTAACCTGGTTTGCTAAACGGATCTTATTTGCTTTTGTCAAAGCCACATCAAACCTTCAAATCTGTGGGCTCTCTTTTTCATGGTGAAATCATTACTCTGAACATTTAGAATCAATTTGATTAAGTGGCAGCGCTAGCCACACAAGTGCCTATGAGCACTCGGGCAAGCAATGGGGCTCCTGACCTCAAGGAGCTGCCAAACAGGGTGCTGCTGGGAAAACAGGGCTGTGGGTGCCACGAGGGGTCAGCAGGAGGAGGAGGTGGAGCCCACCACCGGTGTCTCGGCTGTGCAGGGATGATTCAGCCTTCCACCCGTGTAGTGCCTGAGCTGAGGAGGGCCCTGTCCTTGCCTTAAGGTTCTGCTGTCACAGTTCTGAAATCTTGCGTAAGTATAAACATGCAACTCTGTATTTTCATTCTGCACCAAGTCTGTTTCATTTTCTTCCTGGACACACAGCCAGACCACAACTCTATGTGTCCAGACCAGCTTCCCTTGCAGTTGGGTGTGGCCAGGTGGGTGCCATCATATCAATGGAATATGAGTGCCACCTGCACACCTGGCCCCTTAGCATTTCTGTGCAGGGTCCTCTGAAGCACACACCTGAGCTTAGTCCTGGTGGTGCAGAGAAGTTCTGGAGAATTCAGCAGAGGGGTATGCCATGCACTTTCATGTGGTCCAGCAACAGTACAAATGTTCCCGAAGCCATTAGGTTGAACTTCTAGGAGATGCTCTCAAGGGAAACGAGCCACTCTCCCTATTTGGCTAATTGGGGTGTGACTTTGGAAGTCACCGGTTGAAGACAGCACAGCTTGGGCCTGGACCTCTGAATAACTGCATAGGGCAGAGCTTGCTGTGTCTCCTGCTTTGTCCCAGCCACTGGAAATGCCCAGGACTCTTACAGGAGCACAATGTGGGCATCTCTCTCATTGGGAGCTGAGGTTCCTGCAGCCGGGCCTGGGATGGGGCCCCTGGGATGGGGCTTTCTCAGAAGGCTCCCAGAAACTTCCTCTCTCGGCTTGTCGGCCAGAGTTGTCTTACATCCTTTCCTAACCTGCCCCAGCAAGGGGAGAAGAATTGTCATGATCAACCTCAACTAATAAGGACTTACTCCCTGGGTGGGACACTTGCTCCACATCCATGGCTCCCCACACCTGGAAAAACTGCACTTCAAATAGGGAGGGGTGGGAGGGACTTGCCATTGGGCAGGTGGTCGACAGTGTCTGCCACGGGGGGGAAAAAGAAGAGGTTTGAAAAGTGATAATGAGGTAGATATTTGTTTTCTATTTTGTACATGTACAAATATGTAACAATGAATCCCACCCTTATGTACAACTACAATGCACCAATGAAAATATAGAAAAAGGAAGAACCAAAATAAGAAAAAAAGTGTGTTTTGAAGCTTCTGAAGACAGAGAGTGACCATATCTTTTATTATTATTTTTTGAGCAATAGATTATTCTTATATTCTTGCACACGGAACGGGTGTGTGTGTGACACAATTACACATGTTTCATTGGTGGAGACAAACCTTCTCTGTAGCTTTGAAGTGTATGTAGAAACAAGAATGCACCATGGAGATCTAATCCACAGTCTCATCCTCAACACCCTTCCCTCTCGATGGACTGGGAGCTGGGTACAGCCAGTTGTCAGGCCAGGAGCTGTCCGGCCGAGCGCTTTGGAGTGGTCTCCATTTCTGGACAAATCATTTTCCCTTTTAACGTTTGGTTTCTCTACCAGGAGTGAGTGCCAGAGGTGGCAAGTCACAGCACACCTGACGTTAGACTGTACTGTTTTAATAGCGAGGGTTCATTGTGACCATCAGGAAGGCTGGGAAGAGCTGACCCACAGGTTCAACGACAGTAGCACTATCCACAATTCAAGACCCACTCTGTCGCATTTTGCCCAGTGAAGTTTCTAGACAACGGCCTCACAGCTTTGGTCTTTTGCCCAGAACTGGGTGACACACCACCCTTAGCTCCCAGGGAGGCTGGAGAGAGAGAGAAGCAGCTGGCAACGTTGGCTTTGGCCACTTGTGGTCCACCACTTGGAGCTGGGCCCATGGCTGCTCTGCACCAAAGTGGGTTCTTCCAGCGAGAAGCAAGGGAGGAATGGGCCTCCAGTACACAGCAAAGGGCGCAAGAAATGCCACAGTCCAGAGTCCACAGAGAAGTCTGGGGTGAGTTTGTCACGATCAGGCAGCTGGGATTTCAAACCTCTCCTGGAAGTTCAAGGAGGAATGTTTATATTAATATACGCAGTGCTGGGGTTCAAAGCCAGGAGCTCATGCCTGCTAGGCTAGAGTTCTACTGCTGAGCCACATCCTTAGCTGGTGACCTTTTTGGATACAAATAAGAATCATAGCAAGACGAAAACCAGAGCAGAGTTCACATCTCAGCTGATGCTGGTTCCACACTGAATCCACAGTCTTCTTGCAGCCGATGTTTGATCCTCTGTGAATCCAGCCCCTATAACTTGATCAGATTGTTCCTGATCTCTATGGTGGGGCCCGAGGGCTGTGGCTGATGGCCTGTCCCATCTACTAGACCTTCACATCTGAGCTCCTCCTGCCCGTCTACATCTTGCTTCCCTCGCCTCCCCTGCACTTCCTCCTTCACATTCTTTGCCTCCTAAGTGATATGGACAGCTCTCTTCAGTTGTCCCCCTCAATGTCCCTCTGGAGAGGGCTGCCTAGCAGGAGCACAATGGGAGCCTGCAACTGGAAATCGATTAGCAGACATTTTAAAAAATGGCAAATGTGCAACAATTTATTAAATGCTATAGTTTAGTTAACCTAATAGACTGAAAATGTCATTTTAACATGTGATCAGCAAAAAAACTTTCACACTAAGTCTTGGAAATCTGGTGTGTACCTTGCACTCCACCCATCGTGGTGTGACTTAGCCACATGCAAACTGCATGTGGCTAGTGGCTACTACATAAACTGTGCAATTCTAGAGGACAGACACAAGCTTTAGGGCCTGCAGAGCAGACAGACCCTTACTTACTGAGTGAATACAAACAGCCACTCTGCCAGGAGCAGGTCTTTCTTAAGCAGAGGGTGCAGGGTCGACCAGAGAGCTCTGGAGCAGTGTGTGGCGATCAAGAGCCTGGACCCACATTCTCAGCCCTTGGGTGTGGCTGCATTAGGAGCTGACCAGATCCAGTCACTCTGCCTCTTTGTGTCTCTGTTTCCTCATCTGTAAAGAGAGACAGCAGTGTCTGCAAGATGCTGAGCAGATTAAGTGACCAGTGTATACAAAATGCGGACTGCCTGGCACATGGTGGGCGTGTAAGAAGCCATGGCTGTGGTGATTTTAAGCTAGACGTTCTGCGAGTCACAGGGAGACTTGGTTTTAGTGGTAACAGTATGGTTTGGCTAGGGCAGCGCTGGTCCTCATGGTTGCTGTGCCCCATAAACAGGACTCTTGCAGGATTCTACCTGCTTTGGGAACCGTCCTGGGGGACCTCAAAGGAATTTGTGGTGTTTCTGCTTTGGGCTATGGCTGGGGTAAGTCACATTGCCAACCCTCGGGCCCAGTGAGCAAGGGTGCCAATGAGGCCGTCCTGGCTCTGGGAGTCACCCACGGCTCATTGTCCCTTCAGAGCCTAAGGGCTGGCAGGAACAGATCAGCTTGTGCAGCCAGGTGCCTTCAGAGCAGGCTGGACCTGACCTGCTCCGGCCATCCCTGTCTCCCTGCCCGGCCATCCCCGTGTGCTCCACCTCTCCTCTGTCCTCCTCCTCCGCTGCCCCTGACTTTTCTCCTAAATCGACAGACATGGAACTTGGTAATCGTAAGCAATAGAAACCAAGTGTTTCATTATCATAACCCAGTTTTGAAAACGAAAAATGGGCAAAATGAGCCAGATGCATAGTGGCATTAAGGAAAGTAAAGGTTAACTTAATTAAAAAGCTTCTTTGTGGTATCAGGCAGGAAGTGAAACAGCTTTAAATGGCAAACATTTCTCAATCGTTGAATGCACCAGTAATCTTGGCATTCTTTCCCCTTTGTTCCCTTAAAGAAAAAGAGTGCCCAGACCCAACTCAGAGAAGATGGGAGGAAGGATGGAGTTGGCGCGTTGTCCTGGGGCCCTGAAGAGCAGAGTCCTGGGCGAGTCCCACCAGGAAGCTCTGCAGGGCTCGAGGTTGGAAGGAGTCTCAAGTGCAGGTTCAGTGCACGTCCTGCTGGATGACAGTGGCTGGGTGGCCCCTGGTGGACTGTCGACTTCTTGTTGGTACAATTCCCCCGACTGAGTCTCTCTCTCTGTCACTGATGGAGGCACCATAGGTATGGGATTTTCTATGTTAGCCTGCAAGTTCACTTGCTGGGGACAGCAGCCCTCACAACTAGTACATTCTGCTCTTGCCAAACACCATTGTCCAGATTTCTATGCAACTTCGTTTCTTTACACAGAAAATAAAAACCCAGAGAAGCATGATTGGCTAAATCTTTTCCTGAAAAAAAAAAAAATTGCACTCACTTATTGAGTGCCAAACCCATAGAAATGGAAGGGAAGCCGGAAGATGGATGCCACTGATAGACTCTTGCTTAGTTGCACTTTTTAAGATTTATTTATAGATGTCAAACAGGATATGGCATATGGGAGGTGCTCAGTAAGTACTCCTTAATTGATTAAAACAGAGAAATCTATTTGGAGATCTTTAAGGAAAGAGGTACTTTTTAAATAGTGGTTGATTTTAATCAGTAACAGAAATGGTGTCAGATAGATCAAAAGCTGAGCTAATACAAAATAACCCTCGATTGTATTGACTTCAGCATCTTTCTTAAAAATTCTAAGAATGACTTGCCACATCTTCTCATTAGCCTTTGTCCTGCTTTGTGGTGGCAGGTGGCAGGCATTCTGATAGGCACCCGGAAGTCAGAGGCACCATAGGCTGGGGCTGGAGTTCAGGTTTCTGGGTGCCCAGTGGCCTCCCTCCTAATCCTGTCTCTGTCCTTCTCTGTCTGGTGAATACCCCCAGCCTTGAACCACAAGTGAGGTAGCTGCTCCCCTCTCGCCTGTTCCTACCCCTGGTCAGAGGGAGTCCAAGGTTCTGTAACTGTTTAGTGTCTGTCTTTCCCATGTCAGCTCCTCAAGGGCACAGACCCAGAATCATCCATTTTAACATCTCGGTAGCCCCCACAGTGCCTGCGGTAACAGCTTCATAACCGCTGAGTGGATGAATGCAGAGCAGATCTGTTCCTTGGTGTTGACGATGCTAATTTGGTTTGTTGCTGGTGTTAGTCTCGCTTCTTGTCATTCTCTTTTCTCCCTGAGATAAATAATGCAGCCAGAATTCTCACCTTGCAAAAGGTTAGCCGGCTTCTAGAGCTGTTCTGTGGGCTCTTTAAAGAGAGACTGGAAATGCCTCCTCTGTCCCCGGGGGAGAGTCCTCGGTGAGGGGTTGGAAATGTTACTGCAAACCAAAGAACTTGCCCTTGAAGTTAAATGAAAAGGGTGTTGTGTCGTTCGCTTTTGATTTCAATTCCCAGCATTGTCACTTGCCTGGCAGGAACTGAGCAGGTTGGAAAAGCTTGGTGTCTCCCACCCCCTCCTCGTAGGTAGAGATAGTTTACAATTTTTCCTTATTGGTTTTTCCTGCTTCAATGTACTTGAAACAACCTTTTTGGATATGTAAAAAGGCTTTAGCACTGTCCCAACAGCTAGCAGGTGACATTGAGCTATGCCAATTTCAGGGAAGTATTTTTTTAAAGGCCTGACAAGAGGTGGCTTCTTTCTCAGAGGCTCCTCTTGCAGAGGTGTGCTCAACAATGGCCACCACCGCAGCCAGCAGGACTTCTTGGGCTCAAGTTTCTGCAGCGATTGCTCCTAGGTTGGGGTCTGGGTAGCACTCTTTTTTTGCAATCCACCTGATTATTCTAATGCACACCAGACCTGTGATTCCTGGTTTGATAAAGCCCCAACGGTTAAGGGGAAGTATTGTCATCTCACCACCTGGTTTCAGGAACAAAGTACTCACCCTCCAGCGCTGTGAGCCATTTCAAAATAACCTTTGTTCAGGGATCTGGAGGGCCCAGTGCTGCGGGGACTGTCCTGGGCGCTGACTGGGGGTAGGATGGGGTTTCAGGTGTGCAGGACTTCCACTGTTGCCACGGAGACCATCATCATTTGAAGAAATCTGCTGGGAGGGTGTGAGGGTGAGAAACCACTAGAAGTCGTCTGCCTTTAAACAACGTGTAGGCGCCTGTGCCCCCCCCTCCCCAGGCTTGCCCCGGCCCGTGGGTACTGGGCTCTGGAAATAAAAGGAGAACTGAGCCTGGTCACTCCCCTTAAGAAACACAAGTAATTCAGGTTTCAAGGCCCCCATGCAAGACTTCAGGGGCCCTTAGAGCCTCAGCAATTTTGTATGTGCAAGAGCTGTGGAAGGGGAAGGTGCTCTTTGTTTGATTTGGGGACACACAACACACAAGTCTAAAAGTTCCTGGCTGCCATGAGGAATCCTATTCTGGGATTTTTCTGGCTGTAGATCACTCAAGTTTTGGGAACTTAACAAATGGATGACATGGCCAGCTCTTCCCCATGAGGACTTACTCTGTGCCGAAGGCTTTACCCACTTCGCTGCCTGTATACTGTATACCACAGGACCTTCACACGGTCAATGTCGCTAACGACATTTTACTGATGACAGAACACAGCTCTTCAGGTGCCGCCTCTCAACAGGTGCTGCCTCTCCTGTTCTTCCTGTGGCACTGCCCTCTGAAGGCATACGGTGAAGGACCTGGCTTTGCTTTGCCCAGTGGATGGGCACTCGGGGCACCCCTCACCGGCAGCAGCTAGGCGCCTTGGCCTCAGGGCTCCGAAGCTCCATCGGTCTGACCTGTCTCCCTTCCTCAAGAGGACTGGTTGAGGCTGTTTCCCAAGGTGACACCTGGTGGGAGAGAGGTTGGGGATCAAAGGCTTTGGCTACCCTGTGCATGGCCAGGAGCCAAACCCATGGGTTCATCCAGCTGACTGGGCTCCAAGGAGCACTTCCGGTCTGGAGTGTGGGCTCTGGCTCTGCAGAACGTCTTGCAACAGAACCACTGTGGGAAGAGCTGCATTTGGGGTCTTCTGTGGGTGATCCAGCAGGCATCCCCATGGGAACACAATGCCTGGGGGTGTCCAGCTGCCCGGGGAAGGGGCCGGGGATCGTGGTGCTGACACTACTGTTAAACGTGGTTTCTAGGCATGGACTTCTTTGTCCTGCGGGGCTGGCTCCACTGACAGTCTGGGGCCAGTCTCTCTGACTTTGGCTCTTTCCAAGGATTCAGACCTGGCCACATTCCTGAAGAGTGACTCTCTGGTGACAGAGAGGGGAAGCCAACAACTGCAGCAGCATCGTCTCAGTGCACTCCCCGATGACACCTGTGGCCTTGGAGGGCCTCTTGTCTTCCACGCTGACAAACGACAGACGAGGGAGAGGCTGTGCAGTGGCGGCTGCTGTGCCAGCCTTGGCCCCACCAGGACTGGGAAGGGAAGCCACTGGCCTCTCGGCCTCACCCTCCACGTCTACAAACTGGAAGTGAAAATGTCCATGTTGCATGGACAAAGAGCAGTGCAGGTTTTGCACTGACACCAGGTGGATACTCCATGTTGTCTTCGTGCGATGATAAGGATCTCATATGAACCCAGTGCTGTAGGACTTTTCAAGTGCACAGGAACTGGAAGCATCTGATGCCACCTTGAATTTGTTATTTGGATATAGACTGTATCTGGATTCCTATCATATCGAGGCCCATGGAGGACGAGGACTGAAGACCACACCCTGAGCCGGAGCTCCGGTGGAGGTGCTGAAGCTGGTCAGTACACTGACCGGTACCCCTCATCCCAGCAATACCAGAAAACCAGGTGCCAGTTTTCAGAAACCCACCTGGGGAGTCTTCTCTTAGCTTAGAGATAGATGGAACTGGCAGGCATGTGCTCTCCCACCCTGGACAAGGGCCCCGGCCAGGCCTGGGTCTCTTGCACGCTGCACGCTTCACAGGGAACCTAGCGACTTGCCAGTTTCCCAACCAGGGTGGAAAGCTTGCTTTAGAAACCTCCCCAGAGACGCGGTGTCGAAACTCCTGGTAGAGCTCAGCGTGGAGGGGAAGTGCTCAGGAGGTGCTGGGCCAACAGGAAGTGGGCGCTGTTTCTAGCACAGAGGATGTGGCTCAAGACAAGGTATGAGAAATGAAAGTCAAAAGGGAGGAGAAGTGGATCCTGAGTTGCCTCGAGGACAAGGAAGTGGCTTTGTTGGCAAAGGTGGTGGGACAAAACAGCTCCAAGAGAAGGGTCAGGGGGGCCTGGCCTGGTTTTCCCAAGGCCTGCACGAGGCGGGTGTTGCACCTTGGGTGGGACCTTTCACGTGGAGCTTCTTGGTCAGTGCTCAGTGGATCGCACGAAACCACCCTGACGAGAAGTGCACCCCGATGAGCGAGGAGTGCACTGTGCAAGCCCAGACCTCCTCCGGCTCCAAGAGGCTTAGCTTGCTGGCTGGTGCTTCCCTGGGCAGCACAGCAGTGTGGGGTCAGCTTCTCCTGGGGGCAGCTCTGGTTTTCCTTGACACTGAGGGGACACAGAAAAGCTACCAGCCACTGAGTGCCAACCACGTGGTGAGATTTACACTCAATTACTTCATTCTCAGTGGTTTGCTCACATACAGGTCTTGTTTGGAAATTTTTCTCCCCTACGTATGAGGTCATTTTGGCGGGGGGCAGGGTCATGGGCTCCTGAAGCACATATGCAAGTCTCCAATGTCTACAGAACTATCTTAGTCTGTTTGGTATTACTGTAATAACACCCCGAAGGCTGGGTTCTTTGTAAAGAAAAGAGGTTGTTTGGCTGACTCTTTGGGAGGCTGAAAGCCCAAGATTGGGTAGCCCCATCAGTTCAGCCTTTGCTCAGGAACTTCTGGATAACTCAAAACAAGGTGAATGGCATCACAATGCAGGAGCAGGCGTGAGAGGCCTGAGTGTGAGCAGAAGGGGAATCCTGTTGAGAGGGGAAGGAGGAGAGCAAGCCATGTTCTTTTGGTAACCAACTCAGCCCTGTGAGACCCGACCCACTCCGGGGGGCGAGACCCGACCCACTTCCATGGGGTGAGCATCAGGCCCTTTCTAGGAGATGTCCCAGTGACCTAGTCACCTCCACTGGCCCCTTCCTCCCAGAGTCCTGCCACCTCTCAACACTGCCCACTGGGGCCAGAGCTTCCTGCACAAGAAGCCTTGGGGTCCACCACATCCAAAGCCCTGCCGTAAAGAAACAGGAGGCCAGAGGAGGCCAGAGGAGAAGGAGACCCTGACAATGTAGAAGCTGAATGGACTGACACACTCTGAATCTGCTGCCTGAACAGAAGCCCACGGGAGCAGGACGGTGTGGCTTTACGTGGTCATCATCCCTCCTGTTTGTGATGTCCACGTGGGAATGGAGGACCCATCTGGACATTCTACATGCAGACATTTTTTCTTACCACAAAGTCAAGACGTAAAACAGCTCCCAGCAATGTATTGGGAAGTCTGACCTGTGACTCCCTCCTTTCACTTTCTGCTGAGATATTCTACCCTAGGACGGTCATGTTAGGAGCCACATGGGGTGACATCCACCGACCACCCAGAGCCCTGGTGCAATATTGTCATAGTAATAAGAGAACCTCGTCCCACTAGAAGATGGCTCTTTGTATATGTTTAAATAAGTTCTTTAATAATCTACTGACAACGCTCACAAACGCTCCTGCGCGGGGGCCTATCCGCTCTCAGAGGTGGGGGAGCTCGGCCTTCATCCAAACCCCCTCATCCTACAGATGGGGAAACTGAGGCCAGCAGAAGGTAAGCTGACAGTTTCCAGGCTACCACTGAGTTGGTGGCAGAGCTGGGACTACAGCCGAAGTGTCCTGATTCTTCTCCAGTCCAGGGTGACATATCTGCCCCACAGGCCCCCATACGTAACTGTTGAAGGTGACCGGATCCAGATGGAGTTTTCCTTCTGTTCTGTCGGCCTGGCAGGGAGGGCATCTTTGGTCACACCAGGGAAGGCGCAGTGGCTTTGCTAGCCGAGACACATGCTGGGCATGAGGGCCTGGTCCTGGTAAGGGAAAGGTGCTCTGGCCCAGCATGCACACGGAGGACCCCGCTCTGCTGTGGAGGTGGCCAGAAATAAGGGCCACCTGCCCCCCCAAAGACTATGGAGCAGGTCCAGGAGGAGGGCGTGCCTGTGTGGGGAAGGAAGGGAACAGAGATCCAGAGGCAAGTGGACAGGAGAAGAGGGGACAGACCATGGAGGAAGAGTCAGGGGGACTCTGGGGTCTCCCTGGGGAGACCCTGTGTGCCATGAAAGGCGGCTTGAGGGGGAAACTCGGGTTTGTGTCCTGTGCCTCGCTATGTGCTTGGGCCCAGCTGGCCGGGGGGACCTGCCATCATGGGGGAGATGGCTGCGGCACTTTGGAGCAGGTACTGCGGAAGCTCTGAGAGCAGAAGTCAGGGTCTCCCTTTCAGGTTTCTCCACCTCCGGGGTTGATGTGGTTCGGCTCCAAATTTAGCCTCTTAACCTTTGGGGCTTGATATCCTCAGGCGTTTCTCCCCGGCCCAGGGGGTCTAAAGCCCGGGCTGCAACCCAGGCCAGGCAACCGCCACCCGGAGAGCCTTGGGTAACAGAGTCCCTTAACCTCTGGGAGCCTCAGTCTCTCTGCTGGCCAAGTGACCCTTCCTCCTGTCCCCAGGAAATCGGAACCAACTGTGTCAAGGGTAAGATTATTGTTCAAATTAGGGAGCCAAAGCCCCTGCCTGTCTCTGAACCTGCGTTGACTGAGGGTTTACCGCAGGGGCATGTCCTGAGACAAGGTGTGTCTCTAAGGAGAGGGACCATCCTGGGGCAGCAGGGAGGGAGTCAGGGTGTGTCCATCCATGGCAGGGAGAGCTCCCCTGTGAGACATGGGTCCCCTGGATCAGGACACATCAGTTTATAGCCTTCCTCCTGCTCTCAGTCCGAGCATCCAGGAGCTTCTGGTCACAGCGGGGCTTCCCAGGCAATGCACCTACAAGGAGCAAACGTTTGGCCACAGGAAATAGCCACTGATTGACCTTGAGAATTAAAATGTGACCGGCCATGAGGGGCAGAAGCAGCAGTGGGGAGGGAAGAGAAAGTGGCCTGGGGACTGGAAGGGTCACATCGCTGGACATCGGGGTCAGAGGCTGCACAGCTGAGAGCTGTGCTGACTGAAGCTGACCAACCCACAGGGCACCAAAGCAGAGAAATCAGAATGCTAACATAGTAATTTATTGCCCAAACGAAACATGACCACCAGGTCAATCAGTGGAAATATAGGAGACTTCTTCCATTACTGGCCCAACATTGGGCTAAGAAAACCTTTGAACAACATATATCAAGCAATAGCCGTAAAGGCAAGATGCACAAGTTTGATATTAAGATAAAAATTTGCCTACGGTAAAGAGAACCATATATGGGGGAAGATATTTACAACAAATATAACCAATCAAAAACAAGAGCTAAGAATAGAATCTAACAAAATAGTATGGCAGTTCCCAAGAGCTTCTGCGTGGCAAAGGAAATGATTAAGAGTTTGAAGCCAGGTGCGGTGGCACACACCTGTAATTTCAGCAGCTCTGGAGGCTGATGCAGGAGGATGGCAAGTTCAAAGCCAGCCTCAGCAAAAGTGAGACACTAAGCAACTCAGTGAGACCCTGTGTCTAAATAAAATACAAACTAAGTCTGGGGATGTGGATCAGTGGCCAAGTGCCCCCCAAGTTCAACCCCTGGTAACCCCCGCTCAAAAAAAAAAAAAACTTGAAGAGGGGGTCTACAGAACGGGAGATGATCTTTTCCAGCCACTCCTCCAACAGGGGGTTAATATCCAGGATATATAAAGAACAAAAACAAAACAAACAAACAACCAATCAGAAAAACCAGGATAACACAATTAATAAATGGGCAAAAGAACTAAATGGACATTTCTCAAAGGAAGAAATACAAATGGCCAACAAGAATATAAAAAAGTGTTCAACATCTGTAGCAATCAGGGAAATGCAAATCAAAACTACAGTGAGATTCATCTCACTCCAATCAGCCTGGCAATCATCAGGAATACAAATAACGACCAACACTGGGGAGCACGTGGGGGAGAGGCTCATTCAATAGTGTCGGCGGGATGCAAACTAGTAAAACCACCTTGGAGAGCAGTGTGGGGATTCCTCAAAGGATTGGGGATGGAACCGCCACGTGACCCAGCTGTCACATGCCTCAGCATTTAGCTGAGTTAAAATCAGCGTATTGTGGTGATAGAGGCACATCGGTGTTGACCGCAGCACAATTCACTGTAGCCGAGTTAGGGAACCAGCCCAGGTGCCACCTGTCACCAGGTGAATAAAGAAAACGTAAATCACACGTGGCACTTGTGCACACGCTCACATAGACACATGCACACACACAAAATGGAGTTTTACTTAGCCATAAAGAAGAATGCAATGATGGCACTTGCTGGTCAATGGATGGAGCTGGAGAACATCATGCTGAGTGAGACAAGCCAGACTCAGAAAGCCGAGGATGGAATATTTTCTCTCTAAGGTGGAAACTAGAGCAAAACAACGGCGGATCCCATGACAATAGAAAGGAGGTCAGTGGAGGAGAAGGAGGTGGGCTGAGGGAGAGAGTAGGAGGAACAGGAAAAGGGAAGAACTCAGAAAGAAGTCAGCCACGTTACACTGTGGATGATGAACACATCACAGTGGATTCCACATAGAGCACCGGCTACAAAACAACCAGTAAGTAGAAGGAAGGCCAGTTGAGCAGAGGGAGAGGGGAACATGGAATGGAGAGGGGAGGGAAAGAGGAGATTCCAGGGACTGAAATGGAGCAATTCTTTTGACAGAGGTGAAATTACGACCAAATGAGCCCGACTTCTATGTCTAACTGCAATGCACTAATGAAAACTAGAAAACATTAAACACAGAGTTCCCTGGTGATCCAGGGATTCCCGGTCTGGGAGTGTGCCTGAAGGAGTGGGGAGCAGGGACACGGAGAGATGATTTCACCAACATTCACGGCAGCAGCCTTCTCAAGAGCCAGAAAGCAGAAATAACCCAAGTGTCCGTGGAGATAAATGGATAAGCAAAATGTGGCCCCACCCCCATACAGGGGAGTAGGATTCAGTCCTAACAAGGAGGGACCTTCTGGCCCCTGCTTCCTGGTTGGACGTGGAGGATGTTGCTAAGTGGAGTCAGCTGGCCACAGGACAAATACCGCACGATTCACGTGTTCACTGTGCAAGTCCAAGTCACGGGGACAGAAGGCAAAGAGAGGCAGAGAGAGGAGGCTGGGGAGTGGGCAGAGGGCAGTTATCTTTCAACGTGGACAGAATGGCAGCTTGGGAACTTGAGAAAGATGCGGCAGAGGATGGCCGTGGGGGCCGTTCAGCACTGTGGATGTGCTCGGTGCCCCTGACATGTGCATGTAAGATGTCTGAGTGACGAGGCTCATGTCTCACTGCAGCACGGATGGACCTTGAAACAAACATTACACCAAGTGACAGAGGCCAGACACGAAGATACGTCACGTCATGGAGGCTCCATATCTACAAAAGTCCAGAAGAGGCAAATTTAGAGGGAGAGAAAACACATTAGTGTTTGCCCAGGGGTGGGGCAATGAGGGGACTTGGGGGTGGTGGCCGAAAAGTATGGGTTTGGTTTTTTTTTGGCTAATGAAATAGTTGAAAATGTGGTGGTGGGAGCCCGACTCTGCAGACACCGTTGCTGGGCTGTGCTCCGAGTGGCTGATCTAAGACTCATGAGTTATTTATCAACAAAGGGGTTACCAAAGCATTCAGAAGTACAAAGAACAAAGAGAAAATGAACATTCTGGTGGCCCTGAGTGGAAAGGCCACTCGATGCAGACCCTTTGGCCCAGTTTGGCAATACCTGGCCAATGCCCAGGGAAGCACTCCTTAGAATCAGTGGTCCCCCTGTAGGGACAGACCCCAGGCAGCTCCTCATGTCTGCTAGGGGAGTTATGTGTCTTTTTTGTTTTAATTAGTTATACCTGATAGTAGAATGCACTTATGCACTTTGATACATCATACATAGATGGGATATAATTCCTCATTTTTCTGAGTGCACATGTTGCAGAATCACATTGGTCATGCAGTCACATATAGACATACAGTAATAATGTCTGTCTCATTCTACTGTCTTTCCTATCCCACCTCCCCTCCCATCCCCTCCCCTCCCATCACTTCCCTCTACCTAATCTAAGGTAACACCATTCTTCCCTAGTGCCTCCCTCCTTATTGTGAATCAGCATCCAGATATTAGAGAAAGCATTAGGCCTTTGGTTTGGTGGGATTGGCTTATTTCACTTAGGCTGAGCCAAGAGGCTGGGCTTTGATGACGAGTGGCAATATTCTCCAACTCCAACCATTTATTGTAAAATGCCATAATCTCACTGTTCTTTAAAGCTGAGTAATATCCCATTGAGTATATATACTACATTTTCTTTATCCATTCATCTGTTGAGACACACTAAAGTGAAGGCTTTGAAACAAATACGTCGAAGTGTTTAGAATTAGCAAATCTCACAGGTGTTGCTATGAGTGTCACATTATTCTATACTATGTGTGTGTTTGAAGCACCTGACGGTTCAAAAAGCATCTGGGACCCCCATGCTGCTGTGCACCTCGGGTCATGCATGGCTCTCCATGTCCCTCAGAGTCAACTCCAGCGAGAGGTCCTCCTGGGCAAGAGCCAGCCTCTGGTGGGTGAGGGACTTGGGACTTGGGAGTGTTGTGGGCCTCCTCAGCTTCGCAGCCTCACACCTGGCATGGGGGGCCATCAAGGCCAAAGAGGGAGAACTGTCACCAAAACGCTCAGCTGGGCTGAGGGACTGGCGGGTGAGGGAGAGGCGGTGTCTTCAGCACCTCGGGGGCTCTGCCTGTCGGGTCCCCGAGCTACTGGCATGAGATGCTCAGCCTCCGCCCGCTGCTCTAGACCCGAGAGGGAAACTGCTGCTGCAGGGCTGGCCTCAGCAGGGGGGCTCTCTGGGAAGCTCCTTCTCAACCTTGGGTGCAGTGACACCCTCTCTCTAGTGTGACCCTTGGGACCTTTGGAGGGAGTGACGCTCATCAAACAGCGATAAACAACTTCCTCTGCATCCCTTCCTCAAAGATGGTCTCAGCGGTATGGAAGCAGCAGGAGTGAGCGGCCCTGCTAGGCTGAGCCCAGCGGTGGGCTTTGATGGCCGGTGGCAGAAAGAAAGAGTGACTGCTCCTGTTTGGCTGATGCAATTCTTCTGCTGCTGCGGGCAAAGGGTAGTTGGTCGTTGACAGAAATGAACGATAAGAGAGTTCTGCAGAGAGCAGTGTGTGTGTGTGTGTGTGTGTGTGTGTGTGTGTGTGTGTAGTCATTGTTTCCTCTTCCAACTGAATTACTTGATTTTGCCCACACACAGGCAGTGAGACACCTACTGTACTGCCCATGAGCCCATCTGTGACAACCGCGTCACTTGTGATCCACCAGAATGAACCAGGCTCAGTCTGAACAGTGGAAAGCCTGCAGCTCGCTTGCTCTGCGTCCCTGCACCAAAGGCCTTCAACCATTGTCACTTTCACAGCTGAGACCCTGCAGCACTTACCCCGAGTCGACTCCTTGTCAAATGTGTCAGCCTTCGAGTGGTGACCGAGAGTAGATTCAGTGTGATCCAGAGGATGCGAAAACAGTGCCCAATTCGACCCCAGGCGAGTTGGGAGGGCTTTCCTTCAGCGCACCGGCCTTGAGTCCATTTCCTATCACCTGCAATGCCGAACAGTAAGGTTGGTTCTGAATCAAAACCAGATTCCCCGGGGGTTCCGCATGATGCTGGAGGGTCCTTACTCCCTCCCAAAAGGCTTCCTGGGAAACAGTCTTTAAATCACCCTTGCAGAGTCGGGAGACACCCTGTCCTGTGGGGATTCACTTTATCAATGTCACCATCTCATCCCACCCTTCATCCTTCCCCGTGCAGAGAGCAATGTGCTGAAAAACAGAGTCTTCGTTCTGACTTTAAAAACACATAAAACATTTCTCTTACAATGTTGGACCAGCTCTCCATCACACATTCCATCCCGGAGGAGACAGTTTAGAAGTTTGTCTCCGATTACCCCAGGGAAATTTTCCTCCTTGAATGCTGTGAGTTGCATAGCAATTGATGATGGTGAGGAGTGACAGTAGAAGGCACAGGGCTGGCCTGGGCCTCAGTCCATTTGCAATGGTCCTCCTGGCCCAATGGCCAGGACACACTTGTGTGGCTGCTTCAGATGGTGGAATCCATGTCTGAAACCTGTAGAGATGTCATAATTTGCGACAGGGATGGGAAATGGGGTTAAAAATCCGGAGCTGTCTGTAGCTCACCCTTTAACCATAGCAGTTCACATTTCTTTCTCTCCTAAGCAGGTGACTTGAATGCAGCTCACCAGAGGATCTTGTTTTTTTGTCTTTGGGATTTCTTTTATGCAGCTTTTTATTTCACTCCCCACTTAGCACTTAAAGAGACATGACTTTGAGAAAATAGTCGCTCTCTGGGATTCCTCTAAGCCGAAGTCATCAGAAGCTGCATCTGGCAATACAGCAGGTTGAGCAGCGGGCGAGAGGGGGCACTGCTTATGATGAAGACAGACACAGAGTCCTCGTCCTGGTCCCAGGGTGGGGGACACTACTCTGGGGAGGCAGGGCCGTGATACCTCCCATGACTTTGACCTGATTTCCGTGTCTCTCTTTGCCCGGCATCTAACCCAGGGGTGGGGCTGCACCAGCAGCTTCTTCCTCTGCCCCACAGGCTCTCTGGGTTCCTGGGAGAGGAGGGCTTCCCAGGACCTGGCTGCTGACAGGGGTCCCTGGGTCGCCCCTGACCCCGGGCACTCCTCTGGCTTATTGTTGATCATGAGTGCTCTCCAGACTCTCCCTTCTGGAGGTTCCCATACCCCCGCTCCCGTTCCCTGCTGGATTCCAGCCACAGCTCCACGCTGTCCTCGTGTCCATGAGGTGCTGGTCTCCCTGGCCCTGACCAGAGCCCGTGAGTCTGTTCCCCGCTGTTCCTCCATGGAGAGGCCCTGCCAGTGGAGAAGCCGATCCCTGCAGCCCCCTGCCCCCCTGCATTTCACAGAAGCCCAAAGGCCGTGGAGATTCCTTTCCCTCTCTCCCTCATCTGTCCCTTTCTGTCCCCTTCTCGGTTTGCCATCTTGCTAGCACAGCCTTGGTCCTTTCAGGCCTCCCATCGCTGTCAGAACCCTCTCCCCTCTGTCCTGGCCACTGCAGCTTTTAATGGCATCTCCAAGAAGAGCGGCCTGTCCCCTGCCTGGCTTCCAAGCGGGAGAGAAAACAGTGGGTAGAGACGGGCATCCCTTCCTTGGGGAGGCCACGTGGGCGGCATGGCTCTGTGTGCGCGGTGGCTGAGCAGCCGGCTGTGCTGGCTCCGTGCAGGACAACTCAGTCTTTGCGGTGTGCTGGGGCAGGTGCGCACTTTTCCTGAGGGGCTGGCCCAGCGCGACAAAGAGCAGAACAGCAGCAGGAAACTCACTTCCTCACAAGAGGTTTGGCCGGGCGGAAGGAGAAGAGTGGTTTGCACAGGTCCCAAAATGCCAGCCAAAGTCGGGTGCTCTCCTTCCTCCCCGTGGGTGGTGGGAGAGGCTGGGGAGGAGAGGCGGTGTGAGGAGAGCCAGAGGCTCCCAGGGAGCCGACTGATCTTTGGAAGTGCAAGTGCTGACCCACTGGGGGTCTCTGCTCAGAAGCCTTCCAGTTCCCAGTGCTGCCCGCTCCTCCGTCTCATCTGGAATGGCCTCCCAAGCTCCGTTTTTGTCTAGATAAATGAAAGGTCTTGAGCGTTTCCTTCTGTTCTGTGTTTGGTGGGAGCTGTTGAATGTCTGCACAGTCTTCAAGGTCAAGGTCAGCCACCTGCCAAGCCCATCACTACAGAGAGCACGGCCTTGGGGCAGCACCAGCAGCGGCAGCTCTCCACCCAGGGCTCATGCTGTGGCCTGAGCAGAGCACCGGATGCCTGGGCCTTGGAGCCATTCAACTCTCAGGGGGAGAAAGGGAGCCAAAGGGACTGAAGCAGCAGGGGGCTTACTGGGTCTGTGACTGTTGAAGGTCATCATATGGGGTGTCTGCGTTTATTATTCTCCTTGCTTGTCCATTTCCAGATCTTGAGTGGTCACAATATCATACAAATGGTGACCATCCCCAAATCCCCTGCAAGGTGGCACATGTCAAGGCCCCAACAGCCTGTGTAGGATGCACACAGCACGATGCCTCCAGCATCCTCGGTAGGGTGCACACAGCAGCGATGATGCCAAGATCTTGTACAGGATGGCACATAGTGGTGACAGCCTCAGTGACCTCTTTTGTTCTTGAGAGAAAAAGCAAAGTGGCTTCCCTGGGTGATCGACCAGCAGCCCTGGATTTGCCTAGTGGAGGCCGACTGGCCTGACCTTGGAGATTGAAAATGCCCCTTCATCAGCACACATCTGCCCCAGGCCAGTGCTGCAAAGATTGAATGATTAGTTCCTCTAAACTGAAGCGAATAGAGCAAGCCACTCAGCCACCGTGCCCGCAAAGCCATCTGCCTGGGTGGCCTCTGCGAGGAGTAAAGATCTCACAACCTTTGGACCACAGGGTCTCCGGTGTCCACAGGGACTTCAGGGAGGCCATTTGAATGGAATCCCACCCAGCAGCTCCAGCAGGGCTAAGAGTCAGCAGTTCAAGATGCTCCAGGCCATGGCCATGACCCAGACCTCGCTTCCAGTAGTGAGGCTCACCCATGTCCAGCCTTCTCGCTTGGTGGAGGCTGGGGCCACAGCGGAGGCTGTCTGGCTGACTCTGCTCTTCTGGCTCCTCCCCTCCCCTGCCGGTCTCTGAACTGCAGCCCTGGCCTCTCCTGGGGGGATGCTGTCCCTCCGAGCCCCTTAGTGTTTGGACTCCTTCTGTGGTGCCGGCATCCTGCACCCACTCTGGCTCTTTGGGAAGGGGTGCAACACGTTGCAAGTACTGCCCTTGCCCACT
Organism: Callospermophilus lateralis; assembly: GCF_048772815.1. Taxonomy (NCBI): domain Eukaryota; kingdom Metazoa; phylum Chordata; class Mammalia; order Rodentia; family Sciuridae; genus Callospermophilus; species Callospermophilus lateralis. The sequence continues at coordinate 5,209,654 of NC_135318.1, read as the reverse complement.
CTTTCCTCTCCTTGAACTCTCCAACTGGAGTCCTGTGAGAAGGGGGACAGCTGGCCCCACTGTTCCAGTGAGGTCAGGGTAAAGTCCCTGCCCTGGCTACTGACAAGCCCCACCAGCCCGCTCCTCTGCGGATTCCTGCTCTGGTCACAAAGGAGTTGCCTTAGAGACCCGCTGTAGACGGAGAGAGTCACTCACCTGGCTGGCGAGGACTTGGCAGCTCCGCTGAGAGTGCCGTGCTACACCTGGTCCCCTTGGGCAGGACCCAGAAAAGAGACATGAAGACATTGGCCCTGCCCACCAGGATCCACTTAGGGAGACCAGAATAACCCACATGCAGCCTGTGAACAGGCAAGACAGACTCATAATTAAATGCTAATGCGAAGGACTGGAAGCAGTGCTGGATTCTGAGGCGGAAGAGATTCCAGAGGGCTGGAGGAGGCCGAAGGAGTCCGCAGAGGGAGTGGAGCCTGAGTTAAGGATTTGGAGGAGGGCAGAGAGCATTTTAGGCCAGGAAAACAGTCTCTCAAAACACGGCCTCCTTCACGTCAGAGGACAGAGCGCCGCTGTCGCGCGGTCAGCACCCTTGTCGAGTGCTGCGCCCGCTGACGTCCCGGTAGGCAGTCTCCTCGGCTGCCAAAGTGGCTGGGTATTTATTCAGACTCTAAAACAAATTGGCCTATTACATCAGTTGCAAGGAATCTCGTCTGGACAGTGACTGGATTGGAAGGATCTAGTTCTGTGGCAAGTTAGAGGAACTCAGGGCTAATTTCCCTCACCTTTAAGGGAAGAGCGTCATCACTCAAGAATAAGAGCATGCTGGGGGACATGGGGGACAGGAGCAGGGACAAAATGAAAGTAGATTGCTAATGAACAGACCTGGGGGTGGGCATCCCTGCATGCAGGGAGGAAGCCCCTGCCGGGGGACAGGGAAGCTCCCCAGCAGTAGGTCTAGGACCTTCTGCAGATGACAGGCTTCTGCAGAGCTTAAAGGGAAGATGGTGGGGTGAGAGAAAAGGGGTTATCCCTGGTGGGAAGTTGGGGTACAGCGAGGGGGAGTGGGGCCAGCAGCAGAGGGCAGGGCCAAGACAAGCATTCCCAGGGGCACTGCCCTGCACGTCCCTTCTTGGCAGGGTTCTTGGTGGCCTGAGCAAAAAAAGAAAAATCAGGATAGTTTCTCCCTAAATGTATTCAGCTGAAAGGACTTTTTTCCCTTCCAATTGCCCCTGTTTTCTGGAATGAAGGTGCCAGTGGCTCAAAGCAGTTTTACCTGACCATTGAACGTCAGAAGCCTCCTGAGAACCTCGGATTTCATTTTATTTAAATAAAGCCTAAAAGTCAGGGAACTGCTGCTCCAGGAACACAGAGAGAAAAGGGACGGGGTGGGGGGACAGTTGAGTCACTCACCCACTTCCCCCAGCAGATCCTCCTGGGCCTTGGGACATGAGCTTAGTGCAGAGACCCGAAGGGAGTGGGCAGAGGGCGATGCTCTGTGAGGTCAGAGCTGGTCAGGGGAAGCCAGGTGGGTTCCCTGGGGAGTCCTGGGAGGCTCACTTCTGCCCACGGAGACGTGCCTGGCTTCAGGGCGGGTCTCCTGGACGCTCAGCAAGGGCAACGGGTGGGAGAGAACTGGCGTCCACACAAACCTGTCAGCTCTTGGGGAACCTTTGAGTGGAAGTGGTGTAGGGAGGGCCAGAGCGGAGGAGGCGCAGTGTGTGTGTGGGTCAAGTACGTGTTTACTGAGCACCTAGCACAGGTCCCACACTGCGCTAGACAGAGCCGAGCTTACTAAGCAACGCTTGTTTCTCCAAGGTAGACGGTGTCTTAGGGCCAAGTGAAATCGACAAGTGATTTGAAGTTACTCTTCTCTCTTTCTGGTGGCTTCTTGGAATCCACTGGGTAGACTTGGCTCGTCACATGCCCACAGGCGAACACGCACTGTGCGCGGCCTGGGTTGGCCTCCTGCCTGCCTTTGCTGGGCACCTGTGAGCACAGGAGTGTTTTAGACTTTTAGATTAATGGAGATGTGTGTGCACACACATATACACATATGTCCTGCCCCTCTTCCATAGTACCTGCGGCAATGGTGTGGGCAAGGTGACACCTCACTTTAGCACTACATATGACAAGAAAACAATAATGACCTACAAAACCAGAGGCCAAGGCAGGCAGGCAAATGGCCAGTGGGCCCCCAGCAGGACCCCGGGAGACGCCGTCCCTTGCCAGCCCCAGGGAAGCCTGTGGAGAGGAGAAAATGACTCAGAGGTCGCTGGCTTTCCACTGGGCCCATACGTCACATATAAATTGCACTCATTCTCTCAGCTGGAATTAGGACTTCCAAGTAATACAATCAGTGAGAAAATAGCTAGTACAATCAATAAGAAAATAAATACGGTAACTGAGGGGCCAGGATCCCTGGAGTTCAAGGAAATGTCACAGAAACCAGGCAGAAGATGTGAGGTGTCTTCCTGGGGTGGAATTTTTATGCTGATTATATAATTATTATTCAAAGTTATCTAACACCTGGAAAATTGACTTGTTCAGAGGGCAGACAGTGGGCAGACAGTGGGCAGACAGTGGGTGGACAGTGGGCAGGCAGACAGCGGCATGGGGATGGGATGAGTGTCTTTCATAGTCTTAAGGGGAATTAAAATTGCTGATGTAAAAAACATTGTTAGATGAAAACAAGGACATTATATATTTACACATAATTTTATGTTAAATATGTACATAAATATTGGTAATAAAAATACATCTGTATTTTACAAAAATTGCTGATGTAGATCAATGAGGCAAGGAGAAAGAAAAAAGAAAAAAACAGAAACCGGAGAAAAGTCCGAAAACCGATGGGATCCTAAACATAGTACAGTAGGCAATAGAGGAGAAATATTTCTCCAAGTAAAAGCCAAGAAGATAAACACCAGGTAGGCTGCACCTGTTTTCCTTATCTCACCTGTTGGGAATGCCAGGGCTGGTTCCTGTTTATCCACACCTCCTGCAGGAGGGGGCGTGTTCCTGCCGACAATCTGCTGGCCGTCCCTCCTCCAGGTCCCCTCCAAGGACCTCTCCGCATCTGGGCTTTGCTGTCTTATTTCACTTAATGGGTTTACAGTGTCGGGAGGGAGGCTGTGGAAACCCTGGCCGTATGTAAATGAGATCTGACTTCTCAGCACTTCTTTCTGCTTTTGGAGAGGACTGACAATTCCCATATGTATACAGTACATATATACACACCCATAGATGATCAGGACACACCGACTTCAGGGTGGGTCTCTTCCAGGGTACACAAGAGTGAAGTGTGGGGAGGGGGTGGGCTTGGGGACCAGGAGCCCAAACAAACCTATCAGCTCTTAGGGAACATTCAAGCTAAAAAGGTGTAGGGAGAATCAGAGTGGGGTGCTCAGCTTGTGTGGGTCCAGGGCCTGTACCTGTGTGTATATGTGTGTGCACACACATCTCCATTGATCTAAGTAACTCAAGAGAAGCTTGAGCACCTTTGGCTGCTGCACAGGGAGGTGCAGTGGGTTAGCATCCCCTGGGGTCCCCCTCTCCCCACCTTCCCCAGCCTCTCCATCAATTAACCACCCCCCACACCTGGCCTGTGGGAGGAGCCAGCACTGCCCCAGGACCTAGCATTTGGGGGAGAAAGTTGGGGAGCAGAGTGCCCAGCTGCCTGGTAGGCACCTCTGTCACCCGTCACCTATCGCCCGAGGCATGGGTACAGCCTGGAGCTGCCCACCACTCACGCTGGCCCCTTCACCCTGCCCTCTTCCTTCTGCATCCTGGCACCTCCACCTGAACCCAGGGCAGCCTCCAAACCTGGTGTGGCTCAAGCTGAGCAGGACCAGAGCTGGGTAGAGACCGCCCCACACCACTTCTCCGGTGCTCTGCCCAGAGAAGTTGCACAGGTGACCTGGCCTAAGAATTCTACCAACCCAGAAACGGCATGCCAGGCCTGGTCAGCCATAGGGACTCAGTTTCCCTTTTGGAGAGACCCGAGGCTAGACTCTGCACCCCTCCATCTCATGGATAAGGCTGCTGTGGGCTTGGCCGACACATCTTGCCACCCTTCCAGATGCTCCCACGGACTCCTCCCGCTGATGCTGGGTGCTCCCTCTGCCTCTTTCCTAAACAGTTCTGATGTTCACAGTCATCTTCTGTGATAACTTTTTTTAAAAAAAAATAACCTCTATTTTACATTTATGTGGTGCTGAGGATGGAACCCGGTGCCTCATGCATGCTAGGCGAGCGCTCTACCTCTGAGCCACAACCCCCCGCCTCTGTGATAACTTTTTAAGTGTCCGCATTCCCTCCTGGCCTTAGCAAGCAACTTGCCTGCGTTGCCTGTCTCCAAATTAGGTCGCCAATCTGAGTGATAAAACAGCTCGATGATCAAGGTTGCAGCCGTGGATGAGCGTGCTCAGCCAGGCGTGAACCGCAGAGTGGAGGCTTTATGAGATCGCGGTGGAATCTCAGAGATCTGCTCCTTTACAGACAAGCCCTGCATCCCTGCAGAGCACCTTGACACCTTTGTTTTTGCCTTGAGGACATGGCCTGTGTGTGATGTGTGGTTGTCTGGCAGCGGGGAGAAGACTGGCTTAGAGTTCATTCTGCAGACCTGCCTGCATCTGGGAGCCTTTGAAGGGCTCTGGGGAGCAGGGAGCTCAGTTTCTGAGAGCAGACTGCTTTCATTGTCTGGCTTGCCTTCATCGAGATACCTCATTCTTTGACATTTCCTGCCCAGAAACCTTTGAACGGCACTCTCTTTGGTGACGGTGTGCTGAGCCCTAGGAAGCCTGTTTAGAGCCTCTTCTGTTGTCCAGCTCTGCGACCAATCACAATTAGGAATGGACGGTCTGCATCCAGCCGTGGCCCCTCCCAGTGAGATCCCCCCCATCTATGAGGATAGGGAGAATCAGTGCTTTGGGGAGAGATGTCTCAGGCCCAGAATGTCCCCCAAGGCATCAGTGTCCCTTCCTGTGCCATTGTACCCATCAGAGAGAGCCTGTCTAGTCTGAAGGAACTCAAGAAAAAAAAAAAAAAGTCTCCCGTGCCATCAGGTTGCCTCTGCCATCTGATCTGAGCTCATCTTCCTGAGTAGTGTCATCACTGCCACCAATATTGAGGGAAACTTCCCCTGAGCTGTGCCGGTTATGTGCTTTTTAGTATCTGGGTCAAGATGAAATTATACATTTTTTCCTGTTAGAAGTTTTCTTATAAACAATAAGAGAGGGAAATAGGGAGCCTACATCCTGGGAACAAATCTTTACTCCTCACACTTCAGATAGAGCCCTAATATCCAGAGTATACAAAGAACTCAAAAAATTAGACAACAAGATAACAAATAACCCAATCAACAAATGGGCCAAAGACATGAACAGACACTTCTCAGAGGAGGACATACAATCAATCAACAAGTACATGAAAAAATGCTCACCATCTCTAGCAGTCAGAGAAATGCAAATCAAAACCACCCTAAGATACCATCTCACTCCAGTAAGATTGGCAGCCATTATGAAGTCAAAAAACAACAAGTGCTGGCGAGGATGGGGGAAAAGGGTTCACTTGTACATTGCTGGTGGGACTGCAAATTGGTGCGGCCAATTTGGAAAGCAGTATGGAGATTTCTTGGAAAGCTGGGAATGGAACCACCATTTGACCCAGCTATTCCCCTTCTCGGTCTATTCCCTAAAGACCTAAAAAGAGCATGCTACAGGGACACTGCCACATCGATGTTCATAGCAGCACAATTCACAATAGCAAGATTGTGGAACCAACCTAGATGCCCTTCAATAGACCAATGGATAAAAAAAATGTGGCATTTATACACAATGGAGTATTACTCTGCATTAAAAAATGACAAAATCATAGAATTTGCAGGGAAATGGATGGCATTAGAGCAGATTATGCTAAGTGAAGCTAGCCAATCCCTTAAAAACAAATGCCAAATGTCTTCTTTGATATAAGGAGAGTAACTAAGAACAGAGCAGGGACGAAAAGCATGAGAAGAAGATCAACATTAAACAGGGATGAGAGGTGGGAGGGAAAGGGAGAGAGAAGGGAAATTGCATGGAAATGGAAGGAGACCCTCAGGGGTATACAAAATTACATACAAGAGGAAGTGAGGGGAAAGGGAAAAAAATATAAGGGGGAGAAATGAATTACAGTAGAGGGGGTAGAGAGAGAAGAGGGGAGGGGAGGGGGGAGGGGGGATAGTAGAGGATAGGAAAGGCAGCAGAATACAACAGACACTAGTATGGCAATATGTAAATCAATGGATGTGCAACTGATGTGATTCTGCAATCTGTATATGGGGTAAAAATGGGAGTTCATATCCCACTTGAATCAAAGTGTGAAATATGATATATCAAGAACTATGTAATGTTTTGAACAACCAACAATAAAAATTTTAAAAAAAGAACTTGGAAAAAAAATTTTCTTATAAGTATTTCATGGACATGTATTATTATTATTTTTTGGTATAAATGAAAGTGTTCAATTGGCTGTTGATAACGGGATTGGGGGGAAATTCCTACTAAGGGTATGATTCCTGTTAATGCACACATCTGCTCTGAGCTTGGAGGGATTGTCCCCCTTTCTGTCATGACAAAAACTTTCTCTGTGCATTTTCCAATGGGAGGTGGAGGCTGTGCAGGACAGTGTCCCAGCCTGATGTCTTTCCTGGTGTCCATGTGAATGGGTGTCACGGAGGGAGCTCATGATGCTCTGCTCCCCTGTGATGGTATGCTGCCTTGGAATGTGGTGGGGAAGGCCAGAGGCCGCTGGGCCTGCACTCCAGCTGCTGGCCTCTGTTTCCTCACAGCTGACCTGGTGATGCTGTGGTTCCTGCCAATGGGAACTGGGGACCCTGGGCTCCTGAGGTGGTGCTGGGCTCCAGGGGCCTCCAGTGGAAGTGGCCCTGGAGGGACACCAAAGCCATTGACTCCTGATTTCCGTAAAGGCAGTTCCCTGCTTCCGCCAGTGGTCCCAGCTGCTCAGTGTGATGGTGCAGTGTGATGCTTGGGCATCTTGAAATTTTCCTTTGCCTCGTGCAGTGCCACATCGAGGAGAGGAAAGATGGATCAGCAAACCTCAGGGACGGGGCATGACTTAAGTCTCTCTGTACCCTGTCTCCTCATTTGTCAACTGGGGATAATAATAGCACCAGCCGCAGAGAATCTGCATAAAGACCCAGTGAACCAGTCTAGGTGAAGTGTTTAGAGCAAAGTCCAGTGAACCAGGCGGTACTAAGTGAGGGTTCCTGGCCGTTTTACTCTTGTGTTCAGTTAAGCCATAGGTCTTAATCCAGCTATGGGTGTGTGACTTGGAAGTTTTTTCCTTTAAGAAAAAGAGAAACAAAACAAAACAAAACATAATCAACTTCCTTTACTCTTAGGCCAAATTGAAACCTCGGCTAATGCACATTCCCAGGCTCCTGGTTACAATGAGGGGTTTGTGTTGGCGGAGCTCGCCAACTTCCTGTGAGTTTCTAGGTCTTTGGACAGTTTGGGATGGTGAGCCTGGATTTTATTTACTCTGGCAAGGGCCACACTGAAGGGGAACCTGTTCCAGCAGGCGTGGAGCTGGGGAGAGTCAATGCTCTGAGCTTATATAAAATGCAATTTTAGATTATGGGTCAAAACATCCCCACCCATGAACAGGGAAAATGAAGAAGCATGGTGGCTGTGTCACTGTGAATACTTGGTACAGGTGTCTGAACGAAGTGGCATGACTGGGCAGAGGGAAACCTCTGGAATACCCAAGGGGCCAGCGCTGGGGAAAGTTTCACCAGATTCTCTGACCAGTGTGAGTGCTGGACGGCCAGCAGGATGGGTCCAGCAGGATGTGCTTGAGCAATCTGCAGATGGCACCTGCCCTGGCTTGGAGCACCTTCTGTGGCTGGGAGTGTTCTCAGGTGTGGTTCCTTCCTGCAGATGTTTCTGAAGTCTCCTCCACGGAACCCTTTGTGGCAATTGTTCTGACCGAGAGCTTGGGGGAGCTGGCTTGGGAACCTGTGTGTGGATTCTGTGGTGACCAGGGAGGGGCAAACCCCTGGTTGGCACAGCATCTGTCACAAGCTGTCACTGAGCAACTGTGCCACAGGCTCAATCCAACTGAGACAAAGTGGTCCGAGTAGTTTTTCTAGAAACAGCAATGGGCCTACCCTGAGTCATTCAAATCCTTGTCACATTGCTTTTGTTAGGGAGTGTCCACATTTCTAGACAATCTTACAAATGTAAGCTTCACTTAAACCCCTATCTGCATATGACCTATGTGGTGGTCAGAATTATGTCCTATGTCTCCTCCCTAACACTATGCCAGCTGGTAAACCCAACCTGGCTCTTTTTTTTTTTTTGCGGGGGGGGACTGGGCTACAAAACCAGCCCTTTGGTTTTCTGTATTTTGTTTAGAGACAGGGTCTCACTGAGTCGCTTAGTGCCTCACTGTTGCTGAGGCTGGCTTTGAACCCACAGTCTTCCTGCCTCAGCCTCCTGAGCCACTAGGATTACAGGTGTGTGTCACTGTGCCTGGCTAGTAAGCCCAGCAGGATACCAGGTGGGAATTTCCTAATTCTGACAAAGGGTGTTAAGGATGGTGCAGAAGAGAAATATCTGCATAACAATGACTGCTGACACTCAGCAGAGTCATACCTGCCCCTACGGGGGACTTTCCTCCCCTCCCTGCAGTCTCTTAGGAACACTGCAGAGCACAGACTCTGCCGTGGACAGCTCATGGACCCCAGGGACTGCTGATGAGTCATCCGTGGGCCACATTCTACCCCTGGTGGCAGTGGCTTCCCCCAATTCTCTAGTTACCTGTCTACCATGATTTCCAGTGTGGCTGACACTTTCACGTAACGTGGGGCAAAGGGTGGCAGCAGACACGTGCGGCTGGCAAGGCAGTAGGACAGAAATTCCTGTCACCCTCCATGTTGCCTGAAAAAGGCCAGGAAAGAGTAGCCTTGGTCTCCCAGGTGCCTGCAGGTGAAGTTGTTTATTGATGACTGAGGTTGACAGGCCTAGCGCAGCCCCTTGTGGGGACCCTCTGGTGCCTGCTCTGATTGATATGTGATGGCCATAGCACGGCGGGTGGACTTGCAGCCAGAGAGGCCTTGGGGCCTCCACACCTGAAGGGGTTGGTGGTCAGGACAGGAGCACGCATGGTCAACGGGCTGACATCTGAGACCAGGTGGGAGGAGAACATTTTTGTGGATACCAATCAGCCATAGATAGAAGACGCGGTCAGTGCCTGTGTTGACTGGCGGTGGGTCTGCTCCTGTACGTATCAGAGCTGAGCTCCTGCCATGCAGGGGTTTTAGGCAATGCTGCAGGGTCAGGGGCTGCTGCAGGGTCAGGGGCTGCAGCCTGAAGCCTGGTGCTGCCGCTCTGACCCTGACCTCTACTCAGAGCTTGGCCTAACCTGGACTCACCTCTCTGGTTTCAGTTTTCTCGTTGGGCAAACCTTCTCCAGTGTTCCTTAGAGCTCCTATTTTGTCGAACCCTAAAATTGACACCAGACCTGAAATTCCCTCCATGTGGGGGTAGAAAAACACACACACCCCTCTGATTCATGTGTTATCCCTCAAAGGATATCTAAATCAGAAGCTGGATGAAACCTGATTGTTGACATTTGCAAAATGTCCTCAGTGTGGAATGCACACAGTCACAGTAAATGACTCAAAAAAATGAAGAGGGAATAGCTGTACCTGCACATTATGTGCCTCCTTCTATCCTTGTGTCACACAGTGACAATCAGTAACTTGAGTTCAGTGGAGCAGAAGGCGACTTTGCAGAAGCAGCAGTACTTTTCCTTGTGATTCCCAGTGAGCACAGAGTTGGGGGACCCTCCTTTGCGTTGCTGTGACCCTCAGCCTGCTTCTGGTGCAGCGTGTCTCACCTTTTCCTACGACTGCAGGTAACTTGGCTACTTTCTATGCCAGATTGTGAACCATTGTAAGGCGGGGACTGTCTCATTCATTGGTGTGATACCAGAGCCCAGGGGTGGACGATGAAGGATGGTGAGCAGCAGAGGTGCTGAGCAGTGTGGTAGGAAATGAATGGCCATTAGGGCACAACCAATTAACATCAAGCAGTACACAAAGTCCCAGTGAGGCGAGTGAGCTGTAGGAAGGTGGAAAGCAATCTATGGAGCAAAAAGGCTGCCGATCGCTACAACTGTTGACTTGCGTGAGTTTGATTTAGTGAAGAGAGCTCATATGGTAGCACGCCTTTGTCCAATATTATGTAAGATGTATTTGTTCAACTCCCAACAATTTAGAAAGTCATATTTGGTTCATGTAAAGTAGATGAGCAATTGAAAGAAAGATATCTAATTTGAAGCTTGTTATATACTTGATTTCAAACATATAAACTCCTTGCTTGTAGCAATGGTTCTGAAACTTGATTATCTATCAGAATTATCTGGAAAGCTTAAAAAATTCCCTGGTGCATGGACAGTGCCTCAGACTCTTTGTGGTGGAAATGAGGCATTAGGAGCTTGTAAGCTCCCCAGCTAAGCCCAGTGTACATCCTGTGGCCTCTTACCTTGGCCACATCACGTAGGAGAAAATTGGACACTACAAATTGCAAGAAGAAATTGACCCCCACATAGCAAGAGAAAGTATTTTCAATTAATAATCTAAAAACCCATGCATACTAAAAATAAAGGGAAATGCTCTGCAGATCAATTTTATGGTTTTGAATTCATTGCTAAGAAAAACCATTGTTTTACTCCTTACTTAATTGGATTTTGTGCTCTTATTGAGAGGTGTTCACAGCAGGTCTAGAGGTGGGTGTGTCACACCCTGGAAGCCACGTCCCTCATGCCACAGGTGCAGCAGGCCAGATCTTTTAATACCACTTCCACCCCGGGGAATTAAATTCATTCTCAGTGAAAAAGGGATTCATAAATCCTGGCCCTGCCTTCCGAACAGCAGTGTGATTCCGCCAGGGTGATAAATTGCTCCTATCAAAACAGACATCGGGCCTCCCAGGGAAATAATGGGCTCCAGGGTACAAAGTGTAATGTCCTAAGTGCGTAGGACTGGGGACCAGGGGAGAAAAGTCAAGTCTTGGGAAATCAGTGACTTTTGCTTGAACCTCGTCCAGCCTGTCTGGAGTCGTCAGAGGTAGGCAGAGCAGATGAACAGGACGTGTGGGCAGATGAAGAAAATCCATCATAGAACCCTCCTGCAGGGCACACTGGCAGGAGGGCATGGGGCGGGGCGGGGGTGGGGAGGCCAGAGGTGCTCCCTGCCTGCCTTGAGAACGCCCCCGGCCCACCCTGACTGCCTACAGTCAGTCCCCATGCCTGTGTGTGAAGTCAGAGGGGCCCTGGTGAGTGCACATGCTACTGGGCAGAAAGCTGTGACAGCGTCTCGTGACCCACCATGTATTTCAAATCATGTCCTCCAGAGAACCGGCGGGTCTCATGAACTGACCTAGCGATAAATGGAAGAAAGGCTTTCAGTTCTGGTTACTTCTTTCCCAATTTCCTTACACATTATACTGCCTAGGCCCTTGATCTTGTCAGAAAAACCCCCGAAAAACAAAACAACAACAAAACCAAAGCAAACCTCCCCAAGGGCAGCCTCTGTCCCACGCAGACACACGCTCAGTTCTACGGCCGTCCCTTGGACTCGCTCTCCGGCCCCCTCTGACTGTGACTCTCCAGGAAGCCTCAGCTTTCCTGGCCCTTTACCGGCCTCTCGCCCTGATGGCAGCAGAGAGCCATCACCGTAGTGGCGGGGACTCGGGCACTCGGACTTGGCTGCAGCCATTTGCGTTTTCCTGCCCCCTCAGCCCTGGGCCTTGGTCGGGATGGACGGAGAGGGCCCAGCCTGGTGCTCAGAGACCTCAGGTGGCTGTGCCTCAGGCGCACCTCCACGAGCATCCAGGGGCCACAGGGGACCTGGGTCCCAGTGCTTCTTCCCTGTAGGGCAGGGCCAGCACAGCTCTCCTTTCCTGGGCCCAGGTTCCTCACCGTCTAGTGACCAGGTGGGAGTAGGCAACCCTGGAAGTTTCTTCTGGTTCTGGGATTCTATGAACTGCAGAAATCTAAAACATGAACATTTCTCAGAAATGTCATTTATCTCTTAATTACTCAAATAAAACACTTTCCTTATATAAAAGAAAGAAAATCAAGTCATTGCAGTTCTACCGCTCAGGGATGATCACTGGTACCATTGGTCGGATGTTAGAGTTCCATGATGCATAGATGCCTCCAGCAGGTTGAGAACAGGTTTGTGTTCCCACTGATTCCCACAGGTCAGGCTTTTAATTCAATTGGTACATCTTCCTCATTGACATGATTTTTATGGTTTAAAATTATGACTACTATTATTAATACTGAGTGGCATTAATCAAGGATTTACAAAGCTCCCGGCACTGTTTTAGGCATTTTAGATCCCTGAGGTCAGATGAGGCAGGTACTGTTATTCCCTTCAACAGGGGAGGAACCCAGGCTGACTGTGCTTAAGCAACTGGCTGAAGGTCACACCCTTGTAAGTGGCTGTTCCTGCCGGGGAAGCCAGGTGCCCAGGGATCCCACAGCAGTATAGACAACGTGCTGATTAAAATTCTGACAGCTAAAAATTCACACACGCTCCTTGTCATTTCCTTGAGATAAATCCTTAGCAGCAGAATCAAAAAGCCAAAGACACATTAGTTTTTGCATATAGGCTGCTAAATCGCTCTTCTTCCCACAAGCAGTTGGTACCTGTAGTGCCCTAAGTCCAGGAGCAGGCAGACCAGAGGAAGCCCTGCCTTGCCCAGGAAGGGAACCGACCAGACACACCAAGGAGACCAGCAGCTGAGCAGGAAGGGGCTGTCCTCGCCAACCCAGCAGCTCTGTGGGTTTGCAGGGTCCCACAGACTCTTGATTTGCAGCAGGCTGGATGACTGTCCAGCTTTGGACTGTACCTGGCTATGTCATCTAAAGTCACTAAAAAAAATAAAAACCTCACCTTTATTGTCTTTTTGTGCTAAACCAAGCCTGAGGTGTATGCGCTTTTCCCAGGTAAAAATGTACGATGAAATTCCAGAGCCATCAAACGAGACCTTTATTCTCCCACCTGCACATTATGACTCTAATAAACACGTTATCAGCTCATGAAAATGATGGCAAACAGGTGACGGAAGGATTTGATAAGTCAGCAGCAAAGATTAACAGTTCTTTTCAGAGAAGGCTGTGAGAGGTTCCCCCATTTAAAACAATTGTGGCATGTGAATTTTCAGCACTTAAATCATTATCGGCAATTAGTCCTTGTCAAAAAGGCTGCAGCTGGCCTCAATTACAGGTAAGATTTTTATAATTCGAACTTAGTAGTATGTCTGATAAGTAGGAATTGGGGGAACACCCTCGGGGAGATTTGCAATTTGAGGAAAACTTCAAGGCATTTCAAAATTCAAAAATTCATTACCTGCAGCAATGCTTTATTATTGACATCTATTATTAAGCTTCTAGAAAAATTTCCATAAACTTCATCTTTCTGTTGTTTTCTTCTCTAACAGAAAAATTGCTGCTGATTAAAAGAATCGTTCTTTTAATTATGAAAGCACCTCATACACATTATGTAAAAAGTCCAAGCAACAAAGAAGAATACAAAACAAAAATAAGCCTCTTTCTAGACATCTTCACTTTTGCTTTTAATTCTTGAAGTGACCACCATAACTTCCTCTCAGGTTGTTTTTACTTGATGGTCTTGATCTACCGACTTTGGACATGTGCACCAGCATTTCACTAGGCAGGAAAAAGAATTCAGAGCCTTTACAAGCCTTCCACCTCTCCTTCACTTGTTGATTATTGCTGATTATATATATAAAATACATGCTATATATTATATATATTAAGTTTACTTGCAGCTTCAAAACTTGAATTGTCTGTTATCTCTTTCTCGATCTACCAATTTTAGACTTTCACCATCCTATTAGGTGCATGATGTTGCTTATCCTTATTTTTATTTAAATTTTATGATACCCTAATGACATATACTTTTTTTTTAATGGGCATATTTGCCATCTGTGTATCTTCCTTGGTGAAGTGTCTGTTCAGATTTTTTTTGTGGGGGGGTCTATTCTTTAATCAGATTTGTTTCCTTATAGAATTCTAAAAGTCCTTTGTTCAGATTGAATAATAATCTTTATTCGATTTTTTTTTTTTTTGGCAAATATTTTCTGCAAGACTGTGGCTTGTCTTCTCAATCTCTTGACAGTATCTGTTGCAGGGCAGAAGGTTTTGAATCTTACTGAAGTCCAGCTCTTTCATGAATCGTGCCTTTAGTGGAGATCCACGGTAGACCTTTTCTGTTGGCTCTGCACTGAGGAAGGTGAGAAGATTAGCACCTTATAAATCCTACCTTCCTTTCCTTTTTGGTCAGCTAAACTATTATTTTTACATCATCAGGGTTTAAAATATTTGTGTGAATTTTATTTACTTTTGAGTAACTATAGTTAGGTTTTCAATACTTCTAAGAATCAATTCTATGAATAAAAGTCATCTATGTGATTGTGGTCAGTCAATATTTTTCACTGTGAAACCAGTGAAAGTACTTCTTCGGAACCAGTGCCATTTGAAGGATGTCCTTCCAACAGTCAAGGTTCAATTTATCTCACTTTTCCTAAACTCCACCTCCTGCTCAGAATCAGGTCGCCTTTCATTACGTCTCTTGTCTGCTCTGTGCGTGTGTTGGCTGTCTTCTCCTTCCTCCTACCCGGTGGGGTTTCTTGTTCCCCTCCTTTTCTGTCACCACCCAGGAAGGGACACCTGCATCCTCCAGGTCTTCCAGCTTCCTCAGCACACCAGGTACCGTGGGTTGGTTCTGTCCCGCAGCGTCTTCTCCAGGCCTCGGCTTCCTCTTTGCACGGCCCGTTGCTGCCCAGGCTCGGGGCAGCTGCCCACCTTTCTCACGGGTCTCTCCGCTCACTGTGGGTTAGGCTTCACTACAACTCTTTCCTTTTGCCAGGTGTAACCCCTGCCACAGTTTCTTCACCTGCAACATCAGGACAATAATGATGTCATGAGGTGGACGTGAGGACCAGAGTTGACACAGTAATGACGTACCAGTGATGACTTGGTGCCTTTGACCTTTGGCCTGCCTGTCTCCTTTGCTCCCTCTCTGGTCTCCTGCCAATGCTGGAATCCAGTCCTTACCATCTTTGGTCTGTGTGGCCTTGACGTTGTTGCTACGTATCATGTCTCCTCATCAGAGTGACCTTGAATCTGACCTGTGGCTCTCTTGCTCCAAGAACCTCTGTGTGCCCCTGTCTCGTCTGTCCAACCTCTTCCCAGAGCAGCCTCAGCACACCCACCCCAACTCCTGATACGCATGCTGGAGCGACCATGCAGCGGCGGCTGGAGTTGATGGAGCTCTCACCCACGTGGCCAGGGCTTTTGATTCTCATGTCCTTGCATTTTATTCACTGCTGATCCCAGAGCCCAGAATGGTGCCCGGCACGTAGCTGGTGTTCAACAAGTATTTGCCAGATGCACAATGAGTGAGTGAGAACAATGAAAGACACGTCCCCCCACCTTTAAAGGTGAGTCCCCCAGCCCACCTTGGGCTCTGGATTCTTCCCTGGGTCCTTCCTGGGTGACTCTGCTGCTTCGGTTGTCTCCCCTCCTCCTGCACGTCAATTCTGCCCCTCATGCCAAATCTGCCTCCGCCTTCTCCCCATTTCCTGTTCCAGCCACAGTTCCCCTAACACTGTCCTGGCTGGTGCTCTCTCCCGTTCCCGTCCCTGGGAAGAGGGCTGCCCTGATGCTTGTCACGTCCTGGACCCGGGGCTCTGTAACCATGACGGTCCGCAGCAGAGGACCTTACAGACGTTATAAAGACAGTGGTGGCTGGAAATTTACCAAATAAAGGTGGGAAAAGACATAATTGGAAGAATTTGGTAAATAAATAAACTGTTTCATAGAAATCTACATTTTTCCCCAAGATTTTTTTACAAATAAACAAGCAAACCTTTAATTGTTGCCATCAAACTAATAAAGCCACACCATGCTCTATCACTTTGCTTTAGGAAAGACCCAGGAATAATTTCTTAAGACTTTTGATCTGCCCCCCACCAACTCCATTTCCTATCTTACCCCACCAACCCCTTTCTCCCTCCTCCTTCTTCCTCCCTCCCTCCTTCTTCTTTCTCCCTCTCTCCTATCTTTCCTTCCATATATACTTGAGTCCCTACCCCATGCCAGGCTATGGTTTGGGGACCACAAAACAAGAATGGTTGGTTTTGCGCTTTCTGGCAGCCTGGTCTGTGGGAACGATTTTGGAAGACCTGAGCTTTCCAAGCTCCATCCTGGAAACCTCCCTTCCAGCGTCCCCCTCTGGGGCACCCAGGTGTCTCTCCAGTAGCAGGAGTTTCCCTGCCACCGTGATGGTGAAATACAGCCGCGCTGCTTCACCGCGGGGACGTGTGCTGAGACCTGCGTCACGAGGCGGTCCGTCACGGTGAGAATGTCACAGAGGGCGACTCAGACAGCTGCAAAGTCACCAGGTAGTCTGATCCTGTGGGCCCCATGGTTTGGGCAGTCTGATGTTGACCAGAGTGTCCTTAGGCAGTGCCTGACTATAGCACTTCACGTGGATTTAAGGAGCATTAGGCAGTACTTATAAGTGTGTTGAGCAAGCACAGAATCAATGAACCAAATGCGAATTTAGATTCAAACACATTTTCCTGAGTTTCAGCGATTTCTAGCGTGTTGCCTGGCAAGGGGAAACGGCTGCTATGAAATGTTACCAACTGCATATATTTCCTCATGTTAAAAAATCTCATTATGGAAAAGTCATACTTTAGCATCATCCTCTAGCAGGGAATCGCAGAAGGTACGCAGGCGCAGCAGTGGAGCAGGGGTTAATGCAAAATGAAACACAGAGGGTAATTAATCTTTTGTTTACTTGAAACTTTCATATCCAAATGTTTAACACATCCACACTCCTGCTCTTTTGTGCACTGGATGGTACTGTATTCTAATTACTCGGCCTAAAGCCACTTTTGAAAACTGCTTCCCCCCTCTCTCTCCTAAACAGTGCCCAGGAAAACCCAGCACAACCCTTATTTCCACTGATCTTGACCTTGCCATTGTGGGGTTGTCCCTGTCTTATCCCTGGCTCCCTTTCAACCTCTCTGTGTCCACTCGGGAGTCCTGCTGGTGATGATTCGCTTTTGTATCAAATTTCTTTATGCCAGATTTTTAAAATAATAATAAGAGTAATCTCTGAAGCGCACCCCCGGGGAGCAGCATCAGACCACACGGCTTGTGATCACTAAGGAATATTTGAAGCTTTCCCTTTGCATCCACGCGTTTCCAGCAGATTTCTTTTTGGCCATGTTGCTTTAATTAAGTTTGGCCACTCTAGGAAATGGACAATCCTGCATTAATGTTCTAGGGAAAGAAATGAAATTCTCCATGGACACGGCTGCCTGCCCAAGCGCGCACCCTGCCTGCCCAAGTAGCTCCCTTCGCTTTGAGTTTGCGGGGTTTGGCACACATTTGTGGCTCTGCTGTGAACTGGAAAAGGAAAAGAAGAAATGATGAAAGAATGGACGAGTGAACACAGGTGTGCAATCAACTCTGCAGCCGCAGCTCCGCAGCTCCAGAGGAGTCTTCCTGACCGCCCAACTCTCCTCCGTTTGGTTAGGATTGTATCCCAATTTGGCCTTCCTTCCTTCCCCGCCTGCCCTTCCTTCCCCCTCTCTCCCTCCCTTCTCTCCTTTCTTTGCACGAGGATGTCTTGGACCATTTGCTCACATACACTGAGTTATCAGCTTTACATCTCTATTCAGAGTCCCGTTGATATGTACCGTGAAAGCGTGTTGGCAGTGGTGACACAGGGACTGCTTTCTCTGTCCCGCTCCGTTCACTGCTGAGCTCCTATGGTCTCCCCAGTCAGGGCTGGCTTGTTCAGTGGGCACAGTGGGCACGGCAGGCACACACACACACACACACACACACACACACAGAGACCTGTGATACTTTTAGGAGTCTAGGAAGTGTCATCATTTTCATTTTGGTTTTGTTTTTCAATTGGAAGAAAACAAGGACGCTTTAGGTGGTAGAAAATGTCTCAATAAAATAACATTAGTATTTTCTACCAACATGCATTTAAAGTATGATTTTTCTATTGTTTTATGGAGGAAGGGCCCTTGGAAGAAAGATGCCTGAGTTCATGAGAAGTGTGCCTCCCTTTAGATACAGCTTGTGGCTCTTGAGCCTGGTGGAACATTCAAGTCACTGGGGCAGGTTTTGAAAAAGTCCCAGACCCACATCGATGTGAATTAAGACCTGGGGGTGGGGCGCCGGCCCCAGTGATTTGAAAGCTCCTGGTGGTTGGAATGGGCACTCTGGGCTGGGAACTGCTGGGGTGCTTCTCAGCCTCTGTGTGCCCCTGTCACTGGGGATTTTGTTGACAGCCAGATGCTGATGGGGTTGGCTTGTTGGGAGGGGCTGGGACCCTTTATCTCTAATGAGTTCCTCTAGGATGAGGACTTACGCCGGGCCAGCCTTCTGTAGCAGGCTCTGGGTGGGGATGGGCTGGACTGGCGGAGTCTCCACCTGAGCTCTGGGGCCTGGAGGACCCTGGCAGCTGCTGTTTATTGGGTACCCACTGCTTGCTAGGTGCTCCTGTGCTTCCTGTCTTCAATGTCACAACCACTTTGTGAGGAAAGTAGCCTTGTTCTTCTTTTATAGATTTGAACACTGAGGGTTGGAGAAGTTAAGATTAGAGCCCAGGATGCCTGGAATGGGGTGCTGAGATTCAATCCAGCTCCAAGAAACCCCGAGCCCACCGTCACCCAAGCCCCACCCTGCCACCACCACTTCCAGCAGCTCCTCAAAGACGGGGACTCTTCAGTGGCCAGGGCCTGCAAACCAGGGCTCCTACACTCCTGCCGGTGGCTTCAAAGAAAATAACCCTAGCGAAAATGGGTGAAAACATGGAAGAATAAAGCAAAAGGCACCTAGTTAATGATGCAGGTTAACCCGTGCATCTGTAAGGAAAGAATAAATCCAAACTGTTTCATAGTCCAAAGCTCTTTAAGTGCTGACCAGATGCCACAAGTTCAGAGGCCACACCTTGAAAGTCCCAGTCGTGCACAAAATCATCAACAACAATGTATGAAACCACCTTTGGTCCACGTGAATGAGGCATCTAACGAAACACAAATAAATTTCATGTTTGAACTTGGGTCTTGTTCTCAAAATATCTCATCTGGATCCCCAAACTTAAAAATCATCTGAACTTGTAGACTTTTGGTCTCAAGCAACTTGGATAGTGGAGATGACCTGTGATACGTTGAGGGTTCCCAGCTCCGTGCTCTGGTGTGTTCTGATGCTCCTTTAATGCTCCTGACGCTGCTCCCAGACCTCCCCTTGTATCAGCCCAGGGCTGGGGCCGGTCACGGTGCTGGTGTTCAGGGCCCTCCATGCTCTGGATTTCCCCTCCACTGGCGCTTCCCCGCACCCATCTGATCCACCAACAGATGTTCACCGAGTGGCCCGTGACGTAGGGTCCTCTCCCACATGCTGGAGTCCTCGCGTTGTCGAGGGGCCAGCAAAGCCCCAGACAGCTTTGCTCATTCTAGGTGAATCACCATGTGTTTCTATGTGAATTTTAACTTTCTTGTCATAATTTCAGCAAAATGACAAATTATTTTGCCATGTTTAAGATTTCCACAAAATTTGTATTTGAGGAACAGTGTAGAGCTAAAAGATTGAGAGATCAAATGCAACTTTATTCAATAAATGCAACATTTAAATATATTTTCACTCAAGTAGAAATTTTAAAAATTCTACATTTAAGATATTAAAGTTATTTTTCATTTTTAAGAGTGATTTTCTTCCAAATCATTTAAAATTGGTTCAAAATAAAAATACACATTGTAATTAATACATTTCAACAATTAACATAAAAATATTTAACATCACTAAAATTTTCATTTAAAAAAAAAACCAATGTCAGTACAGTTTTAATAGAAACTCTTGGCAATTCTGACACTCAGCAGTCACTTGGTTGCCCATGGAAAGAAATGGGTGTCAGGTTTTATACTTGTGATATGTCTGTATCTGTGTCCACGAACGTGAGAGTGTTGCCAATCCACACAGAGGATTCCTGTCACCATGAGCAACGGTGACGGAAGCAGTGCTGATCTTGGTGGGCCTCGCGCCTCTGGATCAGGAGGGGACTTGGGAAAGGCCGCTGGTCTGAGGAGCCCACTGTGGCCCTCCCTCTGGGAGCAAGGGTTAGACAGGAGCACTGCCCCTCTGTCCCCTTACCATTGGCCCCAAGGCTCCATCCTTCCCTGCACTCCAAAGCAGGGTCCTCGCCCAGGTCTCAGACCTTCCTGGCCTTGGGAACTGTCACCTTTTGTCTCAAGACATAAGCCAGACACCGGGAGGGGTTCTCCCCGACCAGCAAGATTCTAGTCCTGAGAGCAGATGCCTAAGGAGGGTCCTGCTCCTCCCTTGTCTGTCCCAAGGAAAGTCCTGCCCAGTGCTTGGAACAGGGTCTGGCACATGGTAAGGCCTAAATAAAACCAGCTCTTACAGGTGTGACTCTGGAAAGCTGTCTGGGCGCCGTTGTTGGTGGGTGACCCTAGGCGCAGGCCTCTCCAGGTGTGTCTTCTTGGGCTGCTGCTTTCCGCCCCTTGGGGCCACAGGTTATACTGTTCTGCGTTCTGAAACCCCTCTGGTCTTTGGGAACCTGGGGATTGTCGGAGGCCTGCCTCCTCCAGGCAGCTTCTCAGGTGTGTGCAGTGGCTCTGGAAGGCTGCCCAGGCCCACCTCCTGGATGCCACAGTCCAGTGCCCCTGCTCCAGCGGCTTGCTGGGCCCCTCCTGGAGGCCGCCCAGGTTCTCCCACTCTCAGGCGCCCTGGAGAGGCCTCCCATCTCTGCGTCAGGCTGCACCTGCACTCTGAGGCTTCCTCTTGTTCCATCTAGAGAATCTTTGGCCCTGTCTGCTTCGGTGGGTCTCTCTCAGACTCTTCTTTCTTTCATAAAATCTAAAAGTGCATTTTAAAAATCCAAGAACTAGCTCTTTTCTTCCGCCTGCATTACTGAGGAAACATTCCTCCTTCAAGGCCACTGCTGCCTCCATATCTGGCTGCTTGTATGGGACAGGGGACCCGAGGAAGATAGGGAAAGCCACATTGGCCAGACAGGGGGAGGGGTGCAGAGAAAGGGCACCTCCGCTTCTGGCATCTGGAGCCTGACTTGGGACTTCCGTTGTGGCCTGTGAGCTGAATGGAACCCTCTTACACCAAGAATCCACTCACCCCGCTCAGGCCAGGCCAAATTGTTACAGTGTCGGAATGTGACGCCAACCCCCGTCCATCCCTACCATGTGCACAGACCCGGACACGTGAGCCCGGCCCTGCCCTCAGCAAGCCCACCCTCTTCAGTGTTTCAGAAACTCCTTTAGGAAATTAGCAGCTTGTTTTAGAGGAAAACAGCATCACAGTTAGCAGGTGTCCTGTTGAGTGAGCTCAGCATCCACACAACCAGGGATGGACCCTTCTTGGCTTTTAGTTTTCTGAATCCACAAAACAAATGGTTTTGCTAAGAGGTGTGCACCAGACTGGAGTCCCCAAGGTTCCAGATCCTGATGATGTTTGCTGGTCCCAGCGCTTGTGGCCCAGGCCCTGGGGATTGGGCCCTGCATGCTGCCCCATCTCTGGGTGACTCTGCTCACCCTCTGGTAGTCCTCTGTCTGGATTTCTGCTAAGCTTCCATTCATACAGCACTTTGTGATGTCACTCGACCCCTCACGGGGCTCAATGTCACTGTGTACGGCAGAGGCTCATCTTTCCTCAGCAGCCGGCATTGGCTGAGGTGGACACGGGCACTGAGTGGGGAGGTCCAGGGGACTGAGAGGTGGGGAGGGCTTCCTTTTAAGGTGACTGTCAACCCTCACAGTGAAAACGGACCACTCTGGTTGTTCAAATTTTTCCAGGGAGTCAAGGCTGCTGGAGACACCTGGACGCTGGCTGGCACCAGCTGTGTCTCCAGCTCATGTTTTCTGGTTCGATTCCCACTTCATGTCCCGCTGCCTTGTCCCTTTGTTTCATCCAATACCTCTCAGTTTTTGGTTTCTGGAACTAGGCTCCCTGACCTCGGTCCTGAGCATGGGTTTGAGTCTCTGCTCACTCTGTCTCTCATCTGGGCACCTTTGTCCCTTTAGTGCTGTTGGAATGTCCCCATCTTTCAGGGGCACCAGCTCCGACTCTACTTCTCTGGCAAAGCCCTGTCAGCTCTGGACTTGGTTCTTTCTATCCCGGCAATGACGGTGACGACCTGGTGGGATCTGCCTGTGCCATGGCCTGTGCTGTGTTCCCCCAGATGGACACTTGCTCTCAGTCCCTCTTCACCCACAGAACGTGGCAGAGGGCTCTGAACACAGTAGTGCCAGGACAGCTCTAGGAGCCAGTTGGCTCTGCATCACAGGTTGCGTATGGAACTTAAGAGATGCTGAGTGGGTCCCAGGGTCAGGGGCTGCTGCCATCATGCCTGCAAGCCAAGTTCTATGAAACCTGCAACCCCGGCACAGCAAGGAACACCCAGGGCGATTTTTGAACGGAGGCGGATTCTGACACAGGCTGTGTGTGTGTGTGTGTGTGTGTGTGTGTGTACCTGTGAATGTGTGTGTGTTTAGAACGGACACCTGCAGGTGGAGGTGAGAGTAACATGCAGCTGTCCTCCCATGCTGGGAGCTGCCCTCTCCTCACTTACCCCGAGCTCCTTCCCAATTTTTTCTGCTTCTTCCTCCTGTGGGGCTGTAAGAAGCTCTGGAGGATGTTTCTACTTGGAAGTGCAATTTGCAGTGAGTTGTGTGAAATGCTCTCCGGGGTGGACAGCTGCAGGACACCATCCTTGGATACAGGATGCCCTGATGACACCCTTGGGTGTGACAGACGCTGTGCTCCCAAGCATCTCTCGTTCCCAGCAGCACCACCTCTCCTCCTGCTACCCACACCTCCAGAGTTCTTGTCTTTTAGGGACTGGTATAAATAAATCAGTTACTTAAGGTGATTGCTTTGGTTCTCAGGAGCTTAGCTGTGCAGTTCTCTGGAAGCCCTTCCCTCCCATCATGGATGCAGCCCCTCCTAGGGCCACCATGAGGTCCTTGCATCCCGTCCCATCATGTGCGGTGGTCAGTCACAAACTTCCTATGCACAAGAGCTTCTGTGGCTGCAGCAGAGCTAACCCGGCCCCTTTCATCTGAGAACATTGCTGTGGTCTCAGCTAAGTGGACGCTCAGGCTCTGGGTGACTCTGTTATCTGCACCCCTTCAAAGGGGCTGGGCAGGTGGAATCGCCCCCTTGTCCCTTGTGGCTATCCACATTAGTGTCTCCTAAAATACCACTTCCCTGGTTGGGTGGAAAGAATTTGGGGGTCACTTGGGATCTGTGTAAATTAACATTTATGTCATATTAATGAGGTGCTAATTGCTCTTGCAACCTTTTCTGTGCAAATTAATTTAGTCCTGTTTGCATAGAAGGTATCCAGCCTGATACGGCCTGGCCTCCACTGCTGTCAAAGTGATTATTGGGCTTCTGTTAATAAGGAACCTCTTTCCTGTCTGCTCGCTACTACATATGGGGTGTCTTTTGGGAGTAACAGGTGGTTTCAACATTGTTAGGGTCATTTTAAAATTATACTGTCTCCCAAGGACAGGGGCATTTGCAAGCGGTGCTGCAGTTAACAGCTGTGGAATGTCTGTGGATGCCATTAACCCCCAGGAAGCTGTGAACTCACTAATGTCCTTGTAGGTCTTCCTCCTTGCTCAGCTTCCTTTCACCTTTCTAAGATGACGAAATGACAAGCAGTTTCAGAGCCACGTGGGGTCCGGCTGGAGCCACTTGCTTTGGCTATTCTGGGCCTCTTATTTTTCCAAATGAATTTCATGACTGCCTTTTCTCCTCTGTTTCTATGAAGAACATCATCAGACTCTTAATAGGAATAGCATTAAATCTGTATAGTGCTTTTTGTAGCATGGCCATTTTGGCAATATTGATTCTGCCTATTCAGGAACATGGGAGATCTTTCTATCTTCTAAGGTCCTCTTCAATTTCTTTATTTAGTGTTCTGTAGTTTTCATTGTAGAGGTCTTTTACCTCTTTTGTTAGATTGATTCCCAAATATTTTATTTTCTTTGAGGCTATAATTAATGGGGTAGTTTTCCTTATTTCTCTTTCAGTGAATTTATCACTGATGTATAGGAATACAATTGATTTATGGGTATTAATTTTATATCCTGTTACTTTGCTGAGTTTATTTATGAGTTCTAGTTTTCTGGTATCTTCTAAATATAGAATTAAGTCATTAGCAAATAGGGTTAGTTTGAGTTCTTCTTTTCCTGTTGGTATGCCTTTAATTTCTTTCTTCTAATTGCTCTGTGTAGAGTTTCCAGAACTCTGTTGATTAGAAGTGGTAAAAGAGGCTATCTTTTCTGTCTTATTCCAGTTTTTGGAGAAAATACTGTCAATTTTTCTCCATTTAGAATTATGTTGGCCTCGGGTTTAGCATATATAGCTTTTACAAAGTTGCGGTATATTCTTACTATTCCTGGGTTTCCCAGTGTTTTGAACATGAAGGGGTGCTGTATATTATCAAATGCTTTTTTTTTTTTGCATACATTGAGGTAATCATGGGATTTTTGTCTTTAAGTCCATTAATGTGGTGAATCACGTTTATTGATTTCCATATGCTGAATCAATCCTGCATCCCTGGGATGAATCCCACTTGATCATGGTGCACTATCTTTTAAATATGTTTTTGTATGTGATTTGCCAGGATTTTATTAAGAATTTTTGCATCTATGTTTATCAGAGATTTTGGTCTGAAATTTTCTTTTCTTGATGTGTCTTTGTCTAGTTTTTGTGTCAGGATGACACTAGCTACATAGACTGAGCTTGGAAGGGTTCCATCCTTCTTTTCTATTTCATGGAATGATTTGAGGAGGATTGGTGTTAGTTTTTCTTTGAAGGTCTGGCAGAACTCAGCGGAGAATCTGTCTGGTCCTGGGCTTTTCTTTCTTGGTGGGCTTTTCATGGCATCTTCAATGTCATTGTTGAAATTACCAGTTTACATTGTGTATGTCTCCCTGATTCAGTCAGGGTAGGTCATGTGTCTCTAGAAATCGGTCCATGTCCCAAGTGTGGGGAGACACTCTGAATGACTTGTGCCTTCCATCCTGAAGCGAGAGGCTGACCCTTGTAACCCTGTCCCTTCTGGCCTTTTTTGGATGGAACTTCCTAAGAACAAGGGTGCCCCCGATAAAAGCTCACTTCCAAACATGCTTGTTCTGTTCTCTTCCTGTCTCGTGACTTTCTCTTGCTCTCCCATTTGGGGAGCCTGAGGCCGAGAGCGGAGAAGCCGTTCTGAAGCTTGTTTAAAGGTAAAGTGTGTGTCTGGGTTTTATTTGGTGTCCCTGGAAATTCACATGAGCGACCTTAAGTTCAGCTGCTTGCACTGGCCAGGGGCAGCATACAAGATTTTCTATTTTATGAGAATATAAATTTTCAAAATTTATTTTAAAAAGATTAGTGTCTGTATTTCTATAGTGTTCATTGTGATATTTCCTTTTTCATTGCTAATTTAGTAATTTGAGTTTTCTTTCTCTTTCTCTTTGTTACCTTGGCTTATCAATTTTATTGATTTTTTCCAAAGAACCAACTTATTATTTTGTTGATTTTTAGATTATTTATTTTGTTTCAATTTTATCTCTGATTTTAATCACTTCCTGTCTTTTACTGTTGATTTTTTTTTTCTTTTTCTAGGGCTTTGAGATGTAATAGTAGGTTTTTTATTTGTTGACTTTCTATTTTTTTAATGAATGAGCTCAATGCAATGAAGTTTCCTCTTTGCACTGCCTTTATGGTGTCCAAGAGACTTTGATATGTTGTATTGCTATTCTCATTTACCTCTAAGTATTTTTAAAATTTCATCTTTGATTTCTTCTGCTATTCATTCATCATTGAATAGCATATTATTTAGTCTCCAGGTGTTGGAGTAGCTCCTATTTTTTATTTTATTGTTGATTTCTAATTTCATTCCATTATGATCTGATAGGATGCAAGGTATTCTTTTGTATTTGCTAAGAGTTGCTTTGCAGCATAAGATATGGTCTATTTTATAGAAGGATCCTTGTGTTGCTGAGAAGAAAGTGCATTCAGTCATTGAATGATGAAATATTCTATACATGTCTATTAAGTCTAAATTATTAATTGTGTTTTTTAGTTCCAGAGCATCATTATTTTTGGTTTTTGTTTAGAGGTTCTATACAGTAGTGATAGAGATATGTTAAAGGCCCAGAGTATTATTATTATGTGGTGGCATATTTAATACTTGATATTGAGAAGTTTTTTTTTTTTGTTATACATTAGATGCTCCATTGTTTGGAGCATAAATATTTATAATTGTTATGTCTTGATGTATAATTCCCTTAAGCATTATGCAATGTCCTTCTTTATCCCTTCTGATTAACTCTGGCTTGAAGTCTACTTTATCTGATGTGAGGATGTAAACCCTTAGTTGTTTATGAGATCCATATGAATGATATGTTTTTTCCCAATCTTTTACCTTCAGTCTGTGGATGTCTTTGCCTCTGAGATCAGTCTCTTCAGACAGCATATTGTTGGGTCTTTCTGTTTTTAATCCAATCTGCCAGTCTATGTCTTTTGATTGATGAGTTTAGGCTATTTATATTCAATGTTATTATTGAGATATGATTTTTATTCCCTGTCATTTTGATTTATTTCTGGTTTTCAATTTGAATTATTTTCTCCTTTGATTGACTATTCTTCTATTGTACATTCTTCCTTTGCTGTTTTTCGATTTTATATCTTCATGAAATATTTTATTGAATATGTTTTGTAGTGCAGGCTTTCTAGTTGTGAATTCTTTTACCTTTTGTTTATCGTGGAAAGTTTTTATTTCATCATCAATTCTGAAGCTTAATTTTGCTGGGTGTAGTGTTTTATTGATTCCTTCATTTCAAGGATTTCTGCTTTTTTTCTTTTTCCTTCCAGAATCTCTAGCTCTTTATTGGTGTGACCTTTCACTTCCTGTATTTTCTCTCTGATTTCACTCCTTATACCACCCTTTACTTTGCAGATCAGTTTGATTGTATACATTCTAGACTCCTCCTCTGACATTGCTTGCACTGTGATGTCATCATGTCATCATGTTCCATTGCTATGATGTGAAGCCATGGACCTCAACTGCTCATTCAGTGCCCTTCCCCAGACCTCATGGCGCCAGGGTGGGGTCCTTCTGTGCTCCTCCGTCATTCCTTTCAGCAGAACCTGCCAGTTATTGGCTGTGGGCACCCAGGCTGACCAGTGAAGTCTGCAGCAGGTGGAAATACAGCTGGAACACATTCAGTTTCCCAAAGCCCCAGTAGGTTTTCATTCAAGAGGTGAACAGAGTTTAAGGTACCAGAGTAGATGTGGTTTGGGATGGTGTGTGTGGGAGGGGGGATGCTGATGCACTTCGGTGGTTATGGAGAAAGGATCTTGTTTCGTTTTGTTTGGGCACTGGGGATGGAAACCAGGGCCTGTGCTTGCCGAGTGACCCCCCCAGCTCTGAGAAGGACACTTCTTATCAGAAGATAAAATGCATAGCCCTCTTCCAAGATCCTGCTTACGGACGCGGGCGACATATTTTTATCTAGAATAGCTCTGAGGAATCTGCTTTTTGAAAAGCTTCAGACAAAAACAGGCATCTGTAGGTTGGTGGAAACTGTGGGGAGGTTAACTTTATCATGAGCCAGAAATCGATTGATAGAAGCCAAAACGATAAAGGAGAGGTCACTGGCTCTCATCTTGGGTGGACTGGGCAGCCGAGGGTGCCTGGAGTGTGGGCTGTGAAAGCAACTGGGAGGAGGACTCTACCTGGAGGTCACTTGGCTTAATCAAGGGCAAGGACCGGCTTGGAAGAGAAGCCCCGAGGTTGATCCCATCCTCACCGGGTGAGGCTTGTCCAAGGGATTTCTGAGTGTGAGTGGTGGACGGGAGGGACCTCCTTGGTGGAGGCTGCTACTCCTGTAGCTTTGGCACATAGCACCAGGCAGCCCTGACCTCCAGGGAGCTCCAAGAGAAATCCTTAGTGATCTAGGAGAAGGCCCAGAATGAATCTATGGATTTTCCAATTTCATCTTTATCCCTGGATTATGGCTACCTGTAACAGGTTCTTAAACTCAACCTTGAGACCGAGTGTTTGCCTACTTGGGAGGAGGGGTCCTTTTCCAACCCTTTGATATCTTCACGTGAGGCCCAAGGAGGTTTTGCTTATGGAGGCCACCCAGCAGTGTTTGCTGATTGACTGGAAAAACTCACGTTGGTGGTCTGGAAGAAGCTGGAGTGTTGGGGTCTGAGAGGGGAGCTCTTCTTCCCAGGTGGTACTGGAGGAACTGGCTTTGGTCTGGGAACTTCTGAGTGAGAGTCTTTTCCGCCCCCAGGGCAGACCCACAGCTCCTGGACAAACCGGTGAGAGACAGGCACTTCATTTTCAGCGTGGGGCACTTGACCCTGGGGCTGCCTCTCCTGACTGACAATCACAGAAATGGAAGAGATTCTTGTGGCTCTGGGTTGCAATTGCTCTCACAAAGAGTGAGAGATGTACAGAGATTCAAACAAACAAACAAAAAACCCAGGAAGCCTGGCATGAAAACAGAGAAGCCCATGTTTTTGACTCGCTATGTCTTACAGTAATTAGAACCCCTTCTAAATGACAGCAAGTTGGATTAGATGGCGAATTTAACAACATTAAATCATTAGCACTTGGTGACTACCTTCTCTGAAGGGTGGAAAGATGAATTAGAAATGGTAACCGCTTCCAAGAAGCTGAAAATTTATTTAAAGGAGGAAGATGAAGATAGATCTAGTTACAGAAAGATGACAGATGACAGAGTGTATATATATTGTTTACTTATGTCACGTTCTGGTGCATTATTGTATAATCTCAATCTTTGCATCTCATGGGACAGATGCCGTTATTATTATTGCTCTTTTAGATCTGGGTAACTGCAACACAGAAGGTTGGCTCACCTGTGGAAGCTTACATGGCTAGTAAATGGGAAAGACAAAATTCAAAGCCAGGTTTGGTGACTTGAAGCCACTGTCTCATTCCCATGGGCCACATTGGTACCTGGTCTTCTCCATGGCCCCTTTAGCTTGTCCACCTCCGGAGCTAGTCCAGGATGGGGTCGAGCAGTTGACTAAGGCAGAGGCTGTTGGAGAGGCAGCAGAGATGGTAGAAATCTGGGGGCCATTGGAGCCTCTGTCTTCCTGGGGACAAGGGAACAACCTTTTTGGTCTTTCCCCTGCATGGGACTTCGGGGAAGGTGGGAGGAGGTTGCCATCTCTCCCTGGGTTATTAAAACTGACCACAGGAAGGCAGGATAAGGGTTTTTAAAGGACAGTTTCAAAAATTGAAACATGGGCTAGGATCAAATTTAATCAGAATATTGGAAGCTAGAATGTGGCCAATGTTAAAGAGCAGACCGAAACTTGGAAACAAAGTGCATGGGCCACATGAAGTTGAAAAGGTGAGAGACAAATTATTTTTAATTAAAATAAGGTTTTGGAGTCGGGGTGCAACAGATATGTCAGGGAGGGTAACAACAGGAAAATTGAAGTCAGAAAAGAATTAAGTCCAGCTGACTAGTTGGGTTGGATAAGTGAAAACAGTAAAATATGTATGAAGAGGAGCTGCTAAAAATCCCTTTCTTATGTTTTCATGCATTGTTTGCATTCATGGGCTAAGTAATTCATGCTGGATTTAGAGGGTATTGACATTAGTCCACGAGAATATCAGTTTCTGCTCTGCTGCTCAAGTTATTGATAGGATGGATTTTTTTCTTTCTAGAAGATGAACTGATTGCCATGGATGAGCGTCACTTAAGAAATATTGTTGTCTAGGAGATGACCCCAGATGAATGCTTGAAGACGAGGTGGCAAGTGGCAGAGGCCAGGCCAATGTGAGCACATGATGCACATGATGCTGAGGAGCTACAGATGTGGGTCCCAGAAACCCAAACTTGTTTGTCCACTCAGGGGAGGGACTTGCCACTCCAGGAGAATGGTGGCACTTTGCGGATGCCTGGTGACACACAGTGATGTTACACTGTGTTTGATGATGATATCCACACTCGACAGAGCTGCACACCCTGAGGCAGGCAGTTTGTCTCCTTGTCCGCAGGGAGACAAAGGGCCACTAGATTTCTGCTGGGCCTGGATCTTCTACTGGATTTCTGCAGTTCCCTAAGGAGGCGGAATGAATAGAGGAGTAAGTTCATTCATTCGCTCATTCCTTCCACAAAGCTTTATCGAGGGCCTAATTTGTGCCTGGCTCCTTGCGAGAGGCTGATGGCCTGGCCTCTGCCCTCGAGAAGGCCCAGTCTGGCTGTAGAGAAAAGTCCCCACAGCAAAGGTGAGCAGCGTGCATGTGGGCGGCAGGCGTGCTGTGCTGTGTGCCCCAGAGCACAAAGGGGCCCCAGAGGGCTGGAGCTGAGTTCTGCAGACAGCACTGGGGGCAGTGAAGGGAAGGGCTCTCTGGCACAGGGAACAGTG
The DNA here is from genome assembly GCF_048772815.1 of Callospermophilus lateralis. NCBI lineage: Eukaryota > Metazoa > Chordata > Mammalia > Rodentia > Sciuridae > Callospermophilus > Callospermophilus lateralis. Next base: position 5,179,084 of record NC_135318.1, on the reverse strand, counting down.
TGCAAATCCCTGGAGGTCCCAAGCCGCCTCTTGAGCTAGGGGCATGAGCTGTCCACATCTTGCCTTCTAGCTTTCCCTCTTGGCTTGCATTCTGACTTATTCTGTACGTCTGTAGCACAGTGTCTGAGGCCAGGCCATTCCTGATGAACAGAAGTTGATGTGGCTTACAAGTCTGGAGGCAGGAGAGGCTGAGATCTCAGGAGGGACTGCTTCTTGCTGTGCCATAACAAGATGAGAAGCATCGCTTGGGCAAGAGGGTACGAGAGAGGGAGGGAGAGACAGAGGGGAAGGGGGGAGAGGGGGAGGGAGAGGGGGAGGGAGAGGGAAAGAGAGAAGGAGAGAGGAAGAGAGAGAAAGGGAGACAAAGAGGGGGAAAGAGGGAGAGAGAGAGGGAAAGAGAAAGGGAGAGGGAGAGAAAAGGAGAAAGGGAGAGGGGGAGGGAGGGAGAGAAGAGACCTAAGGAGGGAGAAGGGAAGGTGGAGTGAGGAAGAGAGAGTGTGGGAGAAGGGAAAGGGTCAGAGGCAAACTCATCCTTTCGTCAGGAACCCACAGTAATGAACCCACCCACCCGTTGTGGGGTCAGGGCCCTGGTGCCCTAGTCACCTCACATGGGCCCCCCTTCTCAACACTGTTGCTCTGGGGATGAGGTTCTAACACGTGAGCTTTGGGGGGACACGCACACAGGACAGCAGATTCAGCCAGCTCTGAGGGTCAGATGAGGCTCACCCACCTGGCTGGTCTTGGCTCCGGGTGGGTTTCACAACTGCCATGGGGCACAGCACAGACAGGAAGCCCTGACAGGCAGCGGCTCAAGACCTTGGGCTCTCCACCTTCAAACACAGAAAGCAACCCGGCCCAGGGCACCTTGCTATTGGGCTCCTACTACCCCCCTAAAGTCTCCTCGCTAATGTTTATCAGACGTAGGACCTTTTCCATTTCAAATGGATTTGTCTCCGCAATGCAATCGGCGGGGACAATTCAGGGAACTTCCAGCCGAATACTGGACTATCTGAATGAGCTGCAGCAGCAAAGCTAGAGAAGTCGCCTTTTAGGAGCTAGAGTGAGATGCAGTTTCTGAATATTTAAGGATGGCTGTTTCTGTGAGATTCTTTGTGCGTGAGCGCTCGGGCTGTGTTGAAACAAGGCGCTCTCCGAGGCATTCGGACACGCCCCCACGAATGCTGTACATAACTTTAACTTGTCAGGCAGCAGAAAGGTTTGCTGGGCAAAGTTGGACTTGAGCCTGGTGGGAAGGATTTCAAACCAGCCAGTCCTGAGTTAATGAGATTCTCCCTTAGTTCAGGTCACAGGTTTCCTCCTGTCTAAACGTGGAGTGGGCCTGGAGCCTGGGCAGGGGTGGAAGCAAGTGGTCTGGGAGTGGGTCAACTTCTGGGGACAGTGAGTGGAACTTGCTGGGCCGCGGATCTGGACTATGTGTCTTCAAAGCTGGTGTGCACATCTGGCCCCGAGCTCTGGGCAGCCTTTGCCCAGTCTCCGCCTGAGGGGGTCAGCAGACGGAGGGCTCCTGTCAGGAGACGGAGGTCCTCACACCCAGCTGTTGCTTAAACAACAGGAGTGTGGTCACCAGGTGGTGGTGGGGAAGGGGGGGAGCCCTTCCTCCTCCAGCCTGCAGGTCTGTATCCTTTGATGGAAGGTCCAGGAGTGAGCGTTTGCCACCCATGAGCAGACGCGCTGCAGGGGGACTCTTCTCTTTGTTGTGTCTTGGGCTATTTGCTGAGTCTGTTGTTTTCAAGCTGTCCTGACTTCAGATTTCTTAGGGTGCTTTCTCTCAGAGGGCGCCTGGGCTTGCAGAAACCTCCTCGTCACCGGCAAGGACAACACGGTGGTGGCAGCCAGCTCTGAGGTCAGAGGTAGTTTCAGCACATGGGGTGGGGGGCATCCGTTGCTCCCCCCTTTTTCAAAATCATCCAGTTGGAATACACATGATTTTTGTGAGACAAGACACTTGGGCGCATGGAGCAAGCTTCGTTTTCCTGGGCGGATTTGCGGAGGGAGCAGTGCTGGTGGGGACCAGCGGAGGCCAGGCCCGCCCACGCCTGGGCCAGCTTGGCCTGTGTGCGCTGCTTGCTAAATGTTTCCTGTTTGCAGGCCCCTGCTGGTGTCGAAAGGGTTTCACAAGAGCCCTGGCCATCTCTGTTCCACGTGTTTTATTGCCTGCTTTTTCTGATAAGAAATGCACATACAGTTGGGTGGAAACTGCACCAGGGAAAAGTCAAAGGACCAAGTCCAGAGAGAGCTGCGTTTTACAGAAGCTCGTTTTGGCTTTTGCAACCTCTGTGCTCTTTGTTCAGAGTCCCCTCCTCAGAGCAAGGTGCCCAGGCAGTGAGGGGCCTGCGGTGCTGGTTGGCATCTGCTGTCCAGGAGTGGCTGGTCTCCCCTCCTGTCCTCAGGGGGCTGCCCTGGGGCCTGAGAGCTCTAGCTGTCTCCCCGCTTCTGCACTCGCCTGTACTCGGCAACTTTGGAGGCGTCTTTGCCTCTGGTCCTGTGTGGAGGACAATCCCATTTATTTCAAAGTTGTGTGTGGTAGAGTGGCCAAAGTTGTCACCCGGCTCCCCTAGGAAAACACAACCTGGTTCCTCTTAATCTGTCTCTGGCTGCACACTTGGAGTAGGAGTGCTTTCCTCAGTTTCTCAGACCCTCCGGGGCCTACGCAAAGGGAGTGAATGGCCTTTAAAGATGAGTCGAGGAGATTGGCAGTGCCTGGAGGTTCTGGTATGTTCCAGAGCCCTTCCAGCCTTCTCCCAGCCGCTGAGGAGTCGCACCTCTGCCCGAATGAGAAACTGTCCTCACTGGGAGGTGGTCCTGAGCCTGTCATCCTGTCCAGCCGGTGCTGCAGTGACTCCTCCATCCTTCAGGAGCGTTTCAGGACAGAGGCTCCTGCACTGCCCCAGGGGGCTGCTCCGTCTCCGTGTCCCCTGCACTTTCTTTGCTGAGTGCTTGGTCCCTTCTTGGCTGTCTCCTCTGTCACCGTTCACAGTGGGCCGTGAATGCTGGTTCGCTTTCTCTGTGCTAAACTGGACTGTTCAGGGGCAATTGTGCTTCTCAATCACCATGAGAAACTGGAGCGAAAGGTCGGCCTTCCCACAGCCTGTCAGTGTGGCGGCAGAAGGAAAGGAGGCCACCCCAACACTCGAGGTGCCACCTGTCACACAGACAGAAGGGGACACGTCCTGGGCAGTCCGTGGAAATGAGGCAGAAGGTAAGACCAGAGGCGAGTTGATGTCTCCTTGGCAGGTGTTGTCTACATCGCTGCGCTCCTCTGAGGTTAATGGAGCACTAGTGGATGCCTGCATTAACCTGGGTGGTGAGCCTCCTGGACAGGTGTGATGCTGCCCCTGACTTCAGGGGACTTTGAGAGTAACGGGAGGATGAGCAACAAAAGCTGTCTCAGGGAAACTCTCCCAAGCGGTGGTGGACCCAGAGGACCGCGAAGGTGCCCATCTCAGCCCAGGTAGGCCCTGGGACGCTAACGGCCCAGTAGGGAGCCTGATAGACTGGAGAAGAGGGAAGGGCACAGGTCTGCCTTTAGGGATGACTTTTCTAGGGAATTAGAAATGGTTCAGAATGGACAGAGAGAAGCGTCTTATGGGGGGACTACGGAAGTTTCATCCATTCACTCATTCCACTTATTATTCGAAAGCCTGTTCTTTATCGAGTGTGAGGTCCACTACGTGGAGATGGTGCTACAAAAGCAGGTGAAGGGCCGGCAGGAGGCAGGATGCTATCCAGAAAGCCTCAGAGGCTGAGAGGACTCAGTACAGTGTTGGCTACTGTGGTGAGACATGCTGGGGGACAGGCATGCAGGCAGAGGGCCTGGCAGATGGGAGGGGATCAGAGGAGGCTGGCTGGAGTGGAAAGGAGGCGCCTATCGAGGGCGTGGAAGTCAGAGAGACCTGCTCACTGGGTGGGAAACGTGTGACAGAAGGTGCTGGCCTCGGCGATGAGGGAGGAGGAAGGTCAAGGTGGGGGAAGCTGGTGGGTGCGTCTTCAGATGGGTCTGAACAGCTTGAGGTGCCTGTGAGGGTTGTGGGGTGTCCGTGGGGCCACCAGACGTACAGGCCAGGCTGGAGAGAGAGACGAGCCGCAGATAGGGACGTGGGAGTCTCAGCTTATCGACGGTGACGCCGTGAGAGGGGCTGACATCACTTAGTAGTAAAAGACAGACGTAACGGAGGCTTGTGAGCACTCTCTGCGGGCTGAGCCTGTCGTAAGCACCGAGGCATTTAGTCTTCAGCTGGACTCTACCATAGACTATTTTTAATAGTCCCCATTTCACAGAGCAGGGATTTGAGCCGTTTAGCAGTTTGAGGAAGGCTGCCCAGTGATTGCAGAAGCTGGCGGCTGGAAGGAGGTTTGGGGAACTTAAAAGAGGGGTGTGGGAGGGAAGGGGTGCCACCCAGGAGCTGAGAAGCAAGTCCCAAGAAGAACGCCCCAAGGACTTGTGCCGGGAACCTCCTGGGGGTGGGGGGATCAGCCTCTCTTTCGCCTGGGGCTCTCCTGGAATCCCAGGTCTGAGTCCTGGTTCTTGTCAGGCCTCCGTGACCCTCTGTCTTCAGAGGGCACAGGAGTCCCCTTCCTTCAAACCTCCAGCACAGAAGGACAGTTCTCACCTGGCTGCCCTGCCTTCCCTGGCTCCCAAGGCTTCCCTCACCCTCCTGGAAGGCTCCTGCAAGTGGCAGCTTCTCTGACTCAGGGCATTGCACAAGCCAGTGTCTTCCACACATTCTTTTCCAAGGTCACCTGTGTGTCCATCTTGAAGTCCTGGAGGGCAGGAACTGTACTAACCAATTTGCATGCATTGTATATAGTAGGTGTTTAGTAAATGATTGTATTAGTAAGTGTTTAATAAATGAATTTGGAACAAGGGAAGACAAAGTCCTGGAAGCTTCTTCTGCCCCTAAAATTCCCCTTTTAAGGCTCAATTTCAACCGAATCACGCTCGCAGCCTAGCTCTCATGTCCCCATGGTTATTTTCTCCCCTCTCATGCATCCCATGTCTAGTGGACCTTTGAAGTGACTGCATGTCTGGGGCCTGCGCTGGACGCCAAGTCCTTGAGGGCTGGGTTCTTATTCCCCTCAAATGCAGAGTCCAGTGCCCAACACTTGGTCAGGGTTAAGAGGCAGCGGTGGGATGGACTTTTATTCCCCTGGGGGCCCCTCTACCCTTCCCTGCTGCATCCCCACCGTCCCCTCCGTGTACCTCTTCTCCCTGGGCCAGTCAGCTGTGCCATTTCATCCCATGCTAATGAGGGGAGCAGGTGGCCAGCCCCACTCCCTGTCCCCTCTGAGCCTCGTGGACTTCCCAGCCTCAGCTGATCCAGACCCAGGCTCACACATGATGTTATGATGTTATGGGCTTCGGCTTTGATCAAAGCTGAGAAACTGCAGCTGAGACCTGAACTGGCTGATAAATTAGCAAAGACTTATTTTAGCCAGTTGGGCCAGAGTCTGAAAATCCATGTGCCAGAAGCCTGTGCCACAGTCCCGAGTCAGAGCCGCGAAGCTCTTCTTTAAAGAGCCAGGCACCCTGGAGAAGGCCGGTGTGCTGCACATGCAGGGTGCTCTCTAAAGGGCACCGGGGTCGGGGGGGCAGCTGCACTGTCAGTGTTGGCCTTCTGCCAGCTCACTCCCTCTCTCTGAAGGAGTGGAGGCCGAGGGCCGAGGACCAGAGAGAGAACATGCATGTCTCTCTACATTAATTCCAACGTAAACACTGCACGCGAGCTCATCGGGGTAATATTTTCAGTGGAAAGATATATTTCTACTGGACACAGTACAAGAATTTTTTGCTCATGGAATTTTCACTTAACAATAGGGAAAAAATGTTTTCACACAGGCAGTTTTGGCTCCAAGTATGGATTTGACAAGTGTTTCCCCCAATGCCACCAGGACTGAAGTATGCAGCTGCTATGGAAATTTCAGAGCTCTCCGAAGAACCCCAGATACATTAAAAAAGCACTAACTCACATATTTAAACGGTGCTTTCTATTGTTGCTAACAACATTTGAATATTGTAATCAGGGAGACTTCAGAGATCTTGAGTGAGAAACCTTAAACACTCATTTAGCCTTTGGACTTTCTATAGTTTCATTTAGCATCATGGCAAAATACAAGTACGCCGCGCGGTAAGTTTCACATCCTATTCGTTGTGAGTTTTACTTTCTGTCCCTGCGACGCTGATGTTTGGGTTTTCAGAACAGAAAGGGAGTACTGGCAGGGAAGCTCAGGTATCTGTCATTTGAATGGACGTCACACCGCTGGGCTCTCCAGCTCATGTCAAAACCACCCAAGCCCCTTCCCCCATACTCAGTGTGACTTCTGGTCCAGCTCAATGCTGACAGGATGGAGCACGCCATCAATGTCAAAGGCTGTTTCTCTCCTGAGTGAGGTGTCGTCCCCTGACCCCATGCCTTCACCGTGGGCCCGGGCGCAGCGGATTGGCCCATGGGAGAAGAGGCCGCAGGGGTTTTCGCAGCCCTGGGGCCACTCTGGCAGCTTCCACTGGGCCTGAAATTGTGTCAAAATGACTCAGCTCTCTACGGCTGCAGCCCCCACAGGCTCTGTGTTGATGTTCCCTCAGTTCCTTCTGGTTAATCCTATTATCTTCCAAATGTAAAACCACCTTGCTGATTTTAAATTAATTTACACTTGGAGGGTCTTGTTCAGGTGACCCTCTCCCACTGTTTTCTTATGATAATATTCAGCAGGAAGAGCTCACCACCAACCTTAGCCTGCTTCTAGAACATCTCCCAAAGGCCCATGCTAAAGGCTTGGTCCCCCAACTTTGGGAGGTAGAAAAAGTTTTAAGAGGTGGGGCCTAGTGGCAGGTCACTGAGGACATGCCCTCCAAGGGGACATGGGACCCTGGTCTCTTCTCTCTGTTTCATGGCTGTCATGATGTGAGCACTTTACTTTGCCATGAGCTCCCGCCATGAGGCACTGGATCGCCACAGGCCTCAAAGCAACAGGATCAGGTGACCACAGATGGACAACTGTGAGCCAATAAACCTCTCCTGTTCTGAAGGTGACGACCCCAACATGCGTGAGGGTGTCAGAGAGCCAACTGACTCAGATCCTGTGCTGGGATTAACTGGCCACCCAGCTCACACCTCAGAGACCCCAAGGCTCCTGGGAGCTGATCAGGATGCACGTTGGAGGTCACTGGAGCACCATCGTAGGGAGAGGAAGGAGGGTCTCAGGGCTTTCTTGTCTGTGTACCTTATCGTTACAGCTGGGCCTAGGGACTTGAAAAGCCAAGCAGAATAACTTCTCACAGAAACCCCTCTTGATTTTAACGTGATGACTATAGAACTTTGGCTGAGTTTTCTCCCCGTCACTTGGATCAGCATCCTCATTGGGATATTCATTTAACAAAACTGTGCAAGTCAGATTTTGTTTTGGTGATGACGATGGGGTTTGGGAAGTACAAGTTATTAGGGTTCTCCAGGGACACCAAGTCAATAGGATAAAGTCAGACACATGTCTTATAGGAATGGCTCACGCGGTCATGGAGGCCAAGCTCCAGGATGTGCCGTTGGTAGGTCCGTGAAGCAGGTGGGCAATTCCGTTCAAGTCTGAAGGCCAGAGAACCAGGGCCCATGTTGGAGGGCAGGAGGAAAAGGATGTCCCAGCAGCATGAAAGCCCTTGCTAACACCTTCTGGCTCTCAAAGCCTCGGGTGGCGCCTGCCGGTCCACACTGTGGGGGTGGTCTCTGCACAGCCTCCTGGTTCCAGCTAATCTCCTTCTGAAACTCCCTCAGGGACAAAGGGAGAGATTCTGTTTGCCACCTACCTGGGCATCTTCAGGCCATTCAAGTTGACACACAAGCTTGACCATCACACAGGTCTTTGGCTGAGAGGTGGCAAATTCTGGAGCTCACAGAGAAGTCCCTGTGTCGATCCCAGGTGATCCTCTCAGTGAATTGCTGGTGGCAGGGATGCTGGGGTGGACACAGCTGTGCATACCCTGGGAACCGGGTCTGCTCTGCTGTCTTGTGTGGGTACTTTGCAAAGCCCGCGAGGAAGCCAGCTGCCCTGTTGATGCCTTTCGCAAGTAGATTGAGCAAGAATGGGAATCCTGAAGAGGCTGCGTGGCCCTTCCCCTTTGGCCTGTCCCTTGAGGGGTTGCGTCCACACTGCACCTGGGAGGGGGACGAAGTGGGCTCCATCTTCATTATTGGTCTGTTACCAACAGGCTGTCATTTTAGAGCTGTACCTTCACTGGTAGAAGAATTAAGTAAGTTTCAACTAAAAATCAATCAGTGCATGTGTTCAGTGGTGGAGAGTGATAACAGCATCATTCCATTGGAATTTCTTTTAAAATAATTTTAAAATATTTTTAATTTGGAGCAAGGACACCTAAAATTTGGAGATTTTAGTTTTTTATAGAAGCCAACAGCTATGTTATCTTATTAATAGACCCCATCTCCTTGTTCTCATCAAGAAATGCATGTGAGGTAATGCATGTTAATTAGCTCAATCTGGCCAAGACATCATGTATATGAGATATACGGATATAAATTTTTCATTTGTCAATTTAAAATAATACACCCTAAAGTGCTTCACTTAGGTGAATTCCCCAAGAGAATTCAGGGGTGCTGAGTGTGGAAAGCCCACACGAGGCCTCTGCTCTGGTTGCCTCAGGCACACAAGCAGTGTGGGTGCCTCCCAGAGCACCTGTTCAGGCAGAGGGCTCCTAGTCCTGATTTCTAACTGTAGGAAATTCTCCCCTGGGCCTAATTTAATGGAACTTAAAATCCATTCTTGTCTTAGTTTAGTGAGGGCGCAATAGGTCCTAGGAATTGTGTCCTTGAGGCCTTTATTGGATCCCGGGTTGGATTTTCCTTGGTTAAAACCATCAGTTCCTTTTGCTGTCCTCCTCCTTGGTGACCTCGGCAGGCCTGCTGCGGTGAGCCTCTGGGTTGCTAGATGTGCCGGTCTCCATGAACCCAGAGCCCAGATGGTCGGATTGGCTTCCTAGCCTCCTCAGGATGGGACTCAGCCCTATAGTGACGGTGTTCACCATGAACAACGTGGATTTGGGAGGGAGTATGGTGTGAGTTGGGCTTTGTATCCATGCTTCCTTCATTTAACAAATGCTTAATGAACTCTCGGTAAGGCCAGATGTGATAAAAGAGCTTAGAGTCTATCAGGGAGTGAGCAATGCACAAGAACAGGTTATGATTATAGTTCATAATTATAAATTACAATTCTAGCTTTTAATAATAATTTAAACATAATTTAAAACAACCATTATAAATTATAAGTGAATTTTAATGGGAGAGAAAAATGAATCGGAGGTGTCAATTGTGGATAAAATTGTCACAGAAGTCCTTTCTAAACCCTACAGAGTTTTAAGGAAGGTGATTAAAACTGTCTTTATGGTTACTATGGGATGACCATAAAGGTGAGGGCTGGATGGGCAAGAGTGGAGGTGGGGCGTCCGGTCAGGCTTGGTTTCCTTCCTGGCTTAGACGCACGCCGCCCACCCTGTTCGTTCTCTGTATCTGCATATTGGGGGTAAGAGCACTGACCACGGGGAATGGCTGAGGGGATCAGAAGACGTGAAGCCCCACTCGGCCTGGCCACGTCCCCACTGTCTTGCAAGAGCAGCTCCTCATGTCTGCCATCCCAGGCTCTCCCTGAGGCCTGGGGACCTCTCGCAGCTCTGACTAGTTCAACAGCATTGCTGCTCTCCCTCTCTGTGCCTGCACTGGGGCTGGAGGGACCCAGATGCCTGGCGAGCCCCACTCTAGGAGAGAGTGGTCAGAGGAATTCTCAGATCATAGAAAAGGCTGCTGGGGTCCAGGGGCCCCTTGGGAAGGGGGCTCAGATGGAGGGTAATGGAAACAGGGGCCACAAAGGTAAGAGGGGGTTTTCTGCTGTCCAGGGCCCTCACCCAACTCTTATTGCTGGTCATTCTAGCCAAACCTGACGAGTGCCCCAGTGGTCCTGCCTTTTCCCTCGCTGTTCTCCAGGCTGAGCACGTGTGAACACCCTCCGTTCTTCTCCAGGTGTCATGAGAGCTCTTGGCCCACCTGTCTGCTCCCTGACCTGGGCCAGGCGGCAGTGCCCTGCACCGGGACCCCCAGTCCTCAATACATTCCCGTCACTCCTCCCAAGCTCACCCCCGCTGCCAGGCAATGAACGCGTCTCATTTCTTTCTAGATCCCGGACACCTAGCACAGGTCTGAACCACTGTAGATGCTCAGTCAATATTTATTGAGAGAATGAAGCAATGAGCAGAGTGAGACAGAGCGCCGATTGTTGGTTGGTATGTGGGGTTTACTTACCCTGCCTCTTGGCTTTGAGGTGACCTTCCACAAAGGCTAAGTTGTTAATTAATCTCAGACAATCAGATTAATAAGCATACACGGCATTGGAAATAAAAGATAAAGGAGGCAAAGTGAACGTGACAACCAGGAGGACTAAATCATGTTTGTGACTGAGCCCAAATTGATCCCTAAGCTCCCTGCCAGCAAGGGCAAAAAGGAAAAGAGAATTGTTAGGCAGCTGCAGTCAGCACAAAGGCAGCAGTCTCCTTATAGGGAAAGATCATTCTCAGGCACAAGATTTTAGTTTGAATTTAAACTTCTAGAGAATAAGAATGTCTTTAGAGTAAAGTCAGATACACATGAAAAAGTCCATTAACATTGATAACATACCGGAAGCTCATTGATATTACCAATAAAGGAAAACAGACACTAGCAGCAGTATAAACAGAAGCAATATATTTAAAAATTCAATTGTGAGCACCATTTACAAAATGCAAGAACTACTGCATCCTAATTACCAAGGAATGGGGAAGTAGAACCCTAGTCGGCCACGGTCTCTATGCCCTGCTGGCCTGGCCATCGCTGCTCACAGATTGGGATCTCCTCCCGGGAGCGCCTGGGCCCCTGTTCTGAGAAAGCTTTTCCTGCTCCAGCCTCACTGTCCCTGTCCAGCTCATGCTGCCTGCCAGGAGGACCCATGGTTCTTCTGTCCATTGGAAATCATAGTCCTTCAAGGCCCAGGCCAGCCTCTGTCTGACCCTTGCCACTCAGCCATGCCCGCTTCTCTGTGCACTGTGGTGGCTTCTTGCTCCTTGAGTTCGCCTGCGTTCTACTGTTGCTTTAAAGTTTTACCCCATCTGTCCTTAAGGGTCAAGGTCATATTTTATTTCTATCTTCACTCCCCAGCAGCCCAAGAGAAAGGTAGCACTGAGAAACAAGAGGGTCTGCAAGCGGATGCCTAGTTTGAGTGTGGGAGAGACCCATCGTGTCCCTTTGGGGAAGGACTACCTTGTATAGTGGGGACAAGAGCCAATGTTCTGATTTAGATAATGGTGACCCAAAGATACAGGGGTGCAGAGATACAGGTCTTTGGGATCTCTCCAAACTGCCCACGTGCTGACAATTTGTCCAGCACACTACAGGTGTTGAGCTGGAGGGAAGGAGGGTGGTGGTGGTGTGTGCCTGTTCTATTCGTCTGCTCTAGACATCCAGTTGCCATGGCAGAGGCACCAAGGTCAATAGCTGGGCACAGGAGGGGGCAGGTGGAGAGGAGTGGTGGTGGAGTCGCCCTGCAATGTGGTCAACAGACAGGCAGCCCAGAGCCTCTGCCTGGCTGGACAGGACTGGGGAGTAGGAGAAGGGGGCTGGCGGGGGTGTCAGGACCAGCCGATGGGGACCAGCCCTGGAGAGGGCCTGGAGGGCCCCAGCATGGTTCACTGCCCCTCTCGAGACCAGGAGTCGTGACTCAGGAGCTGGAAGGTCAGTGGTTAGCCCCGCTCCACAGGCTGCCTCAGAAATGGGGCCATTTATAGGGAAGAGTTTGGCTCAAATGCAAGTTTAAACATTCAGCTCCTAATCAAAGGCGCTACTTTGGGATCCCCTAGTGGAAAAGCCGCCTGCTGATGTGACTCATCATGGAGAGGAAGGTTAGGACTGAAAACGAAAGAAGAGGAAGGAGGGGAGGTGAGAGGAGTGCAGACCAAGGAGGCCAGATGGGAAGAAGAGCCGTGGTCGGGGGGAAGGAGCGGGCATGGTGGCATGGCCAGTGGATTTCCCACTGTGGGATGAGCCAGGAAGAGAGGATCTGTGTTACTCCCCCTGTCGCCAGCTTTCAGACACTGTTGATCAGATGCACTGGAACAGTCGTCAGGAACCTGGCGTTTCCACGTCAAGCCCAGCACACGGCAAGGTGAGTAGCTGTCCAGGACGCAGGTGCTGTGTGCTGCTCACCTCCTACACCGTCCTTTGGAAACTTGCCGGTTCCTTTCTTTTGAACAAAAACCCGTGAGTGGTGTGTTTCGAGGCCCGCCCATGACAGCGTGAAATCACCGTGATCAAAGCCAAAGGGCATGGTAGGCGAGCGTGGATAATACCCTCTGTCTTCTAAAGTTTTTTTCATGGGGATTTACAGCCCGAAATGTTTAAAAAATTCCACTAACAAATATACTTTTAGGACAGGATCTTTTAAGAATCACTTGTAAGTTTTAAAGTTGACCTTGAGCCACCAAAGGAAACCACCACGTTACGCAGGCCGGACGGGAAAGACGCCCTTTCCCACCACCTGAGACTTCTGCTCCCCACTGGTGCTGGCTTCTCCCGGGAGCTTCCGTATTCCGTATCCTGGCAGTCTTGGCACACCTGCTATTTCCAGTGTTGCTTTTCCCACTTAGTCTTGAACTCCAAGTTGAATTCTGACTCTGGGCCGGGGGCCGGTGGCTCCTTGCTTGGTACGCTGAGCAGCAGGGTGTGGTACTGGGACCCCTGCTGCCAAGGTTGATCTGGCTCTCCACTCTGGGCTCATCCCTGGGCCTCAGGGATGCAGTTCAGGGGTCCCTGAAGGTGTTGCTGGGGGATCTGGGAGCCTCTCCCACCTTGGGCTTGGCTAAGGGAAGTGGAGATCCTGACCACCTGGCCAGCCTGCCCTCTCCATCCTTGGGCTTTGCAGACTCTTCCCTTCCCTTGGGGCAGCCTTCTGTTCAGCTCCCCATCCTGGCCCCTCGCTGTCTCAGGGCCAGTCTTAGAGTCAGAGTGGCCTGGTGGCCACTTCTGCCCTCACTCCCGACCAGGCGTGTGGTCTGTAGTCAGCTACTGGACTGCTCAGCCTCTGCCCTCTCACTTGGAAAGAGGGCAACTGACAAGGCCACCTTTGGCAGGCAGTACCAGGCACCCAGGACACACTGAGCACATGGTGGCAATGGTCCCTTAGCTGGTTGTCACGCCTATGAACTAGAAAAACACACCTGACCTGTCCCCATGTACCTATCCAAGCCAGTTACCAAGGTCCTGCCGAGTCTCTAGCCTCGTCTCATCTCCCAACCAGCGCGGTCTCATGTTCTACCCCGGCTTCGGGGGAGATGGCAAAACCAATGAACTAGGTAAAGCAGGAGTTAAGTCCCAGTGACAGCTTCTCAGCTGCTCCCTCTCTGTGTCTTTCCCCTTTGAACTTCCTGGGGACAGGGACATCTGTCAGGCTGGCTCCACAGCTGGGCTTACGTCCCCATTTTTATATGGATATTTGTGCACTGTACGCTGATCTCCCCATGGACTGTGAGCCCCTCAGAGCACACCAAAGGGAGCAAGGAGGGGATAGAGGGCTCCTGTGCCCGAGAGGCTCCACCCAAGCACCCTGAGAGTGACTGGCGGGCCCAGCTGCCCTCTCCTTGGCCAGAGAGCACCGATACCCTTCTATTGCCCAGTTTTAACAACTGCTTCTTATTATAACGGTCTTAAAACTGAAGTTGTTGAAGACTTAAGATAAACCTCGAACCACTTTTCCTTTTCCCTACCGATGTTGGGAGGAAGGTTTGGATGCGGACCCTTGGAGACGTGTGAAGGTGGAAAGGGAAGGGTGAAGTGCTTCGTGATGCTTGGCTCAGTGACTTGACTTCACCGCTGGATGGACGCAGCGACTGAGGAGGGGAGCAATGGATTCCTTCTGCCATCCCACTTCACTCCTTTGCCCCCTTTCCCTGAGCTCCCTTTCTCTGCTCAGTTCCTCTTATGATCTTTCTTTGTTGGGAGATTTCTCACAGTGAAGAACCTAAATCTGTACAGTCCCAACATGTTTATTTGAGTAGATTCAGGACAGGTAAAAATGCTAAAAATTGTCTTCTTTTTCCTCTAGACAAAAACCCAAGGAAGATTTGAGATAATAGCCTTTGACTTGTTTTCACTACTAGGAAGTCATCGAGCTTTTCCTCTGTAGTCCTCCGGAAGTCCAGATAGTTGATATTAGAGACAACATGAACATCTTGAGAGAACTAACAAGCTCCATCTAACTCTGTGCATTTTAATGAGTGAGTAAAGTGGCTGCTGGGAAGACTTGTAAGGAAATAAAAGGAACGTTGTCCCCGAGACTGGAACCTTCTGCATGAAATAGGCGATGAAGTTAGTAAGAACTTTTTGCTTTGAGTCAGTTTCACTCTGGGTGAAGTTTGAACTTGAACTTCCTCTACTAAACCAACTATGGTTGCAGGTGGTTGCAGGTGGTTGATGGAGGACGTTGACTTGCAGGACCTTCTGATAAGCAGCAGGCCTACCTGAAAGCACAAGTCCAGGTCTTGTGGAAGTGAAAGCTGCGGTGGGAGCCAGCAGCAGCCTATTTAGGGATGTTGGCTTGGTCCGCTCTCACCTATCTAAAGGCTGACTGCATGCAGACTTATTTAGCATCTTTATAAAACTCACAAAACCTTATCTTTTTGGGTCCTCATAAATGATACTGGCATTAGAAGCAGAGATATCTTCTCTTTGACTTTGTTTTCCTGTGGCTGGCATTTTGCCCCAATTTCTATGGTCTTTGGTAGGTTGTCATGGAGTGCTAGTCTTATTGCCAGAACATAGTCTGAGTCTTAGGATCTGAGACCATGAATTTCTGATCTGCAGGAATCCGGCTCCTGGCAGAACTCTTCCCTGAGTAACCAGGGACAGATGGCAATTACTGATCTCTCCCCTTCTCCCCTGTCCTTCAGAAGGGGCAGAAACTGAAGTTGGAGCTGCTGGAAAGCTCTAAGGGTATTCAATCCTGTTTCTTCTGATTTTGATTATTTTCTTTTCTGAGGTCCAGTTAGAATGCAACACAAAATCCGATTTGGAAAACAAAAAACAGTGTAACTTAAGAACTGCTTCAACCACTTGAGATTAAAAAATGTGGTAATATTGCCTTTAGATTTCCAATTTACTCCTTGCGTCTATACATGCATCATGCATTCATGTCTTGAAGGTCTCTTCCAAAATGTATGCAAATTTTTGGAGGGGAAATCAATTACTTACTCCAGGAGGTCAGCCAGGTCTTCAAAACTATCCTTAAAGGAACCAGATGTGGCAGGACATCCACCACTGCACTTGCTCCTTACGACCCCATGGTGTCACTGCAGCAGACTGATCCTGTACAGCCCTGTGTGGGCTGGTCCACTATATCCTGATGGCCTCTCCCGTTCTGCAGAGGCTGGGATGATGGTTCAGGGTGGCCTCTTAGGGTTTGGTTCTTGTGGTTCACGCAGATGGGCTTTGTCTAGTTGGGTTGGAGAGGCCTACACAGTGCCAGTCGTAATGCTCTGAGAAGTTACCAGCACAAGCTGTGGAGAGCAGTCCTCCGAGCTGGACTTCAGGCCCATAAATGGACCCTCAGCGACTTCCTGGTGAGTTCCTATTTGGGACTCTTGGAATCTTTTCTTACAGGCCGTGAGACAGGGCCTCTGTTCTTGACAGATCCTTAATCTGGAATGTCTGTGTCTGTCTTTTTTTTTTTCCCGGCAGACTTTGGGATTCTTTTAGGAATCTTTAACTCCAACCTCAGAGCCGGTTCTTCACAGCAAGAGGGGGAGAGGAATGGGCTCTCCACCCCAAGGAGACCCTCGAGGGACCCTGTACAAGGAGAAGGCATCCGTGGATCCCCACAAAGAAGTGTGTGCTTGTGCCTGTGGCTGTGGCCAGGGGACTGGTGGCTGAGTGGCAGCAGGGTGATGGGAACTCAGTTATGGGAGATTCAAAACCACTCAGATAATATTCTAAATATAGCGTTTATTATCCAGGGGCTGCAAAAACCTTGATCTCTCTGTAAAATATTCAATATGTAAAAGCCTCTTACTTGTTGACTGGCAAATTGACTCACATTTATAAAATCTTAGAATTGGTTTATAACATTTAAGTAATTCCTTTCATGAGAATAAGTTCCTCAAAATTTGGGGGGATATTTCTTTAATGACTTTTGAGTGACCTACTTAGGTTACAAGATATGTATATTTTTAAAAGTGAGAATCGTGATACTTGTATAATTACAAATGAATGTCTGTGAGTGGTTATGAATACATACAAAGCTTTAATTTAACTCATCAAGTAATTCAATAACCAATAAGATGTTACAGCCAATTCAAAACACACACAGACAAAGGCCATTGGGACCACAGGAGAGAATTTACAAATACATGCAGAACTCATCAATATTCACAGAGTAATAATTGATTGCATAGCCAATAAACAACAGCTTGTCTTCATAGGGATGTGGGCCATTTGCATGGTCATTAGTTTTCTACACCTTACAGATACAGAGCAGCTCAAAGACAAAAGCTGGGCTAAACCTGTGTGGGTGAGCCAGAGGAGACACGTGGTAGTTCTTTTGTTCTGCCATTTCAATGACTTGCACAATTTTTAAGCACAAGCAGCTGGTTCTAGGTTCACAGAAGAGATGACGGATCACTAGTAGGACGTCTTAATGTCAATGGTAATGGATTCTGGTGCCCGCACTGTAAATCCATTTCTGTGCAATCAAAGCAGTACATCTCTGATACGCTTTTCATGGATGGTTCTTACTCTTGTTAGGCTCTCTTTCCTCATTTTCTGTACAGGGTGATGGAAAGGTGCGGGTCCCTGCGGCAGCCCTCTGCGTTTGCTGTGCCCTTGCCTGAGAACCTTCCTCCTTGAAGTTCAGGACTCTGTTGGCATGTCAACTTTCAGAGGCCGTCCTTGACCATCCTGTGGGTTGTTGCGCTTTTGTCTCGCGGTCTTCGATGCATGTCTTCCTCTGTCCTTTCTTGCTGTTTGCCTTGACCTTTCCCTGCCCCAGAGTCTTTCCCTTTCCTCTCTCCTTGTCTTGTTAACAGACCACGCCATGCACTCCACGAGGCTGGCCTACTGTTTGAGGCTTCTCCTGAAATGATTTTGTGTGCCCTTTCTTAATTTTAAAGGCAATGAGTAAAGTTATTCATATATCTTTGTCTCTAAAAAATTAGACGTACCAGACCTAAATCCGTAGACTTGCACTGTCCAGCTCTCTCTGTGAGTCTGTGAGTCAGTGGCCCTAGAGGGAAAACACCAGCAGCAGAGATGCTCTTCGCTGCTACCTGAGACAGAGGCTTCACTCGGAGCCTTAAAGTAAGAGATTCTGTAACGATACATTTTTTATTATTAGGAGAAACATGGAATGAAGGTGTTCTACAAGAGGGGGCTGCAACTTGAGCTCCCGGGTTCTTGTAGGTGGCCTCTTTTCCTTTGCTAACTATCACACCGGCAGCCTGTCTTTTACCCTCTTATCTTCTCTCCCAGGAAGATAAAACATATTTGGATGATAGATATTAATTTTAGAATCCTTACATAGTTAGGAAAACCAGGTGGGATAAATATAGAAGTCATTAAAGAATTTGTAGTATGACTCTAGAAGAATTGTATACTTAGGATATTTCTTTGTAATAAAAAAAAATTGGCTGAATCAAAAAAAAAACAACTAAAAATAAAAATGGACAGTAAAGGAAGAGGAATGTATGTGAGTGGGAGAAGTCACTACTTGAAATGGATAAAATACGCTCTCGCCTGCAGTTTCTGAGGGCTGCTACCCTGGGATAGGGGAAAACTCAAGTCCTTCACATGGGGTCTGCCCCTCATAAGCAGGCGTGGACATGCCTTAACTCCACTGAAGTTCATCAAGTATCTTGCTGACATATTTAGACTGTGTCATGGTTTAGATATGAAGTGTCCCCCCAAACTCAGAGTGAGACAATGTAAGAATTTTCAGAGGTAAAAAGCTTAGATGATGGGAGCTGTAAGCCAATCAGTGGGTCAATCCACATAGCGGTGAAGTGGGGGTAAATAAAGGCAGTTAGGATGTGACGGAGGAAGACGGTCATGAGGGGAGGCCTCTGGGGTTTATATTTTGGAGCTTTCTTTCTGCTTCCTGGTGCCGCATCCCGAGCTGCTTTCCTTCACCACATCTTTCTGCCATGATGCTCTGCCTCACCCAGGCGCAGAGCCATGGAGTTGGTCAACACGGACTGAGCCTCTGAAACCATGAGCCCAAAGAAACGTTTCCCCCTCTACGTTGTCGGTTCTTCTGTCACGGTGATGAGAACGCTGAGTGAGCAGCTGGTTTCCAGTGGAGGCACAATGCACCATCAGGGAGCTCAACTCTCCCTGACGTGCAGCCCGGGTCCCTTCCCTGCACCAAGCATTCCATGTGTCAAGTTCGTGGGGGGCTGGGGTTTCTGCAAAGGTGCTTTACAAGAGCAAGTCTGACCTTGCTATTGGGAGTCGAGTGCGTTTTGGATGCCATTTGGACCTCAGGTGATACGTCTCCTTTGTGGAAATGAGTGTGTGGACGGACAGAATTGTGGGTTTGAGGTACCTCAGCTGGAGTCGGCCTCTTAGAGACTGGTTTAAAATACAGTTCTTGGAGATCATACTAAAATCAGTTTATTGGGCGGTGGCTGTGGCTCAGTGGTAGAGTGCTTGCCTAGCACATTCGAGACCCTGTGTTCGATCCTCAGCACCACATAAAAATAAAAAAAAAATTAAAAAAAAACAACTAAAAAAATCAGTTCATTATTTTTTATTCCTGGATTTATTTGCAAGTTTGTTGTTAATTCAGTTTTATTTTTCTGTTTACCCATACCTCATTTCCTTCCCCAGTTGGCACCGGCTCCCTTTCCGCCCTGGTTTGAATGTAAGTTCAGCTTCCCCCCAGTTGGAGGTCACAGAGGATGGGCACCGGGCTTTTGCACCTTGGTACCCTTGAGGCCTTGCTCAGGAACAGGAGCACACACCTCTCACAGCAAGTGCTTACTGAATAACTGTCGGTGTGTCCTAATGACCTATGGCTTAAAGCCATAGGGACTTTTTGGATGTCAGTTCCAAATCAAGTTCCTCTACGGCCTGGGAAGACACACAGTGGTGGTTATGATTTTTCTGTGTTTTCAGTTACAACATGTTAATGTTGCCGTTTATGTTGGGAGTGGCCCAGGATCGCCAGTAGAACAAGGGCACTTGCATTTGGGCATAGCCTGGAGGGAGGCGGGAGGGCGGGATCCAACAGTGTGATGTGGGGTCTCTGCTGGAAACCACTGGAGGTTATCTAGGCCAAGGTCTCGCAGCTGCCCTAAATCCGGACCAGTCCTCGGGTGGCCATCTGCAGCAGGCCCACTTTGTTCTCCATCATGCTTGTGCCCCAAATCCCTCAGGAGACCATGGGACCTAGAGAGAAGAAGCCCAGACTCACCTGCCACCCCGGCGGGGCAGTGGGAAGCGCCTGGCTTGCATGAGGAGAGCAGGGGGCCACGGGTTTGCACTCCTGGTCCGCAAACGTGAACCTCAGCAAGAGGCAGAGGATAGCATGCAGTCCATACTGTTTTTACTTGGATTAAATGGTATTTTATATATTATTCATTTTAAGAGAAATAATATGTGGGACCCACGTTTGGCACCTACAGGGAAGAACACAGGAGGTCTGACCAACGGCCAGACCCAAGTGATGGTCTTGTGCTGTCCTTACCTGCTTTCTCATTTTCTTAATGCATGTTGTGTTATTCAGCCACAAATTCAACAGTGCTTACTTACCAAGGACCCTCTGTGAACCAGGGGCTACTCCAGTGGGGACTGCAGATACCAAAGTGTCATTGTGTGCCAGCCTGTGTGCCTGTGGCAGGGATGATTTGGGTCCCTGATTCATGGAGATCTACAGGTGAAAAGGGGACGTCCCTGGGGGGAGGAGCCCCCAATGCCAGCCAGAGTGCCCCCTTCTGAGGAGCTGTTCATGGCACGTTGGTGACTTAAAGATCCTCTCAAATCTCATTAAGAATGGGAGAAAATCTTTACCACACACACCTCAGATTGAGCACTAACCTCCAGGATATATAGAAACTAAAAAAATTAACACCAAAAAATTAAATAACCCAACCAATGAGTGGACTAAGGAACTGAACAGACACTTCACAGAGGAAGAAATACAATCAATCAACAAAGATCTGAAAAGATGTTCATCATCTGTAGCAATTAGAGAAATGCAAGTCAAAACTACTCTAAGATTTCATCTCCCCTCAGTCAGAATGGCAGCTATCAAGAATATAAACAGCCACAAATGTTGGTGAGATGTGGGGAAAATTGCTGGTGGGACTGCAAATTCACGCAGCCATTATGGAAAGTGGTATGGAGTTTCCTCAGAAAACTTGGAATGCAAGCACCATTTGACCCAGCTATCCCACTCCTTGGTCTATACCTAAAGGATTTAAAATCAGTATATTATAGTGACATAGCCCCATCAATGTTTATAGCAGCTCAATTCACAATAGCTAAACTATGGAACCAACCTAGGTGCCCTTCAACAGATGAATGAATTTAAAAAATATGATACACACACACACACACACACACACACACACACACACACACATGGAATATTACTCAGCCTTAAAGAAGAATGAAATTAGGATGGAGCTGGAGAATATTATGCTAAATGAAATAAGCCAACCCCCCAAAAACCAAAGGCAGAATGTTTTCTCTGTGACACTAATTCACAATGGGGTGCGGCTAAAGTTACTTTAGATTAGGTAGAGGGGCGTGAAGGAAGGGGAGGGGATATGGGGTAGGAAGGAGAGTGGAATGAATCAGACATTATTACCTATGTACATATATAGCTGTATGACCAGTGGGATTCTACATCATGGACAACCCAAAGAATGAGAAATTATACTCCATTATATATGATGTCTCAAAGTGCTTTCTACTGTCATGTATAACTAATTAAAACTAATAATTTTTAAAAAGAGCTAGAGGATCCTGGGGTCTGTGGACCAAGTAGTGTTAGGTCTGTGGGTCTCTTTCCTCTGTGGATTTCTTACAGATGTAGTGAAAGAACCCAATCTGATCCAAAGCCGCCCTCCACTTCACGAACAGCGTCCCCCAGGTGCAGACCTGTGGTAAACTGTGTGAACAGGTCACTGTGGTGGTGCAACCTGGGGAATCCGTGCCTGCTCTGACCCCTCCCAGAGGGCCATGGTGCCCTGGGGGTTCGGCAAGGTGCTGCTGTCCTTGAACCCCAGCATTGGTTACGTCAGGAGTGGGGCTGAGTAAGGAAGGTGCCATTATCAGGATTTATGTAGCCAACCTCTGTACTTGTTTTCAAAGAGCACAAAATTCTCACCAACTTAAAAACTTCTTGAAAACAGAGCACAGTGATCTACAGAGGAGTCCTAGAGAAGCTTCCCTGGTTCCCCACAGGAAGGAAAGCTCTGACGTCCCGCCGTGTGACCACGCTGCCCTGAGCGGTAGAGAAGGCTGTCTGTGAGGAGGAGCGCCCACTGGGGAGCGCGGCTCGAGGGTGCCCGTCTCCCTCGACGGCTGCTCCTTAAGCAGTGGGGCCTCAGAGCCAGAAGGAGTTCACACACGGCCCCTCTGCCACGTTTTGCTGGGAGATAAAGTGCTGTCTGTCTCAAGAAGTTGTGTGACTTATCGCAGGCACACGGAGGAGCCCAGGGAGCCCACCATGTTTGAGGAATGACGCTTTCCAAGCTGGCCTGGGGACCCTCTGCACCTTGAGTTTCTACATGGGAAACTGCAGCCTGACTTAGTGGTGAACTAGCTGAAAGCCTGCCCAGTTGCATATAACCAGTAGCCGAGCCCGGGTCAATCACAAAGGGCACGTGGACTGCGTTCAACTAGGGCCAACTTAGAGCTTCTGTGCCTCACTTACCCTCTGTCCACATGTGCCGCCTGCTCAGGCTGCTGAGAGGAGTCCGACCCTCCTCCCGTTCTGATCGAGGCCCACTTCCTGAGCTGCCTTTCAGTTCAATTCTGTTAAGTTTAATTCATGTTTTTCTTCTAACACCACCCTGCTCTTGCAGCACCCAGTATGGACCACGGGTGCTGTGCACAGGTCATGCCTGCTGGGAAGCCACCACCTCCAGCCTCTGGGAAACACCACTGGCACCTGGGCTCGGCCCTGCTGAAACCACTGGGCCCAGGTGCACGTTGTTACTCTGTTGCCCCTGCAGCCTCCTCCATCGGGAAGGGGACTGGCGAGGGCTGGCCTGCACCTTGGCTCCTAGGCAGGGCCATTTCTTACTCCTGGACACACCTTCCGCCTGGCTCCTCAAGGTCTCTGTGGATACCTTCGGGAGGATGCACAGGAAGCACAGGACTTTGAGCGTCTCCCTCCGAGGCCCCTCAGAATGTTCATGGGAAATGTTGTGGTTGTTAGCAGCTGCTTTTACCAATCCCCGAGGTGCTGAAGCCCAGGCCCTTGTGAAAGAGGAGCCTTTGGCTCCACAGGGGACCCAGATGACATACTGAAAGGAACTGTGGTCACAGGGAAGGCCACAAGTGGCACGGCTGTGCTTCTATGGACAGTAGAGGGGGAAAGCCATATTTTTAAATTTTGACATCCTTCATTTGAAAAATTCAAACAAAACAGAACACGGCTGGGGGGCTGCTGAGGACAGGCAGCAGCAGGAACGGTCCCTGCAGGAAGAAGCAGCAAGGAAGAGCCATGTGAAGGGAGGTCACCCCACACCACTTACGGCAGGTCAGAGACGTACAGCTCCCAGGGCCCTGGGCTCCATTCTGCAGGGTGATCTGTGAGGGGGACACTGGCCGTAAATGAGACCCCTTTGTGACAAGGGGCCGTCTCAGTACAGCAGACCCACTTACTTGACACAAGAATGAGGACAAGTTGCAGGATGTGACCATCTACAGGCACCGTGGAGTTAGACTTCAGCTGGAGCCAAGGGGACCTACCCACTACTGTAGAACCAGTGCCTTACGGGCAGGTCTTTGGGGGGCAGTGACAAGAGAGTGACAGGCCTTCGGTCAACAGGAAGGGTAGCTGAGAGGTCCCTGAGTGAGGGGTTTCAGGAGCAGAAACCCAGGAGTTAAACCCTTCTGATGTTGGTGTAGCTCCATTAGTCAAAAGTCCTGTGCGCTCGTCACTGTCGCGCGGCTTCTGAGCACCAGGGATTTTGAGTGGCTGCTCTGGCACTACCCACAGGAAGGCGGGGAAGGCTAGGTTGGGGGTGGGAGAGAGGAGCTGGCTCCAGCTCACACAGCAGACACCTGTCCTTTGTACCTGACACCTGGTGCTGTCTACTGTCTTGGTGGCTCCTAGTTAACTCACCTGCTTCCGCTGCTCCAGAGATGGAAGGCCTCCTGGGGGGAGCTCAAGCCACCGGTCCTCTGGGGTCTCTGAGGATGCCCAGTGCTTGCTTTGGGGAAGGACACATCTTCGGGACCTGCTTGTTCTCTTGAATTGGGTCTCCATGGGACCAGGGGCGGGCCCCACAGTGGCCAGAACCCTGGGCTTCTTCAAAGTCCTCATTTCAGCCTTTCAGTGTAGCTTTTCTCTCCAGGCTCTTATCAGACACAGCACCAGAAGAAAAGAGCATCAAGTCTTCATCTCGGGTGCTTCTCTGACCCTCCGGAGAGTGGCCAAAGTGGCAGAAACAGGAGAGGCAAACCCGGCAGGCCTGGGAGGGACTCCCACCCCGCCCTCTCCCAGCAAGGCTTATTTCTTGTGAAACTAGAATCTCAAGGTTTGCAAATCGCAGAGGAGTTTTTATTTTTTTAGGGTTTGGGGACAGTTTTCGTGGGGAAGCTCAATTTTACGGATTTGCATATGTGGTTTCACATCTGTGCGCATTAGGGTTTCAGGTTGAAGTTGAAGTCCATTCTTTAAATAACAGAAGGGATTTCCTGACAGTGAGTAGACAGTCAGGTCAGGACTAAGGACTTCATCTGCATGCTGCTGTGGTGATGGGGATTCCTGGAAGTTTTTGACTTTTCCCCCTAAAATAGAGTCTTCTTATTGCACACAAATGTTCTGTTCTTGTGAAATCAAGGAGCACGATAAGCATCTGTTAGGGAGTCATGTGGCCTGAGGAGATCGCGCAGCGTTGGTGCATACTGGGTGTGCACCTTTTTTGCTGGCAAGGAAAGACCCAGATTGCATGACCTCACAGGGTTGCTCAGTGGATCTCAGCTAAGATAGAGACCCGGTTTGCAAACCCCCGGGGAGAGCGAGGCTGAGCTGGCTCAGGAAAAGCAGGATGTTTCTGGGATTGCTGTTCATTCTTGTATCAACCAACTCTGAAGTGCCCATTGCAGTGACATGGACAATGAAACTGTACCTGGAAGGGGCTCTGGGACCCTCTGTCGAAAGACAGGTGCAGAGTATTTAGATCTGTGGAAAGGACCTTCACCGTGGCTGGTCACTGTCACTTCTCAGTGGCTGGTACCATTCCACCAAGGGGAGGAGGAGAAGAGGGGTGTTGGGACAAGTGTCCGAAGGAGACCCAACCTGTTGTAGCAGAGATGTTCTCAGTCAAAGATGTGTGGAAGGTGTTTCAAGAGCACAGACAGATACCAGGATCTGGGTAAGGTGCACTTTCCTAAACGTAAATTGGGTCCAGTTAACCCTTTTTGTTTTACTATCTTCAGCTGTTGGTTAGTGGCATATTAGAGCAGGCTTTGGACCGTGACTTGCTCAGAAGAATGAACTCTGGCCCTGTGTCTTGTATATTCAACAATTAGCACTATTTTCTGGTGCAGAAGAGAGGCTAAATGTGAGTTTGTAGAAGAGTCAATTAGCCTCTTACATTCTACCAGGAGCACTCAACCACTGAGTCACATCCCCAGCCTTTTAAAATATTTTCTTTAGAGAGAGGAGCTCACTCAGTTGCTTAGGGCCTCACTAAGTTGCTGAGTCCAGCTTTGAACTTGCAATCCTCCTGCCTCAGCCTCCTGAGTCTCTGGGATTACAGGTGTGCGCCTCCTCATTCAGCTTTACATTCTTATTTCCTTGATTGCCTTCTAACGCTGAGTGACCAAAAGTAGCACAGGAGAGTGTGGGTGTAGTTCACAATTTAATGCTGTCTTGTGGATAAGGATGATACACTTAGAATCTCCAAGAATGCTAGCTCTCATTGAGAAAGTCTCATTCTATACAAGTCTGAGTGAGTCTTCTAGGTGACAAACAGGTTACTAAGTGACCCCTGCCTTGCTGACCCAAGGAGGAACACAGAAGTTTGAAGCTATGGGCACCCTTGTGCCAACTCTGATGTACAGCGAGTGTCTTGCTTTTCAGTCTTCTGAACTTTCCACACCAAAACACCACAAGTGGGGAGTTGGTTCCAAAGAGTCAAACTAGCGTGGGCTGCTCTTCCCTGGGAGGGCAATCCAGGGGGGCACTCACTAATGCTCACACACACACCTGGCTGACACTTAAACATAGTGTCACATTTTATATCATATTGGGAATCATTCACCTATTCTTACATTTGAGAATATTTATTAAAAATGTATGTTGATATCTAAAATTTCTCTTTCATATATGCAGATGATGATTTTTCCTTTTGATACATTTATGTAGTTGAAACAACTGACCTGAGACCCCTGGATAGGGAAAATCCTCATGGCTTCACTTTTCTGCCCCTTGCCTTGGACTCTTCCCCCCTAGTGGTCTATGAGAATTAATTCACTTAATCCTCACCATGGCCTTTGACTCTGAGACGCTGGGAGGTCATGAATTGTGTGGTCCGCTGGTAGGAGGCAGAGTTGAACTGGGGTCATGTTTGCTTGGGTGCAGCCTGTGTCCCTAACCACCATGCTCCCTGCCTCCAGATTGAAGGGCACAGCAAGCTAAAATGAGGAGACACCAGAAGGCAACGACACTAGTAAGAATATATGACACAGGACGACCAGAATATATGACACTATGTTTTCTTTGGGTTTAAAACAACCTTAAACGTTATCAGAGCATAATGAGCAGAATATCTATTGTTTTTGTCAACAGTTACCAAGACATGAATTTTAAGACCCAGACTTTTTATGAGCATCTTAGGACTCCAAAGATGAGAATCCCTAAGAACTAACCAAGCCATGAGAACACTGCCAGGAAGTGTCTATTTCCTTTATATTGTTTAAAATGTAGTTTACTTATATTTCAGGTCATTCTTACCCATGTAAGATACCACATTCCAAGGTACAAACAGAGCATAGACGAGAGTAAGCCCCTGACATGCCTGAGTCCTAGTCGCCTACTTCTGTTCCCATGGACACAGCATTGACCGGCATCCTCCGTGTAACCAGGTAGAGAGATTCTATACCCTGTGTTTACTTGGCTGATTTTTCCTTTTGGCGGGGGGGGGGGGGGGTGTCCCACAAGCGGGGACTGTATCAGGTACAAGAAGCTCTGCACACGGGAGTTTTCACTCCCGAGGGTGTGCTGGAGTCCGTGTGAGCTTGGTCCAAAGCAGTAAGTATGTTTAATCTTCCCAAACCGATTTTTATTTGTACAAACAACTGACTTTTTAAAATATAAAATGTGCCTTCAGCTATCTTTCCTAGTCCCCAAGCCAAAGGAAATATAAGCTGGATTCCTCTTTCCATATTTATTCTTCAGATAGATTTTCCTTGCTAATTAGATGGACAAGCTGTTCTAAAATGTTAGTAGTTGGGATTATGGATTTTCCTAGCTTTTCTTGACTGAATTGGAAACAGCTAGTTTTTCTCTATTAAACATATTATTTCTGATTCCAAAATTTTTTTAGTACTCCATACTCATGGAGCTATTTGAAAGGAGAGAGAATCCCCTCTATGTTTGTTTAGTTGGATTTCTTTAGGCTTTGACTCCTTTGTACCCTGCTTTCTAAGGCATTATGGCACTTCTACTTTTAAGCTTAACATCTGACTTTTTGCTTATATGCTTCAGCTGCTCTTTAAAGACTAGTTTACCACTGGTTACCAAGAGACCTGAAGACCACATTGACTAGTGCTCTGGTCCCCTCAAGATTGAGAAATGGACAAAAGACAGGGGGACTGTCACAGGATTGAGACTTTTCAAATGTTCATTGGGTGTTAATAGCAGGACTTGGCGTCTGCCTCCATTTTGAAACCCTCTTCTTTGCTCCAGTCACCTGTGATTCCAGGAACAAGGTCTGATCTGCAAAACATCTTGACATGATTTGAAGTGACCCACTTGGCAACAGGAACTTTCTTTCCTAGGACAGGGCCAGCCTGACCACTCCCAAGACGGTGATGGACAGATCACACTCAAGACCACTGTGAGAAGCCTCCAGCTATTCTACTACCCACCCACCGCACCCAGCTCTGGCCAGTCCTTGTGGTCTTTCCCCTTTTTATAAAACCTTGAAGTCATTATTATTCCCCAGATGGTGGGACTAAGGACAGGGGTCTCCTTGGCTTGCTGGCCTACCTGCACTGGCTAAAGACCCTTTCATGATTCTCACCAGTACCTTTTGTTTGATTTGGGGGGTGATCAGCTGACCAGATTTGTGGGATCCCAGAGTCAGTTCGGGCCGCTGGTAACAGAAGCCCAGTGAGAGTCGGAAGGTGAAGGACACTCAACGGAGGTGTCAGCGGTCAGGTTATTGTGGCTGGTTGTAGCTGAGCCCTTTGAACAGACGCTGTGCAGTGTTGTCCTACTGTAAGGTGGTGCTAATCCATATGTGATTTTAAATAGTCTAGTAAATAAAGTTAAAAATCAAGTAAAAAGAATCATGCTAATTTTGGCTTGACACAGACACTAAGAAATCATACATACATACATACCAAATTGCCATTTAAGAATGGATATTATTCATGCTAAGTGAAAAGCCAGACCCAGAAAGTCAGAAATCAAATGTTTCCTCTGATGTGAAGAAGCTTGACCACAAGGGGAGGAGAAAGGTGGATTCCATGAAAACAGAAGAGTGATCAGAGGAACAGAGGAAGGGGGTTAGGGAGAGGAGGACAGCCGGGAAAAGGGAGAGCAGAGGAGTGGATCTGAGCTGACTCCTACACACATAAATGACTGCACCACAGTGAATCTCACCTTCAAACGCACAGGGCACTAATTTAACAACAACAACAACAAAAACCCTATAAATAAATGGAAGAAAGATCCGTAGAGTAGAGGAAAGGGGCGGGTGAGAGAGGAGGGCAGGGAAAGGGGATGTACTAGGTGCAGAATTAGAGCAAAGTCTATCTCACGCTTGTATAATTAGGTCAGAATGAACCCTGATATTATGCATAACTAGAACAAACTGATAAAAATGAATAAAAATAGACGTTTTATTTTTATCATACTGAGGAATGATCTACTCTTAAATCCTGTATTAAGAATATTTATTAAAAGTAGATGTTGTTACCTAAGACGTCTCTCCATCACATATGGAGATGGTTCTCTGACTTATTTACATATTCATGCAATGATTTATGGTAAGAGTTTCAATAATGTTATAATTCAATGGTATTTTTAACCATTCTTGTGTTCTGAGATTAATGTTACTTAATGGCTATATACTGTTCTTCTGAGGTTTTATCAAGGATTTTGCCTTGTTATTCATAAAGGAGATTTTATTTTTTCATGTCCTCTTTGCTCTTGTGAATAAATGCTATGATGGCTTGAAGAAGGACCGGGAGTGCTCCTTATTGTCCATGACTTGGAGTCGTTTGAAGGAACACTGGAGTGATCTGCTTGGTCTGGATTTTCGTGGTGCTGGGAGTGGAACCCAGGGCCTTCGCCTGCTGGGCAGGTGCCCTACTGCTGAGGCCCCCCGCCCCCCGGGTTGTCTGTTTCTTCAGGGTTTGACAATACTCTCTTGCCAGATCTTCTAAGCTCACGGCTTCGGGGAAAGTGTTGCTTTTGGGGAGCACATTGACAACTTTCTCCATTTACTCTAGAGCAACTCATCACTTGGAATCCCTACGTTATTTGATATGTTTTCAGAATTTAAATTTTCCAGAAAATAATTACATTTACTCAGATTGTTAGTTAGGGCTGCATAAAGTTCAGAAGAGTCTTCTTCTATGATTCCTAAATCTTCTCCCCTTATAATTTCTTAGTGTTTTTTTTTTTTTTTTTTTTTTACTTGCTATGATTAGACTAGTTGGCTTATATATTAATTTATTTATAACTGTTGGATTTATCATTACTATAATTTTTCAGTTTTCTCGTTGGTTGATTTCATATTTTATGCTTACTAATTCATTCCTTCTGTTATTCTTGGGCTTATTTTATCCATTTCCTATAATTTTTCTTGGCTGTGCTATTCACATATTTAAAATTTCTGTTGATCTTGTCTGTGCTCACTGCCATGCTTCTTTCCTCTAAACTCTGCTCCTGATGTGATCCATTGGTTTTATTCTATATCATTTCAATTATTACTATTTTCTAGTAATAGTAAAATTTCAGCTTTTATTTCTTATCTCACTACTAATGGAGAAAAAAAATTTTAAGTTTCCCAATTGTAGGGTTTTATTTGTTTACAGGTTTATTTCATTTTTAGTTTCATTATGAATTTCCAGTTTTGTTCATTCTACTTTTGGGAATTAACTGAATTTTTCTTTGTTGCCTAATATTTAGGTATATGTATATTCATTTCAATAATTCACAAATTTATATTGTGTCTCCATGATGTCTTACATTACTTTATAGCATATACTTAGTCTTCTCTTTCCTCAATATATTGACTGCCTGTTAACATCCCCTGGGGCGTGGATTTTAATTCTGTAGACTAAGACCTGTTGTTTCTGGGCAGCTTCCTTAATGGATGTATGTGGAAACCTATCAGCTCATGTTGGATCTCTCGGTTGTCTGTCTTATTTTCATTTCCTCTTTGGCCATTTGAGATTCTTGCTTCTTGTAGCCTCACTGTGTTGTGCGTCTCAGTCCTTTGGTGGCTCTGTCCTCTGTTAGATTCCAGCAGCTGTCACTTTTCCACAGCGGCTGGTGGCCTTCACTTCTCTTTCCCCACCTCTTTCCTGGGCGCCACCCACTGTTCCCTCTCCTGGTCCTGGTGGGCCAGTTTCCCTGAGCTACTGTGGCCACTTTGAGACCCTATTGTGTCCAGTACTTGCTTTTTGATTATTCCAAATACATGGGATGGGCTATGCGTGGCAATTTTATGCTTCTTAATGTGGCATTTTTTGTTTGCTCTTTGGCTTTCTTTGTTTTTCTTGAGCTTTACTTCCTTGACTTGCAGCATTTCTTTTTAAGGAATTGATCTGGGCTGGCTCCTTTTTGATCATTATTCACATTTGAAGTGGGTAAGTTCTTTGTGGTCTTGTTAATTGCAAAGCAGCTCGCTGGAGGGCAGGGCCAAGGACCTGCCAGCAGGAATTCTTGACAGCCCGGGCCTGTTGAGAGCTTTCCTTCCAGCTCTTTCTTACTCTGAAAGTTCTACCTGCCGTTCTCCTTCTCTCCCGCTGCTGCCTCAGGGACAGACTGCTTCCTGCGCACATGGGTGGCGGACTGGTTTCTCACCCAGCCCACCACACCCTGCAAGCTGCCTGCTCCCCACCTCTTCCCCTCTCCTGCTGTCCCCTGCTGGGGAGGCTGGCTTGTCCCCAGTATGCCACTTGCTTTGGGCCTTGGCCTCCCACCGTGCCCAGGGTCTGCAGCAGGGGCCTCCCTCCTGCTTGACCACCATCACACTCAGTTTCCACTCCTGACCTCCTTTGGGGGGTTACCTATGATTCAGAGTTTTGCCGGAACGGCAGCTTCAAATGTCTCCTTTACTCTACCATATTAGATGGAAACTCTTCATCATAGTTTTTAAATGTTTGTGTTTTGATTATAGAAAAATCCAAATTCTGGAAAGCATTTTTGCACTGAAAAATGTGTAATGTTGTGTATTCTCTTGACATACATTACTTAGCAATTCAAGTATTTTTTATTAAATGTATAAATTTTATGAGTTCTAAATCATAATTTAGATTATCACATAAAATGTTTTTATATAAAGCAATGATATATTTGTAATTTCTTATACTCAGATGGTTATATTTTGTTTTATGATTTTGGTAGATTTTTATAAAATGCTATTTTAAATTTTCAATGCCTAGGAAGACGGGTGTTTATGTTAAAATCCTCAAAATATTTTATTCTGTAAAACACGTACATTAATATGAAAAATCACAATTTCCTCTTTCCATGATTCAAATATCAAGGCCCATTCTATCTCTCTTTCGTACCATCAGGTGGTGCTAAATGTGTCGTATTTCAGTGGTAATATTTTCAGGAATATTCTCTCAAGTGAAGTTAGGATGCTGTGGTTGATTGACATGGTTATTTCATCCAAATAAAAAAATAGCATGATTAGAAACAACAGTGTAATGTAACCACACGGGCTAGAGATATAAATCAAGCATCAACAGCATTTCTATTCTTTAGTAAAAATTGCCTCACCTGCAGAAGTGAATCTGTGGCTTTGGTGTGGAAGTCTTTGTGAGTTCTGGGTCCTGTCTCTAACATGGAAGTTATGTAATAACCTCCCTTTAATATCATCTTACTCTTTCGTTCCTTGGTCAGTTGAAGTTCGCTGGGGTTGTTTGCCTGGTCTCAGCAGATCTGATTTCCCCGTGTCTTATTTGATTTGGGTTTATTGCATTAATCTTGACCCTTGGATGAAAGATGATTTCTGTAATTTGCTTACCTGAAGAACCTGGGTGTGGAACTTCACAGAACTGCTACCTCAACAATTTTTTTTTCTCTTGCATTCACACTTGAGCTCATTATGAGGGTAGATATGTAATAGACCTTCCAAAGGGGAGCAGGTGACTTTGAGTGTCTCTTGATTGAATTTCTGTGGCCAGATAGTGTACTGAATAGTTTCTGTTTAGCAGCAACATAATTATTAAATTTCCTTACTAAAGGGGGAAAAAAGAGGAGATGTGTGTTATTGATTTCTGAGTCTCTGAGGGATGCCTGCATTTATTCAATGTTATATTCTCTTAATGGGTTTTTCTCCTGTAGAAATGCATTCTTATATTTCAGAATGACAGAGGGCTGAGGGCAAATACTGGTGACTCAACATTATCTCATTTTGAGCGAGAGTCTTAAGTGGTCACAGGTATCCAACACCCTCACCATGGGCGCCTAGGAATGGGAAGTAAAGAAGCTTTGTCTGGCCTCTCGTGCCAAGGCAGCTTGTGCACAGAGAGGAGGCAACCAGGCTTGCAAAATGATCCCCTTCCATCTTTCAGTCCCCATGCCCCCTCCCTGGCTCTCCTGGCATTGCCCGGGCTCTTGGCCTCCCTCTGCAGTGGCAAGCCCTGCATTCTTCACACTGACCCTTGCTGACCTGCTCCTGATGGTGGAGACCACAGGAGGCTGAGCCCACCTTAGGTACTATGTGGAACCACACCCTGCAGAGGGGAAAAGGAAGAGGAGAGGGAGAAAGGGAAGGGGAAAGGGACCCAAGCAAGAGCATGAGACGCTCCTCCCCACACCTCCTGCCTCACCTTGCAGGGAGCATGGTCCTCCTCCCACCTGCACCAGGCTCTGAGCCTGGGAGGTCCAGGGAAGCCCGGAGGTGGAGACCTCGGAGCCCACACTGGTGCTTGGATGATGACCTTAGTCTCAGCCAAAGTGGCTGACAGGGAGAGGCCGGGCGCATGTCACCCTTCCTATGGCTCCTGCTGGGTGCCAATCCATGTGAGCCAGTGTCCCTGTTCATCTGTGAGCTGCCATCAGGAGCTTGGGCAGCGGGGCATTTGCTGGGAGCTGCTCCCAGAGTGGCTCGTAGCTCAGCTCTAAGCAAACTGTGTGAAGAGATCCAGGCCGGCCTCTCCCAGGGACAGAGGGCACGTGCAGGTCACAGCGAGACTAGCATGGAGAACTCACTCTGAACGGAAAGCAGCAGAGGCTTTTGACCAGCTCTGCTTCCTGAGATATTTCATCCACAAATTACACGTTTCATTCATACCCACTTCCTGGAGTGCGTCTCTAGTTTCTGGTTGCTTACTGCCTGGGCCTCTGATTTGGGGGATTGCCCCTTGAGCAGGAAGTAGAGGGGTTGAGTGAGACTCGGATTCTGTGTGGTGACCCATGGCCCCAGAAGAAACAGGGAGGAGGGAGCGAGGGGAGGTGGAAAGGCTCCAGGTTGGCTGCAGAGGAGGGCAGGAGAGCCCTGGGGAGCGAGGGCCTCGGAGGAGTGGGAAGGAGAGGCCCTTCCTGGCAGGCTGGGAGGACTGAGAAGCCTGAGGCCAGACCTGGACCTTTCTGGGGCGGAGGGTGGCTGCTGGATTCTGTGTCTGGAGAGAATCAGTGGGAATATGCTTGAAGGTTGGAGGGATTAGGTGACTTCAGTTTAGGAACTTTCTAGACTGGGTGGGAGAAGGAAATGGGAATGTAGAAGGTAGACAGAGAGTTTGGCTGGGACAGCAGCAGGACAGGACGATGTCCAGTGGCAGAAACCTGGGCAGAAACTGTCCAGGCTTGGGTGAGAGCTGGATTGGAGTGGAAGCGGGAAAGAACCACTTGGAAACTCCCACCACCCATCACTTTTTTTTTTTTTTCTTTTTTGGTACTGGAAGTTTAAATTTATTTAGAATGGGGAAAATCACAACAAATGATAAGTTTCAAAAATATATCTATTAGTTTTCTGTCACTGTGACAAAATACTTGAGTTAATTAAGTTGTAATGAGAAAAGGTTTGTTTGGCTGTTGGTTTCAGAGGTTTTCAGCTAAAGGTGGTTGGCCCCATGGGTTTGGGACTGTGGCCAGCCAGCACACCATGGTGGGAGCATATGGTAGAGCCAGCGCTCACTTCCTGGTGGCCGGGGAGTGGAGAGAGAGACAGGAAGGGGCCAGGGGCCCGATATCTCCCTTAGGACTAACACCAGTGACCTAACTTCCTCCCACTAAGCCCCACCTCTCCCGGGATTCACCACTTATCGCAGAGGCGTGGGCTGGCACCAAGCCTTTACCACGCGGACCTGTGGGGGACGTTTCAGGTCCAAGTACAGTAGTGGAGGACCCCACGACCATGGCAGGAACCCAGGAAACACCACCTCATTGTGAGTTGGCTCAGGTCATACTGCCACATGCTTTTTCTCCCTGAATTCTCTGGCTGTTATTTGATGGCCACTTATGTGGCAACGATCTTAAGGTATTATTTTCTTTTGAGTAGAAATAATCTCATTTTTTTCTGGAGGGGCTGTTGAGCCTCCTGGACTCTGGTGTTTAGGGAAGCCTCTCTGAGCGGCAGGGCTCCCTGCTGTGCGGCTTCCTGCTGGGCAGAGCTGGTTTCCAGGGCTGACCTGTGAGCAGGAGCGCTGTACTGTGTAGCAAGGTTGTAGCTCTGTTGCCTTATCAGGTTGGTCCAGCACCCCAACCCCAAGCTCCAAACCGAGAGCAGGGTCAGAATGGCTTTTTGTTCAGATTCTTTTCTGAGTGTGGAGATGGAGACTGACGCTGAGTCAGGCCAGGACGTTGCAGGGACTGGGCGCTGAGATCGTGCTGCAGACTGTAGCCTCTGCCCTGTCCCTAGAACCATGCTAGGGCAAGGGTCCACGTGCGGGAGAGTCGGCGGGTCCCAGAAGGAGCCGCGTGACTAGGGGTCCTCATGCCCAAGCTGCGTAAACCAGTGGCATCTGCTTATAAAGCCATCGTTGGCTGTTGTGACCTTCCCTGAAAGAGAAGATGGAAAAGGGATTTCCCCCCTGAGCCTGTAATACGGCAACCGGGATGAGACGTGTAAATGTGTAGCTTGGAGTCTGTCTCATGGTATCTCTCCAGTGACTGGCAGCTCTGTGGTTATTAGTAAATCACCATCTGCTTTGATCATCCTCCTGTGAGTTTCGTCTGATCCTGTTGGTTTCCCAGAATCTGCACTCACCTGGGAGAAGTCCCAAGGCTGAGGACCAGCCCAGAACTGGGTCATTCAGCCTGTCGCTGGAACACTTTGAGCCAACCGTGGATCCTGCTCCATGGACACGGTGTGAATCACCCTGCAGGGTCATGGTCTGGGCATTTGTCCTCTCGGTGGGTGTTCACTGAGTGGGCCCTTCAGGGGGCACTGTGGTAGGGCCAGTGAAGGACACAGAAGATGCTCAGCTCTTGACCCAGTCGACCACCCCAGTGCTGAGAGAGTTCAACAGGGTTACTTCCGATGCTTTGGTTGCTAGTGGCAGGAATTCGTTGGAAGCTTAAACTAAAGAAGGGAATTTATTGGTTCATAAAATCGAAGAGTTGTAGGGTAGAGGCAATGGCCCCAGGTGGCGACTGAATGATGGTCACTGAATCCTGGGGACACAGTCTTGCCCCGCCCTGGTGCTTAGGCTCAGGCACAGTTCTCCATGCAGCACCGATGGGCAAGTCAGGAGTCCCTCCCTCTGGTCATGGACCCCGTGGGAAGCAAACTTCTGTCTCCACGTTCCTCCAGGACCCCAGATGCCAATGCTCTGATTTATAATCGGCCCTTTGGGGTCACATTCTCCCTTGATCCAGTCCCCGTGGCCAGGGTGATGTTATGTCCTGATGGCCCAGGCTGGACACCTCTTCCATTCCAGAGTGGGGACTGCTTTCCAGGCCACTATCACCAGACTGACAGAAGCCGGGGAGACTAAAGGTCAGCATGATCCTCTCCCCGGAGTGGAGGCCGTGGGTGCGAGGTAGGCAAATATTGCAACACCTGCAATGAAACGTGGCATAGCTGCTGCTTTCTGAGCCTGTCACCACTGGCATGTGGCATTTATGTGAACCATCAATCTGGTCACAGTGCTTAGCGAGTGGTCAAAAGGGTTTCCCGATTGGATCTGCCTCCAGACTCTAAGTTCTGGGAACACATGCTGCTGTATTATTGCCATCCAGCATGCGGCCTAGCGTTTAGGGTTCCGTTTGCTGCGGGATTTCTCGGGAGGGAGACCACAGCAGGACCCAGCCCTTCAGCCCAGCTCCCTGGGAAGCAGACTGCACACTTACAGGGTGGCAAGTCTCTATTCTTTCAAAAATACAAGGCAGAAGTTTTCAAATTAAAATCTGAAGAGACCCATGAATTTCTGGCCTCTGGTAACAAATTGCCACTTTTTAAAAAATATTTGTCAAACCTATTTATTTATGATGTCTGGGAATGTTGACTTTTTAAAAAATTTTATTTTTTGTAGTTTTAGATCAATTTTATACTGCAGTATTTGCTTGAAGACCGTGGCAGGCAGATTTCAGAACATGTCCCCTGTCCAAACAGTATGTGCATCACGGTTCCCTCAGGCCGCCACCTGCCTGTCTGGGCTCCCTGTTCATGCTCTGAGCCTGCTGCGGAAGCCCTGGTGACGGGTTCCAGGTCTCACATTTGGTTGTTCCTCACTGGGTTCCACGGCGACCTTGGCCTTCACTGGCCTCTATCACTCACATCAAGGGGCAGCCGTTTGTTTTCTCATCTGTCTCCTTCTTCAACGAGGCCATGAGGACACCTGATGGCTGTGCCACATGTACCCAGAACCAGTGCCCAGCACATAGTAAGCACTCAATAAAAGGTGCAGCGATTAATGAAGGAATATGGCTACTTTGAGGAATATTGCTTTTAAAAGACAGGAGGAAAATACGGTAGCAAACAAGCAGAAAGGCATATATTTATGGAATGTTTATTCACTCAGTATTAAGTAGACCCTGTGGGGGGTCATAGAAGTTCATTAGATTAGAGGAGCTCAGGATTTATTCAAGAAGGCACTGGAAAAAAAAAAAAATACCATGTAGAGTCCTTTGATCTGCAATGGAATGATAGAGGAGATTCTTCAGCCCTCTCACG
This sequence comes from Callospermophilus lateralis, assembly GCF_048772815.1. Taxonomy (NCBI): domain Eukaryota; kingdom Metazoa; phylum Chordata; class Mammalia; order Rodentia; family Sciuridae; genus Callospermophilus; species Callospermophilus lateralis. The sequence continues at coordinate 5,142,288 of NC_135318.1, read as the reverse complement.
GAACAGTGTCAGTCCGTTTCACGTGACTACAATAGAATACTTGAGACTGGGTAATTGATAAAGAACAGAGATTCATTTCTTGAAGTTCTGGAGGCTGAGAAGTTCAAGGCTGAGGGGTCCACTGTAGTGAGTTCCTTTGTGCCGTGTCATCTCATGGCAGAAGGTGAAGGGCAAGAGGCCAAGAGATTGAGCTGCCAGTACTTTCAGAATGGGGAGGGAAGCCTTGAGGTCTAGGTGCCCCCCAGCACTGCTGCATTGAGGGGTATGTTTCCAACGTGGGGGTTTGCGGGAGGCTTCAAGCCATTGCCATGGGGCTCTGTGGAGGAGGGCAGGCCGTGAATTGGGCCTTGAGGGCTGAGTTAACAGCCAGGATTTTCCCAGAAGCAATGGCAGTAGCTTAATTCAAGCAGGCTTAAAATTAAATGAGGACCGTGGGAGGCTTTATTAGCTTGCTTATTGAAAATGTCCCCGAGGGGAGCCGGGTTGGCATGGTGTCACTGGGACTGGTGTGCCCTGTGCCACCCAGCTCCAGTTTCCTCTGGGGCTTCATGCTCAGGCTGTTCGGAGAACCCAGCAGCTCTGACTGAGTGCACACGGGTCTGGAAGAAAGCGAGGGCCTCTGTCCAGATGGCTCCTGCAAGCTCAGGCTTAATTCTGTTTGTGCCTGGCCCTCCTTGGCCCCAGGGCAATGCCAGGCTCTGAGTCTAAGCCTGGATCTCATGCTCCGAGCTGGAGGCAGGGTCAATTATTCCACCTGCCCAGGATGTGCACTGGACTAATAATGGCTATGCAAATAAACGAGAGAATAGAAGACCGGATAGCAGGGGCAATTTGGAGTTGGGGAATGTAAGACCTAGAGAGAGAAATATATGGCTGGCTTCTGCGGCTGTGAAGTGCTCCCTGGAATCCCCCAAGGAGGCCCGAGCCTCAGCTTGCAGATGCCCTGCCTGCGTGGTCCCCATGCTGGCCAGGGTTGCCATCTGGTAGTGGGACCTGGATTTGGCCCAGCGTGTGGCTGCCATGGCACAGTGCAGCCCCCCTTTAACACCTAAGCCTTTGGACCTGCCCTGCCCCTGGATGCCTGCAGCCAAGAGTGGGCTTAGGCTCCCTGCGGGGAGCCAATGGGGGCTTCTACCCTCAAGGTCAGACCAGGCCTGGCCAGGGTTCCTGATGAGCTGGTTCAGATGTGTGCGCATTTCCAGTGTCAGCATCTTAGCCTGAGTCTACGGGGCTGTGGCACAGTGTGATACTGCGAAGGCCTTCCAGGGTCTTACTCACAGTTTCCCTTGTCTTTGGTGCACGGTGGGTCCCCGCTAACGTCTTATTCTTAACCACTGACACATGAGTAACATCGCAGGATCAGAACGCCAGCCGCAGTCTGCAAACAGCTGGACCCGCCCCATCCTGCCTGCTGCTTCCTGTAAGATCTGTTCCCTTGGGCAGCAGCCTGGTCTCGCTCATGGTGAACGTGTACTCTGGCCTCTATTTGAGGGGTTGCTCTCTATACATTCTCTGGTCTCCCTCTTTCCTTTCTTCTGGAAGGACTTTGAATGGAAATTCTGGATATAAACAACTAGCTAAGAGATGTGGAGTGAAAGTGCAAATATTCAATGTGTCATACCGTTATCAATAGCACAGAGTAAGAAGTTCTTATAGGAGACTCCTTAATTACATGCCAGCTTTTCAAATCGATCTTTTCAGCAATGTCCTATGAGCCAACGGCCACATCGATACCTGGGCGTACCCTTGTGGCAGTCTTCCTTTTGGTATTTGGTGGCAATCAATTGTCAAGTCTAATCAATTTCATATCCTCTGGATCTCTTGAATTCCCTCTTGCTTGGATTTCTTATCCAAATCACCTATCTTGTCTCTCTGTCTTCGATTTTCTCCCACCCACTCTCCATACTTGGGCAGGTGGTCTTACTTGAATCCCAGTCTGACTGACGGACACCTTTACTGGCTTCTCCTTACCCTAGTGGGAGGTCCTGGAGGGATCTGTGCAGCCTGCAGGGACTGGCTCTCTGCCCTTCTTCCTGGCCCTGGATCTCTTCTGTAACCTCTGCACAGGATAGTTGAAAAAGAAAGTTATAGGCTTTCTGTAGAGGGCCTCTAGGATGATAGGTCTTTGCATCTTGGATTTCTTCCCTGGAAAGCATCCAGACCCAGGGCCATCACAGAATCAAAGGCTGGCTGAAGTCTGCTGCTTCTGTGATGGGCAGGAGAGATGTGGCTCCCGACCACCCCAATCTGCAGAGAGCCAGTCCCCACAGCTTTTTCCTAGGGGTCGGGATGCAGCCAGGCCTTTCTCTTCTCACTCGGATCCCTCTCTCCTGGCTGCAGAGCTCCTCACTGCTCCTCCTACACGTGTCTTCAGTTTAATCTTCACCATGCCTGGGGAGACCCGGAGGTCCACGTCAGCAGTCCTACAGCCTGATCCGCTGCACCTTCTTCTGCTGCCTTTATATCTTGCCTAAATGTAAGCTGTGGATTGATTTGTTCCCAGCTGAGTCATTGACCCAAATCTGGACCCTGGCAGTGCGAGGGACAGACTTGCTCTTCTGTAGCAAAGAGTTCTGTGATCACATTCCCCATCTCGGGCAGCAGCCTGCTGAAACCACCTTTCCTTCACTCTCCAGAAACCACAAGAAGTGAGGTCAGGTCGGTCGCTGAGTCAGAGATGCCGTTTAGGGTGTAGACCTTGATATCTCCTAGAGCCGGGCTCAAATCTCAGCTCCCTGACGTGGACCTGAGTGTCGGACAAGGTGGAAGTGTTCCGTGGTGTTCGGAGTCTGCTCTGGAGGCCGACCGTATCTGGAGCTCCTGGCTCCTCCGTGCTTAGCCGGATGAGTTTTCCTAAGCGTGGTGCCCAACAGGGGCGATAATAATCCCTGCAAATCGCCCTTCTTCCCCAGTGGTGCCCAATCAAGTTATGGCACTCACTGTCATCCCAGTTCATGGTAAGAGTACAAGTGACATCCTGAGGCAGGACAGGGAAGGGACAGTGGGACGTGTGTGTCGATGCTGTGTTGTGGCTGATTTTCTCCTGTCTTTGAAAGGTAGGAGGCCTCCTCGATTGCACAAGTTCTGTCCTCTCTGTACCCCGCACAGGTTGGTGATTACATCCTTGGCAATTGATATTCCCCAGGGATTAATGTTTGGTGCCAGCTTTAATGTTAGAGCCACAATTAGAATATTCATTATGCTAATAATGTTACACCACTCGTCTTATGTATATTTATGTATGAGAAGATATGATAATTCTGTGTAAGTTACTTGGGAGCGTGGAGAGCAGTGTATCATGTGAAACACCCTTTTCCTAACCAGCAGAGACAGCAAAGGAGAGGAAATGAGCATTAACCAGGAGCTGCCATGCACCCAGAGGTGTTGGGGGCTCCAGAGGTGATTTCGCCCCGTCTTGGAAGTCACATTCTGAAACACTCCTTCCTGTTGTCTCTGTTTTCTGGCTGGAAGTAACTTGCTCCATGGCACAGGGCTCAGCTGGTGCCTAAGCTGGGGTTGACCTCACGGTTACTCCCAAGGCACCAGGACCCTGCCCAGCGGCAACCCCCTGGGAAGCTCCTTTCTTCTCACTGGTTTTCATCCCCTTCCTCGGAGAGTGGCAGGTCTCAGCTATCAGTTTTGCAAAGCGGCTGTTTAAGTTTTCAGCAAGAGAGAAGTTGAAGCAAACGTTGTTTAAGCAAAGCATTGTTTAAATTCATGCAGGACCTCGCCACTTAATTTCTTTATTAGTGGGTTAGAGATGTCCTCCCTGGTACAAACCGGAACACAACGTCTTAATCGCTATGAATCATCATCTCAGGAGACTGACTGAAGTCTCAGTTTTGATGTTTTTAAGAGACTTTGCTCATAGCCACGTAGCTCTTTCCTCCACTGTGAATTAGGGCAAAGGGGAGACTCAGGCAAGATTGCCGTCACTCATCTTCCTGGGGCGATTCTGAATGCTGGACATCTGGTGGCCTCCATGCTTACCTGGGAGACCTGGAGTGGCACAGTGCAGCTGGGCAGCCCCAGCCCAGGCGACCTGGCAGTTACAGCCCCTGCCTGGGCTTCTGTCCCCTTCTTGTAAGATGAGACTACGCTTAACCTCTCCCTGTGCTGTGGCCTGCAGACCTGCCTCCCCAGGCAGCCAGAGGAGAGGCTTGGCCAGGGGCAGCGGAGGCTCTGCACCCACCTGAGGACCCAGAGTGGTTCACTCCTGGTGCCCACAGGGTCGTCACATCCCGGGGGTCAGGACAATGTGGATGCACCACAGGACCAGGGGCTGTAACCTGAGGCTGGGTTTGCACAGGGAAAAGGGAGAGCGGGAATGCCGGGCAGAGGAGAGAAAGTCACCATGGAATTCAGGACAAGCCGAGACAGGCTGGCTCTTCCATCAGCTAAATATGTACCAATAGTTTTCTCCTAAGGGAAACTTTATTCTTTGCTTATTTTTTCCTTATTTAGTGTGAAAGAATTGTTTTCAGAGTGGGACTGAGTTACACCTCTGTTCAGCATTTCTTCTGTGACAGATTTGCTTTGGGGTGGCTGGCTTCTTTTCTCCCAGGCGTGTGCAGGGGTCTGCAGGATCCAGGGGACTTACCCCAGAAGCAGGAACAGACCCCGTGGGGCTTACAGGTGGTGCTCTCATTGTCACTGTCAGGGATGGAGCATGCTTAACCCTCTCCCCGGAAAACACACACCTAGGGTGAAAGAGATCCAATCAGAAACATTAAAACGTATTGCACAACTTTACTGAAAAGACTCTGAGACCCACCACCTCCACTCTGTCAGTCACGCACACCCACAACACACGTGCAAACAGGAAATCAGCCAGCTAACCCATTGACACAGCGTTAACAACCATGACTCAGTTTCACAAGAATGAAAAGAAATAGAAATTGAAGGGGATATGAAGGAGGTAGGTGGTGGAGCATGAGGGTGAGAACAGCAATCACAAGGTCACCTCCCATTCAGCCCTGAGGCTCCTGGCAGCCAGGGCAAAGAGAGAAACATTCTGTGTCACTGGGAGCCAATCAGTGATTCAAGGGCAGTAAAGGTTTCCCCCCTGAGTCGGGCATTATGAAGTCCATCTTTTCCAGTTCTACCTTCTCAAATAGACTTCAGGTCTAGATTTTTCTGTGAAGTAAGGAACAAATTCCTCAGTAAAAACAATAGACTTCACATGGCAGGTTTGAGCAATGCCTGTTGGAAGGAGTCACAACCCCGAGGTCCAGCTCCAGGTCCAGTCTGGCTGGTCTGGACATTTAGAATTCATCAGGTGCTGTGGAGGACACGTGTAGAAAATGAGATACCGTCACCCACAAGCACCTGGGATTTCAGGTCCCAGGCAGACGGGTTCCTGCCCTCCTCTGAGCCACTTCCCATCCCGTCTCCACGTGTGGCCATGATGTCCTTCCAGTGTCCCTTCTGGAAGTATCTCTGACTAGTCCTGGGCTGTCGGTGGCTCTTTCCTGCACAGGTCCTCCCTCCAGGCTCTCTGCGAGCCCGTCTGCCTGCTCACACCCTCTTACTCAGCATCTGTTCATCTAACAAATGGGCAAAATCTGAAGATCCTCAGAAAGACCAGGAGGGGCAGTGCCCGGGCGGATTTCAGGGCACCACCATGTGATCTTGACTTAGAGGACATTTTTAGCGCCCGTGGGGTGAAAATGAAAAGCTGTGTCGGCCGTGGGAATCAGAAGTAGGAATGTTCCTGGAGTCTGTGTATACGCTACCTTAAGGCATTCAGCTTCAGAGATCTGAAAACGAGTGATGTTCCCAGAACCCATTAGCCTGGTGCTGGTCTTCGTCACGCAGCTCCCTCAGGCCGCGGCAGTTCTAGGTACCCGGAGAAGACGTCCTCACGGGAGGTGGAGGTGGGTGAGCACAGAAAGCCGGAGACCCTTTGGTCTGGTGTGACCGTGTCTTTTGGGAGCTCATGGAATTTTTTAAACTAGGGAGTGTTGGCGGCTGGGGACTGAAAGCCGGGATGAGGAAGTGGGAGAGAGGGGCAGTGTGGGGGGCCTGCCTACAGATGGCCAGAGGCAGAGGCCCCGTGAGGAGCAGGGCCTGGGCTGAGTTGTCCCTCAGCAGGCCGATGTTGGGGCCACTGCCGGGGAGGAAAGACAAGGTGGGGGCTGGCTTGGGAGGTCAAGGGCTTCTGAGCAAGGGGGTAGGCAGGACGGGCCACTTAATGGGCAATTTGGCCATGCTATGTTGAAGATGCCTGCTGGACTTCCGAGTTGGCTAGTGCTAGAGAAGGCTACTTAGTCACCAGTGTATGTTCTTTCAGAATTTTTTGGAATACTCTATTCTGTCTCTTTCCTGGAGGTCTTACTTTTATTTGATTTCTAGGCAACTCAGGACTATTTCACACCACCTCATTATCACCACCTCACTGGCTTCCTCTTGTTTTCTATTTACTTTCTCTCCTTTCTGATCAATTGGAGAAAAATAACCAGGCCGCCCCAGCTTCCCACTGCCCTGGTCCCCACTGCCGCAGGTTGGAGTTTGAAGGCCGCGGGTGCCGGGAGCGCATCCTCTGCTCCTCCACTCTCCACAGGCCTGGGCTCACTCCCTGCTCCGCACCAGGGCAGCGGCAGAGGTCGCAAAGGTCAAGCAGAGTGAGGCAGCTTGGAGGACCTCGCAGAGGAGGCAGAGTGGACAGATAAACAGGACATTCAGCTGCCCAGGGAGGAGGGAGCAGCTGCCCTGTGGGGGTGCTGGACAGCTCCTGGAGGCCTTCCCTCTCTCATGCACACAGTCCTTCCTGTCCCAAGGACACACTGGTGCCTCCCTCTGCTGAGCACCCTCTCGCTGTCCCCCACGGCCACCTCCTCAGCTCCATAGCCACTTGCTCAAGGAGCCTTCTGAGACTCTCACACTAGGGCTGTCCCTCCTCACTGGCCTGGCCGCTCCAAATGGCCTCTGTTTTGACCTTGAAATTTGCATAAGTAGTGTTCCTCAGCTGCACGGGCCTTTGGACTTTATCTTTTTTTAGATAAATAATTTCTGAGTGGGTGTATGTGGACAGATCAATATGATGCCGACCCTAGCTTTCAATTTTAGGAGGAATAAAGCATAAAATGCGTGATTGGTGGTAAGATGGCTGACTGCTCTCTGTGGCTAAGAAGTAGACCCCCTCTGCCAACATTCTGAAATAAGTACTCCACTCGTAACACCTGGTCAGACCTGACCCAGGTGAAATCCACAAATGTATGTGTTCACAGTATTTTACGTTGGTTGTGTGTGTGTGTGTGTGCGCGCTCGTGCGTGCGTGTATATGTGGGTGTGCGTGCCATGGCAGCCATGGTGAACCTGCTCTGGAAGAATTCATGTCAAAGTCAAGATCAATGCTTGACTGGATGATTTGCAGGCAAAGGAAATGACCATTTCTGTTGAGAGAATATTTCCAGGTGGTTTAGGACGAGCAACTTCTAGAGACGTTTGAAAGCTGCCGAGCATGCACAGAAACCTCTGTTTGGAACCTCGTATGGAGGGCATAGTGGTCATAAATATTTAGCATGATTATGGGCAAGTATTTATTAAAAACACGAGGCTTTATTTTAAAGGATTCCTGGGCTTATTGTGCCTAATGTCAACAAATGTTAGCATGTACGGCTTTACCTTTCAGAAAAAAGGTCCAACAGTGGGCTCTGAGCGAGATCCGTACACCTACACGCTGCAGATGGCTTCGTTTTATAAGAGATGAAACCGCATTTGGTGGAACTGATTAAATATAAAAACACCACCATCTGCCATTTATTCTAATATGAAATGGTTTGGGCAGATGCTGACATCTTTCGAGATGATAGATTCATCCCTGACGAGGGGAGATGCTCAGAGGGTTCCAGCGGCCCACTGTGGAGGCAGCCTGGTGGGCTGGGGCCATGGCCACTCCCAGCAGGCCACCATGGATGTGGCAGGAGAGCAGGGGACACTTCATCAAGGAGAAGCTGCACTCCGAGCGTGGGACCCCTTCCCTCTCCCCGTCTCCCTTGACTCCTGGCCTGTAGTTAACTGAGAGAATATTTTATGCACATTCTGCCTTCTATTAAGTGTTGGTCCCCCTGAGCTGGGGTGACTGGAGGAGTGGTATTTTCAGAAAATAGTGAGCATATTTACATTTTAGTGTTGCAAACTTTCAAATGCTCTATAAATATGCTACTGCTGGGGTTAAAATTATTTTTTCTAAGTGGATGAGAGGGTTTCATTAAAAAAGCTTTTGTTTACCGAGAGGGCAGGCCACATGCTACAGACTGGCTTGGAAACAGCTGCATCCATATTGCCTAAACATCCACGGGTATCCTAACACCCTTTAGAGGGCAATAAAGTGTATCTTTTATGGAAGAATGTTTTCCTAACATTTTTTTTTAACCACTTAAATGATTTTAGGAGGAAAACCTAGGGATCAAGACATTTACTTGGTGCTCTATAAAATATCTTCCCATTCCTGTTGTGGTTGTGGATGTAAATTTATTTTTTTCTCTTATAGAACTAAAGTCAGAGGTGAAGCTTGGTTTTTCCCAACTTGTTCATCACATTGTAAAACACTTGAGCTCGTTCTGAATAACTAGGCAAAGTGATTCAAGAACATTTCTGGATATTGTTTTTAGCTAAATATAGCTAATATATCCCTGTCGTGCAGTGTGCCGGGTCCCGTCTCAGGTGCACACGGTCAGGGTGTCTGCACAGACGTGTCCACCTTTTGGTGCTCAGAGAAAACTCCACTGCTCTGAAATAGCGGCTGCTCCACTTATTTCCTTTCTGCTTCCTCTTGTGCCTTTTGTTCTGTGGATGCTTTCTGGTCTGGTGACCAAGGTCGGGGCTGGCCTGGTGGCCTCTGGTGGTTTTCCAGGATCCTGCGCCCAGGACTCCTGAGACCTTCTCCCTCTGGCCCGGGCTGTGCCCACTCGGCCTGTGCCCGTCCTCCTGCTCACACTCCTGTCTCTAAAGACTCTTCAGTTCCTCCCAACAGTCGGCTTCCCTGTTTGTCCACCCACCTTCTCTTCCTGTTGTTGTCTTGCTTCTTTTCCCTCCTCCTGATTGTGTGGACACCCGGAGCCACATTCCCCAGCTGTAGGCCCTGACTGGACAGTGCTCTGAGGCCTCTGGGCTCACCCCCAGCCTTCTTCCGTGCTCCCTGCCGCCCTCCTCAGGTTCTCTCCCGACCCCCTTCCCTCACCTCTCTGGTCAGTTCGATTGCTGTAGGTGAACGGAGCACTCAGGATGTATCTGTGGAGCCTTTAGGCCTGACTCTATAAACATTCTGCCTCCTTCCCAGGAAGGATCTCCAGCCTCTGATTCTGTGGCCACATGCAGCATGGGGCGTGGGGGTGGGGTGGGGGTGTGTCTTTTGAGGAAATCCTCTTTGAAGCCAGAGCAACTGAAATATCAGTTAAGGTGAAAAACTAAACTGGCTGTTAATTCCTTCTCTGAGCTATCTTTCAGTCATGGTTAAAAGGATTAATTCTTCAAAGCAAGCAGCCTTGTTTGCTAAATTACTGCAAGAGACTCGAGCGTCGCCAGGGAGCAGGACAGCTGGATTTGAAGTTGTAGGCGGAAGCCAAGCGTGGTCCGAGCTTCTGCATGCGGCTTCATTCTGGCACTTTTCCTCTCTGTCCTCGTCCCCAGCATTTGCTCCTCAGGTTGCTACCCTTCTGGCCACACACCCACTCTAATTTGAGCCATTTTCCCTGTGACATTCATTTTCATTCCCCCCTCGAAAACAGAGTTCTTCTGCCATATGCTCATTTAATCCCAGTTGTGGTGCCTGAACATCTTGTGTACTCAGTGCTTGGTCCCCCGAGGCTCCGTGCAGCTGAGTGCTGAGTGACCCATGAAACCGTGTCAGTCGCAGCGGGCAGCTCCTGATAACTTGGGTCTCTCATTCCTGATTAAAAATAGTACAAGTCCAGAATTTTTTTGCACCTTAAATAGTTATGTCAGACGGTTTGATTGCTCCCGTGCTACATCTTGCTTAAGGACCTGTTAGGGTGAAATATTGCTGTGGTTTGAAGGCTTGTGTCCCTCCAAAATTAATGTCATACAGACTCCTCCAGGAGATGGGCCTTCCTGGGAACTACTGCATCTCAGGGCTCCACCTGCATGAGTGGAGTTGACAGACCCCAGAGAGCTGTGTGTTCCCTTTGTGTCCCTGTGTGCCATTGAAGAAGCAGAGAGCAGTCCCTCTAGGCACCAGATCCGTTGGTGTTTTCATGTGGACTTTCCAGCCTCCAGAACAGGGAGAAATATTATTTAATCTATTATTTAAAGATCACTCAGCCTAAGGAATTTTGTTCCAGTAGCCCAGAAGGGACCGAGGGAGCCGCATAACACGTTTTCAGAAACTTGGTGTCTCTGAGTACACGAGCCCCAATTTGGAACTAGCAAGTGAGGTTGAAAGAAGTGATGCCCAGTGTCAGAAACGTTAATGTTGAAATTCCCCATAACCAGAACTAGAAGTTTCCCAGGCCCAGCAGTGGACAAGAGGCTGCGGTCCCCACGGGGGGAGCATGGAGGCAAGCTTGCTTACCCGCGTGCTCCTTGTCAGTTCCAGCCCTCTGCTCTGCATCTCCCTGCCTGGCCCAGGTGGAGGAGCAGGGGCCAGGGCTAGCCTGCCTTCCCTGCCTGGTGGCAGCGTGTTCTTGTCTCCCAGTGAGCCGGGGGCTGAGGGAGGTCTGGGGTAGAGCCGTGGCCTGTCGCTCTCTGGGACACTGTGAAGCCCTCTGTGTTTTCAACCACATCATCCGCTCACCCCCTCCTTTCCGTGGCACTCCTGGGCTTCTGAGCTCTCTACAGGTACAGGTTTCCTGTTGGGTGTCATGACCACTTCCAGGGGCCTCTGCCAATGAGAGGGGGTGGCATCAGCTTTGTTGCTCGTCCAGCCGGAGGTGGTGGACCCGGCTGCGAGTTCAGATCCGTGATGCCACCGGTGGAGTCTGGGATGCTGGTTTCCAATTTGCATTTAATTTCTAAATAAAGCTGTGCTGGGCTTGTGGACACCTCTAGGGCTGTGGTCGGCTCTCTCTGCCTCCGATTTCTCCTCTCCCTCGTGGACCTGACGGACTCTCCATTCCCACAGCGCCCTGCGCAGAGGTCCTCTTCCCCGGGGGGTGTGGTCTCCACTGGCGCCGAGCTCTCTAAGCTCTTACCTGCAGCTCCTCTCTCAGCCGCCTCAGTTCCATCCCCGTCCTCTGATTCTGGCCTCCACTGTCACACAGAAGCTCATTTTTAGGGTCCCTGTTGTCGAAGGCTTCCTGTTGATAAAGGCGCTGCGTGGGCCGAGGGACCTTGAGACTTTGTGGACAGCTTCCCAGTGTGTGTCCTGTCTCTGCCTTTCTCAGTCCCCACCAGTGCCTCCTTTGTGACAGACCCCTGCTGGCAGCGACACACAACTCTTGGTGCTTCGTTCTTTTCTGGGAGTCTGGATGGGTGGTCCCGTTCTTCCCCCAGGTGCTGCTCCCTGCTCTGCAGTCCTGATTACCAACTGCTGGTGAGAGAAGCTCTGGGCGCCTCCTTTTAGCTGTGCTTCCAGGTCAGAGGGCACTGTCCCCGACACGGGCAATGCCCGTGCTTCATGTGCACAGAAACTGTTCCCCAGACCCAGTGCAGCCACATGGCTTCTCTTGTGACAACCGGGGTTTGATGTCTCTGCACGCATGAGGCCGGGACTATGAATTCTTCCTCAATTCAATCAAATAATGAGGATCAAATGAAATTATTTTTTTCCTCGTGTTAGTATACTTTTTAGTGTTCTGTTGGTAGTGATCCTGAGGAACAACAGTCATACTCAAGTATAATATTAAAAATTATCAAGAACAGCTTTTACTCAGGAAGTAAGCATTAGAAGAGAACCGTCAACTCTAGGAAGACACGCAGTTGCTCAAGGAGCGGGGAAGTGCCCGGTTCCCGAGGTCTGTGCTCTGGTGCCCTCCAGGTGTGTCACATTGGGACTTTATTAGTGGGATGGGCACAAGCTAAGAGTGACCTGAGTGGCCCAAGACTGGCTTATGGACAGTCTAAACACAAGGCAATAGTGACCTTGAGGGTCAGATGTGGCTAGTCCTGGCCTCTCACCCAAGTCCCCGTGCTGGCACGAGCTGCTACCTGGAGCTGGGTTGGGGACTTGCAGGGACTAGCGAGGGGCTTCCTTCTGGATGATCTCACTTTCAGGAACTTAGGTTAAGGAAATAACACACAGGATGTTTCCTGTGGCATCATTTAGAATCTGACAGGGTGGGAAAGACCTTAATATCTAGCAAGGTGTAATTTGTAAAGCAAGCTATGGTAAATGTATAAATAAATATCATGCTAGTGAGCGGCCCATATTTATTGAAATGGGAATCCATGCGTCACATATTGCCAAGTTTAAAGAAAATCTGAACACGAAAGAGCCTATAGGTATAAATACATTTTTGGGTAAATTTGCAAAGGTATAGATATAAACAAAAAACTCCATGTGTGTATATGTATAGGAAAAATCTGCAAGTGTTAATGAGGGGTATCACACAGGGAAAGAAATGTTAGTTCACTTTCTTCTTTGTGTTTTGTTTATTATCTGATTTTTTTTTTTTAAACAAGACTACTGCTAGTTAATTACACAGAGGAAAGCCCTGCAGCTGTTGGTCTTATCTGGCAGGCGCAGGTCTATTTCCAGGACTCTGAACTCTCTTGCTTCTCCCTTCCTGGCCAGCTAGGCTCCCTGACTGTGGTCAGAGCTCTGTGAGCTTCGTGCTCTGGGCTCCGTGTTCTGGAACTGAGCCTACAGGGCTCGCCCAGCGTGCTCTCTGCCTTTTCAGGAGCAGTTTCAAGGCTGCTCCGTGGTATTGTTGGCTGGCTCCTGACCTTGAGACCTGGCCTTATCATCTGCCAGCATTCCAGTTCTTCCAGTACCATCTCACCCTTGTTGGTTTTCCCTGGATGGACATGTGATCTGGGGTTCTGGGAGCCCTGACACCTGCTCACAGGTGCTCTGCAGAGTCACCGTCCTGCATCTGTTGCCAGAGTAGGGCTACCTCACTGCCCACCTGCTGCATGCTTGGGATATGCATATGCCCATAAGGCTGGGCCGCCTCTCAGCCCCTATGGGGGCCTACCGCCACCATCACTGTGCCTGCTGTGCTGCAGGTCTTCTTCCTGATCTAGCCTGCACCCTCCTGCCTGGTGACTGTCCATTTTCAGCTATGAGAATGGACACTTCCACCACTGTTGGTCTCTAGGCAAACCAGGCCGAACCTAATGTGTGTGTGCAGCTGTCAATAAATGTGGATGTGTTTGGGAATTCCATGGGAACCAATATGTGCTGGGCTCAGGAATCATATAGAGAATCTTTTGGAAAGGTGTTTTTGGATCACAAATCAAAAACAGTTTGACAGTTTGAGGTGGGGTCTTTGAGAGGTGACTGGGCCATCAGGGCTGCTCCTTTGCAAATGAGGTTAGATGCTCTTGTAGAGGGGCTTCCCAGAGAAAGTAGGTGCCCCCTGCCCTCTTGCCCTCCACCATGTGAGGACACAGCAAGAAGGCCCCCACCAGAGCCTGGAACCTTTATCCTAGACTTCCCAGCCTCCAGAGCTGTGAAAATGGATTTCTGTTCTTTGTAAATCATCAGTCTATGAATTATTGGTGGTATCCTGTCTCAGGGACAGAAAGTCCTTCTGTATTCATTTCCATTCATGGAGATTTTGGGGAGACATAATTCAACTCATTATAGTCCACTCTCTGGCCCCTAAAAATTTACCTTCTTATCTCAGGCAAACACATGCCCATCCGTTAAAATATTGGCCCACATGAGGCTCTGTGTGAGCCTGTCTGTGAGTAGGCTTTCCAGATGGGCTATGGTTTGCGGAATGCTGTGTATCTTGAACTCTTCTGATCCCTACAATCCCAGGCAGGAAAACCAGGCCTGACACAGATATGGAAGATTTTTTTAAAAAAATCATTGTTAATATGGAAGCAAGGCTCGGGAGCCTAGGTGGGAAGTTGAAGGTTGCAGAACTTGGGGCTGCTGGGGCAGGTTACGGTCCCTCCAGGCTCCTTCTTAGTACTCGTTTGTCTGTGTCTTATCTAAAGGAGGTGATCTGTCCACGTGTGGCCGTGGGACTGGAGTGGTTCTTCAGGTGGGATCCTGGCATGGCACCCTGCACGACGGGTGAAAACCAGGAATCTGAAAAGTCAAGACCTGCCCGGAAGCCGCCCTGTCTGGGCTCTCAGAACCAGCTTCCCTTTTGTCAGAGGGTCTGTGACTGACCTCAGGGACTCCAGGCTGACGTCAGTGCACGCTGAGTCTGTCTGGGGCTCCTCCCTGCCCAGGAGCATTGGGAGGCCATTTCTGCTCATCCCTGCAGTGCCCTCCGCTCACTTGGTTACACCATTGGGTCACACCTGGACTGGGTAGGACTCCGTCCCTTGGTGCAAGGTGGCTGCTTTTTCCTTTGGCTGGACAGAGTGTCCTGACCAATGACAGCCTCCAGCTGCTCACAGGAGGTTGCTTTTTCCAAGCGACACCTTCATGGCTATTTCCACTGTGATTAGCTTCGCCTCCGTAGGTAAACAGAGCATGAGGTACAAGCAAAACTGACCCAACAGGCCGGGCAAACAGCACTCCAGGTGAATGACCAGTGAATGACCACTGGGGCGCTCTTCCTGCCGGGGCCAAGATATTTTTTTGGCAGTCACTGCATGCAATTTATTTAAAATCATTTTTCCTCCATGTTTTTATTCGCTCCCCTTTTAAAATTTATTTCGTAGAACAATAAATACTATGTCTCCAGTGTCAAATAATCGATCCACATGCGTTTTCTTGTTTAGAGTCCATTTGCAAGGCAAAAATGATTTCTCAGATGAAAATCAGGCTTTAGAAATTTTGCTGCTGTGTTTTAGTTATAGAAATGGCACTAATAGAAAATTGTAAGTTATGCAATTGTAGCGTTTAAAGCTTATCAAAGCCATGCTTTACTACAAAAGCAAATTTTGGGTATCGCAAATGGGACTTAGTTATTTTGTATCCCTACATAGTCCACAACCTTGTGCAGAGCTCCTTAAAGACGGCTTACCAATAGTTAGATCCCACAATGAAACTCAATCATTGAGTATCCAGGAGCTTCCGACTGCTGGTATAATGTGATGGCTTGTTCTTTCTCTCTTACTAGACAGCGGACAGGGGGAAAAAGTGAAGAATCGCCCATCAAAATTTTGAAAGAGATGCTTCATCTCCTTGTCTGTCCTTCTGTTCTCTCCGTGGTTTACCCTGTCCCTCTATCTATGCAGCTCTGTGCCCCGGTTTCCTCCTCTGGGCCTGCATCATACAATTGTTGGAAGATGAAGTGGAACAACACACATAATGGATTTAAGTGAACACGAATGCCTGACATGCAGGAAGTTAAGGGCTCATGTTAGGCCGTGTAATTAATAATTCCATTAGCATCCCAGGTCAAGCTGGGTCCTGCTCCTTAGAGGCCACGCTCAGGAGAGCACACTTTATGTCAGCCTGGGCCTTCCGCACCACCACCTGTCTCCAGGATAGTGTAGTGCTTGGAACTCTGTCACCAACTGGGAACGACTGGCTAATTGGCTGTTCCTGTTTCTTGGAGTCTGAGGGTCATCCAATCATCCTGAAGCAAAACCCACTTAGGGTGGCTGGGATAACTGCAGTCTGACACCTTCCAGCCATGCACTGGGAGATGAGGTCCTGGCACAAACTGCACATTTTGGTCATTTTACACAAGACCTCTCAAATATTAGGACTTGAGCCTTTTATGTCAGTGGTATTAGCGTGCACATGGTCATCTGTGTTAGAGTGCTCATGATTGACAGCAACACCTGCCACTCCTTCTGTGGTCTGAGTTCATGAGGTTGATGGCGCTGACTGTGTGGAGACCCCCCTTCCTCCTCTGTTTCTTGGTGTTTCTCCCAAAGCCATGGACACTCTGGGGAAATGCTTTTTCAGATGGAGGAGGAAGGCCCTCTGGCCCCCACGGTTTTTCCAGTAGCAGCATCTAACCACACACCCAAGGCCCTTCTGCCACGGAGCAGGGATTGCATTGTAAACACACAAGGTGTCTGAGTGTCTGCCACACACTGGTCCTAGGGAAGAACAACTCCAGGACTTGCAGAGAGGCTTGCTTGGGTCATGGTTCCTCAGAGGTGAGAATCGCAGTAGAACCTGAAGCAAGCTCATTCTCTGACAACCGGCAGCGGCCTCTCCCAAACCACACACTGCCAGAGTTGTTAGCAAGTCCCTCCTGGGACATGTGTCAGTTTCGTTTGTAGTAAAATGGTGAGTGGGGCCTTTCTCGTGCAGCCGGGACCCATGAAAGGCAGCAGGAGGTGTGAAGTGCTCCCGTGCTCACAGAGGGCTCCTGGCACCCTCCACGCCCAGCCTTGGGCTCTGTGGGAAGGGAAGGGCCCAGGAGGGGAGGCCTGGGGGCTGGGCCTCTGGGCTATGTGCACCTGTGTAGTGGAGGGGTCCTCTTCTCCCTTCCCATGACAGAGGCTGTCCCTCATTCTCTGAAGTCATGGGCGGTGCCAGGGGTGACGCGTGATGAAGATATATGCAGGACCAGGGGCCTGACCTCTGGCAGTCCTGAGGCCCAGCTGGGGCTTCTGTCCAAGGGGAGTCTGGGAGATTGACATGGGTTCTCGGGGCTTTGAGGACATGCTGACCACTGAACTGCTGTCTGTTTGGCTCTGGAGGTTTCTGAAGGCAGGAGGCAAGCTGGAGTCCTATTATGTGTCTGGGAGGAAGGTGGGGTGGTCCTCACCCTGTCAGGATTTCCAAGGTCACTGCCGGAGATGGAGGAGAATGGGGATGGGGGGAGGTGGCAGCTGCTGGAGGCTCGGGACCCTCGGGAACACCAAGTGGAGGCCTGGCTTCCCTAGCCCGAGAGGCAGGGAGGAGCTGAACACTGCTCTCTGGAAGCCGCAGGACCCACACTAGGAGAGCGCCCTGTAGCCGAGGGTGCCAGCGACACTCGTCACCTTGAGGGGCCAGGTCACTGGCTCCTCGCTGTCCTGTGTGCCTGGCCTACTCTTCTGCACATCCCCAGCTGGTCCCCTGAGTTCAGGGCTGCTGACGTGGCGCCTCTGCACAGGTGTGTTCCTGGCCACTTCACCACAGAGCCGCTCATCTGCAGGACCGAGGGCCACCAACACAGGCTCTGCATTTGCCTTCCCTGGAATCTGCCCCACTGTGGACCCTGGAGACTAAGGTCCAAGAGGAGGAGAGCTTCTATCCAGCACCACTCTGTCCCCTCTGCTCAGCAGAGAATGTGGGGTGCTCTGGGTGCCCTAGATGTCTATCAGAGGAGAGGAGCCACATTGAGCCTAGGGGGCCACCCACGCTTAGGCCATGAGTCAAGGCAGACAGTCCCCAGGGCTCGGTGTCTTCTGTCTGCTTCAGACCCATTGCCTGTCCTCCTCTGGCCTGGCCCCGGCCATGGGCTTAGTGGTTAGGCAGGTCCTGCTGGGGGCAGCTGATGACAGTTGAGGAGAGGGAGTTGGGGGCCCATGGATCTTGCCCCGTCCCTGCTGGGCTGGGCAGGGCAGAGTCCAAGGGCAGGGAAAGACCATGGCCCTAGTCTATCTGACTTCTATTCTAGCTCACATCACCAGTGGTCTTGGGCCATGAGGCCACCTTGGCTGCCTTGGCCCTCCCTCAGTGTGGTACTGTCTTGGTGGACTGTGGGTTAAGGGTGTTACACACCTTGGTGATGTTGGTGGCTACAGGTGTGACATAAGGGCCTGGGACTGATCCAGGTGGGTCCATGTGGAAGGATTGTCCAAGCCAGGGGGCACAGCAGGGAGCCAGCGTGGCCGGGTTGCAGGGCTGCTCACCGCGTCATCCAGTGGGTACCAGGGAATATGGGGTGTCATTTGGGGCAGGGATGGGGAGGGCAGGCTTGGGTGATGAACAGGCTGGAAAATCCGATTTTGTGTTTCTTCTCCTAGGTACAAGACAGTCACCTGACAGGCTCATCACTGGAGCGTTTGCCTTTGCTTCAGAGTGGCTTGGCCCTTTCAGACGTGATTGGCCACTCAGGAGTATGAGAAGCAAACCCAGGAAGGATCGATCCAGCCGCGCTCTCCAGTGGAGTGCTTCCAGGACAAAGTTTACTGTAAATGCGTCCCTGCTTCCAAATGTAATTCTGCAGATGCACTTGGATTTCACAGCCATTGATCAATAATTCATTTGGCTTGTGACTGCTAAGGACATGATTTAATATGTCCGGCTAAATTATGTTCCCCCAGGAACACTCATGCATACCAAAGGAAAAAATCACAATTACCATCGTGCCACCCCTGACTGAAGCCAGCCTGCATGTGGCCTGGGCTTGCTGTCCCAGGAGAAGGAAGCCTTGAGGTCCACAGTGCAGGGTCTGGGTGGGTCCAGAACCACCAAGGGCCTTCCAGTAGCCCCGCCTGTCAAGAGCACCTGGACCCCCAAGCCCACCCCAGCTCAGGACTGCGGGGGCAGGCAGCCAGCACTGGAACACCTTCCTCAGTTCACCCTTGACCATGGAAGCTGCTGATTCTCTGAGCTGTCCTCCTGGTTCCCAGGAGGTGACAGGCGTTGGGTGAACCAGCAGTAGTGGCCAGGCACATGTTTGAGGCTACCTTGGCCATGGGTTTGTGACTTGAAATGTGAACGTTACAAGGCTTGGTGTCTATTGAAAAGGGAGTCTGGCCGCCAGGGGGTCCGTGAGACCCCCCTCCCTGGGACGAACTGGAATGAAATGCCTCCTCCATTCTCACTATGGTTAGACACTGGGATGTGCGGGACACTGTGGTTAGGCACTGCAAGTCATGCAGGACACTTTTTTCCCCCTCATGGGGGCGGGGGGAGGAGTCCCCTCCTTTCTCTGCTGCCACTGTCCCTGAAAATAAAAAGTAGTCTTTAGGAGCTCTGGCCTGGCCACAGACTCCCTGGGTTCAAATCACAGCTTCATCGCTCACTGTGATGAGGTGATTTTTCAAGTTACTTAATCTCTCTGTGCTTACCTCTGTAATAGTCGTATCATTTACCCCTGTGGTTGTTGTGAAGATTAAGTGAACTCTAGTGTAATTACACTCTTAGTGTACTCCTTGGCAAATGCTTACAATAAAATAAAGTTTTAATAATGTATATTTATTTTTTTTATTATTATTGCTATTTTCACCCATGGTTTCCTAATAGGTCACCACTCTTCTTTCTATCCCAACCAGTCCCTGCTCATGCCTCCATCAGCCACACTGATGTTGTGACTCCGCTGCAGTTGGAGACTCTGTCTCTCAGCAGTCAAGTGGGAGGATGCTGAGGGAGGGTATGGCTGGGCCAGGTCCCTGGCACCTGAGTTAGAAGTGGCTCACATCACTCTTCTGCCCATTGCATGGCCCAAAGAGTCAGGTGGGCATGGGCAACCTTGAAGGCTTGCAGGTCAGGCTCTCTGTGGGACCAGGGAGGAAGAAAAGAAGAACTTGGTGATATGCTCTGGTCTCTGAGCAGGAGGACAAGGACATAGATGGCTGGTCAGAGGAGCAGAAGGTGCTGTGGGTGGAAACCAGGCAGACCATGGAGACTGGACAGCCCTGCAGGCTGCTTGCATGAGCTGCCTTTTAGGAAGTCTTAGGCTTGGGAGCAACTCTATAGCGAAGAAGGCTGGTGGGGTGTGAGTGCAGGAAGTCTCAGATCCCTGCTGCTGCTGCAACAAAATCACCACCCCCTGAGGGCCTCAACAGCACTCAGGTGGGTTCTGCTACCATCTGGAGGCTCGAAGTAAAGTCCAAGAGGAGCAGGGCTGAGGTTCTTCTGGAGGCTGTGGGGAGAGCCTGCCGCATGCCCTTTCCTCTGCTCGAGGCCTCCGGTGCCCTTGACTCAGAGTCCGTCCCTTTTTCCTCTTTCTCACCCACCCTGACCTCTTGCTTTGCCGGCTCGGGGACTCCTCTCTCTCCCACTGTAGTTCTACTGCCTCCTCTTATGTGAGCCCCTGTGTTGACCTGAGGCCATCCAGGTAGTCTGGAATAAAGTCCCCACTCCTCAGTTTAGTTGCCACTGCTGGTCCCTTCTGCATGTCAAGTGGCATGCTCGCAGGGAGCAAAGAGGAGGCAAGAAAACAGGGTCCCGGAGTGCAGGGGCTAAGGAGAAGGGCATGGATCTGAGGGCCACTCGGGGCAGGGTCCACAGGTGCTGCCATCCACAGGCTCTGGGAGGGGATGGAGGAGGGAGGAAGGAGATGCCCAGGTTTCTAGCTTGGATGTCACGTAGGAATAATGACCAAACCATTCCAAGGGTCTATTTGGCAACTAATGATGAGTAAAAATTCTAAGACTGCCTGTAATTTATAAGGTCTATGACAAGGAGAGAACCCTTAATTATAAACTGGTTATCACTGGTTATTACACACTGATTTTGCCTGAATCATTAATTAGCAAATGAATCAACAGCTGCTGCTATTTCACAAACAAGCTATTCTAAAGTATTTTTTAAACTGTATCATGCTGTAAAAAGGAAGATCCATAAAGGTGAAGATTGGGAAATATTTCTTGGAATTATTTTATGTTTCAGGGCATATTTTAAAGAATCTGTTTGAGAGCTATCAACTTTCACTGAGAAGGCTAAAGTAATGGCTGAGCTACAACGAATTAAACCATTTAATTTAAAAATTGATGTGGAATAAGTAGTGCACTTTCCAGTATTTCAAGACACTGGAGATTTTCCTTCCTCCTCAGTGGCCATGGGCCTACCGTCCACTTCCATCTTCCTATGTCTTTCTCCTTCCCTCTGTCACAGTTATCCTTTGCTGCCCATGAACTACCCTGTCAGGTGGTGGGGACAGGCAGGAGCCCATGGTGATGTTTGGGCAGGGCTGCCCTAGGGCTCTTCTGCCTCATGAGGTAGACTGGGATTGCTCAGTGGCATTCCTCTGGATCGGGCCCCCTAAATGGCTCACTCACATACCGAGAGCCTGGGAGAGTGGGTCATGGCATAGGGCTCAGCTGGACCCTCTCCTCCATTTCCTCTGAGAGCTTCTTCCAGGTGGTCTCCCCAGCAGGAAAATTGAGGTTTCTTACATAGCAGCTTGGGATCCAAGGGACCTAGGCAGAAGCTTCTAGCTCTCCTTAGCTGATCTGGGAACTTGCCTGGTACAAGGTTGCCAGTATTAGCTAATAAAACTAGAGAATACCCCATCCAATTTGGATTTTAGATAAGTAGCAACCATTATGCATCTGTGTCTGTCTCAGACGTTGCATACTCCCTTGTGTTGAATAACTGTGTGGTGGTTATTCAACTGGAATTCACTCTGAGCAGAGCTCCCTGGGTTTATTCTGACCATCGTGGCCTGGAGCATGATTCACCAACTTGTATCCGTTATAGCGGCCACAGATCCAGGGAGGGCAAGGAACCCAGCTCTCCATGATGGAAGTGTCAAAGACCATGTGGCTTTCTATTCTTTGCCACCCAACTGCAGCTCCTGGGCTTTGCTCACTCTCTAGAACATAGAAACTGCTAGTGCCAAGGCTCTCTGTGTCCTTTTTAAATGGCCTGATGTTCCCTTTGCTTTAAATCACAATAAGCACAACACAGCAGGCAACATGGTTCATGGTGGAAAGATCCAGATAGTTCTAAGCATCAGTCCTGTGTCCCCAAGGCAAGTACCTTAATCTCTGAGCCTTTTCCCCTGGGTGTACGGTTATCACCAGCATTACCATTTGGTTGCAGCAGGACCAAAGCAGGTAATGAACAGATGGAGAACAGCACTGGACCACAGGCCTGTTCTCCGTCAGCAGCAGCTGCCACTCCTGTCATGGTTGTGCTAGCAGGTGCCAGAGACAGGAAGTGTGGGTTGGCAATGCCAGGACTGTGCATGGAGCCACTGCTCTGCTCCGGAGCTCTCCGGTTGCTCTGGGTGCTAAGTGCTGACCACGGCTCATTGAAAGTGGGAGGAAAGCAAAATGCTCTCACAGTCCTTTACCAAGGATCCCTGCAGAGATGGCATTTCACATACTTATTCTATTATATTAGGGTTGGTGACCGTGGTAAGGAAGTGTTGGAAGGGGCAGTCCCTTCCCAGAGACAACAGTTTTCTTTAACCCTAACCCCAGCCTCCCGATGTATCCTTAATTGCCACAATTGTGGACATGTTGACTGTTTCAGTATATCACATGTTTTCTGCTCATCGCATGCTGTGCCTGCATGCTGCAGATTAAATACAGCAAGGCCATCGCCGTGCACAGAGCATGTTTCCAGCCAGGCGCTGTGGCACTGTGTTCCCAGTGACCCAGGAGGCTGAGGCAGGAGGATCACAAGTTTGAGGTCATTCTTGGCAACTTAGCAAGGCCTTAGCAACTTAGTGAGATCTTGTCTCAAAATAAAAAAATAAAAAAAGAAAGGGGCAGCTGGGGTTGTGGCTTGGTGGTAAAGTACCTCTGGGTTCAGTCCCTCCCCAGTAGGAAAAAAAAGTGTGCATTTCCGTGTGGTTGGTCTGGTTGTAATTTTGGAGCTCACACACATACCCCAGGCTGACACGTGCTCCTGCTCTTCCCCCTGAGCTCCACCTGAGTGAGTACTCTTTAGGCCCCTGGGAGGAGACCTGCAGGTTTACTTGGATCAAATTAGATACAGGCAAAATATTTGACAAGATGCATTTTGAAAAATAAAAGAGTGTTTTAGGGCCTGTCATAGCCTATAAATCCACTCAGATGAAAGGCCCTACGTGTAATAAAAATGTCTCATTTAAGAAATTAAATGATCCTGTCATTTGTAACAAGGATTAATAGAATTTTAAAATGGGATGAGCTCAAACGAAGCTGGTGAGTCACAATGGCCATTCACGTAAGCAGTATTCCTCAGATAATTATTAATTAACACACCAGAAACTATTTTAATGTAACATTATGGAGCAGATTTAAACACCCAAATGGAAAATGCTTCTTATTAAGGTTTCTCATCCTTTCTTAAAATTGAAATGCTAAACTAATTAAAACCAAAGGTACTTTAAAAAACAGTTTTCTTCCAAACAGATTTTTAATATATGCCAAGCCGAGTAGGAGCCTAGAGCTACTTTTTTTTTCTAGAATCAGAAATCTATTAAAAATGGAATTTCTAATAGACGCCCGCAGCCTCTCTTCCCTGTGTAACCCATGTGGCAAAGCCACTAATGCCACTGATGGTACAATTTGGAGCCAGTTGTGTGTCTTTTAAGAGCATCGGTCAAACTTTCTAAAAGGCCGATCAACATCATCACTGCGTGGCTTTGAATGTCTCTAGTGCTTCCATTGCTCCTGGTGTAAACTGTTCCACCACCTGGCTCGGCCTGTCTTTCCTCCTTCATCTCGTTTTGGATGTTTTGTTATTTCAGGTTGTGGTTTGAATATGGTGTCTCCTAAGCTCCTGAGTTAGTGCAGGGATAGTGAGAGGTGAGAGGACTGGACTGTGAGAGCTGCGGACCTAACCGTCCATCCTAGTGTGAAATGACCGCCTGGTGGTGACTGCAGGCAGGCTGGGCGTGACTGGAGGAGGTGAGTCTCTGGGGACTTGTGTCTGCCCTGAGGCCACTTCCCTTTCTCTGCTTCTGTGCTGCTGTGAGGGGGGCAGTGTCCCTCCTGCACACCCCTCCTCTAGGAGATTTCCCTCACGTTGGCCCCAGAGCAATGGACTGTGCAGACCTGGGGTTAAACCTCGGCCCCGGGAGCCAAGGGAGACTTCTTTCTCTCTGTTGTTATTGTTGAGTATTTTGGTCACAGCGATGCAAAGCTGACGAACACATTGTATTTCAGCCATTTTCTAATTCTTTTTTTTTGGTGTGTGTGTGTGTGTGTGTGTGTGTGTGTGAACATGCCAAACTTGTTTTTGGCTTAAAGAAGTTTTGTATTTTCTATTCCTTCTGGAATGTTCCTACCATAAATTGTCACATAGCCTGTTCTTTCTCACCATGCTGGCTCTGATCTGTCCTGTGAAATATGATTTTAGTCTAACACATGATTTTGTGGTATATTCCTAAGGGCACACATCACGCCTTGCAAATATCTTCATGTTTAGGTCCTTGTTTATAATCTGTCCCTTCAGCTAGACAGCAAGCTGCTTGAGGGAAGGTCTTCTTTTCCTGTTCTAGTCTGTGTCCTCCGTATCTACAAGGAGGCTCAAGAAACACTTGCCGAATAAACACAGGCACTTGTGCCCCTGGAATTGCAGCAAAAAATGATTCCAGAAGAATGGGGTGAAGAAGAGGCAAGGGTTTTGACGGAAGTTGCTGGTGTCTCATTGAGAGACCGTGAAGAAATAAATAGACAAAAGGATGTGGGCAGGATGTGGGCAACACATACAATATGCTCAGCTCATCTCTGGATCAAAGAGAAAGAAAAAGAAAGAATTATCACCCTGAAATAACAACGGCGACAGCCTCGGGGCTCGGGAGCGAGCCCTGATAGGAAACGGGGGCTGACGTGCCTTTCAATATGAACCTTTCTTCTTCCTCTTCAAAGCCCACTTTATTTCCTTCTAGGTTTGGAAGTCTTCAGGAACATTCTTGGCCCATGTTCTCCTGTTCCTTGCTCCTCACAGCTGACGTTGATTCTCAAGCCACCGTGAACAGCGGCACCTCTGCGGAAGGGCACGGTTGCCCTGTTGGGCCATGTCCCCTCCTTTGCTGGTCAGGGCCTCACTGGCTCACCTCTGCTCCCTTGATAATGAGCAGCTTCTGGAACCCAGGGTTCATCTGACCATGTGTTGATGGACCCCATAGTCCTGTGAATCTTGCTGGGGTTCTAGAGGGGCGTTTTGTAGGGAAATGATTATATGAAGAGTCTTGGAGAGAGGATAGGTATGTATTTTCCATATTTTAAGCTTGTGAGTGACTTTTTCCCCTCCTATGTCTAAATTATTCTCCCATATGTATCCTGAAATCATGCATTTGGGCTAATTTATAAGGAGGGTCTAAGCCAGCTAACAAGTGGCATGGGTGAACATAACGATGTTTAAAATGGCGCATAGAAGGGCTCAGTGTATGGTATCTGTTAACAACAACAATAATAAATGTAAATAAAATGTCTAAAGAATAGTAAAGCTTTATTATGGCTCTTTTCGTTGGCTCAAAAGATCAATAGCAATTATTATTGTTCTCTCGTGTGGCTCTAATATATTTTAGAAAAAAATAGAGACAATCTATTTATTTATATATGAGTATATTCTTTGTGTAATAGAATTATTTAATCAGCCATTCAACAAACCTGTAGGGAAGGTCTCTTTATTCCAGGCCCTTGCGGGGCTCTGGGGCAGGTGACCCTGGAGGAGATCAGCCCTGCCCGCAGTTGCGCCTTCATGGGGAGCAAGCTCGGCCACTTCACTGTGCTTCTGAAGGTTTAAAAGTAAAGTTTCTAATGGAAAAGCATCGAGCAACCACTTGCTGTTCATTTTTAATAAAAAAATTTGTCAAGAAGAACAGCGACCCAGGAAATAGTTTATGAAAGCAGAATGCTGAGGACATTGCCGTCTCCTTCACCTCTGAACAGTCAGGCGGGAACCCGGGATCCTGTAAAGACAGCATCCATTGCCAGGGACAGCTCAATCCAGCAGAGCCAGCTCAGGCTCAGGGAGGAACACCCATCGCTCCATCTCCCCCATCCCCATGGATGGCTTCTGATGGGGAATGTGCGTCCTGGAAGTGCCCTGAGGGCTGCGCGGTGCCGCGTGCCAGGACCTGGGCTCCAGCTGCTGAGCTCTCCAGGGCGTTGCAGGCAGCTTCCAGGGCCCAGGCGAGGTGCAGCAGCCCTCTGGGTCGTGCCCATTTTGCCTCCCAGGGCTTGGTTGAACCCTTGTCCCCTTTACTCTCAATCCCTAGGGACGGGGCTGAGCTGGACGTGTGGACCAGCAGCTGCTCCTCCCCTTGTTCACTGAGGAGCTTTGCAAACTCTCCCTGGGCAGGAGGGGGTCACTCGTCTGTGTTTGGGGAGGAGCAGAGCAATGGATGACCCACTGTCCGCCTTCAGGAACCTGGCCATGGGTTGCTCTGCATGTCCAGGTCGCACCTTGCTCTCCATTGCTGAGGGGAATGTTTGCCACTGACCACAACACCAGTGGACAAGTGCTTGGTCTTTCAGGCAGGCGTGTGTGACAGTTGAGGTGGGGACACTGGTGACACATGAGAGCAACCGCTGTTCTGCTGTCCCAGGCTCCTCTGTGGTAGTGCCTCAGGGCTGGCGGTGTTGTGTGCCGAAGGCCGTGGGCGTCGGCCTGCCATACTGGCTGCTGACCACACGCCGAGAGATAACCATCTCCAGCCCCTCTGCCTGTCGCAGAGCGCGAAGCCACCTCTGGACACATTCTGGGTTCTGCGGTCTCAGGCTGCTAACTGTTTTCTAAACTCTGCTCTGCTTTGAAATGAAGCCTCCTCGCTTTTTGACTTTCAGAAATAATTGCCTCTGTACACGGAGTTTTCTGCTGTCTTTATCACTTGGGGTTTGAGGCCATATATGCTGTCAGAAAACCTCTTTACCCTGGGCTTGTTTTGCAGTCTCTTTTATTCTTCTGTTGAATGCATGACCTAGTTTTCTTTCCTTTAAATTGGTAGCAAAGGAGACCAGGAACAAAAGAGCATTTTCAATAATTTCATGAGGATTTTCAGAACTGATTGAAACTTCCTGTTGGATTAGCCCATGGGAAATTTCGTCTTCTGTTAGTTTATACTGGATTTTCCAAATAACTTCCAGGCTTGAATATTTGTTTTTTAGTATTTGATGCGTGACATCATTTTAAATAGTTAATGGGAGAAGTGAACCCAGAAACAGGTACGTTCTTTGAGGTGGTTTTTAATCTTTCTTAATATCTCTTCTCAGGTAGGTTTCTTGTCTGAATAATGTGGTTGTATTATACAAATTCATACTTTCCTTCCTATTCCCCATGAAATAATACTAATATTACTACTAATAATAGTCATAGCATGAAGAGTTTACGTCAGGATTACGGTTACTTTAGTTTGAACCCTCCAGGCCTCTGCTAGGGCAGTCTTCTATTGAGTCCTTCAACAATAATTCATTGAATCCTCACTGCAGCTTACGAGGGGCTGCTCTCCCCCGTTGCCGGGGGGGGGGGGGGGGGGGGAGATGGAGGCCAGCTGTGCAAGGTCTGCCAGGCCACGTGCAGTCCAGTGGACTCCCTGCTGCCGTCTTCTTTTCAGGCCCACCATCATAACCACAGGGTGCTCTGAGCGATCACCCACAGGTCGACGTGCACCCAGCAGATCACGGATCCCCAGTGCAACATGGATGACCTCAAGGACCTTGCTCACCCACGGGGTCATCAAGCTCCTGCAGAGCCGTGATGACCCCGCCCCCAGGTCTGTAGGCAGAGGGTTAGGCGCCCGCTGTCTGCCAGCACACAAGCCAGGTTAGGCACTTATTTCCCGCACCCCTTTCCCTCAGGTGTACTAAACCCTGACCCTCATTTCTGAGACTAAAATTGCTGGAAAAGCTAGCGCTCCATCAGGACAGGTGGAGACAAGTCGAGTGGCTGGTCTCCAGGGAAGAGGCCACTGGGCCTGTGGGGTCCCAGCTTCTCCCGCTGTGGCTTCCTTTTGGATTCAGTAACACAGGCTCGAGGTCACAGTCTGTATCCAGAACTGTCCCAGGGACCCTGTGTGGCCAGAGGTGCTGGGGTCACCAGGCAGGGGCTGTTCCCTTGGGCTCAGTGTTAGGAGTTGGAGGTGGGGTCCCCCCCCCCACTCTCCTAATAGTGGAGAAAGAACTTGTGCTGCTGTTGGGAAATCTCTTGCTTTTTAAAAAAATCTTGCCTACTTCCATGCCGTGATATGTGTCCACTAGAGCTGTCTCCCTGGAGCAGACTTGCTGGGTGGGTGCTGTGGGCTGGTCCAGGCGAGTGGGTGCGTGCAGAGGTGGGGTGTTGGGGAGTGAGCCTGGGTTCAGGGTGTGTGAGGGGAAGAGATGTCTGTACAGCTGGGGCCACCTTTTCTGGTGAGGTCCCTCCCCGGCACAGATGTCCCTGAGGCCTGTGTCTCCGTGGTTCGCAGCCAGCTCTGCTCTCGACTCATCGTTTATGGACAGGCTGATGGTTCCAGGGCACAGGGCAGCCTGCCGTCTCCTAGCCAAGGCTGCAGCTGCCTGGAGCACTTAGGACCACTCCTTGGCCACCAGCAGGCTGGCTTTGCACCGTCACTGGAGTGCGTGTGACTGCTCCACTCACTTCTTCTGAATCTGCGAGGCTGGATCAAGGGCAGGCGACAATACACCTGGATGTTCTTTGTCCTGGCGCACTGCGATCCTGCGGCGTGTGGACTGCCCTTAGAAGTCAGACGCAGTGTCCCTGGCTTCCCATGGTCATTGCATGGAACCCTCACGGCAGCACAGAAGCACCCTCACTTCCAGGGAGGAGGAAACCAAGGTCCGTGGAGGGCAGTCCCTTGGCTGTGGTCACACGGCTGGTAGTCCAGGGGCAGAGCAGGGGTTCTCGGAAGCATGAGTTATGAAGAAATCTGATGCCCAAAGGAACCAGCAGACAGGTAGACCTGGAGAGTGAACCCCCTGTCCTCACAGGCATGGAGGCGGGCACTGCTCACTGCCTGCACATGCTCACCGTGTGGGTCCTCTGATGGGTGCTCTCCAGGACACCCTGAAGTTGGAGAGAACAGGGACGATGCCACTTGGAGCCTCTGTGATGTGCTTTGATGGACACAGAGAACATGAAGATGGGTTTTTAGCATGGTGGCCAAACCGGTGTGCAGGCCCCACTCCCCACCCCAGGGGGGACAGTCAGCGCTGTGCTTCACTCCCCGCCACAGAGCTTGGCGCACGGTGGGTGTGGACCCAAAACAGACCTGCAAGATTCCTTGGCCTGGCTGCATGTGAGGGGGGACAGAGGATGCGGGACCTTACATTTGTCACATCTCCAGGGCTCCCTACTGTGTCCAGGAGGTATTTCTTTGAGACCGGGTTAGTGAGACGCGGACCCGTGAAGTCCGCTGGCAGAGTGGAGGGCGGGGTGGGCCCTGGAAGGAGGCCTGGTGTGGGGGCAGCTGGCCAGGCTGCTGGGGCCCCGGGCCCTGCTGCTGACAGCCGCTCCCCCGCCTCTCTGCACACGCTCCACTCAAGTTTTGATTTTCAGAGCAAAGGGCTCCTGAGAGGATGACGCATCCCAGTGTGTGCAGCAGGCAGAGAGAGAAGACTCGGGGAACCGGTCGGCCCCTAGGAGGGAACACTGGCCGTGTCTGGTGGCCGGCTGACAGCAGGAGCCTCCGCCCGCTGTGGCCTTGCAGGAGTGGGGCGTGTTCAGCTCTGAGTCCTTCTGAGGTGCTGAGTGCTAGGTTACTACTGGAGAGAGCGTGAGCGCCATTCCAGCACACAGCGCCAGACGCCTGGTCTGCTGGGCTCCAGAACCTGCATTCAAGGAACGAGGGTTGTCACTTGCAGGCCACGGGAATGATCGTGTGAAACGTCCGCCATGAGACTTGTTGTCTCTTTAAAATCTGTATCAATTAATGAAATTCTGTCCTTTGCCGTTAACAATGGCCCTGAGAATGTCATGATTCCCATCTGTCCATTCTTTTAATCCCTTTGTCTGAACTCAAGTTTTCTAATGAAAAAACATTCTCTACGTCTCCACAGAAGGACCATGGAAGGCCTCTGAAGGTCTCCTCCCCAGAAGAGGTGGGTGGGAGGCCCACAAACCTCCTGGGCATCTTGGAAGAGGGTTCTGTATTTATTGAGTTTCTTCAAGTTCTTCTAGAAGTCTGCCCTGAAACGGCTGTTGAAATGATTGAAGGGTTGTTACTACTTGTGCTGTGTCAAGACTTCTGTGAACCTTATCTAGATTCTTCTAAAGTCAGATAAGAATTCAGGGCTCAGAAAGGCCCACCAGGATCCGACCAAGGGAATTTCCAGAATCCCCCAGGAAGCCCCTTCTCTTCCTAGCCCTGCTGTGGTACTTCTAACTCAATCGCGGTGTCTGTTGGCCCTTCAGGCGACAGGAAGCAGTTGAAGAAGCCCAGTCTCGAGGCTGGAGCCTGGCCATGAACAGGAGCTCCTGGGCTGTGGGGCTGGGAGGTGTGGGGGCCTTGGGGACTGACCCTGTGGGGGCATGGGTGGGGCGGCAGCTGCGCCTGCCTCCTGGAGGCCCTCTGTGGTCAGCCCCGTGGCGGCCGTGGGAGGGATGGTGGGATGCGCCCAGCTGTGCTTACACACCTGCAGTCTGCTCCCAGCTGCGTGCCTCTCCACAGGGCTGCTGGGAGCAGTCACGGAGGGTTCACACCACCGCCCACTCCCCAGGCTCTGTGACATTTGCTGGCACCCACCATCAGGGTTGAACCACTCTATTTTATTTATTTTTATTTAAAAAGTGACACCAGAATTCTTCATGGCTGGGAAGGAGCCAAACTGGCCTAGTGTTGAGTGCAGAAATATTCCATCTCCCTTCTGTGCCCAGAATTATTTTTGTTTTCTTCGATACACAACCTAGATACGGTGACAGCAAGGAAATTGGTTGATTTTCAAAACCAAAACTCCTTTCCTGTTTATCAGTGTTTAAAAAGAATCGTCGTTGTCGATCATGGGGCCAGTTTATCTCTGTGGGTGTGTTTGATCCCTTGTCTTTTTCATCTGCTGTGTGCTCTAGCACTGAACCACAGGAGCTGGCCCTTAAGTCCTAGAGCCAAGCGTGGCTGATTAATCATGTTATTAGAATGAACAGGATTCCTGACTCATGAGGGACCTAGTTGTGGGCTGGCCTCAGCTGGGCCTGGATGGAAACTGGGCCTGGTCTCTGAGGAGTTGGGTTGCTGCTGCGACTCTGGAACCTCCCTGTGACCTCATGGGCTTCACGGTCCGGCCCTGGGACCCTGACAGCATGGGCGGCTGGACCCGGGGTCCTGGGGTGGTGGGAGCTCAGCGTAGCTGGGGTTCTCATGGGGTTCTCTATCCTGGGTTTTCCTGCACAGGAGCCTTGGGCCCTGGGCTTGTGTTCTTTGGACTCGTGGCTCTGTCTCCAGGGTCCATTCTGGCACAGGGCAGATGCTCAACGAGTTGTTTGTTACAAGAAAATTATTTAAAGAAGAAATCGAATGAATAAAGGCAGGGTCCAATCTGCAGGGCCACCTTCCCAAGATGCTCTTTCATTAAGGCACACCAAATGTGCCAGGACAGACACCCTGAGAAGAGAAACCAGGCCCTAGGAGCTTCTGTGCCTGCCCACTGTCACTCCCTCCCTCACCACTGCCCTGCCCGCACTGGCACTGGGGCCAGTATTTTGTAGTATTTATACGTCTGTATATTATACTCCGTAGTATAGCGTATGCATAAATTCACGTGTATATGTGTTTTATATGTATATCGTGTGTGTGAGTGTGTGTGTGTGTGTGTGTGTGTGTGTGTGTATGAGAGAGATCGAGAGATCGAGAGATCGAGAGAGAGAGAGAGAGAGAGAGAGAGAGAGAGATTTAGCTAAGTGGACTTTTCCTTTTGCTCTGGACCTTGATGGCCAAGCACAAATGTGGAATTCAAGCTCCAGGCTTCAGCCAGGGCTGCGGCAAGGTGAGGGCTTCCCCCACGGGGCTCCTCCTGGGCTCAGCCGCGCCCTGGCAGTGCCCGCCTGTCTCACCGTCACCCACAGGGGCAGCACCTGGGCCTCTATGGGATCAAGGGTCAAGAAGGGCAGACTTAGTCCCCGTTTGGCGACCTCTGGGCCAGGCACTCTGGTGGAGTAGGAGGAGTCATGGCGTCCTTGGAGCGGCGTGTGCCCTGCCCCATTTGTCCCTGGGGACGGCAGTGCAGGGCCAGGGTGGGGCGTGCCTTGTCCTGTGAAGGACTGGGCTGCTCAGGACTGTGCCCCCGAGGGTCTCAAGGGAAGGCCCTCAGCAGCAAGGCGCTGGTCGGTTCCCCCCAGATACGAAGTAGCAGCAAGACTGACCTCATAGGCACGAGAGTTACCTGCAGGGGCGGTAGGCGCCTCCTCCAGCCCCAGCCCCCTTCCACCCTCACGGGACCTCTTCTTGTCCAGCCTGGACACTCACCCAATTCTCAGGTGAGGAGAGAGACTGGCCTGGGCTGGCTCCTGCCTCTTCCAAGGGTGTGCGGACTGCAAGGGGCACCTTCCCTCAGGGGAGTGACCCCGGGTTGTTGCCTGGCTGGGTCCTAAATTCCAGACCATGGACAGACTCAGGCTGCTCCAGCAGGTCTGGCTCCACAGCTTTGGGTCCCCTGGTACCTTTGGTCATCTTGGACCAATTTCCCCCAAACTCCCAGACTTTCAAATCGGCTCACGACTGCGGCTTGGCCTGCCTCCTGTGCCGGATCGTGGCTTCTCAGGGGAGCCCAGGGGCCTCTACCCACACCGTTGTAAGCACCTTCCCAAGTTCCCCAGGCCTCACCTGCCTCCTGGAGCCCTGGGAAGTGCTGGGCAGTGTACCCTCATAGCAGGAGCTATCTAGGCCCATGGGGGATCTGACTCTGCCCCCCGCCCCCCCAGGCCAGGGTGAAATGGGTGCCTGGGCAGGGCATCTTCTTCCCTGCAGCTGCCTGGAGGAGATGAGTGACCAGCCAAGAAGTGTGGGTGTCACGGTCTGTGGGTGATTTTGACTAATGGGGGACAGCTACCTCCCCAGTGTGCCTCGGGGGTTCCATCCAGTGCCACCCGTATCTGGACTTTCCGGGGGGGGGGGCGGGGCTGGAGTCTTGGGGAGCAGTGGTTGTGTGGCTCTGCTTCCTGTCCCTCCTCTCCTCCCAGGATCGCTGCCCTGGGATTCTGTCTCCCCATAAATAAGCCTTCAGCGTGTAAGCTCTGCCTCAGTTCCCGCCTCCTGTGGAATCGGAGCTAAGTCTCAGGGTGGCTGTTAATCACGGCTTCTCAGCCCTCTTCTCGGCTGCTTCTGCGCTCTTGTTCTAGCCCTGACACACCTTTGTAAACTTTCTGCTACTCCTGCTTTCCTGGTGGAGGGCCCAACGAAAATGAGTCATCCAAGGGCAGATTCCCACTGGAAACCCTGAGGTCCCCAGCGTCACGGGAAGGCTGCAGACGTCACGGTCCTTAAGAGAGTGGCCTCGAGAGTTTGGGCTTGCATCGCATGCCTACCGCGTGACCTTGGGATGTCCCTTGATCTTTCTGGAACTTAGCATTATCTTGTGGAAAATGACCTCATTTATATCTTGGAACAGGTGAGCAGATAATTGAAATAAGATCAAAGCCAAGCTTGCAGCAGTCACTCAGGAATGTCAGGGATTCTTTGAGCTGCTCAGAATGAGTCCACCCTAGCGGGGACGGCTCTTGGAGTAGCTAATAACCATTGCTGTTTATGGGATGTTTTCATGTGCTCAGAACTCTGCCCACACTCCTTAATTCAACTCTTTGGCGTCCAATAGGGAGGAATCTGAGGTTTCAAGTTACCCAGGTGGCCATGGCTTGAGTCCGAAGGCGTACCCTGGTCTGCTGGGGCCAAAGCCTGCCTTCTCTCCACAGTGCGTCGGAGAAGCTTTCCCTCCCGCTTCTCTCCCCGGAGCACCTGCGCTAGCTTTCCCCAGGAAGCTTGGGAGCTGCCCCTTGGGGTGTGACGGGAAAGAGATGTGAGGCTGAAGTAAGGGGTTCCACCAAGAGGAGGTGAGGCCGGCCGAGAAGCAAGTGGGCAGCAGTTGCCGGGGAGATGGGCCTCTCCTGATGGGCAGAGTAGTACAATGAAGTGGACACCCGAACCTGGCTTCATCTGAAGGGGTGAAAAGAAAAGCCCAGCTCCGGCAGGCCACCACCAGCACCTTCCCTCCGGGGAGTGACCCGGGTTGTGGCCTGGCTGTGCCCTAAATTTGAGACCATGGACAGCCTCATGCTGCTCTAGCCGGTCTGGATCTCCTGGTACCTTTGGTCATCTCGGGCCAATTTTCCCCAGAGGGGACAAGTGGCCAGCTGAGAAGTGGCACAAGCATAAGACTGCAGGGGACCCATTTTCCCATGGGCCTCAAAACTTCCTGTGTCCCTGAGGAGGCCGATGTCCTGCCTGGATGCCGAAGTCTGGCTGGGCACAAATCACAAGCCGCTCAAACAGGAACAAACTTTATTTCTGAACTCCACCAGCACACTGCCCGGGAACTCTCCCGAACGCCTCCCACGCGGCTCCTCCAGGAACACCACCCACCAACCGGAACTCCCACCACCGGAACTTCCCCAACCAACGCGAACTCTTCAGGAATCCCCGCGAGAGAGCTCAAGCGGAACTCAACGGGAACTCCGCGAGAACTCAAAAGTCATCATCCTAATGGCTCGCTGGCGTCACCTCTCAGCCACTACTTCTGGCAAAAATGCCATGCGTCATCCCGACTCGGCCGTGGCCCTCAACACCTGGAGGACAACTTGATTGGAGGTGTCTCTGGGTGTCTCCTGATGACACAGAACACGCCTGTCTTCTGACAGCAGGACCAGATGTCCAGGAAGTCCTGGCCCCGTGTGAGCCGGTGAGAAGGCGCCATCAGTGCGTCTGGTCAGTGGCTGCCGTGGGCGAGCTCCCTCTGGGAAGGCTGTCAGGGCTCAGCAGCCTTTCTTCTCTTCCAGATGATGTGGAAATGACTTCTTTCACTTGGAGTGTGTCGGCACCTGAAGTCAGGCCTGAGACGGCACAGGGGCCAACACAGGAGCAGGGGGGTCATTTCCTTTCTTTTCCTTTTGCTGTGACAGAACAGCTGGCCAGCAGCAGCGAGTGGGAGGCAGGTCACTGGCCAGCCCAGGCGTGCTGGCTACTCTCTATGTGTGGACGTGGAGGAGCAGGCAGGGGCAGCGGCCGTCGGTGGCGTCACCCCATGAGCGACAAGCAAGATTCCAGTTGATGGCTGGGTCCTGGAGGTTCCAAGAGAGAGAGCGGCTTCTGAAGGACGTCGCCTTCACTGAAAGGACTGTGTGGCCAAGCTAGCCCAATGGCTGGACACTCCGGAAACCCGTTCTCTACCAACCTACCTCCCAGCCCAGAACTGAGCATCTCACCTGAACAATACCTGCTGCTGGTTCTTAACTCGTCCCTTGCTGGCTCTGGGAAAGATCTCCTGAGGTGAGAGCCGGGCCGTGGCAGAGAGCTGTGGGCACCTTTCTTGGCTCTTCCCAAATGAACCACTTTGGTCCTGGGTGTCAGTGTGCACACGTGCAGGGGAGGGCTTGGATCCCTCCTGCTCTCCCTGTCTACTTGCCTGTGATCCCGGGGCTGTCTCTCACTTCACTGACACCCACTCACCTCAGCCTTGCCATCAAAATGCATCCATTTTAAACCTCGTTACTAAGCAATTGCCAAAGTGAAGGAATTAGCAACAATTCACACATAAATTTGAAAATTATAAATAAATCAGAAGAAATTGGAAGGGAAAAATTCATTCATGCTTTTACTAGTAGTTAGAGAGATGAAATGAGGGGTGCCAAGTCTTCTTGTGCTGGGTGCAGAAACTGCTGAGTACCAAACACGAACAGTATTTGATGAATCGTGTAAGGATTTCTGTTGTTGTTTAAACTGAAGGTAAGAATGTCTACTTCAGAGTAGCAGCTCCTGGATCTTTTATTATTTGAACTAGATTTTGAACAAACGAAAATTCTGACATTCAAAGTAAGATATCTGCTCGTGGCCGTCAACTGTTTTGTAGTACTTTTGCAAACACAACCTTGTTTTATCCTTCCAACCTCATTAGGTTAGTAGGCCAGGTGTTATTCCCATTTGAGGGGATTTGAGTTCCTAGAGTTAGGAAACAAAGGATCCGTTTCATTCCCCATTTTGTCTTCAGGGTTAGCATTGTGTCTGGAACATGCAAAACTCTATAAAGAATTGCATGTGGGTGAGAGACAGACTGCCTGGATGAATGAATGGAAAATGGAAGGACACACAAAAAGTTGAGTGATACACCCAAGATTATCTGGCATCAGTGCCAAGATTTGAATGAAAGAGATGAAAATTTAGTACTCTTCAGAAATCAAACCTCAGAAGTTTTCCCAGGCCTTTTGCAATAATGATCAGCTAACAGAATAGGTAACTAGTGCTACTACTGTATCAGTATGCTCATTGCCCTGATAATGCTGTGTAACAACTACAACAACAAACAAAACAATTTTAAGTTCTCAGTAGCTTGTCATAGGTATTTATGTTTCCCAGGCACAATCTCTGTGTGGCTTAGGTTCTACTGGTCTTACTAGGCAGGAGTGGGCTTGATTCCAGGCTCAGGTGGGGCTCAGGGTTGCTCCAGGGGTCTTATTCTGTGGCCCTCATCAAAGGAGACTTGGCTGACTTCCTAACACTGGGTCACAGGAGCACAAAGGATAAACCACCATGCAAGCACATTTAAGCCCTTGCTGCCCTCGTGCCTGCCCACACCCCACTGACCGGAGCAAGACATGGTCAATCCCATCGTCACTGGGGCAGCAGAGAGTGCTGTACTTGGAGCGGAGGGTCCCATCTGCTAAACACAAGCACCTTATTGTGCCATCTGACAGCAAGGATTCCGGGGAGCAGACCTCAAGCGCCTGCTCAGCTCTGTGGTTCTCCAGTTCCTGTCTAACACAGTCAAGGGAGCCTTGTCCTTTGCCGGTGGCCATTGTCTCATCATACCCTGGTCAGAATTCAGGGCTAAACAGGGACCGTCACTGGAGCCATGGATTTAGGTGTTTGGTATTCATCCATCCATAATGATGTTGGGAAATACGTTTTCTAACAGCGGTAAAGACAAGAGATCTAACATTATCGGCTATACCTGGTATCCATGAAGTCCCGTTGAATATGCTAATGATGGGCTATGCTATCATTAACAGATGATGAAGACTGATTTGAAAGGTTATTGAAACTGACAAACAAGTGAACCCTGGGTATCATCAATACCACGCAATGGCGACTCTCTTGTTTTCACTTATAGAATCACTGAAACGGGCGGACTCCATATCTATGGCTACATTTTTTGTTGTTGTTGTTGTTATCCATGAAGAGAATCTGCACTAGATTTTGTTTTAATTTAGAGTGTGGGTTAGACAGTATTTTACACTGTGTGTTTATATATTAATGTGTTAGTCAACTTTGGCATCCTGGTGACAAAAGACCTTACATAAGCAACTTAGAACAAGAGGAGATTCATTTTGGCTCAGAGTTTTCAGCCCAAAGTCAGCTGCTCCATTGCTGTGTCTCATACACAGTCACGGGCTGCTTGACTATGGGGACACATTCTCAGAAATGCATTTTTTTGTCATTGTGAGCCACCGTAGAGTATAGACTTTGAAAGACTAAACAACTAAAGGAGCGAATAAAGATGTCATTCAACACAAGTTCGAGGATAAACCCAATTGCAAGCCTGGCTTGCAGTTCTGTTGCTGGTCTTCAGGCCTTGAAG
Organism: Callospermophilus lateralis; assembly: GCF_048772815.1. Taxonomy (NCBI): domain Eukaryota; kingdom Metazoa; phylum Chordata; class Mammalia; order Rodentia; family Sciuridae; genus Callospermophilus; species Callospermophilus lateralis. Next base: position 5,104,986 of record NC_135318.1, on the reverse strand, counting down.
GACACCACTGCATCTCACCAGGGACCAGATGAGCTCACCTCTGATCTAGGGAAACATTCCTTTGAACTCTATCTCCCTTTTTTATCAGGACATTCCACCTGTCTTTGTCCTGGGTTCCGGTGGATCACCAGATGTGACTGATGAGGACACGGAAGAATCCGAGGTCCTAAGACTGTCCCACTTGTGACAGTGTGAGCTGTGATCCCGGAATCGGGAAGTGGAGGAGATAAGGTGTCGTTGCTTCAGGGTTGCTGTGGGGACTTCTGGTGCGATCCTCGGGGGATCGGAAGCCTTGTGGGCCTGCAGCCAATGTCCCTCTGATGGGCTGCTCTGCAGCCACACGCCCCGTTTCTTCCCTCAGGCTCTCTAAGTTCACAGCCAGCCGTGTGTGCCGAGCCGCTCAGCCCCACGTCCTCCGCGTGCGCGTGGAGAGCGGCCCATGAGAGAACCCAGAGCGATGCCAGACCCCCGGCTCCTTTCCGTTAGCACCGGCCAGTGTCACTGCTGCTCTCCTTATCAGCATGAGCGTGGCTGTCTCTCCCCCGAGACTGGCTCTGTGAACGTGGCTTGGTGACACTGTTTCTGGTTCCCAGACACTCTCAGGCACCTACACGCTCCCCTGAACCCCAGCCGCTCCCCACAGGACACCCCGAGCAGCCTCCTGTCCTCCTTCCTCCATTCCCTGTCCCCAGCGAGCCCTGGGGCACCTGGACCTCAGCCTGGAGCCCCAGGCCTGGGGTGCACTGAGGAGCATGTACTTGGCCACCTCAGCCTCCCTGTCCTGGCTCTTGGTGAGGGCGGCTGGGACTGGAAATAAAAGATGCTTAAATCGCATGTCGGCGGCCAGGGCTGCTGGGTTCTGGGTTCTGCCTTCCCTCTAACAGATCTTCTCCCAGATCCCAGGACAGCCTGGGGGTGTGGGCTGGCTCATCCCTTTACAGGGGAGACACTGAGCTGTGGGGCAGGCTGACTGGCCCCAGCCCACCTGGCTGCTAACCGACTGATTTCAAGCTTGGTTCTGGGACTCCAGGATTTAGATCCTGTGCGGTGTCCACTGTGAATCTGCTCTTTACTGCTGATTGATCGAGTGGGCTCTCAAAATAGCTCTCAAGTCAATTAAGTCAAACGGGATATTGTGGTAGTCTGATTTTTAATTTTTATTTATTCATTTGCATTTGTGTTGGGTTTTGATTACAAGACTCTAGAGAAATCAATAAGACTTTTATTATAAAGAAAAAAGCAAGTGGATACTGAAGTTGCTTTCTCATCACTGGGCACCGAAGGAGTTTCCTGGGCTGCTTTGCTCTCTGTGGGGCTTGAGACCCTCAGGAAACACAGGCATTTAAGAGCCCCAAGGATGAGGTGGCCCCTTCCTAGGGGGATGTGATGGTTTCTGTCCCCAGAAAGTGCATGTGGGAAGGCAACAGCGCACCCACGGCTCACGTTGAGGTGCCGGATGCTTTGCAGCCACGCTGCACTCTGGGGGCGTCACCCTGCCCTCCCTGGTTGTCCCCCTAGGCTGGGAGGAATGACTGTCCCAGGCTCGGGCTGGGCTCACTCTCCCTCTTCTGGAATCACATCAGGTGCTCCTCTATCTTGAAGACCCTGGATCTGCCTTGAAAAGGAGCCAGCTCTTGTCGCGTCTTTGTGACAGATTTCTTAATTAATCTGCTCAGATTGTCAATAATGTAATTCACTGTTGATTTAGAAACTAGTTATATGAGGCACTGCTAGTGCCATTGTGGGGAAACATCTGAATAATTCAGCTAATAGATGGGAACTCGCCCAGATTGCTGGGACCTGGGGAGGGAGCAGCTAATTCAGACGGGATGAGCTCAGGCAGGGGGATTCCAGCAAATTCCAGGGAGCGAAGAGGTTGTCATATTGCTAGGGGCAGCAGCTGCCTGGTTTAATTATTGTCATTTTGGTTTTCAGAAAAAAGAACCTAGGCCCCACACTCCCAGGCTGAGGCCACTATCACACTCCCAAAAGAGTGGATTTCCGTGGGAAGCCTGTGGCATAGCTGATGCCAGTTCTGCACCCCACGCTCACATTAGTGGGTCTGATTCTGGGCACATGATGTTAATGAATGATATAATTATTCACGTGAATTTAGAAATAAGTACATTATAGGGATGTAAAGATGCCTTTTCTTCCCCTGGGAGATTCACAGTGATTCAGGTATTTCTCACAATTGAGTAATGGGTCCTGAGATGTGGGTGATAATCAGTCTTGCACTGAAGCTTGGGTCCATGGTAGGAACGGAAGTTTCTTAGAGATTGCGAGTCTAATTAGGTGACAATCTCACATAAACATAAAACGCAATCACACTCAGTTATATACGAACACTTTGTTTTTATTGAAAATAATAAAGTTATACAGAGTTGAGCTATCATACTAAATTTTTTGCTATGGTGGTTTGACTTCTAACAGCCCTTAAGTGTACATAAGTTAGTGCTTAGATGTCACCGTGGAGAGACATGGTGATTTGGATGGGAAATGTTCATTTGGCTGCGTTTATCCGCAGAGTCTCGTATTTGTCCTCTGTTTATGCCCCTCTCCTTCTCCTCCCTAACATCCTCACACGTATGTGTTCCTGGACACACATAAATCCCACGTGCACACTTGCACGTATGAGCGCATATGCACACCCTACTGTGTATGTTTGTGCACAGTCACAGGGGTGTGTGCATTCACATGCGTGCCTATTCCCTTCTTAGCCATGTCTTTTCCAAATTGCGAGGCTTTCAGCAGAAGGGAAAGGCCCAGAGGACCCACTCTTGTGCCCTGACACTCACGAGCCTCTGGCAGGGAGAGCTGCTCTGCTCAGGACAGGATCCTTGGTGTTTTCACGACAGGGCTCATTTCCCAGGCTGAACTGTTTGGGGAGCCCTTCAGCACACAGCTGCCTTTGGAGCCCTGGTGAGCAGAACCTGGCAAACACTTCGTGAGCCAATCAATGGGAAGAGCGAGACACGCACCCTGGGCCTGCAGCCCATGCTGGTCCCTGGAGAGAGGACCCGGTGAAGCCTGTCATCAGTCCCAGAACACCCCAGCTCTCACGGCCGCGGCTGCGGCAGGCAGGGTGGCGGCTCCTCAGCACCCACACCAGCCTCCTGGCTGCTCCAGCCTCTGCAGCCCAGCCGTGCCTGGCTTCAGTCACAAGGTCACCTCATGGTCAAGCTCTCTGTGGGCGTTGTAAATATCACATCCATATTCAAGACAGCAGAAAAGAGGAAGAGGAGAAGGACTCCACTCTCTTCCCTTCTGCTTTCCCCAGGGCCCATCTGGAACCCCCCTGCCCCCCGCTCCCACGCACACTCTCCCTCCTGCTCCTCCCCGGCAAGGGCCTCACCGGACAGGGCTGTTCAGTCGGCAGCAATGAAGTCGAAGCCATTCCCAGATATCTTGATGGCTATGGCCTAGGACTAGCCGGTGTCTGCAGAGTAGGAAAACAAGCAGGAATAATAGCTTTACTAAGCCACAGATAAATAATTCCCATTTTACTGTGTCCAGGTGTTTCGAATCGAGAGGATCACCTGAAAAAAAGCTGTGTTTCACGAGACCCTAAGACTGTGGCCTGCAGCAGCCACTTCCACTGTGAGTCTTGGCTCCAGTCGGGACACGGGCCTGCCACACGCTCTCAGCTGTGGGTGGGCACTGTGGCCGGTCTCCGATTTCCAGTGACCTTGGTCATTTGGAGAATGGTTTGCCTTTTATTGAAAAGTCGATTGTTGCTATTTACGTGTTAAATGCTCACGTTCTCTGATGGTGTATTTCCTGGAAATCTAGTTTGTGAATGATCACTTGACAGAAATGGGACTTGCTGGAAAATTCTGAATATGCAGAGGCAGAGACAGGCCTGGAGAGGGGACTTTGGCAGAAAGGCCTGATCTCGATTCTTATCTCAGCAGTGAGCAGCTAATAAGTTCCCTAGTTAAAAAGAGCAAACACCAAGTTCTCAGGCTCTAGACACCGTGGACGAGGCAGCCGTTAACAGCCACGTGAGGAGCAGCTGGCCTGGATGGAGCCCACAGTGGACGCCCTCTTCTACTCATGCCAGAGAACTGAGGTGAAGGCCCTTCTGTCCTTCCTGTCTGCAGAGCTGGGGGCATCTGGGGGTGAGGAGGCTGCCATGGGCTGAGTGCTTGTTTTTCCTAAATTCCATGTTGACCCCTACCCGCAGGGGGACTGCACTGAGACGGACCCTTCCAGGAAGTAACTAAGGTAAAATGAAGGCAGGGCCCTGTCCAATGGCTCTGTGTCCCCCGAAGAGACACCAGGGCTACTTCACTGCAACCACTCACCAAGGAAAGGCCACGTGAGAACACGGGAGAAGGGGTCTTCTCTCATCAGAAACTGACTCTGGTGGGGCTTGCTCTTGGACTTCTCATGTCCACATGGTGAGAAATAAATCGTGCTGGTTCAGCTGCCCTGTGTGTGTGTTCTGTTGAAGCAGCCCAGCTGACTAACCCAGGTGGGTGGTGGACGTGGGTGTTCAGAAAGACTGTCACAGCCAGTCACTGCTTGTTGACTGCTGGCCTCGGCACCAGCTCACGAGAGCTCCGATGCCCCTGTTCCGGCCCCCCTGAGCCCTGGCCCTGCCTTCAGCAGCCAGGGCCCGGCATGTGCTGCCCTGCCTGGATCCACTCAGCCTCTGGTTCCTGATCCCAGAAGAGTCCGTGTGCACGTTCCCCCAAGACTCCTGTGTGAACAGCAGTGAGCAGCGGCAGGTAGCCCTGAGCATCTGGGTCAGTCAACAGGGGCAAGTACAGGCTCAAGGCCAGTGTCCACTCACCCTTACCCAGCACTCACTCTGTTGTAAGCTCTCTCTGCGCGTGAAGCCGTTGAGGATCACAGGAACCCTGAGGGCTAACCCGCCAAGCTGCTGCTACCCTCCTTTTACAGAGGAAGAAAGCGCCTCAGCAGTGGGGCACGGCTGGTCCCAGGACAGCAGCAGCAAGGGGCAGAGTCAGCATCCCGCCTGGGCCCACGTGCCGGGTCCCCTGCTCAGCATGGTGCTGTCAGGCCAGGGTGTCGCAGCCCCGTGGACAGGAGCTTCTGCAGCTCAAGCCCGGGGCCCAGTGAAGTACAAAGCAGGGACCTTCTCTGACCCCTGGGGAAAGTCTCCCGGGAGGTCAAGTCTGAGTGGTGACCTGAAGATGATACGGGTCTTTCATAACCAAAGAGAGGCAGTTCCGGGGCATCCTGTGGGATGTCCTGGGGCGTCCTGTGGGATGGGAGGACCCAGGTGCAGAGGCAGAGGCCCACGCCCTGGAGGGCCTGAGAACTGCAGAGGCTCTCAAAGGACCAGAAAGATCACGTGGCTACTGCGTGAGGAGTGGGCTGCAGGCCTGGGATCGGAGCCGCAGCTCGGCCACTGAGGCAGCCACTGGAGGGACGGCAGCGAGCCCTGAGCAGGTCTGCGGGCGGCTCTGACCCAGGCTTGGAGGCGACTGGGAATCATCCGGAAGCGTGGGAGCGGCTCCACCAGACCCTGAGGAAACACAGTCCTGGTGATAAACACAGGCCTATTGTAATATAAGTTATAAAAAAATCACAATAAAATAAAGCATAGCCAAATCAAAGATAGTCCTCAGACTCGTCAGTTCCTGATGACTTTGCTGCTCTCTGTTCTCTTGAAGGTACTTTCGTCCACCGGTCACAGTGGACACACTATGTAGCCTGGCTGCTCCTTATCTCTGCTCTGTGTTCAGCCAAGTCACGTGCGGTACATTGAGAGCTTGAAATTTGCTGATTAAGTGGGAGAATCACACTAAGGACCTGGCTCACTTTATAAATCAAGGTTCATCTGGGCTTGGTCGCAGACTTCATTGTAGAGATGGGGGACATAGGAAAATCCTGTGGACCCTCTACAGTCCTCTCTGGTCAGCCTCCAGCCTCGACTGCCAGCCTCTCTCTGGAGCCTCCTGACAGGTTCTGCACAACCAGAGCGTTTCTCTCTCATGGCTCTTACTTGTGTCGGCCTTTCCTTCCATTCTGAAAGATCTGGGTGGAAGGGACTGTGTCTCATTCAGCTTTAGAACAGAACGTAGCCCAAGATGGGGACTCACTCTGCACGTCCTTGGTGAAGGGACGAGTGACGGTGGAAATGGCCGTCCTTCCTGCACTGACCGCTCTGCCCTCCCTCCCCGAAGGGGCGGGACACTAGATTGTGATTACTCTGGTGGTTTGGTCCCACGAGAGTCTGGCTGGATGCTGAGACCTTGACTGATGAACGACTTCAAAGAGGGCCACTTCTGAAAGAGCCACTTTCTTGATAGTCAAGTGAGTCAAGGGAAAGGCTCAGCAGAGAGCTCGGGCCAGCACATCAAAGGTGGCTGAAGGACACCCGGGGAGGGGTGTCCCGTGCCACCTGACGGGACGAGGTTGTCGTTGTAACTGATCTCAGTGGAGGGCAACAGGGCACAAGGACATCAGACTTGTTTGAAGAGAAGGGCACCCTGTTAGTCTTGGAAAATCATTGCACCAAGCCACCAAAGTGCCACTTCCTCCCTCCTCCCTCCCACACGCCTCCCTGCCAAGGGAGACTCTGAGAAGTTGAAAGTCCCTTCCAGTCCCCGGTCTGCCTGTGCCCCTTTGTGAGCCATGGGGGCGGGTGACCAGAACGTGGACGCAGAGGGGCTGGAAGACCCCCGGCCCCTGCCTTTGGCTGTGGCCCTGGCAATGCTCCCCTCCTCTGGGGCTTACTGCCCCAGGCTTGCTTTGGTGATTGTCCTAGAACCAAGAATCAAGGCCTGGCTCGTGAGCTAACTCCACCCCCTCCCACGGGAGCAAAGGGGAAGATGTTTCTGGGCCCCCGTCCCCTCTGTGCAGTTTGGTCTGCTTGCCACCTCTGGGAGCTGAGAGGGATGCCGTTTATTTCAAGCCACTACCCCGTGGTGAGCTGAGTTCCTGTCATTCTGGATGCTCTTACTACTCTGAGACTCCTTGCATTCCACATGCAGGCCCCAGGCCCAGAGACGTCAGGCGACTTGACCGGCCATGCACAGCGGCTGGCCAGTGGTTCTCTGCAGCCCAGGCAGTGCATCTGCCTCCTTGTCCACTCTGGCTGAGATCTCCAGTGACAGGAGACAATTGTCACCCTTTCATATGCATTTCCACGCAGGAGGGCAGACCCACCCGCACACCATGCTACCAGACCACAGGCCCTCTGCCCCCGGGGTTTAGAGGGAGTCCAAGTGCGCCCTCCTTCCCCCGTCACGCTAACTGGGTGGCCGCGCTCCCCACTGTGGCTAAATGTGCTGTAGACTCAGGTTGTGCGTGTCCCTCTTGCTGTGCGCCTGGGTTAGCACGTCAACGGAAGCGGTGATGAGGACGAGAGCCCTGCACCTAGCACCGAGTGCCGCCAGGGCTATTTCAAGTGACCAGCACCCTTCACTCATTCAACCCTCCTGCTGGGGAGGTACTATCACCCTAATTTCCCCTGGGGACACTGAGGTACAGAGAGGTTGAGTAATTTGCTCAGGGACTGAGAGCTAGTGGTAAGCCAGAGCTTGAGCGAGCGCAGCCGGGTTTCGCGGCCTGTGTGTGTGCTGCAGGTGGCCCTTCACCCTGAGCAGAAAGGCCTGCCCCAGCTCCGTGGGCTGACCCGACCTCACTGCAATGTGCTGGCCATGGCCGCCCAGCTCTGGCCTCAGTCCTGTCCCTCTGTGCAGTCTGCCTACTGACCACAGCCCCGATGGCCCCAAGTGGTCTGGCCTCACGGGACCTCGCCTTTCCTGTGTGGGAGAGACCTGCCTTCCCCAGCCTGCAGGCTCTTCAGCCTGGCAGCCATCGAAGCTCTCCCCGGGGCCACGTCGGCCTTGCCGCCTCTCCATGCTGAGCCTTCTAGGTGGGACCAAAGAGATGGAGAAGGAGGGACTCAACCCACTCCAGCAAGTGCCCGGGAGGGAGGCACCCTCTTCAGGGAGGAAGCCTGGGGTGTCCCTGTCTCCCCCACTCTGTGGGCTGGCCTCAGACTAGCCACAGGCTGGTGCTTATCCAGTGGAGGCTTCCTCCACCTTCCCAGGTCTGCTCATTCATTTATTTAATTAGTCTTTCATTAAACTTTAATTGTGTGCCAACTGTGTTCCGCACTGAAAGTACAGATACCAATTAGCTACACACTAGCCTCAGAGAAACCTCCTTCTAACAGTGAGAAGGAAACAGACCCAGACGCTCCTCCTGCAACGAGGCCAGGACAACAGTGGAGACAAGGCAGGTTTCAAGAGAGCCAGGTTGGGTGGACGGGAGGGTCGGGGCGGGCGAGGAGTGGAGGAGGCTGGGGAAGACCCCCCAGGAAGGGCGAGAGGGATGGAAATCACCCTGAGGTGGTCAGCCAGACAGCAGGGCCCCAGGAGAGCACGCCCGAAGGTCCCCAGCCAGCAGCTGACTTTCCAGACAAAGTGGCCTCTGGTGCTGATTTCTGCCTCTGGGTTCTGAGTGGTGTCAGCCTGGGGGACAGCCCAGACCCTGGAGTTGACCTCCTGCCTGCCCCCTTCCCTCTCTCCCCGCTGCCTCCTCCCTTCCTTCTCAGCAACTCCCAAGCAGGCTCTGGAAAACAGGGCTGCCTCTGTGTCTGCGCTGGTGCTCCCCACACCCTGCTCCAATGGCGCTCCCTGTAGAAGGACTCCCCTGGGAGGGTTCAGTGAGGGCTGCTCCTCTGGAGGCCCGTGTGCCTGTAGCCAAGCTCCAGATGCAGTCCTGGGGACTTAAGATGCAAAGGTCCCTTCGCGGGTTTGGGAAATCCGCTTTCTGAGATCTGACCCACCCACCTCCAATGTGGGGGCCACTACCGTGGCCTGCAGAACTGTCCACCCTCTATGTCCTGTGTGGTTACAGCAGGCCGCTAGGACCTAGGGTGTGTCCCTTCAGAAGCTGGGGTTTTGGATGACTGGTGCACAGAGGCAAGCAGGAGCTGGACTTTGTAAATTGGAGGCTAGGAGGCTGAGTTTGGAGGAAGTGAAAAGCAGTCCCTTGGTTAAAGCTACGGCAGAGTGGCAGGATTAGAACTCAACGTCTGGCCCAGCCTCACAGCTAGCCTCCTTGCCACGGCATGAGGTTCAGTGGCCTCAGAGCAGTGACTACTAATTTTTTATGCTATGGTCATGAACATGACATGCGTCAGAGATGTCGTGGGGCTTCACCAGGAGGTGTGCAGGCCTGGGCCCAAAGGCATACCAATTGGGGGTGCCGAAGGCTGCTGTGTATCAGGGCATGCGTGCTGCCAGCTGGCATTGCTGGTAGATAGAGGGGACGGGTAGCTACCAAACCGACGAGTTCCTCTCAAAGTAGTATTTGAATGAGGCCAAACAGCATGCTGAGAGGTGGGCGTAAAGGTGGTAGACAGTTCCCGACAAACAAACAGGAAATACTCTGGAAAGTAAATAACTTGATTATTTTTTATTTTTTGGAGCACAGCTCTTCATTTCTCTGCCTCTACTATAATTTTGAGAATCATTCTTGCAGTTTGTTTCTAAATGAAACAAGAGTTTGAGTTGTTTTTCTTCCTCTTTCCCACTCTCCCAGCCTGGGCAGTGCTGTTTGGAGCTGGGAGCAGCCGCAAATACTCACACGCTTGGAAGTTTTCTTTTGGAAAGCCGCAGCGGCATTCAATCGTAGGGACTTTGGCATCATGAACTCTCTTGCAGTTAGATTATGTGCAGGACAAGTGATGACTTCCAATTTGCCCCTCTGATAGGAGTCGCCCAGTGCTCTGATTCTGAGTTGACCTGGGCTGTCTTCAGGGGCCTGGGCTGAACATAGACTTATCCAACCATCGTGCAATTTTGACGTTTCCGACGAGGGACTGGTGCAATCTGAGTGCCTGGCACCATCTTAAGGGAACATAAAAATTGGATTTGGTCTGTGGTCAGCTTCCTTCTTCTTCTGGAACATGCGTGGAACGTCTGGGAGAACACTGAACGCATTCCCACCGTCCTGGATATTCCGAGGCACCTGATCCTTCAGAACCTGACTCTGTGCTTACAACTGTCTTCACAGGGAGCCTGCGGAGCTCACCACAGCCACGAATGTGCTTTAATATATTTTGTATCGGAGGCATTATACGGAATTATGGCTCAACATTTAAAAGCTCACACCACAAGATAACTCGATTCATGTCTGAACGGAGATTGCAGATTTCCAAGCCTCCCCAACGGCCGTATCTTCCAATTCTCTCCCAGAGACATTGTCTAGAGATCTTTGGGGTTGGAGCCCGAAAGGAAAGCAGGAAACCAGAAGATGGGGAGCGAGGAAGGACAGACAGAGACAAGGCAGAGACACAGAGGAGAGTTTATTGGTCAGAGCTGAGAGACAAAGTGCCGCAGTCTGGCTGGGCACAAATCATGAGCCACTGAAGCAGGAACAAACTTTATTTCTGAACTCCACCAGCACACTCCACACACGCTCCCCAGGAACTCTCCCCAACGCCACGGGGCTCCTCCAGGAACCACCAACCGGAAATCCCTCCTCTGGCACTTCCCCCGCCAATGGGAACTCTCCGGGAATCCCCGAGAGAACTCCAAAGTAGCAGGCCCAGCTGGACAGCAGGGGTCTAATATACACAGCTTAACATAACCATTATCATCTCAATGGCTTGCTGGTGTCACCTCTCAACCACTCCCTTCTGGCAAAAATGCCATGCATCATTCGGACTCTCATCGGCTATGGCTCTCAGCAACAAAGGCCATCTCTCCATAGACAGAGAGAGGCAAAACAGGCTTGGGGATGGGGACTTTTATGGGTCAGGCTCAGAGTAGAGCCGGAGGGTCCTGATGCAGTGGTTAAGGGTGGGGTTGGTATGAGGGAGTGGTGAGCCTTTCTCAGAAACACGCTTGGGCGGGAAAGTGAAATTGTTCTTAAAATGGTGGCCATCACTTAAAACGGCCGTCAGATGCTCAGCAAGGACCTTACAGAGCCCGTCTTCTGAGACAGGCTTCTGGGGTCGGGAATCCTCCTCCCCATTCTATGCACAAACTCCTCCCTGTTTATGAGCCTTTGGATGTCTTTCTGGAGACCAGGCCTACATTTTCATGAGATTCTCATAGAGATCTCAGGCCCCACAGGGTGAAAACACTGTCGTGGAAGATTTTCACTGATTTTGACACTAGAAAGGAGCTGAGATGATTCTTCATGGAAATTTTCATTTCACAGATAGGGAAACTGAGGCCCAGAGAGAAGCAGTTATTTCCCCAGGTCAACGCATCAAGATATTGACAGAATAGCATGGGTGCCCAGGGGCGGGAATTTGATTTTCATTGTTTAAGTGTCAGCACCTTCTGATGTTCCTCCTCTCACAGGGGACCGCGTCCTGGCGGCTGGCATCCCTCTGCAGAGGGAGTCAGGATGCCAGGTGTCTTTGAAAGCACTGCTGTTCTCTCCTTTCTTTCTTGGTAGTCTACTCTGGCAGCTGTAGATACGTTGTCCCATAGACCTGTCTAGAAAGTCCTGTCCATGCCATTAAGCCATTTACTCACGTGGATGCCCAGTGTTGCTCTCCTGGCCTAGGAATCGGCACGCCAGGTCGGTGCTCCCTGCTGGGCTCCCGCGGACAGCCTCGCAAAGCCACAACCCTGTGAGAGGGAATGGGAGAAAGAGCCTGCCTTTGGTTGACAGTCAGCTTTGGGAGGTCTTGGAGAAGGCGTGGGTCTGCGGAAGGCTTCCCAGGCGGGGTGCTGGCCCTGAGCAGAGAGCCCTGGCAAGCCCGAGGATATCCAAACACATTGTCGATTTACAAATCAGCGGGGCCCAGAGCAGAGGGGACAAGCACCCTGGGAAGGTGCCTTCCACCTGCAGAGGTGGCTGGGGGACTGGGTGGGCTCCAGAGGGAACACCACCACTGGGCTTCACCAAGATGCGGATTTATGAAAGCACTGGTGGCAAAGCCACCCTCCTGGAAGACAGTCCGGGGACAGCCAGCGAGACCGCTCCAGATGGCAAGCCGAGGCCTCACAGCAGCTACTCTCTAAAAGTCTGCCGTGGCCCTGTGGCCGGCCAGAGGTGAGAGCCCCAGTTCTCGCATCTCGTCAGGGATCTGGCCCTTGCTCAGGTGACATTGTCAGAGGAACCCTGGGAACAAGTGCTGGTGGTTTGCTGGATGCCACCCAGCAGCTTCCATTCCAAGCTGGTTGAGCAACCACAGCAGTCACCCAAGCCAGGAGGGCCAGGTGCTAAGCCCGGGGACTTGGTCCTGACACCCTCACAATAGGAAGACCATGGGTAGCATGCCACAGATTTTGTCTAAATGACAGAATTTGTAAGTACCGAGCTGGAACCCAAACCAAGTGACTGTTAAGACTATGGCACAAGCTCCCGCTGCCCTTTTCTGTCTGTCTTGTCTGTCTGTCTGTGTTTCGCTTTGACCTTCCCTGCCTCCCGGAGCACGGTGGGCACCAGGCCCCTGCTTCTTGGACAGGAGGTTTCCATGGTAATCTGCATGTTGCCTTTCAGAAGTCTGATCATTGTTCTTCATAGTAATTTGCATTTTATTTCTAAATAAATTAATGGCTTGGGGTCCTTTTTCCGTCTCCCTTGGCAGCTCTCAGCCCTTCAGTTCATGTTCTGGAGAGCAAAGTTCTGACTCCGCGCTTGCTTCCATCCCCAAGCAGGGACTGAACATGTCGGGGCCCACAGCAAGGCTCAGCACAGGGGAATTCCCTCTTTGACTGTGAGCAACACAGATAAGGCTGCGATACACACCTTGCTCCACCCACAGCTACCTGAAGGCCTGCTGAGGGGTCTCCCTGATATTCCTGCTTAGTCCCTGCTCCCCCCCCCCCCCCGCCCGCTCTGCACCTGGCTCCTCTCCTGAAAATCTGCCATGGTGGTTTCTTTATGACTGTGGTGTGTCCCATGGGCCAGGCCTGGGGACCCACAGGGAGGGTGCTGGGTGCAGCCTGGCCTCCCTGCACTGTAGCCTCTGCTTATTCCCGCTTCTTGCTTTGCTGAGATTCCTGACTGACAGGAGGAACAGAAACTTGACGCCCAGCTCAGCAGGACCCTCCCTGTTAACCCTGAGGAGGCCCAACAAAGCATGTGTGTCTTCTTGGTTTCCTGTCACTTGCCACAAGACGTGGGGTTCGACCTGGCTTCTGATGGGCCAGATGTGGCGACCTCTGGGAGGTCTGATGTGCTGGCTCAGCTGGGAAAGTCCCAGCAGCCGGTCGGTGGCTCTTGAAGTGAGGCCTACTACTGTGCTAAAAGGCCGAAGCCTCCAGTGTGCCTTGCCTGGCTTGGTGATGACAGTGGCCCTCAGAGAAGGTCAAGGCTGACCGCATAAATCGTCAACATGAATAGGATTCATTTCTCATGGTTTTCCTTTTTCAGCCCTTGTTGGGTGCCACTGTGCTGGACACTGGGTATCTAGGGGTGGTCTGACACGGGCACAGCCCTGGGGGCCTTTCCAGCATGGTGGGAGAGTGTGTGGACAGAGGTGAAGGAGGCCCCGGGAGTGCAGGGTGGACAGGCGATTCTCAGTGTGTCTCCTGTGGCCTTGCCGCTCCTCCCACTCCAACAGGCCCTTCTCCGCTCTCGGTCAGGACAAGGGGTGTGAGGACAGAAGGAGAAAGCAGCCATTGTGGCTGCAGGGAGTCCTGGGGGCTCTGATGGCCCTGGCTGCCCCTGCTTAGAGGGACAGCTGCTGCTGGCTCACAGCTGAGCCACACGCTCGATATCTCCCTCTGCTCCAGGAGGTGGCCCGGCTAAAGGTGGTTTCGTAACTAGCCAGGGCAGTGATACCACGTTTTGGCTCCTTCTCCTCAACTTGAGGCAGCGCTGACGGGTCATTTGGCTCTGGGTTGTCCAGGCCTGGCTGGGGCTCTGGGGCAGCCTCGCTTTCCGCAGTGTCATCTACCTTGCTTCCTTCCAGGTGAGTCTCCCAGGGACACTCCTGGACAAACTCTGCACCCCCTTTGCCATCTGACACCTCTGAGGACGGTGATCACAGAAGTGAGATGGAGCACCCTGCTGGCGAACGGCGAGGACCCCTTGCTGGTGCCCAGCAGCAGACTGCGCTTGAGAGGCCCTGGGGAGTTAACAGGAAGGTCTGGGCTCAGGAGCTGCAGCTGAGCGCCCAGAGTTGCTGGGGCCTGGGTGACTCATCACCGTGGAAACCCACGGCAGCACCAGGAAACCCCGATGTTCCGCAGCTGTGAGCAGGACTGCGGGGGGAGGGCTTCCTCCTGAGAGCAGACTCCTTCTCAGCCCTCCTTGGTCAGGGCCCTAACCCGGAAGAGGTGGGACCCTGATGCTTGGACAGTTGAGAGCCTTGTACCCCTGAGGCCTGCAGAAGCAGCCTAATGCTCCCCCATGTGGGTGTTGTCCACTCCCCTTTGTCGAAGATCACAGAGGCCTTGAATGAGGTGGGCACCTTGCAGGACAATGCTTGCCCCTCAGAACCTTCTCCCCTGGCAGCTAGATGAATAAGGATAAGCAGATCTCAGCACAGCCTGACTGGAGACGAGCTGGGCTGGCCACAGTGGGTAGGAGAGGCCACTGCTGCAGGAGATGGATGATCTGCTGACATGTCTCAGAAGGACCCCGGAGTGGGTCCCTGGGATTGGGTTAAAGAGCACAGACGTCGAGTTGAATGACGTTGAGTTCATTGGCTGGGGGTACTCTGGCTATTGAACAGTCCTGGATACCTGGGGATCCAAGGGTCTACCATGGACCCCTGATAGACATAGACTGGGGGGGTGGGGCTCAGTTGATAAATGGAATCCTGGCCCAGCTCCAGTCCACAGTCCTCATTGCCTTGGTCCTCAAGCAGAAAAGGAATGGAGGTACTCGGTCATTGGAATTAGAAAAACTCATCCCAGTCTGACTTCAGCAGGACACCACAGGAAGTTAACAGAGTCTCTGGACTGTGGGAGGAAGCTGTTAATTTGGAAGGTATTATTTTCCATCTTGAGAGGGATCGGGGTTCAGAAGCAGGTCAGATTGATCTGCTACAAACAAAGGACACATCTGTGGTCTTGTCCTCCTCTCCCACTTTTGGCATTCAAAATCTTACCTATTTATTTCGCATATTTGTTTCCAAAACAGGTTCTTTACATAACAGGTAAAGTCACAATTTGCTATTGGTGAATATTAAATTATGGATTGCAATGTATTCGATGAACATTTGTAAATGTTCCTGTGTCTTAGGTTTTTAAACGAGGCAAATTTCAGTTGTCTCTGGATCTCAGAATCATGCAGTAACTTTTAAACCTATGACCTCTGTTATTTTTTGGTCGGAGGTAGCCCTGACTGCCTGGACACAGGGGTGAATATCACAGTCGCCCACCACATCCATGTGTCCTGCTAGTTGGCCCAGATTGGAAGCTGTGGCAGGGAGCTCAGAGGTCAGGTAAGACACAAGTGTGTCACGGGCTGGGAGACAAGGTCCCCACATTGTCAAGCTTTTCAGTAACAAAGGCGTTCAGGGCTTAGGACATGCAGTAGAGAAAGGAATGATGGCATCTCATGCCTCCTGCCACTAAGCCAGCAGCGTGATATTTAGGAGGACAGTTTTGGTGTAGGAGGAGGCATATTCTGCCTCAGCCTACTTTCTGGGCCACATGGAAGGCCCAGAAGTGAGACCCAGAGGATAAAGCTCTCCCAGTGGATCCAGGTGAGGGTGGGAGAAACCCTGCCATCCTACCAAACTGGAAAGCTTCTTCTCGCAAAAGAAACAATCAATGAGGTGAACAGAGAGTCTACGTTTTGGGAGCAAATTTTTGCCACACACGTCAGATAGAGCACTATTCTCCAGGATATATAAAGAATTCAAAAAACTTAACACCGAAAAAAACCCCCAAAACCCAAACAACCCAATCAATAAATGGACTACGGAGCTGAACAGACGCTTCTCAGAAGAAGATACACATTTGATTATCAAATATATGAAAAAAATGTCCAATATCTCTAGTAATTAGAGAAATATAAATCAAAACTACTCTAAGATTTCATCTCACACCACCAGTCAGAATGGCAGTTATCGAGAATACAGACAACAGGGCTGGGGTTGTGGCTCAGTGGTAGAGTGTTCACCTAGCATGCATGAGGCCCTGGGTTCGATTCTCAGCACCATGTATAAATAAATAAAATAAAGGTCTATCAACAACAACAAAAAAATTTAAAAAAAGAATACAGACAACAATAAATGTTGGTAAGGATGCGGGGGAAAAGGCAAACTCACACATTGCTGGTGGAACTGCAAATTGGTGCAATCAATCTGGAAAACAGTATGGAGATTCCTTAGAAAACTTGGAATGGAACCACCATTTGATCCCACTTCTCGGTCTAGACCCAAAGGATTTAAAATCAGCATACTATAGTAACACAGCCACTTCAATGTTCATAGCAGCTCAATTCACAATAGCTAAACTGTGGAAGCAACCTAGATGCCCTTCAAGAGATAAATGGATAAAGAAACTATGGTATATATAAACAATGGAATATTACTCAGCATTAAAAGAGAACAAAATTATGGCATTTGCAGGTAAATGGATGGAGGTGAGGAATATCATGCAAAGTGAAGTAAGGCAATCCTCCAAAACCAAAGGCCAAATGTTCTCTCTGATAAGTGGATGTTGATCCATAACGGGGAGTGGGGAAAAATGGAGGAACTTTGATTGGGCAAAGGGGAGGGAGGGTAGGGAGGGTACATGGGGGCAGGAAAGATGGTGGAATGAGATCGACATCATGACCCTAGGTATTTGGATGGTGTGACGCCACATCGTGTACAACCATAGAAATGTAAAATTGTGCTGCAATTGTGTACAATGAATCAAAATGCATTCTTCTGTCATATATACCTAATTTTAAAAAAAGAGAAAAAAAGTGGAATATGGAAGATGAGGAGGTTTGGAAATAGGAGCCGCGGATGGACCCACAGAAATGAGCACAGGGTGTGAGGACCTGGGTATCACGTGGGGTCACCCGGCACAGGGAGCTCACCATGGAAGAAGCACAGAACAGCCAGAGAGAGTGACCTGGCCAGCTGGCATTCGTCAGCCTGTCCACACCACCCCTGTACAGGTTCAGGGGGTGCCATGCTGACTGTGTCCTCCAGGACACAATGCACACGCTATGTTGCTGACAAGGAGACCATGTGGGTCAGGGAACCAAAGGCTAGTGGTGGGCGTGTCCTCACTCACTACCACCCCCAGTGGCCACTCAGGGAATCTGCCCTCTCTTTTTGCCATGCTAGGTTCTTTGGATGTGGATGTCCCCACTTCCAGAAGGAGGTGTGTCACCAGGAAGACACAGTAAGTCCCACTGAACTTCAATCTATACCAGTCCCTTGAACACTTAGAAAATAAACAGGGGACAAAGAAAGGAGACCTCCTGGAAGGCACCTCCAGGCCTAATCATCAGGGGTGTGGGGCTGCAGGGAGCTGTGTGTTTGGTGCTAAGGTGACACATGGGGTGTAGCCTATGCTCCCAGGCAGGGCTAAACTGCAGACGACCCAGGACGGAGTCACAGCCTGAGGAGGGAGTGATGGCCACAGATTGGAACCCCCACCTCCCACCCACCAGCAAGCCACCTGGACTAGCAGAGTGCAGAGGAGGGAGGGGAATCCTGAGCATGGGGCGAGGGATGATGATACCAGGTGTAGCCTGAGCCCCAGCACGGCAGAAGGGCTGCTGCTGCTTCTACTGGCCATCCCAGGCCGGTTTCCCAGGAAACCTATCCACTGAAATCCTAGGGGAGGGGAGGAGCACACATATTGGAAGAAGCATCTGAATTGAGGGTGGACAGTAGTGGACACCCAGGTTCTTATTCTGGGTTGCCACATGCCTTGTGCCTTGGTGACAGACTGGGCTGCTCATGGTTTAGCTCTCACACTGGGAATTGCCCTCAGCCCTGGGGAACTGCCTCGGCCAAGGGTAAATCACCTCCCTGAGGATGGCCCGTGGTGACTTGCTGGCTGGGCACATGCAGAGGCTGACCCAGGTCTCAACTTGGGACAAAACCAGAGGCCGCCACCTCTGCAGAGTTTCCTGCAGGAGGCCCAGGTCTTAGGAGCAACCTCATTGAAAGCCATCTTCTCCCTCCGCCCAGTCCTGCCTTTCTCCTCTGTGAGATGTATCTTTAGAGATCAGTCCCTAAGAAACCTTCTCTGTGCAGTTCACATCTCAGGGACTCTTTCCAGGCATCATTTTTGAGTGTCAAAGCCTAGGCCTTTAGGTTGTTGGAAAGGCTTCATAAAATATAGATTTGGGGAAAAACTTATGAACGAGGGTAACAACAGACTCCTTTCAAACAAAAACAAAGCAAGACAAAACACAAAAATAAAATTTGGGATAAAAAAGGTTTCTCAATGAATTTCTTTTTATTATTTTCCCTAATCAAGTCTTGCTTTATAAAAGTCTATTTTTGGCCAATATTACTATAGCTCCTCCAGTTTGATTGGTAGTATTTTCTAGAAAGTCCAAAAATTCAGGTGATGAATTTAGTTAGTGTTCATTTGGATTAATTTGGGTCTAGAGCTTATGTTTCATTATAGATTCTCAAAGTCTTACCCTGCTGCTGACCCCAGCACCAAGCCATTCCCCGGGGTGAGCTGGAAGCTTGCTTCCCCCGGGCCTTTCCAACCAGACCAGGGTCCTGTGGAGTCTCAGACTCACAGAAGGGGGCACTCTCCACGGAGGGCAGGGATTCCTCACAAAGGTCATGAAAGGAAAGCTCGCCAGGTTTGCTCTCCAGGCGGAAGTGAGTCAGAGCTACTCTGTCTTTGTTTTGCTACTCTTACTTTTTTTCTCTCAGACTTTGGCCTGATCATTTCAAATTATATCATAAAGATGTTTTTAAGAATTCAAAATACTTGAACCAAAATTTTCAGTTGTTCTTATGTTTAATCTGAGTACGTAGCCTTCCATGTAACTGGAAACAGAACTCCCCGAAGCAATTTTTTTAAAACAAAAAAATTATTGATCGTGGAGAAATTTCAGCATCAACTCTTACTTCATGCACAGGGACTGGTTGACTGATATAACAAAATAGAGGCTTGAAATTGGCAGGATGGAGTCTAGGATTTTTGAAGCTGCAGTGTGTTTAATTGAGAGAGAGACAGACAGGCAGGGAGAGGCTCTTCAACATCTATTGGAGAGTGTTACCAAATAATTTCAACAGTTGATTTGAATCATACAGTTGAGACAATAAAATTGAAAATAAATTAAAACCACTTAAACAACTGTTTTTGTGGAGCAAATATGTATGATTTGAATATTTACGAGGGTAAATCAAATTAAGTTGCTGAATGCTTTTTCCCTCTCATCTGTCATCAATGAAGCAAAGCTCTCGGGAATAAGTTATCAAGTTTTTTGTGGTTTGTTTTGATTAAATATAAATAAACCAATCACATTTTCATGGTTATAAAATCATTCATGGAGTCAGGCAGAGAAGAGAGTCTTCTCTAGGAGCATAAGGTTAGCAAGGTAGACCTACAGAAATTGTGCCACACGGTTCAATTAACCACAATGTCCAAAAAACAAAGAAATGACCACCGAGTTCATATAGCTAATGATAATGCTTTATGTTTACTTTTAAAATAAAAGCAATTGAACTGAACACTAAGTTTTAATGTCTTGGAATCATCCCGGAGGAGCCTGAGTCTGCTGCGTGCCAATGTTCTTTGGAACCGTCCTTGCCGCTGTCCAAGTTCTAGAACAGGATTTGTTTCCACTAAACACGGCAGCATGACATTTGGGAGAATTTGCAAGACTTTCACTAGGGAATAAAAGAGAAAACCCATGATTTCTTCCAGTCTCCTTTTACCTGGGACTATTGATCCCTCAATTGTGGAGTGTGTTCTTAAGGAAAAAACCAGTTGAAGTCGAGGAGATGGAAACTGGGTGGGCTCCGGTGACTCCCACTTGGTTTCCACTTGGCAAATGGTGGCTCACTTTTCTGTTCTGACAAAAGACACCTTCACATCTGATCTCTTCCAACCTGCTAAACCCCTCCTTCTTTTCTCCTAAGTTGATTGCCAGACCCCCAAGTCCCCAAGCTGGAGGAAGTGCTTGGAGGACGTCACTTCTCACTGCATCCACCCGGGTGCTGCCCTGAAGTCCCCCCTCCCTGCCGGCTTCTCTCCAAAGCATCTTGGCCGCACCCTAGGGGTCATCCCTTTCCAGCATCCCTGGGCTTGGCCCTGCAAGGCCAGTTCTTAAGGTTTTACTGGGATGCTTTCATGGTCAAACTCACCTGAGTAACCACAGGAGCCCTGTAGGACCTCCTGCCTCTCTCCAGTCCTCACCCCAGCCACCCCGGGAGGCTGTCTACCCTCCCATGAGGCCTCGCTCCCACCCTCTCGTCACCCAGGTGTGACACATCCTGCAGGTGCTCTGCAAGGTCAACACCCTTCACCTTGATGAATCGGATGGTAGGCTCTTCCTCTGGGGAACAGCATCTGTGTCTACTTCCTCCCAGTCCCTGGTGGCTCTTTCTCCTTCAGTAGCTCCCTGGTTGATTTCCTAGTGCTGCAGTGACAAAGTAACACCAATGCAGTGGCTTAAAACAACGGGCCCTGTATCGTCCCAAGGGTTAGCAGTCCACTGGCTCTCGGGCCTAGCATCACGGTGGTGGAGTCACGTTCCAGAGGCTGTGTGGGAGAATCTGAGTCCGGGCCTCTTCCAGCTTCTACAGGCTGCCCGCATTCCCTGACTTGTGGTCCCCTCCGTCTTCAAAGCTGACAGTCCAGCGTCTGACCTCTTTGACGTCTGCTTCCATCCTCTCATACATCTCCTTTCTCTGCTTCCAACTCTCCTCTCTTCTACTTGTGAGGACTCCTGCCATGACATTCAGCCCACCCTGACAATCCCAGAGAGGCCCCCTCCTCCCGGCATCCTTGATTCAATCACTTCTACAAGGTCCCTTTTCCCTGTGGGGGGAGGAGGTGGGCATTTTGAAGGCCCCCTTATTTAGCCAGTCACACTCTCTCTCCTGATCCGCCTGTTAATTTTAGAACACCTGAGACTTGACCCTTGGCCCGCTCTTCCTTTCCATGCACTCTCCAAGAGCTCACCGAGGCCCCCAGCTTTAAAGGCCACCTCTAAGCTGGGGGCCTCCAGATCCGTTTTCAGTTCTGGCTCTGCCCTTGAGCTCCAGGTTCCGTCTCATCCAGTTTGTCTGCGCCCCTCACCTGGGTGATCAGTGACGACATCGAGCGTGAACTCGGCACACAGTGCTCCTCATTTCTCCCCTGAACTTGCTCTTCTGCACCCTCTCCATGCTACTAAGGTCTCCACCATCTTCCTGGTTACCTAGAACAAAACTAGACACATCATTCTATATTATTCCTTTACTTTGCCCATCTCCACCTCTGAGCTGTTAGCAAAACATCTCCACGGCCGCGGCTCCAGCCCAAACCCCCTCCTCCTCCTCCAGCCTGGGCTAACATAACCCATCTGCTGGCATATCTCCTCCTGCCTGTTCTTCCTCTCAGACTCCATCTTCCTTGTGAGATGGAATTTTAGTGACTATTTTAATTAACAAAGATTCAAGCAAGTCATAAAATACAGGCAAGAATAAAATGAACATTCAGATATAGATCACCTAGACTCAACATGAGAACACGTTTCGAATCGTTATCTTCTTCAAGAAAGACATCGGCACGCGTGTGAAGTCTTGTGTCCATCCGTCTTTCACCTGCCCCTGCCCCGGTGCCCAGGGGCAGGTGTGCTATGTGGTTCCCCAGGTACGGTGGTGTGCTTCCAAATGCCTCCTCTGAGATGTTCTCATGCTCCGCATGAAGGTTAGATATTCTGTTTCCAACACAGTATTTTTAGCATAATATTGGAAAGGTGTCCCTTCTGAGGTAGGACGGATGGGGGTCATGCATTTTAATAGCTGCCTGCCTAGGTGCGTCATGATCAGAGCATAGCTTGGTGTAGTTGATGTTTTCCTAGTGCTTGGCAAGTAAAAGCAAAACCTCACTACGACAGTGAATATCTCTGCACCTAGATCTTCTTGTTCAACTGTGAGAAACAGCAATAAAATTTAAAATTTTAATGTAGTTAAAATTATCAATCTCTTACTAAAACGTTAGTGCTCTTGGAACTTGCCTAAGAAAACTCTTCCTGATTCTACGAAGACATTTCGCTTGTATTTTCTTTTAACATTTTGCTTTTAGATCTAATAGTTCTGGAGTGTGTGCTTGTGTGTGTTAGATGTGGGTAGCCAGCCGTGCCATCACAGGGAAAGAAGGTTCTAGCCTTTACCTATAGATTTTGTTGCTCCTTCCTTTGAGCTGAGCCCCGTGTTTCTAAATGATATGGTGTGGCAGCAGTTACAAGGATGAGCAGCCTGGGCTCAGACTCAAATCCATTACTTATGAAGTGTGTTGTCTTCCCGCCATTACACTCTGTGTCTGTGCCTCTGTTTCCCTCATCTGAAGAAAGATTAGATCAGTGTCTGCTTTGGAGGACTGAGTGGGCAGTGATGTGCTTCAAACCCTCCTATTGAATCTGGTGCAGAATAATCGTATCCATGAAGGTAGCACTTAACGACTTGCGCTTCTCTGCTATGTGAGAACTTATTTCTGGGATCTCTGTTTAGTGTCTTGGTTCAATAGACCACACCTGTGTCAATGACAAGACATTGAATTCCTGTGGCTTTATGGTAATCTTGAAATCTGGGTGCACGAGAAACTATTGGTCAGCAATCCAAGGATTTTGATGGCAACAATATGGCATTTATAGATTAATTTAAGAGAATTGACATTCATTGTGGAATCTCTCTCTAGGTATAATAAGCATGATACAGTGCTCTATTTTCATATATATTTTACACATCTTTTGTTACAGTATTTTCTTTATTTTGTTTTCAATGAACAAGACAGAAATTTTACTTTAACATAAAAATGACTGCTGTTGATTTTTAAAATTGGTTTTATATTCCTGAAACTTCATATCTCATCATTTATTTGTGGTTTCCTAGGATCTTTTTCCTGACATTTTGTCTATTGCTTCCCACTCACTATTTTTCTTTTTGAAAAATATATAACTGTGCAGTGATAATCATTAAAATTTATGGGTTTTTTTTAAGTGCTTGATACTCTTCTCAGCGCTTTGCATGGATTAACTCTTTGTTTTCCTGACAGCTCTAGGACGTAAATTCTGGTTCTATTTCCACCTTATTGGCAGTGTTGAAGAAAAAATCTTGCTAAAATATTTCTTTTTTAAGTCTTGTGGCTTGTTAAAACTGTAAGGAAGACTTTGTTCAGGACTTTGCAGTAGAGGAGAGGGACGAGGCTCCACTGGCTGTGTCAAGGACAAGAGCAGGCTGAGAGAGGACCAGAGCAGGAGCAGGACCAGAGCCCAGTGGGTGGAAAGTGACCACCAGGAGACACAAGGGGACTTGGCTCTTGCTGAAGGCAGCTGAGGACTTGGACTCATGGTGTCAGATGAGGGACTTGATCAGATACAGGGTGGGGACTCACCATAAACGGACTTGGCAGGATTCGTGCTACAACTGGACATGGTAAGCTGAAGGCAGGGCCCAGAAATGAGGCCCGGTGTTAAAGAGGGTCAGAGAGGCCAATCGAAGTCCCCCAGGGAGGTGGTCAGTGAGGTGTCAGTGGACACCTCAGGTAGGATTGAAGTCCTGGCTGGAGACAGGTTGGAACCCAGAGGGTCAGCTCTGGGCTTGGAGCACCTCTGAAAGCCTGAGCAGAGTGGTGGCTGCAAAGACTCCTGCCTTGTGACTTGGGGAAGGAGGCTCAGTTTATCATCCTTAGTATACTTGCTGAAAGCTTGTGTGAATATCATTGTCGTAGCTATGAACATTTCTGACTATTGACAGGAAGCGTTTCTCTTAATTTAAAAGGAATTTTGAATTTTGTTTAATACTTTCCCTGAATCAATTGAGCTAATCTTATGATTTTTTTTCTCTTTAAATCTGTGGTGAATTACACTAATAGGTTCCCTGACTCTAAACCATCCTTGCTTACCTAGGATAATCCATAATGGGTCATAGTAGAAATAAATCCATTCATTATAAACCTTAAATGCCTCAATTTAGTATTGATTTTTGAAGCCTAATTCCATGTGTTTTATCGGGGGATGTTTGCCTTTGTCACTGTGTACGTCATGCATCTGAAGAAGAAAAATATGAAATCAGAAGGGCTTGTCCTTACTGTGTTGGGAGTCACACCTGGTGGTGAGTATCTTTTCAGATTCTTTCTGCTTTGCCTTCAGCTTTTTGGGTTTTCAGGGCAGAACCTAGGAGACCCTCCTTGGGTCAAGGGCTGTCCGGGCAGCTCCTCTGTGGGCTGGCCTTGTCCAAAGGCTGACTCCCAGGCTGGACGTATCACCCATTAGCCATTAAGGAATTTACTCCTCGGTACTGAAAAACAATGCGATGCAGGTTTAATTGAAGTGAGAGCTGATGTCAATTTAATGGTACAGTCAACTTTCAATTATCCACTGCTGAAAGGTGTGGCCTGGAAAATCCAAACTACCCAACGGCCTGGAATAAATTATACCTTCCCCTCAACTTCACTGGGATTGCTGCTCTACTTTGGCTCATGTGAAAATGATTGGGAAAGTCAATTTTGTGGAAAGTGGGGCAGGAGCATGTAGCGGGAAGGTCAAGTCACCAAGGTCACGTGTTAGCATTTTCCCGTGCTGACTTCTGAATGTCACAACGACCTGTGAGGAGGGCATTCCTGACCTGAGTTTGTGGGTAAGGCAGTTGAAATGACCTGCCCAAGGTCATCTGCTAGAAATCAGTAGAACAAATAGTTCTGCACTTTCTAGTTCAATCCATGTGCCCAGCAGAGGGGACAAAAATGTTCTGATGTAAACCTCAACCGCAGTGTGTTTCTTCCTCAAGAGAATAGTGAAATCTCTTCTCGGTATATGCATTTTCTATAAAGCAAATGCTAGCTCAAAATGAAAAATGTAGTTTGGAAGAAGACAAAAAGGAGATTTAAGTGCCTGCTTTTGCACAAATAGATAATTGAAGGTGGGTAGGGAGAGTCTAGGGAAACTTCTTTATCACAGGGTTGATAGGCCTTTTGAGAATGGCACTTAAAAAAGGCTAGTGTCTGTGTCACTGGCTGTCACATTCCCTGATGTGACAACACCCCTTTTCTGCCAAATCTTCTGCACACTGCAGCAAGTACCTCTGCATTTGTTTAGAGACAGCAGGGCTGGGGCAGGGCAGCTACCGTGGGCTTGTCATGAGGCAGAGAGGAGAGACCCCTTGGAGGGCAGACGTGCAGTGTGGACAGGAGCTGCCCGGAGAACGTGAGCCACCGGGAATTAAAGGCCCCTGAAAGAGGACACAGAACTGTCTCCGAGTGTGGATGGGGGAGGACAAAGCATTTCACATGAGTCTCAAGGACACCGGGGTCTGTGGACTTATCACATACTTGAGACAGCTAGACAAAATAACTGATTACAGCTAGTTACCAGCTTACTTTTGGCCGCTTGATAGGGGACTGAGTAGTTGTCACCCTGGGGAATCCAAGAGGCTCCCCAGTGTGCTGTCTGTGCCCCAGTAGGGTACCACCTGGGAGCTCCCGAGAAGTTCACGACCTCTTGACCTCTGACCTCTGGCCTCTGGCCTCTGACCTCCAGCCCTTATGTGACCACCCTGGGCCTGTCCTGAGAGAATTCAGGTGCTGGGGCGGGACAAGGGCAGGCTGAGCAGAAGGTGGGAGTGAGGGTCACTGGGACGTTCCCTCTGGATCTTAAAGTACCTGAGCAGCTCGCCCTCCCCAGGACCTGAGGCCTTTTCCTGGAGACCCACGCCCTCCACTCTAGCCAAGTTCTCCTCCAGGTCCTGTGTGGACTCCCAGCCCACAGCAGCATGAACTCTTCTCTTTCTTCCCTCGCCCCTGTCTCCTGAGTGCACTTGTGTAGTCACTTTCACCAGGGGAGGGCAAGAAGAAGGAGGCCAGCCCAGGGACACTGGACGCTGACTCTGGGAGAGTGGTGGCCAGCCCCACCTCAGGAGCACCTTGCCCTGTCTTCAAGGGGAGGGAGAGTGTTTCCACCATGGGAGGAGAGTCCCCTGAGTGTGTGAGAGAAGGTGTGTGGGGGGCATCTGGGTCACTTTGAGGTGCTGCTCCGCTCACTGCTCCTCATTTTGAGGCTCTGGGGCCCACTGGGGCAGGCCACCATGCAGTGCCCGGTGGCCTTTCCTTGGCTGATGGACCTGGCCTTGTTGGGGAAGTCTGACCGCCTGCTGGGGAGCCGAGGTGCAGAGCAGAGGGGGACTGTGAGAGGACGCAGCCGAGTCCCACCAGCCACCGTCTGGCTACTGAGGGTGCATCAATCAATGGGGCAGGGCAACAGCTGAGAAAGGAACCCAGAAACTAACCTGAGACCCCCGTGTCCTTGAACTAGCCCGGGCCTGGTTCCCTTCTGAGGTGCTCTGTTGTGCCAGGTCCAGGGCAGAACCTCAGGGACGACCCTTTCTTCTCCTAGAGCTTACTGCCCAGAGGAGAGGCTTTGTCATAGTACAAGAGCCACCATGTGGATGGAAAGCCACAGGGGCCCTGAGTGATGGGCGAGAGAGGGGCACAGCACTAAGTCACAGCACAGGGAGGGAGGCCAGGAAGGTTGGGAGGTGTCCCTTGAAGGCCGGCGGGGCTCTCCTGGACCTGCAGCCAGGGTAGAGGGTGCTGTGGGGTGGGAAGGGAGGGAGAGGGGAAGTACAGAGGGACGGTACCGAGGACTTGTGTGGT
This sequence comes from Callospermophilus lateralis, assembly GCF_048772815.1. Lineage (NCBI taxonomy): Eukaryota > Metazoa > Chordata > Mammalia > Rodentia > Sciuridae > Callospermophilus > Callospermophilus lateralis. The sequence goes on along the minus strand of NC_135318.1, from coordinate 5,078,302 downwards.
CCCACAGGAGGAGAGAGAATCCGTGGACGGCATTTAAGCAGACAGTGGCGGCTGATTACTTATGTCCCTGGCTAGGGAGGAATGTGGGTGAGGAAATACACAGGCTAGTTTTGCAACTTAGAGGGAAAGAATAGGGAGAGATTTGTAAATAACGGCCTTTTAAAGAACTTGAGGTAAACTCCGTGGTGACTGATGCTGAGCCTCTGCTCAGAGTGTGCATCGCCAGGAATGCATTTTAGAAGGGACCAGAGGATCACACGCTGCAAGCTGATATCCTGGCCTGTTGTAGAGGCACCTGAGCAGCATTTTCAGTGGGAAAGGGCGTTTTAGCAGAATCACAGTTGTGTAGGGTGCCTTGTTCTCTTTCAAGTAAAATGGGAGGAAATTTGGTTTTGCCAGGAGACCTGAGACTTTATTTCTCTTGGGGAAAGCGATGGTTTGGCCGTGGCTTCCGATAGCTGTGTATGGCTTGGCTGATGACCCCAAGGGGCCCCTGGCTCTGGGGTTGCCTTGGCTCATCTTCTCGCTGTCCCCTCAATTTCTTGATTTCATTAGGAGATTAGAGGGACAGAGATGGCTTACAATACTGGGGAAAAATGTAAAGCCATTCGCAGGTCATTGTTGAAGTCAGAGCATGCCTGCTAAGCTCCTTAGGAAGTCAGTGCAGACAGTGATACGGGGATTAGCCTCTGTGTGTGCACACGAGTGCGCAGGCCCTGTGTGCATGGGCCATGTGCCAGTCTGTCCCGAGGGACTCACGTCTGCTAGCTTGGCAGCGGGCGATGAGTGCATGGGCCGTGGATAGGTCCAGTCGCTTATTCCTTGCCTCCAGTCCCAGTGCAGTCTGACATTGGGGCAGCAATGGGGAGGGCAGGGCAGGAGGCCCCTGGACTTGGGTCTACTAAGTTACTAGAGACCAAAAGGCCTAATTGGATGCGATGGTTGATTTTATGTGTCAACTTGGCCTGGCTAAGGCTGCCCAGGGAACTGCTAAAATACTTCTGGGTGTGTCTGTGAGAGTGTTTTGGGAAGAGATTAGCATTTGAATCCAGAGACCCACCTTCACCAGCATGCGGAGGGTTAAATCAAACAAAGAGGTGGAGGTGGAGAGAGGGCAGATTCTTGTTTCTCCATGGAGCTGGGCCTTTCATCTCGGCCTGCCCTTGGAAACGGGCTTCTGGTTCTTGGGCATCTGATTTAGACTGAATTCCGTCCCCAGTTCCCCTGGTTCTCTAGATGGTGGAAGGCAGACTGCGGGACTGGTGGGTTCCATGGCCGTGTGAGCCAGTTCCATGACAAAGCTGCTCTTATACTCCACGGCTCTCCCGTTGGTCCTGCTCTTCTGGAGAAGCACAGGACATGGACGAGCATGGTGCTCTTGAGTGACCAGCCTGGTAGCCAGAGGATGGCAGGGGAATAAGTGGCGGCACCCCAGAGTCACCTCCACGCTGCCCATCCGTGCTGAAGATGCAGAGGGCCAGTGTCCCCTGGCCCTGTGACGAGGTAGGGCCGGGTTGGCTGACAGGTGGAGGGCCATGAGATTTGTTAGAAGGGGAGCTATGTGTTCCCACTCAGGTTCCTGGGGTGCCTGGGGAGGTGAGGGAGCAGGAGGACTCACCTACATCTCTGCTGCTCTTTTTATTCCATTTGGTATTGGTGGTGGGACAATTTGCCGATGGCTGATGTGGAAGTTCCAGAGGGTTGTGGGGTTGGGGGTTTCCAGCAATCACTTGGAGCTGCTGAAAGGTTAAAAACTGTTGAATTGTTAGCATAGTTGAATGGAGGGATTATGCCTCAAGGAGAAGTGAGTGGAGCGGAAAGAAGTGGGCTCCCAGTGCAGCCCCAAGGGGGCATCTCATGCAGGCGTTGGACCAGGTGGAGAGTGGCTTCCCGGGTGGGGGCAGAAGGCCAGACCCCTCTTCTCCTGCCTGCGTGATGCTGGCTGAGCAGAGGCCACCATCATGGGATTCCTGAGGACCAGCCTTTCTTGAGGATGCCGTTTTGTAAAGTGGGATTATTTAATTATCTAGTTAACCATTCAGTTGGCCATTCGTTTGCTGCATTTTTAGAACTGTGAACTTTGGAGAGATTGAAACCTTCCTATAAAACTGCCCCCATGGCAGCACCACGTGATTCCAAACAGCCCTGGAGGACGGCTTCTAACTGGCCAGCCCATGGGGCTTCATCATCGCCCTGTCAGGGCCTGTCCACCTGTGCCCTGGGAAAAATAATACCAGGCTCCCGCGGGGGGTATAGGAACCCAGTGGTGAGAGATCTCTGCCAGGAATGCACCCAGGAGGGCGAGGTGTGCGGAGGTCTGGGAAGCCTGTCTGTCTTTGTTTATTGTGTGCACTGTGGACATTCTGTTGGTGAGTCTTAGTAAATGTTGACCTTGTCGGTAACTTGAGGGCAAGAGCCAAATTTTATGTAATAACTTAAATATACCATGTAGGAATTTTCCTCCTGGTGAGACTGCACACCCTTCTGTTCTGTGCCTGAGGACTTACTGGAGGGATGGTCCCAGATAAAATATAAGACATCCAGCTCAACTTGAGTTTCAGACCATTGTTTTATTGTTTTATTCTGCGTAGGTGCCATGCAGTATTGGGGACATGCTTATGCTATAATTCGTCTTTGGTCTGAGCTTCAAATGCAACGGGGCTTCCTGCATTTCTATTTACCAAATCTGGACCCTCTATATTGGAGCTATGGGGTTACAGCTATCACCCACCCAAGAGGGAATCCCATATACACAGAAATTGGATTTTAGTCTTAAGTGGGGATGACTGAATTAGCACTGCTTTCTTCATCTGAGTGTGAGGAAACATCACCTTAGGTAGTGCCTCTCAGCCTCACTGCTTATTAGACTCACCTGGGGGCCAGGTAGGGTTCTGATGCATTAGCACCTGAGACTAGTGACATCAGGAACTCAAACTGGAGGCCCGGGGATGTTATAGTTTTAAGCTCCCCCAGCTGATTCCTGGGCAGGCAAGGCTGGGAGGCGGTGGCTCAGGCACAGAGCACTGCAAGGCCAAGTGATGTAGCATCCGCACAGCATTCACCAGGGCGGGCAGTGGTAAGAGCCGTCCAAGTGGTCCAGAGAGTGGAAGAGGAAGAAGGGGACCCCGGGTGAAGCAGCAGACAAGCAGTGGCCCGCGCAGGGGAGGCAGGTGGATCCAGATGGATCTGGGCTGCTGACGCCCCCAGCTTCTGTGCCCAGTAAGAAGAAGGAGGGAGGCGGGAGGCCACAGAGGCCAGGGTGTGCTTCACCTGGTGGGGACTGGAGCTGAAGGCCGTGTTCACATGCTGAAGGAAAAGGAGCCAGGTGCCAGCCACCCTCTGTACCTGTGCAGGAGTCCATGTCTCATGGGAAGACGTTGGCCACCTAGAATCCGTAGAAATTACAGTCCCCAGAGCTGGAACCTGTCCTGTTCAGTCTTGGTCCTCTGCCTAGAACGTTCCTGGAGCATGGTGGGCACCCGATAAAAGGTGTTGATGGGAAGAATAAACCTATAAAAAAAGAAGGGAAACCCCAACAGGGGCTTTGGGGCTGGCAGCAGGGGTGCAAGGTGAAAGCAGAGGTGGGGCCTTTGGGCCGCTGGGCATCTCGCGCCTGTTGTTGGCCTGTTTCTGTCTCTATGGAGGATGCAGGCTGCGTATGGCTCTGAAATCCACTAAGCATTAGATTCTTCTGTGCCTGTATGAGCTGGTGGCCCTTCTACCGATGCTGCAGGTCCTGGGCGGGGACTCCCTCTGAAGAGTGTCCTGTCTGTGAGGCCTGGGAGCTGGGCCTGACTGCAGCTGGTGGCAACTCACCAGGCTGCTGGGGTTCCAGGCTGGAGGAAGCCCGGCACATCCCTGAACCAGGGGCACATCCTCACGGTGGTGGGACCAGATCCCTGAGCCGTTGAAGGCTGTGCGCACGTGGGGTGGGATGGGGTTGGGATGCCTTCCCAGGCAGGGCCGAGGGAGCGTGTCCTCTCAGCTGGTGCAGCGCAGTCGCAGTGGGTGCCCGAGCCATGCTCAGGAGGCCGTTTAATCTGTTTGTTCCCGGCTTCCCTTTGTTGCACCAGGAGGGATTTGCAGTGACTCCACGGGCCGTTTGCAGCTGCGGGTGTCTAGGATCTTGTTGTGCACCTTGGGTTTCTTTTATCTTTATCTCCATGTACTTCTGTTTCTAAGATATCCAGGCCCCGCAACACCTTTCCCTCCCAGCTGCTTCCAGCCCGAGAGGAAATCTGCAAGCTGACTCTGTGCCCTGGTGCTGCTGAGCCTTTTGCACAGAAAGAAGAGAAAGCTGGATACCCCCCGCCCCCCCCCCCCCCCGCCCTTCTTCTTTAACAGATATTTTTAGCTTTTCTAAAAGCTTCTCACTCTGAGCCTTAAAAAGAAATAAGAATCTCTTCCAAAAATGCAAATGCTCTGGCAGAGAGCAAGAGGGGTGTTTTCAATCTTCCCGGAACAATCTCCCATTGACGCTCCTGGGGCCAAGGGGGAATGCTGGGATCAGGCGCAGGGGAGGGCGTTGGTGTAAGTGGGGTTGCGGGAGCAGGAGCCAGCTCTTGGGCCATCTGTGGCCTGCGCTGTGGACTTGCTTTCCTCCACTGAGTGTTTGCTCAAACTGGTTCTGCACATTTCGGGGTGGCTCCTGCGTTGCTGCGTGTGTCTAGAACATTCTGAATCCCACAGAGCCCTGAGATGAGCTGATGGCTCCGCCTCTCGAGACAGCCCCCTGGCCAGCGCAGCCTTTGGAAGTCACAGGGCGTTGTGGCGCCACCCAGGGACGAACAGAGGCAGCCCTGGTCCCAAGGGTGAAAGGAAGGAGGGACAAACTGCAGATCCAGTTGGCTTTGCTTTGGAAAGGGTCACTTTAGGAAGCGCATGCCTCAGGTGTAAAGGCCCTCTTTGACGCCCACTTGTTCTTCCAGCCATCTGAGGTCTCTCGTCCCTCGTGCTCCATGGCACCAGGTTTCACCAGGAGGAAGCAGCGGGGGAGAAGGGACAGTGACCGTCTCCACATCTGCTTTCAGGGGGACCGGAGGGCAGGAGCAAAGTGCTGCTCGCTGGCACCGTACCTCACGCGTCACCGTCCCTTCCTCTTCCCGTCTGTCCACCCTGCAGTTGTGTCTGATTCATGTTCCCAATTCCCTAGAGCACAGCGTCAGTTCTCAGCAATGCTGAGTCGCTGAATCTAAAACTTTTCATTTGTCTTTCAGAACTAATTCAAAGTTTGCTTATGTTCTGAAATAATGATTTGGCCCAAAATCTCATTGAAAACAATACAGTTGTTGTCAGTTCCACTTACGTCGGATTCAGAGAACACTGTGAAGGCAGCTTTTTAAAGGGGCCGTCAATATCCTGGGGATGCAAGCATTTTGCAGAAAGTGCATGTTGATATGAAGATGCAGAGCCCTGCCCTCTGTCCCCCACACCCTCCTGCTTCTGACAGGTTGGTGACAGAGCTGGAGGACCATCTGAATGTGTGTCAGGTGGTGGGGAGGGAGGCCATGTGGCCACCGGCATACTCAGCTTCTCCTCCTGGTAGAAGGCAGCTTAGGGGCGGGTGGCAGAGGCATCATGTTCTAATGGCAGCACCTCATGCGTCTGCTTTTTGGGTTAACTCCCTGTCTGGGTGGGTTTTCCTCATTTGAGATCTGGCGGTCTGTTGTGTTCATATACATTCTCAGAACACTACTCTGAAGAAGGCAGAGCTCCTGCCTGCCCCATGGAGAATCGGAGCCTCCGGAAGTCGAGAAGCACCCCGCAGCCTGTCCTTCGATCCTCCTGGAGACGCGCTCAGACGCTCTGCTCATTTCTGTAGAACCAGCCCCAACTGCCACGTGAAAGCTGAAGAGGAAAGTTGGTGTCTGACTCTGGGAAAAGCAGGTGCTTGGGCGACAGGGGCCTTTGTGCCTTAGAACAAATCTTTCTGTCCGTTACATTTTGCAGCAAGTGTGCAAGGTAGGTTGCAGTCACTTTGATTTACAGATAAGGATTGGTGAACACCCCAGAAATTTATATGAAAGGCACGTCCCAGGACGGGAGGCAAACTCCGCTAAAGCCAAAGTGGAACTGGAGCCGCCCACACACGTGGCCACCAGCCTCCGCGGGCCACGGGCGCTCAACTGCCCACCAGAGCAAGTGCCGCGTGTGACCGAGAAGCACGGTCAACCGCTGCATGTGTCATCCACGTTGAGTGGCCCTCGAGGATCCCCTCCTGGATGGGAGAAGGTGCCAAAGTCAGTGTTTAGAAAAGAGTCCACAGAAGTCAAAGGATGAAGTAGGACACGAGAGTCCAGAATCACTGGAATAGGAGGGAGTTTTCCAAGAGAACCTGAGAATGTATGCAAAAGAAGCGTCCAATGAGCATTTTAGAACCGCAGAAGGCAACCTCCTCGTCTAAGAGCTCCCCGGGTGGCCCCGCGGCCCCGTGGACACAGCAGAGTTGAAGGCTCAGAGTCTGCAAAGCCGTTCAGATATTCCCAGACTGAAGCAGGCAGAAAATAGGAAGAATGGGGAAAAGAGCAGATCAGATTGTAAGAGCGATATGTGGCCTGTCACAAGATTTTCTGTGTATGACTTTGGGACCCCAGGAGGACAGGAAAGGGAGAGTGAACAGGGCCAACAGCTGAGCAAACACTGCCGTGCGTATGAAGTGACGTAGAGGTTCTGGGTTATGCTGCCTTCCTTCAAAGAGGGCCGCGCGGCTCTGCGTGTGCTTTCAAGGTAATGCCAGTGGAATTTGGTGCCAGGCAGGGTTGGAGGATAAGAGGAAAAGGCAGGAGTCAATAGAGAATCCAGGTTCTTTGGCCAGAGCCACTGGATGACAAATTTCCACTGACTGAAGCGAGGATCAAACGGAGCAGGTTGAGGGGTCCAGCAGACCTGGGGTTGGGGCAGGGTACACCTGAGATTTCTGTTGTCAGGAAGGCGGGAGGAGAGAGACCTCGGAGCCACGGAGAGGGCCCGAGTGGGCACCCACAATTGTAGAACCCTTGGCACGTGGGACGGGGCCAGTGCAGGCGAAGGGAGAACACGTGCCCGTCCGTCTCCTGTCAGACGCCTGGCTTCTTGTCGGTGGGGCGGAGCTCCCACTTTTGGCCCTCCACCGCCTGCTCTGGGCACAGCTCCTGCCATGGCTGACTTACTGTGCTGCGCTGTGCGACAGGGATCTCTGATACCAGACACGGGCACAGCTGGCTCTTTCCTGATTCTTTGGAGGCACAACGGAGAGAGAAGCTGACACCTTCGGGGACACATCCATCTGTGTCTGTGCCAACAGTCATTGGTCAGGGACTGTGGAGAAGGAGCTGAGAGAAGGAGTCACAGACTGTGTCCCTTTTGTCCACAGTACCACCCAGCACTGCTTCAAATGCTGATGTGTTCCTCGCGTGGGCCTGATGGCAGGAAGGACCTGGCATGGGGACAATGAACAGACCTGGAGGTAAACACCCCAAAGCGCAGGTCAGACGGCTGGGAGGCAGTTAGAGTGGGCCAGGTGCCCCTACCCACGTGAGCTCACTGACCGCTCTCGCATGCTACAGGTAAGAAAGCTGGGCCCAGAAAGGTGGGGTCACTTGCTCCAGGTCATGAAATTAGTGCCAGTCTCAGAATTTGAGTCTAGCTCAACCTGGAACCAAGTCCAAGCTGATTTCAGGATGGACACTCCGTAGGCTGCAGTGTCCCCTGTGACTCACTTTGATCAACGAGGCTCACCTTGGGTTGGCACTGGAAATGTGATATCCTCCACTGTGCCTTTCCTCAAGGGGCACAGTGGCCATCCGGGTGACGTGGCTGGACAGTGTGGCACATTCACCACCAAGGGATGCATCTTTGTTCCCAACTGAAAATTCAAAGTGCATGGAGCCCTGAGGCACTGAAGAAGCTCTGGTCAGGGCCTTGACCTCTGCCTGGCAGTGACATTAGAGTCTGGATGGGGACAGGTGGTGCTAGAAAGTGGCTCTCTGCAGCGCAGTAAGGCAGGTGGAGACAAGGAAGGATGGTAAGAATTGGGCTGTTGCTCTACAAAAGTCTTGGAAGGGCTGTGTGCTGGCCGTGTGGAGGGCACCGGGCAGACGTGGCAAAGGGGGTTGGTTCTTGGCACCCCGGGCAGTGTGTTAGACTCTGTGGCCCTGGGTCCTTTCTGTTAGATTGGAATTGAACACCCTCAGGAAGAGACGCGCCTGTCTTCTGTCAGCCCCACGGAAGCTCCCACTAACAGGAAGTGTGGCGAAGGCAAGCCCCCGTGACCGCTCCGTGCAGTAGTGTAGGCCACACGCGCTGCCATCTGGGGTTGCACTTCACCCATGAGACACGTAAGGGAATTGGACATCTCCTGTTTTAGGATTTATCCAGATTTTCTTATTGCTTTTAGCAGTTGTGTGATTTTGTGGTTGTCTACTACTATCAGTGAGTTAGATTTGAACAAATGACCTATATATATGTAAAGACTGATTATTGTAAACTGCATGCTCTATCATCCTGTTACTATGTAATGTTTTAAAGCACACGTCACAGTGGACACCTTAAGCGCCTGAGGCATGTGGAAGTCCCAGAAATGCTTCCCCATGCTTCACGCTTCTCCTCGCACAGTCATGGAGAACACTGGTTTAGGCCTTAAACCCAGAGGGCAGTCTTCCAGAACACGAGCCCACCGGTTAGTTTGCTGGGGTTGCCACAGCGAAGGGCCACCCACTGGTGGTCTCACAGCTCTGGAGCCCAGAAGTCAGAGAGCAGAGTTGGCAAGGCTCTTTCTGAGGACCAAGAGGGCCGTGTGTCCCTCGCCCACCTCTGGCTTCTGGGGGCTGGTTGTCTTTGGGAGGCGTCGCCCTGGTCTGCCTTCATCGCCACCAGCTGATCTGGTGTCATTTTGCATGTGTCCCTCTGAGCATCTGTTAGGTGTCTGGATCTCAGGCGTCCCCTTCCCGAGGACAGCAGCGTGGTGTTGGGCCACCCCGAGAAACTCATCGTAGCTGCCTTACGTCTGTAGAGGGCCTACCCCCAAGTCAAGTCACATTCTGAGGTACTGGAATTTAGGGCTCCCGCGTGGGTTTTTTGGGGACACAGTTCAAACAACAGCACCTCGGTCATTCACTCATGCTCTGTTTTAAGCGGTTGTGTCTGAAGAAGTCGCGGCAGATGTCTTGCTGGTGTTCCGAGCTGGCGGGAGAATGCCCCCTAACGGCGGCAGCAGGGCCTTGGGTACAGACTGTTCTCCGGGAGGCTCCTCAGCGGTTCCCGTTCTCCCTGTGCCCTTCAGTGGGCAGTTTTGCTCACTCTTCTTTAGGTCCCATTCATTCTGTCTGTATAGATTCCTGTGCAGAATCGGAAGCTGAGCAGGGAGGAAACGTTCCCATTGACACTGCGGCTCTCTTTCCTTATCACTCCCTACTTTGCCACTTGGGGGACCCCGATAAATTTTCTTTTCTAGAATCTTCTTATACAGAGTAGATGAACCATCAGAACTTCTTGAATCAAACTGAACCTTTTGCAAAGCATGACATCCTTAATAAAGTTAAGGGCAACTTACAGATCAGTTATCTTCATGCTCACCATTGAGATCCATACGCTGCTTTCTGTTCCCAGTGAGTGTGCAAACACACAACTCCCCTCGTCCTCCTCCACTGTCTTTCCCACGGTTGTCAGAGGAGAACTGAAAGCCCCTGCGACTACGTGTGCAGGCTCACGCAGTCTCACTAATTAAGCAGAACTTGGCTGACATCTCGGGTGGAGAGACATTTTGCCCACAGAAAACTGCCTGTTCACTCCAATGAGTCACGCCTCTCAGTCTCGGCCCGGGAGTGGGTGTTCCAGGGACTGTGTCCCAGCCTCCGCCAACCGCCAACCACCACCCTCTTTCTGGAATTGACAGGATTTGGGGGCTGATGCAGAGCACCTGCATTTCTCTGCCAGCTTTGGAGGAACCTCTAATTTCCTGAGAGTCACGGAGGGTTTTAACTTAAGTGGTCAGAGTTGTTGCTGGCCTACTGATGTGGCTACCAGACAGGGACGGAAAGGAGGCCAAGGACTGGGCTTGTTGCTGGATGGTTAGTTCTTTGGCCTTTAGGAAAGAGCTCTGGTTGTTGCTTTAGAGTAGGCCTTTGTATTAGTCAGCTTTTTGTCATTGTGACCAAAATACCTGGCATAACTTGGAGGAGGAAAAGTTTATTTCAGGCTCCTGGGTTTCAGAAGTTTCAGTCCAGGGTTGGCTGACTCTAAGACAGAGCATCAGGACGGAGGAGAGCTGCTCAGTCATGGAAGCCAGGAAACGGAGGAGAAAGAGACGGGGAGAGCGAGGGAGAGAGAGAAAGGAGCCAGGGACAAGATACAGTCCCCAAGGCCACACCCCTTAGTGGCCTTCTTCCTCCAGCTATGCACCTTCTCCCCCCTCCCTTCTCCCTCCAAGTTGTTAATCCACCTGTGGCTTAGTCCACTGATGAGGTCAGAGCCCTCGGGATCAGTCACTTCCCAAAGTCCTCCTGTTTGGAACCTGCTGGACTGGAGACTAGATCTTCAACACGTGACCTTTGGGGGGACATTGCAGATCCAACTACACAGTTGTGATTTTCTAGTTTACCACGATTTTACTTTATACCACATTCAATCCACCCCAGTGGTCATCTATTGCTACATATATGACCAAATGTCCAGCAAGAAATAAAAATAAAAAAAAAAACACTTGGGTTTCTGTTTTATAGTTTTAGGTTGCAGATTAGCTGGGATCCTGCACACAATTCTCTAAAATTTTGTTACCTCCAAAGTTGTACTGCTTATTTTAAGAATAAGAACAAGTCAGACAATGAGGTGTTTTGGTCAGTGTCACAGAAGCACAGGAATTGCCTATGCCTTTGTGACTCTCTGGGGACATAGTTTGCCCTCGGAGCTGGCCGGAAAGTCTGGCCCAGGAAGGCGAGTCTCCACAGTGTGTGAACCCAGGTTCTTCCAGGGCCGTGTTGGTAGAATGGGCAGGAATGGCATGGTTGTCCTTCCTCAATGCGGCTCAAGTATTTTTTAAACCATGAGTAAACTTTGAGACAACCCAATAAGGGTCTAGCAATGTACCTGATTTGTGGGAACCTACATTTATGCCAGATGCTTTATGATTCTTTCATTTTAATTCTCACAATGAGTTTTGGGGCACTTTTTTACTCATATGCATGAAAAAATTGAGGCACAGAGAGGTTAATAGCTTGCCCAAGGTCATACAGCTGGTGAGTGGCGGCCCTGGGCTCAGAGACCAGGGAAGAGTGAATCTCGATCTTCACTCTTGCTTTCTCTAGTGCCCACAGACCTTCGGCAGATTTTGCTCTCCTTCAACCATTTGAAGAGGGTGGGAGTTTGCATGCCCCGTGTAGACTTTGGAGAGGGATTATGTCTAGTGTAGACTCGATGGCCAGACCACAGCATGACAGGACGCGGCACTTGACCCTGACGTAATACCAGCCTTTGGAGGAGGTGCTTCCCATAATGACATGCTGGAAACATTCCATTTCTCTCAGTAAGTAACCTTTTATTAGTTTGGGAGAGCAGCTTATATACCAGTGATTCAGTTTTGAAAAGCAGAATTATTTGTTTTTGAGAAGCTCACCACCCACCTGCGTGTTCCCTTCCGCTGAACCCCCCCCCTCCGACTTTAAGACAGCAAGTTGCAGGGGATAAAACATAAGGCCCTTGTTAATTGCAAATTAATAGTGCCAGGAATGTATGCAGATGGCACCTGAAGTCAGTTGCTGACAGCATCATATTCTGGTTTCATTTTTCTTTTCTACAATTCAGCTGTGCACCAAGCCAAGACAGAGCGGTCTCAGGTTCTTGTTTAGTTCTGTTTCTCTGTTAGAAAATCATGTTCTTGCCTACTGCTGTTCTTATCATACAAACTTGGTGGGTCTGGCTTTCATGGACTCGTGAACTGTAAATTGTTCCAAGCTCTGGTGGTCTGTGGGACACAGACACGGAGCTTGCGTTGGAAGACACTTGCTTAGCTAGGAAGTGTTTGACTGCGGTAGTCTGCTCATTCTCATGAGGGTCAACTATGAACCAGTGTTGTGACAGGTCCACAGGGAACGTTTGTGCTCTGGTTGGCACTTGGATCATATTTATCCAATTATTTATTTTTCTCTTTTCTGAAGGCTTCATGCCAACTGCCAAAATCAATTAATTAAATAAATGCAGAATCCAAAATTTGTGGTACAGAATGATCATTGGACCAAACTGGATGAGCCAGGGAGAAAGAGCAGGAGCCCCCGACTTCCTGGGTGAGTGGGGAGAGTGCTTTGAAACTCTGAGTCACAACCCACTAAGAGCTTCGTGGAAAGTGGCCACGAGTCAGGATTCTGGCCTTACTAATGGGCCCTCCTTGCAGGACAAGTGGCAGAGAAACTCGGGGTTGTGTTTTAGTGAGCTTTTTTGGTCTCTGTGACCAAAAGGCCTGACAAGAACGATGTAGAGGAATAAAAGCTTATCTGGGACTCACGGTTTCCGAGTTCTCCGTCCATAGATGGTGAGCTCCATTGTTCTGGGCCCAAGATGAGCAGAACATCATGGTGGAAGGAGTGGAGGAGGAATGAAGCTTGGGACATGGCAACAGGCAGCAGAGAGAGAGAGAGAGAGAGAGAGAGAGAGAGAGAGAGAGAGCGCTCTATTCACCAGGAACAAAATATAAATCCCAAAGTCACCCCCCAGAGGCCCCCGTTCTTCCCCCTCCCCACGGTCTGCAGTTACCACCCAGTTAATCCACATCCGCAGATTGATCCACGGTCAAACCTTTATAATGTGATTGTTTCACCTCTGAAGACTCCTGCATTGGCCCACACGTGGGCTTTTGGGGCATATTTCGTATCTGAACCATAAAATCATGACAAATCTCAAAGTTTATTTAGAGCTTAAACGTATTTTTTCCATATTTCAATAATGAGAACAATGCCATTTGAGCCTATTTTACTGAAAAAGAAAAAAAAAGTGCTGGATGCCATGGTGCACGCCTGTAATCCCAGCGGGTCAGGAGGCTGAGGCAGGAGGATCTTGAGTACAAAGCCAGCCTCAGCAATGGGGAGGCCCTAAGCAACTCAGTGAGACCCTGTCTCTAAATAAGAAACAAAACAGGGCTGGGGATGTGGCTCAGAGGTTGAGTGCCCCCGAGTTCAATCCCTAGTTCCCCCATCAAAGAAAGAAGTGAGTGCCCCTTGGTCTCCCCACCCTGCCCAGTGTGCACAGCCCTGGGCCCTGCTCATGGTGGGGCTGTGGTCACTTGGGAGACATGTTTCTGGGCTTAGATCAGAGCTTCTAGAGAGGAGGATCGTCAGGCCCAGCTCCAGGTGGCCGTCTTAGATGTGGAGGACAGCTGAGATGCAGACTTCCGTGGTTCTCCTTTGGTTCTTCAACTTTACAATGATGTAAAGGCAATTTGCATTCTTTGAAAACTGCACTTCAGGTTTTGAATTTTAAATGTTTTCCCTGGCCAGTGATGCTCTGTGATGCTCTTGTGCCGCTGGGAGGTGGAGCCGGAGGGTGAGGGTGCAGGGGCAGCGCTGCTGGGTGGGATGGAGGTGACGGAGGGTCTGACTTCTCCTCCCAGCCCTCACACGATTCCCTAGGAGCCCTGGCAAGTCCCTGTGGCCTATGAAGGTCAAAAAGTCGTATTTATTCTAGAGGACTATCCCCTGGGGGGGTGCTTCATGGACTAGGGTCCAGAGATGCCAGATGGCATCCACTGAGGAGAGGGCACTTCCTGCCAGCGGGCTCCCAGAACAGGGTGGTGACGCAGTGGCCATCCTCAGAGCACGGCTCTTGTTTACTTCTTGGAGGCTGGACAGCCGATGGGCTCAAGGGTGCGCTCCTCCCTCTCCTCGTGCTGTCCTCACACAGATTTGGTTTGTTTCCACTACTGGGAGAGAGAGATGACCCACGGGCTCCAGGGGCTGCTGTCCCTTCTCCGGAGGCTCCTGGGGAGTTTGCAGGACCAGCTTCTCCCAGTTTACAGAAGGCCTTTGTGGGATGAAGACTGGCGGGTGCTGTGACCCCTCTTCTTCAGTTTCACCCCCAGGAAGCCAGGCTGATCATTCCTGCCCCAGGATCGGGGTGAGGGTCCCTGGAGATCAGGGACTGAGGGTGCCTTTGGCCTTTTCAGAAGAACAGCTTCGCATGCCACAAAGGATCTTTCCCTTTGAAGGTGCTTTCCTGCTTGATTCATTCAAACGTTCTTTGAAATGACTTGGAGTGTGTCTTGTGACCAACCTCAGAGAGTGAGGTTTTTTTTCAGGTGCCTTTGTAAGAATGACCTTGGTGATTTTATTCAGGGACTGGGCAGAGTGAAGAGGAGGAGGGGGAAGAGCAGGAGGAACAGGAGAATCCATTTGGATTTGCAGAGTGTTTAGCTCTGGGCAGGGATTCTAGTGAGGGCATCCTATTTCAAAGCAACTTTCTCAGGGCTCCAGGAGAGCCCTTAGCCAGTGTCATGGATCTGAGCACATAACAAATATGTCTGCATAGTCTGTAGTTACAGTAATGACATTTGCAAAGTGCTAAGTAATGTATGGGCCTATTTCTATTGGTATTGCTTTTGGACCCTTTCATCAGCCCTTCAGTGCTGGCATTGTTTGTATCCATCTTTAATATCCTTTTAAAATTATTTAAATGGAGGTGCAGAAAGGAAGCACAGTTTATAATTTGCTCAAGAGGCAGAACCCATCCGCCCTGGTTCTGATTCTTGGCATCTGAATTGCCCACCACGTGGCCCAGTTCCTCCAAGGCTTATTAAGATCTCCTGTAGAGATGAGATATAACCACTCTGCCAAGGCCACAAGTGTGTGGACCCTTGGAGCCGTGAACTTGCTGACCCAATGGTCCACGTCAGTGTCCGTCCTTGCTCAGCCACCCCTGAGGGTCTATACCTCACGACAGCCCTGCACAGCGGATCCTCCCCCTGTTTCTATTTTCAGATTTGAAAGTGGAGCATGAAGAGATGAAAGCATCTGGTCTCCGGTCAGACAACTAGCAAGTGATGGCTAGGTTGGCTTCCCGGGCAGTCTGTCCTGGGTGCAGGGCTGTCTGCTTGGTTTCTGTAGCTGAGTGCTGCTGTAGGGTAGGTCTGGCTGGAAGAGTCTGTCGTGCAGTCAGAGGGGGAACTGCATGGAGAGACATCCTCTTCCTTCCTCCTTCCTGCACCTGGTACTTTAGATTCTGGGGTGTGATGTGGGGTTGGACTAAAGGGATGAGAGGCTGCTGTGTCCCTGGTCAGGACAGCCTGGCAGACTGAGGGCCCAGTGGTTCTGGCCTTCCTTGTACCTGGCACGTTGGAAGTCTGCTCCGTATCAGGCCTTCTCTCAGGTGCAGGCAGGCTGGGTGGGCAGACTTGGGGATCACTTGCACCCTAGGCTGGAGCCCCAGAGTGGGCTGCTCAAAGAGCTGAGCAGTCAGCCGAGTTTATGTACCACCCTCCAATACCCCTGGGTGACATTTCCACACAAGTACTCTAGCTATTGAGGCCAGTCCTGAATATAATTCGAAGGCACTCTAGAGAGTGCTAGAAATCTACCCAATCCGGCATAGGAAAGTTACACCATTGTGGCTGCAATTCGGCTGCTGGTATGGCAGCCCCTTGTGCTGGTCATATATAAAGTCAACAGCCCTAACAGCACCATCTCTATGGGCTGCTGTAAGCGTGGTCAAGTGCTAGAGCCCTGCTGCGTGTTCAGTTCAGTTGTGTGCTCTGTGCTGCCTTTCAACACTCAAATTCAACTTGAAAGTGTTTTTTTTTTTTTTTTTAAATTTACTGTGGGGAGGAAAAAGTGCTGTTGGGGGAAAAAAATCATCTTACTGGCCAATTAACAGATAAGGGTCTGCCCTGCCCATGCAGTGCCAGGCAGAGGTAAAAATTCAGTCTCTTTATCACAGAGAAGTCTTTCTCCCAAACCAGGGAAATGATACAGGTTGGAATATGGGAATGGTTTCTCCTTTTCAATGTGTTTTTCAAGTTTGAGATCTAAAACTCAAATTGAAATTGACATTTATTTGTAAATCACAACCCTCTTCTCCTTTAGAGATATATACCATGTTTATTAAATTTTTATGAGAATTTATGAAGATGCCCCAGGAAGGAGAGTTATGCTTGTGATAGCAGAGAGAACCACGAGGCTATTTCTAAATAGCGTTTTCAGCATATTAATTGTGACTTAGATAACAGTCCTATCTCTTTAGGGCTTCTTTTTGGGTTCAACATCAGAGCTGGCAAATTAATACAGTCATTATACAGCCGAAAGCTGTATCACTTACCAGTTCATTAGTGTTCAAGTCAAAACCCACACTTTTACGGATCTCTCCTGGGTTATGAGCTAGATAGGGAAGCTTATCTCCGTGCAGAATGATCTCTCTGGCTTCTCTTTCCCCTGCATTGAAAGAAGTGGCCCGTTGTGTTCCCATTAATTTTCATGTTAATGTGTCCTGGGCCGAAGAGCTGGTGGGGTTGCCTTGGGTGCTCCACCCTCTTCTTCTGCTTTGCCACCTATCCAGGAGGTAGAGGAGGAGCCCTGCTAGCCTGTCCTTCTCCAAACCTCAAGCCCTGTAAATGACGAAGCTTCACCTTTAACCAGAGTATTGGGCTCAGTTTAGTTTTCAGATCATGGCCACTCAGAAGGGCATCCTGTCTTGGAAACGTGGGTCCTGCTGAGGGAGCTGCCCGGCAGGGGGGCTGCAGGCTGCTCAGACTTGCTTTGTACGGCGTGGGCCTTTCTCTTTCTCTTTGTGGTGGTTCTGGGATTGTACCCAGGGTCACGTACATGCTAGGTCCATGCCCTACCTCGGAGCTATGTCTCCAGCCCTGTGAGATTTCAGCAATCTGTAATAAAAGGGACATACCAAATCCCAGTTTCTTACGGATCAGCACACTTCAAACCAAGCACAGCTTCCATGCAATTGATTTTGCCCTTATTCTAACACTTAGCTTTAAATGAATCTGACTACACAATATTTTATCTAAACAAATAATGGGTCCTTTTTCTTTAGAACACTGAGGGGGGACAGTGGATCATTCTTGATTCCCAAGTGGACTACTGTCTACACCAGTAGCTGAGCAGCATCCTTCATTTAAGAGTTTTCCTGCTTGCCCGCATACGCCGCCCCCGTCTTTACCTGATGCCTTAGGAAGTTTAGAGACCTGTGAACATGGGAGGCTGCTGAGTAGAATCACCCTCAAAGCGTGCTTCAGACGGAGCATTTTTCCCTAGAATTTTTCAGCAGCCAGAGAAACACAGTATTTCAGGTGAGGTCTGCATGCGAGGGTTTCACTCCTACAACCCAGGGAGAGACTCCGGGGAAGGTACAGCTGGCTGCATGGGGAAGCCGGGCCGAGCACATTGGGGGACGGAATCTCAGCACCTCTCCGAGACTGACGTGTGTGCTCTTGGCTGTGAACACATGACGCTCACCTGTTTGGGTGCTTGGGACTCCCCGTTCCAGGACACCACCTGCATCCCAGCATATGACTTCACAGCACGCTTTACTTACTTCTGATTGAATTAATCCTCTGCGTGCTTGAGGACTGGGCCTCTCAGAGCATCAGTATGAAGCACATTTGTTTCTTATTTAGAGAACCACGCTCTTTCATTTCAAGCACTGTTCATCGTATCAGTTTCTTTTCTAGAGAGACAATGGTTCGAGGACCCTCTCTGAAATTTGACTCTGCGCCACCGTGTGCTGTCGTGGACTATGAGAATGTCATCCGCGGGACTCAATAAGAGGACTTTCGTGAGTCTGGTTGGAATCATTTTCAAATTTATCCAATGGCAAAGCATTCTTTTAAAATGAAGGCAGGTTCAATTCAGCAATCCAAGCTGGTGCCAATGTGCTGTGGCTCCGTTGGTAATTCTCTGCAGATGGAAGTATTTATAGCTTCTCTGAGCTCGCTGCCCCGAGTTACGAGGAATGAGATGCTAGTTGGTTTTCTCAACATTGTGTTTTTCTCTGATTTCAGCCGAGAGGGGCCGCAGGGCTGCGTGGGGATCGTGACTTTGTGGAGTCCACCCTGACCCTGGCTTCTCAGTCTCCTCGCTGTGGACCTGGCAGGACAGCCAAGATGCCTTTTCTTGCTGTGTGAGAAACCTCCTGTAGAGGTCTGCTCTGTTGGGCCGTCAGAGCACAGGGCTGATGTTGTGGGCTTGGGTTTCGTGCAGGTTGGAGCATCCTCACGGGCAGACACAGAGCTGTCTTCTTTAGCAGAATCATTCAGACAAAGTGGTTGTGGTTTTCCATTTCCCCCTCTTGTTGAGAAAAGAAGAGGGTGAAACAGATGGTTTTATGTGTCTGCTCAAGACACCTCCCCAGCTGCATTATTCTGGGACGTGGTCTCTCCATCCATTTGAAGAGGACAAAGGCCCTGAAGGGCTGTCAGGATGCTAATGGACAGGTCTTATCAATACCTGCCCCAAAAGCAAAATCCACACCGATTTCTGTACCCTCCCTCCTCCTGCTCCTCCTCCCCCATTGAAATCGATCAGGTCTCCACTCCTTGGGTTGCTACAGTACCTTCACCAGAAGCTGGATCGAGCCCCGACTCCGGGCATCTTGAGTCAGATCACACTCCTCTGTGGTTCCCTCGTTAGGGAAAATTTAAACGCCAGTGACTCCAGTCTCCTCCCACTCAGGTGGAGCTGAGGGTGGCTGGTGCCTCTGGAGCGTTCAGGAGGTAGCACACCAGGGCCAGGGCCACGGCCAGGGCCAGGGCAATGCTCTCCACGTCCTCCTGCTCATAGTCACTCCACCATCCCCGTTCACGGCAATCAGCACTGAGTCTCTCCCTTGTGCCAAGCACGTGGGCTCCCGTGCTTCATGCTGGCTTCTGGCCTGCATCTACCTGTGTCTTTCCATTTGCCTGAGGTTTTGTCAACTGGAATGAAGCCGAGGAGGATGAAGACATTTCCATATCTACCATGAGTTAAGGAACCACAGAGATGATTAATTTTCCTATGATGGTTACTCTCCTCCTTCTGAATTTTACAGGGACAACTGGCTTCTTTTGGTTTATTGTAAAATTACTCTCCAGAATATCCCAAAATTTAACTTGGTGAATACTTTCCTTTCCCAATAAAAATTCCTGAGAGGTAGGAATTGGGGTCTACTAGTGAAAAGCAGGGTCCATAAAGTAACTGTTCAACTACCTTGTGTGGAAGGGAATCTGGTGGGCCAGACATCAACAGAGGGCTGAGCGTGAGCTGTGCCTCCTGGTGTCTGTCAACAGCCCCAAACAGGGAGACTGAGCTGGCGTCCTAGGAGCCTCCGTCTGGCCCCTCTTAAGGAAAGGGACCTGGGACATCGCGCAAAGAAGGTGCTCATTCGTGTCTGTTGAGCAGGCACCTGGTGACCGGATCAGGGACAGTTCCCGTGACTTCAGAAGCTGTATCCTGATGCTCAGAACATACGAGAATCCCCGTCACAAACAGCTCAGTTCCTCCTGCTTCACTGTCCCCATCGTCTTTATTTTAAAAATAGATGCTACTGAAGCTTTGGAGTCCCTGACCAAGCAGGCGAGTGGCTGGGTCTGTTCCCGGCTCTGCTGTCCCCGTGTGTCTGCCTGGCTCCTGTGACCTTCTTTCCCTCCTTCCCCTAAGGAAGACGCCTGCTGCGTGCGGACCCCGTGGGGGTGTCGGGAGGTTTCAGGAGTGAATACAACTCTCTCGGGTTCTAATACGATGCTGCCAACTACTTTGAGGCACAGGGATGAAAGATGCCATGTGAAAGAGCATTGTTATTACATTTTGTTAAGAATATGGATCAAAGGCTGGCTATACAGTAAGTGCGAAATGTTAATTATTGTTATAATATCATAACAAAGCAGATGCCGGGATGCTCGAGCCCATGAGAAAACCTATTATAATAAGCCAGTGTGAAATGTACACATGCAAAGATATTTGGCAAGGAAGCAGATTTGGTTTTGAAATTTCAATGAACAATTAAGTAGAATAAAAAATAACTTTTAATGCTATGAAAAATATAAGTGTCTTGACAACTCTTTTCAGCAAAATAAGAAGCTGCCTTTTCCCCAGAGAGAGGGGCAGCATTATTGCTCCCACTTCGTCCTCCCCCAGCAAAACACAGATTTGTGCATCCTTGGATACAGAAGGAAATAAGCAGTATTTTTCCTTACAATGACCTCTAAAATAGCTCTTTATGACAGAGGCAGGATTGGGAGGGGAGAAATGTCTGAATCTATAATAGAGCTATGACTAAATCTGTTTTTTCTGAACTTCAGATGAGTTCCTGTTCTGCGGCCTGTTTTTCTGTCCTTCTCCTAACGTATGCTCTGGTTGATGATACAGAGTGGACATCAGCTTTCCTATCTAGAAAGCATGTCCACCATGGAACAGAGCCGGGGAAGGAGGAGGAGAGGGAGGGAAGGCTGGGGAGAGAGGAAGATGGATTTAGGAAGAGCACCCAGGAAAAAGCAGAACAGAACAAGAAAGCGAGTTCAAGAGGAAGCAGCTCATGTGCCCTTGTGCCCATTCACGAATGGAGAGTGACCGCATCTAGCATGGTGACCCTTTCCCAGAAGATGGTGACCAATGGATAACCAGCTCCTGGGGGAGGGAAGCGTGTGTCTGCACAGAGGCACGTCTTACTCTGCGAGGAAAGGAGAGAGGAGAACTACACTTCTCAGAGCAGATTTGCAGTAGACTCTGAGCCCTCAGTTGACAGGACCACGGCTGGATTGTAATCAAAATCACATTGGCTTTGTCTCCAGGGCCATGCGCCCAACGAGCGCCAGCCACCTGCCTGCTGCCAACCCCTTCCACACTAGCTTATGCTCTTCCTTTCTAACTTGTTTTCATTATACTTTCAAAAATGCCTCTGTTATTAGGAACCCACTCGCTCCCTAAGTGTTGATCAGGTGGGTCACGTTTTCCCTGGCAGGAAGGGGAAAGGGTGGGAGGACAGACACAGTCAGCAGACTTCCCTGGGATTCGGTTTGGGGTGAAAACAAATCTAGACTTTGTCATTAAGAAATTGTTCAGGATGACATGTGCTAGAGCCCAGGGAAAGCACTGCCTCTGTGCCCGTGGTCTTCTAAGGGGAGAAATCTCCAGAGATGCCTGGTCACTGGAAGGAGCAGCCGCACCAGGTGATGTGTGTTGGCCTGGGCTGGGAGAAGCTGGGCCTGGGGACCACTGGGGACCGTGAACATCCCTTCTTTCTAGGGATGTGGTGGTTGTTTTTCCTGCCCTTGTGATGCCAAAGAGATTTCCTGAGTGCTTTTGGGAACTGGAAAGAAAACCTTGGTGCTGGATTTGGGGGAGCAGAGAGAGTGAGGGGTGAGCACACGAGGAGAAGCCCAGGGAGGGCCCCCTGCCTCAGCGCCCCTCTCTGGTCCCACTGGATCCTCGCTTCTTGGCAGGTAATTCCCAAGAAAAGAGCCGCAGAGCTGCTGGGCAGCGGGACGTCTTCTTGTCCCCAGGACTGACAGCTCTCTCGCGGCCTGTCAATTAGCAGCTGGAGCAGAGGCTAGAGACTCGCTTGAGGATTTATTTGGGGTTTGCTTCTGGAGCTGTTCCATTCATCTCACTGCAAACACCGTGGGAGAGCAGCTCCTGGAGCCAGGCCGAGGGAGATGAGGTGGGACAAACCCAGGCCTGCTCTTGCCTGCTGGTGGCCCAGTGGGAAGGAGGCCCAGCCCGGGAGTCCACATAGGCAGAGGGATTTCAAGGCCTTGAGATGAGAGGCCAGAACAGGCGCCTGGAAGTCAGGAAACCTGCCGGAGTGCGCCACCCTTCGTCTCAGTCTTCCAGGGGAGCTGCTGAGCTCCTCGGCAGTGCAGGCTGGGGAGGAAGACACCGGGACAAAGGGATGGCGAGGAGGACCACTGCTGGCTTCAGGGGCAGCAGGAAGCTCTAAGCGGTGATGCTTTTCCCACAGGGAGAGCAAGCGGGTGGAAATGGCGGGAGAAAGGTCAAGCAGACTATGCATTCAGCATTTTGGGTTGCAGTGTTTTCCCCAAATCCGTGTGTCCCAGGCCTCACCCCAGCACCTGGGCCTGCAGCGGTCTTTGGAGAAAGTACCCTGACTGGGACCTTGAGCTGGGATGAGTCTAGGAAGGGCTCTCATGCAGGACAGGTGTGCTCCCAAGTGGAGACCTGGGCCCAGAGCCAGGTGCACAGTGGGAGCAGCGAGGAGGGCCACAGCTCTCAGGAAATAGAGGGACCACTGCAGCCCAGGAAGGGAGCAGGGGAGGGGGACAGCTGTGTCCCAGGGTGGAGATGGCAGACCCAGACACGGGCCCAGGTTGGGCTCCCTGGAGTGCAGGGTCCTGCCTGCCCACCGCTCCACCACACCAAGGTGCCCCAGGAGTGACCGTGAGTTTAGTAGGAACAGCTGACCCCCCCTGAGGAGCCACACCGAGGCCCCCAAAGCCAGGAGGAGATGCACATGAGGACCCAGAGAAATCAACGCTTCTGGTTCCTGCGTCTGCAATACTCACCTGCACAGCCTGCTCCTCTCTAGCACAGCGCCAACCCCGGGCTCTTGTGTGTGGTGTCACGGGCCCCATGTTCTTCCCACTGCACAGATGACAAAGCATTTCCACAACGTCTTTCTAAATGACCAGAACGAAGGGAGCCCCAGACTGATAGCCCCGGGCTCCCCTGGCTGTGACCTGCTTTCTGCTCGTGGCGTGCCGATGGCGTTACAGACACGTGGTCCTGTTTGTCATACTGATGTGCGGGGCACTGGCGAGGGCAGCAGGGGCCTTCTTAGGAGACAGTCACGCAGGGCGGCGGTTGGAGCTGAACTGGACCCAAACCTGTGATGTCCCGAGCCCCGCGCTTCCTACCTCAACACGTGGCTTCTGTGGGAGCATCCGCTCCGGGAGGTGCAGCCCCACAACGTGGTAAGAGTCACGGAGCCCACCCTGCCGTCCATGTTTCCTCTGATGCTCAGGCCAAGGTGCTGCACTCATGAGACGGTCCAAGTTCATAAAGACACGCTGCAGAGAAACCCAGGAGGAAGGGACCTGTCTCCCAGCAGCTGTGGGTTCCAAGGAGTCGGTGGAGAATGGAGAGACGTGGGGTCTCCAGCCAGGTCGCGACTTCATTGGTATTTCATTTAAAATGGCTTTACCAAGAAGAACCAAGTACTTGGGTCTTTTCTGGGGGAGGATTGTGCACCCACGTGTTGGGCCCCCTAGTCACAGTGGTTGGAGCTCCCAGGTCCATGGCAAGCCCCACCCACTGCTTTTCCAACTAAAAATGCTGAGAAGAGAAAAAAAAAAAAAAGCCACAACATTTTCCTAACATTATTCAGCCACTCATCATCCAGAGTGTGGCGGCGCATGAAATCATAACACAGGGGAGGCTTGGCTACTGTCTTGTGGAGACTGAGATGAGACCCAGCGAACGGAGGCCTCCAGCTTCTGCTCCGCCAGAACAGGGCAGCCACGGGAGCAGCCGCCAGACACAGCCACTGACGCGTCCACCTGGACGTGCTTATTGACTTTCCTGGTTTATTTATGTCTCTCTCTTTGGATACTCAGCCTGGGAGGCGGGTAGAGGGTAGGGTGGCCTTGGACAGTGGAGGTGCTGAGCCTTGGGCTGGGGAGGGTGTGTGGGCTGGAGTGAAGGGACACGGGAATTGGCACCAAGTCAGTGCAACTTGCCCAGGGACGGCGCTTGTGCCTGAGGCGTGTGTGTGTGTGGAGAGACTGGGAGGCTGCTGGATGTTTCCAGAGGCCCTTCGCCTGTGTCCTGCCCCACGGATGGAAAATATTGCTCTGGACGACTGTTCGAGGCTCTGGTGTGGCCATGGCCCAGGAGCAAGAAGGGAGGCTCCCGGAGGTGTCTTGCTTTGGGTGCACTGAGTTCCTGTGCCCCCTGGTTTCTCTCCGGCCTTAGCTCTTCTGGGTGACCCACATTCCCTCTGGGTAAGGACATGAAATGTCATCTTGGGGTGAAACTCTTTTCTTTGGAGAAGTTTGTCTTTAGAAACTTGTTTCCCTGTTTCAGTAGCAAAGGAAGTTTAGCTACAGAAATCCAGTTACCCAAGAAGTAATGATTCTCCTTTTCTTTAGAATCCCCTATGCAAAAATCTACCACAGAGGTATTCATTTATAAAATAAAAACTATAAAAGAAACATTTCCACTGGGCCTGATAAATCTAAAGAGGGTAAAGGAGAGGACGCTTTGAGGGGACGTGCCATGGAGTTGACCTTCTGGTTCAGCGGGGTGAGATGTCTTCTGATCTCTGGGAAACTCAAGAGTGGCACCCTGAGTGTGGAGTCTCCGACAGGACTCTGAGTTGAGGCTTAGCAGGTGGCTGCGCTCTCCCCGCAGGCAAGTTCCTGTCTAGTCAGAAGCCAGCTCACTGCAGGAACATTGACATCACCCTCAGCCAGGCGCGGCCACTGCCAGCGCCCTGTCCTGGCGGCAGCGATGTGCCTGTCAGCACGTCGCTCCCGACCTCTAGTCTCACCCTGTAGCTCTTGGGTGACACAGGCCCCTGGGGAAAGCTGGGATCCACGAGGGAAGCTCACTGCCCAAAGCCAGGCTGATGCTGGGGGGCCACACTCAAGGGCGCAGCAATTAGGGCGATTAGATTGTGCCCATGGATGACCCTCGGCAGGGTTCCAGCAGGACAGTGCTGCCTGTCCAAGGATCTGGCAGCAAGTGAGATTCCAGATGCACTATTTTTCCCCAAAACCTCCCCAGAAAAGCTGGTGGTGAGCCCCCAAGCCCTAAAGCTCGCTGATGGCTTCCTAAAACAAACACATTGTCAGATGAAGAGTCTCTTTTGCTTGAAGAAAATGTCATCGGTAAGTCCTGCAGCTAAATGCAGAACTCTTGGGAGAGAAAATAAGGATCTGATCACATCTTTCACATAATGCTAGAGAAAATACACTGGAAAATTCCTGGTGGCCGAAACGAAGTTTGGAAAGTCAGGAACTTCCAAACCAAACACGTCTCCTCACCCAGCCTCTGCTGAGTAGCCAGGCGGGCTGACCGGAGCGTAGGCTTCTGGTACATTCCAGGCTTGGCATGCAAGTGAGCGCGGGCATTCCTGGCTGCGTGGAAGGATCCGTCCTCGTTGTTCCCAGGAAAGCTCAGTACCTCAGCAGACGGATTCATTTACTTTGTCAACGTCTGTGTATGCAGCTCTTGCTGGTTGACAGGCCCTGCTGGAGTCCTGGGATGCGGGAGTGAAGGACATGTCCTTGCCCTCTTGCTTGCGTTCTGTGTAGGGAATGGACTGGATTAAAAACGAGACGTGGTTCATTCAGCAGGCACTGAGCGTCTGTGCCAGGCCCGTGGGGAGGAAGGATGGGCAGGGTGTGGGACGGTCAGGCCTCTCTGTGCGTAGGGGTGTGTGTGTGTGGCTTTGGGTGGCTTTGGGGGATGAGGACGGAGCACACCTGTTGCCAAGAGTGATGGAGGACAGGGTGAGGCTGGAGGCAGATGGCCTCAGGCTGCTGTGGGAGACCTGAGAGGCCGGAGGCCCTTGGGAGGTCTCCTTGGGAGGTCTCCCTGGGGCATACCCCTGGGGTAGCAGATGCCCAGGGCCCCCCTCCCAGCCTCCTCGCCTGGCCTGGTCCACACAGCAGGTGGAAAGCCCAGCTCCCGCAGGGGCAGCTTCCTTTTCTTCCCCCCAGTCCCCTAGAGCCTGGGGTCCTCGATCCCACTTCCCTCTGTCCCTGGCCTCTGTCACCCCAGCTGTGCACAGCATTGGCTGGATTCCTTCTCACCTCTGAGAGTGGCCCTGGTCACACTCACTCCAGCCACAGAGGCAGCGTCGGGGCCTGCCCCCACGGGAAAGGCCTGACCCGCTGTGAGGGCATCCCCTGGGTGAGGCCCATCATTTCTGGAAAGGGGCACCTGAAACCCACACCCCGATCTTCCTGCTGCCATTTTCTCTGAGCCTCTCATGTTAGCTCCTCAAGTCCAGGAGTCGGCAGGGCTCAGAGCGTCGGGTCACTGGATCCCAAGCTTTTGAGCATTTGGATGGGACAGAGTGGGGTTGGGAGCGTGCAGGGTGGACTGGCCCTGCGGTGGGGTGCTGAGGGGCTCAGGCTGCCAGGAAAGGCCTCATCTGGATCCCTGTGCTGCTCAGAGGTCAAGGGAGAGGACAAACCTGAGCCCTGAGGTGATGTAGCTTAGGGACTCATCGAGGTCTGAAGGATCAGAGAGCTTGGGAGGTGCAAGGGAGGAGGAGGCCTGGGTAGTGGTTTGGGTGGTACCTGAGTCTGGGGGCTGGAGGGAGATGGTTGAGTCAGGAGACAAGCCACATTTGATGTCCCGTGCCTGCCATGTGAACAGCCCAGACGTGTTTCTGGTGACTTGGCACAGGGAAAACACCGTTATGTCAGAGTTCTGGTCCCTGCAGACCTGCCTGCCAGGTGTACCCCCAGCTAACCACAGCCCCATGTGCTTTCAGAGGACAAGGACGATGGTGACCTTCCCCACCTACACCTAATTTGGTCCTGAGTGTAAATGTTTGTGAGAGAAAAAAAATCAGTGTGTAATTTAAACTATAGTATTTATACCCACTCAGAAAACTACACATGGAAACTACAAACTTATTTGCCATTTTTGAAAATTTGGCCTTTAAAGGGCATTAGCAAGAACATTGTGCCATTAGCACAGATTGTTTTTAAAACACTTGAGAAGATCCAAATCCTACTGAATTTGGGGGCCAAGTAGACTGAAATTGTGTCTTGAATCCAGGCGGCTTGCAGCTTTATCACAGGCACATGGAGGATTGACCGTGCCTGGCCACGCAGACAGGTGTGTCCAGACACCCTGGAGATGAACCTGCGAGGATCTGGCGGGAAATGTCTGAGGGTCAGGGTCAGGGTCCTGCCCTGGGGTTGAGATCTTGGAGCTGGCCTTGCTCTGGTGGGTCCTGTGGGGCTTAGATTTGAGTCTTCCTCTGTTCTGAGAGCTCTCTGGGCCCAGCTCATCCTTTCCCTCCATAATAAGGAGCAGTGACTGAGAGTGCCCTGTGTGCCTGGCTCAGCCCTTCACATACAACATTCTTATTGAAAAACGTATGGCGCTTCCATCACAGATGAGGAAACTGAGGTCCAGTAAGGTTGCATGTGTCCCTCAGGTGAGTGAGGTCGGCGTGTTGCTCCTGGGTCATGTGGGCCCTTGAAGTGTTCCAACCACCTTGTCACTTTCTGTCACTGATGAGCCAAAGGAGCTTAAAGGAACCTCCTTTCTCGGGTCTCACCGCCAGCGACTCGAGACGCGGTTCTGCTGCCTCGTGGTGTCTTTCTGGTTAGGCCGTGGCGGGGTTGATGGGTCCCTCCTCCCAGCTCCACTGGCACGTGGTCCATATTCATCCCCTGTCTGCTGTGCCTTTCTCTCTCCTCTGCCAGTCTGGGGTTTCCTTGGGGGCACAGTCCCTGAATTACTTCTGTCCAACCACGGGGGCAAAGTGGGAGTTCAATAACTATTGGCTGAATGAATGTGATCGCTCCTCACTTAGGATGAACAGGAGGAGCGAGACGCATGGAGAGCCCCCGGGGCGTGGCCGGCTGCCATCCTTGTCCCTACTTCCCCTGTATACTCAGGACATTTGTCAGAGCAGGGCACACAGACCTGGGTATGAGGATTATTTTGAGTGTTAAGTTCCAATAAGATCAAATATTCTGATTTGAATTATTTTATTAGATTGATGTAGGAGCTGTGTGTTGGTGACCCTACTGCCTCTCAGTATATGCCATGAAAGCGGACGGCGACCTGCTGCTGGCATCTACCATCTGCATGTGCAGACTGGTTCCTGTCCCAGGTGACCTAGCAAGGCCATGACAGAGGTGAAGAGCAGAGGAAGATGTGGGAAGCAGAGGAATGTCCCAACTGTCCATCGAGAAGGGCCGAGGATCAAGTTCAACAGTGAAGGGGATGTTGCCTGAGAGACAGAGGCCGGCAGAGCAGAGAGGGTGGTGTCTAGGAGCCCTGCCTACTGAGAGGGAGAGGCTGACAGGGGAGGTGAGACGGTCTCGGCTCAGGCAGGGGTGTCCAGAGCTCCCTCTCCTTATCCTTGGGCTGAGCAGTCTCTCTCCTGCGGCACTTTGGGCCACTGTTTGAAAGCGGGCAGACACAGCACTCTAACGCAGCGGCCAGGCTGGAACCCAGGAATCTGTTTCCATCCAGCACCCAAGGTCCCTGGTGAACCTCGGTGAGGATACGGTGCCTGTCGTTTAGGGTGATCTGGGCAGAACCTTTGGTATGTGACAAAACCACCGTCTGGGGAGAGTCCCATTCTGGGGTCTGAGACCAAGGGGTCCAAGAAGGAAAACAGCTGCGCGGGGAGGTACTTCTAAGGGGAGAGGCTGAGTTCTTCTAAAGGGCGGATCCTAGAAATAGGGGTTTCAGCTGAGAGCTGTGGTGCCAGGTGGGGTAAAAGCTCTGGGGAGGCAGCTGGCTGGGTCCAGCCCAGGGGGACAGCTGGGGACCCCACCCTGCAGGCCACAGAGCAGCCCCTGTGGGGAAACTCGGCTCCAGCATGGATGTTATTTCTGGTCCTGGTTGTAGGTTCCCTCTTCTACCCCAGGTCTTCATCCAAGCCCTGGCCAGGGCCATGTAGAACTGGGGGCTTGGACCCCTGCCACCTTGCAGTGGGGCAGTCACGGAGGGCTGAGAGGGTGAGCTCATCTCCAGAGCCAAGACTGAGCAGTTTAGAGCTGTGGAAGTTACTGTCACACCCTGAAGTAGGAGTCCAAAGTAAAGGTGGCCTCAGGCCGCCCTCTGCAGCTCCAGAGGGGCTCCCTCTCAGCACCTCCAGAGTCTGGTGGTGTTGGTGTCTGTGGTGTCCTGTGCTTGGCTGTTGTGTCCACTGGCTGCCTCGGCTGTCACATTGCTTTTCCCTGCGGGTCTGTGTCCGAAGCTCCCTCTCCTTCTCCTTGGAAGGACACCAGTCCATTTGGATTAGGGCCCATCCTAATGACTTCACTTTAACTCGATTTCATCTGCAAGGACCTTATTTCTAACTGAGGTCACATTCACTGGCCTTGGGAGTTTGGCTTGCCCACGTCCATTTGAAGTCATGGTCACCCACAGTGGATGTGCCAGTGTCTCTCCTTCCGTGCTTTCCTCTCTCAGAACCTTCGGAAATAGTTTGGAGGAGACGGAAGTTCCAGAACTATCAGCAACCTGTGAGGTTCTGGTTTGGGTGCTTTCATAGGACATTGGGAGACAAGGTGATCCCCCATGAACCTGTGTGTCATGAGTGGTCAGTGCTCAGCGCCATTTTATCAAAAGAAGAAGCCGACTTCACTCGCACTGTGTCCAGGTCTGTCAGCAGTGCAGGATTCGGGTCTGGCTTGTCCAGGGCGCACTATCATCTACATGGGGAGACACTTAATTAACACTTCCTAATCCACACAGTTCAATGAGGTTTCTCAGCCTAAAGGCTGCTAGGCAGAGGCAGAGCCCCATTCTGTTCCCCAAGTTAGGAGAAAGGAGTGATGCAGGACACCGTCCCCCACCCTAGCAGCCATGGGACGTGGGTCACATCCTGGTGTCTGCTTGATCATAAACACCTGGCTCCTAAAGCAGCCGCCATTTGTTTCATTTTTAAAGACCCGGGTGGCGAATTTAAAATTCAAATTCTTGTGAACAGCAGAGAGAATGTAGCTATAAAAGTGTTTCAGACCACAGTGTTTTAAATGAAGGTTAATTTTCTGATAAAGTAGGAAATGAAGGAAAAATTATCTCTCTGCACGCAAGCATGGCTTAGAATACTATAGCCCAATTAGATGTTCTGATTGTACAAACAATCAGCCTCATGTCTTGTTAAACTTCTCCTCTTCAAATTATGAAGCTTTTCTCCACTAAGATTAGCAGGGGTGCTGGGGCTACAACAGATAAAAGATCCATCTGAGCAGGAGGAAAACGGTAACTTGAGAAGGCACAAAAGCAAATGAACTCTCTAGAATCCCATGGTGTTTCCAACGTTATTAAAAATTGCCCAGCATGGAAATGAACTCCCAGACTCAGAGCAGAGGAGTTATTATTCTTTGTTTTTCTCCCTAAGATGTGGAGCACTTTACTCAGGGGACCTGCCCAGGCACAGTGTACGTCCAGCCTGTCCGGCCACCGATGTGCACTGGTGTCTTCGAGTTGCTCTTGGAGTACAGAATGCTCATTCCATTGGAGCTGGGTTGGGGTGAAAGAGAAGCAAAGACCATTGGGATTTCCTAATTTTTGCTACAAACTGAATTTGGTAGCTCGGGTTTTAATCAGCATTTCATCTCTTCTGACTCATTCCCACCGTGCCTGGGTTGAATCCAGAACAAGGAGACGTGCGTTGTGCTGTGTCTCTCCATGCTCAGGGCTGTGGTGAGGCTGCAGAGCGTGCCGGCGCCTGGTGGGTTTGCTCACCAGGGAGCGTGGTCTTGGTGAGGGGTTGGGTCCGTTTCATGTTTCCCTCCCTCGTTCCTGCTCTGGATGCTGGTTCTCCATGGCCAGGGCACCGCCCATGGCCATACCTACCATGGCTCCCCTTCCTCTGAACTCCAGCCCAAGTCCAGCCCTCCTGCACTAAGCCTCCTGCTCTGCCAGATGATCTCCCCCCAAACCCACTGTGGGGCCTGGGGGACGGGCAGGGCAGTTTTACCTCTGCGTGGTTCTGGGCAGCTATGGATTGAGGGATTTCCCCAAGTCATTTCGCATAACCAAGGACTGTCTGAAAGCTGTCCTGTCCTGGTCATCTGACACTATAGATTTTTTTTTTTTTTTTTAAATCAAAAAGATATGTGTTGTGGCTTCTAAATTTTTGGTTTTCAAAGGATATTCCCGGACCTGGCAGTAAAATTCCATAAATTCAACTGAAATCTGTCATGTTTATGGTGGGATTGTTAAAAAGCCGTGAGCATTGTGGATTTATGACTCTGTGCTCACATTCAGCTGTCTGCTGCTTCTGCTTCTAGGTCTTTCTATCCTGTGTGAGACAAATTTTATATTTGTGGGTGAGATCACTGTAAATCTTTTATGCATCACAAGTGTCATTTTAAATGTTTGCAAGCGTGCAAAACGAGGCCCGTGAGGTATCTGCTGTATTTCATGGAATATGTCCTGGGATACCAGCAAAAAAACAACAAACCTCCAAATTTCCCTCAAACCCAAACCCAGATCCTGACCTCTGTGACTGCTGCCAGTCCCTGCTGAAGAGGGGAGCCGGTGACAGAGCTTGACTCGGCCTGTGCTGGTAAGATCCTCTTCTTTTTCAAGTTTTACAAAAATAACCCTAATCTGTCGCCATCTTTCCAAATGCCCCTCACAGTGTCTGGCGAGTCCAGTGAGAAAGGAAAGGCTCCTGAACAACTGGACTTGGTCTCTCCCTTTGTGTGAACCAACAGGAAGAGCCACCTGAGCTGGCCCCTGCCACGGGATATCTTGGAAATGTGACCCTGAACTTCTGTGTCATAGAAGTCAAACTTCAAAGAGAATAATAGATATCTGGAGGGCTCATCTAAAAAAAGTTATGAAAACGAAGGTGTTCTTGTGTCTTTTGCAAAGGGACAACAGGGCCTGGGAGCCAGCCAGGTGGGGGACTCTGGACTCTTTTCCTCCATAAGTTCTCCTGTGACATCATGGTCACCCCATGAGAAACTGAGTTAGAGCTGCTGAAGTGATGTGATCAGATTAAAAGGGAAAAGAAAAATGAAGTATCATTAAAACAAATAATGAGATAGATTTTAATATGTGCAGACATTTTGTGCTGACTTTGTGTTTGGAGCACAAGGCTCTCAATCTTGCTGTGTTGTCAGTAAATGAAATAGGAAATGATTCCCAAATTAATCCAGGCAACAGAATCATCTGGAGGAACTTTATAAAGAATACACGTCCAGGGCCATGTCAGCCCTGAACTGGGATTCCTGGGACCCAGCACTTGTCTTCTGTGTTCATCACATCTGTGGACTGATTTGGGGGAAGCAGAGCACAGTTTGATGCTCACATTTTCTCTCCTTCCTTTTGAATTATATGAATTACTTTGGTGTTACTTGTTTATGGGGGGAATGCTGAAGTAAGCTGTGGTTTTTAAGGCTCTCACCTCCCTTCTATAAATGGAGAATTGAAGTGCAGAGAGGTTTGCTACTTGATCTAAGGTTGCATAGTTATCTCAGAATCAGACCTTCCACTGTCCAGTCCAGGGAATTTCACTGGACTTGTGATTCTCAATCTGTGCTCTGAAGCATTCCAGGGCACTGCAGGAAACTCAGGCCCTGTAGGATGTTTTAATTTTTCAGTTTTCTAAGGACACCTAGCCGTGCTGTCAGACAGCCTGTGAACTAGTAGCTGGAGATAGTTCAGTCTCCACATCGTGTGTTCAGGCTACATTCCTTTGGATGACATATCTTCTCAAAGCTGGGTTTTCAGAGGTTGCTACAATAAAAATCCACTATTGCAAGAAATTTAGGCTGACACAGGAAATGATGGTAGCTATATTCAAGAATGAAGCAATTGCATAGGGTCCGAAGGATGCACAAAGCTGTTAGTAAGTAGCCACTTGGGATGAAATAAAAATGTTATCAACTTTTCTTTCAACGTGTAGGCTATTTTTTAAGGTGGCTTCTGACTTTCTAGGACATAGATGCATAATCTAATTACCTAATATGGAACAGGAGCCCAGTGAAAACAAATTACTGAGACACTCAGGGTATCACTAGTGAGGGAAGCTGGGCAGTAGATGACCCTGTCTTCCACTGTCCCATGCCAAATTTTGACTTGGGCATTCCAGAGTTTTAGCTTCTTGGGTGTTACAACATTGACATCTTTTCTTCTGCTGATGTCATTGGTCCAAACTTTTATTTCATACTCCCTAGTTCCAGAAAGATCTATTTTGGAAAGTTTCAGATGACAGTGGCTTTGATTATAGCAGCAAACCCTGAAGTTTCTCCTGACATGGGGACATAGTCAGAGCTCCTGGGGAGTGGGGGGCTGAGGGCAGGGACAGGTACAGGGCACTTCACCCCTCAGATCTGTGCTTCCTAGTGCTGGCCCTTGTTTGTTCTAACTGTCTCTTGGGTTCCGCAGCCAGAAGGATCTTCAGAATAGCCCACTGAAATGCAGGTGCTTCTTGGAAGCCCTCAGCCTTGTAACCTGCGTCGTTACCAGTCGGACTGCAGGAAGAGGAAGCAGTTTACCTGCCGCTGCAGGTAGGAGACGCAGGAGGGAGCCTGGGGTGGGGAGAAGCGCATTTTGCTTCTGGAACAACTTAGTCTCTGCCGGACTAGCTTTGTCACTGGGAAACAGCCAGATGCAAGCGGCATGTCACTGAGAGAGTCACATTCAGGTATTCACTGGGGACTAACAGTCACCAGAGAATCCTCTGGAGAACTCAGATTCTTCAGCAAATTCAGATTTTGCCAAAACCATTCGTTACAACCTTCAGTTATTTTTAGTGGGTACAAATGACCCTTCCATGGGCTTCACCTTCCTTATGGATGGTTTTGCCCTGATCTCGTTGGATTCTTGCCACGACCTTGGGAGGGCTGTCGTTCCTCGGTTAGCAGGTGGGACCTGGAGAGGTGAGGTGAGAGCTGGTTATGGAAAGAGAATGCACGGGGCTCTAGACTGCTGGCTCCCGGTCCCAGGCTCTTTCCCTCCACCTCATCTTTGACAGCGAGCATGATCAGGGACACAGACCGTGGGTGAACACTGATCATGAACAGGAGAGAAGTGGAAACCATTGGCCTTCACCTTTGTTCCATGTCCCTGCTGGAAGTTGGGGTCCCCTTGGTGTTCCAGGTTTCCCCTGACTGTGTCTCCTGCCTCTGCTGCCATTGGTCAATCAGTCACTGTGTGCCAGGTGCTCTGTGCCTGCACCTCACCTCAGGTTGCTCTAACACCATTGTGAAATATGATCTTCATACCAAATCCAGCTTTCTGAGCCTCCATAGTTCCAGACTGAATCCAAACCCTTTCCATGTTCCTCACCTGGGGGCTAGAAGGGCCTCTCTGCATGTAGGCAGTGGTCTGTCTGAGCATGGCAGGCTCTCCCAGCTCCCCAGGCTTCCCCACATATGTGCCTTGCAGGTGTGACACCAAAGCCACGCTGCCTTTTCCGCTGCAGGGGGATGGTGTGGAAGGAAACCTTTCACAGTTGGAGTGTGGAGACAGCAGTGCCAGTTCCCCAGAGAGGAAGCTCACAGTGTCTCCGTGTCTCTGATGGAATACATGATTTGCAAGGGCTGTGGCTCATGCTCAGTCTGAATGAGGCCCCCACAGCTGGGACGCTCTGCACTTTTGATCTGGCCTTTCAAGCTTGGGCGATGCCAGGAAATTGTGTGTAATGGACTGGAGGCTGCAGGGTAGAGAATGAGAAGATTGTTACAGGAACAATGGGCACATGGGACTGCCCCCATGTCCCCACACCTGGCTTTTTCATGGGGTCCATCTTGGCTCTGGGAGGGGGGCCTGGGACTGGCCAGCCGGGAGCTCCAGGGCCACATGGCCCCGGCCTGACCTGTGGTCAGAGACCTTCTCGGGGCTCCGATGAGCACTGGCTATGTGAGAGAACACGTCACTGAGTCATCTCACCAGGCCAGTCATTCAGCCACAGGAAGCCATGCACCTGCACATCTGGGAAAGTGTTCAGTCAGTCTCCACAGAGGTCAATTGTTTGACATCATATCAGGGTCACACCTGACCGTGGAGTGCAGTGTCGCACTGTTAGCCGTACCTATTCACCACAGGACTTGACAGTTTATTCCCGTGAAAGAGGAGGGCAGGGCGGGAAAGCT
This sequence comes from Callospermophilus lateralis, assembly GCF_048772815.1. Classification (NCBI taxonomy): domain Eukaryota; kingdom Metazoa; phylum Chordata; class Mammalia; order Rodentia; family Sciuridae; genus Callospermophilus; species Callospermophilus lateralis. Next base: position 5,043,585 of record NC_135318.1, on the reverse strand, counting down.
ATCCTGTACCCGCTGCATCTCCACACCTGTCAGATGGACTGAAGACTTCCTTCCTTCCTTTAGTTCTTCCCTCTGGGCACTGACACAGGGTGGACTTTCCATGGGACTGTCAGAGCTGGGGACAGGTGCAAGTGCACAGAGGCACAGAAAACAGCTGACTTGCCCAGAGGATTAGACATGCAGCTAGCTTCCTATTTCCATATGACTCTCTGTCCTCAGATGTCAATGTGGTTTTAGGACCAAAATTTCCTCTTCAGAGAAAAGTATTGGTATTAGCTAGTTCCACATCAGTAGGGCGAGTAGCCATACAGAGGTGGCTTGTCAGCCCTCAAAGGAATTCTAATTCTCATCTGCATGGGTCTCCAGTAACCCTTCAACATAAGAAAGCGAGTCTCGGTGTCATCTCCTGCCATTCAGATGGGAGCGCAGTCGTGCAGAGCAGGTCCAGACATGGACTTGGACTGATGGGCAATAATTAGTAACTGGCACAGAAGCTGAATTACATGGCCAAGGTCTTCCACCAGGATGTGCTACTGGAAGCAATACCAGGCTAGGAAGAAGTAGACCACTTCCTACACGAGACCGTGACCTTCTTATTGCTTGGAATAGTCAGGGGCAGAGACATTCCACAGGAGTAGGGCACTTGGAAGAACTTTCTCTCGGAAGCTATAATTTTAGGAAGCTGGCTCCAGTGGCCTGCTCAAGTGTCTCCTTTCAAGTGTCTCCATAACAGAGGGGCCGGGGTTGTGGCTCAGTAGTAGAGTGCTTGCTTAGCATGTGTGAGGCCCTGGGTTCCAACCCTAGCAACACACACACACACACACACACACACACACACACACACACATCACATCAAATCTTTAAATGAAGGCGTACTCTATGATTCTGTTAGCATCGTAATTTATCCCTCTTTAAAAATCGCTGGGCAAATAGCTCTGATCAAGACAGTCTCCAAGCTCCCTTCAGCCTCTCTGAAGGTCTTTTTTCCTCTCCTGCTGGGCCATGTCTGCTTAGGGTAAACGTTAGGAAGGGCTTTACTGGTTGCCCATGCTATTTTAGGGTATGGGGAGAATTGAACAAGCCATTTCAACCTCATTATATTCTAGTGGCTGTAAAATATTATGAAAACTAAAAAGCCCCATTTGGAGGGCCCCACTGTGTGCTGCAAGGGGCTCCGAGAGGCGGGAGGCGTGGTCTTGGCCCTGGCTGCAGAAGCAATATGGAAACAGCTTTGGTGTGAAAAAGAAATTGGGCCTGCTGGGCTTTGTGACTCCCCTTCTGGCATTGGTCCACTGAGCTTCTGTCAAGGTGGCACGTCTGCTGTCACAGATGAACCTCTCCACACAAGGCAAGGGTGCTCTCTGCGCAGAGACCTGTGGGTGACCTGGTGCTCACTGTCTTCCACAGGGACGTTCATGTGGTCAGCGATCCCTCCCCCGGTAGGCCTGCCCTCCCTGTGGCCCTGTGATTGCCATCGAGCTGTGGATGAGAAGAGGGTTGAGGTGATGTGGGAAGTTCCTGTTAGAAATCACATGCGAGAGCTCTTTAGTCTGTAAGCACGGCCACCTCTCAGTCCCGTGGCCATGTTCAGTCGTACATGAGGCTGGTGAGTGTGTTCTAGTCTGAGGCCGGGAAGAAGGGGAAATAGACTCAATGAAGAAGTGGCCAGTTTCTACTGCAGATTAAAAACAGGGGGTTAGACCAGGCCTTTAGGATCTAAATTCAATCATAACTAGATTCTAAGAATCTTGCTCTTTGCAGACTCCTAAGTGTGTAAATTGATGTGCACATGACATCTTAAGAAGGAAATATCTTAAGAAGGAAATATGAAAAATGACCGATCCTGAAGGGTGATTGGACAAGATCATTTCCATAAAAATGGATCATTAAGTCCAGATACATCAGTGACCAATAAAATATTTTTAAATAATGAAAAATTAAACAAACAGGTAGCCATGATGGAGCAATAGCGACAACTTATTAGTCTTCTGTAATCCAGTAGAACATTGGAGCACTTGGGTGGAATAAGTCTTGTCAGACCCCAGACAACAGCTTTCAGGTAATGCCACCAAGTGGGGTAAAACCATAGCTTCAGATCCCTGCCTGGAGTTACTTCTCCACCACGCTGTGTTCCAGGACAGAATGGCAGAGCTGCTGAGTGTGGAAGACAGAGCTTGGCCATCAGGGAGGTGAGGGTACTAGGACTGGTGGGACAGAGGACCAGAGGGAGCACTGCAGAGAGCACACAGGTCTGCCTTGGCTTCTCCCTTGGGGCTTTTGCTGACCACCAAACCGAGCATGGCAAATCCTGTGATGCCCGCCCAGGACTGAGAAGACGTAGATGAGTAATCTCCAGAACTTACTGTGGTCTAGGACATGTTCTAGTTCTACCCAGCCAAGGCCAAGGGACCTGTTGAGTGCCTAGAGCATCCAAAAGACACCAAAGGTGTCTTAGCAGTGGGCCTCAGCTAGCCCTAGAGTAGGCACACTCCAAAAGAACATGTATTTTTAGTTGTTGGGTGTAGTGTTCTACACAAGCTAATTACATCATCTTTATTTATGTTGTCTTCAGTGTCTACTGATATTTATGACTGCTTGTTCTTTCATTACTGAGAGAGGTGTTTTACGATCTCTGGGATGTGGATTTACCTTTTTTTTTGTCTTCTACCATTTTTTAAAAAATTTATATATTTTGAGGTTATTAAATGTATTCAAGTTGAGCGTTGTTATATCTTCTCATTGGGTTGAGCCTGTTGTCACAGTGGAATGAACCTCTTTGTCTGCACTAATATTTCTGTTGTTAGAATGGCTTTCTTTTTAGTGGTGTTTACGCGGTATCTATTTTTTCATTTGTTTACTTCTAAGCTTTTCTGTATTCTTATATTTAAGGTATGTCTCCTGTAGGCAGCATACATTTAAATTTTGCTATTTGTAAACTCCGTCTGACAATTCTTGTCTTTTTCCTTATAATATATAGCCTATTTATATTTAATAATATTATGGATTATTTGTCTTGAACTCTATAGTCTTGTTAAGTGGATTTCTGTGCATTTGAGTCAAAACATGTTTGGATTTATTTATTAAAGCAGTTCATTGCTCTAATACAGGGAATCACCTTTAAAAAAATAAAAAGGAAGACAGAAGGAAAGAAGTTGCTGTTCTTCAGGCAACTTGTGGAAGGCTTGTCATTTCCTCCTGGTGAGTCATGGATGGTTCTTTGTGAGCACTCAGACAGCCCTCTGCTTGGGAGCCTGCTGCCGACCCCTGCTCAACAGCCTGTCTCCCAGAGAAGTCCTCCCAGGCTGCTCGAGGCAAGTGGGGGGACCTTGTCATCCATTGTCAACCTCACACCTCTTCATCGTGTCGGGTCTGCTCCTTTGCAGTCTCCCTCACTGGGGACAGTTCCAGCTTCTTGGCAGGAGTTGGGTCCTGGTCTCTCTCCTGATGTAGGCCCTGCCTCAGCAGTTGCTGGGAAGTTTTGGATTAGCCCTAATGGGAGGGTATTAAAGGTCTGCTAAGGCCAGGGGTGGCCTTCAAGGGTCCAGTATCACCCTGAATTTCCCCCTTTTTGACGGTTTCTGAAGGAATTTGGGCTAAGTCAGGGGTGGCACTGCTCGTTTTGTTGACCCAAATTCACAAGTTGGGACTAAAATCAATCCAATCTTTTCTTTAGTAATGATAGACAATTAGTTTGGGAGAGATTTTCATGAATCTTTCCCACTATTTATCCATTTTGAGGTCTATAAATAGCATTGAAAACAAAATAGCTTGTGAAAATCATTGTGTCTGCTATTGAATAAGTGACTATTCTGTCACCTACAGCCTCTGAACGTGGGGTCCTGTCTAATTACACCTGCCAGCTTCTGACTGCACCTGCAATTAGGCAATTGTGGGGTCCGTTGTGTTTCCATCTATTTGCCTGGGCTAAATGGAAAGTTCTTTTTACAAAGATGGCCTATTAGCTCATTTTGAGCCTTTTGCAAGTATAAGATGGCCCCACGGAGAAATGGAGAAAATACAGTTTTATGTGCTGCACACAAAATCAGTGTCAATCGTCTGGTGCCAACATTCCTGTACTTTTCCATTAAAGTAACCAATCTAACCATGTTGGATTCAGTCAATACCCAGCCACACAGCTTGCCTCCCACATCTACTTTTTGTGCCATTTCATGGGGACACATATATCCATAGTGATTCTCATTCCTAAAAAGGGTACTTTGAGAGAACTTTCTGAAGACGTGGTCATTTGCATGACTGGCTTAATCCCACAGTCCACTTTCTGATGTGAACACCTATGACATTTATCATGTACTTTCTTTTTTAAAAAGTTTCATGTTAAAAGTTGATGGTGCTTTGAGGAGATTTGGACGACATTTATTGACCTTTTGCTTTGGCTTTTTTTTGCTAAATTTGTCATATGGCAGACACAGAGGTGTGCTCCTCAGCTTCCTGATGACCCCACAAGGTGGTGATGTAGGGGCTCAGCCGCCCCTGTCCACCTGGGACTCCCCTAGGTAATATTTGTCCCGAGTGTCTCTGGTGGAGGTTTCGTCACATAGTTGCCGTTGCTATCTGTCAGGTGCCCCGCCCGCCTTGCTTCCTGCCCTTCTTTCTATCAGGTGTCACACCTTAATAAACCTGAGTGTTCTCAGCTCTGTCTGCTTCCTGGAGAATCCAGTCTGCACCTGCATCAAGTCCAGAGACTTGCTCAAAGATGTTAATTTATTGAAGTATTTCAGACTCAAGCCTTCTTTCTTGTTCATGAAAATCTACTTTTTCTTTGAGGTTATATAAGACTTTCCCCTTTTCCTCTTTTCGATTTCTTTCTTTTTTTTCTCACCACCAATAATAAGGATATGGCTTGTAAAATGATTTAAAGTAAAATAATGTACTGCGTAAGTTTAGAACTGAAGTTTCAAAGGTCTTATGTTTATATTTAAGTTTTATTATTATTATTATTATTATTATTATTATTATTATTATTATTTAGAGAACTCAACTCTCCCACCTGGAAGTGAAATAGGGTTAGCTGGGCACAGCTGGGACAACTGGTAAGAGATGTTTATCTTTGTATTGTTATCATCAAAGCAATGGACCTTTCATTTGTAAACTTTATTCATCTCTTATTAAACATCTTCTGGATGCTTTTACATATTAACTTTTATTACAATGCAGGATATTTTTATTTGGCACATTCTATTTTCTGTCTGCCAAAATCTACATAGCAAATATTTTCCCTTTCTTTCTTAACCATTGTTCTAAATGTTTCCAAGCTCCCAACAGATATTAATGTTTGGAATTTGAAAATGGAAATTGGAATTCCCTGAGAATTCCAGGAACCCCCTGAAATCCTATATTAGTATATTTATATTTATCTACATTGAATATTATATATATATTTTAAATTATGAGTGATTGTAATGATAAATGGTAATTTTTTTGTAATAGGGCTATAGTAAAAATTCAAAAACTTTCTGTAAACAAAAGATGTAATAATATATGCATGGTACTATTATGGATCAATGTATTATGATCAGGTTGCATGGTTGATGGACGAATTTGATCACATAAGACATAAAGTAACAGAATTTTAACACAAAATGTACATCAGAGAAATATCATTTAAAAATGGAAAAATTGTATCACAGTCACTTAATATTTAAAAGTTACCATTTTAAAAAATAACATTTTACAATCCCCCAAGCATCAAAGAGGCAATAGCCCTGGATCTTCATTTTGTAACAGCTATTACAGATGCAGTGTTCTTCCATTTTTTGTTGAGCTGGTGGAATTATAAATGTGCACTGGAAAAAGCACTTTTGACTGGCGCATCATGGTACATGTTGCTCATTTTCTTTTTTAAAAGTGAAAATATCTTCTCTACTTGGCCTGATTTTGGTTTTGCTATTGAAATCAACATTATATCTGCTACTTGTAATTTTATTTCAGTTTCTGACTTCATATGGAAGAATCCCGTAGCATGGACTTTTTCTCTTTCCATGTCTTTTGTTTAAATACACACACACACACACACACACACACACACACACACACGTACATGTATATGTATGATATATATATATATATATATATATAAAATGTAGCCTAAGCAAATATTCAAACACTAGAGAATGATATTGGACATTCCACTTGGATCTCCTGGCATGGGAACTAGCATTACACAGAATCATGTGTCCCTATTGCCAACTTAAGGACTTATTTTTTTCCAAAACTTGCTGTTCCTTGGAACATTTCTCACAGGCTTTATGTGTATAAACATATTAATATTTATTTTATTAGCAATAATGGCACCCAGATGGGACTAGAACACAGTTGGTGACATGATAAGAGCCACAAGCCAGGCCAGTGGATAAGTCATGCTGCATCTCTCTCCATCCCTTGCAGGTTTCCAAGAACTGGACCGGAGCCATGGACTCCACACAGGGCATTTCCTGCTTCTGCTTTTGTCTTAGCTCAGTGGCTTCATTTTGCCCAATGTCTTGATTGCTAATGTATTTTTTGCAGAAAATTATAATCATATTTTGGTTTTCCTGTTCTCAGTTCTCATTTTTCTTAAGACCTGGGACTTAGAAAACCATAAAGTTCCTGAGAACAGCAGAGAGGGCATTCTCCTGTAGAAACGTCAGTGGTTATTCCTGGTTGAGTGGCAGGGCTTTGGGGAATGCCACTGGAAGAAGGTGCTGGTCTTCGTCCTGTTGCCCCTGCTGCAGGGGGCTGCTGTGGAGACTGGGGAATCTGTTGGCCTCTCCCCGGGCCTCGGTTGTGCTTGTAGCAAAGCAATTAATACAATTCCTTACAGCTAGGAAGGAATTATTGTTAGGTGTGCCAATCCTGATATTCGTGGTCAATCAGACTAGTTAAAACCAGTCAAGAGGGTCTGGCTGGGAAGAGGGAGGTGACTGGCAGATGGACAGGCTGGGGAAACCTGACGAGGGAGGCTCAGGAGCAACCTGCTTGTAGGCGATGTCTCTGAAGAAAACTGTCACGTGGGGGAGGCAGGGTCCAGGACCACCCAGGGCCAGGCCTAGCCTCAGGCGTCCATCTTCCCAGCCCAGGTCCACATTGTTTCTGAACTCAGTCAGCGTCCTCCCAGCAAGGTGAAGAGGGAAAAAAGTACCCCCCTACCCCGAAGCCACTTCCCCCCAAGTCCCTGAGCAGAGGTGGATCAGGTGCCTGCTCCAAGCTGGCTCAGGTGCCTCCCTGCAGGGGGATGCTCTCCCTGGGCACAGTGCACAGGAGTAAGGGGGCGACAGGCCTTGTCCACATGTGAACATCACAGTCAAATGCTCGCTAGTGGGCAGAAGCCAAAAAAGAAAAAATTCTGGCTGCTGCCAACCCCCGCACAGTTTTTGTTTTTAGGAAACTGAATTTCTGAGATCTGTGGTCTCTTAACTGGCGAAAGATTTTGTCTCAGTGGGTCTGAAGAGTGGGGCTCTAAATGCATGTGATCTTCGTACCCTCCCAGGCCCCAGGCTTTGCTCATCATCAAAAGCTGAATGTCTTTGGAATTCCCTAAAGGATAAGTGTGGCTGTGCTCAGTTAGATGGCATTCCACATTCCTAAATTTATAAAATAAGCTCGTGGATGTGAGATAAGGCTGGTATTCATTTTAAAGTGGTTTGTTGGCTCATTAATATGAATTTATTTGAGTCTATTCACTGTAATTATGAGCCATGTACATGGGTTGGTACAATATATATCAAACTGTTGATTAAATTATCCCAAATATAATAAGTTAATTTGCCATGTGCTGTGTTATAGTGAGGGAGTGCTGGAGGTGACGATGTGTTTGGGAACATGTAGAAAGCACATCTTTTGCTTGCAACTGATAATTTACTGCTCACTCAAATGCCATAAACACTGGCTTTGGCAAGGGGGAAATCATGGAATTTGTCTCTGATTTAAACTGAGATTCGAATTTTAGACCAGCAAGTATTTTCACACCCTATTAGTTACAGGCAACTGTTAGCTTTTACTAGTCCACCCAGGCCAGGACTGTCCTCAAGGAGAGCAAACTACAGCCCACAGGACAAACCAGTTGGGAAAAGGCTGTGGCTGCAGGACCAACCACATGGCCCTGTGACCTTGAGGCGCACTTGCCTCCCTCTGGTGTTGGATAATCTCGGCGCTCCTTCTAATTCAGACATTTTATGTTCCTCTGACCTGAATTCTATTCTGAGCAATTGTCTGATTCCCTGGAGTCACGTCTCAGAGATCTCCAGACTCACCGCGTGTGATGTTTAAGCTGTTACAAGAAGGTTCTGGAGGCAAAGCCGTCAGGGGTGCACCCAGCAAACTCAGGGTGGCTTTGCATGTGAGGAGCATCATGCCCATGGATCGTGTGTTTTCTAAACAACTTGTTGGACAGGTCACTGGTAGCCTCAGTCTGTGCCATTGTTTTTCCTGGTTCATGGGGATGTTCATAAACAGGCCCCTGGAACAGACACCTGCAGGGGCTTCCTCTTGGCCTTGGCTGTTTCCTGAGGCAGAGCAGCAACCGCTATTTTTTTGGCCACAGTTGGGTGTCTCCTGCCCTTTTCCATTCTATTCTCTGTTCGTGTGGTGGTGTCCTTCACACCAGGTGCGCGCCTGGGCAGGGACAGGCAGTTGGCCTTGACTATGAACCCTGTTCTGGCCTCTGGGGTCCACAGGGAAGATGCAAAATAGAATAAATGCTTTTTTTCAAAGTCCACTTGTTTTGTGCTCAAACTAGTTAAACACAGAATTTAAAAAGAAGAAAAAAAAAAAACAACCATTGTCTCTATAATGTAAGTTTCTGCTCCCATGATTAAAGTGAACTACCAATCCATGCATCTATTATTTGTTTGACAAGAATTTATCGGACACCTCCTAAGTGCCTGGTGCTCCGTTTAGCGTGGGCACTGGAGGTGAAGAGGAGGGGCCCAGCCTCTCTTGGTTGTATCGTGGAGCTGGGCCGTCCTAGCAGCTGTGTGTTCCAACACCACTCTAGTGTGGTTGGGGAGGAATTTTACAGCACTGGGGTTCAAACCAAGGGCCTGACTCATGCTAGGCCAATGGTCTACCACTGAGCCACATCCCCCTGTTCTGCTGTGAAGTAATTTTGCAGATGAGATGCATATTTAAATCCGTAGACTGCGTAAGGCTGATGCCCCTCCACAGGGTGCGAGGGCCTCAACCAATCAGTCACAGGCTCTAAGAGAAGAGGATGGAGGTCCCCTGAAGTGAGGAGTGATGGCCTTTGAACCCGAGCTGCGACCACTGTGCTTCCCTGGTCTCAGCCTGCAGGTCACACAGCTCCCAGAACCACCTGAGCCAATTACTTGACCTCTCTCTTCCTCCATCTCTCCCCATCCTGGTGGGAACTGACGGTGGTGCAGGAGGAAGGGCAAGGGTTAGAACTCAAGTGTCCTGGAGGAGGGACATCTCACAAAGTGGGGTTGGAGGAACTAGCAGAATTAGCCAAGGGCCCAGGAGGCAGAGGGAAAACCCAGCAAGGCCAGAGGACCAGGGAGAATGGAGCCAGGCAGTGAGGGGGCAGAGAGGGGTGCAGAGTGACCCCTGTGCGGGTGCCATGCCCCTGCTCTTCATTTCAATGTGTGCCTGGGCTTCCCAGTGTGGTAACTGGCCCCTCCCAATAGCAAGACCCCAATGGTAATACCAGTAGCTAATGTTAGAGGGACACTGCCCTCCACCGGGCACGAAAAGGGGCTTTATAAATATTGACTCATCGACTCCTACGAGGTCCAGCAGGTGTGGCCATCTCCTCTCATTGGGTGGGGGAGCTGAGGAACAGAGAGGTAAAGGGAACCCCGACATGGGCTGGCTTTCCACCTTCAGGGCTGGGCTTTGAACAAGAACACCTTGTACCACTCTGTTCCACACCCCTTCTTCTCTCTGGCTCCTGCTGTCCGGGTGGTGCCAACCCTGCAGCCACACAGCATGAGGCTTCCTGCCCCCACCACATCCATTTCTTCCTCTGTGCAAAGATGAAGTAGACGAGGCTGCTGGCCTCCTGCCTTATCTCCCAGTGAAGACACTGAGGCCGGAGAGCCTGCCTGGCCAGTGTGGGTCCTTGCCCTCTGTGGCTGCTCCCGGCCTGGGCGGGCGCTGTTGGCTTCTGCTGCTCCCTGCCGTCCCTCCACGGCTTGCCGTGGAAGTGGAATCAGGAAGTGGCCCTGAAGACATGAAGAAAATAAAATTGCCACCCTTGGGTGGACGCGAATGTCCTCCTGTCTCCTGCTGGCCCCTGAGTGGTGTCTGCAAGGTCTCTCTTCTGAGAATCTAATTTTCTTCTCTCCGTCTGAGCAGTTCTCACAAGCTGTGGGTTCAGTGCAGGCCCACTCTTCTGGATCCTTCCCTGCTGGGCCCTGGGGGCTTTCCCTCACCTCAGTGCTGAGCTGCCTGTGCCCTGTGACAGTTGACCTTTGGCGCACATCCATGTGGCTGATGCTATTAAACCTTCAGGCAGGGTGAGTTTCTTCTCTCTCCCGGAAGCCTTCGGGGTTCCAGGGCTCCCGTGGCCCAGCCCGGAGCCCTGCACACAGGGAGTCCCTTTGTGTCTGTGGATTTAATTTGGTTGAAACTCTGGGTCAGTCAAATTTGAAAATGACCAGTCACCTAATAGTGTGTCTGAAGAGACGGATAGGGAAGCCCTGGGGTCCTGGGCAAGCACCCCAGGTGGGATCCTCCCAGACACCCCGCTGTGCACAACCCTGCAATTCTTGTCCAAAGCACAATAGGAACTTTAGTGGGTGTAATAATGACCCTGTGATTCAGAGGCTCAGCTTGAACACAAGCAATTTCCTTCATTCAGTTCCCCACAGGGGGCCTTTCCTGGGGAGAGCTTGGAGTTTGTTTGATAACACCTATCTTAATTGGGTACTCTCCAGTCAAGCCCCTGCCTCTCCTCTCCCCTCCTCTCCCTGTCCTCCCCTCCCCTCCCCTCTCCCCTCCTCTCCCTGTCCTCCCCTCCCCTCCCCTCTCCCCTCCTCTCCCTGTCCTCCCCTCCCCTCCCCTCTCCCCTCCCCTCCCCTCTCCCCTCCTCTCCCTGTCCTCCCCTCCCCTCCCCTCTCCCCTCCTCTCCCTGTCCTCCCCTCCCCTCCCCTCTCCCCTCCTCTCCCTGTCCTCCCCTCCCCTCCCCTCTCCCCTCCCCTCCCCTCTCCCCTCCTCTCCCTGTCCTCCCCTCCCCTCTCCCCTCCCCTCCTCTCCCTGTCCTTCCCTCCCCTCCCCTCTCCCTTCCTCTCCTTATCCTCCCCACCCCTCCCCTCTCCCTCCTCACACCTCCCCTCCCCACAACTCCCCTCCCCTCCTTCTCCCGACTGCCTCACTGTGGCCTCTGGATTTCATTTGCAGCAACTGTAGAAAGGGGTAAAACCAAGGTCATGGCTGCCTTGAATTGGGTGTTGGGCTAAAAAAGAAGGATCCCTCCTGTGCTGTTCAGGCAGAGTGGCCACTCTGTGTGGACCCCACTGTGCTTCCTGTTCACGTGCTGAAATGCTGCCCCAGTGCAACTGGAGACAGGCACAGTCAGGAGACAGTGAAGGCTGAGTGGTGCCATCGGGCCAGTGCTTACTGATGGGACCCTTGTGCTTAGGAAAGAGACACAGAGCCCCTCTCCATGCACAGAGGAACCACCACCATGGGAGGTGGCCATTGACAAGGCAAGGAGACAGCCCTCCAAATCCAGACCCGAGGCCACTTGGCCTGGGAAGTGTCATGTCCGCCACCCATCTATGGCATTGGCTGTGCGGCCTGAGCAGACGGCGCCGTTGCTGACTGTTCCTGGGAAGGCAGACCTAACTCCTGTCCTAGAGAAGCAGCAGGAAAGCGAGTGACCAATGCCACCTGACCGTGTAGTTTGGCAGCCCAGACTCCTGCGCTCTCTCCTAGGACTTTTATAACCAAGGATTCTGCAGCTGAACTGGCCCCAGAAACCAGCAGGCCCAGCCTGGACTTGAGATGAGGGGGTGGAAGCTCAGAGTGGACGAGGGTCGGGGCAGTCCGGGTCTCCCTGCCAGGCGAGGCAGCGCTGTCCTGAACCCCTCGGGCCCTGGGTTCCTCCCGCTGCCCTGATGACAGACCAGTCACCCTTTGGCAGACTCAGCAGATCACTAGCAGCTGCAGCTGTCAGCGGCCTGAAGCCCTCGTGGTGGGGACAGTGAGTCTGCTCTGTCAGGAGTGCATTCCTCAGGCCTTCACCCTGGCACTCATGGGCACACTGGGAGGCACCCCCCCCACTTGGTCTTCCCTGAGCCCTCTGAAAATGAGGGCGTTCTCATTTCCCTTTTGTACCTACGTGAGGGTGGACCCTGGCCTGGCACCCAGAATGGCCCAGTTCCCATGTCGTTCACACTGTCCTCTCTCTGCACCACCCCCCCAGTCAAATGAGTGTCCCTCCTCCTCTCTGCATGTGGCTGTGGGCTGTGTCCCTGGCCAAGGAGCCCTGTCCAGCCCCTTCCCTGCTCCTCTGTTGTTGTCAGAGACCATTTGGGAAGGTCCCCAGGGCTAAGAGGCAAGGCGGTTCCTTCCTTTGAGAGCCAGCAGCCTGCTGGGTGCACTGGGTCGGGAGAGGTAGGAAGCCGTGTCAGAGGGTCCTGAAGGTTTGCACAAAGACGGAGGAGGACAAGAGCTTGCTGGGAATGGCAGGCAAGTGAGGGCTGCCTGCTCCTTTGGTGATTCGTGGGGAGCCGGGCTGGGGCCTGAGTGCTCTTTCTGAATGTGAACGGTGAATCCAGAGCAGCGCTCAGAGGGCCTCTGTGGGGTCCCTATCCTTTCTGTTCCCTGTACTGCAGGCCCACTGTCCCGTTGTCCCCTGGTCCTCAAGTGCAGGGGCTACTGGGGAGCTCCAGGCCCCTCACACACTGCAGGAGGGCACACGTGGGAGGAGTTATGTAGTTCAGCATGGAGGTTCTGGGGATCACCTGAGTGTTCCAGCCAGGAGCCGCCCTGGGCCTGGATGGGGTAGGAGTGGCAAAGTCTAAACTAGAGCCAGGTCCGTGCTGGCAACATCCCACAGAAGAGGCATGGAGTGGACGAGGATCGGGGCAGTCCGGGTCTCCCTGCCAGGTGCATTTGGTGGGCTAGGCTGCTGCCCTGGAATTCAGGACATCTGTCAGGATGGAGCCATTGCTTTCAGGCATTCTGTGCCAGGAGGAGAGTGGGCCAGTGGCACTTTCCTCCCTAGCAGACAGTTCTGACCAAGGTCCACTGTCCCTGAAGACTTTTCTATGCATGTGGTGTTCAGGGTTGAAATAAGTAAAATAATGCCCTCCAGCAGCCCACGGAATAACAGCAAAGTGCCCATCACAGGCCCCAGATCCATTGTTTCTGAAAAAGTTCCTGCTGGCTGAAGCCAGTGCTCAATGCCTGGGGCTGTGGCAGTCTCACTGTGCACATGGGGGTACAGGCTGCCCATTGCACCCAACCCAGCCCTCCAGGGTCTCTGTGGATGAGGATGTCCCCAGAGGAGCCATACACTCTCCTCTGGTCACAACACCCTGGGCCCTTCTCGTCCCTGTCTTTATGGGACTTGGTGGACACATGCTTGCAGAGGCCTCCCTCCTGTGTGCAGCATGCTCTGTTAGTGCGGGCGGCTTCTCTTCTACCCTCCTGTGTGGCGCACGCTGAGCTCTGCGGGAAGAGCCTAAGCCCCCGGGGGGAGTTCTGTCCCTGTGCACATCCCACAGTGTCCCAGACAACAGGGACTTTGTTAAATATTATTTTACTATTTAAAAATTAATGGCAATACCTAGATAATAAGCAATTGCTGACTTAAAGAAGGAATGATATAGAAGTGACAAGAGGTTTCACTCAATGAAAGAAGCTTTATTTCTGGGGAGAAGAATGGCATGATGGCCACCAGGACCATTTGGCGGGACCCGCAGTGGACACCTCTGGCAATCCCAATTGGCCTGTGAGGTATTCATGCACTACTACCCCACTCTGAGGAAGGGGACCCAAGTGTCACCCGAGTGTCACCCGAGTGACAGATATACTGAGCTGTGGCCCAGGCCTGACGGTGGTCCCTCGGACTGCACAACCGGTGACCTTGGTGTGAGGCCACGCTGCCTGCCATTGTCATTCCTGTGTTCATCCGCCTGCAGGACTCGGTGCCAAACGTCAGCGAGCACCTGGTGTGTCCTGGGAATGTGAGGAAACCCCAGAAGCAGAGCTGGGTCTGATTCTCGGGGCAAGGACAGGCTCATGGGAGAACAGCGACAGGTCGGAGGTATACACCAAGTGCCTGGTGGGAAGCACGGAGAACGTGTTTTATAGAAGAGAATTTCTTTGAGTGCTTGTGCTTCTTTATAGAACCAGAGGCGGGGCCCAGGCTGAGGTGAGGAGCAGGCTTGAACTGGACTGTACTTCCCGCTGGGGGACGACTTGACCTACTGATCGTATAGTCACCTGTCTTGGAAACATGGCAGTGGGGGTCCTGTCAGTTTTGTCCTTAGAAGGAGTGGGCGTGGAGACGTGGTGCCGTGGGGCTGGCAAGCTGGTGCCTTTCCGGCAGAGCAGCTGGTCTCGAGGACGGCACCCAGTAGATCTTAGCTTTTCCTTAACTCCAATTCCGACAAAGAGGCAGGAGGACATTGGTGACGGGGTGTCCCCTTTACTAAATGAAATCTCTCCCAAGACCCCTGCACATCAAGATCTCGGGAGCAGGTCACACTGCACATACTAATGAGAGTCACGAGGGCCAGGAGACGGGGGAGACTGCTAAGGGACATGGCTGTGCGGCTCTCTCCTCTGACACGGGGGCTCCTTTCACTGTGTCCCCTTCTCACCAAGTCTGTCATTAACACCCAAGTGGAGGCCGGGCCTGGAGGAGAGGCCTGCACTGGCCTCCTGAGACTTGAAGAGGCTTAGCTCTGCCTCTGGGGACCCCGGAACCGAGCAGGCTGTGGGGAGCCAGAAGAGAACTGCTCCCAACCAGCACAAGCTGCCGATTCAGGCAGCCTCCAATCCCCTAGAGTCACAGATTTTTGGAGGATTGTGGTGGCAAGGGGCTTGGACAGTAGGTTTCTCCTCTGTGTGGCGGTCCCACAGGGGTGTCTGGGAGGAGGGCTTCTCCCTGTGGCTGGGATGAGATGCACTGACCTCCTTGGTCCCCCACCCTGAGAACGCAGGACCCACCAGGGCAGGTGCCTGGGAGCTCTCTAGCAGTTAGTGACTCCTGTCTGTGGCCAGGCTGGGACAGTGCAGCTCCATCTGCCTGGCACCACTGGGGTGTCTGATCAGAGCTGCCTGTCCTGCCTGTGCAGATCTGGTGGAGTTCGCCCAGCTTATAGGGGAATCCTTATGCCACTGTGAGTGGGGCTCCCTAAGCTTAACAACAGCAAAGGTTTTCCGTGGGGGGCGGCGGTGGGGAGGAGCAGGTGGACAGATGCTGTTACACACACTTGCCTAAAAAGGTTTTCAAGAAGCTGCGTAGTCTTTGGCTGCTGTTATTTTTTCTTTCTATTTGTTTCTTTTTTGTAACAAAAAATACTTTAAAAGACTATGTACACATGGAAGAGGGAAGTCCTGGAAAGTATAGAGAATCCAAGAAGAAATGTTTTGTGGCTCTGTCATCAAGGGAGGCACAATTATGTTTAATATTTTGGTTAAATCAGTTCTAGTGTTTTGAGAAGGGAGCTTGGTAAGGTGTGTGTGTGTTGTGTGTGTGTGTGTGTGTGTGTGTGTGTGTACCTCTTTTATTATGGCTAAAATGATATCATCTGTTTAATTTTGAGTCCTGTCTTTTGAACTCACTATGGAAGTACAAGTCCTTACTCTGTGATTAAAAATTTTTTTTTGCCAACATATTTTTTCAGGTTTAAAAATATTACTTTCTCTATTACTTGTTTATTTGTTTTTTTTTTGAGATGCATTAAAAGACTTATATTCAAAGGTTTGCTTTGAATATGATCAAGTACAGATATTTTAAAGTAATTCTTTCCTTCTGGAGAGACATTCTATTTGCATATCTGTTTGCATGGTATAAGATGTTTCAGCCCTTTGTGATTTGGGGGTGGGCAGGGAGGTGCAGGATTGTCAAAGCATATTTCTGGTTTCTTGATGATCTTTGTGGATGAAACTGTTGTCTATATTCTTTCTGACGAATGTGTTACTCTTTCCTAAATCTGCATTTGGATTTTTCAACAAGATTCACATCACCTTATTTTTTTGTTCCCTGCCAGTTTGTTATCGTTGTTTTCTAAGTGATTTCTTGGAACATAAATTCCCTTCCCCATTTACAAAGTCTAAAATCCATTACGTGCAGTGCCCAGAAGGAAGGCCACCTGGTCCCTTGCCTTCTCACCTGATGCTGGATGGCCTCTCTCCCTCTTCTCTCTCTTATATACATACCTTTGGCTAGAACATCATGTTCCCATGCAGGTGTGTCCCAGCCCACAAGTCTGAGTTTAAGGATGCTTCCTTAAAACAAATGAGCAATGAGTGTATTTAATGCCATACAATGAGATCTCGAAATAGCACCTCTAGATTTTAAAAATAAAAGATATCATCCCAATGGAAATGACAAGATTCCAAAAACGCCTATGGTATAGCACTTCTACATTAGTTTTAAAAAAGATAAAATTAAGAAGTATTGGCAAAGTGAAGTGGAAAGTGGTGGATTGAGGTAGGAGCTCATTCGACATAGAAAAACTTGACCAGAGATAAAAACAGCAAACATTACCAGAGAAGCATTTTCTCTTGTCTAGAAATACCTGCACAATGAAGGCCAGGTAATGAGAAAAAAAATAAGTCACAGTATTAATCATCTTTTATCTCTTTATTGTGAAAAATGCATGCATTGAAATAGTCTCTGTAGCAGGAGGCTCATGGGCAGTGTGATCACACATCCCAGTGACTCCGCAGTCTCTGTAGTCTGCTCCAGTCCCTGAGCAGTTATTAATAGCATTGCTTTTCACTCTTGCAACTGTCGCAGTTTGGACCACCAGTTATGTGGTCTCTGTGACAGGGAGAATAGCTGGAGACGGTGCGGGTCTCATATAAGGTTTGTGGAATGGGGGTCTCCATCAGCAGCTCCAACCTACAGACCAGAGTCGACCTGGAGAGGATTTGAGAGAACGAGGATTTGAGAGAGTGTGTAGGAGTAAGCTTATCTTTATGATTATAATAATGATGATGTGTTGCATTTGTAGAGCACTTCAGTGTCCAGAGACCTCTCTTTCGGTGGACTCCTGTGCCTTCCTGGAAGGCTGTGGTGTGGGCAAGGAGGTACCAGGTCTGTCTGGTGATGCAGGAGATGCCGCAGCCCCTGCTCTTTGGCTGGGCTGCCCTGCACTAGGAATAGGTGCCAGGCCCTCCCTGGTTCTGGATGGAAGAGAATGAAAATAGACCAGAGAATGTTCAAAGAAGAACTGGGGACTCAGAGGACAGGATCTAGTGGGAAAACCTCCAGAAACAGAGATTGCTGTCGGTAGCTCAGGCTCTGGAAAACCGCTCAGGGGCTTGCTTGTAGTGAAGAGCGATAGTTTATTGTGATTAATAGAAAAATAATCAAAACAAGAAAAATAACTCATTGTGCAAGTATTTTCAGGGGATGAGACTGATCACCAAGAAAAAGGATGGCTCATATCCAGACACTATAAATGTGTCTCTTTGAAAATTAAGTTGTTTCTATAGCATTTTTTTTTCTAATTTGTCCTTCCATTTTATCCAATCCACACTCTCTTCCCCCTGCAGAAATGAAGGCACAGGGCTGACTACTCACCAGTCTGACCATCAATGGCCTAAGTGACAAGGGGTGTTTCTTACCTCTGGCGGCGGAGGGGTGCTCACTTCCTACTGCTGGAAAGATGGGTTCAGGTGTTGGACTTTAATCCCTCCAGGAATGACCCCAGTCAAGTGACTCGTGATGTCTGCATTCCTCCCAAAGACAGCTACTGTCCCAGGCAGTCGGGGTCTGATGCTGGGACTTACGTGGTAACTGGGTTCCTCTTTTGGAGTCATGAAGAAGTAAAATGGGACATCAGGGACAAGCGTGACACAGACACGGTTCTCAGGCTCACTTTCCCAATGGTGGGCTCTTCTGTGTCTCACCCTGGGATGATGTGCTGAGAGATGGGGTGATCTAGGGAACTGGGAGTCCGTTATGGAGCCTGCTGGTTCTGACGTGGGCTGCTGACTGGCATGGTGGGTCTTGCTGGCTGAGCCTCCAGCTCCTCACCATCTTGGGCAGGGGTGGGATTGCTGCAGGCTCCAGAACTCTGAGGTCCAGGCTCAGTGGACAGCCACGGTCTCTCCCCCAAAGGGCTCAGTGCTACATCTTATTTTTAGGAATTGTTCTCTGTCAAAGTAGATTTTACTACAGGTGTTCAAAGTGGTCTTTCATGTGATAACTTTAGAGCACATGAAATAAGATGAGCTGTAATAAATGAAACCATAGAGTTTAAACTAAAGTTCATGTTATAACAAATAAACACAATCACTTTTTTAAAGGCAGGGACAACAGTTTTTTCTTCTTTTAATTGATTATTTAATTCCTAGACACACCACCTGTGCCTTAAAATTGGACATATCTTTCTAATGTTACCACATTGTGGCAAGCTTCTGGACTTTCTAGGCACCTTCCTTGAAGGTGAAAATTTCACCAAGGATCTTGTAGGGAGACCCAGGAAATGGTTTTCATTGCAAGACCTCAAGGATTCCCTCTGCAGTCTTATATTCTTTCTCCCATACTCCCTCAAGAGCAAAGAGGCCAAGTTCTTCATTTCTAAATTCTGACCTGTGCCCTCTGCCCCTGGCGCTTGCCCCTTAGCAAGTCGCTGCAATTTGCTGACTAGATACTCTGCCTTTTCCAGATCTTTCCCTAGCATCTGTCCACTCTCCGTTTCATACAGAACAAATGCATTCTTTCTTTACTTCTCCAGTTCCTTTCCTCCCAGCCTCACTCTCTCCCTTTCTTGATCCTCAGAAAACAGAGAACCGTCCTCCACATCACAGGACTCTGTGCCTGGGGAGTGTGGGCGAGGTATTCAAAATGATAGCAGGTTTTAAAAGTTCCTGTTTCAATAAGATGATTTAATGACATCTGTATGCCGCAGGCCTAATGAAGTCTCTGTATCAAATAGCATAAAATATAATATTCTATGGGATGAGAAAACTTTAACTGGCATTGCGATTTTAGACCATTTTATTTACAGAAGAGAGTGGGAGAGAATTTATAACTCTACTTACTTTCCTGGCATTCTTTTCCTAGTTTCTTATGGTGATTTACAAAGTTGGTTCCTAGGTTTCTGTGTGCTCTGAATTAACCACTGTCTGTGAGCAGATAGAGCCTATCAAAAGAGGGTTGGAGCAACGAGGAGACGGAGAACGGCTGGGAGGGAAGGGCTTTCCATACAGTTTTTAGATGAGCCCTTTGGATGCTCTTCGTGATCTGCCCGTCTCCCTGGGCGGTGGCTGGTCTTTTCTTCCTCTTAGTGTGGCCTTGCACAGATTATAAGTGTTTAATTTTGATGACGTTCATCTTTACCAACTTTTCCTTTTATAGATCATGCTTTTGGTTTCTTGCTTAACCCAAGATTCCAAAGATTTTTCTCTCATTGTTTTTCTTATAAATTGTATAATTTACATTTTACATTTAAGCCTATGATCCGTTTTGTTATTTTTGGTACAAACTGTGAACTTTAGGTAAAATAAATTTTTGAGGGAATTCTGTTAATACAATTGGGTTGTATCAGTTTTGTATGAATTTATTTTGTATTTTGGGACTTGCACATTAGATCTGGACATTTCACAGATAGCTTGGACTTTTTGCCCATGAAAGCTTGACCTTCCTGGCAACATGGGGTGGATGTGCAATCCTTCCCCCACTGAATTGCCCTTTGACCTTTGTCAAAAATCAGTTGGCTTATGAGTGGGTATTTATTTCTGATCTCTCTATGGGTTCCATTGATTGATTACTGAAGCTGTGTAATATAATAAATCTAATCATGGAGGTGAAAGACTTCTACAATGAAAATTATAGAACACTGAAGAAAGAAATTAAAAAGATGGAAAGACCTCCTATTTTCTTAGACAGCTAGAATTGATATTGTCAAAATGGCCATATCACCAAAAGTGATGCAGATTCATTATAATCCTGATTAAAATACGAATGATATTTTTCACAGAACTATAAAAAGCAGTCCTGAAGTTTATATGAAAGAGTAAAAGATCCCACATATCCAAAGCAATACTGAGCAAGAAGAGCAAAGATGGAGACATCATAATATATTTTATTAATATAGAGCTATATTAATAAAAACAGCATGGTATTGGCACCAATATAGACATGAAGACCAAGGGAAGAGAACAGAAGACACAGAGACAAGAGCCACCTAGTTACAGTCATCTGATCCTGCCAAAGGAGGCGAAAGCATACGTTGGAGAAAAGATAGCCTTTAAAAAAATGGTGCTAGGAAAACTGGATATCCATATGTAGAAGAATTAAACTAGACCCCATCTCACCTTGCACAGAAGTCAATTCAAAGTGGATCAAAGACCTAGGAATCAGACTAGAATCCCTGTATTGCTAGAAGAAAGCAGAGGGTCAACATTCCGTCATATTGAAGCAGGCCCTGACTTCCTTAACAAGACCCCCAAAGCTCAAGAAATAAAACCAAGATCAGCAAGTGGAATAACATCAAAATAAAAAGGTTTTATTAGGCAAAGCAAACAAGAGCATGAAGATAGAACCTACAAGGGGGAAAATCCTTGCCAGCTACTCTTCCAACAGGGGATTCATAATCATAATACATAAAGAACTTGAAAAACCACTAAAACACAAATGATCCAATCAATAAATGGGCAAATCAATAAAACAGATATTTCTCAAAAGAAGAAATGCAAATAATCAACAAATACATGAGAAAAAGTTCAACATTCTTAGTAAATCAATATGCAAATCAAAACTACACTGAGATTCCATTTCACTCCAATTAGAATGGCAATCATCAAGAATGCAAATAACAATAATTGAGGTGAGGATGAGGGAAAAAATTTTCACTCATACATTTTTGGTGGGACTGCAGATTAGAACAGCCACTCTGGAAATCAGTACAGAGATTCCTCAAAAGGCTAAGAATGGAAATACTCTATACTTCAGCTAACCCACTGGTATTAACCCAAAAGACCAGACATTAGTGTAGTATAGGAATAAATACATCCCTGTGCTACAGCATTCAATTCACATTAGCCAAGTTCAAGAAACTGATAACCCCTTCTTACGAGCAGGTCTGCTGGTTGTACATTCTTTCTTTTTGTGGTGCTGGGGATTGAACCCAGAACCTTGTACATTCAAGGCAAGCACTCTAACAACTGAGCTATGTCCCCAGCAATAAATTCGTTCTTTTTCTGTGAATGTCTTGATTTTCCCTTACTTCCCGAAGGACATTTTTTGCTGGAAAAAAGAATTCTGGGTGACAGTTTCTTCCTTTTGTTATTTGTAAAGATGTTTTGCCCCTTACTTCTGGCCTCCCTGAATTCTTCATGAATTGTTTAATCCTACAGGTGGAATGTTTCTCTCCTCACTTTCAAGAGTTTTCCTTTTTCCTGGGGTATGAGAATTTGGCTATCAGGTGCCTTGATATGGATTTCTTCAGTTTTATTCTGTTTGTGGTTTGTTTAGCTTATTGAATCTGTAAGTTTATGTGCTTTGCCAAATTTAGGAAGTTTCCTATCCTTGTGTCCATTCTGCCCTCTGTCTCCTGGCCTCCTGAGATTCTGATGACGTCAGTGTTGGAGCTTCTGTTGGAGACTCTCAGGTCTCCGTGGTTCTCTGTTCGTTTTATTTTTTTCAGTCTATTTTTTCCCTCTGTTGTTCAAACTAGTAATTTATTCTGTTTTATCTTCAAGTTTATATATCTTTTCCTCTGGCCCCCCCTTTCTGCTGGTGAGCCCCTTCCCTGAGGTATTTATTTGAGTTATTTTATTTTTCTGTTCTAAATTTCCATCTGGTTCTTATTTATATATTTATTTCTTTGGGAAGACTTTCTGTTTATTTTCCATTTGCTTTAAATGTATTCATAATGCTATTGAAGTACTTTTTTAAAAAAATGACAACTTCTTTTAAATCTTTGACTATTCTACTACTATTGTCATCACCTCGATATTGGCATCTAACGACTGCCATTTCTCTCTTAGTCAGAGATCTTCTGGTGCTTGGTACAATAAGAGGCTTTCAGTTGGAACTTGAGCCTGTTGACCATGATGTAAAAAGATTCAGATCTTATTCAAATCTTCTGTTTGAGCTGCTTCCTCTGACACTTCTCCAGGAGGAGGGGGCGTGAAAACACCTTACTACAGCCATGTAGGAGAAGATGTCCAGTGTCCCCACATAGCCCCCAGTGACATATGATGGGCCTCTCTTCCCCAGGGTGTGTGAGTTCCGGCTCTCCATATCAGGCCAGGAGCTGTAGGAGCCTGTAGCTGCTCCTCGTCTGGCCTCCGTGGTCATGTTGGGGTCTCCATTTCTGCTGATGCTGGTGGAGTCTTCACTGGTTTTCCGGCCTCCTTATCTGCCTCCCTGGGGGTAGGTGAGGGATCCCTCATCTTGGCTGATTTAGGATGGAGGGCCAGGCTTCCCACCTGGTTTCCATGGACACCAGAAAGGGGGTAACCCTTTTGACCTTCTCTCGCCCACCCTGGGGGTGTTGGCTTGGGGTGTCTCATTTCGGGCAGCCCTCTGCCTTTGCTGGTGTGTGAGTGGAGTGCTTGTGTCTGCGCTTTCTTCTTGCCCGGCAGAACTTTTCTGGCCCTTTGACTACAGAGCAGACTTCTGTTGGCACCTTTTTGTCTGTATCCTTTGCTTCCTACTCCTTCAGCTCTAAGTCTTGGACTTAAGAGACAGAAAGAACCCCAGGACACTCGCACGACGCTGCTCCTCGGGTTTGGAGGTCCCCAGACTCTGTGCCTTCTTGTGCTCGCTGTTCAGTTGTTTGTTTTATGCATCAATGTGCAGGGTATCTACTTGTTCTTAGCAGGAACGATCGATCCTTTCTTCACAGAAGCAGATTACGGTACCATTTTGTCAAACCACAAAAGGGAAAGAAAGCTCAGCTGGGCAGGACAGTGTGGCCGCAGTTCTGCCACTGCCTGTGCAGAGTTGGGAGAAGCAGGTGCGGTGCAGGCTGCAGGGCCAGGGCAGAGCCGAGGAGAGCCATGGTAAGTGAAAGGCACCTGGGCCAGGCGAGACCTCACAGGCCATTTTAAAGTTCTCAGCTTTTACTTGGAAGGAGATAGCAGCTGAGGACTGACTCCATCTTGAGCTCATTTGGGTTTGAAAGGACCACAATGACTGATGGATGGGGGAACCAACTGAAAGCACCTCCCGTCACCTAGGGAGCCTTTCAGATCCAACCCTCAAGGCCAGCGGGAAGACCTTGTGCTCTCACAGAGGCGGCGTCCACCGGGAAGCAGGGCTGGCGACTGGATTAGCTGCCTCTCAAGTGAATTCCTCTAAGTCTGGTTTGGCGTATTCAGAAAAAGTGTCGACTCCAAGTCTGCGATAGGTTTCTTCTAGCAATGACCCTGATGCCTGCCCAGCTTTGTCTGTTTCCCAGCCTCTTCTGGCCAGTCTTCCCTGGTCAGCACAGACATAGCAATGACCTCTGCTGTCTCGTGATGGTTCTTTTTGGAGACATCTCCGGAAATATTTAAGTCTCTCTCTGAAATTGGGATGCGTTTGATGCAATCTCCAATAAAATCATCTGTTGCTACTGGAGAAATGTGTTACTCCGTCTGATGGCTGATGACTTTTCCGTTAATGTACATTTATCAACTGTGAGTAATGCCCAAGATGTGACCTGGGATCGGGGTGGGATCCTGGTGCATTAGGTTTTTGGGGCATGATTCTTGCATCATGGTGTCTCTTTCCTGGTGTGTTCATAGAGGATTCTGTGATTTTCACAACAATGATTCTCAGCTGGGAGAGTCTAAAAACACCATCCGGGCCTCATTTCTGCTCTCCTCATTGTCGTCTGTGTTGGAGCAGAGACAGGGGTGGTTGTCTCCAGTATCTCCTCCTGAATCCATAAGGACCCTCGTGCTTCCTGGCACAGTCAGGGACGCTGCTGAACCCAGAGGGCAGTGTGAAGAGAGGTGTGTCTGGAGGATGACTGGTAGCCCCAGCACACCATCTCCCTGGGAGCAGGACAGGGCCGTGCACAGGACCACCATAGCCCAACCGCCCTGCTGCCCACGTGGGCATCTCTTTCCCACCTTCCAGAAGCCGAGTCCCCACTCTCTCTTCTCAATGTCTGAAGCCAATGTCCGGAGCCACTACAAAGCAGCAAATACTGTGTTTGGTCCACATTTTCTTCCTCCTTAATATCTACCTTAGCTTTGGGGAAAAGCGGTTTTATTGCATGGTATCAACATTAACCCGCCACAGGTCTTTGTGAACCAAGTTTGAAAAACAGATTAAAAAGCAAGATTCCAGGATAAAATCAGAACGGCGATTTGAAAGAAAGGCTCTGGAGGAGAACCTGGCTTTGAGCCAGTGTCTCCTTCTAGTATCATGGTGAAGTTGACCACCTTGGTTCAGAGGGAATAGATGAGATGATGAGAAGATTGACACTCGGTGTGCGATGCTGTGTCACTGTCTCCTCCTGAAGACCCTTACTGTCCTCACCACTGTGTTGCACACTGTAGGACTTAACCTGGCGGGATGTCGAAGAGCCCGTCTGTATGTGGCTGGGGCCTTGTAGTAAGGGGCACTCAGAGTGCACCTTGGCATTTCATGGTCCTGTTACTCACAACATCTGCAGTATGAACCCATGGTTTTTATGTTAAAATGCTTTAAATGAAATAAGCATGAAGGCTTTTCAGTAACTGTGGCCTATCAATTTGTGGGTCATATTGTTGTCAAGTTATTAAGATAGAATGTGAATAAAGTGATTCTTCAAAGAACAAATTTTTAAAGTAAAAAGGGCCTTAATCTGTCTCATAAGTCATCTCCTTCTTGAAGTGGAAATTAAATCCATGGTATTGTAGGCAAGGCTTGAATTTACCATCTAAGTGGAAATTAAATCCATGGTATTGTAGGCAAGGCTTGAATTTTCCATCTACCCATTTATCCATTTACCTACCCATCCACCCACCTATCTGCCCATCTATCCATCATCAACCACCAACCCACCATCCATCCATCCATCCATCCATCCACCACCAACCCACCATCCATCCATCCGTCTGTCCACGACCAACCCACCACCTATCCATCCATACATCTACCCACCAACCCACTAACCCACCATCCATCCATCCATCCATCCATCTACCCACCAATCAACCATCCATCCATCCATCCATCCATCTACCCACCAACCCACCAACCCACCATCCATCCATCCATTCACCCATCCACCCCGTGAGTATTTGTTGTATGATCTATATTCCAAGTGCTTTGTTAGGCTCTGGGCAAATGGTCCTTAAGAAGTTTTAAATCAAGTGGAAGGGTTGTAATGTAGGCAGTGCCTGTCTTGAGTGCTGTCATAGCAAATATGTTTTGGAGTTTATAACATGCCAGAAACTGTCCTAAGCAGTCTACATGGTATTAACTACTGAGCCCTAGAGTATGTGGGGCACTGCAGAAGGTCTAACCATTCCTGTTCCAAAGAGGAGGAAGGCAAGACTCAGTAACTTGCAACAGAGTTAGGCTTCCCACGGGGACAGTCTGAACTCTGAACCAGGGCTTTTAAGGGCTGTGCTGTGGAAGTTGCTGGAGCAAACTGAAGACGTGCCTGGGTCAGCACAGGGTAATGCTTCACATGTGTCCCGGGTGCTGATTCTGAGGGATCCGGAAACCAGGTCTGGGGCACCCACCGCTGCAGAAGAGACCACTGACCTTAGGTGATTC
Organism: Callospermophilus lateralis; assembly: GCF_048772815.1. Classification (NCBI taxonomy): domain Eukaryota; kingdom Metazoa; phylum Chordata; class Mammalia; order Rodentia; family Sciuridae; genus Callospermophilus; species Callospermophilus lateralis. Next base: position 5,017,730 of record NC_135318.1, on the reverse strand, counting down.
ATGAATGTATTCCCAAAAAACCAGCAAACATAAAGCTCCAGCCCTTCTGAATGTTACCAGAGGGGAGGAAGGGAGTGGGCGTGAGTAACCAGGGAACAGCCGCCTGCGGGAGATAAGAGAGCAGTCAGCGGAGATGCGAAGTTCCTTTCTCGTTTTTCACGACTGCATCCCCGAGACATATGCTCCAGCAGTTTTCCACTCCTTCCGCTGCCAAGGCCCACCCGCTCCGCCTGGCCGCTCCGCCTGCCGCGCACCCCCGGGCTGGAGGCCCTGCTGGCTCCGCGCGCCCTCCTGGGGCCACGCGCTGACCCTGGAGGGTCTGGGCCCCTGCACTAGACGCCGCAGCCGGGCCTGCTGTTCCCCTCAGACACCGCAGACCACGCTCCAGGGAGGGGATGGTGCCTCGGCATCTGCTAAGCCCCGGCTCTTCCCCCGATTCTGAACGGTGAGGACAGGCTCCCTCACTGACCACGGCCCACCTGGCACCTGGCATGACACCATGTTCTGGGTTCGAGGCCACTATGGTTAGATATGTCCTCAACCCCCAGATAGACAGACAATAAAACAAATGGGAGAGCAAACAGCCTGCGGGGTCCTCAACCCTGCCCCTCAGGAGGCCACGGAGTTAGGTCCTGGCAGAGGTCAACAGGGATGGAGTGGTGGGGGCCACTCCCGTATGACTGGGACTGTAAAGGGGGAGCTTGGGCACAGACAGACACACTCACAGGAGGGTGCCCTGAGGGCAGGAAGGCAGAGGTCAGCGTGATGCAGCTTCTGGCCGAGGGTCACAGCAAACCGCTGGAGCTGGGAGAGGCCTGGATAGGCTCTCCCTCAGGCTCAGAAGGAACCCGCCCTGCCCTCACTGGGTCTCAGACTCTGGGCCTCCAGAACCCTGAGGTGATAGGTTTCTGCTGGGTGCGCCACCAGGTTGTGGAACTTAGCCATGGCAGCCCCCGAGAACTAGCACTGTGCCTGATAACGGCTGATCATGGAAGGGCTCGGCCTGTCCTGTACTTGGAACAAGCGCTCACAGGCAATATTTGTTGCTAACCTAATACTTAACCTGTGCCACATGAATTTTTGTTTTATTTCTCATTATTAATTTCAAACCTAGGAGAGTTCAATTCTACGCAGCGCTCAAAAGCCCAAAATGATGTTTGAACCTCCAAAGGGTTTCATCCTCCTTCTGGATCTGTGATTGGAGAAAAGTGAGAAAATAAAGGAAAAAAAAAAAAAATACATTGCTGGAGTCACCTGGGACCATGTGCAATGGCAGCTTCAGCCATAACCTCTAAAACTCGCCTTTTGTGGAACCAGCACTCAATCGAAGGGGGAAGTAGGAGTCATCCGTGCATCTGCGATGATCTTGTCATGCATGGATCGGTACCTGGCAGGCTCCATTTTCTCTAGGATTTCTGCCACCAACTGTCACTACATACTTTTCAATTTGCACAGCCCCGTCACTGCCAAGAATGAAGTACCTCCGTGCGACTTGTAATTACAGAACTGCTCCTGCCGCCCCCTCCCCAAATCCCTGGAGGTTAAATTTGCACATTTTGACAAAGTAATTTCTTGATTTTGTTTTCTGTTGGAATCATTGAAGGCTTCCTGAACGAGCTCTATTGTAAACAGTGAGTCAGTGTCAGCAGCCGAACGCGCTTCCTCCCGACAGTCAAATTGTTCTCTTCATTTCCAGCCTTCCACCTTTCATTCAATGCCATGTGTGCACCTCATCTCTCCTGAATACAGGTGTGAAGGTGTTGGGATGGTGTAAGAGCTAAAGTGTCTTTAAAAGGCAAGTGCAATGTTTGCTCACATATATACGGCTGCTTTAATGACAGCGTGGGGTACCTTAGGTGGCTTCAGATGGAACCCCAGGAAGTAGAATGTAGAGCGTGGGTAGCAGTGACTCCTGAGGTATGACAGTGGACCCGGGCACTCCACTACTACTAAGACCTGGGCTCGTGGCTGGCCCTGCAGCCACACCGGCTACTGCCTTTCCATTCCCTTAGCAGGTGGAGCATCACAATGAGTTCCAGGGCATGGTATCTACCACGGGTCCCCTCCTGCGGTGGGTACAGCCTCTGCCAGCTCCTGACCGGTCCTTGCTCTCACTTCCTGCTCCACCACCTGGTTCAGGTTCGGGTCTTCTGAATTCCCCCTCCTGGTCTTGTCTGGATTCCTCACCCCCCTCTTCCTGAAAACACATTTAAATCCTTAAACAAAACGAGACAAACCTTCCTTTTCAAAAGCCTCCTCCTCAGAGTAGAACCTTCTTCTCTCATTTTCTTTCTTTCAAAAACCTGAGCAGTCTTTCTAAACAGATCATTTTCTCTTCTCACCGTCCGCCCATGTGGACCTGTGTATTGCCCCTCCTGGTACCCGCTCCTGGTTCCCTAATTGTCACATTTGGACAGGTTTCCGTCCTCACCTCACTTTGGAACACCTGACAGGGTCACCTGAGCCGCCCTGAGCCAAGTCCTGGGGACTCAGCAGGCAGAGAGAGAGGGCACGGAGGTGGAAAGTCACTGACGGGCTGTGCCCCACTGGTAGGTCTCCTTGAGGGGTCTAGCCTCCTCTCTTCCCCCTCTACTGGTGGCTCTCCTCTCTGTTTTTGTCTTCTGCCTGCACCTGTCCTCTCGCCCAGCCACAGGTGGCCCTGTGTACCTCCCAGGCCAGCTCCCTCTTCAGTGGGAGCCCTGGGGTCTGCTGTGGTGCAGCTGCCCTGAGTGCCTCTTTACCCTCTCCTGGTGCTCCTCTAGGATGTCCCCTTGGCTAAAACATTTTATAGATGAAACCAGGGTTCGGAAATGCTCTGTAAGGGACAGATTGTAAATGTTCTGCTCTGGTGGGACACAAGACCACTCTCTCCACTACTGGACCATGCAGGGGCTGGAAAACAGCCTAGGGACAGTCTGTAAACAAAGGGGGGGAGACTGGCTGTCAATAAAACTTCATCGACAAAGACAGAAGGTGGGCCGCCTTTGGTTCAAGAGATGAACCTGTCCTATAGAGCCAACTGACTTTGTGCTTCGTTGATCGACATATCAGTTGAAAAACAGAGAATGGGTGCACCCTGTCCTGGTTTCCCAGGATATGCTTGGGAGTCTGCATGCTGACTTGTACGATCATTGTACCTGCTGGGTGTGCCGATCTCAGCCCTTGTACTGAGGTGTCACCCTGAAGACCCATGTTACTTCTTGCTCCTGCACAGGACTTTGACCCCAGCGTCATGCAAAGGGGAGATAGGTGTTGACTGGCAAAGCTGTGAATTTACTATTGGGTTTGCTGCTTTTGAAAGACACTGTTTTGTCTCTCAGAAGACATTTTTTAATGTCAAAATAAATAGCATTTGACATTTAAAATATAATTAGAATCAAGCATTTAGGAGAGGGTGGGAAGGAGAAGCAGCTGGACGTGTGGAGGAGGCTTGTTCCTGGTAACCCCCGGTTATTACTCTTTTTGGAATGATGGTGAAAGGTGGCTACAGCTACATCTTTGGAGCTGTTTAATCATCAGCTGTGAATATGTGATCCATCATCTCATGGACAACAAACGGCTCTCCCCAGGACCAGCAATGACTTCTATGCTCTCTCAAATGCTTTATGCATGTGTTGTTTTGACAGCAAGCCGCCCTGACAATGTCATCTCTTGTCTTGGCATGATGTACAGGATGCAATGATCTAGTGGGCTGCAAAGACGGCTCAGGACTTTCTGATTCTACTATTGATTTTACAACTGCTTTACCACCTTGGATGAGCTGTGTCCTGGTGTTCTTCCTCCTAAAAACAAGGCAAATAACACTGGCATATTTGCAAAGCTCTCTGAAATTTCAATTGCAGTATATTAACAAAGTGAAAAATATTATAATTCTCTCTCAGCTGCTGCCTTCTGTTTACAAACAGCTGATTCTTACTCCCACTTCTGGATGAGACATAGGAAGAGCACAAAAGCAAACTTGAAAGTTTATGAAGGAAACCTGTGTGGAAAATTGGGAGAAATACATTCAGAGGGTGAGAAATTGTGTACTTGCTGCAGATATTCCAGGCTATGGGTTAAAATTTCTCTTCTTAGAGGAACGTGTAAGTTGAATTTAATTCAGCAAATAAATCCTTTAAATTCAAATTAGAACCAAAAAAAATTAAGGCAAAACAATTTTTTTTTTGAGAATCTTTATTTTCTGTGGTTCCTTGAAATTAAAATTTCTTGAAAGAATTTCATGTTTTATTTTTAATCATTTGATCATTAATCATTTCATTGCAAGTCCATGAAATCTGCCCATTTCCACCATTTTCAAAGTGGACAGAGCTGAGTGGGGCATGGCGTGGCGCTGCGGGTGTTTTCTCAGTTGCTTTCCGTCACGTGCTTGGTGAAATATGGCAGAGCATATGGGCAGCTGGCGATTCATCTCCATGCGAGATTTCCTGGGGAATGCTGAGATGCGTTCCCTTTGTAGAATTTCTCCCGTTCTAACCTGCTAAAACTTTTGCCTTCATGAAATGTAAGCATTTGCTTTATTTCAGATTTTCAAAGGATTGATCCCAGAAATATTGTCTAGATTTTTTTCTCATTTTTTTTTTCTCTGTGCGAACCTCATCTTTTCCTGACCTTATTCATGAAGACAGCCCCCGACTCAGGTAGCTGGGGACAGATATTTAGCTTACATGTTCAATGGTTCTGTCAGGGGTTAAAGTGCCGAGGCTGTTGCAGTGTAGGTGTCCCCAAGTGAAAGGACATTATTAAATCAGGAAGAAGATGTCAACAAATAGATTGCAGCATGTGTCTTAGTGATGGAAAAAGGTAAATATTTAGGCAGTGCAAGCTGTTGATTACAAAAGCTAATTTTGTGGGAGGCCAGGGTCGAGAGTACACACTATGGTCTTTGATTTATAGGCGTTATTCAAAAATCTAGCTTAATTTACCAAACACTAAGTGGAAATGTTCGCCCTTGCCTTGAAGAACACATCTTTCATGTTCTACTTCAAAGCATCAAAGACATGGCTGGAAGAAGCTTGCGATGTGGATTTTTTTTTTTCACAACAATATGAAAATGTGAAAAAAATTTCTTTAGATAATCTGCTATAATTGAGAATTTATCCAGCATATGTGTATGGAAATGGTGAACAATTGGAAATTATTTTTGTTTAGTTTATTTAATGATTAAACTATTTAATGTCAGGGGGCTTTATGCTGGATGGTTAAATGATAAAAATTAGGATACAAATGTATATACTATCATCCCATTTTCATAAATCTATCTAAAATATGGGGCTAAGTCATATGAAATTGCTATTAGATATGTTGAAATGAATTTGATACCAACAAATCATGTGGTTCAAAATGCTACATGGTTCAAGATAAGTGGGCAAGAAAACACACACATAATCATTCACCCAGGAGTAGGGAAGACATACCCCAAATTCTGGATGGTGATTACCCACAATGCCATTTTAAAATTTTTCTTATGTACACTTTCTAGAGTGCACATGGATTACTTTTTCATTCTAGATGCTCCAGAAGCAAAACTTTTCAGTGCAAACAGGGGTTGGATCTGGAACTTATTCACATTGTCTGTAAGTAAATTTGAGGACTGTTGGTCTCTGGTCTCTAGGGTGCTTTAGAAATCACCAGACTTAGTGAAGATGCCTTCCCTTTATTTCCCTTGCTCAAGCTGATTACCCCAACTAAGTTGTGTGACTTCCTTTCGCCTGCCACTAAGTAGACACTCAACAAGTATTTGTGATTGGTAGAAGGAGTGAATGTATGGGGCAGGAAGTGATTAAATAATCACTGTGCAATGCGTTTTGATTTTTTTCCTGTTTTTTCCCCACTTACACAATTGGTTAAAATTATTGTTTATTATTGCTAAAGAAAAATCTAAGTTAAATTTAACAAAGTTTACTACAGCAAGAGAAAAGGTTCTGAAACAGGGCCGTGATTAAAGACCAAAGATGGTCAGGAATGTTGCAACCCGCCACATGTAAGCCTGTATTTATATGCAGAGAGAAGGAAGTGTCGCCCTGAATCAACCTGATTGGCTGCAATCAGTGTATTTATTTGAGCATAGTGTGATCTGTTGGCAGCTTGTGATTGGGTAAGTCTCAGTTTGCTGTGATTGGCTGAGATGCAGCTCTCTGCTACAAGAATATACTGTTAGTTAGGTTGTAATTTGTTTGCATACACAGTTAGGTTGCAGTTCGATACAGATGCAGGCAGTTTTAGGTCAAATTTTACCCTCCAAGTATGGAAACAGACTAAGGCCAAACTTCTCAATTTAACAATATGCATCTCTGAAGGAATATTTGGCCCTCTCCCAGGTGGGCATCTGTGAAGCCTCTTGACCCAGTGGCTAGTAGTTGTGGCTGACCTGCTGGCCCCAGACTCCCGTGGGTCCTCCACGGGATGTTTGACTATACACTCTCATAACTCTACCCATGAACTGAAGCACTGTTAAAAGATGACCGGTCACTTTTCTAGATTGCTCATGAAATTTCAAATGTTCAGTTTTTCTCTTGATAGTGTTTCACTTCAACCAAGGAAGGGAGGAAGGGAGGGCGGAGGGCGGGTGGGCACCGGGGAGGAAGGGAAGGAGAGAAGTGGGAAAGGGAGAGAGCAGGAGATTTCAGCTGCGTGAACCTGGTCAGTCCTCTTTTCAGCAAATGGTTTCTTAAAAGCTCTGGAGGGGGGTTGTATTGATCACCCAGCAGCTGGCGCGGCCAGGGCAGTGTTGCCTCCACCCTATGATCACCTCTGAGTGACTGGGGCCAGCTTCAATGCCTTCTCAGCCTCTGAGCCGAGCACGTCCTGAAATTAACTTGAAAAACCTAATTTCTACCTTCAAGTCGATCTCTTCTTACACACTGTGCAAAGGCACAACAGAAGAGAAACAAGAAAGATTAACAAGGTCTGTGCCAGCTATTCTAGGAGAAGTCATTGTTTATCTGCATTTAAGAAGAAAAGGACACTATTTGGCAGCGTGGGGTGCCTGGGCGCCGCCTGGCGCTAATGATCAGCCTGAGGATTGAGCTGCCAGGCAGTTGCCCATTGACCGGGCCTGACTGCACTGCTGACAGGTGCTGATGGGAGGGGCAGGACACAGCTGCCTGAACAGGAATCCCATTATCCTCTGCTCATATTGATTCACCCTGTGGGACGTTTCCTTTCTGGCTGTGTTAATTTTCAGAGTGCACATTTGCCTGGTCCGCGGCACACACGGAGAGTCGGAGGTGCAGGGCTAAGCGTAATGGGCTCAGCCCTGCGGTCTGCAGAGGTTTTGTCTGCTGGGACGTAGGCCTCCTCTAATTACAGTGCCTGTGAGGGGACAAGGTCTGGAAGAATAGCTTTGCCACTCACATAATTGCCTGAGGTGCATAGCAAATTAATCTAATGACATGAGGTGCATTGTGAAAGTTTCTTTTTTTTTTTTTTTCCTTCATCCATACACAGTAGTTCTTATTTTAAAACTTGATGTTTTCGCACAGAAAATTCAGGAAGGGATCCAACAGTTGGAATTTTGGCTATCTACATTCATCTTAAAAATTTCAGTCTCTTTGTTTACAATTAGGCTTTGGAGAAAATTTAGAGGCAATCTTTGTCTTTGGCCATGTTCTGTGATGGGGTATTCTGTGTTGAAAGTCAATATGTGGGTGGAATTTGTTAGAGTTAAAAGACTGAATATAATATTTATGGACATCTGATCACACAGGGAAGTCCAGGCAGATTGTCCTGAGGGATTTCATGCTGTGGACTCAAGTCTGGACAGCAAGGGGACTTCTGGTGGTCTCACCTCGCTGTCTGTGGCATGGCCGGTGCTTCCCACAGCGGGCACAGCCTCTGCTCCTGGCAGTTCTGAGCAAGTCTGTCTCTGGGTGTGCCTTAGGACAGTGGTTTTAGGGAACTGTGACCACGTGTTTGAGTACTTGAACATCCCTCCAGTTCTCAAACGCCTCCAATTCTTCCAGCTCCCACTCCCCTTTCCTCACAAGGCTGAAACAGCCTGGGGACTTATTTTTGAAGGGACACTCTCCCCCAGTCCTGGTTTTCTTTCCTGGCTTTGTTCTGGTCCTTTCTGTAGGCCCTCTGGCCCCCTGGCATAGTGTTCTGGCCTCCCCGGGGGAGGTAGTGAGGCCAGGAGAGACCCTGGGAGCCCTGGAAGGAGGCAGCGCTGGCACCAGCTGCCGTGAGTCCTCTCCTCTGGAAATAGATTCCTGGCCTGGTGTCAGGAGGAGTCCTCAGAGGCACACCCAGGGAGGCAGAGGTGAGCTGGCGGCAGACGGGCGGATCTGAGAGGCAGAAGGTTTCTTGTAAGGGCGGTGTGATCGTCCTCTGCCCCCCAGAGAGCTCCAGGGGTTCTCACTCGTCTTCCATGACTTTCCGGAAGTGCTCCAAGGAGACCTGGACCCTTCTTGCTGGATCAGGGGCTGAGGCAGCAGAGCAGGCCCAGCCAGGAGCAGGCGGGGAGACCAGTTGTGGCGCTGGTGAAAACACCTCTCGTCCCCTAGAACTTGCATCACAATTTTCTTGTTATACAAATCATTGTGCAGCAGTCGTAGGGAATTTAAAAATATAAAAAATGACAATCATCCATAATTATGCTATTCAGAAAGAGTCATCATTACTATTTTGATAATTTCCGCCCATTGTGAGTTGTGTGGTTCCTGTGTCTGTACCTTCTGTGATTTTGTGAAAAACACTTCTCTAGAGCATTAAAAGCTCCCTCAGGCCGTAAGCGTCACTGATGCAGTGATACTCAGGGCAAGAAGGGTGCCGAGGGAGGCGCACATCTGACTCTAACTCTGGGCAGAGTGGACGGAGGGACCAATTCCCCAGAGCAGGTGGAAAATGCTGACGGACAAGATCCGGGTGCCTTGGTGGCCTTTAGGGTGCTGCCCTCCCTTTGGCTGTGAAGTGGGAGGAAGAGGGAAGAGAGTGGCCAAGGAGCTGCCCAGCCCGAGCCTCTGTGAAGGGAGCTGGGCAGAGAACCCAGGGCGTGTGGGCCAGCCAAGGCCATGCCTCTGGTGGGCAGCATGCTGAGGAGGTGCTTAGGGGTAATGGACTGAAGTTCAGGCTTCTGCCAGAATCCATCAATCACTTGCCCCTCTAACATTTTCTGAGAATAGGTGATTCATTCAAAAACGCTAGTCATCCAAAGGGAGGACCTAACAAGTGCATCTGCTCCAAGCACAGTGGAGAATTAGGGTACGAGAGGGATCATAGCCAGTGTCTACCAGAGCAATGGGCACAGGGCTTAAGGAACCAACAGCTGAGCCGATGGCTCTCTGTGGATTCAAAGATATTAACAAAAACGTGACCTTCCTGAGATAAGAAATCAAAGGAGAACTAAGGGACCTCAAAACAGAGATAATAAGAGAATAAAGAAATTATATATTATATAAAATGAAAATACAAATCCTTACTGAACTTTTCTGCAAGAAGGTCAAGAGGCGACGTGGGTGAGACACACGGTGGGATGTGCGAAGCAGGTCTGGAGGAAGGGCACAGCGAGACAGGGAAGAGCAAAAGGAACAGAAGCCACGTGACCAGGGGCCAGGGAAGCAGTCGTGGAGGGTGAGGATGGATAAGGACGGAGCCTGTCCTCATAAAAGGGCCCAGAGAAGAGGAAGGGAAATTTAACATATTTTTAAATTTCTGAATTTTTATTCAAAGAAAAGTTTGGAATCCATGGATTGAAACAGGATTCCATGTCTCAGAAGAAACAAATTCAGAAGTAAACAACTCTGATCTGTGGCACTCGGGGAAAGCCGAGTTACCCCAGTGGGGAGGAAGGCAGGGTAGCCTCGGGCCTTTACAAGTGTGAGCGTCAGTGGCAAGGCGTTCACAAGGTGCTCAGGGTGGAAGTACAAGGCAGCCTCGCTGTTCTCCAAGTGGAAGGGCTGCAGACGGGTCTCCCCAGGCCCCCAGGAACTCAGGGGCTGTGCTCTGAAGTAGCCCTTCCAGAAAAAAACAAAAAGAAACCAAAACCAGAACCATGAGCGAATGGACTGCAGGCAGACAGGAGACGACCAGGGATCTTGAGATGAAGAACAGGGAAAAGGAGACGCAGAAGAACAAGGCAGGAACAGAGTCCTCTGAGTTCCCGGCACTCAGCCGTGGATCTCTGCACCACAGTCGAACGGTCACTGACAGAACAATCGAGGGCAAGACGAACCCCTCTCCACCGGAAGATAACCCAACACTGCAAAACAAAGAGGAGCTGAAGCGACAGAATATTCAGGAATTAATTATCATGGGAAAGCTGTATTTCAGAATACTGATAAAACGATGGGCTATACCTAGTCCCATCTTCCTCTTAAAAACATCTAAATATCATCACTAAAAATAAATTTAAAAACACAGCTTCTTAAGCGCACAGATGAGCTGGTAGGGAAGTAAGCTGGTTTTTGGCTACAAAAGTAACCAAGGGGAACAAGGAGGTGGGTAACTTCTGTGGCTGGAGTTTTCCCTGAGGGTATCTGGTGATCCCGTTGTTGGAACTATCCTTTTCATCACCTGGGACACTGAGAAAGGGAGGAGGCCAGGCCTGGGCCCATCAAGATGAGATATAAAAGGGATTTCTTCTCTCATAGATCTGCAGCCCTTAAAAGAGCATGCATTCACAATTATATAGATGGGCCAAAATAGACCCCTCCTCCTCCACCCCAGGGTCCAAGAAGAACCGCCTGTCCTGAATGTAGCACCCCACAAGAGGCAGGAGAGGGATTTACGGCGGTAAGCCAGGAACCACACACCAGCCCCCCTGTGAGCTTGTAGCCCTAATCCATTGCTCCTGGGTGCCCCAGAAGAACTGAAGACAGAAATTTAAGTAGAGGCATCTTTGACTCACAGTGTCTAGGGGCACCTTGTAGAATGTAGTGAAAATTCCTTATGGAGGAATCCAACTTCTTCCCAGTCCTCAAAGGATTCCCAAATGCAGAATCCCAGATCACAATGAAAATGTCCAAATGAAGAACTAGGAAATTGCAGCAGGCAATGTTGCAGAATTACAGGGTCAGGATTTCTGTTGCTTATCTTCTGTGTTGATAGGGACTCACTCAGGAAGATAGAGGTTTTAGCAAGGTCTAAACACAAGTTATGGTCATGCTTAAGAACCTGCAAGACTAAGCCAGGTCCTCCACCACTACGGAGCCCACTACGTTCGAGGAGGAAGAAGGTGAGTGCATCACCACATGGAAAGACCAGCTGCCTTGGGGCAGTATGTCCACCCTCAGGTGGACAGTGCTCACTGAATATTTCTCTCTCCTTCTTCAAAAACAAAAATACCTTGTTTATCTTGGATATAAACAACCTGTTTGATGATTATATATAGAAGAAAGTTCCAGTACTTAAAAGTGTCTGTCTTGCTCATGGTTAAAATAATAAGGGAATGGTACTTTCAGCACTTTCCTCTTGTATTGGTCATTTTATAGGTACGATTTTCCCATTTATAAAATCAGGGGTTTGGACTAGGCAGTCCTTTAATTTCCACCCATTTTTAGCACTGTGCGATGTCTGAGGTTTCTCATAACGTTTACTACACCATGGACACTTGGGAGGTGTTGTTGCCTCAAGTCTTAACCTAGGGAGCCATCAGTGTCCACAAACTTAAAATAAGTTAGAGCTCACGTCCTATCCATGGGACACCTATAGAATGGGACACAGGGGAAAATGTGTGGCAAACACTCTGTAAAGGCTTCATAGATCAGCCCACTTAATCCTCACAGGATTCCCATACTATGAATACTATTATTATTTCCACTTTATAGATGAGGAAACCGAGACCAAGTATGTTCACTGGCTCCTTGTCAAACCAGGACATGAACTATAGAAATGTCATCCCAAATCCTCATTCCTGTTATTCATGCCGCTTCGGTGTGCATGAGCAGCACTCTGTTCAAACACTGTCACAGCCGCTGGCAGGCATCCATCATCTTACCATTCACTAAACCACCTCTGCACATGTTTTTTGGTCTCATTTGATCTCTCAACAACCTTTTAAGGGAAATATTAACTCTATTTTCTTTTTCTTTTGTAGATCCTAGGAGTAGATCTGAGACTTGGAGACCTCTGCCTGGATCCAGGGCAATGCTAGCCCCAGGCTCTGAGGGTCATCCTTCTAACCGCGGGACCTCTCCATCCCGCCACACTCAGATTTCACTGCCCTGAAATTGGAGATTTCATGAAAAGACATAAAAGAATGCATCTTGAAATGTGAAAGCTCACGCAGAATGGAAGGGAGCTGGAATCAACGTTGAAGGCGGAGGGTAATAACACAAAACAATAAACAGAGGAAAACACTGATGGACTTTTAGTGATGGGGATAAGACGATGAGGTAATGGAGCAGTGCATTCCTTCCACCACACTCAAGATGAGTTTCCCTGCAGTCATGACTAAGAGAGAATGTGGGGGCCGGGGAGTGAGGAAGAGGGAGACAGAGCGTGCAAGGGAGATAATTCCTAGGTGTGCTTTGACTTTGACTGCACATCGAAAGAATGCTGGCCTCTTGGCTGTCGCCCCTCCGCCCAAGGACTATGGCAACTATCCTGTAATCCTCCACCCAGGACAGATGTGTGAACAGGAGTTTATAACAAACAACAGAAACTTGTAAATGCAACTAGGAGGAAGTGATTAATCTCAGGAAAACTCTGGAAAGTTGCATGGATCTAGGTCTTTTAAAAATTATTGTTACTACCTTTGTCTAGTTTTGTTATTGCAGTAATTCTGGTCTCTTAAAATGAGATGCAAACCTTGGTTTTTCAAATTGAGTTTGTATAGAACTGACAATATTTTTAATAATGATATTAAATGGAGGAATGAAGGATTTATAAACATCAGTTTCAAAAATTCTGCTTCTTCTCTTTTCAGTATTTCTGATTTTTATCTTTCAGGAAACTTGTCTGCTTCCTCTAAGTTGCTGAACTTATTGTCCTGGAGTGGTTCACACTATTTCCTTATTATCTTTTCCCCTTCTGGAGAACCTGTAGTGATGGCTCCTCTGTCACTCCTGGTATTGAGATCCTGTGCATTCTCTCTTTATTTCCTGGTCATTCTGGGTAGGGATTTATCATTTTTATTAGTAACTTCATAAAACTAGCTTTTAATTCCACTGATTTTCTTCTTTTGTCCTTTAATTTTATTGATTTTTGCTTTAATTTTTTTTTGTTTTGTTATTTTGCTAAGTTGACTCCTTCTTTTTCAGGTTTCTGGAAGTAGAAGTTGAGGTTATTTAAGACCCTCTGCCCTTCTTGTTCAATGATTTTCTTTTAATTGTTTTATGAATTACTAAAAGGGAGTGTTGGCATCTCCAACTCTAATTATGGGTATGCCTATTTCTTACTGTAGTCCTGTATAATTTGGCTTTATGTACATGCAAGCATTTTTCTTACATGCCTAAACATTTTGAATTTTTCTAGGCACTTTATTATTTTATGTTCCCATCCAACTTTGATAACATTTTGTTACTACTTTGGTATTCACTTAACCATTCCACTTACTTCCAATTACTTTAATTTTTAGTTTTCCAGTACTGAGTATGGAGCCCATTTTACCACTATATATATTTCCAGTTCTCTTTTATTTTTATTTTGAGATAGGGTCTCTCAAAGTTCCCCAGACTGGCTTCTACCTTGTCATTCTCTTGACTCAGCCTCCTGAGTACTCAGGATTATCTGCTACCCTGCCCAGTAAAATTATCTTTATTTTATGTCCACTTTTCTAATACATTTTTGTTGGATAAAGATTTCTAGATTGACAACTTTTCGGTATTTTGAATGTGATTTTCCAATTGTCTTTTGGCTTGCATAGTTTCTGTTGACATGTTTGTTATAATTGATAAATTTTTTCTCTCTCTCTTTTTTATTGTATCCTTTTTCTGGTTGTTTTTTTTTAACATTTTCCTCTTTTTATTTGTTTCCAAAATGTGTGACTTTGTATGCTTTCCTTCACGTTGCTTGGGTAAGTTAAGCTTTGGGAATTTTCAGATTTATAATATCTATCAACTTTGGTTAAAAAATCTTTGTCTTTATTCCTATAAATATATTTTATATCATTTTTTGTGCCTTCTGATGCTCCAGTTATATCAGTGCTAGAACACCTGACATTGTCCCACAGGTCACTGAAAATGTTTTATTTTTTCACTCCTTTTTCTCTGTCATTTATTTTGAATGGCTTCTTCGGTTATTTCTTTAAATTCACTTATCTTTCCTTATACAACGTCTAATCAGCTCTTAATCAAGTGCATTTATTTTTCATTTAATTTTATTTATTTCTGTGAGATTCATTTTAGTCTTTTAAGAAAAAAATATTTTTCATGATCCTGCTCATCATTGTTCTGTTTTCTTCTACTTTTGTGAACATATGGAATAAAAGTATAGAAGCTTTTTAGTTTCTTAGATGGTTGCCTCCTGTCTGTCATATCTATATTTCTGTTTTTTCTGTTTATGGAAAAAGTATGCATTTGTGCATGACTTGTAAATATTCGCTAGAGCCTGGATATAGTGAATGCCGTGTTGTTGTTGTTATTATTATTATTGTTATTATTTTGTTTTTCTGTGTCATTAAGTGAGTTGGTATCACTTTGATACACTTTGTTGAATTCACACTATATGTCATATTTTGTATGGTGATTTACAAAGGTAAACTCCTGCAGATTTCTTGGTGTACTTTCATGTAAGTGTAGCGTAGAGTTTTATATAAAGCCACGTCAGTTTTTAAGTTTTATTTTAAAAATCTTTCTTGGATATTTATCTCAAAATCGTCCTTAAATTTTCATCCACGTATTTCTTAAACGTTTTAATTCTGAAATAATTGCAGCTTCACATGCGGTTGTAAGAAATGCAAAGGGGTTTCCCGTGTTCCTCACTCACTCAGCGTTTCTCAGAGGGAACTTGTGGCAACAACCCCAGTCCAATGCCACAGGCAGAGCACCAGCCTGGGTCCCCGGGTGTGCCCTGCCGCGTGCTGTCTTTTCCTGCATCTCTGAACCTTTCAGTGTCTGCTTTAGGGCGCTGTGCCAACCCTGTGGTTCACTTGGGGTGGGTTGTAGTCGTGGGTGCCTTGTAAGAAATCCTTGGGCCTCAGCTAAGTCGCCAACGTCAGGGGTCGTGTGTGGTGTACACTGAGTAGCCTTCTGACGCCTGTAGGCGCTGTGGTGACGGGACCCCTCCTGTTCCCAATGTAGTAATTTACAACCTTTACAACCTCTTGTGCGCTCTCCCTTTCTCTCTCTCTTCCTTTGTCAGACTTACTAGAGATTATTGATTTCATTGATTTTTTCAAAGAACCTGCTCTTTTGTTTCATTGGTTTTCGTGATTTCCATTTTAAATGTCACTGTCTTCTGCTCTTATATTTATTATTTCCCCACTTAAGCTTGCTTTAGGCATATTTTATTCTTTCTTCTCTTTCTGGGTTGAGGTAGAAGTTTGGATTTATTGATTGAAGACCTTGCTCTTTTCCACTGCAAACCTTTACTGCTATAAATTCCCCTCTGGGCACTGCCTTAGCTGTGTACTATAAACTGTGATATGTTGTATCGTTTTTCATTCAGCTCAAAATATTTTTATTATTTCCTTTGAGACTTCCTCTTTGACCCACAAATTATGTATAAATGTGTTGCTTAGTTTCTAACCGTGTCGAAGACTTTCCTCATTTACTTTTATAGGTTTCTGGTTTGATCCTATTGTGGGCAGAGAACACACAACGTATGGTTTCGCTTTATAAAACACATTAGTTGTTTTCATCGACCAGGATATGGTCCACCTTGGTCTCTGTTCTGGAGGTGTTTGAAAAGGACCTAAATGTTTTTCTTTTAAGCCGGCAGGGGTGAGTGCTCTAGGAAGGCCGGCTGCATTCTGCTGGCTTATGCTGCAGTTGAGCTCACCTGTATCCTTGCTGATATTCTTCCTGTTTGTGTGTGTGTGTGTGTGTGTTTGTGTGTGTGAGACGCGTGTGCACACACATGCACTTTTTCATCAGGTGTCACTATTTTACCATTTTGAGTGAAGAAACCCAACACTCTGTACCCTCCTTTGCCTTTCCCCATTAGTAATATAATTGCCTTAAATATTTCCTCCACATAAACTTAGAATGACATTAAAAAATTGTAACTTTTTTGCTTTGGTTGTCAACATAAATGAAGAAATGCAAAAGGAGGAGGAAATATATTTTATTTATCCAAGCTTCTACTCTTATTATTGTTCTTCCTTTCTTCCTGATGTTTCAAGATTAAATTCTTTTATCAATTCCTCTCTGTTGGAGAATTTTTATTCAACTATGATTTTCAGATAGATTTCCTGATGAACACGTCATTCGCTTTTGCTTTACCTGGAACGTCCAGATTCTCCTCTTCTTTTTAAATATGCCCAAATAATGGAGAGTATACACAATAGAAAAATTATATATTCAACTTTGAATATAGTTTTTTATGTATATAAATATGTTTTCTCGTCCACTTAATGGGACGTGTGGAAGAGTTTGTGGCCCTCTGCCTGCTTGCGGTTCACGTGGACTTGTGGTTTGCTTGATGAATGACTGAGGGCAGAGCTGGGCGGTGTGGCCAGTCCCGGTGTGCTGGGGGCAGCTTTGAGCCCACAGGAGCACATGGACGCCTGCAGATGCCACAAGTGTCAGGCTTTCTGGAATCCCAAGCTAACCCAAGGAGGACCAGTGGACTGCAGGGGAAATAATCATTCTCTCTCTTCAGCCACTCTTATTTTGGTCCTGCTCTTTCTCTGTACACATTTTTCCATTTTTAAACTGAAGGATGAAGTGACCTCTATGATGGATAACAGATGATGTGCAAATGAACGTATGTGGAAATAAAAAGGCGATCATCAGAAATGCACACATCTCTCCTGTGCTTGGAACACAGGCCACCCTTTGGATGGCAGTGTTAGACCCACAGACTGGGGGACTGACAATCAACTTTCTGAGATTATTAAATTGTCACGTGTGAGAAGAAAAAGTTCAGATTGGCTGCTGAGAGCGAGGTGAGTTTTTCACACATTGGCTAGTGTATTCGAGTGAATCTGAGCAGAATCCATAGCGAGGTATCCAGGGGTCCTTTGCTCTGTACCATCCAGGCCCTTGATGGGTGACATCAGGAAGACATTAGAAGCCATGCCTACTAAGTTTTTGGATCATCAAAGATGGAAGAGATAGAACCAAGATTTTCTAGAATAACCTTGTTAGATGTTTAAAATCAGTTAGATTGAATTCAGATTGAATTTACCCAGTTGATGTTGTGCTTTAAATTTAATAGTGAAACATAACATTTACCATTCATTATACTATCGTTTATTATTGCAAGAGATTGGTAACAAACCAAGTGTCCAAGCGTTGGGGAACAATTAAACACACTGATTTATTTCTTCAAAGAATATTGAATGCCATGAGGGCATATAAGCTAAAAATATAATGCTAATAATACAATGTTAAATTAAAAGATAAACTAAGAGCAAAATTGTTGGCAGTATGATCCTGATGTGTCTTTAATACGAAAGAACCAAAGGACTAAAGGCAATTATTTTCTTATTGATTTCTCTTTTGATATTTTAAATAATTTTTTTACACAAGCAGGGATTATTTTAATAATTAGGATAATATACTTATTTTATTCATTTATTTTTTTAGAGGCATGGTCTGGCTGTATTGCCCAGGTTGACCCTAAACTCCTGGACTCAAATAATCCTCCCTCCCTAGCCTCCAGAGTAGCTGGGACCACAGGCGGGCAGCACCACACCCAGCTGGCATGTTGTATTTTTTAAAGGAGAGGAAACTTCATGCAATGATTTTAAAGAGAATGTCCTCTTCCCCTGTTCCACTGGGCTCCCCCTCGACTGGACCACCTCAACCCCGGCCGTCACCATGAAGGGGGAAGTTGGGATATTTGGAAGTTGCCAGTGATGTTGCTGCTGTTACTCCAGCTCTGTTTTATTTCTTCACATTTCAGCCAGCTTTAAGGATTTTGCAGAAAACCATGTCATGAAACATTAAGTACCAGGCTGAACCCTCACGGCAGTGGTTGAGGAAGGCTTAGCCTTCAACTGTGTCTTCAGTCAAAATAAACCCAGTGTTTTCTGCTCTGTGGTACCCTTGACTAAGCATGCATTTTAAGAAACTGCACTTAGGCGTTTATGGATGTAATTAACAAGTACCTGGATTTCAAACATGTTTAAAAAGGATTTTGCAATGTGTATAAAAGTGCATTCAACAGGTTTTTTTGGGTAGTGTTGTTCTTTAGTTGATTCTAGTGTGACATCTACCTTATCTTTTCCTACATTTACATAATTTGATAGGGAGAGTGAATATTTAAATACCTGAAATTATACTTTAAATAAAAAAATATAGTTCAGCATTTGTTTGAAAATCTTCTACTTTATAGCTTACATGCTACATCTCCTGTTTTAGCTCTTGCAATTTAATTTTTCCTACTTTAAAAAGGAAGAATTCAAAGTGCCATGAATTCCACATTTTTTTTTTCATAGACCATTGCAGCTTCATTCTAACTGCTGTGTTCCCTGTACTGTGCTGGCCTGGACAGGACCCCAGTGAGCTTCAGTGTGCTTTTGTTTCTCAGACACTTGCTTGTGTTTGAAATCTGCAAGCAAGCACCTAGCAACCTTATCAGTGTTTTAGCTTACATTATTTAATAAAATGTATTTGGATAAAGTTACTTTGATTTTTAAAAGAATTCTCCGAACACAAGACCCTATTGCTGTGTTGTTTCCTATGATTCACTTGAAATTTCTATTTTCGT
This sequence comes from Callospermophilus lateralis, assembly GCF_048772815.1. Lineage (NCBI taxonomy): Eukaryota > Metazoa > Chordata > Mammalia > Rodentia > Sciuridae > Callospermophilus > Callospermophilus lateralis. The sequence goes on along the minus strand of NC_135318.1, from coordinate 4,998,977 downwards.
TTGGTTTTGCGACTTGAAATAAATATATTTGAATAAAGCATCAATAAACACTGGATGTCACATAAATACAGAGCTGTGTTGAAAACTGTATTGGAAATGATGCCCTGGATTATTTCAGATAGCTGCTTTCATGCATTCACTCGGGTCAGTCATTTTTTAATCCCTGGTCTTTGAGCAGGGATTCTGGAGTGCCAATGAGGCTCACAGCCCTGAGGGCTTGCATCATTTCAGCACTTGAAACCGTTCCTGTTCTGCACCACTCCGGAGTGTTTGGAGGCGCTGAATCACACCACTGACCTGTCTGTCTGGCACAGTATTACTGCTGGTGCATTGTAACAATTACAGTGTGTTTGTTACTTCCTCTCCCTGTACTAATTTCCTCCTTTAGAGGATGCCTTAAAGCAGGCACAGAGAGAAGAGGGCAGGGTTGTAACCCTTGCCAGTGTCTGGGACATGGGACGAGTTGGGTCAGAGTCTACGGGGATGCATTCAGCATGTTTTGCCTGGTGCACTTTGAATACAGCATGCTTTCCCAAGAATGGAACCACCACAGAGCAGCAGGCACAGGTCAAGGACCCGAGCGAGGGCTTTGTTTGGGTGGCTATCCGGCACACAGAGGGAGCAGTCTGCAGCGTTGCTTGTTCGGCCAATGCATGCATATTTTGAAACTGTTGATTTTCTCAGATTCTTAGGAAACAATATCTACCTTCTAAAGGAAATTATCATGGCTTCAAAGCACAAAGGTAAAAATGCCTTGGTGCGTAAGTGAGGTGCCCCCGGGAGTGTCTGGTCCCCACTCTGGGGTGTCTGTGCCTTCCTCTTACCTGGTGCTGGGCTCCTCAGTGTCACAGTGGTTTTGTTGAACTGACTGGGCCTTTAACTTTCGCTCATCACTGAGGCCGCAGGAAAGCAGAGCATGGGTTCAGTTTAGGGCTGCTCCTGATACAGCACTGCACGGCAGGATGGGGAGAAGGAACGCGGCCCCAGCAACAGTGCCCTGCCTGCCCTGCTCTGCATTCCACAGCATGATTTTAAAGTCACAAATCATGGAGAAGAAAGCTTTTCCCTCCCTCTTGGGAAATATCCTGCCCTTTATTACATGTGAATTGTTATCTGGAGTAATTGAAAGGCTAAAATAGCCTCAGAGTTAGAGAACTAGGCAATATTGCTTTTTTCCTTTATTACCAAGGGGACTGCTGAAATAAATATATTTTATTTGAAATGTGATTTTTAACAAGATTTCTTTTTTGCTTAGAAAAATTAAATCTGCTTGTAAAGACTCAGAAAGTATAAGAACATATTTTTAAAGTAAAGGTCACCTTGATCTTCCCACTAATCATAATCACTGCTTATGTCTCTAGATAGGTAGATAAATAGATAAATATACACACATGTGCAGTCTCATGTAAACATCTAACTATGTGATGTCATCTCAACTGTGTATATTCATAAAATATTTTGTATGTTTTAAGAATTATTTCCATTATTTTGAATATAAATCTATATACCCCCTTCCACAAACCTCATTTTAATGACTATCTAGTATTCCAGTCCATATTCTCTATGTTGATTTTTTTCCATGCAAAAAATTCCTTTTGGTATAAAATGATAGACATTACTCTTTCTACCCCCAGAAGCATCATGTAACTGACTATAAGAAGATATTTGTTAGATCAATTTGCTGTGCTAAAAAAAAATCCAGAGAATCTGGCCAGCAATACGTATCATATTCACCCACTCTCACCCAAAACTGGAAAGAGTTAACAGATGTCCCAGCCCCACAAGCACAGTGTGGGAAGGAGCGCCACTCTCCCAGCGAACACCACACCCATAACACAGCTCAGAGTGAATGTCAGGCACAGAAAGAAAGAAGCCTTTCCAGACTCTAATGAACGCAGCAACCGGCTTATAAGGAGGACACTTGGAACAGAGGAAAACAACCCCAGGGGCGGGCCGTCCACAGGTGAAGATCATCCAACAGCAGCAAAATCTTGTTGCTTCCTAATTAAATACAGGGAGGTACTCTCACTTCTTAATCCATGTTTCATTCACATCATTGTAGGAATCCTTGAAACTTAACCAGAGAAACTATATGGGTATTTCTGGTTTGATTTTTACCTGATTTAAAGAAAGACTAAGTGGTCTTGAATTCATTAATGTATCTCACGCTCTTGTGCACAAGTGACGAGGCAGCAACAAGCCGCTGTGGCTCTGCTGGTGGCCCGCCCTGCCAAGGCGGGAGCAGTGGGCACCTTGCTCCTGCTGGTGCTCTGCCGGACTGCCACCCTCTTGGCCTGCAGGCTATTTGCGAGAAGTGCCATCCGCATGGGACTGAGGACAGGCGTTTAATCTTGGTACTGTTTGCAGACAGACTTTAAAAAGCTGTCCCGAGGATAGTCTATGCCAGAAGTTCAGTATGTCAAATGGAGGAGGAGAGCTTTGCTCTATTCTTAAAATGCAGCTATTTATGTATTGGGACTATTAGCCAAGGAGGAGGAGAACAGAGGCTCTGGAGACAGCCAGGCTGCTGCCCTGGAGGCTGAGTGGCCATGCCCTGGGGCCTTTGGAAAGGCAGACTCACAGCAGGCTGGATGGATCCTCGGGCCTGTTTTGCAACTTAGAGAGGTATAAAGTCCCCCCCCCCCGTCCCCCATCACCAGGGTGGTTCTCCAAGTGAGAAATGACCAAGCAGGAAGAGCCCTTTATTTATTTAAAAATTGTGTATAATTATTCTTTCTGGAAAAATAATAAAGTCCTTCATAAGGATTTTTGGGAGGGAGAACTTGGTGAAAGGAAAAGGTGTGGAGAGTATGTAATCGTCGCTGAGATCCGAGTATGAGGTGCGATTCGGTGTCCTGGAAACTCTGAACATGTTTTTATTAAGAAGAAAAAGAAAGGCCCTGACTTCCTGGTAGTGTTAGTGGCCCAGGGGAGAGGAGGGTGGGGGTGAGGCAGGCCTCGTGCATGGGGTGCTGTGTCCCTGTCTGGCTGTGGCCTCAGCTAGACAAACACAGGAGCCTCCAGCAGGCCCTGAGAGGAGCAGGCTGCAGCTCGGTGCTGGGGGCTGGCTTAGGACCTGGAGCCAAAGAACACGGGGAGAGGCCAATTTATGGCCTGTGCTTCGGATTCCCTTAAATAGAAAAGACCAGCTGCTCAGCTTTCCTCCGCGCGCCTGCTTCTCTTCCTTGCCTCTCACTGAATCCTGGGACAACGCAGACCTACAGAAACCAGCTGGGAGACCTGGGTGCAGACAGAGAGGAGCCTCAGACGTCCCCCTCTGCTCTGTAAGTAGGCCCCCCTCACAGTGACGGGGAGGCTCCACCGAGAACAAGGTGTACGTGGCCTTTGCTTAGTAGCTGGCATCCAGTGCCCCTCAGTCAACGCTCCTGTCTTTCCTTACACTGTGAAATGGCCACTGGCACATGTGGTAGCCTGCAGACCCCGCCCTATCCACAGGGGCTATGATTCCAAACACCAATGGATGCCTGAGGCCTCTTCTGCACTATGTTCCTACACACGAGTCTTTGAGAACGCTTGGTCTGTAGATTAAGCACAGTGAGAAATTAGGAACAACAAATAGTAAAATAGGACAATTAAAACAATAGAGTATTAGCAGTATACTAAAATTAAAATATAGCATAATGAGAATATACTATAAAATTACACTAAAATAAAAATAAATGTCGTCTCTCTCTCAACTGTCATATTGTCCTACTGTGTAGGATCACAGTTGACCTCAGTAAGGGGAACTCAGAGAGCAAAACCACAGGTAAGGAATTGACTGCTAAATAGTAGTTTAAGTAACTGATTCCAGGCAGTCATTCACTCCAAAATGCACAATCAGTGATCACCTATACATGATCTTAATGTTGACGTTGAATCAAATTAAAACAAATTAAATTTTTTGGTTCCCCTGAGGAGGGACTGAACTGCCAAGTAGGAGCTGAAGGCTAAAGGCTGCCGTGTATGACCTGCCTGGCGGGGTGGCCATCTTTGGGCCGGGCAGGTTCCTGTGGTGGCCCCTGGGGAAAGGAGATGCGAGAGTGAGACCCACAGGGAGTTGCCATGAGGTGTGTTTTTAGAGATAGCACAGGTATAAATAATTTTTAAAATTCAAATCTAACAGGTTTTGACGTACTCTCATTTGACAAGTTAAAATTATTAGTTGAAGTTCCTTAAGTTGTCTGTATCTGTCTTCCTTGAAATGACGAATATTCTGAGGGCTGACTAGGACAGCCTGCTGTCAACCCTGGAAACTGCACTTAGAAGAGCATTTGTGCTGTGATGGGAAGTGTAGACTGTGTGCCCAGGGTGAGCATGGAGTGCAATGTGAGCACGGCCATGGGGCGAGGGGGTGTGGTGCACACAGGTGTGAGCACGTGAGCGCGGCGATGGGGCATGGGGTGCACAGGTGTGTGTGCATGTGAGCGCGGCGAGGGGGCTTGGCTTGCCCAGGTGGGCGCACATGAGAACAGCAAAGGGGTGTGGAGCACACACCCACGTGAGCTTGGCGATGGGGCGTGGAGCGCACAAGTGTGCGCTTGTGAGCGTGGTGATTGGGCGTGACATGAGTGCAGGGAAAGAGGGAAGGTTTGGAACACAGGACTTGCATTTCTATGGAACATACTCCATGAGTGTGCAGAAAGGAAGAGCAACCCAGCTCACGTTAGGCGCCTGCATGTCTGTTGGCTAAGCAGAGCAGGAAGAGGGGACCAAGTACTCAGTGGCCATGTTCTCCCCTGTCAAGGAGGAGGAGGAAGCCTGGCTGAATCACTTACTCTCTCTTGCTCATGCCCTGCCGGGGTCATCCTGTGCTGAGCAGGGCAACCGCGCAGTTGCATATCCCTAGATATGTGGGCCTCTCTGTTTGCTAGGTGTGGGCTGGGCTCCTGCACCCAGGGCAGGTCCTCTCTGGAGTGGAGACTTGAGCAGGCCCCTGGCAAGCCTGCACCTAGACGCATGGCTTCAGCCTCACTCAGGGCTCCTGCTGCCAGTGAGCTGATTGCAGAGTCCAAGGCCCCGAGAGCTTTCATGGCAACAGTGTTCCGGGCCTTTCCACTGCTTTAACTAAGGACATTGACGTCAGAATCTAACACGCCCAGGTATCTACCTGGGTGCAAATTATTTTGTTATCTTTGAGACCCTTGGTGGTTCATCGTGATAGAGGGAGAGTGTACGCCACTGGCCTCCTTTTAAAGCACTGTTTTCCCATCGACGCCCAGTGGTTTTACGCCTGTCTCTTTGTTCCTGGGGGGAGGTGGGAGGAGATCTTGTGGTCCCAGATTGCTTTCATTGTTGAATCCCAGATTCCCACTGAAGAGCTGAGATGTCGATTTGAGAAACGGAAGAGCAAAAGGGTGAGAGGAGGGGCTAGGGATGTGGCTCAAGCGGTAACACGCTCGCCTGGCACGTGTGGGGAGCTGGGTCCGATCCTCAGCACCACATAAAAATAAAAAAATAAAGATGTTGTGTCCACCGAAAACTAAAAAATAAATATTAAAAGGGTGAGAGGCGTGGCATAAGAGGACTTCCTGGGGGAAAGCAAAGTCGTACATCTGACCCGAGAGCAGAGAGAGCGCCAAGGCAGAGAGAAACCAGTCCCCCGCTGCAGGAGGGCACAGCAGCCTGGGCCCGTCCTTCTCTGCAGGGTGGAGGAGGTTTAGGGAGGCCCAGTTGGGGGGACAGTTGAGACAGGCCTGGTGACATGGCTGAAGGGCATTTTGCCAGAGGTCAAGGTTAAGGTCAGGCTAGGGCACTGGGGGATGGTGAGAGAGATGGAGCCCCTGGGGCTAGAGCCTGGAGCTGGGGCTGGGTCGAGCTGGGAAGGGTCCTGTGTCCTCCTGGAACTTGGCCTAGTGTGAGGCAACAGACGCAGCTGGCTGGGCCCCGGGGAGCTGGTGGCCCTGTTCCCCACACTTGCTCTGAAAGTGCCCGAGCACACTGGCCACGCGTCCCTGGACTTTGCAAGTGTACATGGCCATTGTCCCTCCAGTCCTGGGAAGTTCAAGAGCAGAGTGGCTTCGTTTGAGGTTGGGACAGAGCTTTCAGAGCAGAATACTTGACATGCGCTGTGTTGCGCTCACGGATCTTGAAGCGGCTGAACGCATTCTCTGAGCACTCCCCAGCCGTGCTTTCATGCTGTATGGGAGGCAGGAACGAGGTGGGCTGCCAGGAGTGGCCTCCAGGGGAGTCAAATGGACGGGGCCCACCCCAGCCTGTTCCAGGGCCTGGCGTGGGACAAGTGCTCCTGGTGGAAGATGGAGAGGGCTTCAGCCGGGAGCAGGGACTAGAACTGGGACAGGAGGGGGACCGGCTGAGCTGGTGCAGGGGAGCAGTCGAGGCATCCTGTGCAGGTGTCAGTCCCCCAAAGGTGCATTTGGGTGTGAAGTTGTGAAATCAGAGATCAGCGTTATTGGAATGGAAGGGTGTCAAAGGGCAGCGTGGGGTGGGTGCCTGGGAGCTAGACGCAGGGGTGTAAAGGGTTGTATTGGCAGCCGTAACCACCACAGCTGTGCCAACGGGTCGGGGCCAGGAAGCCTCCACAGTGGTATGGCCACAGGGGTGGGTTGCCTCTGGGAGCCCGAGTGCGTGGGACCGTGGTGGGGGCAGAGAGACCAGCACCACATTTGTTGACACAGCGCTAGAAAAGCCACACTTGGATGGTGGTTGCCGGCTCTGGGCTTTTCATTTTTTCGACTCTATTTTTGTGTGGGGGGGGGGGAAATAATCTTAAATACTGAAATTTTTCAAGAAACAGCATGTAAGTAGATTTAGGAAGCTGGCCTGAGACAGAGTCTCGAGGGCGAGCCGAGGACATGGTCAGAGAGGAATGATCTCTGACCTCCAGGGACAGGAGGGGGACCTGAGGGGGACAAGGTCTGGATGGGGTGCGTGTTGTGGGGGAGTCGGTGGAACAGCCTCCAGAATCACTATGAAGAGAGGACGGGGAGGCGGAGGCGGCGGCTGGCCAGGAGAGAAGCTGTGAGCACAGGACCCTGTCCACGTGAGCAGAGCAGGGGCCATGTTGAGGGAAAGGAGCTTGGAGGGGGCACCCACCATCAAGGGCAGCTGTTTTCTTGTGGTCAGTGACAGGGTCCCAGAGCAACGGTGGGGGCTAGGGTGGTCACTCTGAAGTTTTGAAGTCCTAATATTTCCCAGCAGCAGAGCCAGAAATGGTTTACCATCAAATTTTGGAATGCAGTAAAAAAAAAAAAAAAAAAAAAATCCCCAAACTACCTTTTCTTATTTTTTGCATTTTCTTTATTATTGAAAACATTATTGTTTGCACAGATACAGTCTGGTATCTCCAGGAACTGTGGGAGAAGGAAGTGAGAAAGAGAAGGGTAAATGCAGAAAAAGTGGAATTCTAATGAAGAAAACTGAAGCCTGTTTAGCTGCAAAACAAACAAAACATTTGTCATGATTATTAAAAATAGAAACTGAGATAAAAATCCCAGGATTTCACGAGTGCACTCACTTTTTATTAATCCCTCAAATGAAAACTCCCGCAGGCTCCCCAAAGGCTTCCAAAATGTTCCGGTGGGGGTCGGGGGGCGGGGCATAAACGGAGGCAGAGGGGACAGGGGGACTCTGCAGAGGCGCTCTGAGCACAGCGACGTAAACAAGTGAGCAGTTGCCTTCCTGACACAAACACTGGGACTCGGCTAGTTTTGATTCCTAGCTCTGATTCTGTGTGACTGTGCCACCAAAATTAAGATTTCTCACTTTACATCTCACCATTCTTGATGGGGCCGGAGCTGGTACAACATTGCAATCCGTCTAGAACGATTTCACCCTCGAAGCAAAACTGCAACATCTCACATGGTAACATAGCTGCCTCTTCTCCCTGCCCTGCCTTTCCTCTTCTTCTTTCCCTTTTTTTTTGGTAAGCAGAAAAACACTGTGGCTGGATGCGATGGCCGACACAATAGAAGCTGATGAATAGAGCGCGTTGTACTCGGGAGACCGCCGTGGAATGGCTGGTGGTGCCAATCAAGTCAGAAATATTAACCATGGTAACCGCAGAGTTTTGGCTCTCTAGAAGCGCTGCGGAAGGCAGTTCTCTTTGGGAATCGTGGGGGTCCTGGGAGGGAGAAGGACGTGGAGTGACAGAGCACGGTGAGCGTGTGAATGCTGCCTCTCCAGACGGGCACTGATGGCTACTGCTCCACGTCCCGCTGCGGAGGCCCAGGGCTCTGTTCCTGAGGATACGCAGGAGTCCAGGAACAAAGGTACAGTGGCAAAGAAATGTGTATTAAGAGGACGCTGCATAGGGCAGGAAGAAAGCCAGCCCCGGCAGGGGAGCGTGTTCGCACAGTGCCTGGACTTGGCTAGCCGTCTGGGGCTGGGTCATGCACAAGGTCAGGTGCTCCTGATGCAATTGTGTCCCTTAGGACTCAGATGTTGAGGTCCTCACCCCAGCCCCTCAGAAAGGGACTGTATTTGGAGATAGAAAGGTAGCAGCTATAATAGTAAGGCAAGTACTGGAGTGGGTAGGTCCAAGTCCAACATGGCTGGTGTCATATAGCAAGAGGGAAATTTGGACAAGCATGCGTGCGCACATCCCCACTCCCAGCACCACACACAGGACACCATGTGAACCTGAAGTTAGAGGTCAGGGTGAGGGTTTAAAAGCCAAGGAGTACTGCAGATGGCCAGCACACCTCCAGAGTGGGACAGGAGGGTGGAGGCCTGGGTCAGATTCTCCCTCACAGGCCTTAGAAGGCTCTGTCCCTGCTGACACATCCATCTTTTGCTTCTGGTCTTCAGAAGTGAGAGACGGCAACATTCTGTCTAAGTGACCAGAGTGGGCACTTTGTCACAGCAGCCTGAGCAGACTAATACACACTAGAACTTTAAAGCAGCAATTCTGGGAATAGTCTGGTGATCTTAGCTGGAGTAACTAGTTTGAGAACCACAGCTCCCCCTCTCTCAGTCCCCTCAGTATCCTCTAGGGATACTCTCTAGCACAGGCTCAGGTCTTCCCAGCCATCCTCAATCTCTGCCCTGACGTACCCCGGTTCACAATTCAGATTTTCCCTTGGACTAACCTTCTGGTCTCTAGCTGAGGCTTCCTTCTGGGGAGTCTGGAGCCTCCCACTGAGAAGGTCCTGTGTTCCCAGGTGGGCACTCACTTTGGTGTGATTTTCCCATTTAGAACACGCTTTCATGGAAATTGTCTCATTGCATTAGTTTAGGTCCAGACCCACCCAGTGGAAGAGTAGAGAGGAGAAACTTATTGGTCCATCAGCTCCTGGTGGTGGGGGTGTCAGGCAGGGGACATGCAGATCACTGTCCCTGTCTCCCAAATGAGTGCCAAGGATGCGGCGATTTCCAGGGAACTGTGGGAGTTTGGTTTGCAGCAGAATCTGGCAGAGCTTCCTCATCTAGTGGTCATTCCTTTGGTTTTATGTGGAAGAGAATTCTGAAGTGTAATCTTGATCATGCCCTCCACCCCTGGGGGCCCAACCCTCCAGGGCCTCTCTGTCCCTCCTTTGCCTTCAGGATGCCTCCATTTCCTGGCCTGGGCTCCTCACCTTTTAGCCCCAGCTCACCTGATGTCCCTCACTTCCCACCTGTCTCAGTCTCTCCTCCAAAAGCATGCCTCAGCCGTCAGCAAACCCCCGCGTTGGCCAACAGAGCTCTGACTGTGGTCAGTCTCAGCTCTTCCCAAAGGTCCATGTGCTTCCAACCCCCTGGGTCAGATCCAGGTCAGTGACAGAAGGGGGCCAGGAATCTGCATGTCTTATAGGCTCCCGGGTGCAGATTCCATATTGAGTAGCAGGTTCTTCGTGTCTATCAGCATGTTAACCCTTAGGACAAGCTATTGTCATCCCTGTTACACAGATGGGGATACCGAGGGGCGGGAAGGTGAAGTGACCTTCCTAAAGTCACGCAGCAAGCCTGGCCATGAGACCTGCTCCCCTGCCCACCACCCTGTGCTGCTTCTGGAGCAGGCTTGATGACAGTGGGTCCTCTCTCCCATGCCTCTTGTCCCCCAGTCCCCTCCGTGTCCTCACGTGGGGAGCGGGGCTGTGGCAATCTCTACTTTTGCTGTGAGAATCGGGCAAGGCCATCCATGACTGATTTCTCTTCCTCCTCCCCCTCATTTCCTTTACTAGGTGGTTAATAATGTGCACTTCGGAGCCCACGGTGTGTGCTTGAGCTGCCTCTTGTGTTCCTTAGCCGTGTGACCTTGGCCAGTTTTCTGAACTTCTCTGTATGTCAGTTTCCTCACCTTTAAAACAGGAGGACAAAACTCTGTTCCCTGAGCAGTTGTGTCGTGGAGGGTGGACTAGGGAGTGTGCAGGAAGGTGCTAGAAGATGTTCTTTAGGATTATTTCCCTCTGATGGGCCACGCCTACACAGTCTAATCCGGGTAATATTCTGAGCGTGTTCACATCATGCGTCCTCCTGGGAATCTGTGAGGCCGCTGTGGTCCCACCGTCCAGGTGGGAGAGCGAGTCCCCGAGCCAGCAGGGCTCGCTGCTTGCTTGGTGGGGTGGAGTTGAAGCCCTGTTGTGTGCACCTGTCCTCTCGACACGACAGGGCAGCCCTGTGGCCCTTGGTGTGCAGGGCCCACCAGGGGCAGGAGGAGGAGAGCACACCGTGTGGGCCACTGAGGCGCTGGTGGCTCGTTCCCTCCCTCCTGTCTGAGGTCTTGGGTTTCCTAGATCCTTCCAACGCCACCTTCACGCCTTCATTGCTGGCTTCCCCCATCATCTTCCCCCTTCATGACAACTTTTGACCTTGGTGGCATAGGTCCAGCCATGGTCACCAGTCCTCACCTTGGGGACTCACCTTTTAGCTTGTCCCTGTAAGCCAAGTCCCCAGAGGCGGGACGTGAGGGTAGGAAGTGGACATGGCTCCACACACAGCCCTCTCTCTGCATAGAGCCGACTGCCCAGAGTCTTCCCTGAAAGGGGGTAGGCGTGGCCGTGGACAGACCCCTTGAGCTCAGGTCACACGCCGTGTTCCTCACGGGCTCTGAGATGAACTGGGTCCTTATCTAGGGGGGCTTTTGTTAGGTTTCCAGACAAGAACCTTCCTGAGGATGGTGACTAGCTTACAGACACCCATTCGTTGGGGAATTGGGGTATCTGGCTCTCCCCACAGCATTAAATGGCCTTGGGTGTCATGTGTGAAATCTATGGGATTTCATGCTAGTTCTGTTTCCACTTCCACAAGCCTTAATTATAGGCCTGTGATGTGTTTGTTCACAGGACATATTGTTGGTATCAAAGGGGCCAGTGTGTGTCTCTCTTACACACACATACACACACACACACACACACACACACGTGCACACACACACCCTTGAAAGACCCCTGAACACAGGGAGATCTGCTTCTCCCTTGGAGAGCTTACAGAGGAGATAATTGGGAAATAGACTTTTCCAATGACAGTGACCTTTTCTAATTAAGAACCCAAATGGATAAGTGGGCAAATACTAGATGATTTTGTTTTTCAGATGGAAGGACTGATTTCCATGAATGTTTTAGAGCACAGAGTCCCTCTGAAGGCAGACAGAGTTTTCATATTATTGGGGTGAGGCTGGGCAGAGATGGGGTGGCGTTTCTCTAGGATAGAGGTGCCAGCATTGGGGAAGCAGCATTGGACATGCAGCCCAAAGACATGCAGTCCAAGATTTGGTGTGATATTTGTTCACAGTTGGATCTTAAGGAAGTTAATTAACCTCTCTGAACCCAATTTTCTCATCTGTGAGATGCAGTTAGTGGTCTCTACCTGAAGTCCTGCTGAGAAGGAGAAGCGCGGTAATAGGTGTGAACAGACTCTCCAACACGGCTCGGTTGTGCTCACCAAAGGGTCCCGTGACAGCGATGCCATGGCCAGAGCCAGCCTCAAGGTCCTCATGTGTGGGGTGGGAGGGAGCAAAGGGAGAGAGAAAACGTACACTGTGTCCCCAGGTTGTCCCTGTGACACAGGCCAGACCTGAACTGAATGGGGGGTCAGAGAGGCCCAGGAGGGGGAGAGTGGAGCTGCCCATGGTGGACAAGTGGGACTTCCTGTGCCTCCCTCTCCTCAGCCCCTGGCCACCCCTGATCTCCTTCTGTCTGTGGGTTTGCCTGCTTTGGTCGCTTCTTAGAAACAGAACCTCCTGAGCCTGCTTCCCTTCCGCACAGGAAGGCTCCCAGGCCCGTCCACACCGTGTGCTTCTCTCTGCCCACTGCTCCTCTGCGTGGATGTGCCCGCTTCTGTCCGTCCACTTGTGTGCTGGGTGCTCAGCTTCTCCCTACACCGGCTGTTGTGGGTGGCATTGCCCTAAGTGTGGTGGCAGGCGTTTTCTGGAATCTCTTACCTCCCTCTGTCCCATGCTCCATAGGGTCAAGATCACCCTTTAGACTATAAATCATACCTCCTCACCCTTTGGCTTGGATGCACTTCCAGGAGGAATTCTAGTGAAATTGAAAATCGTCACCAGGGCTACCAGGCCTGTGTGTCTGACTCTGCCCAGGGTCTCTCCTCTCCTGGTCAGCGTGCCTCGGCCACTCAGTGCTGACCGCAGTTCCTGCCATGTGACGCTCTCCTCTACATTGTGCCACTCATTTCCCTCGGTTCCAGCTCAGCCCAGAAAGCTCTTATGATCCCTCCACCAAGCTCCGTGGCAATCATGCTTCAGATTTCAACTGCAATCTCTCTTTCTGGGGCAGCCTCGGAGGACCTCCTGGGCCAGGTCCAGCCCCGTGTCTTTTATTGACTCCCCTGCCCTTCTCCTCTCAGTGCCCAAGGGCATGACCCCCAGGACTGACACAGGCCTATCTTTTGCACAGCGAGTGTCGGGCACTTAGCTGGATTTCCTTACGCTTAGCAGGTGCTCAGTGTCAATTTGTTGAATGTCCAGGGAGTCCATCCCCAGCTAGAACGACTGTCCCCCCCCCCACCCCGTTGGCTGCTCTTCCATGCTTCCCGTGTTTGCATTGTGTGGGCAGCCCCAGGGAGGCTTGTGGTCCTGGGAGGAATTTGGGGAAGGTGCATCATTTCTTGCCAGGGCCGAGCAGATGGCCATGTCCCAGATAGCTGCAAGGTGAGAGGTGCAGTCTTCTACTCAGACTGGAAAACAAAGTGAAGGTGCTGGGGAGAGTGCTGTGCTGCTGGTGACTGTGTTAAGGAGAAGAGTCGAGAATGTAGGTGGCTGAGATGTGTTAACCTGGGGCCAGTCTTTACACATTGGAAATGATGTCAGAGCCCTGAGGACAGACCCACTTACTCTCCCACAGAGGACCCAGTGAAGTTAGTGCCCCGTGGAACCGATGTGGGGTAAGTGGGGTCCAGTTGTCTCTACAGGACAAGGCGATGATAACCACTGTCAGTGGGCTTCCATCTGTGCTGTGATGTGACCCCCGCTGGGCCACACTTTCCTACTGGACCACCGCAGGTGGGAAGGCTGGAAAGGGTCACCTTGGGTCAGTGGCCTAGGACGAGATGGGTCACCAACCTGGCAGTGGGACAGGCGAGGAAGGTGCAGCTCCAGAAGCTCTGGGCCGGGCAGACCTTTGCAGAACCCCGACTCTCGCATCCCATGGCGCCTGCAAAGTCTCACGAGGAGATTGCTTTGTTTAGGTATTTATTTTTCCTGTTAAAAGGAGTTTTGGTGAAGAAACATTGATGATAAACTAAAAGCCACCCTTCAAGACAATGGCTAAAGTCCACTGAGCATGGCCCGAGGCTGGGCGGGGCTGCACTCCCTACCTGCATCCCACCTCTACAGTCCCCATGGCGACCACCGCAGGGAGCCTTCCTGTCAGCCCCAGTGAGCAGATGGAACCAAACGTGGAGAGATTACATCACTTGTCCAAGGGTATTCAGCTAATAAGTGATGCAGGCCGGGTTTGATCTTAAGTAACCGGTGAAGTTGACACTCTTTTGGAGTTGTAGGCCAGGGCAGGGAGCACTTGGGGCTCAGTCCTTTGCGGAGGAAGCAGTTGCTGATGTACCTGTCATTGTATCCCCCCAAACTCAGAAGCAGATTCCTCAAGGACTGTGTCAATAGAAATATGCATTAGTGTACACACACACAAACACACTCACATGCTCACACACACCAAAACAAACACAAACAGATGCACTGGGGGTCTCCAGCAGGGGCCAGGGATTTGGTTGGAGTTGAAGTTCAGGTTGGTGTCATGTGACCAGACCATCTGTTTAGTGGTCCTCTTGGTCTTTTCCTTGGTGTGGCATCTCTGGCTCCCTCTGCACCTGTCTTGTAACGTTACCTGTTAGGCCGTATCAGGAAGAGGTTGTTCATCCTCACCTGAGCCCCCTCACCACCTACTGGCAAAACACCCACTGCCAGGCATAACTCCCAGGAGGTGGCACAGCACACGAACTCTGTTGGGACAACTGCTCCTTCCAAGTCCCAGCTGCGCTACATATCACTGTGTGGCTTGGGACAGTTACTTAAGCCATCTGTACTTTCTGTCCCTCTTCTGTCAAGTGCAAGTGAGGATGGGTTAATTTCATGCGTCGACTGGCTTGGCCACCATAGCCACACTATTGGTAAACAGCTGGCACAGATGTTGCTATTGAAGCCAGGCCCTTGTCCCAGGACTGAGGAGCACGGCCCAGCAGCCTGGAGTTCCACGCCTGTGTTGGCCAAAGGCACAGTGAGCCAGGCCCGAGGCAAGCCAGAGGATATGAACCTGTCATTCCACACAGCGCCACAGCACCAAACCCTTGAGTATCCGCGATCCACCGACCTCCAGCCCCTGGGAAGCTGGGAGAGCAGCGAGTGTGAAGAGCAGCGAGTGTGAAGAGGGAAGTAGGGCTGACCTGGGTGGAGTTCACACTCGCTGACCAACAGCATTAGCACTTTGCTAAACCCTGAATACCATAAATTTGGACCAATTGCATTGACCCAAGTGCCATATAAACCCCTAGACTAGCACGCTCAGGGGGTAACCTACGGTCGGCGTCCCGTCTTGCCCCAGGAGAGTTCTGTTTCTATTTTTCACACTTCAGTACACCCTGCTCCGTTCACTCTTGCCTTCAGTTTTATTGTGAATTTCATTCTTCAGGTTTTCGAGACAAGAACCCAGAAAGAAGTGGGTGTGAGCTGCTGGCATCCCTTGCCACACGGCAGGGTGTGGCCCGCACTAAGAGCTGCAGCACGCCACTCAGTGGCAGTGGAGGAGAACCTGGCTTTGTCACCTTTGACCCCCTGAGCCCACGCCGCTCTCTTCCCCACTGTGATTAGCTACCAGCACTGAAGCCCACTCTCTGAGCTCCAGAGCCTGCAGCTTGCACAGGTCACACCGACCCGCAGAGTGGGGAACCGGGTTTCATCTCAAGTTCCAGGTTCACTAGGAAGGTGCTCCTTAGATGGGACAAGCATTTATGTCAGTAGCCTTTGACTGAAGAAGGGGAACCTCCACGGTGTGGGTGGGCCTGATCCAGGCATGATGACCTTGACCGAAGGGGACTGAGTCCCTGAGGAAGCCGGGATTCTGCCTCCAGACAGCCTTAGGACTGGAGCTGCAGCTTGAGCGCCTGCCCAGCCCTCCAGCCTGCAGGTCTGCCCGCTGGCTTTGGACTTCCAGTGTCTACACACGTCTGCTGAGAACTCTGCCTGCTGCCCTTGTGGGTCACTGGAGGTTTATCTGAGTATTCCATGTGGAGCTTGCGGAGCTCCTAAGGCAGGGTGACATCAACACATCAGTCATTGCATTAACTTTGGTACTTGCAATCTTCAGCGTGTAAACCCTTTGCAGGGCGCAACAGAGGAAGGCACCACCCTTAAGCCTCAGAGTCAGGACAGTCCCCTGGAGGAGGCCTGCAGGAGAGGAAGGGAGAAGAGGCCACAGTCCTGACAGTGGCCAGGATTGGCCTGGCTTCCTGCTCTTTCAGATACCTTGACATGCTGTTCAAGGTCAACGCCTTTCCTGTTTGCTCCTAGTATAGTGAGAAGGGGCTTGCTTAGGGTGACGTCTGCACCCTAGTGGGAGCCAGGCTCTTGCCCAGGGAGTTTGTTTCTTATCAGTAATGTGGTTACAAAAAGGCAGAAAATTGGATGGTTTGGTAGCATTGGCCTTGGGACAGCAGGAGTAGATGTTTTCCTGTCAGGTATGTGTGCCACCTACACTAAGGCTGGCTTGGGAGCAGGCTGACCAGGAAGGCCGTCCCTGGCCTTGGGAATCTCAGTGTACTGCCAGGGCAGTCTCTGGAAGAACACGGTGATGCCAGGCCGTGCTTGCTGGAAAGGATGCTTTGGCTGGGCAGTGGGAGCACACAGGAGGGACTGACGGGGCTGTTGAGAGCCAGGAGCCGGTGGAGATTCTGTGGAGGACACCCTGGGAGTGGAGGGATAAGTGGTAGCTCCCAGGAGAAGTAGACAGCACAGAAGTTCTGATCATGGCCGTGGCCCATGTGGGGGAGCAGTATGATATGTGGGGTGGTGCAGGAGTCTCTGCCGGGAGCAGGCAGCGGAAGCAGCCCTGGATGGGGGAGTGAGACCCATCCAACCCCAACGGCTCTCCTGCCAAATAACTCCTTACACAGTTATGCAATTCGGTTCATTTGCTCTTGGGATGGCAGTGGCACAGTTGCTAAAGGGGTCTCTGCTCTGGCTTGTGCCCTTTGCTGAACTGTAAGATAATTTGTGAACACCATCCAGAGAAGGAAACCTCGTTCCTTGGTGACAAAAGCACTGAGCTGGTCCCTCTTAGAGCACTTTCGATGACTCCTTGCTGAAAATAAATTTTAAATATTTTTCACAGAAATAAGTTTAGCTTAAAGTCTTGCTTTTCAGGTCATCCTGTCGAATCAGTCGATGTTTATAATAATCACTGGAAGAAAGATAATTAAGAAACCTCAGATCTGAAAGGACCCTGGGATATTGTCTACTTGCCCATCTCATTGCAGAGACGGAGGTACTGAGGCTTTGCAATGTTAAGCAGTTGCCCAGGATTACCAGGTAGCATGGCTCATCAGGTAGAGGCCACCAAACCCTTATAGCTCCAGGCAGGGAGAAAGGGCAGGTCTTCAGGAATAGCGTCCACCTCCCGCTCCGCCCATTTGTTCTTCTTGTTCCCAGAGTGGTGCTGGCAGGTCAGGATTGTGGTGCAGTTTTGTCATGGATGAACTGACACAGGGAAGTGAGGATGCCACTGCTCACAGCTCCTGACCTGGGAGCCTGCATGGCGGGAGGGCAGCTGGACCAGTGGAAACCACCTCTAGAGTTTTAGTGGTCTGACTGTGCTGGCCGCCGGGTTTGGAGAATGCTGGACGGTGACTCAGACATGGGTGTACGTCATGAACTCCACGTCGGTTGGTGAAACAGCACAAAGGCAAGAAAAAGCACAAAATAGAGTGAAGGAAAGAAGGCAGTTGGCGAAGTGGCCAGTGTCCAGCCTCTTGCCCCCAGAGAGGTGGGTCAGTGTCTCTATGACCTCAGCTGAGTTGCTGAGATTTAAATGTACAGATTTAGTAGATGATCACTCAGCATGAGGCCTTTAGGTGGGGCACGTTGTCTCACAGGGTCATGCTCATTTTACAGCCATTGGTACTCAGAGACCATAAGCGTCTGCCCTGCTCCGCTTGTCACTTAGGGCAGAACCATTTGGTACTCTTGCAATACCCCCCCATCCCCCCAAAAAAGGGATGAGAGGAGTTTTCCACTCCGGAGATCAAGAAGGAAGAAACGGCAGGAGAGAGCCAGCACAGAAACTAAGCAGAGAATGAGTGTCACAAGGGCACACTCCAGAGCGCCTCAGGCGTTTTCTGCAGAGAGAAGACGAGCAAAAGAAAACACCAGTTTGAAATCGGATTTCTTAGGCCCAGAGAGTCGACTTGTGGTCAGGGATGATCTCCAAGGTGGAGAGAGAACATCAGGGCTGGGTTGATTTTAGATGGGAAATCCCTTGGGAACGAATCTCTAATAAGCAGCAAACACACAGGTCCTTTAAGGTGGCTTGGGAGTGTCCTCTGGAGACTGCCCCAGAGAGCCCTGCCCACTTGCTGCAGGGCTGGCAGCAGCAGATTTCTGACAGGTGAAGAAGAAGCTTGCATCCATGCCTGGGTCCAGCGACTCTGGTGGCCACGTGATTTGTTAACGACTGAGTTCCCGTAGGGAATGGCAGAATCAGACACAGAACTAATCTGAAGTATCAAGATTGTAATTATAAGCACCTCTTCCCAAATTAAGCCCTCTTAAGCTAGTGCTCAGCCTGGCAGCACGTTATCAGCTGCAGTGCTCCGTGCAGGCTGGGTGCAGAGTTAGTTCCATGCCAAATTCCTGCAAAATGAAAGAAAAATTGCCCAAGGGTGATAGAAGAGAAAGCGAGAAATGCACCCCGTGATGTCTTTAGCTTTGTACGTACATGCATAAGTAATTAAGAAACAGATTTAAATTACAGATTTAGTAGATGATCACTCAGCATGAGGCCTTTAGGTGGGGCACGTTGTCTCACAGGGTCATGCTCATTTTACAGCCATTGGTACTCAGAGACCATAAGCGTCTGCCCTTGTGGTTCCAATAATGCACACTGTGGTGGGTGGAGGAATGGCTTGCCCCAGGTGACTTGGTCCACATGCCACAGGATTTCCTGATTCTTACCTGGCATTCTGTTTTAAGACTAAATAGAAATGTATTTCTCATTACTTCACTACAACCCACCTCTCTGGGTTTTTGTTCAACAGGATCGCTCGATGAAAGACACTGTGAAGTTTATGTGTATTTCTTATCTCCGTTTCTCCCCAAGTGCACGTCACTGATGCCCATGCCGGTGTGTGGGTTTCCCCTGGTGCCTCTGACTCACTGTGCACTTGCCTCTCAACTCCCTGACGTGAGCGCACGTTTCTGTCTCTCTGACCATGTTCTGACCTCAGTGTCGGACGGAGGCTGTGTCACATCCTGCTCCTTTGCATCCTCTCAGCGCAGAGCTTTCACTCAAAAATTTTATTGTCGAATAACTACAACCATCGTATAGACAGACATTAAATAGAAAAACTCATTTAATTGCCTCTGTCACCTATACATAGATTCCAATTAAATATCCTTAGACAGGTGATTGCAACAAATAATATCACCAACTATTCTTAAAATATTGTCCTGCCTTCCAATAAGAGATCACAAGTGGTCTGAAAGATGTGGAAACTACAAAAAAAAAAAAATGTTGCTTTACCTGTGTCCTAAGCGATTTCTGGCCCTGGTAAGATTGATTCTCAGTATAAACTGATGATGATCTGCCTGCGGATGGGAGAAGTGAGATAATAATCCACGTCCTGACAGACTGGTGTTTGGAACTTGCTCCAGAGAGAACTCTCTTCTGTTCACTGTTTGGGACCACGTGCCTCTAAAAGCTCCGTCCTGACTTTGAGTTGGTGATTTCTGGGCACGTGTGATGAGCAGGGTGTCACGAGCTCATGTGAAGTTGGCTCATGAGTTACTGCCTAACACGAGGGGAAAGGGACAAGGAGAAAGGAGAGTGTGTGCTTCCTGCTGATTAGAAAAGCACGAACTGGAGGCTATATGTGGGAGATTTTCTCAAGTGAGATTCCTCCAAAGAAAAGAGCATGAATCAGAGCTAGAAGCCAGCTCAACACCAAGACAGATGCATCTCCTTTGGTGTTGATAGACCAAGATAGACAACGGGGAGGATGTGGAGATCAGGCAAAGGTCTGGGCTTGGTGACTAGGGTTTTGGAGAGCAAGAACAGCATGAAACACAGGAGACTCAGTACTCAAAGTATTCATCTGGTTAGTTAAAAGATGAGCTGGCTTGTCACTAAGTAGGAGAACTGGATGATAAGCACACACCCAAAAGCCTGTGAGATCCTAGGGTTTGGAAATAATTTCAGAACTGGATGAAAAAATAGCTTCAATAACTGCCTGGCCAGCCCTTTATTCCTCCTTTTTTTGGGGGAAGAAAATCTGAGCTTCTGAATCTAGCTTGAGCATTCCTAGTGGAATATGTAAGTCGCTGATGTTCTGTCTTGCCGCGTGCTAAAGCATAGAAGAGGCTACTGTCGAACAGAGGTGGGTTTTCAGCGCTGCTTCAGCCCCTGTGTGTCTGGAGTCCACTTATAGCCCTCCCTGTTGGGAAGCCGCTCCTGAACACGACAGTTTTGAAGGAGAACAAAGGGTCTTCCTTGTGGAAGTTCATCCTCCACTGGCAGAGAGCTGTGCCGGATGACCTAATAGGTCTTTCTATTTCTAATTTCTACGATTCTATGAAAATCATCACCCACTATAAGAAACAGATGTTGGCTGGATACACAATGGCGGAGGCTTCGTCTTCCCCCACAGCCCCCTCAGAGCAGAGTTGCCACCTCTTTTTTTCCCCCCACTTCTCCACTTTGTGGCAGCTGATGGGATATTTATAGCCCTCTTCTTCAGCCTGCCAATTATAATTATCAATATCTCCACTGATAAAAAAAAAAAGAAGAAGGCATCGTCAGAGTTGTGCACAGTATGCGATAAGCCAAGTTTGAGTTGAAAATGAAAATAGTTTCTTCCAATTATGGACAAAACAGAGGTGCATTTGGTGGCGCGGCTGCCATCTGAGCTGTGTTAATGTGGCCACCATGGACAGTTTTGCCTTCCTTAAAGCACCTCAGTGGACACACTCGAGGTGGAGACGCTCTTAGAGCAGCTCTTGCCAAGTAGACAATGCCGTCTGTACTGTACGGAGTCGGAGAGTCGCTTTAAATATAATAGATAAAAGTGAAATCGTACGCGAGGCAGCCGAGCTCAGTAATTGCTGTTTGGGAGCTCACGTCTCTGCAGTTATCTAGCTCAGCGTTTCATCTCCAGCTGCAGCACAATTTTTGCCAAATATAGATAAATGAAGTTAAAGTTATTGGCAACCACTAGTTCTGTGTCCCTGTTTCGAGTTTATAGATTTCATAGGAATGGCATTACTTTATTTCTACAGCAGACAATTGTTCTTCTGAAGAGAGAACTTTTTTCCATGGTACAGTCTGTATGCATTTTGAACCAGGCTGGGATTTTTATCAGAGAGGTCTGTGGACGTCAGCAGGGAGATTTCTGTTCCAATTATGGGCTAGTTGAGATGAGGAGATGGAGGGAAGACAAACTCTCAGTCCAACTGATGTGTTTTAAGGTTTTCCAAACCTCAAAGGAATTTCCCTGAAGTATTTCCTGTTCATTACAGCAGCATGCCGACCTGCAGCGAGCGTCCCTGGGCTCACCTGCAGAAACCAGCCGCCGTGTCACCTGGAGGGAGTGTTTGGCTCCAGCCTTCTATTTCTGGTGGAATTTTAGGCTATAAAATTTCCTGATGAAATACGTCTTCAAATGCTGGAATTTAAACATGTCCTTAAGACTTGGGGTTCAGGTTTCCTCAGCTTTCCCCTCTCTTCCAGGTTGATGCCCCCACCCCCACTTCCTTTGATCACCTTTGGATGCACACAGGAGGAAGCTGGTCCTATCGTCTATTCTCATTGCTGAGGAGGAACTCCGATTAGCCTTTTCTGGGTGACGTTGGAGGACAGCCATCAAGAGTCTTTGTCCTAACACCCTGACCTCTCACCCTGCTTATTGTGGCTTCGGTTGTAGGCTCCTCATTGCCCTGTGGCTTTGTTACTCGGTAAAAGTGCTCTCTAGAAGCTTATATGCATGCAAATTAGGACAATAGGAAAACTTATTTTGGAAGGAGATCGTTATGAGTCAAACACACACACACACACACACACACACACACACACGTGTACACACGCTCTTTGTGTCTTGGCTGTTAACTAACATGGACCTGGTTGGTTAGATTCTGGAAGTTAGTTTCCTCATCACCAAGTACTTCCCAACAAGGCCACTTCCACCTGTCTCTGCTTGGCGACCCTCCTGTGATGTTAGAACAAAGTCCTAGTTTATTCTCTTTCTCATCCTTTCTGCCTTCTGCACTCTTTCACACTCTTATTCTTTTTCATGAATTTAAAAAGTGACTATAGATCAGGAATGAGAAAACGATCTAACTATACTAAGACACGTCTCTGACTCACGTCAATTGGTGGTTGCTCCTTTTGGAAATCTCTTTGGAAATCCCTTTTCTGTCTCCTGTCTTTCTTCAAATCCCGAGATGCTGTAGGACCCTGTCTTTCCTGAGCCCTGGGGGACCTGGGAGCAGCCTCCTCTCTGCTTGTGGGAGTACAGAGGAAGCTGTCACTTGTATGATAAATGCTGTTTTCCACAGAGCTTCTGTCCCTCCCAAACTGGTTAATGGCCACTTTTAATTCACTTTTACATTCTAAGTCTCAGCATGCTCATGGCAGATGCATAGAAAATCCTCAGTAAAGATTTATTGAACAAGAATGTGATCACAACAGAAATGATTTTGGAAACTTGTACCAAAACTAGGGGAGAGACTTGAACGTGGTTCACAAAGGAAGCAAGCTGCCGTGGAGACTGCCGGGGGCACCTGCTTACTATTCCTGCTGGGCCTGGGGTTGCCGGGAGCGGGGAGCCTTGCTTGGCCCCTCCGTGTGGCTGCCAGGGCTCCAGCGGGCTCTGCTCTGTGCCTCGAGGTATGCGATTCTGGGAAATCAGCTGAAAGGCACATGCTGTTTGAAAGCATTTCGAAGGGCTCAGCTGTCGCTTGAAGCTGTAAAGTGCATTTGCGAGCTCTCCCTGGCTGGCCTGCTGGATCTGAGCCCTGCTCCCTAGCCTGTGGCTCCCTCTTGCCTCCAGATGCAGCAGCTTCTGCTGTTGCCCATGATCTTTGAGGAAAGGGTCAGGGTGTTGGGGCAGGGGCTGCTCTGCTGATTCCTAGAGGCTCAGCGGGGATGGCTCTCTTGTCTGTCTTCTAAGAACAATAAGGGTGGATGTCAATTCCCTCCTGAACTTGAGTAAGGAGAAGACCTCCCCTAGAGGTCCCCTGCTTCCATTTAGGATTATAGCTGCCAATAGCTAGTCTCTTTCCTTCTTTCTTTCCTCCCTCCTTTCCCTCCTTCCTTCCTTCCTTCTTTCCTTCCTTCCTTCCTTCCTCCCTCCCTCCCTCCCTCTCTCCCTCCTTCCCTTCCTTCCTTCCTTCCTTCCTTTTCTCCCTCTCTTCTTTTTGGAAAAAAAAACCTGAGAAAGATTCACATAACTTCAGTTAAGCCATTGATCATTTTTAAAGTGTGGAATCCACTGTGTTTAGTACTTTCACACAGTTATGGATTGAGCATTTCCATCTAGTTCCTGGACATCTCCATCACCCTGAAAGGAAACCCTGAAGCCACTGAGGACCGTCCTCCTCTCCACTCTGACAACCCCCTGTGCCGATCTCAGCTTTGCACTTCTGCATTGTAGGTGTGGCAAACAACCCCTCTCACTTTGATTTTATTTGCATGATGTGTTAAACAAGATTTCCAGGCACTTTGATATGTATTAATTTGCTTAATCCTCACAGCAACACCATAAAGGAGCAGCTATTTTTATTCCCACTTTACAGATGACGAGACTGAGGCAGAGGGGGTAAAGTCACTTGCTCACAGTCCTGCAGCAGGGGAAGGCAGAGCTTGGGCTCAGGCTCCAGCCCCGGATAGAGTCATCTGGGCTCTGCCGCCCTGGACAGTAATCTTGCCTGTGTCCCTTCCCCTGGATCTCAGCTGCTAGGTGTGGCTTCCCTTCCTCTCCTGCCACCCTCTGCCTGGAGACCCCCCAGCGTCACCTTCTTTCCTTATCAACCACAGGAGCCTTTCCATTTTCCACCATCTTCTGGTTTTGCTCTCTGGCTTTGCAGGGCACTGGGCAACAGAAGAGAGATTCAGTGGAACATCTGTGTGGTAATTTTCCACGACCATCTCACAATAACCAAGCCACGAGGACTGTTTTCTGGATCAGAAACTCTCTTGAGCTCCGTACGGACCTCTTGACAAACATGGTTTAGGTGAGAGCCCAAGCTCTTCCCAGCACTCTTTTGGACTTTGAGCAAATGTGGAAATTCTGTCAGTGAGAAACAGCCAGCGCTCGTGGCCAATAGCAATGTGTTTGCTGAACCTTGGGGACAAGGATATTTTTAAGTTATAAAGTGTGAGTTAATTGCAGCCTTCCCCTTAACTAAAAAGACAACAGAGGACATACTTGGACCTAGGATGGAGAATGTGTAAACATTGCGTGTGTGTTTGTGTGTGTGTGTGTGTGTGTGCGTGTGTGTGTGTGTGTGTGGTCAAAAGACAAAATCACAACACGTTTAGCTCACAGGTCTTAACTGGCTTTTATTTATGATTCTAGAATGGGGTAGCACCTATTCTAAAGGACAGAACAACGTTCTGATGAGCAGAGGGGGTGGGTTGTGGTCAGGGGAGCGGGGAAGAGGCAGATACAGAGAACGCGGCCGACAGTCATGTCCCAAGAACCTCTCTCGTAAAGGTTCAAGCAGAGGGAACGTTGTTATCATGCAGCTAAAACAGGCCTGCTTGGGGACTTGGCTAATCTCCCTCGGGATTTTATGAAAGGTCAGATGAGGGGCCTGGCGTCTAGAACCTCAGCAGCAGTCCCCACGTGTTGGTGCCCTCTGTGGGCCTAGTGGAGGAGCTCAGTTGAAATCAACGACCTCATGCAAATCTTACCTAACAGTGCACATACATAAATAGATCTAACTAGTTTAATTCTGCTGTCAATATATAACATCTTTGTTTGTATGTGGTGCTGAGGATTGAACCCGGGCTGCACGCATGCCAGGAGAGTGCGCTACCGCTTGAGCCACATCCCCAGCCCCAAAGTTAGCTTTTTAAATGATGTTCAGAATTATTAAAAATCATCATAGTTGGGGTTGGGGCTGGGACGTCTTTCTATGTGTGCTTCTGAAATGAGCATGGGTGCTTGGGCAGCCCCTTTGCCCTGGGAGTCGGCCTTTGAATCACAGGCTAGCTTGTGTACTCAACTTCCTGCCGAGGACCTGGCATAGTGCAGGTAACAATCTCAAGGGAGTTCACAGTTTTGGAGTTATCCCTAAGTGGCATATGCTGCCCTGAGCGCTTCACATGATTTATCACTTTAATCTGTGTGACAGACCCATGATGCCCGTGCTGCCATCGCCCTGGCCATGTGGAGGAGGAAGCGGAGGCAGCTCGTGCAGTCAGATCCTCCCTGGAATCCTGCTCTGCCCAGCACTGGACGAGGAGTCTGTGCCTGGTCCTTGCAGCTCAGCTTCTTTCCATGCAGATAAACGATCCCTAGTGGTCTCCCCGTCTTCAAGGAGAGGTCTCTTGGACATCCACCTGCCCAGCTGCCTCCAGCCAGTGCTGGCTTCAGTGCCTGGGGAGGACAGATGCAGGGTGCTGGGTCTCAGAGGGACCCAGGGTCCAATCAGTGCTGCAGAATCAGCCTATTTAAGCTGTTGGTTTGAACCACAGAGGACAGGAATGTGAAAGGGCAGCCGTACTTTACAATTTGGGGCATTTCTTTTCCATTGTAGTGACAAGAGTGGAAGTAGAATTCTATACTCTATCTCAAAGGAATGAAGTTACAAGTTTTTAGTTACAGCCAGCCTTGTTTTAACATAGTAACTCTATGTGACCTGAAGATGGCAGTTCCCATGTTTAAATACTTTGTGCAAATATTTGGCTACGTCCCTGAAGTTGTCAAGAGTCAAGGGAGCCCCCTGCATGTCCTAGTCATCACTCTGGGGCCATCTTCCATCCTTCTAGCTGATCTTACATCCAAGTCAGGGCTCTTACATAAGGAAATAAACTTGAAGAATTTCAGAGGAGGAAGGACATTTGATGGAAAAGCACAGGAGTCCAGAGGGCATCTAACTCCAGTAGAAGAGAGAAGTGTCCTCATCCACTGAGAAACCCTCCCCAGAGCAACAGGTTCATTTCAGGAGTTCAAGGGCCATTGTTACTCCCTGCTCCTGCCAATAGGGGGCGCTGGTCCAAGAGGGGCCAATGTCACACACAGACCTGGTTCCGCGTCTCACCACTTGGTGGGTGTTCATGGAGAGCTTTGACCATGAGGCCTGGGAGTCTGAGACCTGGTGCAGTGGGAACGTGTGCAGCGTTGGCTCCGGACGTCTGACCCTGCGCCAGTGAGCAGGGCCTCCCAGGCATATGCACACCGCTGACTTGACAGGTGACATGGGAGAGTGAAATGATGCATCATTTATTCAGCCCTGCCAGAAGTGCACACTCCACGTTTTACAAATGTTGACCCATTAACTCTTCTAACGGCCCTGTGGGACACTCATTCTTGGGCTCGTTTTCCAGATGAGGTCATTGCGAATTAAAGAGCTCAACTCACTCGTGCCAGGTTACCAGGGCAGTCAGTGGCGGGGCCCAGATTTGACCTCATGTCTGTCTCATTTCAAGGTCCTGCTCTTTCCACCACTTTCTGGGGCTGTCGTCAGCGTGTCGTCTGAGGATCCGGTGCGTGGTGCTGGCTGGCTTCTCGTCCAGCATGTTAATGTCAGCCGGGCGTTTCTGGAACTTCTAGGGCTCACGGCTCATCTTCATGTGGACATAGAGAACATTGCCCCAGGGGAAAAAAAAACGGAAAGGGGGACAATCAATAGATGAGCTGGACAGTCTGCGACTCCTCTGACAATATATGACAGGGACTGTCCTCCCCAAGGGACAAACAGGACCGTGTCTGGCTCACTGTGACCGGGAGCCCCTTACTTCCACGGAGATGTTTGACCTGACTTTGTTTTAGTAAATCCTGAATGCTGTGGGCAGTTATCTTGTGTCCATTACTCTGCTGTTCATGTTGAAGCCTAGCCTGATGGTAAACGAAAAATGACAGGATCCCTCCATCTGAGTCCTTTCTTCCCGTTTCCTATTAACTGAAAATAAAAGGAAAAAGGCTGGCTTCCGCCCTGGCTGGCAACTGCCGTCCAACTCCGTGCTAGACTTGGCTCACGGTGGTTCCAGCCTTGTGCGTGAATGGTCAACAAGGTCACATCTGGATCCGCGTACTTACCTCAATGTAGACAACCCTAAATCATCTTGGATCTGGCTGATGTATTTCTATCTTGTGCTGTATTTTTTCCCTAAATATCTCACTCTGCCATCTCACGCCTCCACATTTCTCTTCTCTCCAAAGACTTAACAACAAAAATATGTGCTTCTTTCTCCCCCTAACTTTCTCCAGCAAAGCCAGAGGTTTGAGGACTTAGGACAGACATCCTCCTTTTCTCTAATGGGATCCAAGGCAAATTTTTGAATCGGCATGGCGTGCAGAGTACCAGAACATCTTCAACCAACAGCACCTTCCAGACGGCACGCTTTAGCTTTTCCTTTTTAATGAAGCCTGAGCACAATTGGTCTCCACACCAAATAAGGAGCCTGTGCTCAGGAACACTCTCCCGCATGCCCGGTCCTCCTTCCACTCCACCGCCCTCCCGTTTCTTTCCTTTTTATTAGAAAACACTTGAAACTTATCATGTGTAGCAGATGGGAGTAGAAAATGCAACTCGAAGACAGTTATATAAATATATCCTTGATGTCTGTTTTGCTTTTCAATTTGCAACGAAAAGTACAAAGGTAGCCCGGCGCGCCAGCGAGGCCGCCTGTGTCTCTTGATATCCATTCCAGATGTCGGCTAGACTTCATGGAGCCAGGCTTATGGCACTGGGGCTGGGCTGCTACTCCTCCAGGTGGGATGCCTCATGCTGATCCCCCACATGCTCGCCGGCCTTGTCCAAACACACTAAACTCCAGCACCTTTGCTGACCCTGATATACCTTCCCCTAATCCTTCCCTGTCCGGGGGGTCCTGGAACAGGACCACATCCCTGTTCTTGCTTATCACTCTGCCTGTGCAAAACAGGAAACTTAAAAGTGTGTGGGGGAGAGGGTGCTGGGGGTAAATAAAAGGAAAGAAGCAGAAGAGGGGAGAGAAGAAAAGAACCCAGTGTTTGTGAGCACTGTTTGCTGGCCAGAGTGCGTTCCTGTGTCCCGCCGTGTGACCTGAGCCTGCCGGAGCTCAGGGTGGCCCTGTGTTTGTACATGCTCGTAAAGGGTTTCACAGCGCAGCGTGTTAGCTTCCTGATTAAACGTTACTCAGTACAGAGGTGTATCATAAATCCTGCAGACGCCAAGTTCATTTATCTGAGTGTTCGTCACTGTCTAGCGCCGGTAAACAAAGGACAGAGGCATTTATTACAACCTAGAGGACCCCAGAGGGAGGCTGTTAATACCCTGGCCCTGCATCCCCCATCTGAGAGATGGTCGTGCCTCAGAGAGGCTGGGCTTGTCCCTTCAGTCCAGAAGAGCTCTCCTCTGGGTGGGTTTCCAGAGTTTGAACAAAGAAACTCGTGTGAAAGATTGGGCAAAACCAACATTGTCCCTGAGGGCAATTCAGGGCACCCAGGATAGCAGGGGCCCAGAGACTCTCGGGATGCCACAGGTCTGTAGGATGTGTTGCAACTGGAAAAAAATTTTAAGGACAGAAATTCCAGGGAGTTGCTAGTCATGGCAGACTCCTTGAGGTTGGTTTATCCCTGGTACCCTGAGAGCGGGAAATGAACTGCGCTTAGCACCATATCACGGACGGGTCTGCTCCTCCGCGGCAGGGACAGAGCACAGTACCAGGGCTTTGCCTTCTGCTTCCTTGTCACAAAAAGCACATGTCTTTGGACACAGCTTTGACACTTTGAATTCTGTGTATGCGCACGCCTCTGACGTGGGCAGAGAAATATGCCAGGTTATGGATGGGGTAATACTGGGAAAAGTGTGGATTCTTGTTTGCCTTGGTGCTTTGGAGTCCAAATTCTCAGTTTGATATGTTCATTATATTAAAGCAAATAAATGCTGAATGCTGGCCCATGGAGATGATGCAAGAATTAGCTGGTTCTTTCCCCAACCAGCCTGTGTCCTTGGGCATACCATTTAACTAACTGAGAGTTGATCTTTTAAAAATTGTAAATGAGAAAATTCTTGAAGTTTACACACACACACACACACACACACACACACACACACACACACAGGGGTATGTGTAGGGGAAGACTAGCAGGTTGCTAGAACCCAAAGTGTTCTTAATGTACTCCAGAAATGCAGAATTTAGCAAAAGGAGGCTCTAGGAGGCTTTTGGTGGGAATCCAGGTACTCTGTTATAACCAGATTCTCTTTTAAGGAGATTTATTGATTTCCAACAGCAGGTCTGAAGGCTGAGCCTGTGGGGCCGTGGGCTGGCTAGTTTTGCACCTGGGGGACAGAGCGGTGAGAAGGTCAGGGCTCGTCCCAGAGGGTCATGTGCCGACAGGGGAGAGGCTCTGGACAGGTGGCTGTCTGTGGCTCCAGTGCTGGGGTAAGGGGGAGGCTCACGGTGTGGAAGGGGTGGGTCAGGGGAAGCCTGGTGGGCCTTGGGGGTTCTTGGTGGGCATCAGCCACACCTTCATGGGGAGGAAGCAGGGCAGGCCGAGGCCTGGACTGTCGTGTTCCTGGGAAACAAGCCCCCCCCTGGAGTCTGGAAAGGAATGCCTGCCCCCCCCACCCCTGCCTCTTTCATCGCCCTCACCCTTCCAAGCTCCTCAGAGCACCTGCCCTTCCCAGAAGGCCCGGGTCTCTCAGCCACTGCATCTTTGATCCTGCTGTTCTGTCTGCCCAATTCTGTTTTCGTCCATTCTCCAACGGGTCAGATGCTGTTTTGCCAGGACTCTGGCTCAGTGCTGCCTGGGAAGTCTCTCCAGCCCGTTGGCCAGAGTCGCTGCCCAGGCCCTCACACCCCAGCCCACACTCACCTGCGGGTCTAAGTGTCTCACATCAACCTAGCAACCCTAAAGGATCACCTGAGGGCTGGTGTTCCTTTTAAATGCAGCTCTCAGAGTGGGGGGGCCAGGCTGCCCTCTATTCCGAGGGTTTCAGTGAGGAGTTCCGGTGTGGGGACTGGAGCCCCACAGGCAGGAAGGGGCCCTCTGGTGCTTTCCCATGGCTTCCACTGCCCCTCCCTTGCAGAGGGGATGAAGGGTACTGCATTTTGGGTCAGGAAACAGGTTTAAAGAGATTTGTTACTCTCTCCAAGATCCCATGGGAAGTGTCACGGTGGAAACAGGATGAACCCAGGTGTTTTTGGAGGGCTTAACTGCACATGGCCTCTGGGGAGGATGTGGGGAGCCATGATGTGGGGAGCGGCCGACCAGCAGCCAGGGTGGCACTGAGAGGCTGGCCCTGCCCTGCACCCAGAGCAGTTGCCAAGTTGGGTACAGCCAGCCATGGAACGTGGCCAGGCCCCCTCTTGTCATCTGATGGGTCCGAGCAGAGCAGCCGGATTGAGTGCTCCTTCCCCAGGGTCCACCCAGGGCTGTCCTGCAGCATCCCCTCCACAGTGGTCACTCCCAGTGGAAACTCTACTGTGGGACCACTTTAAGAGTGGTTACTTTTGGTCACTTAACAATGCCAGGCACACAGGAAGTGACCAAGGCCTTATAATAATGCCTATTACAATTTAGCGTTTGCTCTCGGGTTACCAAGGAAATGCTTTATGAGAGTAAACAATTGCTAGAGATTCCCAAAGGGAAGAGTGAAAGATTATCAAGGCAAATACAAAGGTGGTGTTAGCAGAAGCTCACTGGACTCTGTTCAGCCTGGAAACTGGTTGCCAGGGAAGAATATTCTAGAACAGGGATGGGCAGATTGCCATTGCCTGCAGCCAAAGCCAGCCCTTGGCCTGCTTTTGTACAATGCATGAGCTAAGAGTGGCTTTTACATTTTTAAAGTGTTATAAACAAAACAAAACAAAACAAAAAACCCACAAAGTAAAGTTGAGTGAAGAATGTGTGGGCCTCAGAGGCCCTCTGTGGCCTGGGAAGCCCAGTATTTTCTGACACTTTGGGAAACGGTGGTCAGATCCTGTCCCAGAATTTGTTTTCTTGTTTTCTAAAGTGTGTTCCACAGATGCAGGTATTGCGGCAGACAGGATTCCTGAGCCAGTGAGTTGGGGAGATGCTGGGGCAGGCCGCATCAAACAGAACTCTACACAGGCCTGGGGGGCCTTAAATCCCTGAGGTTGTCCGACCTAGCAACCCAAAGGATCACCTGAGGACTAGTGTTCCAAACCTGCACCTTGAGAACTGCTAACGAAGGAATCTCGTGGAAGACAGTGGAACAGTGGTCACTAGAGCTGGGTTGGGGAACAGAGAGGTCAGGCCCTGGAAGCCAAAACAGTGAGTGGGAAGCCTCAGTCCTGGAGATCTACAGCCCAAGAGGGTAACCATGGTCTATGACAGTTCACAATATATTTCAAAATAACTAGAAAAATTTGAGGGCTCCCAACATATGGAAATGATGAATGTCTGAAAAGATGCAGATGCTAATTACCCTTTTTTGATCATTACATGTATTCAGGTAGTGAATATCATATTGTATCACATAAATAGACACAAATATTATCTGTCAATTAAAAATAAAACTTCATTTTTATGAAATGCATTTCCACCAGTTCAGGCCTTATGAGAAAGACAGCATTAGCTCTGACCCAGATGCTGGTTCTGGTAGGGTTGATCCGGTAGAGGACATTGCGAGGGAGCACCGTTTCTTGTGGAATACCTTTTTAATTTTGCACAAGAGTGGCATTATTAAAATGGGAAAGTCGTGTCATCCGAGGCAAGCGCCTCCCAAGCATTGTCGGGAGCGCAGCCTGACTGCGAGAAGGCTGCCATCAGCCCTGCCCTCCCGGCAGCCCCTCAGGTTCATCCTGGGACATGGGCTGTTTGTGCAGAAGAAATTCTTAGCAGACTAGAGCATACATCAAGCCAAGCTCCAGTGTTTGCTGAGCTCTGAAACCTCCAAAAAGCCTCAATTAATTATTTAGTGAGGAGCTCTTGAAAGGCCAGATCTGGCCATGGTAGACCAAGTCCAGCCAGAACTGAGCCAGGTCTGTAGCAGGTCTCCACTCTCCTCTGTTCATTCAGACTTCCCTGGTACCTATCACGGGCTAGGCGTTGTGCTCAGTGTGGGGCACACATACCAGTGGAGAGATTCCTCGGCCCTCTCGAAGCCCATAGGCAACTGAGAGTCCTGATAAATACTTGTTAGTCCCTGGGTGTGTGCTACACTGGAAACAAGGCCATCGGGCCTGGCCTTTATGGAGCTCACAGTCAAGCAGGAAACACAGGCACCAAGCAAGCAGCTGGAGTGCAGTGGCCAGATCCTGGGGTGAAGACAGACTCGGTCTCCACTCCCACGGAGGTCATAGCTGGATGTAGAAGACAGACACGTGGAGTAAAAGTCACCTGTGTCTGGATAGTGTGGCACTTATACCAAAAGGACTGCTATGGGCTCCTAGGAGCCAGGAATAATAATTTTCCAGGGAAGGGGGAGGAACTGTGTCGCTAGAGAAGAAACTGATAAAGGAGGACTAGGGCTTACAAGACAGAAGAGCATTCCAGGCAGAGGGAGTACTGAGTTTGAAAGTGAATATATGAAGGCAGGTGGCCCTGTGGATCAGAGAAGGAGCCCAGCATTGACTGGGGCTGGGAAGGGCATCTTGAGGCCACACCAAGGGGTGTGCTCTTTATGCCGTTTGCTTTGGGAGCATTGCACAGATTTAAAACGCACGCGCAAAAGCCTAGCGCTCTGAAGTCAAGCTGACTATATGGCTTCCTGTCAGTTTCCCACAGAGGGTAAGGTCTACTTCTTGGTGGGCTAGTTTCCCAAGAACAGGCTTGGGAGGTGGCTTCCTGAGAGAGTCAGGCCCTGGGCACTTTGATGATGGGCCCTTTGAGGGGAAGACAAAGATGTCCACAGGCTCCACAGCAACCTGCATGACAAAAGGAGAGGATTTTAAAATTCTCACTTTCAATCTTATCAGAATCACAGTGACCAAGTCAGCCGTTCCTTTAAAGTTAAGACTGTGACTTCACAGGATGACACGGGTAAAAACTTGCCAATCAAACTAAATTGCTTATTGCCACGTGAGCTGGGTCACGTATGTCCTCGGGCCACTGCCCTAGCCTTTGAAGGCAAAAGTGCTTGATGGCTCTCTGTCTCTGTCACTCTTCCCTTTCCCCAGTCCCATCCTACACACGTTGGTCTGTTTCAAGGGTGGACATTTGAATGGGTGTTTCTTCTGTGTTTAATTTTTCCAATCTTGCTGAAAACCTACTGCATGCCATACACTATGCAGCTTGTTTCTTTTAATCCTCAATTTGCCAGCCTGGAGAGACCTTTGAGACAGATTGTCATTCCATGTCAAAGAAGAGAAAAATGACCCCAGAGGAACGAAGCAACTTGACCAAGTTCTCTTCACAAGTAAGCGGAACCTAAGCTCTGACTCCGAGTCAAGGTCCCTGCAAGGCTCCCAGCAGGACCAGATTCTCCTGGTGGACTTGGTTTACATTGGCACCTAAGCCACAAAGGAATGGATGGAGCCTGCTCAGGGAGTGCAGACCCTGAGCCTCTACACAGAGTCTAATAAAGCTGCCTTGCAGCGGGGTGGACACGCGGAGCTGGCTCTGGGCGCCCGGACGGCTTTGCCCGCTGCCTGAGTTCTGTGCCTGGCTCTGCCACCCACCTGCTTGTGGTGCTGGGGAAGGTCTCTTCCCATCTTTGATTGTAATGATTTCAAAAATCAAAGGGGATTCTTAGTCTTAGACTTAGTCCTCCCCCTTTATTGGGGAGTGAGCAAGAGGCGGGGCAAGTTCTGAGCTGGAGACGGGGAGCCAAGTGGAGAGCTGGGGTGGTCCGGCTGCAGGGCGCTCCCCTCTCCTCTCCTGTGCAGGGAGGACTGCGTTTCCTGCCCTCTCTTCGGCTCTGGTTTTTGGTGAAGATCAGGCAAGTGGAATGTGAAACAGCACATCAGGGTTTGGGATCTGCTGCCCCTCTGCATGGAGCATTTGTTGCCTGTGGGTACACAGAGTGGGGGGTCTTCTCTTCACATCCTTTTCTATCTTTCTCCGCCTTTCATTCCCCACTTATAATTGTAATCCACGTGTTATGGCAAAAACGTAAGTAACAATTTTAGTGTTTCAGATAGGCTGTTTATTTCTTGAACTACTCTCTTCTACCGTAACTACTTAATATCTACTATGGGACAACCACTGTATGAGGTACCTACTGCTCAGAGAGGTGGGGGTTGAGATTTTTTGAGTCGGTGGTGGTGTGTCACTGTGTTACCTGACATTTCATAGGATCTTTTCTAAAACACCCCAAGGTTATTAACACATAAACCAATAAGGAGAGCAGTCAGCAGTGGAATCAAGTCTAGGTTACTTATGTCACGCTGACTCCCGTGTGTGAGCGGTTCCGTTTGAAGACACAGCAGCATTTACTGTATCAGATACCAGTGTTTACGGAGTCCTTACCAGACAGGAAGTGCTGCGTGAAGCACTGGACACAGTCAGGTGCTACCTCACTTACTCTCCCGTGGCTGGGCCAGGAGGTGCCATCAGGCAATGATTTGAGAAGAAGAAGTACACCCCAGGGAGGTGGGTGACCTGCAAGCCGTACCTGGGTTGTAGCTGGACAGCATGCAGAGCTGCCCCCCTGCTCAGGCCTTTCTTCTAGAAAGCGATGTGTCTGTGCATGTTTTAAAATAGCACCGCAGAGCTTTTCCAGAGTTCTGCAAATACTAAGAATTCATTTAGAATTTTTCATTACAATGTTGTGTTTTTTAAAGAAGGGAAAATGGAATCTAGGATTTCCAGAGGCGGAAAATTAGCAGGAGCTTTATAGTAAATGAGCAGATCACTTAAACAAATTTGAAAATAAAAAGTGCAGAACTTGGAAGATTCTTTGGGGGGATGTAGTCTTTTCTCATATGAAGATGCTGGATTGATTGGGAGGCCCAGTAAATGATTCACAATGGATTCTTACTCTGACCGGTGGGGAGCGGGGACCCAGCTAGGAAGACTGTCCAAAGCCCTCCTTTCCAAGGGGTTGGAACATAGGTGCCTTCAGGATCCAGAAATGGAAAGTGGATTTATTTGCAAATACTACCCTTAAATGCTGAGCTATTTTATGGAAATGTAAAGCAAGTAAATATAACGAGAAAAAGCTTCAAGCAGGAGGTCTCCCGCTCCTCACAGGGAGGGTAGACTGCAGTTCTATCAGAGCTCTTCGTACCTCTAGGTTCATTTTTCCCTTCTTTGAATTGGGAATGATAATCTGTCTCAAATGTCTCTCCAGGCTGGCAAATTGAGTATTAAAAGAAACAAGCTGCACAGTGTATGGCAGGTAGTAGGTTTTCAGCAAGTATCGAAAAATGACTGTTCTCGTCAATGGGTAGCACAGATATTACAGCAGATCCTAGGTGTTCTTCACCCCCAGGCTGCCTCTTGGGGCAGCGCATGCTGCAGGAGCTGCATGTTGCATGGGGTACCCATGAGATTTGCCCAGAAACATGGTTGCTGAGCAGAAATGACAGATGCCTTGGGGATGAGAAGTTTTGTGCTCTTTGGAAGGGGCCTCAGAGACAAGAGATGAGGGGAGCCGTGTTCCAATAGCATTATGGGCAAGAGCTTTCCTAGGAATGCTGTGAGTGCCTGCAGACTTGGCTGCTCCTCATCATAAAGGGGATCACAGAGGTTTCTCACCATGTTGGTGGGGTAGTGATGGCAATGTATGAAGGAGCGATTTTGAATTCCTATGGTTTTCAGTTGGACCTTTTAAGCAGCCGGCTGTAAAACTTGATCCTAAACAAAAGAAACCCCAAATTGGATGCAACAAAAGACATGCATTGGTTGAGGTCTCAGAGTAGTAGCTGACCACTGTGGCAATGCTTGCCCAGCCATGTCACTTAGAAACACCACGTTGTCAAAGACAGCCTCTGGTCCGGCTGGAGCGGTGCCCAGACTGTCTGTTAGTGAAGATAATTTGCAATGGAAAAAAGTCTAAAATCTTTTTCAGCAATTCTTCTTTTCTCATTATGTAATTTTTTTCACACTTAAGGTGAAAATTTTGTAGGCATACCGGAAGACATGATTGATACTTCCTTTCATAAAATTAAAGATTAAATGAGATAATATCTTTGAATAGATTTTGTAAGCTGTGGAGTAACTTTATACATATGAGGTTTGTCAAAATGACCATGAAGATATGGAAGTCTGGAGAGAAAATTATAAAACTTGGTAATTAAAAATGATGCATTCTAGAAATTTCTGTCAAGTGCAGATGGAAAAAAAGACCCTAAAAGGTGATAAATGTACCCTCCACCTGAGTGTTGACAGAGGTCAACAGACAGTAAGACATTATTGCCACATAGTAGTACTTTTTGATGACAGCTCTCAACACCAGGTAGGACTTTGACTGCCAAGGATGTTTAAAAAAAAATCTCACCCTTTGTGATTGCTAATTAGAAGGGACTTAAAAAAAAATTAAGACAGTTTAAGAAAATCAAAAGCCAGAATATCACCCATGGTCCCAGCTCCTTGGGAGACTGAGGCAAGAGCATGGCAAGCTCAAGTCCAGGGCTGCCAATTGATTCAGACCCTGTTTCAAAGAAAAAATTCAAAAGGGCTGAGGTGGTAGCTTGGTGGTAGAGTGCCTCCCAGGTTCAATCCCAAACACAGGCTGTGGGAGCCAGAATCCCTGGGAAACACCAAGATGGAATCATAACCAAGGATCCAGGCCTGGAGGCTCATAGAACCACACAGCATGAGATTCCAAAATCCATCCTGCTAGTGACACTGTAAATATCTTTTTCCCCCAAAGACCTGCCATTAGAAAGACTGTCATGTGAAATTAATACCAGTGTAGCTGCTCCAGGGGTGCAGGGACAGCGGATTCCACTCACTCTCTCCTCTCCAGATCACTTGCAGCCCCACCTCCCCTCCATAGCCCCTGGCCCAGTATCACCCATGGGCCAACTTGAAGCTGAGTCCAGGGGGTGGGTTCATCTGGGCAATGTATGCCTGGGCATCCCAAATTCCAGGAGGACCTTCCGCCCTGATAGATCTAGTGGGAAGGAATGTCCTTAGCCATGATTTGCAGGACGAGAGAAACTTGAGATCAACAAGTATTATCACAGAATTCCAAGAATGCCTATTCAGTGCAGTTTCTACAAACTCAGTCCCTGGCCCAAAAATTAAAATTCTCAAATAATGATGAAATGCTCTAGTTGAGTGCCGTCTACAGGGATTGAAGACACCTATAACTTTACCTGCCCTCCTCTTCCGGCCTATGAGGGAGGGTCAGGGCCAGGATTCAGTCTCTGGGTATTTCCCTCCTCTCTGAATGTATTCACGTAAAAAGGGCAGAGCTACAGTTAAACCATCATTTGTG
This sequence comes from Callospermophilus lateralis, assembly GCF_048772815.1. Lineage (NCBI taxonomy): Eukaryota > Metazoa > Chordata > Mammalia > Rodentia > Sciuridae > Callospermophilus > Callospermophilus lateralis. The sequence continues at coordinate 4,961,863 of NC_135318.1, read as the reverse complement.
AGTTTAAGTATGACTGTACACACACACACACACACACACACACACACACACACATTGATATCATTTTCTTTTTGTATACTGGTCATTAGTAAACGACACTCTGGAGTTGCAACGGGTTTCCCCGAAACCAAAGCTTTTCTGTAAATTCAAAACTTCACACCAAGTTCGGGAGTCCTAAAATCTGAGCTGCTCTTAGAAGGTGTATGAACTGCAGCTCCGGGATGCAGCAGCTTTTGCCTTGATCCACAGAGGAGAATTGGGCTGCATAAGTGGAAACCAGTTTCCACGTGGTCCCCAATCTTGCCTTCACGGGATGAGCTTCTACAAAGAGGAGAGGCTTTGTGAGGCCTTGAGGGAGGCATTTCTACCTGAACACGGGCTCATACTTTCACTGCAACCTGCATGCCTTTTAAAGTGATAAACTGTCATTGTTTAAAGCTTGGCTCACTTTCCTTCCCTCCTAAGAAGGAGAAGTCTGCCAAGTCGGCTTTGATGGTCTCAGCTGTTGGGGAGTGGGGCAGCAACATTGTTAGATTCGTTTTGCAGCTGGATTAGTGAGTTATATTCATTCAAAAAACCAGGTTTACCTGGTTGGCTCCAGTTTTCCTCCATGTGCACTCACAAGGGCATACAATTACCCTGGCCTCAACCAAGACAGCTCTACTCCTGGAGGAAATTGTTATTGCTGTTCTGCTGGCTCTGGGAGCACTGTGCCTTCTCTCCAGGGTTCTCGAGCCAGATGGGAAGGGGGCTTGTGCTGGGAGCGCTCTCACCCTCACTGAGAAAGTCTCGCCTATGTAGCAAGTTCAGTTTCTATTTCTGAGAATTTTGTCAGAAGTCTTGACAATCAATGAGAACTGAAAACAATTAGTCACAGTTGTGGATTTCTTCAAGTTCACGGTCAAAATAGCTTCACAGGGAAAGCCAGGTCTGAAGGCAAAGGCAGGGTTGTGCTGAATACACTTTTCACCCAGACAATGACATTGCAATCTGGGGCTCAGGACACATTATGACATTCCCTTTGTTCAATCAAAATTATTACCAGGTGTGATGGTGCACGACTGTAATCCCAGCAGCTTGGGAGGCTGAGGCAGGAGGATTCTAAGTTCAAAGCAGCTTCACCAACATAGCAAGGCCCTAAGCAACTTTGCAAGACCCTGTCTCTAAATAAAAATTATAAAAAGGAATGGGGAGCTCAGTGCTTAAGCGCCCACTGTTCAATCCCTTGGTACCAAAATAAATAAATAAATAAACAAATAAATATATTACTTAACTTAAAAATGGCAAATAAATAAAGTTCTTTCCAACTTTCAAATGCCAGCTGATTTGCAGAGCTGCCTACAATTCCTATCCATGATAGATGCTACAGTAGGGGTTGAAATCTTCAAAGCAAGTCTGAGCAAAATGTTTTTAACCAGCACAAACACAGCCAAACAATGCAATTCTTATTATCAATAAAAGAAAATTCTGAATTCCCCTGAATTAAAGGGAGACTGCGTTTTCTTTCATTCTATTCAGTGTGTCCAAGTGGACTCACATAGACTGGAACTCAGGAACAAGGAGCTGGCAGAAGTGTTGGGAAAATGCAAAGAGGGAGACAGCACTTAGAAGAACTGAAAACCTGGTAGCCTGGCTCTCAGGCTCTGGATGTAGGCCCTGTTCTGCTTTGTATCATTGCCCTATTGTTCCAGAGAGCTCTGTTTATGTGGAGGACTGACCACAGCTCCCCAGCCCTGCCTGCAGCTGGGCTGGGCTCATGGGGAGAGCCCTCGTAGCTGGCAGGGCTCCAGAAGGTCCAGGGTGCTCTGACAGTTTGCTCTGGGTTAGGGGTGCATGCCCCATTTTCTGGGTTGCGGGTGGGGCTGTGGAGGGCCGAGTAGGTGCCATGGAGAGGAGTGTTGAAAGATGGGCAGGAAAGGCTCTCCCTTGCACAGACACTGGTGTGGACAAAGTCACAGAGATGTGACCCAGCCTGGGCCCAAGTGATTCAGGAAGCCCGGTGACCCCACAGCACAGAGCAACTCCCAACTCTGGGGCATCTATTTACCTCTGGAATTTCAGTTTCCCTCTATGTCAGTCGGGGCTCAGAGCCGCCTTGCAGCTTTAGAGTTAGACAAGGTTTAGAAGTAGCACTTGTGTCCAGTGAGTATGGCAGTGGTTTGGTTCGGAAGGTCACGGTGCTGGACAAGCCGAGGCCCCTCCTCAGTGAGGGCTCCCGACTTCCCTCCCCGTGGTCTCGGACACTGGGCAGCAGGGCTTCTGCTTTGAGTGTGGTTTGTTCCCTTCGCTTCTGCCGGCTTCTCCCCTCCCCTGTGGCCTGGTCCCTCAGCTTCTCTGATTCAAGCTCACCCTGCGTCCCCTGGAGATGGCCCCTGGAGGAAGCTGCCGCCCGTGGCTGCAGGAGCAGGGTTCGTTTTCCAAGGTCCTTTTGTCCTTGTTCTTGATTTTCCACCTTCCGACGTGGCCCAGGTCTCAGGATGTCTGATCCCTTGTCAGACAAATTCGAAGACAGGGACACATTCTGAGGGGCTTCCCGACATTTCCCTTCCTTCTGCTCCCCAGCCGGCCTGCAGAGGAGGAGCAGGTCACGACACCTTGGTCTTCTTGGGGGAAGCAGGGGGTTGCTTTGGGGTCAGAGACTTCTCCAGGCTCCATGGGCCCTTGAGACCTGGCCCTGAAACCACAGGGCCGTCATGCCACATGGTGACAGCCTCAGGGACTCCTCCAGTTCACCTCTCTGCTATGGAGAACTAGATAAACCCAACAAGGCAAGAAAAATCTGCTTTCTCAGATCTTAAAAATACGTCTGGGGCAAAGGCTGCCTGTGGGAGGACTAGCGGCTCCAGGTCTCCCGCCAGTCGCCGCCAGTGGCGGGTTGCAGAGGAAAGGCTGGAAGTCTGCTATTTCCCCAGGGAGAGGGGGAGCTGGGTGTGACTTGGTTCTGTGCGATCTCTCCTTGAAATACTTTGAAACGAAAACGAGAGATGGAGTAGGGAACAGTGGGCCATGGACTTCCCCCAGCCGGGTAGCAAGGACGGCCTGAAGCCGCGGGAGCTTTGGAATCTAGAGCTGTGGATTTACACTCCAGTTCTTCTTTCCCTTAACACGCCTTTGGCCCATGCCCCGGACTCACCAGCAAGCCACAGCTGCTGCCAAGTGATTTACCCCTTGACGACGGTACTGCTGCGGAGATTCTGCTTTTCAGGATGTTTTTAAAACAGGTGAATTGTTTCCTTCAGCTCCGGTCTGTTGTTTTGCCATCTGATATTTGGGGGTGCAAAGTAGGGTTGACAGAATCATTTTTCTCAGGTAGAGATCGTTTAGGGGGATGAGGGAGGATGCATCATGTGATGGCCATGAAACACCCCCCTGCTGGACCACTATTGCTTTCCTTGAGAAATGAGTCATTAACTCTTTTTCCATCATGATTCCTGACCCTCTCAAGACAGATGAAGTAAGTAAGATGAAGCAGAACTGAAGAAATGCATTCTGATCTAAGGGATCCTAGCCCTGTCCCATTAGGACCCGGGGCTGTGCTCATGGGAGCTGGTGAAGACATGGACAGGTGTCCCTCAGGGGGAGGCCATGGGGAGGGCATTTGTGCTGCCTGGTCCAGCACAGATCCTTTGAAGAAAGCACTGGAGCTGGCTGTGAGGGAAGGGCCCATGCAGCGAGCGATAGGATGGTGTGGGCACAGCCTGTGCAAGGAACAGAGTTGGAAGCCCAGCCGCCCGGGTTTCCACCTCTGCCGAAGCCTTGCGTGGGACACTTCATGCTTTGCGCCTTGAGTGCTTCCTGTATCCACGGGAGCAGTGCTAACCACCTCAGGAGCGCTGTGAGGAAGGAGCTGGATGGACAGGATGCACCAGATGTCCTTCATTGCAACGGGCAGTGGATGCCCAGGCAAGATTAGAGTGCCATTGATTTTTGTTTGGAAAGAGGTGAACTGGAGAGAGAGGCCAGAGTCTGCCAGGAAGGGACGTTGTTTCTGCAGGAATCCTTTCCCTTCTGTTCCCCCCACGTCCTGAGAAGGGTGTTTCCCATGAATGCGTTAGTTCCTTCTGCAGTTCTGAGTTCAAGATTCCATTCTTGGGGGCTCTGGAGCCTCCTGAAAGGTGAGGCTGTCTAGTTTAGCAGCTCTGAGGATGCTTACCTGTGCACTGTTGCCAAAGTGCTCACAAGTCCCCTTTGAAACTCCGATGAGAGGCATCTCAGTGGACTGCGGTGAATTCATGAAGACTGGGTGTTCACTCCCCTGGGACTTGGGGATCTGAGCACCACCTGAGATCTGCAGCCCTGCGGCCTGGGAACTCACCTCCACATGTTCTGCACCATTTAGTGTTGTCCCTGCTTTCCAGCATGAGTTTGGAAGTAGCCCTAAAAATCCAGTCACCCATATTTTGCATTGTTAACAGCACATTTCCAATTAAAAGCACAAGTTTACGGGTATGAATCATGCACTTTGTATAGATTCTGCTATGTGATGATTTACTTTCTTGACACCAGATAAATTACACACAGTGAACTTGGCCTGCTTTGATACCACCCCTCTGCGGAGGCCAGGTTATCATAAAGGGAATTGATCAGAATGACAAATTTAGTGGGTGGTGGGAACCCTATAATTTGGACCCTGCAGGCAAGTTATTTTAAGGAAGTGAAGGTCAACCTAGCTTTTATAATTCCTAGGGCCCTTCCCGCTTTAAAACCTCATTTAACATGTGAGGCTCAGAGGTTGACTTCCCCAGTGGAAACATGGAAACCCCAACCCAGCTCACCTGGACACCCGGAGAGGGGAACAGCCCCCTGCCCTGTGACCTGCTGGCCAGGACCTACACTGGGGAGGTGCCAAGGAGGAAGCGTTTGAAAGCCAAGCTGAATTTCAAATTGACTTAGTCAGCTAAACCGAGGTCTCGCTGGCACTCTTGTTTGTTTGCAGGGCTGGGGATCAACCAGGACCTAGTTCGTGCTATGCAAAGGCTCTACCCTTGAGCCATGTCCCTCATTCTTTAAAGACAGTTTTAATGCCAAGTGTTCCTTTTGTGAGAAAGACATTTTACAAGTCTGGAGGCATATAGTGCGCTGCTGGGAGCTGGTGCCCGGGCTACTGTGATTGGCCTTTTTTCTCCTTGTACCTGGTCAAAGGCATCAGACTTGAGGTCAAAAAAAATCGCAGACCTATGAGTAGCCTAGGAGACCCTTCTCATCCTTAAACACCGAGGCCCAGAGACAGTGAGTGTTTTATTCCAGGACACACAGTATCCCCAGGGAAGGTAAAACCACATGGAGAGCACCGTGCTCCTTGAAGACAAGTGGCTGGGGCTCCTCTCCCCCATCTGTGCCTTTGCTGCTCAGGCCACGGTCTCAGAGTCAGCGCCTTGGTCTTATCTGATAGTTTGGCAGGAACATAGGACTCAGGCTCTGGCTTAATCCTGTGGAATTGGCATCTGCATTTGGGGCAGCATCCATATTCATGAAACCAGGAAACACACGCATGCACACACAGATGAGCCAGAAACATTGGAACAGACTGATTTGCATCCTACTTAGATTCATAAAACCTTGACCTTGAAGATTTTTCTTTATCCCCCACAGGGGTGGATCCTTCCTCACCACATACATGCACACTCCCGTCACACTGGTCTTTTAATTGACTGCTAAAGACTTTGGGTGTTTCCCCTAAGCCTCTCTGCCTTGTGGGGACTCTGCCTCCACCCAGCAGCCCCACCTCCAGGCTCCTCCCAGACCACACGGGGCTCTTACTAACCCAGCTCCTTGCCCTTTCTACACTAAAATCCTGCATGGGTTTGCTATGGCCTGGCTGCGTCCTGACCCCAGTGTGACAGTATTTATGGGGGAACTTTGGGCATGATGAGGTTTATGAGAATCATGAGGAGTGGCACGCTTGCAAGAAGAGAGGGAGAGCCAGGACTGATCATGGTGGCTGATCAGGTGGTGGCACCAGGGCTGATCATGGTGGCTGATCAGGTGGCACTCCATGCTACAATCTCCCAGCCTCCAGAACCGTGGGAAGTGCATGTCTGCCGTTGAAGCCCCCGTCCCCCACCTCTATGGTGTTTTTTATGGCTGCACAAGCCGACTCAGGGAAAGTGCCAACTCCCAAGCAATTTTGTGACAGTCCTCTGTGACTTGGGCACTGGTGATGGCTCAGAGGAGGCTTCAGGGCTGTGCGATTGAGATGAACACGCTATTTGTCTAGAAATTGATCAAAGGATGGAAGAGGAGGAGAGAGGGTTTTTCTGGGACCAAAGGAGACACTCGGGTTCACAAGGCTCCAGTGTTGGCTGGTAAATCCGTGGGTCACCTTGACGGGCATGGCTGCCCAGTTCTGGGGTGGAGCTCATTCTGGGTGTGTTGTGGCACTTCTAGGTGACTCTGGCATCTGAAGTGGTAGCTTGAGTCAAGCAGAGGGACCTCCCCAGTGCGCAGGCCTCCTCTGGTTGGCTCAAGTCCTGAATGGAGCAGCAGACTCCAGCAGAGGCCCTCTTTTTCTGACCTTTGAACTTGAACTGAAGTGCTGACACCTTGGGTCTCCTGCCTGCTGGTTTTCAGACCACAGCTTCCACCACTGGTGAGCTGCTGTAACAGGGACACACCGCGGCTGACGGTGCAATGACATGTATTCCTCACAGTTCCAGAGTCAAGGTGCCAACCGATGTGGTGTCTCTGAGGACCTGTGCCCTGGCTCGTAGACAGCCATGTGGGGAAGGGATGGCCCATTCCATCCTCCTCCTACCTGGCTCTGCTGAGAGAGTGCCCTGGGGAGGGCCACCTGGCCACCCGTGGAATCCCAGGACAGGGCGCAACTGATGCCTCCCCCAGGGACATGGTGGAGCTGGGCAAGGGGGTAACTGTGCTCAGAGATTGAGAACAGCCCCACGTCACCAGGTGGACTCTGAGCCCATCCTGCCTGCCCTGCCCTCCTCTCTAGCTCCTCAGAGGCTGGGCCCGAGGCTCCACAGGGAATGGGGGGAGCCGAGGCTGTGGACTTGACCTTCACCACTCCTCTCCGTGCCTGCAGGAGCCGCGGGGCTGACAGTGCCACCAGAAGCCCCTTGCCTCGGACAATGGCCAGACTTGGCTACCCTGTGCACAATCCTACCTTTACCTTTACCAGTTTCTTTTCGATGTGAGTTCTGCAGAATCTTGTTAATGGAGACCAAGGGGCCAGGATAGGGCTTTGTGAGCAGATGTGTATGCCATTTGGGGGGCTTTCTCAAAAAAAAAAAAATTCACAGACATAAAATGTGCAAGTTGGGCTGGGGATGTGGCTCAAGTGGTAGCGCGCTCGCCTGGCATGCGTGCGGCCGGGGTTCGATTCTCAGCACCACGTACAAAGATGTTGTGTCCGCCGATAGCTGGAAAATAAATATTAAAAAATTCTCTCTCTCTCTCTTTCTCTCTCTCTCTCCCTCCTCTCTCACTCTCTCTTAAAAAAAAATAAATAAAATGTGCAAGTGCCTAAATGAATATCTATTTATAATAAGAGAAGAAACAAATTTTATTTTCATTTTTATTTTTTGGTACTGGGGATTGGACCCACAGGTGCTTAACCACTGAGTGACATCCCAAGCCCTTTTAAAAACATTTTTTTTTTTTTAATTTTGAGAGAGTCTTGCTAATTTGCTTAGAGCCTTGCTAAGTTGCTCAGTCTGGCTTTGAAACTTGTGATCCTCCTGCCTTAGCCTCCTGATTCACTGCAGTTACTGGCATGTACCACTGCTCCTGGCTAGAAACCAAGTTTTAAGAAGTTGCAAAGAAACAAATACCACAAAACCAGAGAAGAAGAAAAAAAAATCAGTGTAACATTTTTTATTAAATAACTGCTTGAAACATCTCTATGATAACTTTTATTCCTAAATCTTTGGCTGTGATATAGTCAATGAAATACTTCTTACTGATACAACCATTTGTAATAATTTTTATGCACAGAGACAGGGATAACTCAATTTTCCTCAGCAGAGTTGATTAAAATTTATTTTAATAACTTTTAAAACACGATACACTAGTTGTTTATACAATGGCTACGGGTTTGCACCTCACAAACACAGGCTTTCAGATAGAGTGTGTTTTGTTGGATTTCCATAAACAAATGCAGGGTGCGTGTCCCACTGCCTGTGCCACGTTACCAATAGTGACCTTACAGGAAAGAGCCGCCAGGTTCTGCAGGCTGCAGTCCCTGCTTTCAAAGTGGTGATCAGGAGAATTTTCCAAGACGACTTATTCTGCACACTTCAAATCGTATTGCTGTTCACGACCCTCATTCTTCTCGTGCCAGATGTCACAGACACATGTATGTTGTGTGTGCTTTCTGGACCTGGACTTCCATGTCACAGTGTCTAGGCGCCGGCGTTGTGGGCAGCAAGAATCCATCTGGAAGCAGTCCCTGCCTGGGAAAGGCAAGGTCAACAGGCGGAAGAGACAGGGAGGGACAGGGAATCAGACAGATATTCCCAATAAACCCAAATTACGTGTGTCTACTTCTTGCTATCAAAGACTTAAAAGCCATTCAACAGAACCCTGCAGAAGGGGAGGAGTTGGGGTTGAGACACGGAGTAAGACAGTCTAACGGGTTATGGTTAAAATACTTTGTTTTAAAACATTTTAAAAATAAATGAATTTTCAACCGTACCAGTGTGTCATGAGATGCCTTCCCCAGGGGGTCGGAAGAAGCCTGTGAAGAGCAGAGTCTTGAAACTTTAGCTTCCTGGAACATCTGTGTCTGATGGAAGCTTTTAAAACTAGGTACAGAAAAGTGGGGTCAGGGCTATGTTTGCCCAGTAGAAGTTTTCCCTAAGGCAAAGTTAATATCACAGCAGAATATAGAAAGGGGCTGGGCAAAGCCAACTGCGAGAACTCAGAGTCCCTCTAAATAACAATGAGGGGCAAGCTGCTTCGACTCAGCTGGCTTTTGAAGCAAGACACCCATAGATTTCTGCATTTACCTAAAAATGAAGGTGAGGGCAAATAATAAAAGCAAAGTTTATTTAAACAGCAACAAATGCTGGTGTTCAAGGTGTCCTTAGAAAGGACAGTCCACAGGAGGAGGGCTGAAGCCCAGGTGTTTCTAAAGCTGGATTTTGACACAGTGAGTATTTATCTTCAGGGAGGAGCCTGCCCTGCTGACAGGATGGATGGGAGGCTGGGCGCCAGGCGGTGAGGAAGGTGCTGCTTAGGGCACAGCTGCCTTTGGCCCAGTCCCCAGGAGTCACTGTCACTAGCAGAGCTGGCTGCTCCTGAGGGGAAAAGCAACAACAGTAAAACCAGGTTCTGTGGAGTTGGCAGTGGCTTGTGGTTGGGTGTAGGGAGTATGGCGGGTGGCTGGTGACCCTCCACCTGTACCCCAGAGCATGCAGCCCTGCTGTCTGCAGGGAGGACAAGGGACCAAGGCCACTGGGACAGGGGCAGAGGACCGGCCAGCACGCAAGCCCCAAGGCCACAGTTGCATGCTTCCTGTGTGCGAGCTGGTGTGTGTCCTGGAGCCGGCTGGGCTGTTCCTGAGAGTCTGGGGTCCTCCCAGCCGGCAGCCTGCCTCTCCTGATTCCTCTTTCTCTCCTCTTTCAGGAGCTCTGGGGATAACCCCATTATCTGGGGATGTGGTCTTTTCTGGCCTCTTCCTGAGGCATTTCAAGCTTTGACAATATCCCCTGTGGCCGTAGTGACATTGAAAGTCCATCTGTGAAACCGCAGTGTGTCAGCACCTATCGTGACCCAGGAGCAGACACTAATTTCGCCTCAACAAATGGAGAAAACCTCAATTTATAAAAAATATCATGGTTGGGAAGGAAGTGACACATTTATGAGGTTTTAAAAGCTATTTCCTTTTGACAGGAATTGCACGGTGGCAGTGTGGACACAACACTTGGGAAGTGTTTTGAAAGGATGAAGAGGGGAACCTAGAAGTGTTGAGCACCAACACTCAGCACATCCTGGCTACTTGCCAGGTGGCCGCCTGTGCCACCACCCCCTGCCCACAGCACGGCCACCATTTTCTGGAGGAAGAATGTGAGGGTGAAGGAATCTGTCAGAAGTATAATGAACAACTACCTACTTTCTTCAAAGTAGTGATAGTTTAATATTATGGAATCAAGGTCAAAGGAAAGATACCTAGAAAGATCTTGCAAATTATAAATCAATGTAGATACAAGGCAACTTTAAAAATAGAGGCCAACACAGCATCAAAACAGACGCAGACATACACATGAAGGTGTTTTGCAGTGGCGACACTCTGTGACTGAGGACCTTCCTGGTGTGACAGGCTCCGCCCTGGTCTGTGGACACCGCACTGTCTGCACACTGTGGACCACGTGGCCTTGGAGGCTGGTTCTTGCAGGGTGTCCAGTTTCCTTTCTCTTACTTCGTCTCTCTCAAGCCTGTCTGACCCGGACAGTGAATCATATGGGCCCCTCAAAGTACTGTCCTACTAGCACTGTGCCCCCCAAAGTCTGAGTCGAAGCTTGAAACTTAGAGACCACCTCCTCAACCCACTTGTGTCACAGATGAGGCATCATCGGGAGCCACTTTGCAGTGTCCCTGGGGCTTGCAGGGTGGGAGGAAGAACGAAGACACAGTCCAGGTTTGGGGCTGGGCTGTCTAGCCTCTGTTCCCTGAAGGCAGAACAGTGTTGAGGGCCACAGCCGAGTCGGGATGACGCATGGCATTTTTGCCAGAAGTAGTGGTTGAGAGGTGACGCCAGTGAGCCATTAAGATGATGACTTTTGAGTTCTCGCGGAGTTCCCGTTGAGTTCCGCTTGAGCTCTCGCGGGGATTCCTGAAGAGTTCGCGCTGGTTGGGGAAGTTCCGGTGGTGGGAGTTCCGGCTGGTGTGTGGTGTTCCTGGAGGAGCCACGTGGGTGGCGTTCGGGAGAGTTCCCAGGGAGTGTGCGTGGAGTGCTGTGGGAGTTTGGAAATAAAGTTTGATCCTGCTTGAGTGGCTCGTGATTTGTGCCCAGCCAGACTGCGGCAGAACAGCACTGAGATGTAGGTGATGGGGGCCGGCAGGTGACTTGTGGCAGGTGATCCTGAGAAATGATGGTTTTCATCCTGGGAAGTGCTGATTCCTGTTTAATTTCTTTTAGGAATTTTAAGTAATTCTTGGGGAAAAAGCTGAGTTGGCTTTCTGTTACTGCAACAAATACCTGAAGTAATCAACTTACAAGGAGGAAAGGTTTATTTTGGAGGTTCCGGTCCTTGCTCACTCTGCGTTGATGCCTTTGGGCCAGTCAGTGCCTTATGATAGGTGCAGAGCAGAGCGAGCTGTAAGCCTCCTGGCAGCTGGGAGGAAAGAGAGGACGAGGGTAAAGTCCCCATTGCCCCTCGCAGGACATGCTCCCATGGCCTAACTTCCTCCCTCTAGGCCCCAACGCCCAAAGGTTCCTAGCAGCGCTATGGGGGGACAAAGTCCTTGATACATGGGCCCATGTCGGGCATGGAAGACCCAAACCATAGCAGCCAGTCGTGGGCTTTAGGAAAGACGCATCTAGGCATCGTGGTTACGGGTGGCTGAAGCAGGGGTTTATGCCCACCCCAAAGGTGCCCACGGGACACACTTGCTGCTGGTGATCAGTCTAAGTGACTCTTTTCTATCTGGGACAATTGAAAGTGAGAATCTGATTGCTGTGGCAAAGGTGGTACGGATTGTGGTGGGACAATGAAGGGCTGAAAGGAAGACAGGCGGGGTGGGGAGGCACAGCAGGTCACACACACTTCTGCCCCTGGAGAAGTGAAAGAGCCTAACAGCATCACACCTGTGGGACCAGGTGGAGGAGCCCAGCAGGGAGGCCCTGCCCAGCCACTGCGGGATGGCTAGAGCAAGCCTCAGCCACTGTCACGGGTTTGGGCAGAGCTGATGATGGGCAGAGGAGTGGCAGAGGTCTAGAGAGTAAAAGGCAAGGCGTCCTGAGTGCAGGCCACGGGCCTGGAGAGGCGGGGCAGCTGGCTGGATGCAGGTGTCCTCCCTGGTCATTAGAACATGGTTGCTTTGGTTGATCCTAAACTGGAAGAAAGGACGATTACAGCAAGGCTGCCAGTCCTCCAGCAGGCCTCAGCTGTCCAGTCCACTGTTCTGAAGTCATTACTTAGATGCTGGGACTGGCCCTGGGGACTGCAATCTGGCTTCCACCAGTCTGACTCCAGGGACAGGCTGGGCTCCTGGGACTGTCTACTATAGACAAAGGGCAGGCTTCATGCCCTGGTCACAGCAGGTTGGGGTCAGACTTCTGCTTTGATGGACGTTCTGGTCACTGTCTATGTATTTAGAATCTTACCCCTTTCTTTTGCAGTGGCCTGTTTTGCTTTAAAACAGCCCGTCCTTCCCATCAATAATTTTTTAGTTTTTAATTTTGGTGTTCTTTGGAAGCCAACATCACTTGAAAATGTGCCTGGGGATAATTTGACCGCACCTCTCTTCGTCTCAAGTCAGTTCATCGGATGGTCTTGAAGCGAGCAGGTGTTTTCTATCAGGACGCACTTCTTCCAATCTCAGAAGGTAGCAGGAGTGCTTCCTGAACAGGGCAGCAGAGCGACCTAAGACCAGAAAGCATCGATTCGTAAATTTTAGGCCAGTCCTGGTGTAGGGTGAGAAGTCAAGTGACCGAGGGGCCCCTGCCCCGCAATAGCCATTCATCCATGTCACGTGCGATAGAATTCACTTCTCCCTGTTCCTGGGGTGACAATAGAGTGGGGCCAAAGGCTTTTCCTGAAGTTGCTCTCTGAGTGCAAAGTAAACTCAGAGGAAAATCATGTTGTTGTGTAAAGATGTAAACTGTGCAAGGAATAAATGACTTCTGACTGAATTCTATTAAGGAGCTCAAACTTGACTAATTCTTGCCCTGGATAAGGATTTACCTCTAGCGATTGCTTACCACTAATACAGTGAGGATTTTTATAAAAGCTAATAAATACTATCTGGAGTCAACATTGACTCCTGAGGAAGGTTTGTCAGGAGCTTAGAATATGTGGATGGAAGCTTTTGCTTGCTGGGTTTGTGTACAGAGTTTGAAACATCAAAATTCTGTTTAATAGTCATTAACAAAAGAAAAATCAATACACAGAGACTTGTAACCAGGAAAGCTGACGTCTGATATAGAAATGGGGGGAGGGAAAAAAAACCTTAGGAATTTTGCATAATAAGCCAAGGAGTGTCCATCCCTAGTGGCTTCCAGCTACCTAGCCTGGCTGTTGCTTTAGTCTCAGAAATGACATCTCCTTGAATCCATATGTGTTCCCTGGGACACGTGAGTCATAAATCATGACTAACGCATTTCTAATTTAGAGGTGAAACGAACATGGTCCGTTCCACGTAGACGGTAGACTGCTGGCTTCATGTTCCCACACCAGAGCTAACAGTGGATGTTGGCTCATGTTTTCAACAGGGAGGAATAAAGAAGGCATCCGTGGTCCATGCACGTGGGCAGGTGTCAAGGTCAGTGAACCGTGGGAGTGGGGTCTGATTTAACTTGACCCCTAGTGAACATATAGGAATGAAGAAGTTTTGATCTTAGCGAATATGTTGGAGATTCACATATCCTCTTTATTAGGCCAAGGGAGCCCAGAATGACTAGTATTTTATTATACTGCTGTCATGATCACAACACAATATTCTTAAACTTATCTATAGCCACCTTTGTATCCAAAGATTGAGCACCACCTTGATCTACCAGTTGAGGATCTCCTCGCTCCCCTAAGTCAAGGCTTTTCCTTAACCACTGACTGTGCAGGTGAGCTGCTGGCCTTTCCCTCCCTGAGATGTCACACTTGGCCAATGGAGGGAGATGAGAGGGCGGCATCAGCATCTCACCTGGACTCACCTTCTGTGAACTTCATTGGCTACCGAACCTCTCAGTCCTCATTCATTGAGGACTTGAAGTGAGATTTCTCACTGGCAAAAGGAGTGGGTTAGATGTGAAATGTGTCCTTCCATTCCACAGCTCACTGCGAGACAGACACGTGTCTCTTGGGGCGAAAGACAATGATGAGTTGTTTTATCGGCCAGGCCACAAGCACCCTGAGAAAGTCCCCAGGCGGGTATCGAGAAGACCTGAAGTGGGTGGGTGTTTCTCCTGTGAACCTTATTTAAGGATTCCTCTTCAGATGTTTGGCTTCACTTGTTTGTTTTTCTAAAGAAGCGGAGGGATTTGAGGTTGTACTTATTAGGGAGCACAGATCGGGACCGTGCTCAGGCCGCTAGGCAAGCCACCTAAGGTCATCCTGCTTCTGTTTTCTCAAGACCAAATGGGTCACTAGGAAGATGAAGGAATGCATGAACAGCATCTAGAGCCATCCCAGGAGCTACCACCACAGGTCAACCTCTTGGAGAAGGCCACCTGAGGGGCTGGCGGAGCAGGCACCATCCGTGCTGCAATTCCCCGCTCGCAGGAAAAGCAGAGGCGACAGGGACTGGTCAGCTAGGTGAACGATTTGCCTGCCTTAACAACCCAGGTCAGAGCAAAGCCTTCCCATGGTGGTGGCACTGCCACCTCAAAGAATAGGAAAAATGGGAAAGGTTCAAGAGTGCAGTCTGGGAGAGTTGGCGTCTGTGTAGGGCTTTGTCCCCAAGGACGAACGTGCTCTCTCTACTGCAGGCAATGCTGTCAAACAACTGGTTGACATCTAGTCATTATTCTGTCAACTAAGAGGAATTTCTCTTAATGTCCCCAAATACAAGTTTTGAGAAATGGGTGGGATTTATAGGTCAAATAGGAGCTCGTGTGTGATCACTGGAGGAGCTGCCAGGCTGTTCCCTGGATGGCCACACCGTGGTACCGCCCCACCAGCAGTGTGTGACGGCCCTGATTACTCCACGTCCTCACCATGCAGCCGTCCCAGCCGGGTGTTGAGTGGCATCTAATTGGGGGTTTGATTTGCATTTCACCGTCGGCTGATGATTTTGAATATCTTTTCATGTGCTGTTGGCCCTTGGTTTATCTTCTTTGGAGAAATCCATCTTTCCGAGCTGTGTGATTGGGATGCTTACCACAGTGTCATTTGTCTTCTGTGTCTGGTGGCCTTCCAGGACAGGGTGATTGGCAAGTCATTCAAAGTCTAGAGGTTCGGAGAACCACAACACAGTTTGGCTCACGACACTTTAGAGTGCAATTCTATCACTCTCCACTCTGTTTTAAAAAATAAGTAAGACATAACAATTTTTTGTGAGAAAATATAATTTTTCATTACATATACCCAATGAAATATGATGTAATTCAGCTTTCTACTTTAAAGCTTCATTTTACATACGTGATTAGGATAATTTCGGTTTCCACGATATTGTCTTTATATAATGAAAATATTACTATTCCAGGACAGATCAGCCTTAAGTATACGAATACCTTGGAAATATCGAGCTCTAATGAGGGAACTGAAGGAAAGCAAACAATCAGGATTCTGTTCTTTTGAGTTTCGAGGGTCGTTGCTAGACTTCGGGACAGCACTTCTAGGCTTTCTTTCTCTTACCAAGGGTTCACTGCCAATGTGCCCTGTGTTCTCATGGGCTCAGGGCTGCGCGTCAGGCTGGGTTCTCATCTCTGCAGATGGACCTCTTAAAGCCATAGCTCTAGAGATGCCTCCACAGCCTGCTTTTCTCAGTGAAGCCTCTGGTTTGGTTCACACTCCTGATGTGGCTCACACCTGCGAGCCGTGGGTGACGTCGCTATGGATCATAGACTAATTATTGTCTGCTTCTCCCTCCCTTTCCTTCTCTCTCTCTCTCTCTCTCTCTCTCTCTCTCTCTCTCTCTCTCTGCACTTCCTAAGGACCTATTTGGGGTATAAGAAAATAAACATGCCCGGTCATAGCTCAGTGAAAGAAGCAGGGATGTGCACACCTGTGAGCCCCCAGGTGAGGTTGCTGCGATGGAGAAAGTCCTGGGACCTGAGGGGACATGGAGGACGGTGCCCAGATGGCAGAGCGCATACATTGCGGGTGTCGGCCCTCGCTTTCACAGAGGAAGAGGAAATGGAGTCCACTGTGATAAGTATATGTGACCCAGGCAAATGTGAGAGGTCACTCCAGTATGCAGCAGGCTGGAGCAGGCTGGAGGAGTGGCGGTGATTGGACTGTGAGGCTGAGCCAGGGTGGCGGTTATCGGATTTGTGTGAGGTGGGGCAGGGAGCTGAAGAGAACCGGCAAAGACTACCCTCAGTTGCATTATAGATTTTTTTATTCTTCCCATTGACCTCGTCTTTGCTCCCTGGGACAACCGTGAGTGGGCTGAATTATTTTTTAATGAGTGCTTTTCACAGATGTGACATCAGCACGACTCTCTCTAGCGTCCCTCCCTGTTCCTTCTCCTTTTCTTCACATGCAATGGTTTCCAAGTCCTTTCCACCAGTTTTCCCTATTGGGTATATTTCAGTTTGCAATTTTTCTTCCTGAAGCGCGGCTCCCAAAGCAGAATCCAGCACGCCAGATGTGCTGTGCTCAGGGTGCTGCTCTGTCACGAGCACTGAGCACCAGCATCCCATTCCGTCAATCCAGGTGAGCTCATTTCTGACTTCTGAGCCTCATTCACACTCTAACCAGGTGCTTTCATCCTTGGGCATGTTACTTGTTGTCTTGAAATGCAGGACTGACTATTTATAATGCTTATTTGCATCTGGTGAGCTTTGACCTGCTGTTCTCTCAATGTGCTGGGACCTTTCAAAATCCAGACTCCACTATCTAAGGCTCTGCCTGGTGTCATCTGAAGATTCCAAAGCCATGAAATCTTCTTGTTTATCTGTATCCCACTCTGATAAAAATGTTGATCATAGCTGGGCTCAGTGCAGGACCAGCAGCCTCAGGTTTATTAAGAGCTACCATCAGGCTTCCCAGGACTTCACTGAATGATGCCTGTAGAACTGACAGTCATTCAAAAGTGGCTTGCTGACTGGTCATGCCCAGGCAGTCCTGCATGGCCTGGTGCAGATACACTGCAGCCTTGAACATCCGGGCATCTAGGATGGGAAGGCCCTAACCTCCCACTTCCCCACAGGCTGTTGGTACTTTTCTCAACCCTGATTAGCACAAATATGAACCAATGGCATTGACCCAAGAGCTGTATAAACCCAGGCTGGCACCCCTCTTGCCCAGCGAGAGTTCTGTTTCTAGTCATTACTTAGATACTCCTGCTCCTTTCATTCTTGCCTCCCATTGTCCCATGGAGTTCATTCTTCAGATTTGCAAGACAAGAACCTGGAAGGAAGTCAGCAGTGAGCTGCTGGGGTCTGCTGCAGGAGTGGAGGGCATGGTCCGCCATTGAGAGCTGCGACACAGAACTATAGCATGGCGCTTGACAGTAGTGAGGAAGCCAGCTTTGCTGGCTGTGACCCTCGAGGACCAGGCAGCCCCTGCTGCGATGAGCTGCTAACACAAAAATGGGCTTTCTCAGCTATAGAGGCTGCAGGTGGTGCAGATTCACCTGCCAGCAGTTTCACCTCACATCCCAGGTTCAATCCTAAATTGAGCTGCTTATTAATATACAAATTTCTAGTCCTCACTGAGACCCAAAGTGCGAGACATAAAAGAACAGGGATTTAGGCTCATTTTTCATGAGCCCTAGAGTTTGAATGAATAACGTAGTTCCGCTTTCCTTAGCGCAATGGTGGATGCTGTCTAGTACAGGCAGGTGCATCTGGTCTGGAGTAACTAGCTTTGGCATTCCCAACAGACAAATATGTTTAAAGTGATGTGTTGGTGAAATGATGCTGGGGGTTTGGGTGCATTTGTGAACAATCCTCAGTCTGTGACGTCTTCTCCCATGACCCAGCTTCAGGCCAGGCCTGGGAGTATCTTTGCCTCCCATGAGAGGTGACTGCCTGGTGTCGGCCACTGCTGTATCTGGAGACTCTCTGCTCTGCATTGGCTGCATCCAGGTGCTGATCTGACCCCTGAGGGGCAGCTCCTCCTGCCAGTCATTCCCAGGAGCCTCCAGACCCAGGAACTGACTCCCAGTTTCTTCCACACACCCTGCAGCTCTGAATTCACACCAGGTAGATGGTGTGGGCTTGGTGACAAATCTCCTGAAACACATATTTACTGAGTCTCAGCGCTGTAGACTCTCACTCTATATTTACCCGTCTACCATGGCAGCCAGGTTCCACCTATCCCATGTGACTGACAGAACTCGGGGCTTAAAGATCACTATTTTTAATGCTGGTAGTGAATGTCACACCTACCCTGTCTGTGGAAGATTCTAACTAGCTGGTTGCTAGACATCCCTCTGTTCTGGAACTCTCTTCAACCCTGTATGCTCTCCCTATATTTTAGGAGTCAGTGAAAAATCTTCATTCGGGATTTTTGTCTAAATGCTTTCCTCTTTTGGCAACTACAAGTATCTGAAGGTCATTCTAGATCTTTCCAAAAGTCTGACCATAGCTATTCAACAACTGTTTGCCACTTAATTTTCTTATGCTGACGTTTCTTTTAAAATATGTCTTGAAGTCTTTTCTGTGCTTCTTATTTATAAAATGAATAACTTCCAATTTCTACTATTCTCTTACCTATGATATCAACAAGGAAAAACTCTTTAAAAAGAAATGATTTTTTTTTTTTCTGACTCCAAAAGCAAGCAAGGTTCATTCTTGGGAATTTATTAAACTGAAGGGTGGGAAAGCCCTGCCCTTGATGGTGCTGCTCTGCACGACGGCATGTTGAGGGTATCATGGAGCCCTCCTGGACATGTGCTTCTCTTCGGTCATCATCGCGTCCATCACAGCCAAGTTCGTGTCCTCCTTTTTGAGTTGTCATTATAAGTCACCTGCTTCATGTCATTACATGAATACAACAATAAAAATTCCTATGCAGATAAGCCCTTCCATTGATCACTGATAACGTTTCTTATAGATAATACCAAGATGAGAGCCTTTGGTAGAAGGTTTTTATTTGTATCTCTCTTGGGAAATTTCCTCGGGATAAAGTCAAGGAAGTGTTTTTGTTGTGTTAAGGTTCTTGATACGTATTTTCAAATGGCTTTCTAAAAGGGTTGAATCCCTTTATACTCCTACCAACAATATGTGGAAGTATTTATTGGCTTGGTTTATCTTATCGAAACCATAGTTACACATTCTAAAGGGGAACCGCATTCTATATTAGGGGAATGGGAAGCACTTCAGAGTTGAAGCAGGTCTCAGGACGGTTCCAAGACCACCTGGCTTAGAACGCTCAGCAAATCCCTTACCTATGGGCACGGTGTACAGCGGGGAGAGGCCAGACAAATACAACTCAGGTGGACACCCTGCTCCATGACCAGCCCTCCTCCTCACCCTTCCCAGTCTCCCACCCAGTGGCTCAGCCATTGTCCTGTTACTAGAAAACTACAACCTGAGCTAAGTGCCCCAGTGCAGGAGGTCCAGGATATCAGGGAAGCATTGGGAGAGAGAGGGCGCGGGAGGCTTCTGGCAGGAGGGGACACATCAGCTGAACTAGGAGAAAGATTGAGAGTGGGCACTTCACCAGGAAGAGCCTGAGGCAAGGAAGCCTGGAGTCCCAGAGGGCACGGTGTCTTTGAGGTGCTGTGAGTGGTTAGAGATTACAGCAGGTGGGATAGAGTGGTCGGCAAGCTGAAGGCCGGGGGAGCTCAGGAAGGGAACTGTGAGCCTGTCAGAGCTCAGCTTCAGTGTGAGGCACCAGAGAACCCTGGGAGGCTTTAAACACTGGAGTGGCACAGTTGTGACACGGCAGCCTTGCTGATGTGCAGGGAATAGATTTGAGCAGGACACAATGCAGGCAGGGGGACCGGAGACAGCTGGACTAAGTTTCCCTGATGACAGTAGTGCCAGTGTGGCTGGCAGGAACCGGCCAAGGCAGGAGGGGGTTATTTAGTTCAACTTTATTTTATTTAAAAATTAAAAACATTTTATCAATACATTAAAATTACACATAATAGTGAGATCTGTCATCACACACACATGAACACAGCATAATTTGGTCAATTTCATTTAGTGGGAGATATGAGGTAGAAACGCTGAGACTTGGGTGGATGGGGACATGCATAGGCAAAAGTTGGAGAAAATAAGATTGCTCTTACACAAATGATTCCTTTTCCCAAAAAAGGGAGCACAAAAAATTGAATTTCAGAAGGAAGATCATGAACTTGGAACATTCTGAATTTTAGGTGTTCGTGGGACATCCAAGGAAGATGTATGTGGAAAGTGAAGAGATGCACGTGATTCATGATCAATCGCAGACTCGTCACAGGGTTGTGCTACATCGTAGCTCATTTTTCACCAGTCCTTGGCCCAATCACTAATGTATTTATCCATTTATCCTTTTTTTTCTCTATTTGTTCATGTGTTCAGTCATCATTTATTGAGTCAGGCACCAGGTGAGGCTCTAAGGATTCACAGATTAATGAGACTCGTTTTCTGCTGTAAAGGTGAATGAGTACCCTCTAATGGCAAACGCTGTCAGGAAGATCCGCGAGGATAACACAGAGGCCTAAGGGCTTATGTTAGTAGGAATTACCTGAACACAGGCCCCTAGTCTTCCCCGAGGATGCTTTCAGTAGGAGGTAACCCTTGAGCAATTGCAACTTACGACAGGTGCTAGAGTGCCGAGGTGTTGGTGAGGAAGGGGGCGGGAAGGGCAGGACAGGGGCTGTGGAGTGGACGGTGTGGGCCTTAGAGGAATTCCAAGGGGCCAGTGTAACTCAGCCAAAGGGTACTTGTGGGGAGGTGGCAGGAAATGAAATAAGAAGTGTCTCTAGGAGCCCGGGAAAAGGATCTCATGGGCCAGAATAAATAAACAAATATTGGAAGGAATTATGAAATTTTAATCTGGGAGACACGATAGATCTAAAGGCCAAAATGGTCGCTCACTGGAATTAACTGAGGGGCACGAGGCACCAAGAGGAGACGAGGTGGGACAATAAGCCTGGTTCCCAGGGACGTTGAGGAGCTAGACATGACAAGACTTGGAGGCCAACTGGCTCCAGGGACTGTGGAAGGAGGAAGGTGGAATGAAAGGTGTTGACCAAATTTCAATGACACGCGCCGCAGTGTGAACAAGCCTCATCTAGGTAGGCCAGCCAGTCGCTGAGGTCTTACTGAGACTCTCAATGTGCTTTGAACCCTTCTCATTGCTGAGGAATAGATAGATAATGCTACTCCTCCTCCTGGCTGGCCATCATCATGTAACAGGGCTCTCTCCTGCAGAAAACCGGAATAGCATAAGATAGTGTCCATCAAATACCGAGCTGCAGATGCCCCTTCAGCACATCAGAACTTTTTAAGACATGGAGATGAGGACAGCAGGTAGGGTAACCAGGGGAAACTTGCAGAAAAGGCAAGGCTTGAGATGGGCTTAAGAGAATGAGTTACAAACCAAACTGGTATTGTGTCTGCTGGTGAAGCAACTGTCAGACTGGGCCACAGGCTCTGAGACTCTATACATCTTCTGAAACCATCATGTGGATTTAAAATTTGGATTTTAGACTAGATTCTTGAAATCAGTCCATTTCATACATCATAACTGTCATCAAAATGTTTTCTGGCCTCATCTTTTACTCGCTACATATTTTGACAGTATCCTTTGAGAAGTTTCTGCCCCCCAGGAGATTAGATGCAGGAAGCCTGTCTCCATGGAATGCTAGACCTGAACAGCTAGTGAGACTCATAGACAGGGCCTGGGCCAGTGGGCTTTGCTTTCAACCAGGACAAGCCTGGCTATGCTGATAGCCTCTCCTTGGTGGGGAACAGAGGTCCCAGCAAAATCTCCATCCAGAGCTACATTTATAATTGGTGCAGTCCATTACAGAACAACTGCCCATATTGCACATTGAGAGGTGTCCAGACTGAGGCCCAATGGCTCCATGTGGCATCTATTAGGAAATGATTCCTCTACGTTTTATATCTGATTTTTATTTCTAAAAATGTTGGATAGGAAGCCCCAGATGCTCACTGTAAAGTTCCAGCAATGCTTGAGACACTGTATGTTGTAGTGTAGCATGAAGATTATTGGCCAGGGAACTTGATGAAATTTCAAATATTCCTAGCTTAGCATTCCTTCTTGATATTTGCCTTCAGTTCTTTTATTTTATCAACACAAAGACCTGTTTTATTGTGAATTCAATTAGCACTTCCTTTGGGACTCACCACTCCAATCTCCCACTCTCCCTTCCCACTTGTTCTGATTTTTTGTACTCTCATAACCCTTAGTGTGGAACTCCCTCTTGCCCCAGGGTCCCAGAATCTCACCAGGTAGTCCACCTCCTCTGCCGCAAAAACCCAGACTGTAGGGAATTACACAAATATTCCATTTTCTTGACGCTCAAGTCTCTGTTCTGGACAGTCCTTCAGATACAGCATGCTTTCTCACTGACCCACCACCTCATTCCCAGGCCCTTCCACTATCCAGTGGGCAGAAAATGTTGGCAGGCAGCAGGAAATGGTGAGCTTGTGGTCTCACAAGAGCTTGAGGGATATTTAGGGTCCTAACCCTCTTTAGGATGACACCCTGACTCACCATGAGTTGTCCACCAATAAATAGTAAATAATATTTCTAGACAATAATTTTAGAGCTATCTTCTTGGCCTTTAAAATTTTGCATATACTATATGACTGACAAGAAAAACAATAATTAGCTAAATCAGATATAATTTCTTAACCTAGATATAGGATCCTTGTATTGATACATTACAGATTCATCACAAAATAAGGGAATAATGCACGTGTGCATTTGTGCATGTGTGTGTTTGAGAGGAGATCCCCTTGCGCCTTCCATGGGGCCCCTTCCCACAACCACCTTTTCTGGCCACCTTTCCACACCTACCCCAGGCCACACACTGGACCCTCCAGACACCCCGAGTATCCCCACTCCATGAACTGGAGGCTTCTGCCTGGGGCTCGGCTTCTGCTCTCAACCCTTCTCGTGCTGTGCACTATCTGTCCTATCTGGGGCTGGTGGCATTTCCATTTTTTTCAGTAGCAATGGGTTAGCACTTCCAGAGCTCAACAGACCAGGGCCCTTAAAAACGCTCCTGACCCCTAAACCCTCTCAAAATGCTCATTCTTCGAGTACGGAGGTTGCCTGGGGTTGGATAGTGCGGGAAATGGGAAATTCTTAATGGGTGACGTACATGCTGGAAGAATAAGTACTAGAGATCTGCTGTTCAGCATAGTACCTGTAGTTGGTGACACAGTATTTGGCTCGTAAAATTTATAAGTAGGTTACTCTCATGCTACATGTTATTTCAGCACTTACACAAAAGCACACAAGGGGAAGATGGGAGGTGCTGGATATGTCTGCTAACTTGATTATGGAGCTGGTGCCACAGGGTTTGGAACAGACACAAGCTCAGCGAATCCTTCACATTATTGCTGTTGTTGAAGAGGTGACTTTCTGTGTGGTCTCCCCGTCTTGCCTCATCTCCCCACTCCTGCCCTCCAGAGCTCTTGTGGGCTTGGGTCAATGCGCTCATAATGCTTCTGCCAATGTCCCTGCAGTCATGTGGATGCACATATTTCTCTCTCACAAGTTGACGCCCTTCTCATGGGAGGGTCTCAGCTCTGCTCCTCTCTGGAGCTCTCTCAGCGTGTCTTCCTCCGTGGCCTCTAATATAAGAGGTGGCCTTGGTGGTGGAATGAGTTCCTGTGGCTGGGAGGCTGGAGAGAAGCAAAGGGCTGGAGTCAGCCTCAGGGTGTGTGCATTCCAGGAGGGGTGGGAGAAGCAGATTCTTCCTTCTTCTATCAGCCACATCTTCTCTGACTCTAGGTGCCATACCAGCCCAAATGGAGGTCCCAAGATGGGCCCCACGGGGGTGGTGATTATTAATTGGGATGGGGTCGTGAAAACGTCCTAGCACATGGTTGGTGCTTGATCAGTGGATGTTCTCACTTCAGTCAGTGCAGTTTAAACTGGGAAAACAATCTCTTAACCGACTTCTGTCCCTCATCCTGGAGCGATGCCAGTAATAGGAATAGCTTCAGTCTATCAAGTGCCTGGGCCATGTTCTGGGGACTGGGCTAGCTCTCTGTGGGCACCACATTCAATATTCCAACAAATCAAGGACAACAATATTGTCTTTACTTTGCTGGTTCAAAACCTGAGACTCAGAGAAGTTGTCAGACTTGCTCAAGACAAAACACTCTTCATGGTAGAAAGGTCTGAGTGTAAAACCAGCTTTGCACAACATTAAGACACTTCACTTGTACGGCACTGCTCTGTGCTGGCTTCCTCCACCTCATTCACCTGTTCTGTTGGAGACGTCCGGAAGCTAGGACCTAGCGCCTCTGAGCAGCTAGGACTTTGAATGAGAGTTGTTTTGTGGTAGTCCAAAGTCCCTGTAGCGGAGTTGGAAGGCAGATCTGGGGTATCAGCCACTGTCCACCTGCAACTGCTCAGCAAGGTGGTCTGAGGAGGCTGCGTTGGGACAGGGAGGTGTTGTGAGTGCTGGGGCACCTGTGGTGGACGGTGGCCTTGCTTCTGCATAGTTGCAACAGCTCCACCAGGGGCTTAGCAGTCATTTCTGTCCCTCTAGTCTTTCCTATGATTGAAAGCACCTCATTCCTTGTATTAAATCTCTCTGTGTTCCAGATACCTGGGGCCATTCTTCTCTCTTGCTCTGGATCCTGATTGCACAGTCGCAGAGCAGAGGTAGATTGAAACCTTGAGTGGGATCCAGGTGTGATCGTGCACAGGACCACAGCATTATTTGCACGTAGACATCCTCTTTCCATCGTCTACCTCCTCTTTCACCCTTAACCTAATAGACTGTTTAAAGAATAGGTGATAGATCATGCTTTTTCACCCTGTGAAATGTGTCATTTGAGATGAGGATATGAACCATTGCTCTAAGATGTTGGGGCTCAAACTCTCCCTGGGGATGAAGGATCTCTGCTGCATAGTGTGTGAGCGCTGACTGCAGGTGGACCTGAGCTCACGGACCTGAGTATGACCGCAGCTCATTGAACCGACTCTTCTAATTTGTGAAATTATTCCAGTAATCTATTGGTCGTGATTGTGAATGACATAGGTGGAACGTAACAGCTCATGGTCCTTGATTTGTCTCAGGCCAGGGAAGAGAGGTGGAAAGAGGACTATTTAAAGAAGGGAAGTTAGATTCACGAGCAACTTGTGTCTATGAGCATGGCCTGTCTTTGGACACAGTCTGAACGCACACCACGTTACAAAACAATAATAAGCCAAGTCCCTTGCTGCCCTGTGTTCCACAGCTTACTGCTCCCCTCTCTGCCCGACTCACTACCCCAGGACATGCCAGTCTTCTGCCTTTCTTTCTTCTCTCTGAAAAAGAGTGAGAAAACACAACCATGAACTGGGAACATTCTCTCCAGAAAAGCAGCCATGCAGAGTAAGAACTGACCTCTCGAGGTGCCTGTACCTTGAGTGACCCAGATAAACAGAGGCTCGTGGGAGAAAGAGAAGTGCAGTGTGTTGTGGAGGAGGAGGTGAAGAGAGCTGGCAGCCCAGAAGGAGTGCCTGCTGGTGCAGGTGAGGTCAGGGCCGTGTCTGGGGCGGGCGCTGGTCAGGAGGGTGACAGAGCCCCTGATGCTCAAGGGTTTAGAGAATAGTAAGGGAAAGAAATCAATAAGGATTGTGGTCAATTGTGCACATGAGATGGACGTGAATTATTATTCAGGTCATTTTAAAAAATGTGATATTTTAGACGGGGCATCATGAATGACAGTTTTATAAGGGTTACAGATAAAAATAACTTTCTTATAATAATTTTTATTGTGGCTTTTTTCTTATTAGAAAAGAAGGAGGAAAAGGAATAAAAGGAAAGAGGGGGAAGGCATTTAAACAACATATGTTTCCTGAACACTTGCTGTTCTAGGACGGCCTTGGGTCCTGGGAAAACAGGGACTAGCATAACAGCCCCTGCTCTCAGGCAGCCACGAGCAGCACAGATAAATGTGTTCCTAGCAGAAACTGTCAGGTGGAGCCTCGTGAGGAGCGTTAACCAGGTGCTGAGGAATTCTGAGCATCGCAGCTTCACAGCACCATGACGTGGCTGAGACGTCGTCTGTGCAGGGACGCTGGGAGTGGGGGGACAGCCACGTGAGCCCTCCTGTCCCTGCAGGGAATAACAGGACTCACAGTCTGGCTGCCGAGGGGATTGATCACACAGTGAAAGCCAATCAGTTCCTACCGGTGGCCCCTCCGACCACTTTGCTGTGCGTTGAAAGCATTGGCCCCTGGGCCTCAGGTTGGCCTCGGGGCCTTTCTCTTAATGGCTCTGATTATCCTTATTTTATAGAAGAAGAAACCGAGCTTCAGCTGGGGCAAGGGACTTCCTTAAGTGTGTCCCGAAGCTGCCCAGCACTAGGGGAAGAGGCCTGGACCCCGAGTCTCATGCCCTGTGGCTCCTGACCTGAACTCTGGAGTCAGCCAGGAGGAGTGGCCAGGAGCAGGGCCGTCTGGAAACACCACAGAGGTGCAGGTGAGGGCCACGGGGGTGGTGATGGGGTCAGAGAAGGTGAGGTGTGCTGAGGTGTGGTTTTGTGCGTGTGTGGTGCACACATGTACATATGTGTAACATACAATGTGCGAATTCTACCATTAGTGCTCACTGACTGGGATGTGCACTGAGCAGAGGCCTGTGTTATAGAGGCTGCCACAGCCTCCACTATCCCTAACTCCCATCAGATGGTTTGTTAAACAAAATAATGGATAGTGTTAAAATGTGAGTGGTTTTTCCTAGATAAAATTGGTCCTTGAGGCAGACTCATGTCAAGAATGCATGCAAACTCTTCTAAATCCACAAGAATCACGCCCAGTGGAAAAACAGTCCAATGATGAACACCTTTAGTAGCCAATGAGTATTTGATCTCTCTGTGTTCCCTATAATGTACATCAAGGGCACACTGGGATGCCATTCTAGCCATTCAGTGGGCAATGATTAAAAACTGGCAGTGCCACTTGACAGTGGTGTGTTCACAGCAGAGCTCTTTTACTTTGTGAGTTAGAAGGGACACAATGGAGCATAATTTGGCATTTTCTCTTCCACACTCACCTGCTGACCTGTCAATTGCACACCTTGACCTGTAGTCAATACATAGATAACAACAGAGAGGTTCGAGAATGTTCCTAGTGGCGTCATTCACAGAAGCAAAACAACTGAGAGTAATGTAGCTGTCCACCACCTAGGAAGAGGATGAGGAGAGAGCAGGCCACACCAAGACAAGCTCAGCCACGCTCAAGAGCAGGGAGAGGAGCGGTCACTTCTGATAGTCAAAAGCTAAGTCCTAAGATGATGTCCAACAATTGTCCTTATTTTAAATTAAAATAGTTAAAAAATAAGTGTCTGTGCTCTTTAGGAGCACATGCAGATGCAACAGATGTGAGAAGTGAGTGAGCAGTGGACAGGGGCACGGTGAAGCCAGAGTCCCATTGCTCAGGATGAACATGGGTCTGGATAGAAACTCCGTAAGGCCCTTTCTTTCCAGTATCTTCGTTTGCTTACTTCTTAGTCAGTGAACATATCAGTGCTTAATACCTAATTAAAATGCTAATTAAATAAAACTGATGGGGAAACGTGGATTGGCCAGAAATAATTTAGCTGATTCTGGAAGGATTTATGGTTTCTTATGAAAGTTAATGTGTGCAACTAAATGATTGATGGGGTGGGAAAGGGACCATCAGAAAGATTTCAGAAATTATACTGAAATAAAGGACTCACGTGGAATGACATTGCATGGACCAAAGAAAGAGGTGTATAGAAAGAAGGAAGTCAAGGGGGGCAGTGGGTGGGATTTCTCACTTGTGAGTCTGAGTTCTAGGGAGGGTTAAGGGTAGAGCAGTCAGTGCCTGGGACTCGGGGCTGGAGAGGTGGGCAGGAGCTTCATGGGAAACACAGTGGGTTTTAAGTGTGGTCACCCAGAGGTGATAGGAGAGGGTTCAGAGTGGGCAAATTCTAGAAGAGAGCCTTCGGTCTAGAAGGCAAGGCCAGTACAAGAACACGAGGCTCGGCCCTTTGGGGAGGATGTGAAGGGCGGCAGTCTGGGGGCTAAGAGACGTGGGAAGCTGGACTGTTCCAGAAGAACAGCACACCACAGAGAACAGCGGTGCAGCAAGAAAGCCTCAGGGGGTGTTCCAGGGACCCTCAGGAGGACCCGGGGAGGGGTGGCGGGAGAAACTGTGACCAGCTGTGATGGGGGCATTTCACAGACCAAGGGGCAAGTCTGGCCACACAATTTTCAGAGTCCAGCACAAAGTGAAAATGTGGAGCTCTTGCTTTTAAATCAGTAAGGATTTCAAGAGGGTGACAGCTGAGCTGGAAACCAAGCCCAGGCCTGCCAGGTGCAGGGCCTCCTATGTCTGCAGAGACCCTCCGCCACCAGGCCTGGATGCACTCTGATCTGAGACCTGAAGAAACGTGCTCTGGGCCACCATCCCATGAGAGATAGGGAGCAGAAGGCCAACAAGCTACCCAATCCTGGATAGCAGCAGGCAGAGCACATTAGCAAACACAGCCTGAGCCAGTTGAACCAAACTGAAGTAGCTCTCCACACAGTGTCTAGAAAGCCCGAAGAAGAATTCAAATTCCCCCAACGGCTGGGCAGTCAGGGGTCAAGTAACGTTGATTAATGTGTCTTTTAGACAGCTTTGGTGTTATTTTATTTTATCTTAATGTTTTTAACTTCTCACGACTGTTTGTGGAAGTAGGCAAAGTGGGAAAATTTATGGGTGGCAATATCCTTTGGGTTACGGGGACGAGGGCTGCATCCTCCAAGTTTTGAAGCTCACATCAAAGCCCTCCACAGTGGGTCTTAGGACTCTAGTATCAGGCAGGGATCAAGCACACATCGAGGAAGGACTGGCTCAAATTTCAGACAGACCAGAGCTCTGACTTGCCACATCAGCCCCGGGAGCAGGGTGACTGAAGCAGGGTCCTTTTGCTTCTGCGACTGATTTTTAAAATCTCATGGTGGGTAAACACTGAACGGGTTTCACAAAATCGGAAATTAGCTGGTATTCTGCTCAAGTTCAGTAGATGTCTGTTCTTCCTCCTTCCATATGATGTATATACATAGAAAAGCCCAGAAAGGAAATGTCCACGCTTAGAGGAAACTAAGGAAAGTAAGACCCACACACAGACCCAGATCAGGAGAGACCTAGACAATGACAGACGAGCATGGGGACCTGGCTCTGCTTGTGCACCAAGCCTGTGTCTAGCAGTGCTCTCAGTTTTCTTAAAGAAGCAACATCACTGTTTGGGACACATGCTCTAAACCCTTGGAATCCTTGCCATGACTATTCTGGCAGACTGGGTTGAAACTGGACTGGGGAGACTGCTACCCGTGGTTAGTAGAACACGTCTGGTTACTTCCATCAATAGCTTGAAAAGGTGAGGTAATCCTTCCAAAGTGAAGCTAGACAAATCCAGGCAGCATTATTATTATGGATATTGAGGTTAGTCACTGTTGTTAAAATGGCTTTTAATTGGACCTGAAATTAGTCAACATTTATTATAGGAAATTCAGAAAATACACTTAGTTAAAAAAGAATGAGATAAAATTCACCTGTACCCATCCCTAATTTAACCACTGTTAACATCTTCACATATTTGCTCCCATCTTTTGTATTTTCACTTACACATAGTTGCAATTATATGATTTTGTCCTTTAATGTTATATAGTAAACATTCCTCCAAGTCATTATTAATTTTTTGACAACTCATATACTATGGTTGCAAATAAATTCCATAAATTATTTCACTCTTCCCCTGCAGTTGGATATTTGATGGCATTCCATTTTTACTTTGTGGTGTAGTAAATAATGTTATAAACATTCTTCTGGCTAATTGCTATTTTATTAACACGTTTGGGATTTCATTTGGTTCCTATATATTCACACAATTGGCATTAGCAGGTCAGAGGGCATTAGTATTTTTAGACTTGCACATTCTCTCTCTGTCTCTGTCTCTGTTTGCCAGAGCATTTTCTGGGAGAATTGCACCATGCATATACTAAGGAGCAGTCTCTGAGCTGGACCCACATTTTTAGAACAAAGTGTTGTTTGATGTATGTGAACCCTTCTATGTATGCCAAGGCTGAATCTTTGCAAACGATGGCTGTTTTCTCTCTGAAGTCTCTGGGATTGCATAATTTCTGGATGGTCAAGAAGGTCCACAAAATGATAAAGCAAATATTTTCTACAAAAGGGCAGGAGTGGGTAAGGTTTCCCAAAAGGTGCATGGACAAACATGGGCTTTCCAGGAAAAAGCCCCAGTGCTTGGGTGGATCTTAAATGGAACATGAGAAAATTTTTAAATTCTGTGATTAGTCTTTTATGTCTCCTTTGGTCTGGTAGCTCCTTCCACCACACCATTCAGTAGTTTCTACTATCTACTAATTTAACCCGTCACACCCTGGGCTGCCAAACGTTGCTACTTATATTTAGACTCAGTTCTCTCCCTCCAAATACCAGACAGATTTCAAATCCTACTAAGCCAGAGAGTACATGTTGTAACCCTGTTGTTGCGTAAAATGCACACACACACACATTTTAAGAACCCACCCTGAAAAATACAGCCTTTGCTACTTTGCTTTGAGAGAGAGAGAGAGAGAGAGAGAGAGAGAGAGAGAGAAGACAGTTTACACTGCTGTGTAGCAAAGACCATATTTTCTCGTATTTAGGAACAAAGACATGTCAGGCTTTATTGAGCACATCACTAACTATATAACTAGCGTTAAACACTCTATTTGCAACTGTTGCTGTGTATTTTGTGTGTGATTATCACCCCTAGATCTGCATCCTATAAAAAGATATTTCTGTTTGCTTAATTATAAAGCTCTTTATGAACAGGCTTCTCTGTAAATAGCTTGGTGCAGCTGAAATAGAAATATAATTATAATGAAGGCAGATGTTTGTGAGATACTGGCTCATGAAACTTGTTCAGAATCTACAAAGGAGCAGTGTCGTGCGCGTGTGTGTTTACTGGTGGGCCAAGGCTGGGAGCAAGTGTTTGCCTCCGTACTTATTTTAGAGTCGTCTTATTTCCTCTCAACCTTTCCCCTCTGGATCTCTGGAACTGGGAGGAGTGGCTAACCTCGCCTCATAGCGGAGCAGCAAGAAGACTGAGAGAGAAGAGAGCCAGACAAAGTCACACAGAACACAATTACTAGGTGGGGCTGAGGCGCAGAAGCCAAGCTCTGCCCTGGCTCCCACAGCTCGGGGTGCGCCGTCGTGGGCTTGGGGGTGAAATGTTTTGGTCGTGAGATGACATTCATTCAGAGACTAGTTAATGCACATTTTCTAAAGTTACTCACACAAGAAAGGCCTCTAGAATGGCCTGGATAAGGAGAAAGGCTCGCTGATGTAAAGCTCAGTTCACTCTGGAAAGCAGGGCGCTGTACACGGTGGTGTTGGCCGGGGAGGGCCAGCCGTCCCTGTGAGTGTGTAAAATTAATAAAAGAAGAATGATCCGATACAGCAGGACTCCTGGGCGGGTAACCAGGGTCTTCACTTGAATATCTTGGATTCAAACTGCTTCTCTCTGAACTCTGCAGGCAGACATGGTCTTCGAGTCTCTGTATTTATTTGTCCACTTTTTGGAGTCATGATTGCGTTGGAGTTTTTAAAGTCCTTTGGAAATGTTAGTGCTTAATTTTTAAGATTCTAATAAGTGAATGAATTTAAAGGCTTGTTACTCTCCCCGAGGTAATCTGCCTCCAGGTCATGTTCTGTATGGTCACACTTTCAAGTCATTTATAGTTATGTGTTGGCATGTCAGAGTTTAGGTGGGGAGGTTAGAAGGAATTAATAGCTAGGATTTGCAAATGTAAACAAGCATGAGCTGTTTTCTCTGTGTGCCTCGTGTAATGAGATACATGTGCCCTGAGACACTGAATACAAACTGTGCTTTTAGATGTCCAGTTAATTACATTCTAACTACCAGATAAGGTTGAGACTCAGGATGCATCATGAATTCTTTTATAAAGTGAGCAATAATTTTCCTCATATCTGTTTATATATAATTCATTTATAATAACTATGATTAATATGCAATAGATATTATATAGTGTAAGTCTTTATCTATAATATGTATGTGTGTGAAGAATTGTATATGTACATATGGATATCATATCCTGTACTTTCTCACATTTGAATATACAACACCCATCTAAATTATTTTACCACATGTACTGGGAACTGGAAATCAGCAACTATGACCATAAATATCCATGATAAAAAGCAGCCCTCAATTACCCACCACCCCATGGGAATGGCCTTAATAAGTAAACTTTTTGTGCGTGGACTTTTGAATGCCTGAACTTTCACGATCAACGGTATTTGGGTGGAAATTGCTCCAATGTGGCGTGCTGGGCCGCAGCAAATGTCCCATGGAGAGCAGGTGGCCCTCCGCAGGAAGCTCAACATGAATCAGCAACAAGAAGTTACTGTCAGAATTTTCCAGGAACAAAAAAGATGGTAAAAACAATTGTGTTTTAAGAGTGAGGGGATGAGCCACGCCCCATTGCAAGCGCTTTTCATATATAATTTGTACACCACACAGGTTACTATTTCCAGTTTTCAGTGGAGGAGTTGAGGCTCAGAGATATTAAGCATTGTCTTGGTTTGCAACAGTAAATAGTGCCAAAAAAGGAGCTTCCATATATGATAAACTTAGCATTTCTCTTTTGATTAGGATTATTTCTTTGGATATTCATACATATTTCCAAATTTTTCTCCCAAAGGAAAAAATACGTGTGCCCTTTCTACCATATGCTTGCCAGATTAAAAAGTGCCACCTAAAATTCTTCATACACTGACAGATAAAACATAGTCTAATTTTGCCAATAGGTGAGGCTGAACCTCTTTTCAAATGTATTAGCCACTTGAGTTAATCTTGTGAATTTTCTGCTTAGTCATTTTCATATTTTAAGGATTGTGTGTTTGGGGGTTTAATTGTGGATGAATAAGTGCTCTTTATATATTGAGAACTTTGACTTCACATCATATTGTGAATGTTCCCAGTTTTTTTGCTTTCATGTTTGCCTTATCATGTATTTGCTCATTATTTGTTGAATCATTCAAAATTACCAACAATTTTTTATTTTGTTTTGTTTTTCATTGTTTAAATGCTTAGAATGCCTTTTTCTGTAAAGATTCACTCGTGTTTTCCTTTCTATGTTTCCTTTTAAAAATATTTAGCTCTTTAATATATAAAGAACTTACAGCTGGTGTAAGGTATAAGAAGAAGTTCTAACTTCATTTGAGTTGAATTTAGTTTTCTTAAATACTAGTTACATTGAACAACCTTCTTTCCCTTTGGTGTGAGGATACCATTCAGAAAATAGGGATTCCAAGCAAACACACATGCTGCGTGGGACGCCCTAGCGACCGTCTTTTTGGCTCCTTTGCACCTGGAGAGGGCTAGGCCCAGAGCTCTGCACCTTGCCCATTACCTGTTCAAAGTTCTACATGAAATCTGGGGAGATCAAAGGGAGAGAACTGTCAAGGCCGACAGGCTATTTCCTCCTATTTCCACTCACTCACCCCGCAAAGAAACCCATGGTCAAGCCTTCCATTTGTAAATTCCCCAATGTCCCACACACAAATTTGTGTCGTAGCTCAATACCACCAGTTAATTTAGGAAAGACTTTATTATAAAACAAAAACGGAACAACACACTAAAACAAAAAAAAACTAGCAGTTTAAAAGTATATCATTAATATCATCAAAGAGCTTACTAAAGAGGTTTACTTCATGAATTAGGAACAGGATTATATAAAAAGAGGAAACATCAGACAAAAATAAAGAATACTTGGAAATTATGTATATAATAACAGAAATGGCAAAGTTTTTACAGGGCTTAAAGTTGAGGGTGAAGGAATCTGTAATACAGAGGGACAAAAAAGAAGTGAAAATCAGAAGGAAAACATGATATAGGCCAGGAGAAAATCAGATGTTTAAAAACACCTTGAGTTCCACGTATGAAACAAGAAAATAAAAGCAAGGAAATTATAAAATAAATAATTTAAGAGACCTTCCCAAGATTGAAGGATCTAAATTTTCAAGTGTAAGAGGTAAAAATTGACCTGTACTTGGCAGAGAATCATGAGATCTCAGAACTGTGGGGTTAAGTGTGTTACCTGAATATTTCTGGAGTTAAAAAGTAGGTGGATTACTAAAGATGAACGGCTTTAAACTTCAGTATAACACCTTGTAAGATAAAATTCAAGGGAGAAATCATATGAATAGATTGTGAATTTAGAACTTAGAATTTTAGATAGAGGCAAACTATCATATTATATCCTAATTTATTAATTAAATATGGAGGTAGACAGAAGCCAGTGTCAGGCTGGCAAGGTCTGAAAAGTGTCTTTCTTGTGCCTTCATCCTCAGGAAGCCACTCAGGGAGCTATTCCCCCAAAGCAAGGGAGAAATATGGAGTTGGAGGACCTTCTGGGGTCTGTGGGGAGCTCTGGGGGAGGCTCCCAGACAGTAATGACCACGGACTCCTGTTACACGTCTATGTATTATATGGAGATTTAAGTAACTGGGAGCTAGTTGGGGAGTGAATAAATGAGAAGTGCTTTTAAAATAGGAAAAGAAAACATACAACTCTAAATTTCAGAGCTTAACAAATTTCTCATGAAAGGAAACGCACAGAGTTTCCTTGATCATCCGTAAGTGATGTTGACCGTCGGTGCAGGTGAAGTCATGGGACCCAGGAGGCAAGCGTCTCCATCTTCATCTTCTGCTCTAGGTCATAGCAGAGAGCCCCTGAAGCAGGAAGGTCTGAAGCTGCACGGTAAGTTGCCTACAGAGAGGACCAACATCAGCACCGACAGAAACAGTTAAGACTTGAACGTGCCTCTGAGCAGCGGAAGCGGGCAGGCTTCTTACTGGGCATAAGCATTGCGGAATGCTCTGAGTTTTTGAAATGCATCAGATACATATTTGATAAAAACCAAAAAGAGTGAATTTAAAACCAAAGCAGAACTATTAATGTCGGGTACTATTGACACTCAGGAAGAGACTTCCACCGTCCAGGAAAGAGGCTGGTGGGGCTTCCTGGCAGGAGGGGAAGCTGAGGCCTAGTGGGACCAGCTGAGTCTGCTTCAGTTCTCCCCAGTGCGGAAGTGCTACAGGGTGAAGCCACCAGCCCTCGCGCACTGCAGGGAGGCCATTACCTGATGCCCTTCACCTTTCCCGTGGAGGCTTGGGCATCTCGGAGCACACACAACTGAGGATAAAGTGAAAACCAGCAGATTAAAGCATTTACTTTGCAGACGCGCACTTTGTTGAATGTGTTTCTGGAACTTCACTGTGGGAAGGGTCAGAAATAAAAGGCTTATCCACAAGCAGGTGGCAGTGTGCACAGTTGACAGCCGCCTGGGCACTTGGCCTCACCCTCGCGGCAGACACCAGCTTCCCTCTGTACAGCCTGCGGGGTCCTAAGCCCTCTGCTCTGTTATTTCCCTGACAGAAACTATTTCAGAGAAACACGGGATCTAAAACCACCTTTTATTTTTCTCCATTTAAACTGTCCTGTTTGGCGTGCGCTCACTGGAGTGGACTTGATTGGTGATACCAGGTCCTCTACATTTGCCCACAAACGCTAACCCAGGACAACCCCATAGTCACAGTGGAGAGGCAGGAACTGGCCTGTGTCAAACACAAGCATCATTAAAAAATAATCAAGAGGTAATACACTAAGTAACAAGTAAAGTTGGGTTGAAAAGGTACCTTTTTCCAAATTCTTTTCATCCTATGTATTTTATTCCCTGTCACTCTGTGCTCTTGAGGTTGTCCACGTCTGTCACACCTGTGTGGTGAGGTGCTATATGCTGTGGCTTGCTGTTCATTTCTGCTCAGACCATTCTGAGTGACGGCCTCTCTGTGGCTTTGAGCTGGCTATGCTAGGTGTATTCTTGTCAACCACTGTGCATAGGTGACACCTTCAGGCCAGCTGGGCCAGTGGAAGAGCCTGTGGCTGGATTAACTGGGAGGACAGAGAGGCCTGTCCAGCTTCCCACATTTGCAAAAGAGTTTGAAACTTTGGATAAATAATGAACTTTATCTAAATCTGTAAGTTGTCCCTTTTCCCACTACTTGTCACCCATGATGAGATGATCCTGGATTTTCTTCTCCTGTAGGGTTGTCCATTGTGTTTTACACCAGCTGCATGAAGCCCCTGTGTGTCAGTGCTGGGTAATATCACAAGGAGATCTGGGCAGTGGACACAGAAAACCAGAGATTCTTTATTAAACACTCTGGATTTCCCCTGGGGTGGCTGGAAAGAGGCCCAAGAACTAGTCCACAGGCTTTGGTAAGAGACCTGGATTCAAATCTTGACACTGTCATTCTTTAGTTTGCTATTTGCTGATCTCAGAAAATCATTCAACTTTCCTGAGCTTCTATTTCACCTTTAAAGTGGAGGTTACAATGACAACTTTGCGTGCCAGGGGGGAGGGCTAAATGATGTCAAGTATGTGAAGGAAATGGGCACGCAGCATGGTGGAAACAACCGCAGGACCTAGGTGTGACGAAACCTTCCCATCCCCATTATTTTCTATTACACATGTTGCCAGGGGATTCGCAGGTAAGTCAAGTCTTCTGTGAACCATCCTAGTGATCTGAGGCCAATTATAAAACACAAAAACAGCAGGCTTGGGCCAGACTCAGCTTTTTCCAGTGCTAACGTGTCAATAAATCTAAGTGCCTCCTTGACTACTATTTTCAGTAGATTCTACCCTATATCCAGGAAGCAAGGAGTTTGAGATAAGAGGAGGGAAGGGAGCGTTCCAGACAGTTACATCAGCCCTAGTGTCTCACTGTTTCCTCGGTTTAGATCTTAGAACGAGTGGTCACAGGGAGAAAATCCATCTCAGTGGGTTTGTAATCCCAGTGTGGACAGCTTGGGGTCCCTGGGGCCACTCTCATTTCAGCTTCTTCCAGGTGATCTCCCGACTTAGGGGCACTTTAGAGGATGTGAATATATATGAAGTGAAACCAGAAAAACGGTGTCAGGAACCAGGGTGTGTAATGGAGAAAGCGCCTGGAAAACAGGAGGTTTTCTAAGGCAGAAGTAGAGACATAAATCTTTGTTGATCATGAAACCATTTTAACTCCCGAATCTTTGCCTCAAAGACTCTGTAGAGTCACTCCCACTGTATTCTGCCTTCTGGGGACCTGTGGAGCCAGCTTCTCCCATAGCCCCGTTGATGGATGAGGGGACTGAGGCTGAGGCTGGGAGGGATTTGCTCTTGGGGTCTGGAATGGAGCTGGGATCCGAGCCGGGCTCTCCAGCTCTCCGCCCAGGGCTGGTTCCTCTGTTCCAGCTGCCGGTGGTCAGCAGGCTTCAGGTGTGGTGCTCACGGACTCCTTGGACCTGGAGTAGAGAAGGAGGGGGAGGGGGAGGGGGAGGGGGAGGGGGAGGAGGCCGGGGGGAGGAGGAGGAGGAAGGCAGGCTTCGGATGCCCTGTGTTTTTCACGTACTCTTCCAGGCCAACCAAGGTCATGTACTCCTATTTAAATATTATTTTTAATCAGTAAAAATGTGCTATTACAGAATCTGGTGAAGATCAATATTTTTAAACCTAGCTCTGTAAACGAGGCTTCATTCACCTTTGGCTGTCCTCGCTCCGGCACCTTTGGTTGTCCCCGTTCCTGAACCTGTGGCTGTCCTTGCTCCCTGGCGTTGGAGGCATCTGTGTCCAGGGACCAGGACGGTGCTCTGACCCGGGGGCCCACTGCAGTGGGCTGAGGGAGGGCCGTGTGCAGCAGGAGGAGGCCCTGGTGTTGACACAGGTGCAGCCTGTCTTCATGTTTAATGTTGAAGATTTTTGAGGAGAGGGTTCATTCTCGGAGCATCTGTGGTGGCCAACATCTATTTATCAGCTGCTCGCCTCGGATTCTGAGACAATTAATTTTTAATTCTCATTCACTAGTTTAGGGACCAGATAACTGACTGAGCATGTGCTGTGTTTCAGATGTTGAGTTTATGTTGATATTTATGTATTCCTTTGGTCAAAATATACTAGATGTGTTAGAAATATAAAATGGTACAAAAATCAATATATACCCTAAAGAGTGTTTTTCATTTTCCTGGTAAAAGCTAATCATTCATTTATTTATTTCTTTAATCTCCTACATTAAGTGAGGAACCACTATGTGCCAGGCTCTGTGCTAGGTGCTCCAGCAGGCCAGAAAATAATAAGACACTCTTCTTTCACGGCTTATAAATTTTGTCCGGTAGATTGACAGGGCAGATAAACAAAGAATGAAAGACCAAGTAGAAGAGATTATCGCTCTGAAAGAGGCAGCGATGGTGCAGCCAGGCACAGGGGGAGCAAGCCCTTCCTCCCTGGAGAGGAGATGCCTGGCCAAGGACTGCAGTGTGTTGGGCACACTGCACGAGGACCAGCGAGATGGTCAGCCACCACCACAAGTGGCCCCTGAAGAACCCATTCATGGAATCCGCAGGAGGTGAACGACCATCGTCCTGGGGACCAAAACAACAAATTTCTGGGGTAAGATTCTTATTTGGGCTTGTTTGGGGGTTGGAATTTTTCTACCAAGAAGCCCAAACTTTCCTAGGGAACTGGTTTTCTGTTAAGAGAATCTTCCCCCAGAGCCACAGAAGGCCGGGTGGCAGTAGGCCAGCACCCACGTCCTTGCTCACTTACATCTGACATGATGTAAATGGTCTCAAGTTCTCCTAATACTTTGTTTTTTTGTTTGTCTGCTTTGTTTTGTTTGTTTTTAATCAAAAGGGTTTCAGAGGAATAGCTGAAATGTCATGTCGTGGCCAACAGACCACCCAGGGTGGCCTCATTCTCTAGCCACCTAATGCCCCACTGGGTCTGGTCATGTTATATGGCCAAGGGAATGGCATGTGGCCCTGCAGGAGCACACACATGCACACACCAGGTCCATCTTTCTAGGACACGTAAGAGACTTACTTCCTTGCAAGTCTGAAGGAGGAAGTGGCCCTGTAGTGCGAGTACCTGTGACAAAGTCCGTGTGGAACTGTGAGACGAGACGTCACAAAGCCAAGCAGCCTCAGCCAGCATCAACAGGAAATGGGACTTTCAGTCCTGCCACTCAGGGAGATGGACTCTCCCAGCAACCCGAGGGAGTGGGGCCCATCTTCCCTTCTCCAACCTCTGGGGGAAAGGCCTCCCAGACCACACCTTGGCTGCACCTGCTGAGACCAGCTAAGTGGTGCCCAGGCTCCTACCTGCCGAGGCAGCCAGATAACCAAGGTGTGCTGTTTCTATCTACTAATTTTGTGGCAATTTGTGTGCAGCATAGAAAATGAAAAACAATGATGGCTGTATCTGTGAATCCAGTGAAATGATTGATTACTTTCTACCTACAAACAGCATGAGATAGTTATACAGACCTGTCTCATTTGAAAGGAGCCCAGGGGAGAGAGAACTCGAAAACTCATTAATCACTCAAAAATTTTTAATTGTTCTAAAAAGTTGAGGAGGAGTAATCATATTCAGACTCATTTTGTGAGGCCAGCATTGTCCTGATACCAAAGTCAGGTAAGAACATTACAGGGAAAAAAATATACACCCAAATTCCTGATAAACATAGATGCAAAGATAGACAGTAAAATATTAGCAAAATGAAATCAGTAGCACATCAACATGATCACATGACCTGACCAACTAGGACTTATCCCTGGAAGGATGGGTAAACATACACAAATCTGTAAGTCTAATAATACACCGTATTAACAGAACCAAGGATAAAATCGTATGATCATGTCAACAGAAAAGACAGGTGACCAAATTCAACATGCCTTTGTAAGTAAAATCTCTGAATGAATCATATGCAGAAGTAATAAATCTCAACACAGTAAAGATCATTTGTGACAAGCCCACTGTTAACAGTAGATACAAGGCAAGGATATTCCATTCTGATACTTCTATCCAACATAGTGCTGAAGTTCTAGTCAGAGAAATTAAGCAAGAAAAAATATAAATAAATAAAAAGTATCCAAATTGTAAAGGAAGAAATAAAATTATTTTGCTTGTACATGACATAATCATATATATAAAAAACCTAAACTGCATAAAAAATTAAAACTAATAGTGAACTCAGTACATTTATGGAATTCAAAATCAACATATAAATATCAATTACATTTCTGCATACCATGAACTACCTGAAAAAAGAAAGAAAATTCTTCCATTTATAATAGCGTCAAAGACAATAAGATACTTAAGGAATAAACTTAACAAAGAAGGTGACAGATTCATGGGCTAAAAACTAAGAAACATTGATTAAAGAAATTGATGAAGATACAAATAAATGGAGAGGTATCCTATGTTCATGGATAAAAACAAAATCCATATGACCCCAAAAGCTCTATAGATTCAGTAAAATCTCTTCAAAATTTCAATGGCATTCTTCATAGAAAAATATTAAAAGATGCATATGATACCACAAAAGACTCTAAAAAGCCAAAGCAATCTTGAGAAAGAAGGACAAGTTAAAAGTTCCACATTTCTTGATTTCAAAGCATATTACATAGACACAGCAATCAAAACAGTAAGACTGGCACAAAAACAGAGACACAGATGAATGGTTCGTAAAGGAAAACCCAGAAACAAACCAACACATGTATGATCAACTATTACACAATATGCAAAAGAATGAAACTGGACATTTATTTTACACCATATGTGAAAATGAACTCAAGATAAAGACTTACACATAAGACCAAAAGTTATAAAATTCCTGTGCAGGAAAAAAAAGCACAAGGAAAAATCTCTTTCATATTGTCTTGCCAA
This sequence comes from Callospermophilus lateralis, assembly GCF_048772815.1. Classification (NCBI taxonomy): domain Eukaryota; kingdom Metazoa; phylum Chordata; class Mammalia; order Rodentia; family Sciuridae; genus Callospermophilus; species Callospermophilus lateralis. Next base: position 4,921,152 of record NC_135318.1, on the reverse strand, counting down.
TAACCATTTGCTTATAACACAAAAGCACTAGCAACAAGTAGGACTCACAACAAACAAACAACAGCAGCAAATTCAAAGAAAAGGCCACCTACAGAATGGGAGAGAGCATTTGGGTTCCACTTTGTAGCCATTTTACAACAGAAATGTGAAAGCATTTGTGTATGCTGAGGGGCTAATATCCAAAACAAATAAAAGAATCATCAACTCAATAGTAACAATAGTGATCCTAATATTAATTTAACTACAAAATGGGCAGGAGACCTGAATGCACTTTTCTCCAAAGAAGACCTGTACATGACAGGGGCCGATCACTGACCATCACTGATCATCATGGAAATGCACATCAAAACCACAGGGAGATGCCACTTTACACCTGTTAGGGTGACTGTTATCAAAGGATGTGGGGGAAAAGGCACACTCATACTCTGCTGGTGGGATGACAAATTGGTGCAGCCACTATGGAAAGCAGTATGGAGATTTCTTGGAAAGCTGGGAATGGAACCTCCATTTGACCCAGCTATCCCACTCCTTGATCTACACCCAAGGGACTTAGAAACAGCACACTACAGGGACCTAGCCACATCAGTGTTTATAGCAGCACGATTCACAATAGCTAAACTATGGAGCCAACCTAGATGCCCTTCAGTAGATGAATGGATAGGAAACTGGGGTGTATATACACAATGGAATATTACTCAGCAATAAAAGAGAATAAAAGAGGTAAATGGAAATAGCTGGAGAACATAACACTAAGTGAAGTTAGCCAATCCCAAAAAACCAAATGCTGAATGTTTTCTCTGATTGAGGAGGCTGACTCATAGTACGCTGCCGTGAGGGTGGGGTGGGTAGGAAAGACGGTGGAATGCCATGGCCATCATTACCTAAGTACATGTGTGAAGACACGAGTGGGGGACTCTACTTTGTGTACAACCAGAGACACAAGACACTGTGCTCTATATGTGTCCTGTGAATTGTAACGCACGCTGCTGTCATGTGTAACAAATCAAAATTAAAACAAAAAGACAAGTGAAGGGTGCCGAGGGGACGTGGAGAAGTGAACGTGGAGCACTGTTGGTGGGATGTGGACTGGGACAGCCGTTAACAAAACGTCACGGAAATTCCTCAAAAGCTTAAAAGTAGAACTAGTACGTACTCAGCCCCCTTCTGTATCTCTAGCCCAAGGAAACACAGTCAGCAGCTCAAAGAGGTCCACGCAGCCAGGTGTTCACTGTGACATTATTCACAATAATCCAGACATGGAAACAAACTAAGTGCCTGTCCGTGAATGAATGATGTGTCCGTCCATTTTTTATTACTATAAAGCCCTGGAGGGTTGCTGCTGAACAAAAAGAGGCTCCCGTTGACTCTCGGTTCTGGAAACGCAAGCTCCAGGGGCTTTACCCTGATGGCCTCTCGGAATCCTAATCACTTCCCAAAGGCCCACCTCCACGTGCCCTGCGTGGAGTCAGTTTTCATCCTCTTTCCACCTCACAAAGGGGATCAAACCTCAGCACGTGAGGCCTGGGGACACACCTAACCCAGAGCCGAGCCAGGCAAGTGGTAGTGAAACTGGGGTACGCGAACAACAAAAGATCAAAAAGGAAGGAAAAGTTGCCCTTGGTGACAATGTGGATGCACCTGGGGGCCAGCCTGCTGGTGACACCAGCCAATCGCAGGACAGAGAGGCTTATTGCACTTAGGTACAGCGTCTCAAGTAGTCAAACACACAGAAGCAGAGAGCAAAGAGTGGGTGCCAGGGGTAGGGGCAGGGAGAATGGGGAGATATTGATCAAAAGCTACAAACTTTCAGTTAAAAAAGAACGTGGTCTGGGAGCTACTATACAGCGTGGGTGGTGATGGATATGTGAATTTCAGCCATAGTCAGTACATAATTCATATGCATACCAAGTGACACATTGTATACTTTGACATATGCAATCTACTTTCAATTAAATATTCCAAGAAGAGGAAAGAAGCCTTATCTGGTTCTGTCTGACTAAAGCTGATACTTTAAAAAAATTTTTTTTTGGTACCAGGGATTGAACCCAGGGGCACTTAACCACTGAGCCATATATCCAGCAACCCCCGCCCCACCCGCCAGCTTTTTTTTTTTTTTGTTTGTTTGTTTATATTTTACTTAAAGACAAGGTCTCACTGAGTTTCTTAGGGCCTCTCTAAGTTGCTGAGGCTGGCTTTGAACTCTTGATCCTCCTGCCTGGGCCTCCCAGCTGCGGGGAGGACAGGCATGAGCCACTGAGCCAGGCTAGTGGATGCATTTTCTGCTGTTCCATTCTCTCCCTGAGCAGTAAATACGTTGGTTATTCTAGAATAGAAACATGAAATTGATGCACTTGAATCTTGGAATTATACGGAAAATAAAACAAGTCTTCACCCTTGTCGAGGAAGGCACTCGCCCAGACTTTGGGGAATAAGGCCATGTGGCTGGCAGTCCTGGGTCTAGGTCGCTAGCTCCGCAGCGGTTCTCCTGTTGTGATGTGAACAGCTGAGTTTACATTTAATAAACTCAAGTCATTTTCTACAAATGAGTGGGATGCATATTCTTAACGGTAGGAAATGATCTAAGAGAGTGTCCCTTGCATTTTGTAAAATTTGACAAGGAATGGGATAAGTCTTGTTTACTATTGTCAAAAACACACACACACAAATGATGTGCTATAAAGGATTCCTAAATTGTGTGTGTGTGTGTGCGCGCATCACAACCCAAGCAGGCAGCTGCACAGGTGCCAGGCTCTGCCCTGAGACCTCCCTTGCTTTGGATGCCTACAGACACGGGACCGAGCTGTGAGAGATGCTCCAGGAGCTTCGGCTTCCTCCATGGATTAAAGAAAGGCACAATTGTAAAACTAGACTAATCCACCTGCCAAATAAAGCAGGCCCCAGAAACCAGAAGCAGAAGCGGTGTGAATGGTCGAGAGAGGCGCTTAATGGCTGAAGGGTGGCGGGCGGTTCCCGAGGCCAGGAATCACAGCCATTAGACTAGAGAGTGCGTTTGTGAATACTTTTGGAGGTTGTCTAAAGAGAAGAGAGGGACTGAGTGACATGTTCACTTCACATCTTCATTTGAGAAGGTTGACATTATTTGTCAAGTTTGGGGTGAATCGTAGCTGCAGTTTTATAAAATACGTTTTATGAAATATGTCGTTGACAGAATCTGTTGAAGGACTCAGGTGCCTTTATATGTGGAGCCTCTGAATCTTTACGCACACATCATTTTCTCTACAGATGATGACCTCACAATTACTCTGTGTTCTCATCTCTGGGCTCTCTGATAAAGAGAAAGGATCAGTATGAAATTGCCCTCATGTTCCTTCCAAATTCCACCGGTAATAGGGTTGGCAGCATGGAACTGGGGTTCACGACTGCATACGCTTCGGGATGCTGTAAGATCTGAGCCCTTCTTGTACCGCCGCTCCTTCTGTTTCTTTGAGGAGAGGTATTAGCATGGCCTTTCTGATCTGAAAACCAGATGTGAAGACAAAGAGATGCAGATGGACTAGATGTTAGCTCATGTCTCTGAGGGTCCGGCTGGCACTGGCAGACAGCAGAGTAAGAAACCAGGGGACTCAGGCAGGGCACACGGAGATGGAACTAGTCTGTTGGTGGAGCAGGGCATGTGCACATACTAAGGGTGGTTCCAGCAGGAGAAGGTAAGGTTACCTGGTTACCTTGTTCTATCCCATCCTGAGAGCATGATTTGGGGTCTCTCACTGTAGCAATCTTAGACAGGCATTGATTTGTCCTTTTGTGAGAATTTTGCTACAGGTGCATGAAAATCCAAATCCTATATCCTGACTGGAATCTGAACCATGAAGAAGGTGCTCTCAGCTCGGGAAGGTTGTCCTGAGTTATTTTTTCTAGTGCAACTGCTTTCTTAGTGAGTAAGCATCATAATTCAGCAATATGGATATGCATTAAATATGTAGGTGATAAATATAATTATTATAATATTCTATTATCATATTGATATTCATGTTATTAAAAGAGATAAATATAGGAAAAAATTTGTACAGTTGATTATTTGAACTTGTAATATTTTTGTTGACTTGTCACAATAGACCCAACATATAAAATAAAAATATGCAAATGATACTAGATTTGTGATTTTATTTCTTAAAATGATATTCACAGTGAACGATCTCAAACTCATACCAAAGTTGAAGGTACAGTGCACCTTTCCCCCTGAGCCATTTAAGAGCAAGTTGCTATCCTAATGTGCCCTCACCCCTGGACACTTCAGAATGGATTTTCTGCAAATAAGAGCATTTTCCTACAAAATGAGGTATCAGCATTAGGAGCTAGACATTCTCACACATTCTCCCACAGCCAGCCCTGAGACCCGCTCTGGGAGGGGCTGCCTCAGAGCGCTGTGCTGCGTGTCCCCGAGCTCCCGGCTGTGTTCATTTCAGAACCATTTCTCCGTCAGTCCTGGATTTGTGATCTCGACACTCCAGGACTGAGGCTCAGGGGTCTCATTTGGCAGAAGATTCCTCGACGTTGGCTGTTCCTTATGGTGAGATCGGGCCACGTGGCTCTGATGGGCATCCAGCAGACATGGCGCTGCCTTCCCCCCGCATCCTGTCCCATCTCAAGTCTCCTTTCTCCTGACCTGCACTTTGTTGGCTACGTCCTAGGTGGAGTAGTGTCTTGAGAGTGTTGTGTCTTCCACTCCTCATCACACTTCCAACGTATCAGCACGTGTGAGTGTGGGCTTGGAGTTACCTCTTTCCTTCAACGGACCATGATCTGTTAATGTCATTTCTATTTTAGGGCTGAAATTACCCCACTAGGAACCCTTCAGGCTGGTTCTTTGTCCTTTGACACGGCCCCATCATTCTTTGAGAAAGTATTTTTTGGCACCAGATGATTTAGGCCCATCTTGGAACTTTTTCTGTCCCACCCTGGAACCAGAAATTTCTTCAGGTCCTTTTTACTGAAATATGGGACTGAGAAAATGAGCAAGCTCTGAGTTGTGTGAGGAATGCTATCCCCAGGAACCCTCCCGAGGACAGGGACAGAGAATCTGTGCTACACACACGTTCACACAAACACACTGTCACAAGCCCAACCGCTAATATACGCACACCTACAGCCACTGCTCGATATTTGTATACTTAAGAGACTGGAGAGCATCCGTTCATGCACAGATCTCTGACTCAAATCCAACACTGAAGGGTGTGATGCTGTTTCTCCCTTTCTGTATTTGAACTCGTTGTTGCTAAAGTGAGAAACTGGTGCCCATCTTGGACTCTTTTCCACCAGTCCCTGTGTGTGCCGTGCCCCTCCAGGGCAGTAGCCCTCCAGCCCACGTCCTCAGCCTGCTTGGGTCCTAGAAGCTGGTGGAAAGCGCGCTGTTAGACATTGCAACAAGTCTACACTCCTCAGCAGCTCCCAGGGAGAGCTCCCGGTTGTGTCCTAGAGCAGTGTGTGCTGCAGAGAGTTGCTTTTAGAGAGAAGGGAATGGATGCGGGGCAGGATGGTCTTAATGCATCCAGGGAAGGGTGTAGCCTTACGTCCTTGTTAATCGGGGTCAGTTTGGGAGCCTCCTGTGCTTTAGGAAAGGATGCTCTGCTTTCAAGAGCCTCCAGGGACAAAGGTTCCAGGCTGTTAGTTCTTGGAGGAATGTTGTCACAGGCCCTGGGAGTCGCTGCTCTATCAGAACCAGATTTCCTGCACAAACACTGCGGCCACCCCTTTGGGGCACTGAAACTCTTAAGAAATATGAGTTTGCGTGTACAGTCTGCGGTGTCAGAGTGTGCAAGCGTGTGCAGCCCTCCCCATGACCCCAGGCCAGCTCGTGAGGAGGCTGGGAGCTCTTGTGAAGCAGGCCTTGGGACATGCTGTTCCGGGCTGTTCTCTTGACTCACTCTCTAGCTCTTTCCATTTGCCACTGTGCAGGACTTTTGTGGGGCTCTGGTGCCCAGCTGTACCTGGGAATTTATTGTCTGGGCACCTGTCCAGGCTCCCAGCATAGTAAGGCCTCAGTGGGGCACATCACATCCCAAAGTGATTGAGCAGCCACACTCACCTCTCCTGTGTGGGACGTGGGCCTTGTGCCTTGTCCCATGGCTGCTGCTCACAGCTCCGACCTCAGGAGCAGATGCTCGGCTCCCCCACACACCACTCAACACGGCTTTGGGTTGGGTCCGTCTTCCAATGGGAGAAGCAGCTCCTTGCTGAGGACACAGGTGCTCCTGGGGACTGGCCCTTAGTGGCCTGTGGTCCTTCTCTTCTCGGTCATGAGGACAGAGCAGGGCATGGAGACTCCCCGCTCGGCCCCGTCTGTCTGAACTCCCCACTCCTGGTGGGTCCTCTCCAGAGCTGACTCCAGCACACCAGCCATTCTGTGCCCTGCTGGTTCCTACCCCACGCTGTGACAGGAGGTGCGGATGGAGAAAAGGAAGCAGCCCTGACCAACTGGTGCTCAGTAAACACCTGCGTCTAAAAAGTCCGTGGCACTTCCCAAGACTCAGGTCCTCAGCCATCTCCAGATCTGCTCCAAAATTTTCTAGGTTATGCCATTGTTCATCTCTCAAACTTCCTCATGAGAATGATTCAATATCACCTAAAAATATTGCTATGAAACAGTTAAGAGTCTGTGTGTGTGTGTGTGTGTGTGTGTGTGTGTGTGTGTTGAGAGGGGGGGAAGTAAAGATAAAAGTAAATAAATAACAGTCAAGAGGAGGTGGAGGAAGGGGGCGAGTGTGAGCGTGGATTTGTCTGTTCATCTGTGACCGTGGCCTGCGGTGCGTTGTATTTTCAGAACCCCAAATTGGACTTTTTAGTTGACACTACAAAGCAAAATGACTGTTCTTGTCTAAACTGTCTACAAGTTTTGTACGTTTTATTTCTCTAAGCCTTAAAGTTGTGGGTTATCTGAGTTAGTTGGAAATTCACCTTAAGACAATAAAAAAAAAAAAAGCCAACTCTGCCGTTCGTTCGATGACACAATCCAGACGAGCATTCCACAGGCCGCAGCCGGAGACGACCGTGAGCCGCAGATGGTTACATCCCCTGATGTTTACAAATCCACGCTGTCCTCTGGACTCCCCTTCCTTTCTGCTCCTGGCCTGATCCCCATTATTCATGCTTCATCAAGCCCTCATTTCCTCTGTCTTGTGGTACGACCCAGAGTTTCCGATCTGCAGGACGCACAGAGTGGGGCACATCTCACCCCTGCCCTGGTCTCCATCCCAGCTGATGTTTGGGGTGTTGCACTGCAGGGTCTGCTGACCAGTTCTCCTGCAGGCACATGTGTGTGTTGTGCGTGTTGGGTTAGGGGCATGTGGCTGGCTTTTCCAGGCAGGTCTCCTTTCTGCCTGGAAAAGCCACCTACAACTGTGACCTTTTTTATTCCTAAATTGGAGCAACAAAGAAAGCCCACAGGTGTAAGGCAGGTGCTCCCTGACGGGCCTCAGAGAGGTGGTGCAGCCCTTAGGGAAGCAAATGGCCCAGTTCAGGACTCACGTCTCCTTCAGAGGCATGGGGGCCTCCTCTCGGTCTGCGGCCCTGGAAAGGAGACACTGGTGAGGGTTTGCTGCTGAAGACACCAGGGAGTGAAAGGGCGCGTGCTGGGCTGAGGCTTGCGGATCCCAAGCTGCACCTCCCTCCTGCAACTGGGCCTTTTAGAACCTGGAGTCCTGGCGTGCACAGAGGGCGCAGGGAAGGGCAGCTGTGGGAGACTATTCTTGGCACTTTCGTGAGGGTGGGGCCAGTGGGTGAGTGGCAGCAATTCCTGTGATGTGTCATGTGGCAGGCACTCATCTACGTACCACACTTCAGGTTCCGCTCGTCCAATATCATGGTCACTGGCCACACGTGGCTATTTAAGTTGTTAGTTGACATCAAATGCAACTAGGGTTCAGCTCCTCGGTCACACTAGTCATGTTGCTAATGTTCAAGGGCCACATGTAGCTGGGGCGACTATTTTGGAAGTATAGGAAACATACTTCTGTCATCGTGGAAGCTGGATTGACAGCGCTATCTTAGGTGGGCAACATAAGTCTGATTGATTGATCATCGACTTAGTAATTAAACCATCCTGTGGTGACACAGTTAATTAAATACCTGCTGGTCTTGGATTCATGAGATGTCAGTTTTTCTGAGATTAGGCTATGGGTGGAATTGGGCAGGGTGATTGACAACCAGCTAGTTGAGGGACAGGGATATATTGCAACCTTCATGTGACATGATCTAATTTAAAGATGAGCTGGAATACAGGTTTGTGTCATAGGTCAGCGAGGTTTCCTCAGTGTGTAGGTCGAGGAGCCCACCAGCTGCCAGGTGAAGCCCACCCAAGAGCCTTAGCAATGCCCTGGCTCTTCTCCCTGCTTCGCCCTGTGGAGCTCCCACTTAGGTTCCTTCTGGGGGGAATGCCATGATATCCAACACGGAACAGACCTCAGAGCTCAGCGGGAATAATACAGTTATGAAGGACGGAGGCTGGGAGGGAGGCTCACGGTCCCAGACAAGAAACTCAAGGAGGTAAGACTTAGAGCCACATCTGTTCACCCAGTCCTCGGTCACTTCTGCACTGCTGTGCTGGTTGTAGTAAATCTGGTTTGGGATTTAGCTTCTTTCATGCATCCATTCATACATGTCTCCAGCATACTGGCACCGGGACCAGTGGGCAGTTTCAGACCCAGGGCTGGGAGTGCACTCGGGAGCTGACACTCCACGGCCTGCGTGTCTGGCTGAATTGCCCTGGAGCAGAGCCAGAGCTCTGGTCAAGAGGCTCAGAGACCTGTGAGCATCCCCGTAGGGGAAACGGTGAGTTCTGCATGTGCCACCAGCAGGTGACCAGTCCTGGCCAGAGCGCAGCTGCCTTCTCTTTCAGTCTCCCAGAAGCATGGAGCTGGCATTATTTCCCTGGGTCAGGGCCATGATCCTCAAGCTTGGCTGCACCCAAGGAGCTTCTAAGTGCCCCCAGGGTTCAGGCTACAGCAAACCAGTGGATGAGGACCGTGGAGATGGACCCCAGGCACCTGAGATCGTGCAAGTTCTAGATGACTCTGGTCAAGGCTGAACTTGAGAACCCTGCACTAAGGAAAACAAAGCTGAAACAGAATGAATCACCTGTTTCTGTTCCTTTTTCTCTCTTGCATCCCTTTCCCCACAGTTCATCTCTCTTTCTCTCTTCTCTGTCCCCTTCTCTTACTTCCTTTCTTTTATGAGTCTCTGATTTGTGAATTTCTCCTTTTTGATGGCTCATTTTATGAATTTCCTTGAGAGGTTTTGGCGACTGTCCACTGGGGCCAGACACTGCATCAGGCGTGGAGGGTTCAGTGGTTTAAAAACAGAACAGAACAACAAAAGGAGCCACAGAAAACAATCCCAACAAAAGCAAGAGCCTTCACCAAGTTTACCGCCCGGTGGGGAAGCTCCTCATCCAGTGAGTGAAAAGCCAATTGAGCGTTTGGAGTTGTGACACGGTTTATGGAAGGGAAGAATAGCATGGCAGGAGAGGGGGTAGAAGGGACCTGTTTTTCTTGGAGAGTCACGAAAACCTCTTGGGGAAGACGGCATTCAAATTGTGGCTTGAGAGATGAAGACTGTGAAGAAGAATGTTCCGGACAGAGGGACGAACCCACAGCTCTGGGCTGGAAAGATGTCAGCACGTAGGAGGAACCTGCGGGACCCTCAGGGTGGAGGCGGAGGTCGGAGCAGGATGAGGCTGGACAAGTAGCGGGCAGAGCTGTAAGGAGGAGGCTGGCGGCACTGATTTGCATTTTGAAAAGATCATCACAGAAAAGTAATTAGTCGGATTAATTTAGTACAAAGATTTCCAAAGTTAAGATTTGGTTAGAATAAAGTGCAAGACGTGGCGGGGATCGTGGGGAGCTGTGGTCTGGCCGCGCGTTGCCACCCTCTCCAGGTGCAACATGGGCTCTGCCTCCTCTGGTGGCCTCTGTGAGGACAGTGGCTGGCCTGCCCCAGGGGTCTTCTGTTTGCTACACCTTAGCCCTTGGTTCTGAGATCCTCCCGGTGCCCTGGACCTTGCCTGGGGTACATTCTTCTCTCTGGTGCTGCTGCAGGGCCCAGGCTGGGGTTCTCTGTCCCTGGGGCATCCTCAGTTTGGAGCAGCCGTGTTCTGGAGTAGGGCTTCTCAGTGGTCATCCTCTCCCCAGCGGTGGGCATCTCTAAACTTGAGACCTCTGATTTTCCTTTTCCCTTCCTCTAGTAAACGGGTTGCCTTGCTTCCTGCTCCTGTCTCCAGCTGGTGGCTTCTCCCCTGGGCTGTTTTCCTCCTGGTGGCTTGAGCCTTGTGTTTCAGAGATTACGGGGCGAAAGCTGTGGGCAGCGCTCTGTGCCTCTCCTGCTGCTGCTGTTTGCTTTCACCACCAGCCTCCAGCCTCCCCCAAGGTCCTCCCCTCTGCTGGCCTCTGTGAGCACTGGGTAAGACCCACAGAAAGTGGAGCTTGACATGACTTCCTGTGGCTGGGGCGCCCAGGGTTCTAGCCCCATGCCAGCTCACCCTGGATTCCTCTTAGCAGCCTTGGGAAGCAAAGCTCCCATCCTCTGTCCCTTCTACTAGCCCGTCTTTCCTTACATTTTGCATTATTTGGTTATACTGAGACCCCAGCTCTCTGACAGTTTCAAAAACTATTGTGAACTCGCATGTTATCTGCTTTTTTCGTTGTTGAATTAAGCATGGAGCATTACTGTTTCCAGCCGTCTACATGCTAAATAACAGACACGATTCCCCCACTCTCACAATCTTCTATTAAAAACAAATAATTGGAATTTTAAAATCCAATCTAAAAACTCCACTTTTCATTTAAGAGTTTAGACCACCTCTGTTCCATGTAATTATTTATGCAATTGGATTCTAGAGCATTGAGCAGTTTGGCTTACAAAGGAACCACATGTTGTCATTGAGAACACCAGACTTGAAGTCTAAGGTCGTAGGCTAATTATTTTATTTTGACAATTCTTAACTTTGAGGCTTCAATAGTCACTTAATTTTCTCACTTCAATTTCTTCAATCTTAAAAGGGTGATTATGATGCTCAAGACAAGGGGCTACTTTGGGAATTATAAATATTAATATGGCTTGTATTCCATTAAACTATGTTCTGAATAAATATGATTTTATGACCAAGGAGGACACTGTGGTCCAGTGGTCTGTGAATTGAACAGTGTGTGGCACTGTCCAGCCCCTTGCCTGCGCTGAAGGTGGTCAAGCAGGGCCTTTGATTGTGCAGCTGTTTCTAGGCATACTCTTGGGGTTCTCGTCACCCCTGGTACTCATTTGCTTAGCTTGCTCTTGTCAGGCTAGGTTTTTATTAAAAGCAAGAAATGCAGTTTATTTATCTCTGCATCCCTGGGTCTCGCAGGGCTCCTGGCATACAGCATATGCTCAATACATGTTTGTGGAATTGAATCACATTCTAAAAACAGCACTGGAGCTGTGGGCCCTGGTCTGAATGCAGATTGCACCCTGGCTGAGTGTCACTAAGCCATCAGGCACTTGGCCAGCCTCTTGGGGCTCTGACTCCAGAGCCTGGAGAGTAGTTGCCGTTGACATTGCCCAGACACTCCAACACCCAGCGAAGCCCTGACTTGGCAACTGGCATCATGGTGAAAATTCTTTCCTCTGCACACGTGAAGCTTGGCTGTCGAGCCCCATCAGCTGCACTCAGAGCTCGCCGTGTGGCCAGTTTTCGTGTCTTTGTAGGACAAGTCTCCAAGCTATAATAACTGGTGCATTTTCCTGTGGCATTACCACCACGGTGCCCCAGAGAGCACATGGTGGACAAGGAAGTGGCCTTCTGCAAACGCTGAGAGAAGCTTGGTTTCCTTCACGAAGCGCTCCTTCCCGCCTGCTGTGGGGAACTTCGAGGTTCCTCTCTGAAACGTCTGTGGGGTTTCTGTGGTCTCGTGGTGCACGCCCAGGTTTGCGGCAGCTCGCACTTTCCTTCTGCATCTGAGTGCAGAGGCCCATCGGGCTCCCAGGAAAGCCTTCTGAGCTAGAACGCATGACTGCCCTATGAGGCGAGTAACCCCCTCCTTTTCCTCTGCCCCTCTCCAGCTGAAATACCATTTTTTCCTGGCCATCCAAGGCTCATGCCAACCTCGTCCACCCTCCCAGTGTATTCTCCTCCTCTGCACACAACAAAGCTCCAACCAAAGCTTCACCTACTTGGTTTGTTCCTGTAGCATTTTGCTTTTGCACTGTTCTCACCGGTTATCACCTCCTCAGAGACCTATCCTAAAATTCTTCCTTTGTCCTACAGGAAGCGGCGCTTAGTGAACATTCGCCAACTCTGCGCAGACTTCACTCAACAAGTTGCACACATTTCACTTGGAGAACGTGCCATGGGGAGAAATACCCAGAAAGTCACCATCCAATGACTCCACAGACAAGTTTTTGGACACTACATTAGATTCCTTCTTTGTAAAACACTGCCTGAGAGATTCTCCAAAGATTAGTGTTTATTTGGGAGAGCGGTACATGGTGATGGGGATACATGGGCCACAGTAAACTAGGAGCATGTTCAAGGAGCTTGGAGCAAGGGGAGGGTTTGAAAGGCAGATTGAGGAGGACTCCGTGAGCTATGTTGAAGCCATGATCCTGGGCCATCAGTGCTAATGATGAGGGCATTCTAGGGTAAATAGCAAGGGAGTTGCCAGGCTGAGGTTGAACAGACAGTTGCTGGGCAGAGGGCCTTGCAGAAGTATTCTTTGTGTGTGGTGGGGGTGGCCTTTGTGTGAAGCTGTGGCTCTGACAGTCAACTGTAAGTAATTCTTGTTATCAGGCACACAGGCAGGAGAGCCCCTCCTTCACCACTTCTGGGGTTTATTTATCATGGTGTTTTTGTGTTAGGGCTTGACCAAAGTGATTCCATTTTGATTCTGACCGCTTTCAAACAAGGCTGAGCTTCCAGCTGGGCAGAAGTGTTTCAGACCCCAGTGAAAAGCTTTTTGACCCATAGCAGGGACCGATTTGTACTGAGACACAAAAGACTGTGTTGGAGCTTCCCTTTGTACCAAAGGCCTGATCTGCACTGCTTTCCTCTCATCTGCCTGGAAGTGGCCAAACCCAGGCATTTTCAGTGACTGATTGACAGTTAGCCAGCACTGACCTCTTTGAAGACCTGGAGTTACTTCTTGGGGGGAACCTTTGGTTTTTGTTTTATTCTTTCCTGAAGAGTTTGGGTAAGTCCTTGCCCAACTTCATGAACCACGGAGAAGAGAAAAAGAAGTACGGATTTCAGAGAGGGAGCTAAGTAGGAGCAAGTAAAGCCTGATGGCCACATTTAAGCACTCAGAAGACAGGGCTGAGTCTTGTGATTGATTTTTCTCCTGGAAAAGTGGCCAATTGTCCAATATTTGAGGACATGAAGAATGACTGGGCTGGAGGAGGGAGAGGGGAAGAAGACTCAGTGTCATGGCAAAATGCAGTCTCAGAGCCCCGAGGCTCTGCCCACCCTCACATGCTATGGTCTCCTTGGTACAGGGGGCAGCTGAGGTAAGTGTGGAACTTCACTCCTTGTTTAAAGATGCTGGCTAGGTGTCAGCACTGCCCGGGCCAGGGAGAACAGCTGGCCCTCAGTCGTCATCTATCATGCCTATGGACTCCAGGCACCAGGACATTTACACTCAGAATCACAAAAAGAATTAGCAAATTAGTGCTTTGTTCCCAACCACCAGAGTCTTCATACTGTCCCCAGCCTAGCCTCAAGGTCTGCAGCCAGTTCTGCCAAGCTCCTCACTACCGGATAGACTCCTACTCAACAGGGCCTTGCACTTACTACTTCTGAGTGGCCTTGGGATTGTACAGAAGCCCCTGGCATGATTCTGCCATGCCTGGCTATATGGTCTCATTTCGTACAAGGCTTGCATTTTCCTATTCTATTTCAGATATGCTTTTCTTATAAACTGGGAGAGTGGTTTCAATTTAATTTAAAAAATTGGCTAGTGCTTCTCCTGTACTATGATGGAGATAAAGAGAAGTGCATCCCTTATGAGGATCCCCCTCACGGGAATGTCTCTTGCTCTTTGCCCAGGTAGGTTTGGGAGGACAGGGTATGATTTTCTCTAAGGTCTGCCCTTGCTCAGTGCCTCCCATGTTTGGCTATTAGCTGACTTTCCTGAAGCGTCCCCAGGGCCAGGCGGAGTGATGCTACCACACTGAACCTCCTAACCACAGCTTTATGGAGCAGGACATTACCATTCCCACCTCACAGCGGGAGAATGGAAATTCAGGCACGTGGAGGTTCTATAACATACACCAGGCCCCCTGAGCAGAGGGGAAGGAACATTCCAAGGAAAGAGAAATGGGTGTGTGGACTGATGGCCTGAACACACCTCTGGGACTCCACAGCCACAGTCCCTCTTCCCAAGTGCCTTACAAATGAGTGGATGGGTGGTCTGCACCCTGGGTTGGATGGCGCAGTGATATTTGTAGATTCAGGATATATGACTGTGAACATAGACAATAATGAATTGCTAAAGTCCCTCTAAGATGCCCTGAGAAGGGTTTGTGAACCAGACAATTCTATTATCTTCAGGTGATCCTTGAGGAGGCCAAGGATTACTGAAGTATTACAAAATCACTACCAAGAGGCCAAGCCTGCACAGGATTTTAGGTTAACTTAATGACAATCCATTACTCATTTTGATCCATCCTCTTGTCTTGATGGCTTCTCATTCTAAAACTTTATTAGTGTTTAAGTATGCTATGAAATATCACAGGTTTTGTCTAAAAAGGTCTACGAAGTGCATTTCAATCTCCGGGAACAAAGAGGGCTCATTTGTGAGACTAGAGCAAGTAGTTTCTCACCCTAAATTATGCAGCAATATCTGGATGAGTCTACAAGGCTCAATGTCTTACCAAAAATTTGTGATGTCAGTCTGAACTGGTATTTACAAATGAAGAGATGTTATTAGTGGGGTAATTTGGTTAAGTGAATATTGTGCCAAATTATCTCAAATTTATAAGATAACACTTATAACAATTTTATGGAAAATTTGCTTCCAAAATTATACCCTTATAAAGTGCACACATTAATAACACACCACAAGGACACATAAATTATATAAGAGTCATATCCTTTCCCAGTTGCGTACATTGAATAATGTGATGTTTCTGCAGGAGGAAAAGGTATACTATGTTATTAAAACATGCTGGCATTTTAAAATGCTGCATTAAAATCACCATAGACACCGAGGAGATACAGAGATAATAAAGTCATAGTGTTTTGAACAAGATGAGATTTGTTCCTCTACTAAAAAGACATAAGAAGAAATAAGAATGGAAACAATGACGACAACAAAGCAAAACAAAAACAACAACAACAAAACCAAGCCCACGTAGACAGACAGAGCAAGAGGAGCCGAGATGAGAGCTGAGGAGGGCCGTGCCACCTCTCATTGTCTTGCACAGTTTGCTACACGAAATTATCTAAGCATCAGGAGTATGAGGAGTTTGTTATCCAGCAACAGCACAGAAACTGTTCTTTCCATCATGCCACAGTGAGGAATGAGCCCCACTCAAGGCTGGAGTGACAGGCTGTCATGGTCAGGGGCCCAGGCGCACCTCATGGCCCACGGTTCCATCTGAGTTCCATGCTGCTTGGGGCACATTCCCCCACCACGCTTCTGTGCATTCTGATTCTTCCTCTTATGTTGAGAGCCACAGCCAAGTCGGGATGGTGCCTGGCATTTTGCCAGAAGGAATGGTTGAGAGGTGACAGCCAGGGAGCCATTAAGATGATGATAATTAAGTTAAGCTGTGTATAATTGCTGTGACTGGATGATGCTGGATTGAAACAGGCTGTGTATTCAGTTGTATATAGACCCCTGCTGTCCAGCAATAGGGCGGCTCCTGCTGCCTCAGGCGCCTGCTACTTTTGAGTTCTCTCGGAGTTGCCATTGAGTTCCTGTTGAGTTCTCGAGGAGCCCTGTGGAGAGCTAAGAGAGTTCCCAGGGAGGGCGTGTGGAGTGCCGGTGGAGTTCAGACAATAAAGTAGTTCCTGTTTGAACCTACAAGTGCCTCATGGCAGCTCAGTTATTTTGTGCGCAGCCAGACTGCGGCACTCTTAGAATGACTCTCCTTCTTGCCTTGTCTCTCCTCCCCTTGGGATTCTCTGGGGAGCTCTGGTGTGCCTTTCCTGGTAGGTTTGAGTCCCTGTCTCATGATCGAATGCGTGATTCTTGACTTTGGCCTTACCAGCTGCATGTGCACACTGGGGCTGGACCATGGTGTCTGAACGTCTCTGAGGTGGACCAGATGTCCTTTTGGCTTCTGGTCCCTTCTTACTTCCTCAAACTAAAGACTCTTTTTAATAAACTTAGATTTTAAATCAGCTGCCTCCCTTTTTCAGTGTGGAGGTGGCTACAATTGTGGCTTCACTATTTGTTATACAAATTTTAAATAAAGACTTGCTCATATCACATCAATCAGAAGCCACCTTCCATATCTGCCTCTGAAAAGTAACCCTCATGTCTGTAAAAACATCATCCCTCCCTCTCCCTTAGTCCTCCCCGTCTTTCCTCCTGGTAGATGGCTGAGGACCTGTTGTTCAAGAAGCAGAGCTAACGGCCCTGGACACCCACCAGCACGGTCCACGCAATGGCAGACTTTTTTCCTCCTTGGCAGGGAAGCAAGTGCCTAGGAGCGTCTTTGTGTCTCCTTTTTTTGGGGTACACAGATTCGCAGTTTCCAGAGCCTGGCATCTTTCTCAGGGGCACACGACTGGGTTTGGGCCCGTACGTGTGCTGGCAGGGTGAGAATGGCATCGTCAAGAGAGGCTCATGTCTTCATGCAGCATCAAGAGTTTTCTCTCTTGTCTGCTGAGTGTGTTTTGCAGATCTAACAAAGGCTTCCCGGAGCCCCAGCAATTCTGGTGTCTAGAGGGAGGACTCCTGAAGCTTGAGTGGAGAGAAGCATCGTGTCCACCTCCACCTCCAGACCCAGCCCCCGTGTGACCAGAGCAGGGAAAGGAGAGACTGTTGAGAAGCTGCTGAGACTAAAGGGCTATTGATTAAAGCAAGTGGTCCTCTCTGACGGATGGGATCTCCTCAGTGGACTGACAGGGCACCCCAAGCCCACTGGCCACCTCTATTTCTCTCCCTGTATTTAAGACATTCCTTTCTTCTTGTGTAGCACCACTCCTTCCCCTTACCCAGCATCTACGTCCACTGCCACTGAGGCAGGCCTAAACCTCTGTCATGAAACAAACTGAGACAGGAATAAAACTCCCTGTTTTGCCTTTAGTTGCCCTCGTATGGCTCTGCTCTCTGCACAGCAGACTTCTTGGAATGCTGTCTATGCTGCTATTTTCTCAGTTGACTTCTAGGAGGATTGCTGGTGGCTTCTCTACCCTGCCATGAAACTGCTCGGACGCAGACCACTACCAGCCA
Source organism: Callospermophilus lateralis (assembly GCF_048772815.1). Taxonomy (NCBI): domain Eukaryota; kingdom Metazoa; phylum Chordata; class Mammalia; order Rodentia; family Sciuridae; genus Callospermophilus; species Callospermophilus lateralis. The sequence continues at coordinate 4,903,768 of NC_135318.1, read as the reverse complement.
ACCTCTGAGTCCATCTGTCTGTGTATTTACCACCTATCTATCCATGCATTGTCTGTCTGTCTGTCTTCTGTCCATCCATCACCTACCTTGAAGAACTGTGTCACACCTATTTCACTTGCTGGTTCTGCACCACTTGACTTTGTCACTCCTTCCTCCTCCTTGGGGACATCTCCCCCCTAGCCTCCGTGGCACTCTTCAGGTCCCTTTCTAACCATGGGGCCTTGGTCGAGTTTTCTTTAGGACTGTTTACCTTTGTGCCTCTGAGCTTCCCAGCCCCCTGATGACCCTTTACCTCACTGTTTGAGGGTGTGCTGCTGGGCACCTCTTCCCTCGACGACCCTCTACCTCTGGTTCCTCCTTCCCACAGCCTGGTGCCCCTCCAGCTCCTGAAGTTGCCCAGTTTCCTTCTTCTTCTGTCCTGGGGCCACCCCTTGGGAACTTCAGAATCAAGTGATTCCAACCTGGTGGTGAACTTTGTCCCCTAGTGTCCCTGTCCCCCTGAATGGCTTTGCCTCTGTCACTCTTGGCTCTTCCAGCTCCTTGACTCACTGTCAGCCAGTCGACAGTTTCTGCCACCTGCACCTTCACAACTTCCTTCACTCTCCCCTGCTCCTCCTCTCCCTCCTGGCTGCTGCTTGCCATGAGCCATGTTCTTTGCCAGAGCCTCTAGCTGCCTCCACGCCTGTCCTCCACACCGAGGTCCCCCAGGGGTCATTCACTTAGTGCATGGAGTCATGGGGCTTGGGTTGGTCTTGCTCTCAATGCACAGCCCCCTCAGAAACACAGTCCCGCACACCCTCCTCAAGTTCATCCACCAACTCCGTGTCGCCCACCTTAGCTGGGAAGACTGCACTGCTTCTCTTTTTTTGTCCCCAGTGAATATAGCACTATTGCATTTTCCTTCTGAGGGTAAAATTTTCATGTTAAACGTAAAGAAAAATTTGAAATAAGAAATTATAAAGAAGAAAGTAAAAATCACCCTGAAATCTCATTTCACAGATGTAACTACTGCGAAGCATTTGGTGATCATTGTTCTTGGTTTTCTCTCTGCACATATGCTCACGCAGGCTGCCACACACACTTGTGAACACACATACACAGCATCCCTCACTAGCCAAACCCATGTTGAACACACTGAATAAATAAACTTATGGACTCAGCTCATCTGGGGATGGGGCTCCCCTCTCCCCATGTGAGCACTCGTCACACCCTCTCTCCTCATGTACAGAGTGGACCTGCTAGTCAGTGCCACCATCCAAAATCCAGAAATGAAAGATGCGTTTGTACGTGTGCGTATGCACAGCATAGATTTTCCTATGTCACAGATTTTCCGGAATGGTTATATAATACATGCTCTTTTATCAATTGTGCCCTTCCTTTGAATGCTATGTCTGCTGTGGCTAAGATGCCTTCCTGTCCACTGAAGTATGTGGAGTCACAGAAGCAGCTACCCAGCTGGGGACCAGCTTCCCAGCTCCTGTGTCTCTGTGGGGCCAGCCACCATGTCCTGGCAGCTGAGTCGTGGGTCAGAGTAATGTCTATTGACTTCCAACCCGTGGATTTTTGTCTTCTGCTGTTGGCTGCATGGATATCAATCCCAGGTCACCCTTGAGAGCCAGCCACATGGGAAGGGTGACAGGACTCTGTAGTCTGGGCCCCAAGAGTCGGTGTGGAGTGTAACTCCTTCCGTCCCCTCCACCCTTGAATTGGATGGATGGAGAGCAAATCTCTACTTTCTTAAGTCATGGTCTGTCTCGGTCAACAGATTTATTTCATCATTTTTACTTATTGAGTTCTATTTCATTTATGAATTGACCAGAATTTTCACCCAGCAATTGATGGATATTTCAGTTATTTATGCTTTTTGTTTCTTTTATCTTCTTCTGCTATAAGAGCACTGCAGTGATTTCAGTGTATTTTTTCACAAGATTACTTTGATCCATATGGAGTTTATTCTGATACAAAGGATGGGGAAAGGTTATGGCTTGTATTTTTCTCACCTGATTGGTTACATTTTCTAACATCCACATCCTAGTGACTAAGAGGTGACAGCAACACGGTTTCCCATCAGCTTCCTGGTCACAAGGCAGGATGAGCGCTGTCAGGAGTCGCTGATGAGGTTTGGAGAGGCAGCAGGCAGAAGGGCCAATGCAGCAAGGAAACAGGCAGAGGACCTGGGGGACGGCTGTGCGGGGTGTCCCCCAGCCCTTCCGGCTCCTGGCTGTGAGACGGGCCACTGTCCCAACATCTGACACCAGCCTCATCATGGAAATCGGGAGACTGAGGAAGATGGCCTTGGACAGCGTCAGGTCCTCAGTTAGCAGACAGGCATCTCCGACAGTGACCACGAAGGGTCACCCTGCGGCAGGGGGGTGTCTGAGTAAGGGTGTTGGTCCTCACTGAGCTGAGGAAGGGAAACCAACTTCTGCTGCTCACTCATCTGGGGATGGAGCTTCCTTTCTCCGAGGGAAGGTGTCCTGCGATGGCAGAGGTAGGGGCCGGAGTGATGGGTCACCCTGCGGAATGCCTGGTCACCGGGAGCTGGAAGAGGCCAGGAAGCCTCCTCCCACGTGGGCTTCAGAGGGAGCACGGGCCTGCTGACCCCCTGATTCTGGGCACACAGCTTCCAGAACTGGGAGCGAGTAAATTCCTGCGGTCAACCACCCAGCCTGCGATCCTGGGCCGTGACAGCCACAGGAAACCAACCCTGCCCTTGCGTGGTCGCTTTTCCCCCCCGGCCTTTCCCACTTCCCTACCCAGCATCTTCTTGTCTGCCCCCAACCAATGTCTTATCTGTCTACTCTTCAGGCCACCAAACTCAGCTGTCCCAGGGATAGGATCTGCGGAGATTTTCGTGGCTTTTCTTGTCATTGTTGGCATAAGTCCTGAGAAGAAAGAGTCCAGTTGTGGGCTTGCAGATCCTCCCAGAGAATGGCATCTCAGACATTAGCCACCTGAGGCCTGTTGTCACTTCCGGCATTCTGGAACATTCTCAGATGGCTGATAGCTCAGGGGATGTGGATCTCACTGCAGTTTGTTAGAGAAAGTGACCCAGAGCCCTGGCTTCTGTCTGAGGCTGTCACAAGCCACCGCACATCAGGCTTCACCATGGTGATGCAAGCTCCCAGGAGTGGCTTCTTCCTCCATAACCAGGGTTAGGTGAGAGGATGCCTGCAGCCCAGCAAGGTGCTGCTCTGGAAGCCCCCGAGGCTGTCGGACCATTTAAATAACCATGATGCTTGCAGACATAAAGACCAAGAGAGCTTTCAATGCCATATTCGCTGAGCAGGAGGGACACAGATCTTGCTGCACTGCATGGGTGATGGAGTTAGCCTTCCTTCCTGTTGTGGGCATTTGGCAAACATACTCCGGCAGCCACGGCCAGCAGCAGCCTCCTACTCGTCCTGGGGACAAACTGTAGGCCAAACACAGGGCCTGGCCCATAGAGGTTGCTGTGTCAATGCAGGTGCACGGACTGATTGTAAAATGGATGAGCAGATAAATTTGGGACACAAAATGAAAACAAATACTGAATCAGTAAATATCAGTGCTGAAATTCTAACTCTTAGGTGGTTACCAGGTTTTCTCGTCACTCCAATATGCCAGTTATTTGAATGACTCGTGTGCGTTCTTTCTCAGTTCTTTGTGTGATTTGGCACAGCCGATGGTCCATGCCTTCTGATAGGTGACCTTCTGCCAATCCTTTTGAGCCGGAATTTGGGAAATCTTCACCCACACTGACTTCTTCAAGGAGTTTGACTATCCTCAAACAATTCTTTCCCAGGAATCATCAAGAACTAAGTCCTCTTTGATTTCCATGCGTGATCCCAAAAGAGTACACAGAATCCATGAAAGGAACAGAGACATTTGGGAGGATGATATCAATGGGTTTCTAATATGGTCCTCAGGTTTAGGGACCCATGGACCAAAAGTGGTTTATATAGAGGTCTTCCTCCATGGAGACAGCTCAAGGGAATTGATATTTGTTCAGGAGCAGGCAGTTGAGCAATGAGACCATTGTCTTCTTTTGCCTGTGGACAGAGCCCTGTGGCCCCAGAGCAGCCTCACAGCTCCCTAGAGAAAGCCCAGGGCGTCTTCACAGACAAGACCTCCTGGTCAGCCTTGAGGTCCCACGGAGCAGAAAAGGTTACTTTTCTGGACTGGAATTCAGTACAGACGGAGGCAGTTGTGAACATGTCACAGTCTACACTCGGGGGCTCCTTACAATGGCCACGTTGCCTTTATCCAGAGTCAATCCTCTTGGAGCAGAAGATCCTCTTAAGGAACCCACGTCCTTTACTCACTATACCTGGAGGTTGGGATGTGAGAGCTGAGAAGAGGTCAGTCTGTACAGGTTATCTGCAGCTATCCAGCAAATCACCCCAAAATGCAGCATCTGCAAATAACAAACACTTACTGGGAATGAGTTCTTTGGGTGGTTCTGGCTCAGGGTGTCTCATGAGGTCTCAAGGATAAATTCTCTCGCTGTGGTTCCCGGGCTGCAGGTCCTCACTTCTGTTGATTGGAGAGAGCAGTCCTTTGCTCTGCGGGACTCTTTAGGGCTCTCCCAATATGGTAGCTCCCTTCTCCTGGAGTAGTAAGGTTTGGGGTGGGGATGAGAGAAAGAGAAGGGATGGGTGGAGCCCCCCAGCCCCCAGGACGCAGGCCACAGTCCTTTCGTACTCTTATTTTTGAAGTGATGCCCATCACTTCTGCCATGTTCCTATTCATCTGCACACATGAGGCAGCCTGTGCAGCCCAGCAGAGGGGAACGTGAGGGCAGGAACACCACGGGGTGCTGTCACAAGCGTGTACTGATGTGCCCCAGGATAGAGGCTCCATTCTGAGAGCGAGAGCTGAGAAGGAGCAGGAGGTGCAGATAGGAGAGAGCTGGAGCCCCCGCAGAGCGCCCCAGCTTGCTGTGATGAGATACTGTCCTGCGTGCAGCAAGGGCAGTGGCAGCTGCTGGCTCTGTGGGATTGGGGGAGGCTTCAGCACCAACCTTGGAAGGGCAGCCCTAACTTGCTGATTCCCACGAGGAGCCATTGCTGGAATGAGGGGACCTAATTGCTGCTCTCCACCGCCAACAGCTCTGCCCAAAGAAAAAATCAAGTCTCTAACCCAGAAGATTCACAAGCATTTCTGTTCAATTAAACAGTTCCTCACTTGGAATGTGGCAGGTGACCAGCAGCAACACAGCCTGCTATGCAGGGCTCCGGTGGCCTGTGCTTCCCCACGGTGACCTGTCCCAGGAGTCTCAGTCTTGACACAGCCAACTGCAGGCATGTCAGAGCTGTCCCCACATCTGCTTCCCTCTGGGCTCACTTTAGCCCTTACCCTGCACCCGGAGCTGTGTATTTCAAGGTGCCGAGGTGGGGTGGAGCTTGGCATGGGTGTCAGGCACATGCCTGGTCACAGTAGGTACCAGCTCCTGTGCACCGGGGACAAACCTCAAGTGCAAGTCTGACTTCTCTGGAGGCAGGTGAAGCTGTGTGAAGTCGCCAACCTGGGGGTGTAGATGGTGCACACACGGCAGTGGGTTCCCAGCAGCCTGCTGTCACTGCTCCACCCCTGGCCATCTGCACCTTGCCATGGTTCCTCCACTGCTCCTGGGGCAGCAGGACGAGCAGCAAAGACTGGCCGTGGGAATGGCCCAGGCCAAGTGTGCAGATAACCAGGTCGTGATGGTCACTTTTATGATGTCATTCCTTGTCCCAAGAGGACAGGATCTGGGTTTAAGTGAGCACTCTGATCCTGCTGTTTTGCTTGCAGATCCCTTCCAGGAATCAGAACCCATCTGGAGGCAGGGCGGAGGAGGGCCTCTGTGTTTTACCATCTCACTGTTCACATTTCCAGGAATCCCAGAGAGTGTGTGGTCTGCTCACCGCACCAAAACCCTGTGAGAGGGGATAAACAAACTTTTATCTCCATGGTTCCAGATTTGTGAGGTTTTTATAAAAAACGAAATAAGTTCTAGCAATAGGATTTTCTCAGAAGCCAGTCTGCCTTAGTATCCTGCTCACACCCCTGTTATAAAACACATCTTCAGTGAAAATCTAAAATTTTTCTTATCTCAATTCATGCGGGAACATTGTTTATTCGAGGGTCAGCAGAAGAGCAGCTTTCCTGATGTGGTTTGTTGTTTATGTTACAAAAAACCAAAACGGGCTTCTCTGCCTAGCTGGGCTTCTCTGCCTAGCAGAACTTCTGCAAAATATTCTTGTACAGGTAACCACTATCCTCCTTTGCTCAAGCCAAGGGTTTTTTGGTCTGCAAGATTTTGTTTTGAATTATATTAAGTATGCAATGAAATAATCACAGATTCAGATTAATTTAATTGGGTACAAAGTTCAAATGCTTTCAGGGCCCAGACAGCCTCAGTAAGGAAGCCAGTGCGGGGGAGGAGGGAGATTGGGATGGAAAACAGAGCTCAGACCCTGCCCAAAACATCAGGTGCAATGCCAGATAACCCGTGGCCCTGGTCAGAGCATGACTGCAAGCCAGAAGGAGGAAGTACACCCAGGAAGCCTCTGTCTAAGTCGTGGATTCATCCAGAAATGCTGTGCCAGCCTGAGGTCCCCAGCTCCAGTGTCATTCACGCAAGGATATTTCTTGCCTTTCATTTCTGCAATTTGGAGAGACTCAAATCTCTTCCGATGTGCCCCCTACCAACGTCCCAGGATATGGGACAGGACTGAGAGTCACAACGGCGTAGGCAGCTTTACGACCCCAGTGAAGTGCAGCAGGGACTTGAGCTGTGGTGCGGGTGGAGGGCTCCTCTTCAGGGTGAGGACTAACGCAGCTCGTGAAGCGCTGACAGAGGTGGGAGCTGGTCTGAGACAAACTGGGGCTCGTGTCTTTGCCTGTGTTGACTGGAACCCTGGTCAAATGTCTTAGTGTCATTTGTTAGGAAAGGGATTTTGGGTGCCACCCTGGGAGGCTTGTTCTGAGGCTTGATGGAGTGACACAGCGCAAGGTCAGAGTTCAGTGAGGGTGCCTCTGCTTCTGAAGTCTTGCTTTCTTGCTCACAGAGACATGAGGGGTCGGATGGTGGGGTCAGAGGTGACAGGAAGGTATAGGAAGGATACTCTGGGCTCTAAGAGTTTGCACGCTCTGGGTGGTCTCAGCTCCAAGGGCTTCTCTGCATGTTTCCTGGGTGGTTTTGTGGCTCTGGCCCTCACCTAGTAATGCCTGGCACAGCATTGCTAGATGAATCCCCAAGTCAGACAGAGGCTTCCTGAGTGCACTTCCTCCCTAAGATGGTCAAGGACTGGCATTTCTTCCTATCTGGAGACATACTCTCAGCCTGGGTGCTGGGTCCTCTTAGGGTAACGTCACCCCTCACTTCTGAGGAGGAGTCTTACATGGATCATGTATGCTCCACAAGTCCCATCTAAACCTCACTTGTCCAGCTGGTGGAGATTCACATGGCCAACTCTATTGTCACCCTGTTGGACTGGGTCAGCACTGTTACTTCTGCCAATCATGGTGGCTTCCACTGATGACCTCTCATAGAGCTCCCAGACCACCAAGTGCTGAGTCCCGCCCATGATCCATGTCATGGCCATTCTCCCCTGTGCCCTCTGTTCTCACCCCTGAGCTCTGCACCTCCTCTCCTGTGGTGCATGGCCTTCCCACAGGGCAGCTGCATGCACCTCATCCCAATCACAGTTCAAGAGAGCTGTTGTTATTTTGTTCAGGAAACTGAGGCTCAGGAAGGTGGAGCATTGTCCCAGGTCACACAAATTGTTCACGTCCCAGGTCTCCTGTCTTTCCTTGAAATCGGAGCCTCTCACATGTGGCTGAGAGTCGTCGAGTACCCAGTGAATGCCTACCCGCTAGGAGCTGCCTGATTGCTTACTGATGGAAAATTCAATAACATGCAGTTCTGCATGGTATAGGTATGTAGGTTGTCTATTTTGAGTTTTTTAAAAAATCCTTCCTAACAGAATGGGGAAATTGTGTGAATTCCACTTGAGAGGCCAACTCTGTTTTGTTTTTATAATGGGAAAGATACAAAATGACAATGGAGACACATTTTTAATAAAATTATTATTTTTTTTTTGCTTTAATGTTGGCCAAATTCTAGGATTATTATGTGCAGATCATTCTGTTTTAATTAATATCTGCTCATCACTGTGGGGAATGAGAAAAATATATGACTCAAGATCACTAACTACTTTTGATAAATGGCTTGTGACTGTCAGCAACATCGAATCATAGACCTCAGCAATCATTAGCGGCTGTTGTATCTGGGACCTTGTTAACTCATTTTATCAGGACACTCACACCCTATCACATCACGCCCTGTTGGATTTAATACATCTCTAATTTGGCAGGAAATGTTAAAAGTTTCCAACACATTGGGAAGTGAAATTTTTGACTCAGTCTGCAGCTCGAGCACTCTCCAGGAGCTGAGCGCTCACTCACGGGCACATACTGCCACCCAGGTGCGCAGTGCTTCGCCTCTGCCCAAGAGACCTCCCCAGGACCTCCTGGCTGGGCTGCCTGGTGGTATGGGTGGCCCCTGGTTACACATGTTTCTAATACCCACTTCTCTGCTTGACGTTAGCTGGTTTCCACATCTTAGAATCACAAGCAGATTAGTAGAAATGTTTCAGCAGGAGGAAGAACAACAGCTTTCTCCACAGCAGATCTTCTGGTTCTTTGTGACTCACTCACTTCTGCATTCACTTGTGTCAGAGAGCCGTGAATTCATGCAGCACCACGAGTCTTGCTTCCACAGCCCCGTGTAATGAGAGGGCTGTCCTGTGCCCAGGAGAGGGTGGTCTTCCTTGTCCCTGTCTGTCACTCAGCAGAGTGCCAAGATGTCGGGGGATCTGTGAGCACCCCCACCCCTAAGGGGATGCAGGGGCTTCAGCACAACCCTGGGACTCCTCCCAGCAGCCTCGGGGACCCTCCCTTCCTCCAGCTCCCACTTCCCTTCCTTACCGTTGCTCTGGATCGTTGCCCCTGCCGTGGCTTGGGCAGGATGTTCCTTTGGCCCACATAAGCGAGGCCCTGGCTCAGGACCTCCCCAGGCTGTGCCCTTGCCCACACAGCAAGGCCGTGGTGTGCCACAGGACCTGGGCCCATATGGGGCCCACATCCTTTTCCCACCTGCTGGACAATGCTGAGTGCCCCGACCTCAGAATTCCTAACACAACAGTCCTGAGTCTCATCTGATGGTCTGCATGGGCTCATCCCAAGGGTGGTTCACTATGGTGCCCATAGGTTGCACCCTGTCAGCATAGCGGGGGGCTCCTGGGGAAAGAATAGGCTTCTAGGCTGGGTGGGAGTCATGCCCCTTGGGCCTCTGTGCTGTGTGAGTGAGCAGTGGGCAGGGGAGAGATGGATGTGGGAATGGCAGTCTCCCTGCGCACTGTCCCAGGCCCCACAGACGTTGGGGTTAGAGGATCTGCCTCCCTAAAGGCAGCCTGCCACTGTGTGCCTGCAGCCATTTGCATCCAAGGGTGGATTAGAAGGGCCTGGTTTTCATGCTCCTGTCACACTGGAACCCTGGTTGCTCTCTGGCAAGGCTTCAGGAAAGTTTGGCCTCTGGACAAGGTCTGCCTTTGAGGTCAGTACTGGGCTGACTGAAGACTTTCCTACAACCTTAAAGCTGACTCAATGCGTCATTGTCATTCCAACGCGATCCCTGAGCACCCTCTGCGTACCTTGAAGGAATCTTCTGCTGAGTGTTGATGGAAACACCCTCACGCTCCCTGGGGCTTCCCTCCTTTCCTGCCCCTCTTCATCTGTGCTGAACACCACAGAAGTCCAGCTGACCCTCCTGACTGCAGGCCCCCGCCGACAAGTCCAAGAGATGGGGCCAGAGCAGGTCACACCTCCAACAGGCGGCATGTGGACTCTCCAGGCAGGGAAGGGGCAGGGCGTGAAAGTGCATGGACGCCCCTTAGCCCCCAGCGTTCACAGACTCCACCCCTCACCGCACAAGGCACCAAAGACAGCGCCTCTGCTGCCATTTTAGAAATGAGAGCCTGCTTCTCCGTTCTTTCTCACTCCATATCCCCGTTCTTCCTTCTACCTCAGACATCTTCACATGACTTCAACTCTCTGAAATTCTGTGTGACCCAGGAGATGAGCGACCTTCTCTGTTTTCCTCTGACTTTGCTGTGGACCACATGGGAAACTGGGTTGGGCTGGCGCTTGCAGGATGAGGCCTATATGGTGTGTTTGAGGGCAGCACACACCACACACACGCCTACACACATGCACATGAATGCACACATGCATGCTCACAGAATTTTGATTGACAAAGTGACTATTGATTCTGAGATCAGAAATATGGGTCTTTAGTTGGCTCCAATTCGCCAATTTGCAGAAATTCCAGATTTCCCATTCCAATAAGCTGGTGACATCACTTTTAGTCAAATATTTACTTGACTTAACTGATTAAGAGGATTGGATCCTCTATGTGTCCACAGAGTCACGGAGGAGATGGGAGCCTGTTGTGACACTTTCTAGTCCCCAGGAGCAAGGGTAGACCACACACCTGCTGCCTGGGTGTTGGTAAAACACTGAGCACGTGATCCCAGCACACGCCATGGCAGAGGGCTGTTTGCACCACCATATTTGGGAAGCCAGCTGCACCTCCAGCCAGTCCTAGCACAGGCTGTACTGCCCCCTGGGTCCCCGGGCTGTCATCATCCTGTGATTATCAGGACATGTGGTGGCTGCCCTACCCTGACCTCCAGAGTCTCTCAAGAGTGTGCCCTTGTCTGCAAGGATTCAGGGGTGTGCCTCCTCCCCCAGCCTAGCCCCCCACAAGCCCTGGGCACTGGACAGTACACCTCTGCCAGCTTCCTCCTGCCTGGGTCCAGGCCCTGCTCATGCAGATCTTCTGAGGTCAGTAAAGTAGAAGCTCAGACTCTTCTCTCTCCTCTTAGTGGTTTCCAACTCCCAAGCCAACTCTTACCTCATTTGAATAATAAAGTCCCTGTACCCTCTATTTACCCCTCAGTGAGACGCAGCGCCTCATTTCTCAGTGTCTCAATTGTAGGGTGGCACCCTCTGGCCCTGAACCCCTGTCCCCACTCCAGCCCTCCTCCTGGGAGGCTGCACACACTGCAACTAAGAGACGATCACATTGGCTGGGAGGTTGGTGATCCAGAGCAGCCTTTCATTTTGACACTTGGAGAAACTGGGTTCAGAGGAGGAGAGTGACGCGTTTTGTGACAGCGGGGACAGAACAGAGGTGACTTAGTTTCCCAGGGATGTCTCTCCTAAGCTCAATTTTTGGATCCTAGTTTCATTTATGTCAGTCGTTGTTGCTCTTTTACTTTAAGGTCCTGTTGGCCCCCACACATGCATTTCTGCCCTGTTTTGTTCCTTTTTTTGCTCTGGTTTGTAAGACTACAGCATAATAAACTATGGATTTTTTTAAAAAATCAAAAGAAAGGGCCAAATATAGATAAAATGAAGCCATAGAGAGTTAATCATAGGAATGTAGGCCGCAAAGTCCCACTTGCTGAGGGAGGTTGGATTGAGGTTAAGGTACGGGCTTCCCGGCAAGCCAAGACAGGGCGCGCGGGCAGTGGAGGATTCATCCACCCAGGAAAGAAAGGATCCGTGGCTCAGAAGCCCACTTGGTCCAGCCATCTTCTGTCTATGTCACATAGTTTCTTTCGTCTGACAGGGGTGAGTTCATATTCCATCCGTTGCCAAACCATGCCCTGGCTTCTTTCCAAATCGAGGCACAGCTCCTCCTTTGATGGCTGAATGGCAACTTTCCTTTGGTGACCAGGCCCCCTGGGCTGTCCTTGCTCTTGCCCAGAGCTGTCTTCCTTCCCAGAGTCTGGCTGAGGTGCACCGTGGGGAGCAGCTTCTGCTGGGGGTGTCTGCTGGGCTCCGTGGGCATCTGCCAGGCTGAGCAGCTGGACGCACAGGCCAGGAGCCCCGCCCCGTGCTGATGGGCTGCCCCCCCCCCCCCCGCCCCTGGCAGCTGTGAGGAAGACAAGGCAGGGAGCTGGGGTCTCCTGTGTGTCACACCCGCCACGGCTCTGCCAGCAGACGAGGCTGCAGGGAAGCCTGGTCTCCCTGCCCTCAACGCCGGCTTCAAGTCAGGATCGCTCTGGGGTGGAAATGGAGCTCAGGAGCCTTGGAGAGAATGTGTCCTGGTCCCAGCAAGAATCAGAGCAGGGCCACTTCCTGGAGCTGCTTATACACCATCCATGTTGTCGTCTTTCTGTCTTTGCCTGGTTGTTCTCCACCTGTGCATCCTGGGCCAGTTTCCACAGATTACTTGGAGTGACATGAAATCGCAGACAATGCCAAAGGATAAAGTGAGGAAGGAGCTGGAGCCCGGTGCGCCTGCCTGGCACAGGGTGCCTGACGATGAGCAGAGCCCGTGGGTTGCGTGGCGCTCCTTTAGCCTCTGATGATGTGCTGCCGCCATTCTCCTCCAGCAGCTTAGACCCTTCACACCCCTTTCTCTTGGGCATCTCGTGGATTGGCAGGCATCTCCCAGACTGCGGGGCTCCCGTGAGCATGCCCAGCCAGTGCACACCAGAGGACTGTCTGTAAATAATACGATGTTGGTGTAACGCATCATGAACCTGTTGGCTCTTGGGAGGCAAGGACCCCCCCTGCGCTCAGAGGCTTTTGTATTCTGTGTGGTTTTCCAACCTCTGCCAAGGTCATGGAATTCACTGGGAAGAGCTGAAGGATTTCAAAGTTTAGCCATCCCCATTCACAGCTCCGCCTTTTCCCAGGCTCTCTGTGGCCTGACCAGGGATAGGGTAGGGGGAGACGGTGTTGGAGAGACAGTTGAAGGGTGCCGGCGGGGCCGGCAGCGGGGAGATGGCAGAGCTGGGAGTAGTCCTGGACCGTTCCGCGTCATCATGCTGGGTGAGCTGGGGTCAGCTCCTGTGTGCCTCTGGGCCTCTATTTCTGGAACTCTAAAAGGGCAGCACTGACTTAAGTTACCCCTGGTGTCCCTGCAAGGGGAGCAGAAGGAGCCTGCCTCCTTCCTGACAAAGGACTTCCCTTGAGGGAGACCTCACTTTGTCCCGGCTCCGACTCATGTTTAGCTCTTGGTTCCTGGGGAGGAGCTCCTAGGGCTCCTTCATAGCTGGTTACAAAAGCTGAGAGGGCAAAAACAAAGGTAAGGAGACGGAGGTCCAGTGTGAATCAGTCGCTGAATCCCCCTCTGCTCACACAGGAGAAATCATCGACAGCTGCGGCCCAGTGACATCAACCTCCGAGCCGAGCAAGGGGCTCAGGGAGAATAGCACACACTGTGCGCCCAGCCAGACCACCTCCACAGAAACCCAGGCTTGAACACACAAGCACACATCCCCATAAGCCATCTTTGTGTTCAGCGTAGCTCAGAGCCTAGGTGAGCAGGCAGCAGGCCCTGTGCACCAATTTTGTCCTGGATTTTGTGTACACTGTGCCCATGGTGTTATGGAGAAGGAAGCTGGAAGGGTATTTTTTTTTTTTTAAATTACAAGCGCATAAAGACTATCTCAGGTTCTTATTCATGCTCCACAAGAGGAGCAGGTGAGTGTGGCCTCACTGGTGGGTATGACCACCCACTCCTTTCAATTCCCCACACATTTAGTGCTCATCTTCTGTGTGGCAAATATTTTGCTAAATTTCCAAGAAAAGGAATCAATAAGACAAGGTTTCAGCCGTGAGGGAACTCAAAGTCCCCCGTAAGTGACAGGAGCGGCGATCACAACACAGCATCACAATATAAGAGTACGATAGTCGGCTTCCTGTTGTGTGACAAAGTGCCTGAGCTAATTAACTTATGAAGAAGAGAGGCTTATTCTGGTTCATGTTCATGGCTGCTTGGCCCAGCTGCCGAGAGCCTGTGGCCGAACAGTATCCAGGGTGGGAATGTGCAGAGGGGCTGCTTGCCGCAGGGACAGGACCTCTTCAAAGTATGCCCCCAAGAACTTAACTCCCTTCTAATAGAGCCCCCCTCCTGAAGGTTCCCCCATGGGGTGGGGACCAAGCCTCCACTATATGATCTTTAGGGGACACTTCATATCCAAACTATAGCAAGGGACTTTCCTAGGACCTTGAATTAAAAGAGCAAGCATCAAGATCCATAGGGGAATCAGAGGAAGCTTCTAGGAGGAACTGTTAGGGCTGAGACAAGAGCATGACTCGTTCCTAAATTTAATATAATTCACCCCTCTCTATGATCATTGCTTTTTTTTTTAATCTTGTTTAAGAAACCACCATACGACATTTGAAGGGATAGAGATATCTCAAATTATCTTCTAACCCTTTATTTTAATTTTTTTATTGGCGCGTTGTGGTTATATATAATGGTGGGGTTTGTTGTTACATGTTCACACATAAAAGAATTTGGTCATTCTCCTTTCCTAGCCGCTCCCCTCTCCCTCCCCTCGCTCCCCGCGGCCGGCCCTTTTCTCCCCTCTATTGGCCTACCTCCACTTTTCATGAGACCCATCGCCTGCCAGCTTTTTATCTTTTTTCCCCCCTCTAGCTTCCACAAGTGGGAGAAGACACACAGTCCTTGACTTTCCAAGTCAGGCTTCTCTTGCTTAACATAATGCTCTCCCGTCAATCCATTTCCTGCAAATGACATCATTTTGCTCTTCTTCATGACTGAGCAAAACTCCGTTGGGTGTGTACACCACATTTTCTTTATCCATTTATTCACTGACAGACACCTAGGCTGGTTGTGTAGCTTGGCTATTGGAAACTGTGCTGCTATTAACATGGGTGTGCCCATGTCACTTTAGTAAGATGACTTTGGTTCAGATAGACACTGAGGAATGGGATACCTGGGTCATAGGTGGCTCCATTCCTAGCCTTTTGAGAGGCCTCCAAACTGATTTCCATAGTGGTTGTATTGATTTGAAATCCCACCAACAGTGTGAAGGATTTTTCCCCACATCCTCGCCACACGTGTCATTATTTGTTCTCTTGAGGACTGTCATTCTAATTGGAGTGAGATGAAATCTCAGAGTGGTTTTGATTTGTATCTCCTTGATTAATAACGATGTTGAACACTTTTTCATATATCTGTTGGTCGTTGTGTGTTTTTCATTTAAGAAGTGTCAGCTTAGTTCATTTGCCCAATTATCGATTGGATTATTTACCTTTTGGTGTTAAGGTTTTTGAGTTCTTTATGTATCTGGGTGTTACTCCCTTTGGGGGAGCAGCTTTAAATGGGTTTTCTCCAATCCAAGGACTCTCTTCACACCCTTAATTATTTCCTTTACTGTGCAGAAGCTTTTAATTTGATGTCACCCCACTTATTGATGGTTAGTTTTAATCTCTTGAGCTTTAGGGGTCTTGTTAATAATAAAGGAGGTACCTGTGCCAATGTGCTGGGGTGCTGACCTTAGGTTTTGTTCTAGTAGTTGCAGTTTCTGGTCTGATTCCTCCATCCACTTGAGTTGACTTTGGTGTAGTGTGAGACATAGGGATCTAGTTTCATTCTTTACATATGGATATCCAGTTTTCCCAACACTTTTGTTAAAAGGCTGTTTTTTCTCCAGAGTGTGTTTTTGACACCTTTGTCAGAGAGCAGGTGACTGTATCTGTGTGGGTGTGTCTCTGTGTCTTCTAATCCATTGGTCCACACCTCTGTCTTTATGCAGGTACGGTGCTGTTTTTGTAATTAACCCTTTGTGATTGTGCCTTCCCCATCTAGGTGGATCATGCACCTGAGCTTGATTTTCGTGTGTGGTGGAGTAGAATCCGATGCCACACTTCCCCACGTGGATACCCTACAGCAGCCCAGGGGAGGGGCGCGCCATCCTGCCGACACCCTCACAGAAGCTCTAGGGTTTCGCCACCGGCGTCAGGATTTCTAGGGAATTTGACTGGCATAGGGAAGTTCTCTTCAAATTCTCTTCTGTTTCAAGTAATTTTCCATCATGAATCATTACCGAATGTCATCAGATTGGTTTTCTCTATTCATTGGGACCACGTGGGTTTTCTCCTTTAATCTAGTAAAGTGGTGAATCACACTGATCAGTTTCAAATGTTAAACCAATCTTGAATCCAGGTGTCAGTACATCTTGCTTATAGGTGTCTTTTATCTAGAGCGCACATTGTACATATTGCAGGATTCGAATGTTGCATTTTAAAGGTGATTGCATTTATGCTTAAACATCTGATTGTTCTACAACTTTTCATTGTTTTATAGACCCTGCTGTGTCTGGGTGTCAGGGTACATCTACATTCTTACCTGTGGATAGTACTCTTTCTCTTCCATTCTCAGGAAGATTTGGGGAAAGATTGGTCGAATTTACTGTTGAAGCCATCTGGGCCTGGAATATTCTTCATGAGAAAACCAATCTTGCTATCAATTCATTAACATCATTTCTGTCAGTTTTGGTAGGTTCTGTTTTTTGAAGGAACTTTCTCATTTCATTTAAATTTTGATATTGTCATAAAAGTGATAAATGCCTCACATTTCATTTCAGATGATGATTTTATAAAAAGCTGATCTTCTCCTTTGGGAACTCTCCTCTTGTGAGTGATCAGGAGCAAAAAAAGAGGAGAGAAACCCAGAAACTCATATCCAAGAGTACTGTCCAAATATAGGATTCTAACGTGGGATGTGGAAAATCGTAGAAGCTCTTGCTGAGTCTTGGGAGAAGAAAGGAACGGTAAAGGTGAGCAATGGAGGAGGGGTGGTGCTCTGCAGCTCTCACACAATCCCGGGTGGTGATTGTTCTCATGGGCTCTGGCTTACCTCTTGAGTCATCAGTGAGATTGTAGAGCGCAGGCAAGATCTAATGACAAAGCACTGTGGAGGGCTCCTGTTTCCTCCAGGTCCTCTAAGGTGGGGATTGAGCTAAATGAGGTCCTAGGCTGGGATCGTCATCCACTTGGGACTGGTACCCTTTCCAGAAGAGGAAGAGGCACCAGGCTGCTCCTGCCCAGGGAAGACGCCCTGGGAGGAAACAGCAGGAAGGGGCATGGAGGCAGGAGGGAGGCCTTAGTCCTGCTGAACTGAGGAAGAGCGGGATCTAACACCACCAGCACCACGACCCCAGACCCCAGCCTCCAGGGAGGTAAAAAGGTAAGTGTGGCGGTTCAGTCCCCCAGTGTGTCGCACCTTGGTGTGGCAGTGCTAGTTTTATAATGCTGCTGGCAACGTGCAATACTTCTAGGCTCATGAGTGCGTCTCAGGATGGGGAAAGGGTGCAGAAAGTCCTCTGACTCCGAAATACTGCTTAAAAGACTTAAAAACAGCACACTACAGGGACACAGCCACCTCAATGTTTATAGCAGCACGATTCACAATAACTAAACTGTGGAGCCAACCTAGATGCCCTTCAGTGGATGAATGGGTAAAAAAAAAAAATGTGGAGTATATACACAATGGAATATTACTCAGCAATAAAAGAGAATAGAATCATGGCATTTGCAGGTAAATGGATGGTGTTGGAGAAGAACATGCTAAGTGAAGTTAGCCAGTCCCAAAAAACCAAAGGCTGAATGTTTTCTCTGATATAAGGAGGCTGATTCATAGTGGGGTAGGGAGGGGGAGCATGGGAGGAATAGATGAACTCTAGATAGGGCAGAGGGGTGGGAAGGAAAGGTAGGGGGCAGGGGGGTAGCAAGGATGGCGGAATGTGATGGACATCATTATCCAAAGTACATGTATGAAGACATGAATTGGTGTCAACATACTTTAAATACAACTGGAGATATGAAAAAATGTGCTGTATATGTGTAATAAGAATTATAACACAATCTGTTGTCATTTATTTTTTTAAAAAATCAATTAAAAAAAACTTTAATGTTAAAAAAAGTCAACTTATAATATTCAGCATTTTGTCTCACAATGACACTCTGGAAAGCTTGATTCATCCAAGAAGATACTGTGGAAGATGAAAGCTTGTCACGTTATGTTATTTTAAATTTTCATTAAATCTGAAAGTAGATTATCATTAACTTCATTAAATATCAGTAAGAACTACATTACTATTTAACAAATCTCTGTTTAGTGAATTAATATCTAGTTATAAATTTAAGATGCCTATTTTAATGTTTCTGTAAGGACAAATAGACAAAAGGGTGTTTATTATTATAAGAAAATAAACAGAGATTTATTTAGTTAAAAAAAAAAGAAATGAATGCATATGGAGGAGATGTCACAGAAATGAGGAAAAAAGATTCAAGCAGAAGCTTGGAAGTGACAGAAATCTCATTTCTGATAGTGCTCATCCTGGGGCCTTATGCGGGGGTGAGGTTGGAGATGGAGGTGGGGGAAGTGGTCCACTCTGAGCTTCAGCTAAACTTGTAAGACTTCATTACTTGAGCTGGTTTTCAGGTGAATCATTCTTCATCTTTGTTTCATGTCTTTATATCATTTTGTATGCTTTTAATATTTCCTAAAATCTCGAAAACAATAGTACATATTACCAATAGTCTTTGATTTATTTAATAAGTATTAAATCTACTTTTCATGACACTATTAGAAGGTAAAGTAATCACATGTATATACACATGTATACACACTTGGCTTCATTTTTCAATGAGTTGTGTTGGCATGGGCCTAGCCATCCTTTCTGGCCTGGCCCCCCTTATAATCTGACTTTTGCTTTTGCAAGGTGACTGGGTTTACAGCTGTCAGACTTGATTACTTTAAGAAAATGAGATGTCTTTAGTGAAAACAGCCACAGGTAACAAAGGGTTTTATTTCTGTCACAGGGTGGACCTTCAAGGAGTTTTGCTACTGGTTCCATGATTGTCCTTGCAAGCTTTCGAGCCCCATGCTGTTTAAAATATTTAAAACCTAAAACCAAGGAGATGGAATCAGGAGGCAGGCCTTGGAAGGGGAAGTGGTGCCCTCATAAGAGAGGCCCAGGAGAGATCCTTCTGCCTTGGGCGGACCCAGAGAGAAGACTCCATCATAAAACACACGGCAGGCCCTCACACAACTGGGTCTGCAGGTGCCTTGACCTTGGACTTCTCAGCCTTTAGAGCTAGGGGAAATCACCTGAGGTCATCTGTAAGCCCTGGCCTGTGGTATTTTGTTAGAGCACCCGAATCAACCAAGACATTTGTCAGCTGCTTCACGTTCCTCAAAGTGCTCCCAAGCCTTAGTGACTCACCACACTCTACTATTACAAGAGGAAGACTTTTCGCTCATCACAACTTGAAGGTCTCAGAAGGCAGGGTGGCTTGGCCGGCTGCCTGCTGTCCGGGAGCAGTCAAAGTCCAGGACACTGAGCATCACTTTGTAGATGACCGACTGTGGGAAGACCTAGAGGAACAGGGTGCTGTTCACCAAGTGTCAGAGACTATGCGATGCAGGAGGTGGCACCTCCAAATACCCCCCAGATCTTTGGTAAAGTTGTGGAAGTGGAATGCCAAAGGAGACTGGTCTGACTGGAGAAGGCCAGGGGACCAAGGAGCACAGCACGCCGGAGACCCAGGAGCCAACGCTGGGGCTGCGGAAATCATGGAAAAGGCTCTGCTGTGGCTTGTGGCGTGCATATCCCCCAAATCTCATGTTTTGGACTTAACCGCCCAAACTCGTGTTGATGGCTCTGGAGGCACAGCCTGCGGGAGGTGATCAGGATTAGATAAGATCATCACAGGGGCCCCTGGTGGGACTGGGACTTTGCAAGACCAAGGAAGACCTGAGTCGGCCCAGGCTCGCTCCGTTTCACCATGTGATGCCCCTGTTGTGATCCATGCAATGACTAGGCCCCAAGCTGACAGCCAGGTGCCAATGACATGCTCTTGGACTTACTGGCCTCCTGCACAGAAACCAAATACCAACTACCCAATCTCGGGTATTCTGTTATGGCAATGGAAAGCAGACTGAACCAGTTCTTACTGCAGATTCAGTTTAGGCTGATTTAACCAGACTTCAAAGGCAGAGAAAGTCCTGTCCAACATCTGGCTACATACAGTGAAGGAGGGAGTCAGGAACCAGGATTGCCCTGTTGTGAAGGTGCGGGAGCTCTCGAAAGCAGAGAGACAGTTGCCCCAGCAAGTGGTGAGGCTGGAGGTTGATTCTAATGCTCCTTCTTTCACATAGTTTCTCCTTCATAAACCCAACAGCCATTGAAGCCCAGGGACAAGCAAGAACTGTAAGGTTCTCTTCTAGGATCCTGATGCCACCCTGGTTTCGCCACCAGCAAGGAGGGCTGGTTGAGGGCAGAAGAGCTCCCACCAGGGTGTCAGTGGCTGGTGCAGCAAGGTGATTTCTCTCTCCGGTTCTCTGGGTCTCTCATGACATTTCTGAGGCTTGGCACTACCTCCACAATCAGTCTTAATTACAGCCTTCCCCGGTGGCCTGCTTGTCCTGACTCAGCCAGTGTGCTGAGTCAGCAGGAAGTGATCTCACCCACTCTGTGGGAAGTTCCTACATTGTAATGGGGAAAACAGAATCCAAATAAGCTACATCAAAAAGAAAGTTCTCATCAGCAAGAATGGGAGTTTGAGACGTTGGAAGTAATGGAGGATGTGGAAGCATTTACAATGGGGAATATTCATTTTGATTGAGGAGAAAATAATATGCTACAAAGCAACTTACAAACAGGCAGTCAGATCAAAGTCTCTTGTATTTTGGTCACACTGGCAGTGACAGAAGTTATAAAATAACAATTGTCTCTAAAGCAAGGTTTGAATACTCTAAGGGTCTGAGCTTTCCTTAGTAATATAGGTAACTACCAGGGCTGAATTGGATTTGTGTTTTTTTTTTTTTTTAAAAGTCTCCCCTTCCTGTTTCCAAGGGGATTTTATTTTCCAAAGATACACTGCTTATTGGATGTTGGCGCTCTAATTTTGGATACCGTATGTTCTAGGTATTCTGGGGAAGATCTAGGTTTCCAGGACTGTATCCATTGTTCCCAGCGAAGCTGTGCTGGCCCTCTGAGTGGACACTGCCTGTCCCAGGGTCAGCGCTCAGAGCGCTTCACACAGGAAGTCATTTATTCCTGCATAGCAACTCTTGAGGTGGACACTGCTGTTTTTATAACCTTATCTATTTGGAAACCAAGACTCAGAAAGGGGGTGGCTTCTCAACCTCTCCTGGTCAGCATGGCCATGTTGGGGAGGGTGGGCCTGTCCCTCCATCCTGCCTCTGAGAGGGATAGTGCCCCTGCCCGGCTGTAGGATCTTGTGACCTGTGGCGGGAAGCTGCTGCCCCTCTGACTCCCTCCTCTGAATGCCAGTAGAGCCTGTGAAGGGGTGGTATGCCTCCCCTGTGGTTAGACCACCCACGGGTCAGTTGGCCTTGAGTTGATCTAGGTAGATTAGGCAGGTGGGCCCTACTTAACCAGGTGATCCCTCAGATGGCCTTAAATTGGCTCTTTCTCAAGTCAGAGAGTTTGGAAAAAAAAAAGAGGATCTACAGGGGGCGTGGCCTGGCAAGGACTCGGGCTCAGCCCTTAGAGCTCTGTCCCCTGGCTGCCCTCTGGCAAGAAGGCAAATCTTTCTCTCACTAGCCTCTGCAGAGGGGCAAAGCTGGCTAACCTGCACTTGAGCCCTGTGAGACCCTGAGCAGAGAAGCCAACGGAAGGTGCCAGTCTGCTGACTGTGAAGACTGCCCCGTCTGTGCTGCACCAAGCCACAGCCGCGGCTGACCTTTCATATAGCAACGTAGGACTCAAAAGCCTCCCTCCTCCTCTACCATCCTTCTTCCTTCCTTCCACAGGTACTTGCGAGGCCTTTGTTAGTGCATTAGAACCCATGCTGGGGAGTGGGGCTGTACCGCCAGCAATGTCAGAAGAGCCCCTACCAACTTCGGATAAGCCCCTACCACGGTGCATTTATAAATCAGTGAGGGCACAGATGTTAGTCACAGGACCCTGACGCACATGTGCTGTGGCTGAGAACCTGCCCAGGCTGCAGGGAAGAGCCCCGGGGGCTCTGACCTACCTAAGAACCCAGGCAAGGTGTGACTCCAGGCCAGCAGTGAAGGCAGGAGGTGGAGCAGGAATCGCCAGGGACATAGCCGGGAAAGGACCCTGCAGGTGGAGGGGACAGCAGGGACAAAGTCCTTGTAGAGACAAGAGACACTGGAGGGTGAGGAAGACGGCCGGCCCCACGGCGGCAGCATGGAAGTGAGTTGGGACTCAGCGGGGTGTGGCCAGGGCCACGGGAAGGAGTCCTTCTGTGCAGACAGGGTGGGCCATCTACAGGACCCCACGACTGGGCGACTGGGAGCCCAGGCCACAGGCCTCACATTTCCGGGGCTGGATGTCCCAGATGAGGACTGCGGGGTGGAGCCAGCGAGGCCCTCCTCTCCTGGGCAGGGCAGGGCAGAGAGGGCAGTTCTCCTTAGCTCCTTTGTGCGGGCGCATTCATCCCTTCACGGGCTCGACTTGACCACCTCCCACGCCCCAGCTCCTAACATGCTGTGGGGTTCAGAGCTTCAGAATATGAATTTGGAGGGACACAAATATGCAATCTATAGTGAACAGAAAGCCAATCGTAGGAGACTAGAAAGCAAACAGACTGCAGAAACAGGGAGAGAGCAGTGAGTAAGTCCCCAGCTGAGTGAGCAGTGGCTCTGGGCTGGGCGGGGGCCGTGGGGAAGCCAGGTTAGTGGGGCAGGCAGATGAGGGGGAAGCCGGAGGTGCGGTTCGGAGGTGAGCTGGGCAACAGTGAGAAGAGCAAGCCAGCCACCTATGGTGCGGTCTTCAGGTCCTGGTGGAGGAGAGAGGTGGGGTGGCGGGTGTGGAGGGGGAAGGCTTGAGTCCCGTTGTCCCTTCCCCGGCGAAGGCTCCGATGTGCCCGGTGGAAGCTCACCAGGTTGCAGCAAAGGTTCATGCAGGAACGCTTTCTCTGCAGCGGGGATGCTGAGATCGTTCTAGTGAGCCAGATCCCCCAAGACCAAATGGCAAAGACGAAACGGCCACCACAGAACCTTCTGGAGAACCCCCACTACCCTGTCACCTATTTCAGCAACTCAGATTCCTCTTGGATGCATTTTTATACAGTGGGTAGCACACACTGCTTCACTATAAATCCAAATAATGGAACACTTAAACAACAATAATAATGGTGCAGATTACATTTATTTTGTACTAATAGAATATGAGATAATAACATCTAAATGCTTGATAGAATGCTCACTGAGCCCCTATCACCATGACCCCAAGACAAGAAAAAGACTCAGATGATACCTTAATGAAGGCTTACATTAGGTCCTTTAATTCAGGCCTCAGTTTTAGCCAGTCTGGATCACAGAACTTGTGACAATACTGATCCATTAGATTACTGTTCATCTAATTTGTTGGGTTTTAGCTGAAATTCTTCGTACCGTGAATTTTTTATGCAAGCAAATCTGGAAGGTGAATTTTTGATCTGAAAAAGAAATGAAGGAGATTTCACACTAAATTATGAACTCATCAAATGACATGAGGTAGTTTAAGCTTTGGAAATAAAGAAGGAGCAGTTGGCAGCCTGGAAACGGTGGGCAGTGCGGTCGGGCCCTCAGTCCACCCCAGAAGGTGCCTCTGGGTATTTGACTTCGCTCTGGAATCAGAAGAATGGGCCAGGTCTGTGTCTGTCACAGACTACCTCTGTGACTCTAAACAGGCTCATCTCCAAGGGCTGCTGTGATGACTAAAGGCGTACAGGGGACAGAGAGTCTGGGAAATTGCAACCCAAAGTACCAATGGCCTTTCTCAGTTGTCCTCAACCTGAAGGGGCTGATCTGAACTCCAGGTCTGGGTCCATTTTCTCTCCCAATAAAGTCCTACCCACTCAAGAAGTCAAGTAACAAAACAGGGAGAGCGACATCACGTTACCTGAGAGCCTCCTGGGAGCTTGTGGAGCGAGTGCGGGAGTTCATAAAAAATCCGAGCATTTCCTTCGTTTTCAGCTGCTATCTCTGACATATGGGAGGCTGTAATTTCACAGGGAAGTGAAACCTTACCTCCTACCAGGTGCCAATATATTTTAGGCAAAGAGATATTGCAGCTCTGGAATTATTGAAACCCTATGTTCTTTCCCTCCAATTGCTCCAGGCAGACGTAAAAAGTCACATTTTTGAAATCAGCCTGTGACATCATTGGGACTAGCTGTAACCAAGGTGACAGTCTTGGGAGGGCTGGCATGAGAGACGGTGGTAAACATTCAGGCTGAGGAAAGATGGGGGATAGCCCTATTTTTAGGTTTTTGTTATGCAGGTCTATACTGAGTCCTTAAAAATCGTAAAACTCTCAATTCTCAAGCAGATTGATATTTCACGGCGCTGCAGTCTACAAAACTTCTTAAAACCTTGCTTGCTGTCTTTTTCTAGCTGTTAACCTCTCCAGAGTTTAAAGATCCAAAAGTGGATTGCTCATGCCCTCTCTGTGCACCCAGCTTCTTCTCATTTTAAGTTGGTAATTTACTCCAATAGCCTTCAGTTCATCTAGGAACTGTTTCAATGGAGCAAAACTACAAGGATGGATACGCTCTATGGTGTGAGAGCATCTTAAAGATGTGTGTGTGTGTGTGTACGTGTGTGCACTCACGTACACACACAGGACTGCGTGTGTGTGTGTGTCCCTTCCGCACCAGGGAGCCAGCAGTGTGCCCAGCATTCTCTCTGTTCCTATTTCTGTCCTTTGTCATCATTGCTATAACTAAGCCCACTGTCATCTGGTAGGAATATTTACCCGCTAGAGCTGACTTGGCCAGCCGTGCGTGGACATCTGGAGTCTAGACTTGGCGGCTCTGTGGGCAGGCTCGCGTCCCAGGGCTCCAGCGGCCCTGGGGCTCCATTGCCCGGCGCCCTGCTCTGTTTACATAGCTGGTGGGCTGCCTCATCAGTTTCAGCTGCCCGACCTCCCCCCGCCAGGACTCCCTGCCCCCTGCCAGTCCTAGTTCTGACTGTGCACTTTGGATGGCCACCAGAGGGGCCCCTGCCCTGCTCCCTTCAGCGAGCCCCTCCCACTCCGGTGCTCCATCTCAGGATGGGAAGGGGGCTGAGGATTGGAGGTTCTGCTTCAGAGCTGATGGACTGATTGGGTTGGGAAGAAGAGGGTTAATAGATGCACAAAGCATTAAGAAAGAATCGGATGTGGTGAAAAGGGTGCAGAACTCCAAATACAAGATGTGGGTTCAAATCTTGTACTCAGCTGTCACACAAGACTGTAACCTGGAGGGTCTCTGAGGCTCCAAGTCATTATGTGTGAGTTTGTGGAGGGTGGCAGGCTCCTGGAGCTGCTGGGAGAAGCCCACTCCTACTGAGGCAGCTTGCTCGGGCCAGTGTCCGCCTCCAAGGGGAGATGAAGAGGGCACATGGATCACGCAGGCAGATGGGAGCCTGTCTGTTGACCCAAGGCAAGTACACGCACTGCCATATTTGCTGAAACAGGGCACTTGCTTGCTGGGGCTGGGGTGCAGTGGGCACCGTATCTCCAGGGAGTCGAGAAGACTGTGAAGAGGGCCGACGGGTAGCACCTGCCTCTAGACACAAGGTGATGGGAGAAGGCAGCCGCAGTCTTGTGGTGGAGCCGCAGTCTTGTGGTGGCAATATTTGTGGTTATTTTTCCTCCTGTTATTTTTTATAAAATAAAAGTGTCATGCAGCTCTGACGATGGGCAGGTGACTTGGAGAATCAGACAGAAACCCCTCAGGAGCTGACGCCCCTGAAACGTTGTGTGGTCTTGGGAGGTCTTGGGAGTGCTTAACACCCGAGCGTGGGCCTGTTTCAATGGTAATGGGTCACATTTAGAGTGTGTTTTCGCATAAGGATGCTGTTACAGACCACAGCAAAAGTGTAATTCATATACACAGTAAGTACAATTGTAATAAAATGACACCTGCTTAAATTTCTATAAAAATAATTATTTGGATGTCTACCCAGCAAGCAAAAGCAGGTCTTTGAGAAATTATAGGTTTCTTTTGGAAAAATCTACCTTCTGGAGGTCTGTGAACCACAGCCCCCGAAGCCCACTAGACAGAAACTGTGTGTCTCTCACCAAGCCCCAACTATCCGTGACCTGGCTTTTCACAGAAAACATTTGTTGTGCCTGTAGTTATATAAATACATAGGTTTTCAAAAGTGTGCGTGACTTGTTTAAAATTAGAAATATCTGTTGGTAAAAATCTATCATGATTTTCCCTGGCTTAAATCCACCTAACACTCGAATTACCATAGATTTAGCCAAGAGAAACCCAAACTGAACATACGCCCCGCTGAACACCGCTCCTCGCCGGTTGCCTGTGGGTCAAGGCCCGACAAAGCGGTTCCTGTGCTTTGAGATCTTCCTTGGTCCTGTGCAATGAAATTTCCCTTAAAATAATTATCCATCCTAAAGACCTAAAACTACAACCCACAGATTGTTTGGCTGCAATTGTATGGTTGTTGACACAAAGAGACATTTGGAGCCATTCATGTGGACCAACAGTCCAAGAGTTCTGATTTAGGTTTGGCTTGGATTTGACTTAACCAGATATGATGTTTCAATTTGTTCACTAGCAGCAGAAATCTATCAGGTTGACCAGACATAGCATTTCAGTTTTAGCAATATGAAAGAGTAATCACTCAAAGGGATAATTGATTCATATTATAATATCATTGGTTGTACAATCAAGAGTAAAAATAGATTTTTAAAATTGAGTATTTTCAATACAAGTCCATCAGTATTTGAGATTCTACTTTAGACTGAGAAATGGATAAGTAAACTTTGACTCCAAGGAGATAGATAAATACACACACACACACACACACACACACACACATATACACATATAACTATCTATAAACTTTTAACACATTTAAAAAATTTTCATTTTAGGGAAAAAAAAAATTTTTTTTGTACTGGGGATTGAACCAGAAGTTCTTTACTACTGAACTAAGTCCCTCTACTATTTTTTATTCTTTTAGACAGATCCTTGTTCAGTTGCTTGTACCCTTGCTATATTACTGAGGCTGACCTTGAACTTGTGATCCTTCTGCCAAGGCCTCTTTAGTCACTGGAATTACGTTAGTGAAAATTTGTAGTAAGCAATCTAATGAATAGTCGGTCCACACAGGTTCTTCTCTGTCACTACAACTGACTGGAAGGGAAGTCCATACTAGGAAGGGTTTGCTGTGTCATCACTCAGTCCCAAACAACAGCTGGATTACTCTATGAGCGTGGGTGTACATGTTTGGAAATGCATGTGTGTGTGCACAGGGTAGGTATATAGGTATCTTTGTGTATGATGAATGTGATCATGTATGTGTGCATGCCTGTGAGTGTGTTCCTGGGTATCCATGAGTATACCATATGCATGCATGTGTGGGCCTGCCTTGGTGTGTGAGTGCATGCAGGAGAGTGTTGCGTGAATGTGTGGGCATGTATGCCCATGCAGAGTGGTCCAAACATGATATAAGCTGATGTCTGCAGGTGACAGAATGATAACACTGACCCTTCTGATGGTTGCTGGTTCAAGGGCGGGGAGCAATGTGGAAATCTCGTCCTTACTGGTGATGACAGGTTCCAGTGCTCCCCAATTATACTTTTGCCTTTGGATGGAGGTCTTGCCACGTTAGCAGCAGGCCCTGATTTTGAGTCATGAGTTGCTCTCCCGCGTACTTGGGCTCCTTCTGAGCCTGATGGGCAGGAGCCAGAAGTCTATGGAGATGCTGGCTCACACCAGGCTTTCTCTGTGACAAGCTGGTTTGGCACATGAAGTGGGAATATCTTCATTGTCACCAGCAGCAGTAGCAGCAGCAGAAGATTCTACTTTCCTGTGACATGCCCACCCCTGTACTTGGTTTTCTTTCATAGAGCCAAAGACAAAGCCTGCCTTTCCAGGGGTGAGCCCCGTGCTCAGGACTGGGGGGCCTTAAGAAGACCATTATTCCCCAGGTGAAGGAGTCAGACTCAGACAAGGCCTTACTTCTACAAGGCAAGACCTCGTCACGTCAGTAGAGCCAGAGGGAGACAAGGCATCTCCTGACTTCCATTTAGGGCTCCTTGTACCATCACGTGCCTCTTGGTCTTCGGAAAACACTGG
This sequence comes from Callospermophilus lateralis, assembly GCF_048772815.1. Lineage (NCBI taxonomy): Eukaryota > Metazoa > Chordata > Mammalia > Rodentia > Sciuridae > Callospermophilus > Callospermophilus lateralis. Next base: position 4,875,841 of record NC_135318.1, on the reverse strand, counting down.
TACAAAGACCATTTAGCTACAGTTTACATTTTGGGGTCATTAGAAACATGGTCCTTGGTATATAGTATACGCTAAAAAATTATTATTGGAATGAATTAATGAAAGAATGAATTAAATTAAGTTCTGGGAGTCTAGAGAAAATCTCCCAAGGCAGGGAACTCTACGTTATCCTTCTGTAGGAAGAGAGAATTTAGACATCGCAGCTGGCACGGTTCTGGGCACATGGTCCTCAATGAATTCTTGCTAAAATTATTGTCACTGTGGAGAGTGGCCATATGCTATTCTATTCTGTCCAGTATATATCTAGCTTTGCTGTTGACCTTAGGAAAAGCAGATTCTATTTGGTAAAATAATCCCGGTGAAACCAGGAGCTAGAACTTTCCCTGAAGGAGCCCCTCAGCTTCAGATATTTTAGGGACGGGCAGCCTTCTTGTGTAGCTGTGGTGAGCACCCTTTGTGGAGGAGGGTGTACTCTGTGGGTTCTTCTGTATCAGCCCCTGGGGACACCTGCTTACAGTGATCCCACTGCATACCCCTTTGAACCAGGGACAGTGACTTCTCATCACTGTCATTGCCAAGGGTGGACAGCTTCCCATTTGGAGCACTTGACCAACTGTATTTCAGTCAGTCAAAACCAGAAATTGGCTGATGTAGAACATATTTAGTGAGCTTCCAAAGCCAATGGTGGTGCAATCAATCCAACTACTAACCAAAATGAGCTTGTGATGCTTTATGGATTAAAAATGTCACCAATTTTCACACAAGTCATCTCATTTATCGTTCAGATCTTATGAGATATACCACTTCCATTTTACAACTTAAAAATTGAAATACAAAGTAGGTGTGAGTAGCATAAGAGAAGAATCCAGTGCTTTTAGGTTCTCAGCACAGGGAGCCAGTTCCTCCTCATGCATGGGCCAGTATGGACTGGACCTGGATTACTGGCACCTAAGAATCATGTGACTCTTCTTGTGGGTTCCTGCTGTATAACACACCTGCTGTTGTGCAGGTTGCAGAGCCTGCTTTGGGCACCCAGAGTGGAGGGTGCATTGGGGGAGTGTAGGCAGAAGGAAAACTAGTAGTAAATGGTGTTCAGATGGATGGGTAGGACTGGTTCAAATCCCACCTCTGCTGCTTCACCAGGCGCCTGGAGTCGTTTCCACTTGCAGCAGTGCTAGGAGGGGATCCTCTCCAGGGAAGCCAGTTCCAGAAGCCCTTCTTTCTGTGAATTGCAAGTAGTACTGGCTCCTCTTAGTCTTTGTAATCTCAAGTTATGGTTTATGTATTGCCTCCCAAAATCCAGACTAAAAATCCGCATTTCCACCCAACTTCAAGGTGCAGAGAGACTGGAAGGCTCAGTGTGGCCTGAGTTTCTGTTCCAGTTTGACTGCTCCTGAGCTTGCGACCTTGGCCCCTAGATGTAACCTTTTGGTATCTTTTGCTAGTTCCCTAAAGTGAGGATTAAAAGAAAATACTGAACTCAGAGAGTTGCAGAAAGAACTAAGTGCCCTGGTCAATGCAAATATAATAATCACTTCTAGCTTGTGATCAATACGACACATACTTCAGTGACTAGGGGACCACTCTTATGTTTTCACTCTCCATGGCAACCTTCTTGCTTTCCTATTGGCTGGACACTCCTCTGCCTGGGGTCAATCATCTTACTCTGTCTCTCCTTTGCATCAGTTCTCAGGGTGAGGCAGGATCTCCCATCTCGGCACTCTGAGTGCGGGTTCTGCTCCCTGGTAACAGGGTAAGATGCTGCCCCAGGGCCTGTCTTTCTCACCCAGAGCTGCTTTGTGACCATATGATGTTAGAAGCCTGTTGAGAGCCATGGTGGTCAGAATGACGCCTGGCATTTGCCAGAGGGAATGTTTGAAAGGTGCCACCAGCAAACCATTGAGATGATGATTTGAGTTAAGCTATATATAATTGCTGTGATGCTGGATTGATTGTATTGTATATTTGAACTTTACTGTCGGGCAATGGGGTGGCTCTTGCTGCCTCAGGCGCCTGCTACTTTGGAGTTCTCCTGGGGATTCCCGGAGAGTTCCCATTGGTTGGGGAAGTGCCGGAGGAGGGATTTCCAGTGTGGGGGTTTTCTGGAAGGGCCATGTGGGTGGCTTTGGCGGAAAAGCGCGCATGCAGTGCCGGTGAGAGTTGAAATAAAGTAGTTGCTGTTTGAACCTACAAGGCTTTGTGGCGGCTCGGTTATTCGTGCCCAGCCAGTCTGTGGCAGAAGCCACCACAGCTGTGACCTGAAGGGGAGATATTCCTAACCCACCTAGGATGGAGGAGCCTCAAGGAGAAAAGAACTGTGTCAAGTCTGTTGAGGCTCCGAACTAATCCTGTACCAACTCCGCAGTTGAGATACTTAATACATTTGTGTTTAGTCACAGTCGTCAGTGATTTTGCTGTATGCTCCCTGAAGCATCCTTAATGCAGTCTGTACGTGCAGGAGGCTGTCCTTGAGTTGCCTCAGACCACAGGACAGGGAGAGGCATAAGGAATGCTGAGTGACTTCAGCAAACAAGCCTTGGACTTAGTCCTGAGCTTCCTGGCTGCCAGGGGTACAGGGGGACAAGCCAACTCCCATAATTTTACAGGACAGACATGGTCAGAAGCAGGAAGCAAGAAATGTGAGTAGTAGGAAAGACCAGGTCTCAGAGGCAGACCTGCTGGGGACCCTCTTGACCATTTTACATCAAGCTGAACTTGTTTTTGGAATAACAGCATTTTGTTCTTGTTGTTTTGCTTTTTGTTTTGGGGGTTTTTTGAGAGTAAGAAAACTTAGTGTATAAGTCAAAATGAGGCAAGGATGTACTATTAGAGTAAAACCATTGTTTTCTGATTCTTTATGCTTCATTTTTTCTTCTGTTTAATTTCCCACCTTTGTTTTATCAGCTTTATCTTACTTCACTCAGTCCTCTTGTGAAACTGCTCAAATCTTCCAGGACCTGTGCAATGCTGGCTCCGTGTGTGGCACTCTAAGTGAGTTGTGGGAACTCACCTCAGCCAGCAAGAGGGTGCACGGTGACTGCCAGGACCTGGTGAGCCCTTGCCCACGTCCCTCCCTGCCGACAGGGTGCTGTGTGCTGGGTCTGAGCAGCTGCCACTGGACACAGGTGGATGGACCCTGGAAGGCACTGCACAACCCAAGTGTGGGTCATCAACAGGGACGAATGTCAAGTCTGAGGAGCCACATGCTGTGCCGAGAGGGGGGTATTGGCAGGAAATGCCTATTGATTATTGATGACCAGTTGCCTGGGCAGTGGTGGCCTGGCTTTCCTTCCAAATCATCGTCCCCAGCTCCTGACAAGTGTTCGTTATGACCCCAGCTATGTCTCCCTCCCTCTCACAGAGTTAGAGGCGGTCAGGGAGGAGCAGGAGGGGTTTCTGTGTTTGTGACCACTAGTTTTCTAGTGTATTTTGCAAAAAACAATTTGACCCTTATCCCTGAATATCTGAACATTTGCTGTGAACTTAGGAGACAGAGAAAAGTTGTCACTTATAAAGCAGGATCAGATGCCAGGAAACAACTCTGGGGGAAGGGAACTTTGGGGACAATGGCTTTCGTGTCAGCCTCTGGGCCAGCAGGAGGCAGGCCCATCTGCAGACAGCAGTGCTGTTAAGGTTTGATGAGGCCGGAAGGGAGTCAAAGGCCTCTTCTGAGTTTTGAATTAGGAAATGCTTCAGAAGCCTCAGCCAGATGAGCGGCTGTTTGCAGGCCCCGAGCAGACAGATGGCCCGGAGCTCCAGATGCTGTGCCTGTTGAAATATGCATTGGCCAGAAGGAGGCCGAGGTCCGCTGTGGGGGAATGCAGTGCCCAGGCCACGCCGGGGGGTCAGTCCTCCAGGACATCACAGGAGGGGTCTGAGAAGGCATTGCACACCCCAGCATTCCTTGTCCAGAAGAAGCCTACATCCCACCGCCTTGGGTTCTGCCTGGCTAGAAGGCGAGGCGGGGTGGATCCCCACTGCTGCCTGTTCCTGAAGGTGGCACTTGGAGTCAAGAGAAAATGGGGACAAGGATGGCAGATTCCAACTGCTTAGGAGGGGTCTCTGACACGTCTGACTGGGACGCAGTGGGGTCCAGGGAAGACTGTGACGTCCCAAAGGTCGTGTGCGGACTCCAGCTACGTGACAAGGTTGGAGGGTGGAGCCCGCTTACTGCAGCGTGGCCCTGACGGGGGGCCTTGCCCTCCTCCCGGGTTCCTTTCTCCTCCTTTTGAGGTGAGGGTAACTGTAGCTGCTGGCTGAGGCACCAGGGCTCGGCAAGATTGCACGCTAATAGTGCCACCTGTGTACTCTCAGGAAGGAGCGTGGAGTCCTATGGTCTCAATGGTGGAAGCTGCTCGCATTTGGCCCCTGACCAGGGAGACAGTGCTGTGCCCCAGGGGGCAGGGCTTCCTGGTCCTGTGTAGGACCCTGCCCAGGGCCCTTCTCCCTGCTTCCGCACGCCTTACATCTGTGCTGACAGGCCACAGCTTTAGTGGCTGAGGTACTGTGGGAGGATAAAAAATAAACATTTGGTCTTTGCTCATTGTTCCTGGCTCAGAGCTCCCCAAACCCTTGGAGCATCCTAATTCGTTGATGAAGGAGTGGGAGGCAGATGGCTTCAGGACGGGACCTGCACCAGAAAAGCATCCGTGGTTGGTGGGTAGGATTTAGGCCACCAGCGGCCTGCCCCGTGAAGGGGTGAGGGCCAGAAACTGAGCTGGTCTCCAGTGGCCAGTGGACGCCCCCATGGAAATCCTGAACAGGGAGGCTCAGGGAAGGTCCAGCTTGGCCAACCCCCTGCAGCATGGAATCCACCAGATGTGGGGGTGAGGGCAAAAGGCGGGCTGAGGCGGCTAACTCCAAGCCCAGGTGAGGCTTGAACTTTGGTTCTTGATGGTTTGGGTAAAAGTCAGGATCTGGGACAAAGAAACCGGAAACCAAGGGAGGTGGAGCAAAAGCAGGAACCCGTGGTGAAGTGAGTGGGGAGGATGTAGAAGTGCACCCTGTTCCCGGGAAAGGAGGAGGTCAGCAGAGGGGCGGGCGCGGGTTTTCAGAAGCAGTGGTCCCGAGACTCTCCGTTCAGTTCTGCAAGGAACTGAGGTGTGTGAGGAGGGAGGCACAGGGACCCAGGCCACGGTGACTGAGCAATTCTTTCCAAAGGGTGCTTGAAGATGTGATGTTCTGTTATGGGCAGGACTGAAGAAGTGGTGAGCTGAAAGGGCTGCACGTGGGCTGGGGATGTGGCTCAAGCGGTAGCGCGCTCGCCTGGCATGCGTGCGGCCCGGGTTCGATCCTCAGCACCGCATACAGACAAAGATGTTGTGTCCGCCGAAAAAACTAAAAAATAAATTAAAAAAAAAAAAAAAAAAAAAAAGGGCTGCACGTGCTGAAGAAATAGACGTGTAACCATGGCAGCCAACGTCGGGAGGCTGCAACTGGGTGCTGCAGAACAGCACTTGGGCTGAGGGACCAAGACCCATAGGATGGTGCCAGGAGATTGTATCCCCTACTGATACTGCAACCCTCTTTACTTTGTGCACTCCAGGATGCGCACACAATGACACAAACCAGTAAGGGCACATTTCTCAGCCTGTGTCCCTGAGGCTAAGCAAGGTGTGATGCATCATCTTGCTTTACCAACCTCCTAGGTCCTAATGATTATGCACCTCTTATGAAAGGCCTAAGAAGTTCAGGTCGGGTGCAGAGAGGTTTGAAGAAATGCAATTGTCTCCTCGGACTTTGCCATTAGAGTCATGGAAACATTAATCCAAACAAGACTTGGGAGAACGTGTGCTGGCTCCTGCTTAATGAAAACCTCCCGGCCATGGACATTGTGGAGGACTAGCTGAAGGACTTTTGGTGTCAATTTCAGGTTAGGGAAAACTGCGTGCTTTACCAATTCTGTCTTCCAAGTCTTGGACAAACGTAAGAAAGCTCATTTTACAAGTAAATATATTATCTGGACCACATTTTCCTGCTCGGGACTTAAAATTGAATGAATTTATAAAGGCATGAATAATCTTTGAAAGAGAAATACCAGCAAAGACCTGTTTGCAATTTCTTTATTCACTTAAGGAAAATTTTCCTCAGCAACTAAATGCAAAACATCCCAATTTTATGTAATCTTCTGATTCTACCGCAGTCCACAGAAACTGCAATCAAGTTTTAAAACCCGATCACCAAGCAGACCGCCTGAACATGGGCTGGTAACACAGGACACATGGTTTGGCTGTGCTGTCTGAACTCTGTGATTGTGCATTTGAAGCATTATCAGGTATTTTTGAGGCTGAAACTGAGCATAATTAACTTGCTGTGGATCTTTTTAGTTGCAATTAAAGTGGAATCAGATAAGAATGTTGGCTGATGCAAGAGAAAGGAGCATTTGCATATTATAGTCCCCTGGGCCAAGCCTCAGGAGGAACATTGCAGAGAAATACGAAGGGGGATGGCACCTGTCCCCCAGTAGACTTTAGAAACAGCTCCTGGTGCTGGGGAGACATGCAGGGAACCCCAGCTTCACATACCATCCCAGTGACTGTTCATCCAGTCGTCAGGGAGATGGGCTCTTGGAGGCTAGCTGGCCCCAACACACAGGAAGCGATAGCAGGGCCAGGCTGAGCCCCGATTCTTCCTCCCCACCTTCCTGTTCCCTCTACCACCTGTGGAAGCACTGGCCTTACCACAGGCTGGTGTGCCCGAAGCTTTGCCTTCTCTTTCAATGACCACATGAGAGTGGACAGGACAGGAAATGACAAAGCTGCCCCTCAGAAGTGGAGGAAGTCAGCTGATGGGAGGAGAAGTTTGGCCCTTGGTCCCCCCAGAACCGCCCCCTTCTCTGACCTCTGGGTGGACCCTATAGTGAGCCCAGGAAGTGCCTGCTCCATCCTCAGAGGTAATGGCTGAAGACCTGGGGAAGAAGTCCCACTACCCCTGCCCGGGTGGCAACCATCTCCTGGTCCCCAGTCAGCCTCGCTCCTCAGTGGTCACTGATCACCACTCCTGTGGCAGAGTTCCCGCCGACTTGAGCATCCCCATATGATGAATGCGATTCTCATAACAGTTCTGGACTACAGCATTCTTATTATTGGCATCTCCACGGTATGGATAAAAAGCTAAGGCCCAGGAAATCCATCACCTCAGACTCTACGACTGGCAAAGAGAGCTGTGGGTCTCCCCACAATTACGAGCCCCTTTTGGAGTCAAAATTGTGTTGAAATCCCTTTCTCTTGGAGTAAAGTAACTGGCATAAAGCAAATACTCAATTGATGTTCATTGGTTTGAACTAATAGATTTCTAATGACGATTGTTGTGTATTACTTTAGTACTGTATGACATTCTGTGTGTTAGAAATCATTTATTAATGGAGTTACCTGAGTGCTCCCTGCCCCCTGGATCTGCCGTCCCTGAAGGAGAGCAGCCGGAGCCCGGTTCTGCTGTCTCCAGGTGGATGCAAGGAAGGATTTAAGAAAGGCCGCTGTCTCCTCCCTGGGAAAAACATTAGTTCAGTGATTTTTTTTTTTCAATTCTATACCTTGAAAATAAAAGCTGTAGGAGTCAGCTGAGAATGGGAAGGAAAATTTCCAGAAAAAATTTCTCATTTCAAATTTTCTGGCATAGGAAAGTAGCCTTCACGCTTTGAATTTATGTAGAGGTCAGAAATGTAGGGCTCTCTTCCCACTGTCCATCTTTCCACTGCTTCAAATTCCCTCACCAACCTGCTCATTCCAAATGTGCCGCCAACACGTGCCAAGGCAAATGTGGGCTTTGGATTAGCTCTTGAACTTGTGGGCTCTCCTTTGGCCGGGGCTGATGAGGTCATACAGCTGTGTTCTCCCCGCACCAGGGGCCCCCTGGTGAATTAGGCCATGAGTTGGTATTTAGACAAATTGGGTAGTATTTTCTAAACTTTCTGTGCCATATGTCCATCTTGAATGGGATAATGAGTGCATGTGCAGAGCAGGACACGGGGCTGCAGCAGAAATGGCACTCCAACCCAGCACTAGCACCCGCACAGAGGCCAGCTTCTCACCAAGGCTGCCCGCCAGCCAGGAGGACTGCAGTAGCAAGAGCACACGCCGTTCTTGTGATGGCAGGGATCTCCTGTGTGTCCTGTGTGGTTGAGGATGAATGGAGTCCTCGAAAGGCACTTCTTCAGGTACAGGAGACATCGTTCTAACAATCAATGAAGAACTTTCTAAGGAACTTGTCATCTTTGCCTTCCTAAACAGAGTCTCGGAAGAACAGGACTCTACTGTGGGGAATACTGTCACCCCACATTTGTGCCCTGGGAGTCTCTAAGGGCAATGTGTCAGTTTGCTCTGACTGCCATGTCAACACACTGCAGGCTCGGTGACTTAAACACAGAATATATTTCTACCGTTCTAGAGACTGAAGTCTGAGATCAGGGTGCTAGCTGGTCAGGACTGCTGGGATCTTCCTCCCCAGGGTGCAGGTGGGCACCCTGTCCTCACGTAGCAGAGAGAAGGAGCTCTTGGGTCTTTGCCCCCTAGAAGAGCACCAGCCCTGTAGGGTCAGGTACCCTATTATGCCCCCAGTTATTCTTAACTGTCTCCTTAGTGCCGCGTCCACATACAGTCACACTGGGGTTCATGATTTCATACAAGGATTTCAGAGGACAAAATTCAGTCCATTGCAGTGACCTTATTTGGAAGAAGTGACTCTGTAGATGCCATTAGTTAGGACGGAGTTGTGTGAATTAAGTTCAACCCTAGGGACAAGTAGAAATGGGGGTGGGGGGATACTGTGTAAAGGCAGAGGCTGACGTGGGACCCCTGCAAGCCAAGAGACACCAAGAGCTGATGGCAACCACCAGGAGCTAGAAGAGGTGAACAGATCCTCTGAGTTCCCAGGGAGGAGTCCACCCTGCTGCTGCCCTGATTCCAGTCTCCTGGCCCCAGAAGTAGGGGGAATAAATCTCAGTTGTTTTGAGACATCTAGTTTCCGGGACAGGAATCCACGCATGCTCCATCACCATAACGACAGTCTCTGCTGTTCAACATGGCGGCCTGGTGGGGTGCCTGCTGGGTGGTCTCTGCGTGGGCTTCCTGCTGGTGGAGTGTCTGTCACACAGGATGACAGACACTACTGAGCCAGCAGGATGACAGCAGCTCCTCTTGTCCTCCTTCTTGTCTGCACTGCTGTAGGCGTGGGAGACAGCTCCTTAGCCTGGGACGGGTGGAGGGACGGAAGGCTGGGTGCGGAGCCGTGGCTGGCCCATGCTAAGCACCAGTGAGTGGGGGCTGTTATTCCACAGAGTCGAGGGTGCTGGCGTTCTTCTTCTTTCCCTCTTTCCCATCTTATGTTTCCTTAATATCTTTGGGAGGTAGGCAGGATGGGTCTTGTTATTAATTTATTTTGCAGATGAGAAAACGAAGCCTCAAGAAGGTTGTGATTTTACGAAGGTCACTTGGCTCAGATACGGTGCTTCTAAGACTCCACTGTTTACACCAGCCTCATTTCCTCAACCCACATTCCCAGAGCCTTAAGGGAGGTATCTAGAGAGAAGAGCTTTGACTCTGTTTCCATCATGAATTATCTGGGGTTGCTGGTGCTCCCACTCCAGGTCAGATCTTGCTTTTAGTAGTGTTGCTGTGTGTTTGAAATGCGTTCATCCCGCGAGAAACATTCCTGACTAACGTTCTACTCCAGCTGCTGTGTAAGGCACTGGAATGACACCAGAGAGCAAGACCCCGGCCTCATCTCCTGGAGCCTACAGATGAGTGGGGAAGACAATCAACAAGCAGCCACTGCGACTGGCGATGGGCGCTGTGGGAGCGGGGCTCACAGCAGACTCCCAGTCTCATCCACAAAGGGAGCAGGGAAAGTTCCAGAGGGGGTGGCAGCCAGGGCAGAGCCTGGAGGATGAAGAGCCGCTGGCTAGGTCCACAGGAAGGACGGGCACTGTGGCTGAGTGGGGAGAAGGTCCATTTTTGCTTAGAAAGAAAGAAGGAAGGAGGGATGAGGGAAGTTATGAGTTTCTGGCTGAGATTTAGAAAGTGGGGCTGCACTGAGAGGTGAGGTTGACGAGGAAGACGGGGACCCGGCAGGAAGGGCCGGAAGCCCTCTTCATGGACTCCCACTCATCCTAAGAGCAACCGGAAACCACTGCTGGTTTCCTGCAGGGACGGCGGCAGATGTAACCTGCAGGCTCACTGGGGCTGGATTCTGGGCTGGCAAGAGTAGAGTCCAGGTAGGTGGCTGCACTCGAAGGGATGAGCCTTGGGTAGTGACTGCAGAGAAGGGGACACTTCGCCCAGGAAGGGGGAGTTGCAAGACTGGTATTGGTTAACGGTGAAGTGAGGATCAGGAAGGCCAAGCATGGTTTCTCTCTGGCCATGGAAGCAACTCAGAAACACGCCATGGCAAATCAGCTTTAGAAAGTGCTAGCGCTGCGATATGGGTAGCGTGCCCAGAGGCTGCATAGGAAGCCTTCTAGGAGGTGGCCCTGGGGGGAGGTCTTTAGACCACCCTGGAAAGGACTTGGGAGCCTGTCTCCCTCTGTTTCCTGGATCAGGATGTAACTCTAGGCTCTGATGTGTGCTCCTGTCACCACCGTCTGCCACCTTCATCAGAGGTCATACCAATGGGCCAGCTGGTCTTGGACCTGAACCTCCAGAGCCCTGAGCCAAACTGAAACTTTCTTTACATCATGAGTAGTTGTGTCAGATGTTTATGACAGTGACAGGAAGCTGACTAACAGAGCCACGCAGGACCAGAACAAGAAGGGGTTTGCGCAGCAGTGAGGCTGACAGCCCCTGTCCCATCCTATGGGGTCGAGTAGATGCATCTGAATCCTCTAATTTTCATTTCTTCAGCTGTCTCTCATGCAATGCATTTCTCATAGTTCTGTGTGAACTCTGGGGTTGGGAAGCTGAATGGGAATTGTCATTAAGACCATCCCTGGCATGCCATTGCTTACATAATCTCTTTTTTTTTAAAAAAAATTATTTGTTCTAATTAGTTATACATGACAGCAGAATGCACTTGGATTCCTAGTGCACAAATGGAGTACAATTTTTCACATCTCCAGTTGTACACAAACTAGAGTCACACCATTCGTGTCTTCATACATGTACTTCATACATGTACAGGGAAATGATGTCCCTCTCATTCCACCATCTTTCCTAACCCCATGTCCGCCCCTCCCTCCCTCCCCTTTGCTCCTTCCAAAGTTCCTCCATTCCTCCCACACCTGCCTCCATTATGGATCAGCATCCATTTATCAGAGAAAACATTTGGCTTTTGTTTTTTTTGGGGGGGGATTGGCTTACTTCACTTAGCATATATTCTCCAACTCCATCCATTTACCTGAAAATGCCATGATTTTATTCTCTTATAATGCTGAGTAATATTCCACTGTATATATGCACCACAGTTTCTTTATCCATTCATCTCTTGAAGGGCATCTAGGTTGCTTCCACGGTTTAGCTATTGTGAATTGAGCTGCTATGAACATTGAAGTGGCTGTGTTACTGTAGTATGCTGATTTTAAGTCCTTTGGGTCTAAATCGAGAAGTGGGATCAAATGGTGGTTCCATTCCAAGTTTTCCAAGGAATCTCCATACTGCTTTCCAGACTGGTTGCACCAATTTGTAGTCCTACCAGCAATGTAAGAGTGTGCCCTTTCCCCCACATCCTTACCAGCACTTATTGATGATTGTATTCTTCACAACTGCCATTCTGGCTAGAGTGAGATGAAATCTTAGAGTAGTTTTGATTTGCTTTTCTCTAATCACTAGAGATATTGAACATTTTTTCATATATTTGTTTATCAATTGTATATCTTCTTCTGAGAAGTGTCTGTTCAGTTCCTTAGCCCGTTTATTGATTGGGTTATTATTATTATTATTATTATTATTATTATTATTATTATTATTTTTGTGTGTGTGTATGTTAAGTTTTTTGAGTTCTCTATATACCCTGGAGATTACTGCTCTATCTGATGTGATTGTGGTAAAAATTTGTTCCCATTCTGTAGGTTTTCTATTCACCTCATTGATTTTTTTCTTTGGTGGAGAAGAAGCTTTTTAGTTTGATTCTATACCATTTATTGATTCTTGATTTTATTACTTTTAGGGGAATCAAACTAATAAAAGAGGTGAAATACCTCTACAATGAAAACTACAGAATGCTAAAGAAAGAAATTAAAGAAGACCTTAGAAGACGAAAAGACCTCCCTTGTTCTTGGATAGGTAGAATTAATGTTGTTAAAATGACCATATTACCAAAAGCATTATACAGATTTAATGCAATCCCAATCAAAGTCCCAATGACATTCCTCATAGAAATACAAAAAAGCAATCATGGAATTCATCAGGAATAGTAAGAGATCCAGAATAGCCAAAGCAATCCTTAGCAAGAAGAGTGAAGCAGGTATCACAACATAAGATCGTAAACTATATACAGAGCTATAGTAACAAAACAGCATGGTATTGATATCAGCCTTGTTTACATAATCTTTTATGAAATAAATTTTCTAGGGTGCCCATGGCAGGCTGTGGACTCACTAAAGTGCCAGATGAACTGAGCAACATTGAAGGCAGGTAAAATCGTGGATGAGGATTCACTGGGAAAAGGACATCTTTTGGCAAAAGTATTTAACTATTTACAAATGGCTCTAGGTCTCCTTTTTTATTAGGAAACACACGAGGCTTAAAACAAAATGATAAACCTGTGTTCAAGAGGGCAGCACGGTAGAGAGCAAAGTGAAAAGGATGTGGGGTTTTGTGTTTCAGCTTTACTAGGTGTGGGTCAGTCAGCTGCGGCTGTAACACACCTTAAGATAGCTGGTAACTGAAGAGGTCTGGTTTGGCTCATGGTTTTAGAGGGTCTGGTCCGTGAATAACTGGCCCTGTTTCTTTGGGCCTGTGACGAGGCACCACATCATGATGGAAGCTCATGGCGGAGCCGAGCCAATCATCTCCCGACCAGAGAGGGAAACAGAGGAAGAGGAAGAGGGTCCAGGGTTCCCCTCAAGGGTACACCCCCAGTGAACTAAGGACCGCCCGCTAGCTCCTGCCCCAAGGGCTCCACCAGCTCCCGCTAGTGTCCAGCTGGGGAGCAAGGCTTTGGCACTGGGCCAACTAGAGCAAGGGATAACTGGCACATGACGTGTGTCCATGTTCCAAGTGTACAAACCATGATACGTATGTGTACAACTCCACATTGCGAAATACCACTAAGATCAAGGTAATTACACACCCATAATCTCACATAGGTATTTTTTTTAAGTGACAACATTTAAGATCTATGCCATTAGCAATTTTCAGATAATACATTATTATTCATGGTGGTCATCATGCAACACATTAGGTCTCCAGAACTCGTTTTTTTTTTTTTTGACTGATAATTTGTTCCTTTTGATCAAGATCTCCCCATTTCTCCTGCCCTCCAACCCTGGAAACTGTACTTTCTGTTTCTATGAATTCAAATGTTTAGATTCCACATAGAAATGATATCATACAATTTTTTCCTTTGTGTCTGGCTTATTTCACCAATTTCATCCATGCTATTGCAAATGGCAGGATTTTCTTTCTTTTTTTTTTTAAAGCTGAATAATAGTCACATGTAATTTATATATATATAGCTTCTTTATCCACTCGCCTATCAACAGACACTCAAGTTGCTGCTGTATCTTGGTTATTATGAACAATAATTCACAGAATGTAAGGTTGCAGACAGCTCTTCACTTCCTTTGAGTGTGCACACAAATATAGAAGTGGAATTGTGGGATCACAGGGCGGTTCTGTATTAATTGTTTGAGGATCCTCCTAGTGTTTTCGACCTGGCACATTCATTTCCATTTTCATTAACGATGTGTAGGCATTCCCTCTGCTCTATAGCCTCAGCAGCCCTTCTTGATAATATCAATCCTTAGGGCTGTGGGGTGACGTCTCCCTGTTGTTTTGATGGTCATTTCCCATTTCCCTGATGCTTACTGATGTCTAGCTCCTTTTATGGATAACAATTTGCATAGGTGTTTTTTTAAATGTCTATTCATGTCCTTTGCATATTTTTAAATTAGGTTATTTATTTATCTATCTATTTATTTATATGTTGAGTTCCTTATACATTTTGGATATTGGGTATCAAATATGTGGTTTGCAACTATTTTCTTTCACTCCATTGATCATTTTTTATTTTCATTTTTATTTTTATTTTTTTTTTCATCTGCATTTGCTGTGCAAAAGTGTTTTAGTTTGCTGGAATCCCATTTTTTAATTTTAATTTTCATTGCCTTTGCTTTGGGGGCATCTTCAAAAAATCAGTGGCAAGATCAGTGTCAAGAATCTGTCCCCCTTGGGCTGGGAATGTGGCTCAAGCGGTAGCTCCCTCGCCTAGCATGCGTGCGGCCCGGGTTCGATCCTCAACACCACATACAAACAAATATGTTGTGTCTGCCAAAAACTAAAATAAATAAATAAAATTAAATAAAATTTAAAAAAATTAAAATTCTCTCTCTCTCTTTAAAAAAAAAAAAAAAAAAAATCTGTCCCCCATTTGCTTCTAAGAGTTTTGCAACCTAAGGGTTCACATTTAAGTCTGATCCATTTTGCATTGACTTTGTGTATGATGTAAAGTTTGACTCCAATCTGTTCTTTTCATGAGGATATCAGTTTCCCAACAGTGTTGAAGAGACTCTTTTTTCCAATGTGTCTATTGGCTGAAGACTGGTTGACCTTGTGTGTGCAGCTTCTGTTGCTGGGCTCTCTACTCTTCTCTGTTTGTCTGACTGTGTGGATCACAGTGTCACATCATGGTTTTCATGATAGATTTCTAACATAGTTTGGAATCAGGAAATGTGAGGCCTTCAACTTTGTTCTTCTTCCTCAAGATTGTTTTAGTTCTTTGGGGTATTTTGTGGTTCTATAGGAAGTTGAGAATTATTATTATTATTATTATTATTATTGTGAAAATTTCATTCATTGCACTGAATCTTGTAGGTTGATTTAGGTAGAAGGGAAATTTTGACAATATTAATTCTTATAATCCATAAACACAGAATGTCTTTTCATTATTTGTGGGTTTTTTTCCTTTTTATTCCTCTCATCAACACTTTAAAGTTTTGGTGTAAATATTTTCATTTTCTTGGTTAAATCTATACTTAAGTATTTTATAGTTTTTGATGCTATTGTAAATTGGGTTTCTTAGCTTCTTTTTCAGATAATTTTTAATGTATAGAAACATGACTGATTTTTTAATGCTGATTTTGTATCTCTAAATTTTATTGATTTTATGTATCAGCTCTAACAGATTTTTTGGTTGATTCTTAAAAGAATAAGAGGTTTTGAAGCAGAAATGTTTTTTGTTTGATTTTTGCCTTTATTATGGTTATAATTTTCTACAAGTCACAAAATCTCTCTGAACCTCAGTTCCTACATCTGTACAACAGAGATAATAACATTAGGATTAAAAATTTTAATTATAAATAATCTGGTGCCTAGCACATAACGAGTCAGTCAATGCCTAATAAATACTAACTCTTATATGATCATTTCCCTAATTGGAGGGTGCCAGCAGCAGGTCCAGGTGAAGACAGCGTTCCCTGCTGTGCTGGCTGCTCCTGAAAGTCTTCGGATATCCGCAGACAGGCAGAGCAGAGCGCTTCCTTAGGGGTGCGAACTTCTTGAACTTCACCGGAGCCCAAAACACTGACTTATTATGGAAAGTTTCTGTAAAAATTCATCAGACTATTATTTCTGGGGTGGGAGTGTGATTTGGTTTGAATCATGTCAGTACAAAATACATACTGTAAATAAATAACAGAAATGCCCTTTAATTTCAGAGCTGAGGAAGGAAAGGACATTCTGTGCAGGATTTGTAAACCCTACCCATTTCCAGGTAGTGTCCCTAAGGATGAGGACTCTCCCAATCGCCCTGGTGTAAAGACCAGGAATGCAGGACACCCCTCCAGCCACACTGGCTGCACAGGGTCAGAAGATTTCATCCTTGCCAGGCGCTAGCTGAAGTCAGCACCGCGGGCCTCCTGAGGGATTTGAAACCTCACCACCAACGTGCACTAGCGTCCCTCAGTGACAGAACCTGACCGAGTACCTTCCCAATCATCAGCAGAACCCTCCATTGGTACTGGAAGGTGTCTCTGGAGCAGAGATGCAGGGCTTTTCTGTTCATACGCACTTTGCAGTTTCCAAAGGGGCCTTATTGACATGACCTCTCTTGAATTCCAGAGAGGTTAAGTCCCTGCCCACAGGAAGCAGGTTCCCACTCTGCACAACCTAATTCAGCTTGTAGTTTATGGGCATTTACTCTGTGCCAGACGTCCCATAGCATCCTCCTCTGGGTCCTTATTTGATCCACGTGGCCGTTCCCATCTTAGAGACCAGGGGAGTAGAAGCACAGAGGATGGCAATCTCTTGCCTGCTGCAGTCTCTCAGGGGAAAACAAGACTTGAGCGCTCCTCTTCTGATGGCAAACAGGTCGTTTTCTTTCTATAATATTATGAGAAATTGTCAACGTAATTTACTTACCTTCCTGTTGCTCCCACTGGACAAAGAGCAAAAGAGCAGAAGGAGGAGGAAGACAAAAGGTAGACACAAGGAAATGCTTTAGCTCAAGGAGTAGAAACTTGGGACCAGGAAAAGGAGTCCGATCAAAGGTCCTGTGGTGACTTCCCCCTGACATCTGGGACACCATTTGCTTTGATTTACAGACCCCTTGGCAGATCCCAGGGTAGAAATCACCAGTTGGGGCCGAGAATGCACTAGCTGTTTCAGAAGTGGCTCTGATTACAGGACAGGAGACATGGAGGGCTGGTCCTGGGTGGGGACCAGGGTGGGTGTCTTCTGACCTCTCGTACTAGGGCAGTAGGGAGGGAGGCTGAGAGGTTGAGAGGTGGCTCTGGCCTCCAGGGACTCTTGAGACCCCTTGCTTCAAGCAGTTGTTCCTGAGGTCTTCCTGGGATAAGTGTGAGGACAACCGCTGTGGAGAGGCTGCAGGGTCCTCCCAACACAGCCAGAGCAGGACTTGGGGCTGGTCCCATGGGCCAGCATGCAGCTGGGGAGCTGGCTGGCCTCACCCCGGCCTTGGCCTCACCAGAGCTTCTGCAAGGCTGGTTTCCTTCAAGTGACGTGTAAGGATGGAGGTCTGGTGAGCTTCGGGTGGAGGAAACATCTTGTTTAGGAATGCCGGTTGGCAATTAGCATATTTTACCGAGAGGAGCCACACTGGCGGCTTTTGTTAGCTGGAAACCTCAGCGCTTTCTTGTGGCCTGGCTTTCAGAGGCAGGGCAGACACGGAGGCTCTGAACCCAGTTCATTAGAGTCGATTTCGTATTTTAAAGTCTCCACTGAAACTGTCACCCCCTCTCGGGGATCACAGATGGTGAAGAACTAATTTGTTACTGTTTGATAACTGCTTTTATGTATCAAAGCTCTTATTTACTACTCTGTGGGGGAAATGACAGACTAAGAGTAATCGCGTGTTTTCTTTCCGTTTTTCGGTGACAGTGAGGTTTCTTGTCCCCTTCACCCCCACCCCCGACATGTTTCTTATTTAAAATACAGAATGTGAATCCTTTGCACATGCAGACTTGGGTGAATCCTTTGGGGGATGTAAAGAAGGCTTCTCTAGCGCAGACCTGTGGCCTCCTTTCTCCATCCCTTTTAATATCCTGGAGCTACACAATAACATTTGGGCCAGTGTCTGCTCTCTCTAGTCACCAAATGTTTCTAATTAGCTATGCAAATCAGAGCTTCGTTTTTGAACACTCTCTGTGAGACACATGGAAGTGCAAGAAGATTCCCAAGACGGTCCGGATCGCCCCTGGAAGCTGGGCCAGACCCAGGCAGGCACTTCTTCTCCAAACCACCCCTTTTTGTTCCCTTTGCTCATCCTTCATCCACTTCCCACTCACCCTCTCTCTCTCTGGGCTTCTCTCTGCGTGGGACCTCGCGGCTGCACCCTGGCTTGGACGCAGCGCACCGGGAGCTGACGTTTTAGCATTCTCGCTCACCAGCACCACCCTACCTGTGTCCATGGGGCGCTTTGGGCATCATAAGAAACCACTAGAAGAAAATTCACCCATTAGCTAGCTCAGTTTGGCAAACTAGAGCCTCTGAGCCGGGAAGGGTTTTCATATTCCACATGATCCGAGGGAGTCAAAAGAAGAATATTTCTTGACAAGTGACAATCACGGCATTCGAGCCGTACTGGAAAACTGTCGCATCCCTTGGCTGACTAACCACACTGCTCTCCTGCTACAGGGGCAGAGCTGGGTAGTTTCCTCAGGGACTATGGTCGGCAAAGCCTCGTTATTACCTGGCCATTTCCAGAAAATAAAAAAAAAAAAAAAATTTGCCCCCGGAGCTAACTCATTGCTGATTTCCTTTTGCACAATGGAAAGGAAGTTGGGCCTTGCCCGTGGTTGCCACTTTCCCTTCTCTGCTGGGCCAGCCATCTTGCTGTGGTTGCCTCCTGCCTCGGGCCTTTGCTTATTCCATTCTGTTTGCATATACACATATTCAGACTGTCTTTCTTCATGCCGACTTTACCTTTGAATTATTCTATTTCAGTTTTTGTTTGCTTGCTTGCTTGTCTAAGTCCAGGGTTAAACCCAGGCTCTCGCCCATGCTAGGCAAGTGTAACTACTGCTGAGCTATAGTGTTTCCGATTTTGTATCAGATATAACTTTTCCCCAGGCTTATTAACAACTCATCAGATGAAACTAGTTGTCTTTCATTCCTTTATTGACTTCCATTTCTTTGCTCTTCTCTTTGAGATGAGCACCTGTGACAGTTTTCTATTATATTTTAATTGTGCTTTGATTAATGAGCATCTCCACACCTGTCTTTAGACCCCTGAGAGCAAAACCACTGAGTGGACTCATTTTGCCATTAGATCCCTGGTGCCCAGAACGGGGCTGGCCTGCAGGAGTGAGCATGGGCCCTGCAGATCCGTGAGCCTCCCCGTGCTCCTAGCACTTGGTGGGTGCTGAAGGCTTGATGGTGTGTCCCTTGCTAAGGCATCACCACTGCCCCTGTCCATGGGAGACCCCCAGAGAACACCCAAAACCTGGGAGAGTGCCGAAGCCTGAATATGCTGTTTTTTTATGCATACATACCTATGACAAAGTTTAATGTAGGAATTAGGCACAGCAAGAGATGAACCACCATAACCAATACTGTAACCGAGTGATTAGAACAACATGCCGTAATAAAAGCGACGTGCCTGCGGGCTCTGGCTCTCACGGACCTCGTTCCTCAGTGTTCTCTAGATTTTCAGCC
The DNA here is from genome assembly GCF_048772815.1 of Callospermophilus lateralis. Taxonomy (NCBI): domain Eukaryota; kingdom Metazoa; phylum Chordata; class Mammalia; order Rodentia; family Sciuridae; genus Callospermophilus; species Callospermophilus lateralis. The sequence goes on along the minus strand of NC_135318.1, from coordinate 4,856,579 downwards.
TGAACCTGACTGAGGATAACTGAAGTCACCAAAACACTGATGGGGGACGACTGTAACTCACCTTGCAGATGGAGACAATCTGTTGCTGCCCGGAACTTGGCAGAGTTCTACCCGACTCCAAAGCGCTCATTCTTGTGGCTATTTTACAGATGAGGAAATGGTGTAATGCATCACGATCCAAGTCAGTTCCCCGGGGAAAGCAAATGACACAGAAAATATCTTACTCTATACCCATAAAGGTTTTCTGGCACATTCTATCAACGCGATCATTGCCGTCTTGTCGTCATTAAAAAAGGACAGAGGAGCCCAAAGTGAGGACCCCTGCGGGTCACTCAGGGAGTAGATGGCCATGGAATTTTAAGCTGCTCTGCTCTGCTCATGATGGCGTTTCTTTCTTAAGTAGCTCAAGATGCTGGAGTGCTGGAGGGAGCTAGTTCATCACACCAGACGTCCAGATAAGGCTGCTGGTCACAAAGCCGCAGCTGGCTGACAGCACAGAGCAAATCTCGTGTCTGCTGCCAGGACCCCTTCTCTGCTCCCTTTTGTTAAAAGTACAAAGAAAAATCACTTTGGCTTTATTCACACTTGCCCACCTCCAACTTCGTCATGTTGTATTTTGAGATTTGAAGTTTTAAACGCATTTTCACGGGTGTTATTTGAACCACGTTCTCCTGCTCATCCTGTGCCGTGAGGCTTGTGGAGTGCTGAACGTGGGAAACCAAGAGATGGAAGGCGTGTTACTATTTGGAAAACGTTCACGCCTCATATATCCTGGAAGGTGGGCTGCGGCAGGAGTCAGCTCACTCCCGGGGCGGCACTGCCCCTCACGCACCTTTGTCAGCTCTGTCTTTGTGAGGTGCCACAGGGACAGTGTGAGCAGACAGAGTGACTTGGTAAGCTGCCTTGGAGCCACCTCTCTCTTTCCCTGGGGCAGGGGCTGGAGGTGACACTGAGGACCATCGCCACAGGCCAAGCTATGGGAGCTTAGGAGCCGCTTACCTTTGGCGAAGCTGCCTTTTGAGGAGTTCCCATGAAGTATCCGTGTCTCCTTCTGTCGGTACCATTCAGCAACAGCAATGTCTCATGAGGATGAGGAAACAGAGGTTCCAAGAGTCCATGGGAATCTCCACCACTCACATAGTAAAGAGGCAACAGAGCCAGGAAGCTTTTCTGCCCTCTTCTGAGGAGGAGGGACACTTCGCTGCCACCTACAGTATCTCTACATCTGCTAGTCCCCAACATCACAGTACAATGGAAATAAATGTCCTGGTGAAAGTTAGAATTCTGACTTAAGCGCAGATGGGACTGAAACCAGGTGACCACACACTTGCTGGGAGAGGCCCTGCTTACTCCTGAGGACCCCCGAGGTGTCCCGTCTTCCAGTCAGTCCTCCTGTGCCCCTGCGATCCCTGGCTCACCCCCTCTCTGAAGGCTGCTTCTCAAGCCAGGAGACAAGGGGACACGTTCTGTTGCGGTCACAGGCATCTTGGTGATGGCCGTCTGGTGGGTTGGGTTTGCAAGGCATCTGTGCAAAGGGACAGCCTCCTGGGTGAGCATCTTCCCACTTCTGCATCCTGCCTGCCCTTCCCCACTTCTCTGTCCATCTCCAGCCACTGTTAGGTTTGCCCACGTGGCCCAAGGGAACTCTCGGAGCCATTCATTGTCTCTTTCCCTCTGCTCAGGATGCCTGTAGGCCAGTCTCGCCACACTCTGCCAACGTTCCTGATTCAGCGTCACTGGACAATCTGCAGCCAAAGGGGCACTGGACCTCAGGGTTCCCCAGGCCAGGCCAGATTGCTCACCCACTTAGGAGGCTCCGAGTCCCCGTGGCCCGTGCCTGCACTCCTGGGCTCACACCTGGTCTTTCTCCAGGCCCTGCAGCCGCTCCCTCATGCCTTTGCACATGCGGCTCACATGTGTGTGCTCACATGTGTGGGCCTGAGTGTGGGCATCAGGTATGGGAGAGATGAGAAACGTCAGCTGAAGCCATCCTTCTAGCACCTTCCCTCACGTGTCCGGGTCTAGGCTAAATGGGAAACATGTTTAGCACGACTCTGAGCTCCACGTGGCAAGAAGGAGGCTCATTTGTACCCCCTACCCCATACCTGCCCCTGGGGAGGCCCTGACATGGGTACTTCCCCCAGTGGAGAGCTCAGTGCCGCGTGTTCAGATCTCCACCGAAGAGAAGAGACGCGACTTCCTCCCTGAGCAGGCTCACATCTAACATGGGAAGCAGATGTGAGCAGAAAGGGAGGGCTGTGTTTCCACCAAGCCAGAAGGATGTGAGCAATGTCTCCAAAGGTCCCAGAGCTGGTCTGTGATCCCGGCGGAGGCCCCCGCCTGCCGTTCCTCTGTGCCCTTCTGTGTTCCCCCAGAGACGGCAGAGCCCTTGCTGCTCAAGGAGGCACGCTCTGACCAAGGCGTCGTCATTAGGGGTCTAATGTCGTTCTTCTCCCCTGGCAGGAGGTTTATGACCTTGAAGGTATCAGTTTCCATCTAAGTGGAGGATTTAGAGATGCCAGGCCACGGCCTTATTTGCCAGATTTTAACATTATACACAAATAAACTATGAATTTGTGCTTGGAAACAGGAAAAGAGTCATTTAAACAGTTTAAATAGCATTAACTTGCTTAGGAAAAGAAAGAAAAAAGACCTGAAGCTATAATGGCATCTACAGCTGACTGGGTAGAGTTATTGAACTTTTTCTTCCATGTTAGAAATACATCTACAGATGCCCATGGTAAAATTAGGTAGCTTATGGCACTTCGAAAACTGAGATCCTCTGAGACACATGGAATGAGTAAGATGATATTTCCAGCCATCGATGCATTCTGTAAAGCGATTGAAGGAAGCTTCCTCTACAGAACAATTTTGGACTTAAGGCTCCGATTCAGTGTTTCTTGCCCTAAATTATAGTAAAGGCTAAGTCTCATTATGACAAACTGTAATAGATCATCAAAATTCTTGATTTAGGCCTGGAAATCTGCTATGTTAATGTGCCTTGATCTAAATGTGATTGGGACTTGGAATCTCTTTGTGACACTGACAATCCTGGCTATAAGGATATGTAGCTGGAGTATCAGCGATTCCACTCCTGGAGCAGGAGCAACAGGGAGTGGAAAAGTCTGTAGGATCTCAGAGTTGGTCATGGGTCCAGGCTCGGGGGACTGGCCATCCACAGAAGGCCGATTTCACAACGTTCACTGTTCACCCAGCAAACCAGCCAAGACGCAGAGAGCCTGAGAAGCCACGGGGTGGGTTGGGAGGCTGAGGTTCCCTCAGTTTCTTGCCGAGGTGGGACTCAGACCTGGATCACCAGAGCCGGAGCTGGGCAGGCGCCACCAGCACTCAGCCACACGCAAGCCTTCTCCTGGCATCACCACTGTGTACCAACCTCAAGAGGTCCACTCCAGGTGCCAGAGGATGCCGCTGCCAACGTGGTCTTCTGAAACCAGGACCAGGGTGCTGCCCAGATCTGAGAAAAGGCTTCTCTTCTGAAGAGTGAGGTAAAAAAGAAACTTCAAAAAAACAGGCCAGCATTTTAGAATCCAATAATTTCTTTCTCTTCCATGAAAGACGACCCAATTCCTTTGAACAAGCCCAGGAAAAAAAAAAAATGAGTAGAGCAATTTCCCTGAGCTGTGGAGCCTAGTGCCCTCATCCTCTATGGTGAAGAATCAGCTTAACCCTTCCTCAACTGGAGCATCAGCCAAACACGCCATTCCCGCGGGAGTCTGCTTCCATCTGTGTCAAAGGGGGAGGAAACACCCTCTCCCATTCTAAGAAGCAGTACGACTTTGTCTTTTAACCTTGGCCAAGTGTTGTCTAGGCTTTTCCTGGAGTCTCCTGCCCAGAGATGGTGATTTCCACAATTTCCCCTTATATCATAATCTTTTGTGAAATTAATAGGATATGTGAACTCTCTTTTGCTGTTCGTGCTAATCTAATTCTGTCTGAGACTCTTAAGGGGGGATTCTTGAGACATTTCTAATATAAAAAAATTCTCAAAATTCAGAAATACGTAGAAAAGATGACTAAGAAATTTATCAGCGCCGTGTTGGGTTTGCATCCTTGATTGACTTTGTACTGTTGGGGCTATTCTATTTTACAAATTTGTTGGGGCAGAGTTTAACTTGCAGATCTTCATCTGGTCAGGATGCAAATAATTTCCACCCAGCAGAAAAAAAAAATTAATCCCAAAGATTACATCGTATGGCTCTATAGAATTGTAGCATTATGTATCTAACCTAGTAATCTTTTCCTAGCTTCCCCTTATTAAATTGCCCATAAATATCCAGCTTGTTGAAATCTCATTTACACCAGTGTTAACATCTTAGTGGTTTCCTCAGTAATTAATGAGTTCAATAAGTCTTTGGCATATGTTTATATTTCATGAGAGCTGTGTTTTTCAACCTTATAAAAATTAGACAATAGCATTAGGAAATGAAATGGTCCAAGGGCCTGGAAATTTCCCTTAACTCTACACAATTCCCTGAATAGCATTCAGTTTATATCCTTATTCTCCACCCATGGAGCTTTTCTGAGAAGGATTCAATAACTTTCAAGCTTCCCAAGAAAAATGTACAACTCTATCTGCACATGCTAGTACCATCTGGCTAGAGATGAGCCTCCAAACTAAAGAGCATGAGTTGAAGGAAGTTCAGTGGATATTCCCTAGTTTAGAAACCCTGGCAGCAGGGTACGGAAGCACCACAGAATCAGGTGCTGCCCAGGGCCTTGGTAACAGCTGCCACTTACAGGTTTTGTCACCCACCCTTGGTCCCCCCAGTACCCTCCAATCAGGCCATCTGCCTAGACACCGGTGGGTTTGCCCCTTCCGTTGAACGCAGCTTTCTCTCCTCCTGCTCTCCCCAATTTGAAGTCTGGCCCCGCTGCTGGCCTTGTCTTTGTGCCTGCCTGTGACTGTTCCCCCGAAGACTCTGCTCTTCTCAGAAGGGAGAAGGTCATTGCCCAGTTTTCTCTCGTGAGTCTTCTCAGCGGGCCCCTCTGGTTTCACATTATCTATGAAGGTGTGCTCCGCCCACAGCTCATCTGTGACCAGTTCCTTTAGGGTTTTTTTTTTTTTTTTTTTTTTTTTCCTACTCTGTCTTGGGTGTCCAAACATACTGTAAATCTTTTCATTTTGCGTTGTGGAGTGATTTAGCTCTTCTCTTTCGGATTAAATCTTGGGAGCCAGTTGGGGGTGAGGGGCAGGGTGGAGTTCATCTTCCAAAATAGACCAGCTAAGGTGTAGCATAAGTTAAAGAATTATGGACTCCAAGACAGTAAGTTTGTTCTCTAGGGACCAGACATGACCATCATCAGTGTTTCCATCTGTCTGAATAGCAACCTTTTTAGTGTTCACCTGAATCATCAGAGGTGACCAGTCACCAAGGAAGAACCCGGGCGAAGGTCTAGGTCTGGAGGGAAAGTAAGGAGTTCAGTTTGGGAACAGTTCCACGGGAGGTGCTGTGGGACTTCCAGAGTATCTTGTGATGGCTTCCGAGACTTGGAGAAGTTTCTTTCGTGTTGAAACTTCCTGCCCTCTGCAGAGATGGGAGAATCTTTCCTTTATTTTGGATTTTAGGAATTGGAAGCCATTTGTTTCTTTCTCCTTGAACCGTTCCCACTGGGCTTGGTATTTTCTAAATTATAAAGATTGGCTTCTTTTGAGACTAGAGTCCTGTAAAATTAGGAGGAGAAACAATTCCTGCATGTTACCCACTGCCAGACCCAGCTCTGCCCACAACAACTCTCCCCACACTTTGTGCATACACCGTCCTCAGCTCTGGGCTGGGTTGGCTGTACAGTGGCCAGATGTACCGTTTTAACTGCAGGTACACAGCTTGGACCCCAAGAAACCTGCAAGGAGAGATTGACAGCCCAACATTTCATGCTACCTCCACATGCAACACTCACCACTGCCTTTGCTGAGCATTTATGATTCAAAAAAGGTCTCAAATATGCTTTCTACATTCCTCCCTCAAACAGAATAAACCACTCTAACATACTGATTGACCAAAAAGAGTGTGTGCATTTATACTGTTGGCCTAAGCAAACCAGAAAAGTTTAAGTTTCAAACTTGTGTGTAAGGAAAGGGAAATCAATCTCTTCTCTGTGGAAACCAGGGCCTAGAAGAGCTTGGGCATGACCTGGGAAATGTTTAATTTTATGTTTTTGATTCTGTTAGTTCAACAGAGTTACTCTGAGTAAGAATTGCTTGATATCATCTTGATCAGCTGTGAGCCAACCTTCCTGGGAATATGTATTGTGCCAAGACTATTTCAGAGGTAGAGAGTAAACATTTAAAAAAAAAAAAAAAACGAGTAGAAAGATAACTGAATAGAAAGCTGGACGCTGAAGTTCTGGTTTGGATGTGGCTCCTAATCAGCAGTGTACCCTGGGTGTGTCCCCAGCATTCCAAGGTCCTGGTTGAATCTATAAGGAACATGGTTGGATAAAATCCTTTGAAGGGTTCCTCCACCTAGAATTCTGTGTGTGATTTCTATTGACTTCCCTCTGAAGGGAAAGGAGAGTGATAGAGAATCCACATTTATTTCTGCCTGTCTCTCGCTTTCCGATCCAGGGGATTATTGAGGCCTTGTTTTCAAGTGAACAGTGGCCTGCTGCATTGCTGTGAGCAAAACGTCCTTCTTCCTTAGAATAGACACATCTCCATTTTGGGGCTGCCCAGCTTCTGAGCATCTTGCCTCTGTTTGGGAACATTTGTGACTTCTATGAGGGTGTTTTGAGCCCCAGTGAGACATGGAACTACCTCCCAGCACAGAAGCTCCATACGGTGGGCACTTGTCTCGATGACCTCCCTTGCTGTGTGGGTGCACCCTGGGATCCACCATCAGGCAAATGTGCCCAGGGCGTAAACCTCCAGAGGTGTGGAGACCACAGAGAACCTGGGGCGGCAGTGGTGGCTGCAGCCGGTTCTCCCTGGGCAAGTGATAGCAGCAGTACCTGGGGCCAGATAATAGCTGTTGGGTGCAACATGCGGCCTAGGCCTTGGCAGCAGCTGCAGGGCTGTCTGTAAACCAGTCTTGTGGCCTGGTTAGAAGACTGGCTCTGGTGATTCCCTCCTAAGTGTGGTGCTCCAGTCTTCCCAGTGATTGCAAAGTTAAATACAACTCCTTTATGCCTTACGCAACCAGATTCAGTTTCTTTGGCTTGTAATCAAGTATTCTGACTTAATTCGTTGTGATTGGATAAAATTGGGTTTCTCTACTATAACCCCTTCCAGAGACCAAAGCTAGTTGATCTCATAGACTCAAATTCCTGTTGCCTCCAATTCTGCACATGGAGATGTTTACTGTAGGGAAGGCCTTGACATCACTGGCAGATCTAAAGGCACACTGCACAGACAGGGCAGGTGGATCAGCCACACATTGGCATCTGGTTTAGAAATCAGTCTTGCTACCTGGGTTAACAGGAGACTGTCGTACTAGGTACAACTTCTCTACTTTGATGATGATAAATTAAGGCTTCTGAACAGGTAAAGCTCAGAGCAAAGGAAGGGCAGAGGATAATTCATGGAGGAAATGCGGCTGTGAGAGATGACCGGCTGTCACATTGCACCATTGCTTGGACATTTGCAGAATAGGCCTTTATTGTGAGCTTTTGTATTTGACCTGGCTGGGAAGCAGGACTTCTGGAAGGGTGTGTGCATGTGTGAACGGCAGGACCAGGGGAGGGGCAGCGGGGCTGGATGCCCGAGGGAAGTTTGCAGGCTTGTGAGCACGGGCCACATGTGGTCAGGAGACAGGCTTCCGACCTAGGGATAGAGATGAGAGATGCGTTAGAAAAATGACTCTGCTCCCGTGAACACTCTTTGGGCAGACTGTGGAGCTAGTGGGTTTAGTAAGATGACAAAGGCCTGGTCCTCTTCTCTGGGAGGTGACATCTAGTGGGGGACAGATGAGTGTCCCGGGACTGCATAAGCCCAACAACAGGTGTGCCTGAGACAGCAAGAACGGAGTATCTGTGGAAAGAGGCACAGAAAGCCCTCCATGGGCAGGTCCTTCAGATGGTGGGTGGGGAACAGGGTGGTGGCCTTCTGTTAATGTCCAGCCCCACCTCTCATGCACCCTGGCCCTGTAGACCCCACCCAGCATCTGGAAGGTGGTCTGAGAAGACTGATCTACCCAACCTGCTCCCTGGGGCATCCTCTGACTGTAGCTCCCCCTGCTGTTCCCACTCCAGCAGGCCGGGCCCTCCCCATGTTTCAGAGGTGGCCAAAGTTCTGTACTGGCTGACAACCAACCCTGCCCACCACCTCTGGAGAAGAGTCTGTTTTCCAGGTGTCTCTAGAGTGCGTCTGGCGGTTCTGAGTGAGGAGGACGTGAGGGCTGGCTCAGCCTGCCGTCTTCTGCATTCCAGGCCTGAAAGGTGCTGCTGCAAACCTCCTTTAGAGATCCTGTGGCCCTGCTGGTCCTGAGGCCTGCGAAGAAGGCAGAGCTATAAAGGGCAGATCCAGACCTAACTCCCCTCCTCTCTCCTGCCCTGAGCTTCCATGTGCTTAGCCGGCCACGGCAAGGGGTGAACAGGGCTCACACAGAGAGAGCCGCAAGGAGGTCAACAGCTAATGATCTTCTGAGAAATCTCCGGACCAATGAAGTGAGCAATTCTGGAGATGGGATCTGGTCATCTGAAGTTTCCAAGTCCCCCATGGCTCCTCTGCACCCGAGTTTGAGAACCAGGGCTCCTATCCACCTGTTGGTATGGGTAGAGTGTTCCCAAGGCCTAGGGATAGACAGACTAGGGTGCAGTTGTCACATTCCTAACAGGCTCAGGGGACACTGAGGCAGCAGATGGGTGGGGTGCAAGACCTCAGGGAGATGCAAGACCTTTTTTGCAGAATTCAACGCTGGAGAAATAAACTTGGTTTCCCTGAAGGATTCTGTGCAAACATGATCTAGTCCTCATAGGACATGTGATCCCAGGCCATGCTGTCAGTGATGGGGCCACTCTGCCAGGCCTTGACCATTTGGGCAGCTCCTTCTGCCTGCCCCAAGGTGCTGATGGGTCCTGCTCAGTGGAAGGGGGCGTCAGATCCAGAAGGACATTGTAGGGAAAGCCACTGGGCCTGGAGCTGGGAGAGCCAAGGCAGAAGAGGGGTGTTCAGCTGAAACTGGGTCGAGTTTGAACTTGTGGCATTTTATTAGAATGTGGAATGCTTTTACCAGGTGGTAGTGACCACTTATTTCAGTAAAGAGTTGGCTTAGATGAGCTACAGGAGGTGCCGGTGGAGGGATAGACGAAGTGACCTATGGGGTCTTTGTTTCTCCGGCTTTTGTCACTGAGTGAACCGGGAACAGCACTCTCACACCTTAGACCCCCGTGAAGTGCTTATGGAAAGCCCACATGGCAGAGAACACTCCTGCCCCTGCCCCGGGGCCCAGGGTCCCTGGTGAGGGACATGTAAGTCATGTGGGTGAGAACTCGTGCCGGGGCGTGGGTGCACATGGCTGCTGCCTCGCCTAGGAGGTGACACTTCCTGAGTCCTGCAGCACTCTCCCGGTCCCCACCCTCCAGGGGGCCCGGATGGTGATGGTTTCTTCATCTCCTTTTCCCTTGCTTTGCCAAACGATGCTACCATATGTGCTGTGCTATTTAAATAGCAGAAGGCTCACCAAGAGGGAGAATGCAGAAGCCAGTCCCATTGGCAAGCCGGTCGGGGGGGGGCTGACTTCCCCAGGCTTCACCGTCACCCCATCCTTGTGGTGTCTGATGCCCAGGTCTGCTCTGGAGGGAGCACTGCACGGCTCTGTCCCTGGGCTCCGAAACAGGCACCGTGGTCTCCTCAGAGGGTCACCTCTGGACAGGCTGGTGGTTTCCACTCTGGAAAGGAGGGGGTGACTTCTCAGCTGGCCCCAGGGGCAGGCCTGAGAGCAGAGCCTCTGGCCCCTCACCAGGTGAGGTGACCACTCACGGCAAGGCCAGGCAACCCCGAGGCCCCACCACAATACCAGCAATCTTGCTGCTCAGCTCAGATTTATTGTCTTAGAGGGGACGGCCAACCAGTGGGACAGAGCTGAGTTCAAAGGTCATTTTCACAACTCGCCGTGGGGTTTGGGGCACCTGCCTTAGCTTTCAATTCTCCCCTTGCCGGGTGGGACCGTCACAGCCATCCTTCCAGAGTGGGGCTGGAGCTTGATCCAGAGGTGCCTACGAGGACACTGTTCACTCTCCACACGCTGGTGGTTATTATGAGTTAATGCATTCATAGCTCAATTCCTTGCAATTAATGACAAAGTTCACTACAAGTTCTAATGCATTGTCAATGCTCATTTCATAGTAATTGGAAAAATAGTTTAAGATCTAATGTTACCTCAGATTCCATCAAATGAAACTCCAGCATAGACAGATCACAAGGGCATGACCCAAGGCGTCACCATTACCCTACGACGTACGTCCTGAATGAAAGGGTTCCTGGTGGCGTTGGTGAGGACAGATCTGCTTGGATCCTCACCCATTTCATTGTTTAAGGTCAACACCACTTAAAATCAACATTAAGGGAGAGCATGAAGCAGCGCATGCAGCAGAGCCCCTGCCCTGGTCTTCAGCTCCAGGCCTGCTGATTCAGAGAGGGCTGGCCCTCCGGAAGGCTGGGGACCGAGCGGGAATGAGTTATTGGGTGTGGATGTGATTTAAAAATAATTGAATTTACATAAAGCTAATGAGTATCCATCTTACTATCCCCGTGGGACATCTGTTACTACACTCATGGTATACATTCCTGGGAAACTAATTTTTCTAAAAACTGAATGGTTTGTTTTTAGATTTAAAATACACTTGTCCCAATGCCACAGCGTTAAATGTTAAGCAGTCTTTCAAAACGCCGTGTGATCCCAGCAGGGCCCCAGAGATGACTCACACGTGAGATCCCCCGGCTGCTGACAGCCCCTGGAGCGAGAGGAGACCAGCGTGACTGAGCCCAGTGCAGGAGAACCAGGATGACCAGGGCCCTGGCCGGGGCAAGTCTGCAGGAGGAAGAGGAGAATGGCCACGAGTAACTACCTGGGAAAAGGCCAAGTCCCACGAGGAGGCGGGGAACTGGGCCTGGTGTCTCCTGGGGTGTAAGTCCTGAACTGAAGGGAAGGGCCTCTAGTGGGAGCCAGGCGTCCATCGGGCTACAGTGTGAGCAGGGGAAGGTGGGAGCTCAGGCTGGGGAGAGGGGCGACAAGGGCCAGGCCCTGAGCCGGCTCTGACTTCCTGGTTCTGGGGGCAGCAGGACAAGATGGCGGCAGTGTTGCAGAATAGCAGCCTGCTAGGGTTCAGCAGGGAGGTGACGGGGACCCTGGGGGCAGGGCCAGGCAGAAGCCGTGCCCTTGGCAGAAGATGAGACGATCCTCTAGGTTAGACCTTGTCCCTGGCATGGGAAGTTCAGCTCCAGCAGAACTGGTCCCTGGGCGAGCTCTCAGCAAAGCCCCTGCACTCTCCTTTGAGACTGGACACACTGTGATTTCCACACATGGTACCAAGGGGCATTTGGCTCATCTGTACACACCTCAGGTTTAGGTGGATTTGTTGGAGTTCTCAGACATGATTCGATTTATAAAGATAAAAGCCACCTCAACAGATCCAATCAATGTTTCCTGTGAACAACACTCTGGGTTTGGATCTCTGGGAAATTCAGAAAATATACAGAAAAATATAAAATTCAGAAAATATAAAAAATGTTTATTAGTCTGCCTACTAACTCTTGAACCTAATGTATTATCTCTACCCTTCACAGAAACACAGAGTCAGTCATGCTCCATTCTATGGATGTGGAAATTGAGGTTTATTATAATTGAACAATTAGGCAAAGTCCACACATCACACAAATGTTGAAATTGATGTTTAAGCTTTGGTCACAATGACTCCGCTAGAACTCCTTATTTCAAGGAGATGAGAATGTTCCTGACCTTCCATTTGTGGGTACCATTAAAACACACACACAAAAAATAAGTATAAAATTCACAATAAGACAATACATGTGAGACCCATCCAGGGTAGTATTAGAAACCAAAGTATATGTTTTTAAAATTCGTTTTTTTTTTTTTTTCCATGTTTCTCTCCTCCTACTAGCAGGGTTCTTATCAGAGAAAGTTGAAGAGAAAGACAATAATCAGAGCTTAGTTTTGAGTTTCAAATTTTAGCTTTGATTATCAGCAGCCAAAATTTGAAGTAATAAGTATCCAGCTTATTTTCAAATTATAGGATTTCACAGAACATGGGCCTAATGGTCCTTGTTCTCTTCTGCCTCCCATCTCAGCTCCAGGGAAGGGGCTCAGAGGGCCTCGTGGATTCCCTGTGCATGTGGGGCTCTTTTCTTGAGGGGGAGTGAGGCAAGAGTTGGACATGGGTGTGGGTTCCTGTTCCCTCTGCTAAATTCAGATTCTTCCTGGAAAGAAGGGAGTGGGGGAAGTTAGTGACAGAACTTTCTTACATGAAAAGTTCCAGTTCCTTTTGGAAGGAATCCAAAAGCAGGAGAATTTCAGTCCAGGTTTCATGGAACCCAGCCTGGGGCCTCTTAACTGTAGTACCGGAGACTTTGAGATTGACGTTTCTTTCAAAGGTAAGGGGAATGTTTGGATTCCACACACTCAATCTGCAAAAGACTGCATGGGGGATTCCACCATCTGGCCAGGGGACTCAAGCAGTTCTCCACACCGTCAGCTGCTGGTCGACGTGTTTCTCAGCCACACGTGGTGCGTAAGGAGAACTTCCCCCAGCATACCTGGGTAGCGGACATGGGGCTCAGTGGCACCTGTGTGGTGCTGGCTGGCTATGAGAGGATGGGAGGCTGGGCCCTGTTGTCCTCTGAAGTCATGTCCCTGAGATGCTGCGGCAGGTGTCCAGGAGAACACACTTGTTCTAGTGTGGACAGTGGAACCTTCCAGTTTCTGAGTGTCCTTCAACTCCTCCGATGGGAAGTCTGAGCTTGGCGAGGTCCATGGAGGCATCGCCAGTCCCGAGGAGCTCCCTGGCCTCCTGGAGCTTCCCTCCCTCCCCGGGGCAGCTGCTTCTGATGATGGACTGAACAGATTCCGCGTGCACCTCAGTCTGTCCCTTGCTCAGGATTGCCTTCTGTTCTCCTGCTCCCACCTGGCTGGGTTCTTTCCTGCTCGCGCTGGAGCCTGACAGGTGGCTGAAAGGTCATCTCTCAGTGTCCAGGTTACTCTTTCAAGGCCCAGGGATTGGTTCTGACCAGCCATCTTGGGCCTAGGCCAGGTTCCCAGAGTCCCCTTACTTGAAGGGGTATCAGAAACATGGCTGCCACGGAGGGAGGTGGAATTTGGGATATTTCTGTAAGCAGATATTTAGGCGGAGCCTGCAGGCATGAATGGGCAGTCACTGGACCTGGCTGGAAGCCACGGCCTGTCCAGCCTCCTTGTGCGCTGTTCACCTCTCTGCATCTTCTTCATGGTGAATATTCTTCTCATTTCCAGGTCAGCGTGGGTGCTGGGCCCCAGGCTCTGCCCGCAGGCTCGGCCCCTCTCTTCTCCCACCCCTGCCTGGCCTGCAGCCCCGGGTGACATCTGCCTCTGCCCCTTCATCTCGGGCAGGCCTCCTTCTCTGGACACGGTGCTCCTCTTCATGTGACCGTTAAACACGGAGCTCGCGTGCTCCACCCGGAGAGCCGTGCAGCGAGGCGTTGCCTTCTCCTGAGAGAGAAACTCTTGAGGAGAGCTCGTTCCTGATGTGGAGGCAGGGAAGGCCTGGGCAGATCTCTACGACTAAGCTCAGGATTCTTTGAAAAAAATGGGACCCCAAATCCAAACTTTCATCCCGAAATTCAGCTTTAAAGCATCTTCTTAGGGTGGTGCTTGCTACGTGGCACTCGGGCCTAGGGAGGCTCTGACCAGGGATTCCTGCAGGAGGCAGTGGGGGAGCCCCCTTCCCGAACACAGGACCATGGGAATGAAGAGAGGCCAGGGAGCCAGTGCGTGAGCTGATCCCAGGGTGCCCTGCCCTGAAAAGGCAACGGGGGCTGGCATCTGATGCTGGCGTGGTGTCATGTGGAGGTGGCCTCCTTGGCCAGGTCTCTTCTACTTCGCCAGGAGTCTGGGGTCTGGCCATGTCCCCTGGGATGCTTTGGATGCAGCCAGCTTTGGAGGTGGTTCATAGTCTCCAGCTGCAAGGGATGCCTCCAGCTTCCAGCCTCCACCAGGAGACAAGAGCCTCCAGGGTTACCTCTGAACTCTAAAAACACCCAGAAGATACTGGAGGTTTTCCTAGGAGAGGTGGCCCTGCAGAAGGCGTGCCTCATAACCCAGAGTCTCATGATACTTCATGGGAATGTTTAAAATAGCTGTGGTCTATTTACAGGCTGGTGTGGAGCCAGCAGGACACTCTGTTTATACTTATATCGCCACTGAGCTCCTAAAGAGTCTCTGAGCACCGCTCCTCGCCCACCCCAGCAGGGCAGAGCAGTGTCATCTGCCTGGCAGGGAGGAAGCTGTTTGCCCACCCCTGTATTTTAGACTTCGTCTGAGTATTAAAAACTCTTCTTTGGCTTCTCCTCAAACACGTGCTGTGCTGTCGATCCTTTAGACATCTCTGGGCGGAGCCTGTCTTGGGCAGCCACATCTGCCCCTGCACAGCCCAGGATTTGGCACCATGGTGCTGTTCATAGGGTCACCACTGCAAGTCTCTGAAAATCTGTCCTGATTTTCATTTAAAAGAGCCCACAACTTTCTGAGGAGGGTTTGCAATCCCCACAGCACTTCCCCAAGTTCCATGTGCTAAATACATTTAGATTACTTGGGGACCAAGGGGTGTATATACTTTTACATAAAACATTTTGTTATCTATACTCACACATGTGATGCTACATAGATTTAGTTCTGAGGATTCTGATCACTCAGGGCCACCACAGATCCTCGTGTCAGATGTATGGCCTAAAAGCGGGGGGGGGAGGCATATTGCTTTCAAGGACATACTTCTTTTAAATTAAGGGGCTTTGGTCGTGACCACACCATTGACTGGGGAAACTGAGGCTTAAGGCAAGAAGCGACCTGGCTGAGGTCATGTCACTGACCCCACGGAGAGTCAGAATTGGGACGTGGGCTCAGTCCTCACCAGACAGTTTCCAGAAGCCGCACCTCCGACCCTGTAACCCACGGCACAGCTGGCAGCGCTTCCTGGCTTGCTCGGTCTTCTTAAAATCCTGGCCCAGTCCAACTGCTAAGTTAGAAGTGGTCCTTCATCCTGAGGAGGGAGAGCTCTGCTTAGCCAGGGTGCGAGGTGCCATGGTGTGGGGTGCCAGGGTGCGGGCGCCAGGGCACAGGCAGCTGCTCTGGCTCCAGGCACTTGGGGTTGGCTGGCCTGGGAGTTCCCATTATCTCCCTCCTGCCTCCTGCCTCCTTCGTCTCCTGGAGGGGATGTGCTCACCTTATTCCAAATCTCACAAAGAGAGGAGGGACGTGCATGTTTTGTAGCTCCTTGTTGGTTTGTGGAGATTTTCCAATAACAGGATTTTGAAGTACTTTTTTTTTTCTTTTTTTCTGATTACAAAGTAATGAGGAGGCAATTTGGAAATTTTATAAAGTCTAAAGAAGAAAATGCGTATCCCATCATCCTATTACCCACAAAGAAACTAGCGATAGCTCTCTATCCACTTACCTATCTGTATCTGTTTCTGTGTCCCTCTTCCTAACCATTTAGCTACCCTTTTATCTGTTAATATGTCTTTAATTCCTGTTCTATACTTTTATAATATGTATCTTTAAAACACTGAGGTCACAGTAAGTAAGCTTTTCATTTACAAATGTGTGAGGAAGAGCGGCCTATTATAATTTTCAGAGCGTGATTTTAATTGTTACCAATATGGTTTACAGTGTCCATTCCCCATCGTTGGCTATTTCTGTTGATTCAGATATTTTTTGTGTTGAACAGTTTTGCAGCAACCAACCTGCCAGCTGTGCTCTTCAGTGCTCATCTTCTCAGGGTGGACTCAGGTTGCTCATGAGTTACTTTCTCTTTCTAGCCCAGGGGACAGGTGTGGAGCCCACAGCCAGGAAGCAGGGCTTGGTGAGAGTCAAGTGAAACATCATCTGTAGTCAGACCATCCCGTGCTCTGCAGCACAGGTGATGATGGATGAAGCCTTAGCCCCATAGATTTCCTAAAAGCAGCTGCCAGAGTCTTTGGGGCTCGATGGGAAGGGACTCGATGTTCACAGCCTGAGTTCCTCTGTCTTGGATGCCAGTCAGGCCAAGGGAGCTCCTGATCCCTGCAGCGAGCAACTGCTGACCTTCAGGACCTGGAAGCTGTTACTCTTCATTCAGAGCCTAGGGTTGGTAGCCAGCACCCTGGGGAAGCCTTCCTGGTGTACTTCCAGTTTAGCCTAGAGTCACTAGTCTGATTTTCTCTTGCAATGAACATTTATAGACCACGCGCCTCTGCAAGGCCCTGGGTGGGTGCTGGACTCCACTGGTCCTGCCTGACCTCCTTCATCTCCTCCATCCTTTGCAACAACTCCTTGTATCCTCTAAAACCGCTTGTTCTGGATTTGAGGGGTTAAAGAATGTGCCCCAGATCACACAGCTCACCAGGAGTAAAGCCAGGTGGGAACTGACGTGTCTGGTTTGTGGCTTCTGCATTTAGCACTGTGGACTGGATCACTCCTTGGTACACACGTGTGAAAGAGGGACCGACCTGGGCATCATAGGCTGCTGCACCCTTGGCCTCTACTCACTAGCTGTCAGAGTGCTGTGACTCCCCAAATCATCTCCTGGGACACAAATCACCCCCACTGAACTGCCGGTGTGCCTCCACCTTGCTGGCTTGGGCCACCATGCAGTGTTCCTGTCATGGGAAAACAGATCTTACCTAATAAAGGAGGCTTAATGGAAGACAGTTTCTTGAAACACAGGTCTCAAGCTGGTTGTGTGTCTTTGGGCAGAAATGGTAGAAGGCGAGGGAGGGTTTGCTGGCCCTTCCCCTCGCCAGGCAGATAAGGCAGCCCTGGGAGTCTTTCCTAACCTCCTGTCCTGGGTGATTTTCTCATCCTCATCTTTGTGCCCCGGATCACTGCCTCTTCCTTTTCACTAGCTGCCTTGGTGTTTCCCAATCATTTCATACCTGACCCTGGGGGAGGCAGCTCTTGAAAATACCTCCTTGTGCTTCTCAGTCATGATGGAGAACAACTGAAGTTTACAGGAGTTGAAAAATCAGTCCCTGAAATTGAATGACAGTTGCTCTCCTCCTCTGTCCAGGGAAGGACCAGAAGTTGCCAATGATCTCTGTCCAAATTGGTCATTAAGGGGGTCTGATGGCAACGTGAATATTACCATCAGAAACTGCAAATTTTATTGCTATCTGTGCCTGAAAGCCCATGTTCTGCATTCAAATATAGCTGCAAAACAGCTGTGATAGAAAATTGGTCATTTACCAGTGCTTAATGACTAATGCCCTGCCCAGGCTGAATTAGCAAGATCTATGTCAGAATTGCTTTGTTCTGTTGAACTCTCTTCTGTTCTCAAAGAAATCACAAACACCCAGCGTGCGAGAGTGGCAGTGCTGTCTGTGCCTGACAGTCTGGACATCCCACCACTTCCCCTCCTGGGTTAAGCCTGGACTCAAGAACTGACGGGGTCAATCACTCTCCCCCACCCCCTTGGTGCTGGGGAGTGAACCCAGGGGTGCCGTACCACTGAGCTACATCCAGGCCTTTTTTTTTTTTTTTTTTTTAAACTGTGACAGGGCCTTGCCAAGTTGTAAAAGCCAGCCTTGATCTTGAAATCCTCCTGCAGAGGCTTCCATCATGGGTCAATCACTCTTGAGACTCAGCTCAGACAAACCTGGTGGAAACGTTTGTGGTCAACTACAACTTCAGGTATTGGAGGTGAAGGGATCACTTCCCTATTCAGATCAAATCCGGCCCTGAATCTTAAACACAGAGGTGGCACACAGAAGGACAAATCCAGATGCAAATGCAGACGTGCCGTAATGTAACGGGACAGGCATGGACGCCAGCAGGACTGGGTGCCAACCCTGCTCCATCTCTGCGAGATCCTGAATGAGGCTTCATCACCTGTGAAATGAAGACAGTGAAGATCCTTCCCTCCAGGCAGGGTGAGGAGGGTCAAACGGCGAAACAACTCTTAGCAGGTTTTCAGCTCACGGTATGTATGTGTCCAGTAGAGGTTTGCAGCTATCATCATCTTCATCTTCTCTTCTTCCGTAAAGGAAGACAAGCTTTTAAAATCTAATGATCTTTTAAACATGTAGACCTGAGCGTAGTATCGATTCTCTTGTCTATTTACTTACTCTTTTAATCCTCCCCTGACATACCCACTCATGTGTCTTCCCTGTCTGTCAACAAGTATTAGACTCTGGGGATGAAGAGGTGAGAAAGAGTCGCTGCCTTCGTAGGGCTCAGGAGCTCGGGCAGCATGAGTGTGGGCCAGAGAATTTGTGGGCATTGTATCAGGAGCTGAGGGAGGACTCCAGGGCTGTCTGGGAACACGGAGGAGCTGCATCTACATTATGTCAGACATTGTAACAAGACTGCGAAGCTCATGTCATCACCTCACTTTGCAGAGCCGAAGGTGAACCTCCGTGTCTACGTCGTCCCTGCGAGTGGCAGAGCTGTGCTCACATGCAGACCTGGCCCAAGCCCAGCGTGCTCCCTCTCACTGAGGCTCCAGGTCAATAGGGAGGGTGGAAATTCAACGTGAAGTGGTCTAAAATTGGAGATCCGTTTTCTTTTTGTTTCGTAACCTCATTCATGCTGATGAATGAAGAATCCATGAGATCATCTATCCGTCCTTTTTAATACACACGTTATTCTGAAACAGAGAGCAAAGATCTTAAATAGAGGAATGTGGAGGCCCTCCGTGAGTAGCCACTCAGCCCTCCTCCTGCCCAGGCTGGCCAGGGATAGGGGGCTGTGTGCCATCTTCCTGGTGCTTATTTATTTACAAATGCATGGCACCCCTCCCTGCTGCAGTCACATGAAGGACCCTGGAAGGTTGAGATGGCACAGGCAAGGCCAAGGAAACGTCTCTCTGCTTCCTTTTCTACCAATTTGACTCTCGCACGTTCCTTCAAATTGTTTGTGTATTTCACCTGCTTTGGCAGAAGCATCCTCAATCAAAAGAGCAGAAACCCATTATAATCTAAGGGCTTGGCCATGCTGAGCTGTTTGGGGTGGGGTCCACTGTGGACCCTGTGGCCATCTCAGTATGCCTGGGTGAACATCTCCTGCAAGCCAAGGACGCCGACTGTGCCCATGTCTGCTCTGGAGGAATTAATAAATAATAGAATTGTTTCCTTTTGATGCCACACAGCCCAGAGCAGGTGGCAAACTCATGACAGGCTGCCTTTCTCTCCTGGAATGCTTTGGTCCCAAGCCCCAGGAGGTAATCCACCAGAGGACCGGCACCTGTCAGATCGCAGGCATTGTCATTGATTAGACCATCCCTCAAGCTGGCTGCAGCCATAAGTGCCTCTGAGAGAGCAGTGGACAAAGGCTGCCCAGAACAGATGTTGCTGTTGGAAGCAAGGAAACCTCGCTGGCTGCCTGGAGTGGCCAGAGCCCAGCTGGGCACCGGAACCCGGCGTCAGCCACCACCAGCCCTGAGCTCCCGCGCCCTTGCAGGTAGCCAGAGGGGCAGAGGCTGACAGATGAAAGCTGCTCTCCAGCTGTCCCTGCTGAGGGGAGGCCTCCTGCCCAGCCGCAAAAGCTCCTCCCATTGCTCCTGCTCAGAGGAGGCAGAGGGTGGCTGAGAGACTCCCGGAGAGACAGCAGCCAAGGGAAGTGCTGGCTTGGCTCAGACGGAGACTGAGCTGACAACGCAGGAGCCCTCTTGGTACATCATTCCCGACACTCGACAATGTAAAGGGAGTCCTGGTCGTTCTGCTAAAATGCGCTTCTAATTATGTCCCCCATCATGGCCTCCCAGTGACGCCAAGAGAGAACAACAGGCCACGGTGCGTCAGTCTCTGCACTGAAAATCCCACAACCCTCAAGTCATCTTTGTAAAGGAGATGTGGCCTTTTGCTTTTCTCTTGCTGAGGTAGCCTGCCTCCTGAGATGCCACCCTCCAGCCTTAAGTGAAGCCCACACATACTGCAGGACACAGAGGGAGAAGCAGGTTGCAAAGAATGTTTGAAAAATCACGTGCTGCCTGTGTATGTGTCGGGGTGGGTGCACGACACCCTCACATCTGCAAGGCCTAGAAGCACATACCTCACACAGGCTCCTCACCCGGAGCCTCCCTTCCTGCTCAGCCCCCTGCCTGCCTCCCCTCTGCTCTCCTGACTGTGGCTCTGGTGCACTGGCTTTGTGGGCCTGATCCCTCCATGACTCCGCCTGCCCTGGGTGGAGCTGTCTCCCACCTGTCCTCATTGTCTGGGTGAAGTCCCCATCAGCCACATGAATAAAGGGCCAAGCCTGTTTCACCGCCCTCTGCACTGCACCGGCCTGCATGGAGCAGCCTCAGGACCAGTGAATGAACGCAGGGAGGAAGAAAGGCGGCAGCTTCCAGACGGTGTGAGCGGCTAATGTGGAAGCAAGTCTCAGGGGCTGGTGAGCATTGCCGACTCTGGACCTCATTGCCCCCTTCCCTGGACTTGTTTCTCCCTTTTTTTCCTGGTTTGTTCATAGAGATACGACTAGAGAACTTGCACTTGCCCTTATAGCCGGGCTCAGCACTGCAGTCCCATGGCATCTGAGTCCAGCTGGCACAGGGGTGGAGCAGGGAGGGGCAGGAGGAAGCCGCCCAGGGTTGGTGCTGTACGCAGTGGAGGTGCTGGAGCCTCATCTCCACCCTGGAATCTGTGCGGTTGCTGTCACCAAGGTCACCAGGACTGTCCTTTCTCCAAAGTGCAGTTTGGAGCAGCACAGTCTGTTTTGTCCATTTCCACGGCAATGAACAAGGGCTGAGGGGCGGGGCCGCCTCCTGCAACTTTCCTCCTGACAGCTCCATCCTCTGCCGTCACTGTTCTTTCTTGATCATTTGCTTAATAAAAATAAGTTTCATTTGTAAGAAATATGGATTCTCTAGAAGAAAGACACATTTCAGTCTAGGGTTGCCTGTGTTTTTCTCTGAACTTGAATAAATATCTTAACAAGCAAACAACAGGTTACGCACCCCAATCTGAAAATCCCAAATCCAAAATTCTCCAAAGTTGGAAACTCCTTGAGCACTAATATAAGGCTACAAGTAGAAAATTCCACACCTGACCTCGTGGGTGGGCTGTAGTCTGAACACAGGTGCACAGAAATACTGTGGCCAGTGACCCTTATCCAGGTGTTTAAGGTGTATATGGAACATGAAAAATTTTGTGTTTCGATTTGGTTCACAAAGAAGGCTTATATGTAATTATTCCAAAGTTTGAAAAATTCAAAATGCAAAGCGCTTCTAGTCCCATGCATTTTGAATAAGGCATATTCAACCTATAATAGCCAACATTTGAGTTATGTTGGTGGTTCTTATAAGTAAATACCTTACAGTGATTAGTTCACTTAATCCTCACAATGATCCTGTGTGACAGGTCTTTCTATTATCTCATTTTCAGATGAGGAAACTGAAGCACAGAGAGGTTAAGCAACCTCCTGGGGTCACCCAGTTAGTAAATGGTGAGGTCTTGTTTTTGACCTGGTGGTCTGACCTGGAGTCTGTTCCTCACTATGCTGTCTCTCAAGACAAAACTCTGTATTAGGCCATTTCCAAGAGAGTGAACGTGACTCAAGGCCAATTTGCTCTCTGTGAATTGAATAAAACATCCAAGGTAGCCCTCTATCCCTGCCCTTTGGAGAAAAACAGCTACATCCTATAGGATTTGCAAGAACTGCAGGGGCTCCCTGAGGCAGCCCTAGGAGAAGCTTGGCCAACCACTTCCACGTGCCCTGAGGGCCTTGGCTACTTAGAGACAGCTCTGGGAAGGCCTTCCTCATCTTTGGGCATAGGCTTTGCCTGTGAACTGCATGCTCCATGGCAGGATGAACGCCCGGTCACTCTGCCAGAGTCAGAGGTGAAGCGTGGACCAACGCACAGGGAGCACAGGCAAGATGGCGGAGGCAGGGATGGTGGTGGGACTGGGCAGGATCCCCACGACCAGCCTCTGCAACCACATCCTGAAGTGATGCCAGTTCCACCCAGCTGGGGTCACCAGTTGTCAGATAAGTTCAGAGTGATGCAGACAAGCACTCCTGACGGGCACGAGGAGAACCTGTGTGTGCGTGTTGCAATGCAAAGCTGGACTGACAGCTATGAAGATGGGAACGAGGACAGCGAGGGTGGTCAGTCCCACCCACTGTGTCATGGGTCATGCCGAATGGCAGGTGCTCTCCCATATCTGGCCGCCTGGGAGGTGGCATCCTCAGCTTCACCCAGGCAATACCACAAGCTCAGACATCTACAGATCCCACCTCAGCAGCTGAGCTGGACCACCTCAGAACCAGAGTGAGACCAGCGGTACCGCAGACCCCACGCCCTCCCTCTCCCTGGGTCACTCAGGTGTCTGAGACCCTTGGTGGATACCTCTTCTGTTTCATTAGGATTTTGAGCCACCCCCTCTCCCCGACGCTGGAGCTGAAGAGCTTGCTCTCTGCTGCAGAGCCATGAACTTGACTTTAACAGAGCCTATTAACTCCCCGCCTCTGATTTATAGAGAAATATGACACAATGAAAGAAAAACTGAAAAACCAAAAAGTAAATACTCTTAGCCTCCGTGGCTGACTCAAAGATTTCTACAAGTTCCCTGTATTTATAGCTGGAGAGGGAACAGCGAACCGCAGCTGCTTGCTGTTATTTCGAAGAACTTCAGGCTTCCGACCAAAATAGTCTCTGAACTTTTGAAACTCCCATTCTAATAGTCTCGAGGAGGAGTGAACCAATATCCTAGAATTTGAGACGATATTTTTAGTCTTGAAATAAATTGTGCCTTACACTCACAGTGCGTGTGGGTCTGTGGTGGGGTCACGTAGGGCTGGTGCCCGGGGAGGCCTGGATTTGGGTGCAATTTAAAAGGAAGAAGAAAGAAAAGTCTTGAAAATATTTGTAAGTTAAAAAAATACTTCGTTGAGACAAGAAATAATTTACAATATGTTCGTCAAACTAAAAAGAAATAGGAAGGCTGTTTTGAAGCTTAATAAAAGTGCTTATTAAAATAGATTTGCAGACGCGATGGCCCATATGCATTTTGCATATCTGTGCCTCTATATGAATATATTAAGCTCAACATGTTATATGCCATATGCATATATTCTTTCCCTTATTAAAAGCAGCACTAGTGATAGAAAATGAAGATGGTCACAGACCACTGAGTCCATCAACTGCCACCCTCAGCCAGAAATCTCGGGGTCTTTTTTTCTCTCCCTGTCTCACTCCCACATGGATTCTGCTGCTTCTCATTCTGAACGGGATTTTGGATCTACCTTGTGCCTCTGCCTCCACTGCCCTGTGTTAGTCCAGGCCACCTTTGGCTCCTGCGTGGATCCTGAAGTACCCTCAACCAACCTGTTCTCTTCCCTTCTTGATTCTTCCACCCCAGTTCCCCCAAACAGTCTTTGTGATGGCGGCTGGCACTGGCTGGTTATGCCCTCTGCAGGTCACGTCTTCTCTATGGTGTCTTGCCAGCCATGCCTCTCCATTGCCCTGGCCTCGGCAGGGGTGTTGGTAGAGTACACTGCCCCGCCTGCTTGCTGAGGGGTGGCCTGTGATGCCGGCTGGACACCCAGGCTGACTCTGACGGTGCTATCTTGAGCAACAATGGCAAGAGCTGGGGTGTGGGAAGCTGAGGGTTGATTCCATCCTGCTGTTTAGATGCCTGGAGCACCTGCTTCTGTAGCTGTTCTCAGAGCTAGTTGTTCACAGATTCTATCATTTCAGATTTCTTCACTTTGTTTAGCCACAATTGGTTTCTTCTGCTTGTAACTGAAAAGCCCTAAGACCCAGAGGGACCCATGCATCCAGTTTCATCATGGCAAGATGACTTTCAGAGGCCCTAGAAGGGCTTCTATATCGTTCTTCTCTCAAGGCGATGGCTGTTGGATGGCTCCAAACCCCAGATTCCTTGAAAGTTCACCCTAATATCAAGTTACTTGTTTGGTTTGTGTAACATCATTGAGGACGCTGTGTAGATCTTTGAATGACATGGGGCATTATGTTTGTGAAGAGCAATTATGGAGGAATTAGTTCAGTAGGGTAGCAAGTGGGGTATGCGACAGGCGTGGCAAAGATCTCGTTGCAGACCATCAAATATTTGTCCCTCGGAGAGAAAGGGCATTGTGAAGTGCACCCACACTTACAATCCCTCGTTTTCCTTTCTCTGACACATTATTTGCATAAAATTGAGAGAAGACTTTACAGGAACCAGGGCTGAGAACAAAGTGGGCTATGTCTCACTCGTCTTGCTTCTGCCAAATAATCTGTAAATTATAGTCCATTGCTGTTTTTTCATTAATTGCACATATTCTCTTTCATTTGGCTGCAAATTCCATCACATTGGCCAAAAATGTGTACTTCTGCAACAGCACAAAGTAAGCACTTTGAAAGGACAGGCAGTTCAGAAAGAGTAGGTAATTATACCAAGAAAACCAAATGCAGGAGGAGAATAAAGCCCCAAAGACTGAATGAAAGAAAAAGACTAAACAAAATGAAGTCACCTTATAGCGTTTTAAATCACCACATCAATAACGGGGACAGGAGTTTAGGGTTAGAGGTGCTTGCTAGACCTTGTCCTCCTTCTTCTTGTGCTTCCATGTCTGGCTGGTGGGATTCACTCTTTTTGTCCTCTTTTCTCTGTGACAAGATACAGCAGAGGTATCTCCACCTCAAGGTGCAACCTCTAGTACCCACACCGTCAGCTTAGTGTCATCCATGAGCACTGGAGAGTCACCTGCTGCATGTGGAAGACGTCATCATGGGCAATGTTGTTCCCATCTTGTTTTCACAAGAAAACTCAGTTTGCAGAGCTGGTGGACACTTCCAAGAATCCACGGAGCCGTCTGGCAGAATCGAGTATGACTCACCTGCTGGGACTCACTGCTGCCTTCTCCTCCTTCACTGAGAACCTTGAGAGTCAGGGCTGGGTGGCACGGGGAAGTGCCCTGGCTGGTCTTCCAAAGCTTTCTTTGGAATATTCCTCCCATTAGAATCTCTCAGGGTTTTCTTTGCGGGAGCGCGAGAGGGTGGAGCATTGATTGGGCTGCATTTGTCCAAACTTGCACACTCTACCTTGAAAGAGTAAAGCTTGTTGTATGTAAATTATATCTTAATTACAAAATAAAAATAAATACCTACTCTTTGAGAAACAAACAACAAAGATGGTCATTGCTGACCTCATGATTGAGCACATCCATGTTCCCAGAAAGAATCAAGTCATCAGTTTCTCTCTCATCCCCATAAGCCTGGGAACCTTTGAAAATACAATCTTACTAGGAAAAAAAAATTTAAGAGTTTTAGTTGTTTAAAAAAATCAAACACAACCCCAGCAGCTCCAGAGGCTCAGGCAGGAGGATTGTGAGTTCAAAGCAAGTCTCAGCAAAAGCAAGGCACTAAGCAACTCAGTGAGACCCTGTCTCTAAATAAAATACAAAATAGGGCTGGGGATGTGGCTTAGTGGTTGAGTGACCCTGAGTTCAATCCCCGGTACCCCCCCTAATAAAAAAAAAAAAACCCAAATTCTTTAGTCTATGGCTTTAGTGACTTCCAGAAAGCAGGGCCACTTTTGCTTTTAAACCAACTATTGGAGATGTTTAGGATTAGCAGACTGGAAATAGTGTGCAGGACATTACTTCCCCATATTTAATCACATAATTATATGTATTTTAATGGAAAGTTAATTCGTAATTTCTAAATAATCAGCATCCGTTGTGCAACGGCTAGGGGAATAGTCAGGCAGTTTCCCCTGACATAGTGTCCTCTCCCCGGGTGTCTGAGACACCATTCCCGTATTCTGCCAACACCAAGAGAGGTAGCAAAGGCAATTTTATGTTTATATCTAGCTTCTCACTCTTTTAGAAATATCAAAGTAGAGAAAACACAAGGAGATCTGAACTTTTCAGATACGTTGGCTCTTTAGTGCATACTGCACAAAGCAAGCTTGTGCAAAAAGGACTTGTGTGCACAGGACTTCCCGATGCTGCAGTGTTAGCAGACCTGCTCCAGGACGGGATTTCTCAAGCATGACTTTATAAGGCAAACCTGTTCTGCCTCCAACTAGCATTCACTCTTGGACTATGCTGAGGCCTTCCTGTGTCCCATCAGTATGAGTTTGGATAGGAAGATGAGTCACTTTAAGTATTTTGGGAAAAGGGGGCTTAAAGAGGGCATTGGCCTCAGATGAACAGTGGGGAACTCCAAGGCCACTCCAGCTGGCAGGTGAGGGGACACTGAGACCTCTGCAGGGAGCACTGGAGAGGTGGATGGTAAGGTCCCCACCCTGGGAACTGCTGATTCCCCAGGGCCTACAGGAGCTCCAGCCAGCCGCCTGCCACTTGTCATAGCAGCCAGGCGGCTGCCCTGGACACCAGCCTCTGGGAAGCCCACGCCTGCCCCCAGGTCTGGCGACACCACCTCTAGAGAACTTTGGAAGCCCCTCTCTTGCTTCTAGATTCATGATGGCTTTTTTTGCTGCTAAATTCTATCCTGGAACCAACAGGAAAAGAGATCCTGGGAAATATTATTGTCTGCAGCTTCGCCTCCTCCTGTGGGAGGGCGCAAGTGGGGCAGGGCTGGACCACAGATCATCTACCACAGGCTTGCTGTTCCACCCTCTGGGAACAAAGACTTCTCATGCCAATCCTTCAGGTCTCACCTGTGTCAAGGACTTGGTGAGCCGTCCTGAGCAAGCCAATTGAAAGATGTCCTTCCTCATTAAATTCTCATAATGCTGCAATTTTCCCATATTTCGTGCATTATGACCTGTAATATACATGTGTTGGTTTTATTATGTGTTATCTGTTTTCACACTAGAATGTACTTTCTTGGGGGCTGGCACCCAATCTTCTCTATGTCTAATTTCTAGCATAGCACTTACAAACCAATTTATGTGGATTACATTTCTGGATTAATTTTTTTCTGAGATATGCTGGGGCTACTCTTTCTTACTTGAAAGGCATATACCCATCTAAAAACAAAAATCAGGAAAAAAGAACAAGAGGCCATTATTTGCAAGTCATTCTTCTAGATATTAGGGGTCTAGATGCTGTGGTCTGAACTTGTCCCCTAAATCCATACTGGGAAGACAAGCCCAAGCCCAATGGCATGTGGCACATAGGTATCAGGCAAAGCAGGCCTGCCTTTTGAGTAATTTTTCCCTGGACGTATTGGTCCAGTGTAACTGAAGCCTTCTCTGAAACACACCTGGTACTTGCATCCTGCTTAGGTTCCATGTGGTCCCCCTGTCTCATAGAAGATTATGGTCCTCTTATTTATGTAGCTTATGCAAGGGGCCAGAGAAAGAGAGCTCTGCAGCAGCTCTCAGGGTTGTGAGCAGGATATATGAACTGAGAAATTTGGAAATGGTTAGTATAGTCAGAGTTTCTGACCAACTCAAATAATATTTTCCTCTCCCCCACAACAAGCTTACAGAAAGCAGCCCCAGGAGTCAGCACATAGGGGATATATTGCTATTTCAGACTTGGTTCCTATCAATTTAAATTAGTTTTTGACCTTGGGAGAAAATTAAAAGTGTGTGAATCTCCTTTGGTTTCAGATAACATAGAAATACTATGTAATTTCATTTCTTTTCCTATAGGAAGGGGGAGGTTAACAAATTGTCTTTATTCAAATGTAGTATCATGGCATCCACCTGCCAGGTTAGATGTCTATCTAGTTAAGAGGGGGATTTTAATTAAAGAACATAAAATTTAAATGGGTTGGAAAATGTCAACATGGTTTCCTATTTTGAGCCCAACACAGATGATAGAACAAGGAGGTAAAAATGAAAATTAAAGAAAAAAAATTCAGAACAGATGCCAGGAAGTGTTTTTTTCTTCTCTTTCTTCTTTTCTTCCTCACAGAGAATCATAAATGTGTGCAACAGCTTACTAGGCAAGATAGTCAAGGCAGAAAGAGAGAGGGCATTAAATAAACGATTAGACTGCAATAGACTGCTAAAACAATGAGAGGTGGTAAACCAAATGGTCTCTCTCTGCCCTACATTTGGATGTTTTGGGATAAAATGAAATCTTAGCACCTTCCTCAACCCTTAAATTTCTCGACCACGCGAAGAGAACTTGCAGATATTCCAGTGTCTGTATTTCTACCTTCAAGTGTGAGCTCCCAGAGTGTTATCTTGGAGATGTTCGCGTTGGAAACCTTCCACTTAAACACATGTGCGTCAGGAGAAACACGGGGGGGAAGAGCGACAACATTAAGTTCCAAGAAAGCAAAGACACGCAGCTACGGAACAGGATCTGGAAGATGGGTAGATATGGCCGAAGACCTGCGCACTAACCAGTCAGAGCTAGTTGGAGAACTTCAGCTAATTACGCTTGTGTTTGTCAAGTTAAAAAGTAATTGTCTGGCAAAACAGCCACTGTATTAGGTGGCTTAGTGTCAGGTTGCCCTGTATTTACTGATTTTTGTCCTGTGTCCCACATCGATGTAGGAAGTCTTACATGCCTCGGATTCAGCTTTTATTTAAGTGGCAAGAGTCTCATGGAACTATTTTCTGGCTCAGTAATTGGCACCTTCATCCCTGAGTGGTGGCAGGGGCTGCGCAGAACAGTGGTGGACCATCTCTAGGGTCTTTCCTGGGGGTGGTCTGGGGAAAGACCGAGAGGAGCACTGAGAAGCATTGAAAGTACTTTGTTTTCATTTTTGAGAAAGAAAAATACTATTCCTCGGCCCACGTCCGAAGTCAGGCACAAATTCCCACATTGAGGAGAGAGAACTTCGCAGGGACACAGGCTCTGAAAACCAGCCATTTGGGGACAGCCTGAGCCTTGTTCTGAGAAGCAGCCAATCAGCGACTGCCCCAGGCACACAAGCAGCCAATCAGCGACAGTCTTGCAGTTGTATCCTTCCCCAGCTGGTGCCTTCCCCAGCATCTGAACCCCACCTTGAGCCTGGGCCCAGAGACCTCAGCACAGCTGCCTTCAGTCCAGGCGCTCCCGCTCCTGAAAGCCTACTGTCCACTGCAGGCCGGTAGCTGGGGTCTGAACTTGTCCCCCCAAAACCAGGTACTGGGAATACAAGCCCAACCCAACAGTGTTAGAAGGTGGGATCTAATTCGATGTGATCAGGCCTAGTGGGCAGGAGGATAATAGGGTTATCACCGACGTGAGCTGGCAGTCCTGAGGGAGGCTTGTAGGAGAGTCAGGTCTTCTTTTGAACCCTTCCTCATCCTATGGTGGGACGACACAGGATAAAGGCCCTTGCCGGATGTGGGACCCACTGTCTTATCAGCCTCCAGAACTGCAAGAAATACATTTTGCTCTTTATTACCGACCCAGCCTCAGGAATTGTGTCACAATAAGACAGGCAAGACATCAGGCTTTCCCAAACCTCATCGAAAACCAGCTCAGCTTTGTTAGGAGAGACTGTGCCTCTCTTGCAACTTCCCTTCCCTCCCAGGGAAACGAGAAATGTACCTTTTTCGCACCAGATACCGAGTCTACTTTAATCATTAGCTTACTAATTAGCAACACTCTTAAGGGTTTATTCAACCTCAGGTCACAGTTTCAACTTGCCAATGGCATATATTAATAAAGCACTGAGATACTCACATTCAGTTCTTTCCAGTTCTTGTGGTGGTTGCTCTTATTAATTTTAAATTTGTGCGGATTTGAACACCAGAGTTGCAAAATGCAAGTGTAAATGTCATAAGGATGAATTGTTTGAGCAGTGGACATTTATTAAACAATCTATTCTTGCATAGCTTTTGTTGATTCCATATGAAAATGGTGGAAAGTCAGATATAAGCCAAAAGACACTAACAGCTAAGCATAAGAGATGCAGGATCTCCTCAATCAGAACCAAAAAAAAAAAAAAAAAAAGTGATAACACATTCTGTTGTTGTTTTTAAGAGAATTCAAATGCAAAAGGGAGGCAGAACTTGTAGTGACCTTCCACACTGTACGTCACCCTCTGCCACTGAGTCCAATGAATGTCTGATGTACTTCTCCTGCTCAGAATCACTTTTTGATTCCCAAACTGCAAATGTGTTTTTGAGTACCAAAGAAAATCTATTTCCATAATAGAAACACATGATAGTTTCAATTATTATTGCAGAACTTAAAGATCCAAATGCTTCACCTTTTTATGACAAACCATGATTACAGGTAACCACAGTGCAGAAAAAATATTTCTTTACTTGTGTACTATTTTTACTCAGTAACAACCATTTCTTATTAAGCTATTCAGACTAAAAACTTTCAAATGAGATTTTTAAAAGCAAGAGCCAATTTTATGGAAATGTGTATAGAGTGTTGAAGAAGGGACATATTCATGGCAACGCATTTATTCTTAGGGTAAGCAAACAATATTTTTTAAGTAGGTCAAGAATTTTTAATGTAATCCTGAAGAGTGGAAAAACAAGTTATGTCATAAAAGATGTTATGTGCATCAACAAATCCAATTTAAGAGCAATTTTCTGAGTACCTGTATATGTTCACAATGCTGACATTGAACTTGATTTTCTGTGGACCAAGAATGAAATGAGTTAGATGTGATCACTGTAGAAGCTGTGTTGATGTAAGTGAAACAGAAACTCCAACTTTGAAGTGTTGTATGAGGAAGTTCTGTAAAATAAGGAACTGTTAAGGAGTGCCAAATCATGTATAATGGATTCAGTTAAAGAACTATAAAGCTTAGAAACATAATTCACATCAGAACAACAACACAAACACTTTTTACTATTCATATATGTGTCCATCAGTTTTTGGTGCTGTGGCCCAAACACCTGACACGCATAACTTAAAATTAGGAGAGATGTCTTTGGCCCATGGTTTCCATCCAGGGTTGGCCAGCTCCCTTGCTCTGGTCTGAGGTGAGGCAGAACATCATGCAGAAGGGCAGAGGAAAGATGCGCAGATCATGGTGGCCCGGAAGTGGAAGGGAGAGGGAAGAAGGGGTCAAGGACAAGACACAGTCCACAAGGCCATGCCCCAAAGGACTCACCTCTTGGCTAGGCCTTACTTCCTGCAGTTTCCATAACTCCCAATGATGCCATCAAGTTATTAATCCACTGATGAGGTCAGAGCCCACGTGATGCGATCGTCTCCACAAAGCTCCACTTCTGGACATGCTGCGTTGAGGACCAAGCTCTCAAAACAGGAGACTTTGGGGGACATTCCAGATCCATATCATAACAATATGCCCCATTCAGTATTTTTCTTATATTCAGTGTGTGAATGCATAGAAAATTAGAAGTGATTCAGCTTTAACTGGGCATGTTTTATTTGTTAACTTTGGCAACCCTGCCTCGTTGGCACTCCAGGCCTGTAAATTTTATTGATATAAAGAACATCATATCTGGCTTCTTCTCCATTAACAATGGAAGAACATGTCACAGTGGGTCTGATAGCCCAATTTCTGTAAAATATGCAACTTAAGTGGCCACAGAAGTTTCAAGGAGGAATGGCCATTGTGAAATGTATTTTCAACTCTCCTCAATGTTTGTGTGTTAAGATGTAGTGATCTAAACTCTGAGATCTCCAAGTTTTGGAAAACCACAACAAAAATAATGCATTTGTAATGCTCCACTGACTCAAACAGCAGCTACACAGGGGGCTGGCTGAGAGGTGTAAAGAAAGGGTTTGGGGCCCATTAGCTCCTGTCACTCTCTGAAGCAATTCATTGACACATTTTAATTATTTTAATATCTAATCAAATCTTACCATATAGGTGGGAATCTGGGGTAAATCTCAGTTAATTAAAAAGTTTAATTGAATCATAAATAAGAGGGAGGGAAGGAGAGAGGGAAAGAAGAAAGGAAGAAGAAAGATGGAAGGGAGGGATGGAGAAACTACATATTTTGACCTCACATCTAGTCATCTGTTGGCTAATTTATTTATTTTATGCTATTAATTCCAATGAAATAGAGTTACTTAAACTGGTCTAGAAATTATATCCTACCAGAAGTAAGCAGGTTAGAAGTTAGAATAATTTTACCAAATAATGCATCATTTTAAATTATATGATAATGTAATGTGCTGGAAAGCTGTCCATTAAAATATAGCGTGCTCTAATGAGCCTTGGAAAGTTTTTAACCAGTGTAATTAAGAAAGTTTGCCATTTCTGAAGCAATGGTAAACTTTGACCCGCCCCCTCTAGTACTGACTCCAACCTCACACTTTCTTATGTAGACACATCCCAATTAATGATTCTAAAACCGTCCACTGTATTGTTGTTCCAATGGGCACTTTCTTGCAATACTAATGTATTTATTCATCATTGATTGTGATGGCAGCTTTTCCTCTTTCTATTGAGGAAGAAGAACTGATAATTGAGCCAGTTAATTTTCAGCAAGTTTCTCCACCGGTTTCTTGTCATTGACGACACTAATCAGAAAAGGACCATCTTTCGGAAGTCGCATTCCAGCACTCGTGGCCATGTGCATGGGGTTCTCCTCACGCACAGACCTGCCCATGCCTTTGGAAGGTATACGCACAGAGTCGCTCCAGCGTCCTTTCAGGGTGGTCAGTTCTGCTGTGCTGGAGTTGCCAGCCCCTGCAAAGGCACCCAGGTTCACAGAGGGACACAGTCAGGCATAATCCTGTGCAAAAGGTCAAATTTGGATTTGGGTGAGGAAAGACTCCACTCAGGAAGACTCTTGTAACCACTGCAGTGGGAAAGGGGCTTCTGGTGTGAGACCCGCGGTCACGGAGGGATTTTCCTTTACAGTGGAGTGTAAGTAAGGCTCACTGAACAAGTGCTGGGACAGGTGTGCGCGGGTGGTGGGCAGCTGGTTTATCCCCCTGATGCCAGGGGCTTCCGGGGGGGTGGGGGTCTTAGGGCCAGGTTGTTTCTGGTTTCAATATTCAAGGGTGGGTCAAACTCAGAGTCCTGGTGCAGGGGGAGAGAAGCAGAACTGGCTTGGCTAAGTCAAGTTAGCAGGTGTTTTTCCCCAGGTTGGTTAATGGCAAAAAATGTTTCAATCATTTATGAGGCAGTGAATGGGAATCTGGAAGGTCAGGAACTGGCCTTTCTACAGCCAAACAAATGGGCAGCTGTGAGTCCTGTCTGAGTCACACGAGGAAGGGTGGTTCTTTTCAAAACTCCTTTCCCTGGATACAAGGAAAGGAGGTTTCTTTACTCTTCACCGTTCACTCAGATCACAGGGCTTGGGAAGTTATCAACACCATCTTGCATCACTAGAACAGGAAGTCACTAGCCAAGGTACCAACCCATCCATGAGCAGGATGTAACAAACTTTCTATAAAAAGGATGTGATGCTATTTATATGACCAATGTATCCAAGAGACTAGCTGGAATGACCCAAGTCTGCAAGCTTTTAGTGGGGACTTGGCTCAATTGCCTCTGAGACTGTCAGCCAGCACTGTGAGCTGGCCCCACACTAGCTGCCATACTGAGGCTGGGAGAGAGATGGACAGGAAACACATACTTGCATTACAGTGATGTGTTCAGTAGAACTTTCAGTTGATGTATTTTCCCCAGTGACTTTCAGAGCATCTTCCATTCCATACGTTCCAAAAAATATTTGCTCATTTAGTGAAAGAGGCACTACTTCTAGAAGGTAGTTTCTGCTCAGGGGCCTTAGATTTTATCACAGCTTGTAAAGAAGAGAGGATGCCCCTGGATTCATTCCCTCACCCCTCCTTCTTTACTGTAGAGGATGCTGATGTTTTATGCCCTCTCTCTTAGCCATGCCCTTCAGGAAAGTGGACCTTGTGCCATGAATGGATCACGGCAATCAAAGTCCACCATGGTGAGTGTGTTCCTCTCACCAATGACTGGCTGGGCAATGCACACTGGCTTTGCTGACCAGTGACACCTGATAGGTTACAAGCCAGAGAGCTTGTGGGAAAGTTTCCCGTAATTGAAGAATAAAGGCAAAGAAAGAATTGGCCTCTTCTGCCTTTATCTGTGGTGTAGGGATGTGCTGCTGTAAGCCATCCTGTGGCCACAGAGAAGGTTTGCCTGCAGACCAAAGTCAACCCAGAGGACAGCGAGCAGAGGGAAGGAATGGGCCTGGTCGCTGCTAGTGTTGCAGAGAAGAAACCAACCTGGGCTGGTAGAAAATGAAGGCTTTCATTGCTCAAGAACTTTGATCTGCAATCCTTGCTAGACCTGAAAATATCATCAACACCATCGTCATCATTACTTTAGGCACACACTGCACCACTGAACTACATCCCCAGCCCTTCCATCCCTACTGTATCAAAAGTCAGCCTGCTGCCATCTCAGGCCTCACTAGGCGAGGGCAGACGGTGCCAGGATCCCTCGGCCTGGTGCAGGTAGGATGGGGACTCCTGGCGGAGGATGGATTTTGCGGTGGCCTGTCTCAGTGTTCTAGAATGGAACGCGAAGCACAGAATTTTGATGATTATATTTAAAATTTTATTTCAGCATCCCAGGAAGGAGTTAGCAGGCTGCAGCATGAGGTGTGTGAAGAGGCAGATGGAGGTGCCACTGAGAACTCCTGCCACTGTTGGGGTGAGGGGCGTCGAGTCCAAGCAGCTTGAGGAACAGGAGAAGTGCAGGGACGATCTCTATAAATCCAGGTGTGGAGGGTTGTGCTGGGCTGTGAGAAACATCCCCTCTGTGATCCCAATGTTGGAATAGCCTCCTCTCTACTGGGACCAGCAGGCCCCGGTCCGCAGCCCCTGAACTGGCTGCCCAGCTGGTGTGTGGGAAAGAAGAGAACGGGTGGGTGGTGGGTCCTTACTAAGATGGCCTTGCGTTTCATTCCGCCCTGTCAAGCACTGATCCAGCACCAGCTTTGGTGGCAGCTCCTGGTCCTGGGTTAGTATTATAGAAGGCTGGAATCTCTGGGAAAATAAAGCATGTTTTGTGAAGAGCTGTGAAAGCACCCACCACCATGGTAATTAAAGCCAATGAACTCCATCCACCGTTCTTTATGAGCCAGGCCAGAAATCCCTCAACAGATGGAGGTCATTGGCCCCTTTGCTTGCACCTTCCCAGTATCTCAGGCATTTCTCAGAGATTGTATTTAAAAAAAAAAAAAAAGTTGGGTGCTACATTTTAAGGGAAAGTTTTACACGTTGGTTCTCATGTCATCTTTCTCCTACCGTGTCAGCCAGAGTGTTCCTGTCAGCTGCCACAACTGCTCACCTATTTAGAAAGGAAACCATCCTCAGACTAAACTCCCTCTCTCCTCTTTCACTCTGTCTCTCGCATTTATTTCACACCAATATATTTCACAAAGGAATGAAAGTGTCCAACCTTGAGTTTGCTTTAACTTCTACGATATAGGCATTTCCTAGAACCTGCTCTCAGATGAGCACACCCAGGTGTGTCATGTATTCTGTCCTTCCCGGGCACCATTTAGCCTCACCACACACCATTGGATCTGTTTAGGGGCAGGATGCTCACCGGGTGCCCAGCAGTAGGCACTGTTCCCTGCACTGGTCCAGACACCTGACGAAGGTGTGTCTCCCCTCTCATGCAGCTCATGGTCCAGCGGGGAAATATTTATCCTGTATCTTCCTCTCAGAAAAGTAGTCTAGAGAGAGAAAAATTCAAAAGAGCAATTTAACACCCAAGCACACCAAAGTGTGAACTTCTGCCGCCTCAGAGTTCGCCCAGGCCGAACCAAAGGGGCTTTGGAAACATGTCTGAATTTGAAGCCATCTGTCACTTATTATCCATGTGCTCATAATTGCTTATTTAGTTTCTTACTGCTCCGATTCTGCAGCTCTAACTTAGCCACCTTGTTGTACATTGGTAGGAGGGTGGAAGATGCCAGGTGGGAAGTGACCCTGTTCGGCGAATGGTCAAGTTTCTGATCCTTTCTCCTCCCATCTTCTCAAATGACTTTAAGCCTATCTCTGTAACTTATTGTATCCTGCTCATACTATTTATTCAGTGACCTGCCAGTACAATGACATTACAGTGCTATTATGTGGACAAAATATCTTTAAACCCTAGAATTACTGAAACAAAACAGGAAGGCAACGATTATATCATTGGAATATTGAGGGGCTGGGTCACGCCCACGGGTGTTTGTAAAGCTAGAAGAGCTGCGTGGTGCAGAGCATTTCCTTCTGTTGACAGGTCTGGACCTGGACTGGAACAGAGACCTGCGCAGAAGTCCTTCCACCCACGGCAACCCTCCATCAACTCATTTGCCCACTCAACACACATCCACGGAGAGTTAAATAGGAACCTACTAGTCTAGATATCTCAACTAGTGACCAAGAGAAGAGGGAACTGGTCTCCCACATTCAAAAGGGAGGTCCCAGGTTCATCCCGGTTGGGCTGGCTACCCGGAGCTCAGCAGGCCGCAGCTCATCCCTCTTCTCCACTTTGCAGTGGGCAACCTGGTGACAGGGAAGCAGGTGGTCATGGTGGCCTTGGGGACAGCGTGAGGTTTCGCCTGGGCAAGGTGGATGCTAAAGGAAGTAGCAACTCTGCTTGCTTCAAGGAGACCAAGACCAAGAGATGTGAGCATGACGGGCTGAGAGGTGGGCTTCTGCACACAGGAGTGGGTGGTGCTAGGTTCAGTGCCAGTGGGCAGTTGGAGAGCTCAGCACCAGGGGCTGGGAAGCCTGTGGGGCCCATGATACCTGGACCCTCTGACGAAGCCCAGCATTTGGACATCTCTCAGTCAGAGGGGCCCAGGGATCCCATTGGAGCCAAACTAATCATAAAGACATTTTTCTCAAATCTTGCCTCGCCCTTTTCTGACCCTGGTGGAGCTGGTCTGTTGGTCGTAAACGGTGGGAAATGGCCACATCCTCCTAGGTGGTGAAGGCCCTGAGCCAGCAGGGCGCCTAAGTTGGGAATGGGGAAGAGGATAGCCTCGGGCAGAACTGACTTTCCCAACCTGCGAGGGGCATCTTCACTACCACCCCAGGTGCTCCTATAGAAACCAGCCAGAAATCAGGGCAGAGGTGGATGGGAAGGCTGAGGCTTCTGGGCGGGTTGAGGCAGCCGCTGGAGAAAAACAAAAGTCTCTTTGGTTTAACTGACCTGCTTCAAGACACTCAATGCACTGTTGAGATATTCCTGAACTCCTGCCTTCCTCTGGGCTGAGAAAGCAGGCCTGACTTCGAGCTGGAGTGTCCTGGTCCCAAGGAAGTTCACACACTCACTGGCACAGTGTCCTGGGCAATGCCCTGAAATCTTTTATAAGGTCAGAGAAGAAGCTGAAGATACAAACTGTCATCTCACAAATTCACAAAACGCTGCCAAGTGGAAACCACGGAATAACCCAGGAAGCAAAAGGAAGTATGTTCTCGGACTAGATATCCACTGAGCTATTTGATGGAGGTCCAGATGAAGACAGAGTGAATGTCCCGAGTCTGTTTATTGTCCTTAAGTGAGCCATCATATCAATACCACAAACAAAGATCTTTGAGGAAAACAAATAACTAAAAGAAATTAGTTGGCAAAATATAATATTATTCATCAAAGATGCTTAGCATGGTAGTAGATGGATTGGTTTATTTTATTTTTAACATTTTATTTTTATTGTGGTAAAATACACTAACGTGAAATTTACCATTTCACCCATTTTTAAGTAGGTCATTGGAATTATTGCTGTGCTATGATCACTTCCATCCACCTACGGAACATTTCTGTCTTCCCAAACTGAAATCCCGAGACAAGGAACAACAGCTCCCCATTTCCGTCTTTGCCTTCTGGAAACCTCTTTCCTCTGTCTTAGAGTCTGACTACTCCAGGAGCTCACGTAATGGGACCATTTGATGTTCGCCCCTCTGCATCGGGTTTATTTCACTGAGCATCCATGTTGTAGCATGTATTG
Organism: Callospermophilus lateralis; assembly: GCF_048772815.1. Lineage (NCBI taxonomy): Eukaryota > Metazoa > Chordata > Mammalia > Rodentia > Sciuridae > Callospermophilus > Callospermophilus lateralis. Next base: position 4,818,712 of record NC_135318.1, on the reverse strand, counting down.
GAATTTCACACATTTGAGGCTGAATGACATTTGATCGTGGGTATATGCTATCACATTCTGTTGGTCCACTCACCTGCCAATGGATGTGCGGGTCACTTGCAGCTCAGGGTTACTGTGGATAATGCAGCCATTCGACTGGTGCACAAACATCTCTCTGAGCCCCACTTTCAGTTCTGGGTGTACACACCCAGAAGAGGGGTTGTGGGGTGGCATGGTAGGTCTATGTTTAACTTCTTGAGAAATCTTCCTACTATTTTCATAGGAGCTGAACCATTTTGCATTCCCACCAACAGAACACAACGGTTAATACTTTATTCTCTTTGGAGTAAAAACATTTATTTTTGAGGGGTTTACATGACTTTGCACATCCCTCTGATTTTCAGTTCTAGTCCTTAAACCGTGAATCCACCTTGGCAGGTGGGGGGCGGGAGGGAGATATTCTGGAATGGAATTTCAGTGGAGGACTAGAAAATACTGCGCACCCACAAATGTTTCAGAACCCCACTTCTGCCTGCGTGGACTGTTTCTATGTCCTTCTGCAGGGGCTTGTCTTCACTGTTTAAAAATTCCATTGTCTTTGTGAAATAATTGTCCATCCTCCTTTAAAAAAAAGCCGATTGGAATGAAGAGGGTAAAAACGAAGAGCGAGGGAAACAACTGGAGGTGACCAGGGTTCTTTGCCAGAACGTAAAAATGAGTAAATTAAAGAGAGAAATGAATTCAGCAATGGCTCAGATCTGAGGAACGAACAAGTTCACCACTTTCTCTCTACAGAAATGAGAAAAAGACATTTGTGAAACTGTTGTAAATGCTCCAGCCAGTGAAAAAGTTGCTCATCGAGTGAGAGCGAAGACTCCACTGAAAACTGAAGAGGGGGTTGCTGTGGAGCGGGAATCACAGGAAATGCTGGGCTCCGCTGGCGAGGGCTCGGCAGCCAGCCCAGCTCCCCGGCAGACATCTCCATGGGCAGCAGATGGGGAGCCTCCAGGATGGCTCCTGCCCGGGTGCTGCTGGGAGGCAAGGCAAAGCTCGAGGAAGCGTTTCTTCTTGGATGACAGGAAACACCAGGAGAAATGGCACCACTGACCCCTTGGTCGGAGCCAGTTTTCTTCTACTTCCAGAAAGACCCAAGAGGGAAGCAGGCTAGACCAGAAGGAGAGGCCTGCTGGTTTCCAGGCCTTCCCTGGGACCAAGGTGTCTTACCAACACAGGGGCCCAGGAGGGTAGTAGCACTAAGATCAAAGGCAGCCAGGTGGAGTCTTCTGGGCTTTGGGAACATGGTGGGCCTTATAACTGAGCCCTGTTTGCTGGATCATTCCTCCAACCCCAGGCATTTAGTAGCAAGGATGGACTTCATGTCCATATAACAGGGTAGGAAAAGTGACCTGGGAAACAAGACACATTTCCTTTTGCACTGGACAACTGTTTTGTCAAAGCAGAATATGGCTTTCTAAAGTTCACCAAGTTCACAAGACTCTCCGTCCCTGTTTCAGGGAGGAACGTGAGGACTCAACCCACGCTGGTAGGAGGTTGCTGCAGGGTGGTGACTCCAATATAGGTCAACTGGCTCCAAAATCTGCGTCCCTTCCACTTTTCTCTACCAACTCTCAGTTATTTCAGGAAAACTTATTTCCCCCAAATTTTAAATTGGATCCAAGGCGTGGCCAGGTATGGAGTCTGGCTCTGGTCCTTGGGGCCATGCTACCCTCTGCCCCGATGCTGGGGAGTGGTGGGTGCTGGCGGACTGGTTCATGTGTCCAGGTACCTTATGCCCAACAGAGCAAACTCCCATAATGTGATCAGCTCCATTTTGATTTTATATGTTTTAAAGATATTTTTCTATCAATACTTTTCACAATTTAATTACAATAATTAACACAGTTTTCCAATATTATTTTTGCATTTGATTATATGCCTAAAAATGTTGCAGCTGTGTTTACCTATATGCCTTTTGTCTTAGGCTTCATTTAAAATGAGAAGTAAATATCATTTTTATATATAGCTTTCCACTTGCTTTGTGAACTATTTTCATAATACCCCAATTTAGCCACAAACATCCTCTGGTGTGCTCAGATCTCCCCAATTAGGGTAAGAGTGGGACAGGAATCAGGGGACAACATCAGTTCCCTGGCCCCAGCAAGCAACGTTTCCAAGTGCGAGGAAAATAAATATATTTTTCTTTATAAAAACAATGTAGATAATTTGTAGTCATATTTGGCTACCCATAGCTTTGCAGGCAAAATGGAACAAAACAAAATCCTTTTTGGCTACTCTACCTCAGAGGAGGGAAAAAGAAAACAAGTTGCTGACCAGAAGCCAATTTCATCTTGACTGTTCAAAAAAAAAAAAAAAAAAAGAAAAAGAAAAAGAAAAAAAGAAAAAAGCTTTTCAAAGACCACATGGCACAATTACACAGCAGATCAGAGCACCACGCTGCTTCTGAACAGAGCGGGGTTAGGGCTGAGCGCACTGCGGTTCAGCATCGCAGGACGAGGCCAGGATCAGACTCTCAGATCCAAACTTGGGGAATTCACTTGTGAAGATAGGGAAGGAAGCTGGGTCCCGATGCAGAGGACACAAGTGACTAATTCTGTCATCAGGGAATTGATGACCAAGGCTGAGTGTTTCTGTGGTGGCTAAAAGGCTGCTACAACATAGTGAATCCTGCACTGGCGAAATCAACCTCGGTGATGCATCTGCCAGGAAGCCTGGGCATCGATGCAGTTTTGTTCTTACACTAGTTCAATAATTTAAAAAAAGAAGAAGAATATGTTCATCATGGTGTTGATGGTGTTGGATTACAGGGTGATTTCTGAGGAGACCATGATACAAATGGACTCAGAATTCAGCTGGGTTGGGCCGGCGGGTGCACACATTTGTGCACATGTATGCACATACAAACACGCCTGGCTGCACAGATACCTCTGCCACTGACAGCTCACTCAAGGAACTGCGGCACCTTGAAGCACCGTGCCAGGGATTCCCGAGTCTGCACTTTCTAAGAACTCTGGAGCTTGAGTAGGGGCCTGTGCCCAGTGGAGGGGACAGGACCCTTATTCTGAGGACATGGGGAACAGTCGCAGGCTCTAATTCCACTTAGAAGTAAAGAGACTAGTTCTGCAACTCCACGTTCTGTGGTTCAGGTTTCGATTCTGATTCACATACCCCCAGGACACTGAACCTCCCTGAGCCTCAAGGGCATCATGAGGAGTGAAGGAGGTGTGTGCAGACTGTTTTCTCTGATATCTCAGAGCCAGCAATTATGATGGTTCCCGAAAAAATCCCCCAATGCTGGGGGGAGTCCTCCGAGGAAGCCCACTGAGCACCGTGTGCACACCTGCAGTCCCAGCTGCCTAGGGGGCTGACGTGGGAGGCTCCCTGGAGCCCGGGAGTTGGAGACCAGCCTGGGCAACATTGCAAGACTCCATCTTGAAAGGAAGGAAGAAAAGAAGGGAGGAGGGAGGGAAGGAAGGAAGGAAGGAAGGAAGGAAGGGAGGGAGGGAGGGAGGGAGGGAAGAAGGGAAGGAAAGAAGGAAGGTGGGAAGAAAGGAAGGAAGGAAGGATGGAGGAAGGAAGGAAGGGAGGGAGGGAGGGAGGGAGGGAAGAAGGGAAGGAAGGAAGGAAGGTGGGAAGAAAGGAAGGAAGGAAGGATGGAGGAAGGAAGGAAGGGAGGGAAGGAGGGAAGAAGGGAAGGAAAGAAGGAAGGTGGGAAGAAAGGAAGGAAGGAAGGATGGAGGAAGGAAGGAAGGAGGGAGGTAAGTTGATTCATTATGCAATTAAATATGTAAAAGATTCCTGTAGATCCCCTTGTTCAACCTGGCTCCAAACTCACATAAAGAAGCTGGAAACTACTCGGAACATGGTGTCAAAAACCTGGAAAGACTGACTGCATGGCTCTACGGTGTTTCCCTAGAGAAGTCAGAAGACTGTGGTGAGAGCTGTTGAGACCACTGTGTGGGGTCCCGCCTGCTGGGGTTTGCGGCGAACATGCCGGCAGACACCCACAGCACACAGGGCCGTGCAGAGCGCTGTAGAAGACACCTGAATGGGTTTGCAGGACAACTCATTCTCTTTAGATCACCAAGGAACTGTCTTCGTTGGTGTCACAGAAGACAGCTACCCCTTGGGCCAATCTGAGGAAGGAGTGCAGGTGCTGGTGACATGGAACTAGAGATCTTATACTGTCTTATCGACACAGAATGCGGTGACTGCTGTTCATATCCTTTATCTGACAGTTTTCTCCCTTGGAAACTTATTTTCTGGCTTTTATTTTACAATGTTTAGACATTATATTTTAGTGGCAGAATTTTCTTTAAATATTAAATATTTTTGCATTGGTTATGTAGTTATGTTTCATTTGTGCAATAGCATAAACTTTTACAAATATATTTGAAAATACAAATATGTCATTGTAAAGAAAATACTATGTAAATATCAATATGAACAAATGTTGCAATATTGAGAAGAATGTTGTTATAATGGCTATAGTGTTGGAGCAGAAATCAAGGCTGGGGATATATACATGTATATATCTTGAGCTTGTGATCTTCCTGCCTCGGTCTCTGGAACCACTGGGATTACAGGCGTGGTCACCAGGCCTGGCTCATTACTCTTTTTTGATGAGCATTCTATTTCTAACTGGGGACTATTACAAATAAAGTTACAATGAACCATGTTAAAATATTCATGTATATGGTAAATATTTCTTTGGGAGGTGCTTCTGGAAATGGAATTGTTGACTCCAAGTAGTTTTTAAATTGATGAATATAATTCAAATATATCAAAATCCCTTTCCAATTACAATACTCATACCTCAAAATGTGCTTGATTTTTACCTTCTTATTTATATACTATTACTCTTTGAGATTTATAATACATTGTTAATTTCCATTTTCCTGAATATAAGGAATGAGTTTTCTATCCCTATTATACATTTGGATTTTGTCACCAGTCATGTGTCTATTTACATCTTGTGCCTACTAGCATTTTACATTTACTCTTTCAATATTGCTCTAAATTGATACACACAATTCCTTCTTAGACACTTTGGGTAGACATCATTTGTGTGTGTGCAAAGATGCCTACAGCTCGAAAGTTGACTCTTGGGTCTTTGCCACCCTTTTCCTCCTAAGAAAAATTCCATTTCATGATTATGGTCATGTGTGCCATTCTGTTCCTCTAATATCTGAATTTGGCTCATCGCATAAAAATGCCTTTTTTTTTTTACCAAAAATATTAAATGATAACCTCTGATATTTTTAAATGTTTTCTTCTGATTTCCTTAAGACTTTATTATAGGAAGAGGGCAACTTCATTCTTCTGTAAACATGAAGACAGTTTTTCAGGACTTTTCCTGGTTCACTGTTCTCCATTTATTTCTATTTGATAAATCATGATGGTGTTCCTCGGGATTGGCAGGTACGTTATGGCAGTGCATTGACTGTGAGTTCCAGTGGCCACTCTGGCAATGTTTCTTTCTTACTCAGGCTAATGTCCCTAGAAGATGTCCTGGGCTCAGCTCCATGTGGTCACTTGGGGAGCAGAGAAAGAAGCTCTGCCATCTTGCGGCTGCACAGAAGGCAGCACGTGTCCTTCCTGGGCTCATCCCACGGGCGAGGCTGCAGGATCCAGCCAGTGTTTGCGCTCAGCCTGCAGTGGCACCCGGGCCCCTTCTGTGCACGCTGCACCGGGCAAAGCTGTTTGAAAGCTTCGCCTCACGTGGATCAGCGTGATGCAGAGGAGGAGGTGGAAACTCCAACTGTGGGGGCTCTGATGGCAAATTCAGGTTCTGAGGAAAACCGTGCTCTCCAAACATTCTTGGCCCTGAGATATAAGGACAGAGAGTTCACCCAGTCCATGCCCCTCCCCAAAACTGTGGACCCATTTAGACTGTGAGTTGAGAAAGCAGGATTGGAAGAACAGGGAGACTGCAATTTGTGAGGGTTTTCTTTTCTGCCAGTGGCACATAAAGACAAGTGAATGTGCGAAGAGAAACTGGCAAAAATGGCCGGAGAGAAAGAGGTGCCAGTGTCCCCAGGCTTCCGCAAACCCTACCCTCATCTCAAAATTAAATATTCCATTTTAAATAAAATTAGTTGTTGTTGACTTATTTGCAAACCCCAGTTATATTTGAACTTTATCTTTTGGCCAATTAATAAAGAATTTTGGTTATAAGGCACTGTGTAAGCTATTACACGTCTCTATGTCTTGATGTTCTTACCCACAAAATGAGGATGTATAATGGAGTGTCTATATGAGAAGAATACTGTGCACATCAACCCACAGAAGGAGCCCAGCACAGAGCCAGTGTTAGGTAAGTATAAACCATTACGATGATCTCACAGGTGATCATTTTGAAAACTCTGGGTGGAAAACAACATGTTTCAAAATTGTGAGTTTTGTTTCTTATTTTTCCATCTCTGATTGAGTTTTCGAAATGCCAGGCCTGAGATGGGGTTCTTGGCCTGCGGTTTCTAAGGATGGTGTGTGCTCAGGAAAACCTGAGAGAGAGGGGGGAGCAGACAGGGAGGAGCTGGGCATAGGTGGCCTCCCTGAGGTCCAGCCTTGGCCTGCACCCACAGGATTTGCTGGGTTGTGGGCAGCATCACAGAGATCACGGGCTAGCAGCAAGTGGGCTGCCTCCACATGCCCGTGTACAGGTGGAAGGTGGAGTCTCGGGATCTCAGGCATTGCTGCGCAAGTTGGTGTCCCTCATTTGAGGGCAGTCTTCCTCACAGTCCAAACTGTTGGGAGCTGAATGGTTTGGACTTGTGTAAGTGTGTCCAAGAGTTTTTGTGGGCAGCTTGGTCCACAGTGTGGTGGTGCTGAGAGGTGGAGGCCCTTTAAGAGGGGCCTCTGGGAGGTTCAGAGGTCCCTGGGCGCTGCCCTCAGAGGGCACGAAGGCAGCTCTCCCCAGACCCTTGAGATCTCGTTAACAGTCAGTTGTTGTAAGCGTGATGGCCACCCAGGGGTCCCTCCCGGGCTTCCTGTTCTGCAGCGTGATCTCTCACTGGTGCAGGTTCTGCCAGTATGATACCGTCAGTCCCTCACCAGAACCCAGCCTAGGGGGGTAGCTGATCTTGGACTTCCAGCTGCCAAAACTGTGAGTTAAATAAAGCTGTTTAAAAATAAAGTTAGTCTGCCTCATGTGTTTTGTTACAGTAATAGAAAATATTAATACAGAAACCAACATTCATAGCTCAGGGGGTCAGAGCTGGCCCCAGGAGGACAATGGGGAGGGGGGCAAAAGCAGTTTTTCAATGACTCCCCCCTCCCTTGGTGCCTCTATCCACCTTGTTTCTCAAACAACCTAAGAATAACTTTTTCTATGAGAGATTCCAAAACAGATTGAAGGGTGGGGGTGTTATTCCAGCTCCCACTTACTCTGGGCGCAGGCAAGTGTGTAGGAGGCAAGCCGTCCTCCCACATGGCCCCCCGTGACGCCCACCTCCAGGCCCCACCCCTGCGGTCCATTCTCACATCGTTCCAGGTTGGTCCTCAGACCACACAGAGCGTGGCAAGGCCAGCGTGTGCCACTTACTTACGTGGTTACGTGAGGAGAGACCCAAGTGTCTACCTAGGGCTCTTTCTCTTGGATCACCCACCTGAGAGGAGTCAGCTCCCATGTCCTGAGGACACCCAGGTGAGCCCCCTGTGGAGACCCCTGTGGAGAGGAACCAAGGCACCCAGCCAGGAGCCTGGACGAACTGAAGGCTCCAGGCACCAGCGTGGAGTGCAGCTGCTGGGCAAGTAGTCCTCAGGCCCTTTCAAGGGTTCCCATGATGCCACCCTGGCCCACAGCTTGACTGTACCTCAGAGCAGAGCCAGGGCCACTCCTGGTTTCTGGGCCTCAGAAGCTATGAGATAAGACATGCTTGTTGTTTTAATCCACTGAGCATAAAGGACTGGCCTCGGCCGGCACCTCAGTTTGTTGGGCTCCAGAATTCGCTCACCCCCAGAACCCACCCAGGTAGATACTCTAGCATTCCCACTGTGCAGATGAGAAAGTAAGCACTTGAATCAGCAGCGTGCCCCGGGCAGCTCTTCCTCCTTCGTGGGTCTGGTGTTCAAACAGAGGCAGCCTGCTTCAGAGTGCGTCTCTCTGTTATCCTGCTACCTGCGTCCACCCACTCCCGGGGAACTCTGCTTTTCTTCTCACCCACACTCTGCAGCATTTTGCCGTCTCTCCTCCTTGCCCCTCATCGGCAGCGAGTTCCGGTTCAGCCTGCCTCTTCAGCATCACCACGTCCCTGCTTTTTGAAATGGGAAACTGCCAAATTTTGCTTCAAACCTTTCTTCCAGTTAGAGACGGTAAGCTCTTTCTTTATCGTGGGGAAAATAGCAAATGGTGTAGAAATACTATTAAAATATTCTGTGGGAATTATTTTTAGCTTTTTTGCATAAAAGGTAATAGCTCCTGTGCTTTGGTTCTCTTGATGAGCATGTCCCAAAGCGAGCAGAAATGCTTGCAGATTCACATTGAAGTCAATTATGAACCGCCTCTCATGGCTTTTCCTTGACTCGAATCGGGATGCAATTTCATTAACACACCTTCATCTCCACAGGTGGCTCTGCCCTTGCCTGTCAGGATGCACTGAATAGCTAGCGCTCCCCATAACAGGGTGCTAATGGCCTTCAAAGAGGCTGAAATGACATTCACAAACTTGCTTGTACTTTAAATTCAGGTCCAAAGGACTCGGAGGCTGGTGTGCAAATCCACTAGACATCTGGCCAGGGTGATCATTTTATTTTTACCTTTAGCTCCTTGGTTCCCCATTTAGTGATAAGCTTGAAGATGACTTTTCATAGTGGTGGAGGAACTGTCTAGAATGTAGCCCAGGGAGAATCAGGATGATTTCTGGTTTTCCTGGAGAACAGAAGCTGGTGGGAAGAGAGACAACTGTTTAACCCCTATGCACAGGAGAGTGACACCCTCTCTTTTCCTGTGGACTTGGGGTCACTCCCTGATGTCAGTCTATTGAGTTGGACTCCCAGGGACTCAACATACTGATGCCCTGAATTTGCCTTTCAAAAATAGCTCAAGGGACGTTTTCCTACTGAACTCCTGTTTTCTGAGAATATCCCTGGGCAGGCACAGAGCAAGGCACCAGAGGCACAGTGACACAAGTGACAGTTTCTGTGTCCCTGTAGAGCTCCAGGTTAAAACTCTCATCATCCTGCCGGGACACTTCCACAGCTGGGTCCCAGTGCGGCTGCAGGCACCTACTGTGTGGCCCCTGCACACAGCAGTTCATAATGAGCACAGGCCAGGAAACTGAACACCACGGGGACTTGACTGTCTGCCCAGCAGGACAGTAAGGCTGGCGATTGCCACCTCCACTTGCATGGATCCGTTTGTGGAGCCCTCCATGGCCAGCCTATGCCAGGTACCCCGGGCATCAAGGTGGTGATGTGGCGGCACCAATACAGGTGAACACCAAGCACCTGGTGCAGGGCCCAGAGGCTGTGAGGTGGAGCGTGGGAGGAGGAGGTCCGCGGTGCTCACCGGGAGCCTGGACAGTTTCCCTGAGCAGCATCTCTGAGAACACAATCGGGGTATTTAGTGAGCCAGAGAGCCATTTAATATTTTTAAAACTGTTGACTTTGTCCCTTTGGGTTTACCTTAAATGTAAGATATCTCAGATATAACTCTTTAAAATGTCATGTGTATTTGTAAAGTGGAACACTCATGCTATTCTTCTGCTCTAATAGCCTCATATTTGCAGATTTGTGGTGTTTTTTTGTTTGTTCCTGATGTTTGGCTGAATCCCACCTCTAGCCCAGGGCTTTTCTGTTTGGACATTCTTGAATTGTTATGTTCTTGTGCATAATATCTGTCCTGACTGTAATAGAAGCATCAAACCAAAACATTTCCTACTTTTTTATTATATTAGATCATAATTTCTTTGAAGTTGGGGGCTGTGTCCTATATTATCATAGTTCAATGGCATCCTGGGGTTCACAAACAAGTTATTAAATTACAAGAAAATAACAGTGTCTGGTCAATACTAGCCCAAAACCACTGGCTTAAGCTATTTCCACTAAACATCATTAGGTATACACTTACTGCAGTGTTTGATAGCCTCTAGAGTGAGGTATGGGAGCCCAGGAGCAATTTTCTAGAAGTATTGTCTTGAAAACCTGTTTTCTGCCCTGGCTGGAGACTGCCGCTGTAGACGCCAAGGTGAGGGACATGGGTGGCCTGAGAAGCGAGGGCAGGACAGAGGCGTGGCACGCAGCAGGGGCTGCAGTTCCCCAAGGAGCCTGGAGCCCCCTGGACAAGGCAGGATCAAGTGCCCCCAAGCAGAGGCAAGTGCGCTGCTGACAGGTGCTGCCAAGAAAGCCGAGGGCAGGCAGGGGCTGGGAGGGTGGGAAGGCGCCTTCTAGGCACCCTGACAACAAGGAAGGAACTGCCGTGAAAAGTGTGCTGTTGCTGAGCTGGATGGACCAGGACACAGATCACAGCTCTGAACCCTGGAACTCAAGATCTGGCAAAGTGTTGGTGCACACCTGCAAGCCCAGAGACTTGGGAGGCTGAGGCAGGAGGATTGCAAGTTCAAGACCAGCCTCAGCCACTTAGTGAGGCCCTGAGCAACTTAGGGAGATTCTGTCTCAAGAATAAATAAATAATAACAAGGGCCTGGGATATGCTCAGTCGTTAAGTGCCTCTGGATTTGATTCCTAGTATAAAAAAAAAAAAAAAAGAAAAAAGGAGGAAAGAGTCATAGAAAGAAAATATTTTGACATGGATCAAGAATTCCATCAGTATCGCTGTCAGTGAGAGTGATGCCGGGATGCCAGGTATTTAATCATCATCTTCCACAGCTTACCTCCCTTTCCTCGCGGCCTCACGTGCCAAGCAGGCCGGCTGTTCTTCTCTGATAGACTGAATTTCTGTCCATCAGAGAAGCTGGTGTGACCTTCCTCAACTGGGCGCTGAGCCCCCAGATCACATGGTCTCCCGTGGTAGGTTTGGCAGACGGGGCTCACAGAAAGCAGACTTTTCCCCATTAAAATTTACATTTTAGCCTGGCACAGTGGTGCACACCTGTAATCCCAGTGGCTCAGGAGGCTGAGACAGAAGAATTGCAAGTTCAAAGCTGGATTCAGCAATGTCAAGGTGCTGAGCAACTCCCTGAGACCCTGTCTCTCAATAAAATACAAAAAAGGGCTGAGATGCAGCTCAGTGGTCGAGTCGACTCTGAATTCAATCCACAGTGTGTGTGTGTGTGTGTGTGTGTGTGTGTGTGTGTGTGTGAGTGTGTGTATGTGTGTGTGTATGTATGTGTGTGTGTATATATATATATATATATCACTTTGAGTTTGCAAGTTAGAACATTTTTATAATGAATAAAAGTGAAAAGTCAATAAAAACAAAAGGAAAAGAAATAGCAATTACCTGTGGTTCCACTAGACAGTCTTTTTGGGAGCATGTGTGTCTTTCATTTTTTTCTAGAGAAAAAAAGAAACAGATTTCAAGTCATACTGTATATTTATATGGCTTCCAAACCCACCCTCACCATCTTATAACTCCTGAGTTTTAGAATCTTCTCAGGTTTAGCAGAGTAACCGGCGAGAGAGAGGCGGGGGGAGGACTGTTGGAGACTCAAGATTGACATTGGGGAAGAAAAGGCCTCAAGGATCCTGGAGCCAGGGGAGCAAATTAGATGCTAGATTCAGGGAGAGAGATTTCTTGTTTTATGTGTCCTTTGCTCGGAACGCCTGGCCTTCTCTTGCGGTCTGGACTTTCCCTTTCCCAGAGGCTTAGCAGAACTTCTCCCACCTCTGGGAAAACTCTGCGGATGAGTCACATCCACGTTATGTCTTCTTCTTTGAATGCACCACGTGCCAGAGAGCTCAGCGGTCCATACATGGGTGGGGAAGGAGAGAGGCCAGAAGTCCCCGGGGGTCAGCTCCTGCCAGGCCCTGCGCTGCCTGTTTTAATCATGCAGTCTCACTGAGTCCTCACTGTGGTCTAGTGTTTGTCCCCCTCCCAAGTCACACATTGAAACTCAGCCCCAGTTGGTGGTCTAAGGAGGTGGGCCTATCAGGTCATGAGGGTGGAGCCCTCCTGAATGAGACAGGCCCAGGGGTGGTCCTTTTCCTCCTTCTCCCATGAGGACAAAGAAGGCTCCACTGGAGGACCAGAAAGCAGCCTCACTGGCTTCCACAACACTAATGGTGAGTCTATGGAAAACTTTTAAAATGAGAAAACTAGAAGTAAGCTAGTAAAAAAAAAAAAAAAAAAAAAAAAAAAATATATATATATATATATATATATATATATATATATATATATATATAATAGAGAGAGAGAGAGAGAGAGAGAGAGAGAGAGAGAGAGAGAGAGAGAGAGTATTTGCTTCTCTTTCCTGGATAAATGTATTGGAATAAATACTTTTATTCCTGTCACCTCTCATAGTATTGATTTTCAATGGGATCCTCATAGCAGTTCCAATTCCTCTGTGCATCGCCCTGAACAATGTCATTGCACTCCTTGGGGAGGAAGTGCAGGCCTGGATCTTCTTTGCACCCCCCAAAATGGCCTGGAAGGACGTTCTGGTGCAGTGGCCAGTCTCCGAGTTGGAGTGCTCCTGAGCCGTCATTTAAGATCACCTGACAGTTTAGCCTTGGAGTTTCTGCCGAGCTGTCGGAAGACACTTCATCATCCCAGGAGTTTCCTCCTTTCTGATATCCCCACCCCTGTGATGTAGGTCATGATTTTGGGGTCTCGGGAGGTGGTAAGGTATGGGATGGTTCTTCTGTCACTGCTCCTTGGTTTGGAGACAGGGCTGGTGGCATGATCTTCAGGGTCTGGTACAAAATGAAAATGTGGCTCCCTTGTTCAAAAGGCAAAACAAAGGACCATTAAGCAGACTCAAATATCCAACTTCTTCTTGCTTCTTGTGGCTCTCAACCTGAGGTATTCAATGTCTTTCTAAGTAAAGAACATTTCAAAACATTTTAAATGGTCACTTGATTCTACCCCTCGCCGTTCTATTGTGCAATGGCAGTTGCGAAGGATGGCAGCTTGCGTCTCTTGAACACTGTTGCCTCTTTCCTGATTTTTGAAACAAGTTCTGTTTCCATTTGGAAAGCATGTTCTCCGGGGCTGCAGTCTTCCTGCTGACCGACCCGTGGTGGATGCAACAGGCTCACCTGGAATACACTGCATCTCACTGACCCTGGTCATTATAGGCCCAAGGTATTCTGGTGCAGGAGGCATTATGGGTGGCCAGGAAGCACGTGTGGAGCTCCTCTGCTGTGCTCTTCTCCACTGCTCCATCAGGTTGAACTTGTAAAGTCCAAATTCAGATAGGAAGATACCAAGAATTCCAAGATGGTCCCAGCAGAGGATTGACCAAGTGTGGCCTGCATGAGTGCAGAGCCTGCCTGGACCACATGCCCATGGAGCTGGCCCTGCCGACAGCCTTCTGCATCTTCTTTTGTAGGAATCTTTGTGAAGCTGTCATGGAGCCCATCTTGTTGGGAGATGAGGTGCACTGGCAGAAGGCAGGACCAGAATGCCCCGTTCTGGGAACTACCAAGTTTCTCTCCTCTTTTCTCCCTGTGGTGGCCAGGAGAATGCACCCTCAGCCCATGATTCACCCAGACCAGCTGCTGCCCTTGGGAGTCTGCAGCCTGTGCCTCCCAGGGCGACTCGGCCCACGATGCCATGGGCAGTGGGGACTCTGGACTCAGAGACCAGCAGGGGAAAGAGTCACAGGTGGTAGAGAGGGTCGGCCTGGATCAGCAGCCTAGAGTTGGATTGATTTTATGTTGTGGGGCAGGGAGGGACCCTGGATCGCCTGTAACTGAGTGGACTTATGCTGCAGTACCTGAACCAAGAGGGTGTGGTGTTGAGGGCTCAGACTTGGGTGTCACGTGCCACGTGAGGCTCTGAGGTCTTGAGGTGAGGGTGGAGGGTGAGGAGCACCCTAGAATGAATCAAAAGGGGTGAGGGCAGGAGCTGGTGTGGCTCTGGGACCACTTACGGCAACAGGGCCAGAGTGCCCACCAGCCTCGAACCCCAGGCGGAGAGGCCTCCCTCTTCCAGCTCCCAGTGCTCAATATGACCGAATATGTGCATTTGAGAACTGCGCATGAAAGCTGCAGTGAAATGCAAGTGGCCTGGGACCTGGGGAGGCAGGTTTACGGACGTGGTGAGCTGGACCTCCCTGGCTGAGGCCACCTGTCTCAGGTGTGCAGACTTCTTGGATCTCCCCAGCCACCTCTTTCCTCCCTGAGTTCTGTACATTTTGGGTTTCACTCATGGCCAGGGCAGAAGCTTCTCCTTCAGAGGAGAAACTGCAGAGGATCCAATTCCCGTTACCTGCATGTTAACCCTCCCTTTTCTCTCCTTCCGGCCACAGAGCCAAACCCTCCCTCTTCCTTGGTCACAGCTCCAGGTCTTCTGTGCTCACCCCCATCTCAGGGTTCTTGGACAGTGTGCACTCACTCATACCGACATATACACAAGATTCCAAACATGTGTGACCACATCTGAAGGGCAAGTTCTCAGAAGTGAAATGTCCACATCAAAGAACATGTGCGATTAGAATCAACAGATAGGACCAAGTTGGCAGCCTCCCAGATAATGAGGTAGGAGGCCGTGCCTGCACCAGCACTAGCAGAAAGAGTTGCCCCTCGGTGGACTCCTCCATTCATCTGGTAAGTAAGAAAATTGCATTACTTCCCAGGGCTAGTGGAAGAGTAGGTGTTTCTCATGGAAAAGTCCTGAGCAGAGCTGAGGGTCTGCAACTCAGCTGCCTGCTGGCCTCTGGCTGCTCTCCCTTCTTCTTCATCCCCCACACTCCAGATGGTCAATGAACTTGTTCAGTTGTGTGCAATACTCCTCTCAGAAAACCTCTGCCATCCTCTGAATTTCACTCCAAGCATCTCAAGACTTCTCAGGTGAAAAAGTCTATTTGCATTCAAATTAAGGCTGCTACAGGTTTCTGGCTAATGGTGGTTTGGAGAAAAATATTCAGAGAGAAGAAAGAGAAGGATACATGGCTTGGAAATCCACATTCAGAGTAAGAAATGGAGACACTATGTTCAGCCTGGAGCCTGGACCAGGGCTTCTCAGGGCAGGAAGGCCACCTCTCCATCTTTTGAGGACATTAAACAATTCTTCATTGGCATCACATAAACCAGCCCATAGTGCTGAGAGCCATGGCCCAGTCTGTATGGCCCCTGGCATTTTGCCAACAGTATTGATTGACAGGTGAGGCATTACTATCCGCCTCTGCCGTTACTTTTGAGTTCTCGCACTATTTTGGAGTTCTCCTGGGGATTTCTGGGGATTCCCCGAGAGTTCCCATTGGTTGGGGAAGTGCAGGAGGAGGGATTTCCGGGAGAGATATTTCCGGCTGGGGGTTCCTGGATGAGCCTCATGGCATTCAGAATTCCCCAAGAGCATGTGTGAGGTTTTTTTCTTGCAGTTCAAAAATAAAGTTTGTTCCTGCTTCAGTGGCTCGTGATTTGTGCCCAGCCAGACTGCGGCACCATAGAAGACAACTTATGCCTTGTCGTTACCAAAGGCTAATTCACGTGCATCTCCCTTTGAAGCCTTTGTAATGTGATCACACTGATTCAAGCATTCAAACTTGACCAGTTGAGCATCTCTTATCTGAAACCCCAGCCTTGAAAAGCTCAATCCATATTTCAGAGCATTTTAGATGTGGGGTTTTGGATTTGTGCCAGATTCTTGCCTTCTCTGGGCCTAAGGTCCTCACCTTTACAGTGACTGAAGAATGGGCCCTTTGAGCTCCAGGACCCTTCCAGGCTGACGGCCTAGAGGTCTTGGTAATTCCGGGGGCTGTGGTTACCTTTCCAGTCTCCATCTATCAGCACCAAATTTCACATTTTTATTATTTGCCTCTCATTGTGCAACAAAGCATGTATCATTGGCTAATTAATGCTGCCAGCGCAGCACTCTGATAAATGATTGTTTAGCCAAGAGTGGGAAAAAATGCTACAATGACTAGTATCGTATCATTATGTAACAGAAAATTAAAAATCTGATAATTTGATTGGAAGTCTCAGGTGAGTTTTTTTGTATAAAAATGTTAACCTCAAGTAGCTATAAGCAGGTAAATGTTTTATTCATCCCACTGATACGAAATAAATGCTTATGATATAAATTATGTATAATTAATACTCCTGGGATAAAAAAATGTATGCTAATAGGTTGTCAGTTAATTAAGAAAGGAATATGAGGTAAACAAAGGTGATTATAATTTATCTTGGGACCGTAAACAGAAAGCGTGCCTTAAATAATCTCTTTAAAAAATGCATTATACAGCAAATTCTTCATTTCCATCCAGAGCAGCCGCCTAATGGCAGGCAGCAACTGTTCGGAGGAGGCGTTAAATGAGGAAACAGCTTGAACCAGCAGACCAGGCTGTGGACCTGCTGGCAACTGGGACCCGGCAGGAGGGTCCTGGCTGAGCAGACCTGGTCTCTTTAGGAACATTTTCTGGAAAAATAGTTTTTTGAAAGCCCGAGGCTTCATTAAAAGAGGAAAAAAAGAATACCTAACTAGTGAAGACTTGCAAACTATACACATGCTGAATGCCCTTGGCTTTCTGGTGAGCTGGATCCCCGTGGGAGCAGGCCAGCAGATGCCTGCTTCTCACCCCTGTGTGTGACTGCACTGAGTCACAGAGATAGACAACAGGGACCCTGTGGACCTAGAAAAGGTGCAGGCTGAGTTCTTAGCCTGCTCCCATCCACTCCTTCCTTCACCACACACACAGGGCTTGCTCTGTGCTCAGCAAGGAGGGTAGAAATGCACCCTGGGTTTTGCTTTCCTGTGTTCTTCAAGCGGTGGATTTCGCTGACCTGTGGGGTCTGCATCTCCACATGAAGACAGCCAGCAAAGAGCTGGATACAGAAGTGTAAAGGTCTGGGGTTTTTGTTATCTGAATGGTGTGGGTAGGAGACTGAGGGAGAGGTCTCCAGGGCCTGTGAGCATCCAGGTGCAGGAGCCGCAGAGCCCGGCAGGGAAGGAGCACCAGCCGGTGGGTCTGAGGAGCACTAGGGGAGATGAGCCTCTGAAGCTCAGGAGTGTGGATCCTCCAGAGACAGGTTGTCCACTTGTCCCAGTGGAGAGGATCAGCCAGCAGGGTCGGCAAGTTTCCTGAGGATCTTGAAATTAGGCAGAGGAGGTGGGAGCCACCATGGTAAAGGGGAGTGTGCACGTGTGCCTGCATCATAGCGAGAAGGTGACCCAAGGCAGTGCCAGCGATCCCAGGAGCCTCTCCAGCCTCCAACCCAGATGAGAAGTGGGGGGAAGGTTCAGGAAGGCAAACAGTCGAGGTTGAGGGCACAGAGGGAGAGCTTTTCCCTGAAAAGCATAATTCCGCCCTCCCCCTTGGGACCAGGTGAGGGTGTTGAGCGTCTCTGTAGGTGTGGGAGCAGGGGGCTAGGATGGCCTACTGGCCTCAGGTTCCTCTGTGCCGAGTTCAAGATGGAATGCCAGCGAGAAGGAAGGTCAAGCAGGAACCCAGGATTGTGGTGAACACTGAGAATCGTCACTCAGAGAACTGGAAGAAAACTCACGGTGGTCAAGGAGAAGCCTAGCTGTTTCCCCCAAATGCAGTTTCCTTCCACCGACTCCCCCAGCCTGCAGTGTCTCCTGGCCTTCCCCTCTGCTGTGCAGAGGACATGCTGTGTGGGTGCGGGGGAGTCCCAAGGGGCTTTCCTGACACATGCTGCTTGAAGTAGGTGATCATTTTACAGAACCCTTTCCACAGGTCTCTAAGGTAACTATTATGTGCTCTCTCTCTCTCTCTCTCTCTCTCTCTCTCAAATGAGAAAACAGTGTTTCATCAAGTTTCAAGGATTCACAACCTCCACCTTAGTGGGGTGCCCCACAGAGCAGGCATTTCTTTGGAGGCAGTCTCTTCCAGGCACCTGTCCATCCCACTGGTCATTCTTGACCCTCTCTAGTTTCAGGTGTGCTCTTAGGTTCTGAGAGAACAGGTCTCGGGGGTTGCTGAGCATCTGCATGTCTAGTATCTCCTGAGCTCTCTCCTGTGTTGGGGGTTGGCACAAAGAACCACAGAAAAAGAAGCTGACTGGCTCCACAGTGGGGACAGAGGTCCTGTAAACACCGACCTTTGCCAATTCCAGACAGAGGCACAGAGTCTCCATCTTGATGCAACTGCTTAGCCTCTGTATTTACCAACACTTAGAAGAGTTTCTGATGTAGAGATTTCTGGAGTCAGGCAGATTCTGCCAGACAGACAGTTCTGACTCTGACGAGAGGGGGCAGCCTCGAACAGACCAGCTCACCTCAGTGTTCCATTCTGTGCAATAGGAACAATAATTCCCATCTCCCGTGGCAGTGGAACTTGAAAATGATGCAGCTCCCAACCCTTTGTCTACCACGTAATGGACAGTAGGCCTTACTTCCATGGCTGTTGAAGGTATTCATCATCTCTGCATGGACTTCAGCATGATCATGATTGAGGTGCTGAAACTTACAACTTTTAAGTTTATGCTGCCAGTCAGGAATATGGAAGGTACTCTAAACATTCCAAATAGGACTTTTAATTAAGGTGTTAGATTCATCGATGCATTAATATGAAAAATGAAAGCTGATGAACTTTCACAATGAACCTGTGCTGAGAATTCAGATTAAGAAATTGGACATTAAAAGTTTCCTCATGTCTCTTTTGAGCCATTACATGATCTCAAGAATAAACACTATTCTGACCTCTAAACACACACACACACACACACACATAAACATTATAGAAATGGAATTATATAGTATGCATTCTTTTGTATCCAGGGTCTTTTAATTGTGAGTTATCAAAAGCACAATTTATTGGGGGAAACCATAGTATTTCATCATCATTGTTTTATTGTATCACATTTATGAATACCTGTTTTACTATTCATGTCTAGGGTTGTTTCTAATATGGGATATTCAAAGATTCTTGCTATGAATGCTCTTAGGTATATCTTTTTGTGAATATAGATGCACATTTATGGTGTGTATATATGTATGTCATATATATATATACATATTAATAGAGGGAGATGGAATTGCTAGAATATAGGATATACTTATGTTCAGTTTTGTAGATAGTGTCAGTTTTCCAGCAACATGCAAACATGGTTGTACTGATTTACTTTCTTGCAAATATGCAATTCTAGTTTCTCTAAACACGACACTTGGTGTGTCTGTCTTTTCAATTATAAACCTTCACTTCTGGTGGGTTTAAATTGCATTTATCTCATGATTGATGGAGTTGAGCAATATTTAACATGTTTTTGGCTCCTTTTTCTTTATGGAAACACCTGTTCAAATCTTTCTCCCACCTTGGGATGTCTGCCTTTTTCTTTCCGATTTGTATAAGTTCTTCATATATTCTGAGCAGTCTCTTTCAAACACTTGTCTTGAAAATACCCTCTCCTGTTTGGTGGCTTGCCTTCTGCTTCGCTTCTCTTAACGGTGTCTTTTGATATTCAGAAGATCTTAACTTTAATGAAGCACTATTTGTCATTTTTATGCTTAGCAGTTTTGGGGTCTTGTTTAAGATTTGCTTAGTCCAAGATTATGAAGATGTTCTTGTGCATTTTTTTAAAAAAGTTATTGTTTTATTTTTCACATTTAGCTCTCTAATCCCCGTAGGTTGGGTTTCCAGGTTCACCCCACCTCATGGATATTCAGCACTATTATTGAAGAGATGACTCTTTTCTCATGGAAAGATTTCAGCACAAGGAATTAAAACCTGCCAAAACTTTGGGAGAGGTAAGGGTTAGGGGAACAAAAGACACTGGAACCAAGGCCAAGTTCGAGTCCTATAATCCTGCAACACTAAGGCAGAAGGGGCAGGAGCTTGCTCAGAAGCTGCTGAGAAAGGCGCACCCACTTCCTGCAGTGCCGTCACCCATGATCACCTGAACCTCTGTGCAGCTGCTGGGGACACTGGGGTCTTCCCTTTTGCTACCAGACACTCAACCCAAAGCCCATAGGAAAGGGATTCTGGGGACTAAAGATCTAGGATCCCTCTTTCCACGTGGAGAAGACTATAGAAGAGAACGAGGGTGATTCTGCATAACTATCTGAAAGCATCATTCCTCACAGTCACTCACCCGTTCTGCCAGATGAGGAAATCACGCTGAAGTTGTACTTAATGGTGTACAAGGGCTTCCTACCGACAGCATTTATTGAAGCTTTAGATATTGCAAGTGCTCTGTCAATAAACGTCACTCATTCATTCAGGTATTGTACGAGGACAAGAATATAAAATAAAAAATAGGGATCCTCTCATTATAGGTGCTCCAAATACCCCCAAGATGGGATGATGCAAACAGGAAGATGATGGCCCTGGCCATCAGTGCACAGAATGGTGGTTCCAAGTTCAGGAGCAAGCAGACGGCCACAGAAAGGCTCCTGACTGACCCTGGAGGGCTGTGCAGGCTCCTCCCTATGGAGCAGAGTGGGGATGCCATCTCCAAGGGAAGAACAGCAGGTGTGTCCCGGATGCCTGTATACCTGGGGATGTAAATGCAAGCTTTGTTTCCTTCTATCTTGAATTTCTGGAGGAAAACCGCAGGTGCCTTCAAGGAAGCAGATGGAAGTTATAATCTGTTTTGTGTAACCAAAGCATTAGGCAGTGTCTGTGTGGCTGTGGCCGTTGCTTCCTCTCTGCTATGATCTCCTCTCGGCAGAATCCCAGGATCCCTCTGGACCTTCCAATTGGGCTTTCTAGGGTTCTTGAATTTGCTCTTCCTTTGCACTTCACTTGCAGTTGCAAAGACATCTGAGGCTTAGGCTGGGAGTGCAATGGTGACTAGGTCCCTTTATCTCCTTGCAGGCTTCTTTCCAGAGTCTCTGGACAATGGGATCCAGGGGTGGGGGAAGGGGAGGAATGGAGTCGGGAGGGTGCCAGCCAATCCTGGTGCAACTTGGTGATTTCACGTGGACTCTAAGTGTTGCATCACGAGGGGGCTGGCATGGGGGCCTGCTCCTCATGAGGTCTGGTTAATATTAGGAATTACTGCCTCAAACGCTGCAGGTGTGGATCGATCTCTTTCAGTCCCAGTAAATGGGGCTGCAAAGCCTTTGACAGCCTCAAAGCTGCACAGTGCTCAGGCCCCAGGGCAGACAATGATGTGGGGGAGTTGCTGATTTTAGGATAGAAAATTACAATGCTTCTATAGTAAACAGCACCTGGAAGTTTACTAATGATTTTTACAATTAACAGCAGCAATGTGGTCTGATTATTCCTGCCTGCGATCTATGAAAGAAAAGAAAGGAAGCAGATGTTGAAAAAGTCACATGGCTTAGATTTTACTGGGTGGGGGTGTGATGGTGAAGGAAGGATGGAGGGTGGGGCAGAAGGAAGGAAAGAGTGTCAGGTGGAGATTGCTCACTGTGATTTTCATTAGACTGCAATGTGCGATTTTGAAATTAATCTTTGATACGTCTGATATCATCAAAACTCTTGTCTACAGTTTGCAGGTTTAAAACCCTATATATTCTGCAGTAGCTGGGCAATTTAATAGATGCAATGAGTATTCAATAGAAACATGGGACTGGGCCTTTTTCTGTTTCCATACTGACAAACGTGCAGGTTGCCGACTGGGTCCCTCTAAATCCCCCAGGTGGGCTCATGGGTCATTTCAGAAGACTCCCGTTCTTCAACCAGGCAACCATCTGTATTATATTTTAAAGCTTGGTGACTGATTCCACTTTTCTTCACCCATCATTGATCAGGTCTTTTAATCCCTTGCTCAGCCATGGTAAATTCTAGGTCTTTTGACTATTATTGAATCTATTTTTGTACTGAAAAGACGACGTGGTAGCGTTAAATAGTGTTCTGAATAATTGAATTTTCTCTTATCTGAACACACACACATGCCACAGATCACTCACATTTTTATGTTTTATTCTGGTCTTTATTTATACAAAGAATCATTTTTTTATAGTTAAAATCAGAAAAAAAATATCTTGTACTTTGCTTTTCCTTTAAAACTAAAGATTATATGGGAAATATTTCCTATATCCATATAGTCTTCATATTTGTCAAAAATATTTTAGCAGTTGAAAAGTAAGGAATTTCTCATCTATAATAATGAAGAGAAATTTGTATTACTTTAGGTAGAACTGTAGTGGATGCCTTGTGTAGACTTTGCCTCAGCTAAATTTTCTTTATGGAGGATTCCAGATGATGGGATGAAGAGGTCCTAGGCCCAGGGTGAGTGACAGAGGGGCTGTGGTTTCCTGTTGCTCTTATGGACTGGAAAATATCCTTAGGACATGGCACACGCCAAGTTCAACACGGTCTCATGACATTGAATGTGTGTGTGTGTGTGTGTGTGTGTGTGTGTGTGTGTGTGTGTTTGCTCGCACGCGCGCACGTGCGTGCATGCAAATTTTCTCTATCTAAACTGGTATCACAAGATGGTTTAAAATCTGTATTTCTTTGATTATGGGCCAAGACATTTTTTCCCATTTTTAAATTTGTTGAGCTGTATATCAAAGAACTCCTCACATTTCTCCACTTATCCACCCTTGGAATCTTGACATTTCATCTAAGAACTCCACTAGAGAGTGAGCACTGGGAGGACAGAGTGTGTGTTTCATTGTGTGTCTTCCTGCTGGTTAGCCCCCTTTATCCTAGGCACATAGTAGGTGCTCTAAAAATACAGGCGAAGTAGGATGCATATAGTGGGATCTTCATCAATTTCTACATATTTAGGGAAAAATTGTCAAATTTTAAAACTTAGAACTTTCCCTCTTACCGATTTTTAAATATCAACATTGACTACTCTCACATTTTTTTACCGCATTAGCTTTGATACTTTCCTTAGGTATAATAATGTATACTTCCAAAATTTGAAGGATTTTGATCTTCACTCCCCTAAGATCTTGCCGATGCCTGGGGAAGGACTGTTACTGTGGTCTGGGTTTGCCTCTGTTTATGTTTTTTGTTTCTCTCTCTCCCTTCCCTCCCTCCTCTTCCTCTTCCCACCCTGAGCTCTTTCTTCGGGGTCTCTGCTACTCAGGATCAGCAGGCAATAGTGGTTGTATGTCAGATTTTAATTAGAAAAAGTATATGGTTAAATTTCTGTTTAGATTGGATTTAACTTGGACTAGAAGCCAATACTGTGCTGCACTTAGGAAGGCGTAAAAATAGCCCTGTGTTTCCGACCCCTCGTCTCACGGTAGATCTCCTCCCATCCCCACGGACCACATGGCTTATCATGCCACCATATGGCCTTTGAAGAACTCTCTATTTGTTCTCTCACCACATTTATAGATCCACAAAAGAAAATTCTGTGTAGAAATAGATCCCTTCAGAGCCTAACAGCATAAGGGGCAGGTAGCATGGTGGCCAGTGGCTGACCCTGCATTTATTCTTATCTCTTTTTAAAAACATTCATTTTAGCCAGCTTTTTCCCTTCTGTGCTAAAACACCTGGCAAGAACAGTTTTGGAGGAGGAAAAGTTTGTTTGGGGCTCACAGTTTCAGAGGTCTCAGTCCATAGGCAGCCATCTCTGTCAGGGCTTGAGGTAAGGCAGAACTTCATGGTGGAAGAGCGTGGTGGAGGGAAGCAGCTCACATGACGATCAGGAAGCAGAGACAGACTCCACTGGCCAGATACAAATATATACCCCAATGCCCACCTCCTCCAGCCACACCCTATTGGCCTTCAGTCACCACTCAGTGAATCCCATCAGGGGATTAATTCACTCACTGGGCTAAGACTCTCATAATCCAATCATCTCTCCTCTAAACCTTCTTGCATTGTCTCACACAGGAGCTTTGGGGGGGACATCTCACATCCAAACCATGACACATTAGGTCAGTGTTCACTAAAAGCTTTGCTTCAGACAGATCATAAAGAAAGTTAGTTAGAGGTTGCATGGATGAAAAGGAGAGCAAATACAACCCTGTGTGCATCTTAGTGATATGTGTTCAAGGCATCGTAATCCATCGAGTCCATTAGAACCTCCATTCTTGACCTAGAGATTAAGGAGTGGATCACTGAAGTCCCATGTGAAGGTGCAAAAACGGCTTGGCCCTCTGCTGAGCACACACTGGTCTTTCCTGCTTTCTTGATGGACAGGTGGAGGATGTTACCCATCAGACATCTGCAATAAAGAGTCAGTGCTTTTAACAAAAGAAGGTTCTCTATGTCCCCGTTACATTACCAGGGACACAGGCAGGGTGGCCAGAGACAGGAGTACCGTCATGATAGGAAACGCTCTGTTGGGTCTGAGCGGCCTGCTAAACCTTCCCCAGTCTTTTTGGCTAAGTGCTGAAAAACAAAATGTTTCTCTCTAACCTCTCAGGTTAGGGAGATCATGGAGAGGCACGGTGGAATATGGGATTTGGCTGGGGAAGTGACAGAATGTGTCCCCTATCAAACATATTCCAAACACAGCTGTCTATTCCCAAGGTATCACAACTCAGCCAGATAAGATCTCACTGCCGTCTGTAAAAGATCACGCTATCGAGTTTTCATATTGAAAACAAATTTTTACCTCAAGCAGAGACACTGCAGCGTGGCCAGCATGGGATCTAAGAGGGTGAAGCTGCAAGTCCTGTTCTCTCTACACCAAGTCCTACTGCCCCTGGCAGGCGTGGACCTTAGGGGAAGTGATGGTGGCCAGTACCCCATCCCCCACAGCTTCCCCCTGAGTGAGTCCCCAGCCCAGACATATCCTTAGGGACACTGTCACCTGCAACTTGTAGCCTGGATTCTTCTCCAATCCCAAGAATTTCAAATAGAGCAACAGGAGGTGCTAGCAAGGGTAGTGCCCCACGTGGCATCTACACTGAGCTCTTGAGAGGCCTCGGGTCACGTATGGAGGCTGAGGCAGAAGGAGACGGTGCTGAGGAGCTGATGGAAGGCTGAGGGAGGCCCTGGGGAGAGTGGAGACTGTTAGTCCTGAGGCGGTGGCAGAGGCCCTAGGACAGAACAGCAGACCCAGAAAAGAGGAAGAGGACCATTGTCTCTGGCAGGGGGCCTGGAGGCTGACTGGGTTTTAGTAGCTTTTTTGTTTTGCTTTGTTTGGGGTTGGGGCTCTATCTCAGGCTTCCCTGGAGGGATTCCTGTCTGCCTTAATACCAGCAGAGTAAGAAAAAAGCTTCAAGTGGGTCCCCTCTCAACCTGAGGTGGTGTCTGGGTCACATCCACTCAGCTCTCGAGCAGAGCATGGGCAGGGGGTCCACAGCAGGCAGCAGAGCAGTCACCGACAGAAGCCCACTGCTGCATAGGAGGAAGTCCTAGAGAGTTCTGTGTTGGGGAGGTGCAGAGAGGAGAGAATCAGAGGCTACAGGTGATCCTCGGGGACTCTGTTCTCTGAGGCATCCCAGACTCTCCCGGAGGAAATAAGTTCAAGTGTGCGTTCACAGCATCGCCCTGCAGAGGTTCCGGCCTGCAGCTGGTGCAGCAGTGGGTGAGGGTGGGAGGAATAAACAGACCAAGCCAACCCGAAGGGTCCAGACTGAAGGACAAGCAGCGCTTGCACACACGTGTGCGTGCACAGCACACGGAAACAGGAGAAAGCACATGAGGACATGGGAAATAAGACTACTGGAACAATGAATTTCATGCATGGATTTTTACAGATGAATAGACACAGTTGAAGAATAAATAAGTTAAAGGCTGAGTTCAAGAACCTCTCCAAGAATACATCCAAAACAATACAGTAACATGCAGTATCACACTAAGAAAACAAGTTAAAAGAAACAGGAGAAGTGGTAACATTCATTGAATAAATGTTCCAAAGGCAAGAGAGGAATTGAAAAAAATGTCAAAATATACTAGAATATTTGCCATTCTTTTCTATTTTTCATAGCAATTATTTGCATATTCTGTTTAGCATCTACTTTATTTCTATATCTTACTTTCATAAAGGTTAGAAAAAGTCTTTGTTCCCTTGATTTGGAAATTGAGTGTGTGGAGAGAGAGATATGTATCTTAATAAATGAGAATAAGCAGTAGAGAATGAAAATAAAATGTGTGTTTTCCAAATCTGCAATATAACATTCATCATTTCCAGTGAAATTTGAAAAGGGGAGAAAAAACATAAGCGCGTGCACATGCGCAAACACACACACAAAGATAATTAGTAACTCCCTCAGCTGATGTTTCGGAAATGTTAAAAACATAAAATATCAACTAGAACTCTGATAAGAATGATCCTCCAAATTAGAAAGGAGGTGTAAGTAAAACAAATAGATTGTGAAAAATGGAAAATTATGACAAATTAAATAAATTGTTAAAATTAATATAGTAATATCATAAAAAAGTCTGCCCCCAGATTTGAAATCCTATACATGATATATTTCTGAAGAAAGACCATAAATAGTATATGTGGGCATATGTATATATAAGCATGTTTAATACCAATTTATATATTTATACACACAAATATATACAGTAACCATGAGAAAACAAAAAATGAACGATTCATATTTGTCTCTTCATACCTATGTGCTTCCAAATGTTCAGAAAATAGATAGTCCCTACCTATTGTAATTTGTTCCATATAATAAAATGCATGAAGACTTCCCCAAAATTTTTTAATGCTTTCAAACATGGATGATGATGTTAGAATTAGAAATGTGGTATCATGTGATTCTGATATAATATATATTCAGATTACTTAGGGCAATGACTCATGTCTGGAATTCCATCTACTCAGGAGGCTAAAGCAGGAGGTTTAGCAAGGAGGCCACTCAGTCCAATTTAGCAAGACTCCCTTTTTTATTTTTTCAAATTAAAAAAATAAAAAAGGGTTGAGGAATGTAGCTCACTAGTAGAGTATCCCTGGGTTCAATCCCTAGTACTGCCAGGAAAAAAAAAAAAAAAAGGATTTATTGTTTCACTTCGGTTGGGTTAAAGTCCACTAAAACATTAGCTTACCAATTCAAGTCTATCAGAGCATTAAGAAAAAAAAAGCAGATCATGATCAAACCATGTTTATACAAAAAAGCAAGATTCAGGGGCAGGAAATATGATTTAATTCCTTATATACTAGAAAGTAGAAAAAACCCACATAGTAGAAATGGATGTATAAAAAGCATAATGTAAACTTTAATATCAACCTCTTGTCTTTGAAAAATCAATAGCCTTAGAAAGTTAGAAATGGAAGATAACGTTTTAGTTTGCTGGAAGTTATTTACCAAATCCCTATGCCCAATATTATATTTGGTGGAAAAACCTGAATCTCATTCTCTTCAAGTGCAGCACAATGAAGGCACTCATGCTAAGTGTGAAAGTTCAGTATTTGTTCTGTGAGTGCCAGCCAAGCAATGGGCCAACTCGTTAGGAAAAGAAAAGAAATGCATAAACAAATCAGAGGAAAAGACGTGAAATTGCCTTTATTGTTAGGTAGTATGATTTCAACAGAAACCTTCAAGAGGGGTTTAGGTAATCAAATGACTTAATTGACCAATTCATGAGCCATTACACTGCATGAAGTTTAGTGAGATTACCAGAGAGACGCAAAAATCAAAGTGTCCCTCCACACCTACCAGAAACATGACAGCAGAGAAGTGGTGGCTCCATAGCAGTCGAGATACCATTTAAAACAGCAAGCCGAAGAACAGCGCAAGAAGGATCGAAACACCGAGTAAATGACCACGATTAAGCAAAAACCAACCCTAGAGGGAGAGAGAGAGAGAGAGAGAGAGAGAGAGAGAGAGAGAGAGAGAGAGAGAGAGGGAGAGACTTGTGTTAGAGTTCAGGGACAACAAGAGTTAATTTGGCTCTTTGAAGTTGCCTTCTGGTCTCTGGCTTCTGAGGAGAAGTGACCTCTCCATCTGGCTGAAGGCCTGGGTGGGTGGGTTGTCTAGTCACGGGGGGAAGATGCTGCACCATGCCTCCCCTGGTGGCTGCCATGCTGCCAGCCTCCCTGTGGGCTGTCAGTTTTCGGGGTCCCAGGGGAAGTGGGGGGGGAAGGAAGGCAGCCGGCTAGGGAGAACACCTGGAGCCCTGCCCTTCCTGCCGAGCCTCTGCCCATTCTGCAGAAGTCGATGCTGGCAGCTCCTTCATGGAGGAGGGAATCTCATGTGTCCTTACTTTTCTGTTTTTACTGATGTCACTCCTTGAAGAAGTTAAGGTTACAGCTAATCAGCTTTGGTCAAGTTGATCTACCAATCCAATGCCATTCTCTGTCCATTCTCAGAAGTGGGTTTGGGGAAGTTGGCCAACTGATTCAAGATACACTCATTAATTAAGAAATTTTGCAAGAGAAGAGAGGGGTAGCGGCCCTTGTAGATAATATGGTAAGTTTCCAAACAATTGTAGTAAAAAATAGTATTGGGGGGCAGGAGTTGACAAATAGAGACTACGAACAGATTGAGACCTGGAGACTTGACCTACAGTGAAAGTAGCCATCTGAATAAGCAGTGGAAGAAGAGATGGTCAGTAAAGGGGAAAGTGAGCTCCAAAGTTTGAGAATTAAAGGCAGATTCCTAACTTATGATATTACAAAAATAAACTCCAAAATAGAATTAAAAATATAAAGTGAAATGCCAATATTTAGCACTTATAAAAATAGGGAAGAAGACTGAGATGGAGGAAGACACGAACTGCAAATGGAAAAGTAGTCAAGATGACGACACCAAAATGATTATGTGTTTTTAAATGAAGACATCACAGACAAACTTGGAAGGAGGAATAGCTCTAAAAATATTTATAAAATCTTAACCTTGCAAAAGATCCACATCTAGAATGTGTGGTAACTCACGCAGACCTTGCAGGTGAGAAACCACAACAGGAAAACAGCCTCATCGTACGAAGAGTCAATTTATTGGCCTGGAAATACAAGTGATTAACACATATGTAAAAGAAAATCAAGTTCACTAGCACTAAGAAGGGTGTTGATTTTAATAAGCAAATGAGTTCCTTTGTTACAGTTTTTGTAAGCTAGCGTGTGATGGCATATGTGTAATAGGAGATGTTATTCAGTGATCTGAATATGGAAAGATCTGGACTATTTAATGTTGTATTTAAAAAACTAAAACAGACATTTCATTTATATTTAGGGGTATTAAAAGACTCAGCATGGCAAAAATAGTTTCAGTTTTTGACTGCTATCTTGGAGTAATTCTTACTAATACTCCTTTTAATCTCTAAAGAGTCTTGGCTTGAAAAATGAACTATATGGTCACTGAAGTTATTGCACAATAACATTAATTTAAATTAAAATACACAAACCTCAGTCTGTACTTTTCAAAGAGTATTTTGGTTTCATGCACATAAGAACAAAAAAAAAAAAAAAGTAAATGAACAAAAAATATTAGAGGGAGGCTGCGTTCGGGAGAAGACTCCCATAATGAATCTGAGATCAGCTGTTAAGGATTTCCTGTGATCCTTCCTCTCCATGGCCCATAGTTTCCCAAGTGTAAGGGCCACCCATGCTTCCCTAGATAAACCTGAGAAAAACAATACTTTCAGAAGGTATGATGGCGTCCTTCCCAATGTAGCCAAATTAATCTTTTTGTAACAGCAGAGAGTGTTTATCCAGGATCCAAGCCTGATTCCGAAGTTCTTAAGAAGTCTCAACTGTACAAACCAAGAATACTGGATTTTAAATTCATGCAATCTCATTTTACACCAAGCAACAAGAAAACATGTCTGCCTGGGTCTCACTGCAATCAGATCATACTGCCTTCTTGGGTCACAAAGTTGTGCTTAGGGGCATTGGGAGCCCATGCTGCCTTGAGTCTGTGTGTCTGCTCCTGGAATAGAAGTTTCCAGGTCCTGCAGGCTCTTAGATAAAGCTCTTTGAGGCAGCAGCCAGAGGAAAGGCCAGTTCATTAAGGCCAC
Source organism: Callospermophilus lateralis (assembly GCF_048772815.1). Lineage (NCBI taxonomy): Eukaryota > Metazoa > Chordata > Mammalia > Rodentia > Sciuridae > Callospermophilus > Callospermophilus lateralis. The sequence goes on along the minus strand of NC_135318.1, from coordinate 4,788,899 downwards.
GGCAAAGAAATGTTAATTTTCTCATCTATATTTCTTTCCCCTTGTTTTTTTGGGACCTGCAAGGTGTTTTCATTCTTTAACTCATTTGATTCTGACACAAACACTATGAGATAAACATTAGTGTTACCCTGACTTTATAATAAAGAGACAAGTTTTGCAGAAGAGTTGGCTGTAAACCTAGTCTTGAGTTACAAAGTCCATGCTCTGAATTACTGTCATACTATTTGATCCACCAGGATTTGGTCAGGAATGCAGAAGCAATCCCATGTATTCTAAGTAAGGGAAAGACAGGCCTCAAATCTTTTATTAAAAAGTAAAACAAAAAGTGAAGAAGCATGATTTTCCAAACAATCACCTTGCTAAGCAGGCACTGTAAGCCTGCAGCCTCTCTATTTTTGCCGTCTCTGGTTTTTTGGAATAGACTTTGGCAAGGGCAATTCTCCACATTGTGCCTATTCTTGGGATCCCAGAAAACTGATTCCCAGCCTCCCATGCGTTAGTCAGGGCCACATCACTAAGTCCTGGACATTGAGACGGAAGAGGAAGCTATATCTCCCAGCCCAGGCCTGGCTTCCTCCAACTCTCCATTCTCCATTCCAGCTTTTCAAATGTTGTGGCTACACAACGGAGGAGAGCCACCACCTGCCGAAGCCTTTGTGTAAAAATAGATTCAACCTTTTGTGTGTGTGTGTGTGTGTGTGTGTGTGTGTGTGTGTTAAGCCATCCCGATTTGGTGTTGCTTCTGCCAGTAGCTGATGTTATTTGCCCTAATGCTTAAAGAGACACAGTGACCTTGATATACTGTATATTGCCTAAGGTCAATGGACAGTTGCCGGTCTATTTCCCCTACTTCCCATATAGAGCAAAATATCAATTCATGCTCATACCATTGAGTCTCTGACTAGTTTGTGAACTACTGTGGGCAGGGTTTTTCTAACACTCATTTTGGTATCCTCCTTTTCTTTCAGCACAAATGACAGACAAGGGTGCCTAGCCAACAAATCTAGATGAACTAAGGAAGGACTGGATGAGTCAGAGTTTTGATATGGTTCATCTCCTGTAGCTTAACCTTTTGAAAGTGCTTGAATGGAAACATGACAATTTATCGATTTGTTTAAAAAATGTTAAGGTAATGAAAGGAGGGCTAAAATTCCATTTGTAAAGGTAACTTTGATTTTATTAGGTTATAATTTCTATTTTTGATAAGCACAATGGTAAAAACGGTTTATACCAATCAAAATCAATATGGCCTCTGCATATGTGGAGTTCTGATCCTGTGTTCTGGTAAACCTGAGATGTTCTCTGTTCGGCAATGTTCCATGTCAACACTAATATCCCTTTATTCCATGGAACTAAAGGAAGCCACTTCAAGGCTGCCTTTGAAATGGGTTAGCATTAGCTAGATTTATATGCATGCTTTTCCATTTGTAATTTGATTAGGGTGTGGATTTAAAGTCATTAATATCACTTCCCGAACTAACTTCTCCTTTGTGCATTTCTCTCTTGGACTTGGAGTCTCCCTGAAGATTGGTTAGCACACAATGTCTAAGTGGCCCCATGTAAGTTGGAACAATGCGATGCAAAATGGAACTAGAGGGGCTAATCTCTCTTCTTGGTGACCCAAGCTATTTAGAGGAAATGAAGAAAAGATTTTAATTAACCAAATAGCTCTTGGAAAACCACATATCCTACTGCCTGCCAGAAACTGTCATAGCTAAACTATTTCAGGGTTTATTTCAAACAAACAAGACTGATTAAAAGTGACCAACATCACATAATTGCCATTGTCTCGTTCGTAACAGGAATGTTTTTGCAGAGAAGCTGCAGAGGCGACTCATGCCACAGTTATTAGCTCTTCTCCCTCACTCTGAGATTCCAGCACCCAGCAGCTGAGGGGACAGCCAGGAAGCCTTACTTCCCAGCCTGCTCTTGTGTCACACCGACCAGCGGGAGGCCAGGAGGAGGCTGAAGGAGGAGTAGCAGGTGGCATACTCCTGAAGGACTTTTTGGGGCAGCAATTGTGAAATTAAAAAGTAAAAATTAATAAGTAGATGGCACAAAAAATTGACTTTCATTTGCATTTCCAATAATTATTCTGAATAATAATGAGAAACATAAAAATTAAAAAAAAACTAAATTTAAAACAGAACAGTAAAGACTGTCTATCAAATCTTGTGTTTGGACATTTATAATCCCAATGACCTATCAGGGATTGATGAAGAAACCAAGGGACCAGTGAAGGCAGGGCTCTCCATAGTGTCTGCCCCTCCCTCTTCCCCTTTCCTGTGGGGGCCAAGGACTGCAGAGGCCACTGAGGACACCAGCAGGTCTTTGCCCCTTTTGGCACAATTTGAAATCAGCGCAATCCCCGAGTTCACTGTTCTCAGGAACTGTTTTCAGACCCTGTGCGCTGTCCTCCAAAGACGTGACCAGCCCAGAACAAGCCCATGTGCAGCCCTCAAGGACTTTACAGGTAAAAGTCATCTTCATTGTTTTCACCGATGCCCAAATGACCACACGTGAAGGTGAAGGTTGACTTGCCCTTTCCTGCAGCCAGGCTTGACTTTCCAACCACACGAGAGCCTGGTGAATAGCACAAGGCTGATGTAGAGGGACGTCTGTCCCTGGGTGCTGGCCTCCCTCAGAGCTGGCAGACACCTAGCATGTGCTCACCTTCCCTGGCTCCTGCTGGACCTCCCCACTGAGCATCGCCTTCCCCCCAGGTGCCAGATACCCTCCTCTGTGTTTGGGGGCTTTTCTCCTCTGAGTTTGACTATGGAGAGGGCAGAGCCTGAAGCTCAGGAGATGGGGCCCGTGTACCTGGATTTGAATCATATCTCCATCACCCTACCTATGTGACCTGGGGACACTTACCTTCTCCTAAGCATTCAACCTTAGCTTTCTCATCATTAAAAGCAAAGATGAAATGACATGAGGGGACATCCAACATCCCTTCCATGCAGAACACGGCTCTCTGCCACCCCACCTACAGACTCCCTCTTTAGAGTAGGAGGGCCGTGCCATGGACAGGCCACACTTTGCTGTGTGCCGTGTGTGAATTGTTGAAGTACCCCTCCCTACGAACTCGTGAGACGGGTTCATCCATTATTCAAAATATGAAGGAGCAAATTCAGGCAGATGGACAATGAGAAACACTCGATTTCACCCAGAAAACAGGTAGTGAAGACAGGGTCTGAACTCAAAGCACTTTCAACGTAGAACCTTGATCTCTCTTGCCTTTCAACATTGCCTTGGACATCTTTGCTCCCCTATTTTTCCTGGACACAGTTACTGGATGTCGAGAAGCAGGAGAGAGAAGTAAAGGACGACCCTCAGCGGTGAGAATGGCAGGTGCTGGCTCTCTGTCACATGCCACCTACTGCTCCAGAGGCAGGGCGATGAGCCCTGACCACACAGAGGGCAGCCTGGCAGGGCTGCACCTCGTCCTCCCCAAGGGTGGGGTTCCTCTTGTGACACCCCGTTGCTTTCCTCCTAGAAGTTAAAACAAGTGTGCTGCTAGAAAAATGGTGAGTTAGTGGGGAGTCCACTGTGACTTCACGGTGGCATCTCTCTCCTGGCAGTCAAGCACAGGTCCTAGACCAAAGCAGAAAAGGTACCAATGAGGGCTCCTTCAGGCAGGAGCATGAACCTCAGCCCCAGTCCAACCCTTGGAGCTCTCAGTGGCTGCGAGGGGGGTCATTCAGAAGGAGACTGGAACCCGGGAAGGGCCCTGGATGTCCCAGCTGGGGACATGGAAGAATGAAAAAGGCAAAAGATGACACTGATACTTTGAAAAAATAAAAAATCCACAAATCTATAACCATGTTCAAAATATTAAGGAGAACAAAAAAGAGAGAGGGCAGGGGAGCCAGGGAAGCTGTTCTTTAGAATACCAGAAAGCAGAGTGGATGCTTGAACTGGCCAGAAAGAAAGCTGATAAGGGCAACCCTTGTCAGCTTTGTGGCTGTACAAGAAGCAAGTAAAAATGAAGGTGTTGTGAAGACTGTAATTACTGTATGAACCTGTGATCATCATGTGAAAAATGTCTTATTGTATCAAGTAAGAAGTATAAGCCAGGAATCAAGTAAAAGAAACAAACAAAGCACAGGCCCTCAAGCTTAACCCATGGCATTCCATGGGCTGCACAGGAGAAAGAGCAGGCACCCTGCCTCCCACCCCGTCCCCAGGCTCCTGGCCTGCAGGGCCCACTTCTCAGGCCATCGTGTGTATGCTGGGCCAGGGCTGAGCGGCTCCTGTGGGGATGAGCCTGTCCATCTCCCTTCCTTTGCAAGCTCCATGCAGACCCACTTGGTTGTCATCATCTGTTTTTGCAGATCTTCTTCACAGCCACGCCCTGTGGAGTTGAGGTCCCCCAGAGTCAGCCTGGTTCAGCTGAATCCAGATGCTGCTGTCAGTGAGCTGTGACTTAGGATGTCTTACCTGGCCTTCCGTGCCTCAGTTTATGCCTCTGTTTTGAAATGAGCCCAATCATTTTAGTTTATTAGTTTATTGGGGTTGCCATAGCAACGACCACAAACTGGATGAATTAAAAGAAATGTATCATTTCATGGTCCTAATGGCCAGAAGTTCAAGACCAAGGGGCCAGCAGGTTGGTCCTTGAGGGCTATAAGGAAGGGTCTGTCCTGGGCCTCTCCTGGCCGATGGCTACCTTTCCCTGTGTCTTCACATCCTCTTCTCTCTGCATCCGTCTCCAAATTCCTCCTTTGTTCAAGGACGCCAGCCATACAGGATTAGAGTCCACCCTGAGGCCCTCATCCTTTTTGACCCTGTCTCCAAACAAAGTCACCTTCTGAGGTACTGGGGGTCAGGGATTGGGCTTATGACTTGAGGGACCATGAACCAATGATCTCCTTTGTAGTCTCAGGAGCTTAAAAGACGAGTAGAACTTCAGATAGAGCCCACCCCTGGCAAGCCTTCAGCAGAGTGTCACTTGTCACGTGCTCTCCTCGGCACTTCTTGAGGAGAGGTTCCAGCCTCAGGTCTCTTCTCCAGGTCATTTCCAAACCTCCCTTTTTCTCTGGAGCTCTCTTGCAAGGAGATCTGTCCCCAAACCCTTTGCCTTTTTAGTTGCAAATTCTGGAGATGAGAACAGAGGACAAGTGATAATCTGACAAGATGATGATGCCCTGTCTGGATCTCACCAGTGCTTGTTCCAAACGCTCAAGTCCCACCTGCTCCTCTACCACCAGTCCCCCACCTTCCCACGGCAGGCCCTGCCTTCCCCACTCAGAGTAGGGCTTGCCCTCTCCAGTGTCTATCAGCTGCCGGTGAAGTCTGCTCCCAGTTTCCCCAGAAGAAAGGAATTTGAACCTGCCTGGTGGTGTGGATCTCTCCTGCTCCAAGCACTGCCCTGAGGCCAGGGATGTCCTGGCCACTGTGTCAGCCTCTTCCTTCTCCTCACTTGTTCATGCAGCAGAACTTATTGTGTACATGCCACCAGATCTTTCTATACTGGATTCTGGATGCCACAGTGGATAAGAGTTCTCAGGGGCTTCCAGTCGAGTAGTGGAGATGCTCAGGTGGCTGAGGCGACCCCTCACCTCTAGAAGAGCTTCTTCTTCAGCCCTCTCTGCTGGGAAGGTTTTCCAGGGCACAGAGTCAGGTGGGCCCTGCCCTCTCCTAGAGCCCCCTGCACAAATACTACTCAGGGTGCCCTCCTCTGCCCTCCCATCTCCAGCACAACAGAACCCCCCAGCATTCCACCCCACCAGACCCAAGCTTGCTCCTGACTACTGGTGTATGAAGAGCTCAGCTCATTCTTTAAGGAACAGAGACCATGGAGGCCCATGCCACTGTTTCTGGTTAGGCCCTGATACAGCCCTGCTTACCTGTGACCACCGCTGCTGGTGATGAGGTGGTCCCTCCACTGCCTGGTGCCCACTTCTCTTGCTCTATTCCTCTATGAGGCTCTGCTCCCTGGGCATGAACCATGGAAGGAAATAGCTTTAATAATATTATTTTAAAATAAATAATATTATAAAATAATATTAATATATCAATAATATTAATATAAAATATCAATATATTAATAATATTAATATATTAATATTAAAATATTATATAATGTTCCTTATTTTTCATATCTCAGCTCAGAAGCCAACCTGCTGTCCCTTGTTCTTGAGAGCTTCAGCCTTACGTGGGTCTCATTGTCTTCAATCTATGCACCTCCCACCAAGGGCTCAAGTGGGTGGCATCACGATTTCTGGAGGTCTTTGAAAGGCAGCCTTGCCTTGGTCTCACGCTCAGTGGACAGAGGGGGCCACTCACTGCTTTCTCCATGTTCTGTACCCATCCCTAATGCAGCTGGAGCTTGTGGGCAGGAGGGAATGGTGATATTTCACCCGTGTAAATAAGACCAGCAGGAACCCTTTGGAAACTGCAGTTCATTGGCACTTCAAGAAGCCAGAAATCCTATCTCGACTTCCCAGTCCTGCCTTTGGCCCTCTCTGGCGGCTGCACCTCCAGATAAAGAACCCACAGTACCGACCTAAATACCTCAGAGCCTCAGGAGGAGGTGGAGAACATAACCCTGAACAAGACCAAGTTCAAGAACCCACATCTTCAATCATCAAGTTCTGTCTTCACAGCAGGATATGGATTCCTGACCACTTTCTTCCCAGTGACCAGCCGGATGTCAGCTGGGCCGCAGGCATGATGTCATCAACTTTCCTCACTGTCCTTTGGTCAGTGTGAGGGCTGGTGGGAGTGGAAATGTCGAGGTGTCTGTGCAGACTCAGAGGATTTTTGTAGAATGCATATTCCATATTTGCTCACAGTGCTACCAACAGTTCTTTCTCTGCTATTCTAAACAGAGAATATTAGAGAATAATAAGCCACCCAAATGCATTTGTATTCTGTTTGGGAATGGTGTTTTCAAATTCTGCTCTTGAGAAGGAATGTATTGTTTTATCATTTACCCTCCCATAGAAGTTTTATTGTCTTATTAAAGTAATTACTCTGCTATATTAAGGAGACCAAACACTAAGCTTAAACAGAAGCCTGAAGCCTCTTGTATTGATATTAAACACGATGCTGTTTGAAGTCAGTTACATGTTGTCATAACAGCCTGCACACTCCTTAGGCTTTCTTCACCTTCTTCAAAGCCTCCATTCTTGCTCCTTCCTATGCACGTGTATACGCACAGGCACGTGAGCGTGCGCACACACACACACACACACACACACCCAGAAGAATCTTCCTCCATCTCCCAGTTCTCCAATTCTCCACCCCAGTGATTCTTATTCTTAAGTCTAGTGTGCCCAAAGTACCTGAAAGTTTGTTAAATGCGGCTGTGGAGCTCCAGCCTTGGAGACCCTGATGTCATGATGCGTTTGTGTGGCCCAGCGACTGTGCTTGAGCAACCCACTCCGCAAGGTCAAGGCTGCCCAACTGGCAGCTCACCCTGACCAAGCTCAGGCAGCTGGACTCTTGCCCTGTGCCCGCACCAGCTCCTCCCACTGGCCAGGCTTTCAGAGTCCTGTTAGTCGGTCAGCACTTCAGTGGTCACTCCCTCTCTGGGTGGACGGTCCCCAGGGCATGGAGGGAATGCTCCAGGCCCTGCCTCCTCCTCCTCCTGCTGGCTCTTTGTTCATGGAGGAACTGAAAGTGCACAGTGGGATCCCAGCTCTTTCTTCTTTCTTGGTTCTGCTTCCTGGGAGGCCGTGAGTGGTTTGCTCCTCCTCAGGGCACTGCGGTGGTGGGCTCCCACAGACCCAAAGCCATGTGGCTGATCACTCACACTCTGGAACCTGCATAACGGGGAGCCCAAACAAACCTTTTCTCCTTGTAAGTTGATTATCATAGCTGTTTACTTATGGTAATGGAAATCTCCTGACACAGCAAGCCTCTCCTTTTGGCTGGGAAAATTCCCGGGGAAGGATTTAACAGAGCTTCTGCTACACACAGTCCCTGCGTCCAGGGACGAAGGTCTCAGTTCTGCAGGGAGTCTGAGTTGCACATCAGGATCCACTACAGAAAGCCCAGCAAGTATGAGACTTCAGAGGAGGGATGTCTGTGGAGAGCCACCAAGTGTTGTGGGAAAGAGGTCAGGACTCAGTTCCCAGGAGGCCCTGTGACTCTGCCTAGCAGAACTTGGTCCAGCCCAAGGATGGGCCATGCAAAGGTCTAAGAAAACAAATAACAAATTGATGGATTTTCATTTTAAAGAATCTCCAAGTGTAGATTCCAAATGCTTCAAGTGTAGCATTTTGAAGATGGTTTGGAAATCAGTTGGGAAACTCAGGGAGTTTGAGAAGAGATGTGGAAGAGAGACAAGCATTCGAGAGCCTTTCAGAAGGCAAAGCAATTAAAACCAACTGGCTGATTATCTGTGGTCAGCGAGGGAGAAATTGAGTGACAAGAAAACTTTGACTCACATAGTAAGTCAACATGGAACCGTGTGCCCACCTCTTAGTGTCTGATGCCTCCGTCACCCAGAAGGGCTGTGCAGCAGGGAGAGCAGCATGTGTTGGACCTGGTGCTGGGGACATTAAGAGACAGAGCAATTCTCCTTCCTTCTTCTGTCTAAACAATTCACATACAAGGAAAACAGTATTGGAGGACACTGGTGGGCACTTTGCTGAACAAATCGTGAAGTTTTCAAGACAGTCAATGTAAAGTAAATTAGAATCCTTACTAATTAAGGACATGTGAATAAATTTGAATTCCTAAGCATTCATGCAAGTTTCTGTGTTTATTATCGTCCTGGTCTCCTCAGACTAGTGGACTCTTGAACCTCAGGGCAGCTCTGTTCTGGGTTCTGGGTGAAGAAGGGAGCCACAGAGGAACTGGGAGAAAAGATGTGCAATTAATTAAGTGGGTATTAGTTCCCACTCCCAATTAAAATCAAGTAAAAATAGGAATTGGACAGGTGTTTACACAGAAAGAGCATTTAACACCATTCCCAACCTTCAGGGCAAGGGTAAACTCATGGAGGCCTGGAGGCTTCCTAAGAGCCCTTCTGCAGAGTATCTCCTCCCACCACTGCTTTTATGTATTTATTTATTTCTAGAACCGGTGGACACCAATTCTATTCTGCATGCATGATTGTATTTCCAGAAACTCAGGAGGCTGAGGCAGGAAGGTTGCAGGTTCAAGGTCAGTTTCAACAACTTAGTGAGAGCCTGTCTCAGAATGAAAAGAGCTGGGGATGCAGTTCAGTGGTAGGGTGCCCCTGGGTTCAGCCCCCAGTATCAAAAACAAAACAGAACAAAACTATTCAAGGGGTTGGGATGCTCAGGACAGGAGACTGGCTTTCTCTGTAGCTGGGGGCTCTTCAGGGGAAGGAAAAAGAATCCCTCTTGGTAACACTTCCACCCAAGGATGCAGGGGCTGGGGCTTGTCTCAGGGAACTAGTATCTGCTCAGACCGAGGTTGTACCTCATCTTTGATAGCTGATGTTTGTAGAGTTTTCATGCTTGTTTGTTTTTTTTTTTCTTTTGTACCAGGGATTGAACCCAGAGGTGTTTAACCATTGAGCCACATCCTTATCCCTTTTTCATTTTGAGACAGGATCTTGACAAGTTGCTGAGGCTGGCTTTGAACTTGCGATCCTTCTGCCTTGGCCTCCCAAGTTCCTGGGATTACAGGTGTGAGCCACTGTACCTGGCTGTGTTAGTTTTCTAGAGCTTCTATAGCAGATTGCACAAATTGCACATTGCTGCAGTGGTCTGGAGCAACTGACAGGTTTCGCGTTGGAATCAAAATGAATGAGGTCAAGGCGTCAGAGGGCTGTGCTTTCTCTGGAGGCTGCAGTGGAGGATCCTCTCTGGTCTCTTAGGCTTTCTGCAGTGACCATGGATCTGCTTTGCTTCTGTCTTTACTGGACCTCTCTCCTGTGCCCGTCTCTGTATCTCTCCTCCTCTTTTGAAGAACTGGGCCCTGTTGGACTTAGGGGCCACTCCACGTCTGTGTGATCTCATCTACACGTGATTGCATCTGCAGAGACCCTATTTCCAAATTATGTCTTGTTCACAGGTTAGGACTTAAAGGTATCATTTCAGAGGACATACACCAACCCACAACATACCCTCCCAGGGTGATTTAGACACAGGGACTACACTTTTGTCATGTGCCTTCAAGAAAACCAAATGTCTGCTGATGGCCCCACACACTTCCCTGACTCTCAGAACTCTTGTTACCCTTTCTCCTAAGGTCAGTATAACACATAGAACATCTCCACTCTGCTGAGACAGGGCACATGGCAGGATATGTTTTAAAAACTGTCCAGGAACGGAGGAAGCAAGCAAAAGATACTTGAGGACAGTCGGTATTCAGGGGATGAGGACAGGCTAAAAAGAGGACATTAACAAAGGATGAACAGGTTCAAGAAGAGAAGGTTCAGGGCAAGTCTCATCAATATTTCCCTAGTTAGCTGTATTCCTGACGATAACACGAACTGTCGCCTTATTTGCATTTCATCACATTATTTATAGACAAATATATATGTCTAGAATGCCTCATAGTAGAAAGTTTCTGTTATCAGCTTTTGTTAAAAAACATCCTTATGAAATATTGTCATGTACCTATCAGGTCCTGGAGGAAGCAAAGAACACATCAGTGACTAGAAAAGAACTGATGTGTACTTTCACATAAACTTGAAGTGGAAAAGAACTAATGGTGTCTATTATTATTGTTTGGGCACTAAGGCAATTAAACACCTAATCACAGCAACGTTGATGAAGCAAATTCATATGTGTCTTCTGTCCCTCCAAGGCCAGGTTGAGTACCAACTTCTCTTCCCTGCACCTCTCTGGTGCATCTCCTTTTGAAACAATTGGCACAATTTTACTTCTTTGCTTTATACCTATAATTGTATCCATAGCCATGACTATCTATGTCTGTCAAGGCATGATATCAGTCCTAGGGATTCTGCTTCTCTTACCAAACAATAAGTGATCAGGAAATGGTCACATGCCAGGGGAACTCCACACAGCCTTGCTCACTATCCCCACGCCTAGTACCCTGTCGGGTGCTTTATGAATCATAAGGAACCTGGTCAGAGATGGTCCCTACTATACAGGGCTGGTAAGGAAATGAGAAGGGGAAATAAACCAAATGCTCATACTGACAAGCTGGCAATCATGATCTATCCCACTGTAATCCGAGTGAAACAGAAATTCTATGAGAATTTGTGACAAAGACTCTGACCTGGCCTGGGGCAGCCAAGCAGTTTGCTTTAAAGGGCGGGTTGAGTGTATCTGGATGGTGAGTCAGGGGACACGGGTTGTGGAAGCAGAGCACTCAGGACAGGGGACGCAGAGGTGTAAAGCCAGGGGCTGGCCAAGTGGACAGGGGTTAAGTAAGCTGTTAAGTGATCACCTAAAAATATGGACGCCAGCGTTTCCGTTGTTTTGCTTTGCTTTTGGAGGGGCACCTACCACCCCCCTGCATTCTACAGGCAGCCCCCTCCTGGGGTTTTAGAGATGTTGGGACAAGCGACATTCAGGCACAGGAGATGGGCAATAAGGTTTTCTGTTCATATGACAAACGGCTTTCCCAAGGGGCAGGACGGTGCAGAACAGGAGTGAAGGCCCCAGGCAGGCATGGGGGTTCCATGTGGGTGGGCGTGGCCAGTGTGGGGCCTCGCCCAAGCAGGTGTCCCGTTATCTGAAACGCGGGTGGCAGGGGACCACAGGCACAGGTTCTCCTTAGGGTGCCCAGATGTAGAGCAGGGGGAGAGAGGAGGGCAGGACTGGAAGGCTTCATGGATCCCAACCATCAGTGGAAATCAGTGCCGCGTGTTTTCAATTTCTGAGCATTTACTGGTATTTGACTCATCAGCAGATTACCAGGAGGGGAGGTGCTTCCAGAAGTCAAAGTCATTTGGTCAAAACATGCACAAAGTATCTCATTCCTGTGGTCAAAGTTATCATCGGAAAAGAAAGGAGAACCCCAGCTCCTCAGGGAGCGCGCGTGTGGCGCTGCGCCGTCGGAAGCAGAGGTCAACCGTCCGGAACGCATAGGTGGCCAGAGACGGTCACTCACCGAAACATTCTCGATTGACGGGTCGGCTACGCGGGTGCTTCTCGTGCTCACGGGGTGGCGCTGAGGGGTAAAGACAAGACAGGGGCATTTTAGGAAGGGTGTGCGACCCAGGATAACGTGCGCTTCCTGTAGGTCAGCCCTACACACCTCCACGAACCTCCACCACGCGCTCCTCGCCTCCAAACAACTACCTACCGGGAGTTCCAAGAGGTCCGGGCCACCCCTTAAGGGACAGGCGTGGGCTGGGCTTGAGTCTGTGTTGGGTGTTCCTGGTGGCCTCTCACTCACCAGCCTGCTGTTTCAGGCGAGCTGTGTCGACTTTGTTCAGATTTTTCTCAAATGTCATTAAAGTTTGAGGAATTCCCTTCAGCTTATTCTTGATGTTGATGAAGTGAAAGAAATTTTCCTGTGCAGAACTTCCTAGTTCCCAACTTGTCCGCGAACTTGAAGTTACTGTGCAACTCAAATCTCCTTAAAACTCAATAAACACTTTTTAAATTTGTTCCATAAAAGCGTATAACACAATTTTCTTCCCTCTTGGAAATTATCATAAAATGCTAATCGGATCAATTTTACTCTATGATTTTTTTCGGCGCTCTAGCTGGGGACTGCACTGGCACTGCCTCTTATTGTAAGAAACTCCATTCAGAACAACAATAAAAAGCCAGCCAGCCCTGAAGTCTGGACGCATTTTTCTTTTCTCTTGGAGCTTTATTGTGTTTATAACTCCATTCTAATCACTCTTCCTCTCCTCACCTGCATTTTTATACTCCTTGTCAGAAGAGATGGAATTGAGACCTCGGGAAACAGAGCATTTGTCTGTCTTAGAACTCTCTTAAGAAGATCTTCTTCATAACTCCTTTGTTTGGTAATTTGGGAGTAGTTTGGTAATGACTGGTGAAGTCATTCGCTTTGCTGGAGTGAATTCTAAAATATGATTCTTAACAGTGTTGCACTCACCCATGCACGTTCACACCCATGCATGCACTCTCACACCCACCCTGCACCCTCACACCCACCCCGCACCCTCAGGCCCATGGATGCACACGTCTATGCAGGCATCAACACATCCATGCAGCCTTCCAGCCACACACTCTTTTCTCTCTCCATTCACCAGCCACTTGTCACGGTGCGATGTCGGTCATGCCATGCCAATGTCACACATGTGAGCTATTTCCTGCTCACATCTATGTTGAAGGAGGAGAGAGAGAGAAGCAGCAGACCATGCTCCTGTGGATGGATGCCATCCTATTCTGCCAGTTCAGACTTTGCTCCTGACGTCACACCCCTCTTCTGCAACGTCATTCACGGGCAGTAAAATCATTCCCATCAGTAGAAAAAAGCATACTCAATTTTTTCCCATTATAGAAAAAATCCACTTAGACCCAATCCATCCATCTGGGGACCACCCGCTTCTTGACCCTACTGGGTGGCATGATTCCTTGGGAATGTTGTCAGGACTTGCCTCTTCTTCCTCACCTTTCATTTAATCCAAGTTGTGTCAAAAGCACTCTTGTCGAGGAATTGGTGGCCCATTCTTCAGTCTCCTCTGTTTGACTTGACCAGCAAATTTGTTCCCTTTTCCTAAAGCAGCTTCTGTGCTTGCTTCCCAGGACGCTGTTTTCTTTTCACCCCAAGGATCTTCTTTCCTCTCTGATTGTTTTATTAGTTTCTTCCTCTGTCCAGGCGTCTGAGGTGCTTCAAGACCCACCTCATCTGTCTTCTCTTCTTTAAACATTCCAGCTCTTCATGTGGCTTCACCCAGTCTTTATGGACTGGCCACAGTCCAAATTCCATCTGCAGCCTTGAACTGTCCCCTGATCTTTCATTTCCTATCTGATGTCCCTATGTGATATCTAATCAGTACCAATTTTGCCATGTCCAAATTATTGATTTCCTCTTTTTTTTTACATCTGAGAAAATGTCACCAACATTTAGTCAAGAGGTCAGGCCATAATCTGGAAGTCACCTCTGATGCCTCTATTTTTCTCAAACTCCAAATCATTTCATCTTGGCTCCATCCAGAGGGCAGCTTGAGTCAGCACCCTTCGGCCTTCTCATCTGCCCCTGGTCTCGAGCCCTCTGCAGTCAGCTCCCACCCAGCAGGGCGGTCACTGGGAAACACATAGCCACTCATGACACCAGGCCCCTGAAGCCACTCCCTACCTGCCAGGAAGGCTTAGTCCCATAGACAAAGTGTAGAGTCATTACCTTTCGTCATGTGCTGAAGAGATATCTGTCTGTAGCCAAAATCCTGGTTGGATTAAGGGTCAATTCACATTATTGAGAACCTTCTCCTTACCAGGCAGCCAGGAACCCATAGCTTTTTTTTGGCTAATTGACACCTCCACCAAACCCCAGATACTAAAGCCAACTAGCTGCCCTTCCTTTGCTGCTCCCAGGTGCTGCTTATTTCTCTATGCTGGTATTGACGTAGTTCAGGTGTGTGCACATCTAACAGAGGCATCTCCCAGTAATCTACATATTTCAATCCTCATCTTCCTTAGTATCTGGTCCAGAATAGATGTTCTAATTTTAAATAATGAATGAGTAAAAATCAAACAAGGAAGCATTCCTTTGCGTACCTACCCACTTTTTTACGCCCTCTGTTCCAGCCACCTTCTCTTAGCAGAATGATTTCATCCTCACAAGAAAGGAGTGAATACCCATTGATTTTTTTCCCCTTCCTCTACGAGGGTGGCGGAGAAAAGGAGAAATAAATAATATACTTTCACAGCCTTCTCATTATTATTTCTGGGAAAACATAATAAAGCTACAGCTGGCAGGCACTTATTTTTTTCTTAGCATTTAATAATAGAATTAATTGCTAAGTGGAAAGCCTGCAGCCCCCTTCTGTTGTGCACTGCCCTCTGCTATCATTATGAACAGACGTAAAAACCAGAGCTAATTATCATTCAGAATGTTTGAAGAAATAGACTGAGCCACACACAAAAAACTCATGTTACCTCCGCCCCAGCCCCAGGTCACAGAGTTGGAATACATATGTGCACGGGGTGTGCATACACAGTTACACACACGTGCAGTAAGGTGTGCACGGTTCCCATGGATACTGAGCTATCCCGGGGCTTAGGCTCTTGCTGCAGTCATTGCCTGTGGATTGGGATTTCATAACGATGGGAATCAGGGACTCGGCCTACCTGAAGGAGCTCATTACCCAGCAGTCCTGTGTCCTATTTGCCTCAAATATGAAACAAATGACCCTCTGAGCTACCAAAGCCACCTGGCAACAATGTAATGTCAAGAAGCAAGAGCAGAGGCCATAAACCTGGAATGCAACCCATTTCTCCAACAGTGGAAGTGCAACCCACTTGGTGTAGAGAGGAAAGGTCTTTGTGGGTAGAGGATAATTTAGACAGGCAGGCCTTTCAGTGATATGGGATGACAATACAGAAAATGGGTTGATGATAAGGAGAAAAGCCTTCTCCCCTTTAGTCGTGGAATCCCTAAGGCCTCCCCAAAGAGTTACCTTTCAAAATACAGTGGTTGGAGATCTTCCTCTTAAGAGTAGAGCAGGTGAGGCTAATTTCAAATGTTTCTTTAAGTAAGAAATATTAGTATATAAATGTCAAAAAGTTAAAGTCCTTACTTGCAAGTAAGTATAGTATAAGCACAGGTCAAATATTCTATTAATGCTTCAATTAATAGGTCAGCCAATAAGACACGGCACCTGATTCCAAGAACATTTAGAGGCTAAATATGGATGGCAAAATACCATAGAGATGGCAAAATACCATGGAGATGGCAAAATACCATGGAGATGGCAAAATACCATGGAGATGGCAAAATACCAAGCTGGTTCATGAGCAACAGAGCCATAGGCCTTTAGAGTTACATGTTCCACCAACAGCAATTGTTTTCCTGTCAAACAGGAAGCATTTATAAGTTATCAGGCAGCTTCACAAAACATGAGGCCTGTAATTTATAGAAAGCAGTTAAATTATATGAGTCCAGATAATTTTCGATGGCCTCTGCCCTCATATAACACTGTAAGGCCCCTGGCCCATCTCTGCCTTATTTCCAGGTTTTGGATCGGTCTTCTGACCGTGTTTGGGGTGTAGTGTGACGATGGACATGGAATATGCTTAGTGGGAACAGAAACAGAGGAGGGTGTCTTGAGGACCAAACTGCTGGCTGTCGGGTGGAGAAGTTCGAACAGCTTGGCTGCACAGGATATTGAGCTTATTTTTAAAGATGTGTCTCTGAAGTCTTCACTAAGTCTCCTCAAGGAGATAGATGCAGATGCAAGGATGTCATTCCCCAGGACGACCCAGGGGTGAGGTGGGGCCTTCCCTAGAGGGCCATGTATTCGCCCTGTCCCAGCTGGACTATGAATTTTCCCTGTTCCAGGGGACCAAGGACCCTCAGAGAGTCCTCTTAGGTAGATTCCATGGTCACCAATTTAGAGAGGAAGTATCGGAGGGACAGAGGCTAAGTGACTGGCTCAGGCCACACTGGAGCCAGTGCCAGGCTGGGGCGAAAGTCAGTTCCGCAGACTCTGTGGTCAGTGCTGCTTTCCCTGCAGACACACCCGACGGCAGTAGTCAGAGAAAAGGAGGCATTTGTTGAACATGTTCCTGGAAATAAATGCAGCACTGTGGTAACTGGAAATGTCCCTCAGGTATTTTCCAGCCACATTGTCAGGAAGCTCAGCTGAAAGTCCAGGCTTCCTGGAACTGGGAGCCTGGTTACGCGTTGCATTTCACGTTGGGCCTTTAGACCGACTTCTGTGCCAGAGCACCAGTACTTCAAGAAGGAAAAGGGGTTAGCTCAGAGCTCTCAGGGATGGAATTTTGCTTCCCAGGACTCAGAGCTGGAAAAATGTACCATAGAATTACCTGCAGGGATGGAGGTGAGAGCTGAAGGAGGAGGAGGGGCAGAGGGTCCAGAGAGAAGACCCTTGGGCCCATCTGTCCATCTGGGCTCTGACTCTTCTTAGGGGCAGATGCTCTCTACCAAGTGTGGAAGGGAGATGGGTCTGGTGCCCTGTGGTGGGACCCTGATTCAGAAGCACCAAAGGGTCTTCACTCCTCAGTACCCAAGTGCCAGGGAAGCTGGGCTAGTCTTAGAGGGTGGGCCTAGTCGGCTGACCCCAATCATCATCTGAGGGCCCACCCAACCAGGCTGGTTTGGAGAAGGCTACCAGGTGTAGTGGGTCTCCAGGAGGTTGGCTGCTAAGAGGACAGGAACCGGAAAGGTCTAAAAAGGAAAGTGCAGAGCACAGGAGACTTGTAACAGAAATGATGCATGTTTTGAAATCCTTGTCAGGGGCCCTTGCACAATACCAAGGGGAGGGGGACCAGCATAGGACCTATGGGCCCCTCTGACCCGTAATGATTCTATGCAATGGTAATGGGACCTTTGAGGATCGTGCATGAACTGCAGTTATCTTCTCTAACTCTTTTCATGGTATCTTTTGGTGAAAATAAAATTTTAATTTTAATGTAGGTTGATTTACTGTCCTTATCACTTAAGGTTGGTGCCTTTTGTGCTCTCGGATGACAGGGCCCACCACCTGGAGGACATGGAGGCATTGTCCTGCGTTGTCTTCTAGAAGACTGTTTTTACCTTTGAGTTGACTTATTTTATTATGGTCTGAAATAGCATTGAGCTTCATTTGTTTTGATAATTGGTCCCCACCCAGTTGACTGAGAGACGTTTTCGACTCTGCTCTATGATTCCACCTGTAGTGCCACCCAGTGCACGATGCATAAGTTGATTCTGGGTGTGCTTTTCTTTCCCCTTGGTCTTTTCTCTACCCCTGTGACAATGGCACCTTGAATAATTGCAGGACATTTGTAGTGGACCGTGATAGGCATGAGAGTAGCCTTCCCCACTTTGTCCTTCTTGGTCTGTTGTGTTCCCATGCATTTTCTAGAACCTCCTTGTGAAGGTCCACAGAAAGGTTCTGCACTGAGCTTTTAGGTGCTGCGGGTGGATTCTCATCTTTAAAATGTTGGGTCGCCCAACTGACGCACGGGGTAGATTCTCCTCTTACAACTTCTCCATGGCGTCTTCAAAGTCTTTGTGGTTTCAGAGTCTGAAGACCATGTATGGTTTGTCATTGCTTCTCAAGTATTAATTTTTGTTCTATTATAAACTAACTTTCTAACTTTTCTTTCTTTTTTTTCACTTTTATATTTGGCTGCTGATGTACAGAGTTAAAATTGAATTTTCTGTTTTCATTTATCTCTGGTATTCCACTAAGCTTGTTAGTTTTAATATTTTATCCATAGACTCCTTTGAATGTCCTAGGTAGTATTATCTCTGGAAAATGTTGTCTTAATATTTCTCTGGAGAATATGGCATTATTTTTCTTTCCTTGTAAAATAAAGTGTAAGTCCCAGAAAAAAAGTTAAATAGAACTTTTCTCAGGTCCTACAAGGAGAATATCCTGCCAGAACAAGAAGTACAGTTGTGATCTGTGTGCTTTCTCACGGCTACGCATAGGTGGGGTTGTTTTGGTCTCCTTTCTCATTCACTCTCTTCCTCTTATAAACATGCTAAATTTCATCAAAATTTTTTCCAACATCTCTTAAGATGATTTTCTCCTGCCTGCTCTAATACAGCAAATTCTAATTATTGATTTTTATATATTAAGCCAGTCTTGCATTCTGAATAAAGAAAACTTGATAGTTAGAGTATTAATTTTATACATCATTGGATTCATTTTGTACTATTTAGGAGTTTTGCATCTGTATTCAATAGTTCAATGACATATATGCGTGTGTACACACACACACACACACACACACACACACACACTATATGTATTTCATTTTTCTTGTTATGTCCTTGTTTTGGAACTGAAGTTGTGGTGGCTGTACATAAAACAAGTTGCATTGTCCTCCCACTGGGTCTATTCCAATCATTTTTCTGTGATCTCTTCTTTATAGAAGGACTTACCTATGTCTGTAATTTTTGTGTCTCTTCCTGCCTATGTGGAGCATTAACCTTGCATCTGTGATTATTTTGTTTTGCTTGAAAACCACTTTTAGAATTCACTTTTGTTTCAGGGTTTGCTGGTGACAAATGCTCTCAGATATTGTTTGCCTGAGAATTTCTTCATTTCCCCTTCATTCTAGCAGGATGATTTTCACATAATATGAAATTCCATGTTGGGAGTTATTTCTTTTCAGTACTTTACAGCTATCACTCTAATTACTTCTTGTTTCCTTTTTTTTCTGAAAGTCAATTTTCAGTCCAATTTTTGAGCCATTTGCAGGCAATCTCCATCCGCTCTGGTTTGAAGGGCTTCTTGGGCTCTGTGCTCAGTGGGTTTGCTCTGAAGGCCATCAGGGTGCAGCCTTTGTGTTCATTCTCCTTGAGGTTTTTCAGAGATGCTTGAATCTTGCTGAATACCTTTTGTCAGTTTTGAAAAATTCTCACTGATTATCTCCCCAGATATCGATCCACCACGTGTTCTCCTGGGACTCCAAATTTATGCATTAATCTAAGTTTTATCTTGTCCAATTTGTTTCTTGTTCTCTCTTCTGTGTTGCTAATTCTCTCTACAGTGTGACTAATCAACTGTTAATCACACTCATTGAGATTTTAATTTTGGTTAAAATATTTTTAATTTATGTATTTTCTGTTCATTTCTTTAAAAAACTGACTATGTCATTTTTGTAGTATTTTAGATCTCTACCGAAATTCTCAATCTTTTTGTTGTATATTTGTTTGTTTATTTTAGCATTCTTGAACATGGTAATTCTAATTATTTTTAAATATGTGTCTGATTAATATCTGGAAGCTCTGTAGTTTTATAATTGGTCTGTCCATTTTTGTTAATTTGAAATATTTTTGTATAGAATTTTGGAGACTGCCATGCTATTCTCTTCCTATAGAGAGGGCTTAAGTGTGGTGCATCCTTACACACAGGGCGACTTATCTGTGTCCTTCCAAATGACCAGGCAGATCCCCATGGGTGGTCCTCAGAGCCCCATGAGGTCTCACTGGTTCCATGAGTCTCAGGAGCACTGCTCAATGTCTCACCCTCAAAGTCACCTTTTGACTTTCTTAAAATGTCCAGTGCCATCAATCAGCTTATATGTGTGTGTGTGTGTGTGTGTGTGTTTGTGTGTGTGTATGTGTGTGTGTATTATTTCTAGGTTTTCTATTTTTTTTTTACAAAGAGTAGGTAAGTCTGAATGACCAAATTACTAAAAAAACATGTCACAGAGCATTTTTATAAGCAAAACATAAGATGCTGAAGATAAGTGAGTTGTCTAAGCATTTCAGATACTCCTTGGCCTTTGGAGCGAACGCATTTCCTGCAGCCAGGGAGCCCCCTGGTCTTTGCCAGTGGCAGTGGCTGGCAGCTCTCCCTGGAGCATGTGCATCTGGGAGTTCAATGGATCTTTGCCCCTTGGATCCATCTGGATTGTCCAGTTAGTCCTTTTCCTCTGTCAGGATACTGTTGCTTCTACCACAGGTAAACTTCAATGCAGGGCACTAGAGTGGTACAAAGTAGAGCGGGGGGCAGGGGGAGATCCCTGAGATCCAGCATAGGAGTCCCCTGCACAGTTTTTGCCTCAATGACTGCCCTCATCTCCTGCATGTGTTCCCTGGTGGCTGATAGGTCACAGTAGTGGGGCACTGTCTACCAAAACGGCTGCACATCTCTGCAGGACCAGATTGTTAAGCTTGAGACACGGTTAACAGGAGCTTTGAGTAGGTCTAGCCAGCAGGAAGATGCTCAGGAAGTGGTCGCAGAGCGTCTAAGCACTCCTTTCTGTAGGTGCCTCTGGATAAGAGCAATGTGGAAGTCCAGGTGGGGTTCAGGAGGCTGTGAGAGAGGGAACAGAGATAGCCTCTGGGCTTGTAATTGGGGCTAAGAATTTTCACTAGCATTTGGGGGGAGGCATAGAGTGGATGTATTTAGAGGAATCTATAAAACTGGTGTAAAACCCATGAGAAGAAGAAGACCCATCACCATGGAAATGAGCAGAGGAGCAAGATGGCAAGCACAGGTCCATGGGGCCTCAGGATGCCTCTCCCTAGTGTGACCCTATAAGCTGCGGGGCTGGGGGGGGGATGTTTGCAGGGCTAGGATAGGACGGCATGTCCTCCTGAGATTCGGTCACATTTTATAGAATGGTGAAGGAATTTTTCAGATGTAATCAAAATCCCCAAATCAGTTGGTTTTGAGTTAATCAAGAGATTATTTTGGGTGGATCTGGCTTAATTGAGTGAAGATCCTAAAAGGGGGCAGGGGCCCCTCCTAGTGTTTCCCCTGCTGGCCTTAAGGAAGCCAGCCCACAGGAGTCTGGCAGCTATAAGGAAATGAATTCTGCCCACAGCCTTGTGAAGGTGGAGAGTGCCTTGAGCCTCAGATGAAGCCTGGTCCCTGAGACACTTCACTGCAGCCCCTGAGACTCTGCAGAGGACTCAGCCTAGCTGTGCCCTGAGTCTGACAACAGGCACTGACATGATCAACATTTCTTGTCTTTGGCTTTTAAATTTGCAGTAATTTCCTATGCAACAACAGAAAAAATCAATGCCAGGAAACACAAATGAAATAGCAGAAATTAAAAACTGCTAGGGAGAAATGATTCAGAAATGACTGGGAAATTTAAACAGTATCCTAGTCGACTAACAGATGAACATAAAGGAACAATCCAAAAACAGGTAAATTAAAATAGCTATAACAAAAGGCCAAACAAGTTCTTAATCATTAGAAATTTCAGAATATGGAAAACAGCCCCTTAAGTAAGCCCTAGATCAAAGAGGAAATTTATAACAATAATTTATAGACCAATTAAAATATAATAGACTGAGGATATTATGTATAAACATGTGAGAAACTAAATATTCTAGAAGTCTAATAATTAAAAAGAACAATATAAAATTTATTTAGAGGAACAGGAAGAATAAATATAAGACAAAAACAGTCATTAAATTAGAAAAAAAAATGGGAAATATATAAATAGCAAGAGTTGTCTCTTTAAGAAATATATATATATATATCAATACTGGCAGATTAAGCAAAACAATTAAGAAAAAAACAAAGTAGATTAAACACCAGGATGTGTCAAACTATAACAACAAAAAATTTAAAAAAAAACACCTAAATATCTTTTCAAATCTTTATCTTAATAAGTCAGGTTTGCCTTTAATAATATCTCCTCCATCACCTCTCTATTACTCAGTTACATAAGTAACTGAGTAATCTCTTAGTTCATAACATGTAAGGCCTTTCTTGCTGTTTTTTGCTTTCTGAACTGTATGACGAATCCTTATTATGTTTAATTTCCAGGAAAATCCTGCCATTTCTCCCCACCTCCTCCGCCCTCCCCCAGTCCTGGCCTGAGCCTTGAGCTTCCTGTGCAAACTCAGGTGAGCTGCAGCTTCCTGGACCCCAAGGCTACGTGGAGGGGGCGATGCTGGTACCTGAACTTCCAGCCGACTGAGCAGTCGTGCGTACTGCCTCTTGGTGTGGCCATCCTACCTTACCTCCCAGAGAACTTAGGGAGCTCATCATTCAGGGGCCTCCTGGGCAGCTGGGAGCTGATCAGAAGTCCTTGTAGCACCAGCCCTGCTCAAAAGGAACCCCAGGATTTAGGAGGGGAAGACCCCCTGTGGTCTGGATGGATGACATGGCCCCTCTGGGGAAGGAGAGCCCACTCAGTCCTGGCTGCAGGTTGCCAGGAGCGAGCTGAGGGGGGGCTTCAGGTGTGGCTGGGATCCCGTACCAGGGCCTTTCATGCTGTCCACCTTGTCCCACAGTCGCCCTCTCCCCTCCCTTTCTCCCCTCCCTCGTGGCCATATTTAACTATGTTCGGACCCCCATACCTGCTAGGTTTCCTGTGGGCTCCTGAATAGGCCAGCTTCCCGATTCAGTCTCTGTGGGGCCACCCAGGCCCCCTGCAGGGCAGCCAGGAAGCTGGCAGCTGAGGCAGGGCTGGACCTCCTTCCTGTTGCCCCACTTCCTGCCCAGGTCCTGGAGTGTCCAGAGGCCAGACAGCACTGTGAGGGGAGAGGAGAACTCAGAACAGAGGAGGGAGGTCGGGACTCATGCCTCCCTCCTCTGTGGGTGAGGAGACAGCCCCCGATCTGGAAGGCTCCATTCAGTCAGTGTTAAAATAGTTGGCCATGACTTGTAGTTATCTAAGATAATTACACGTAATTTAGATTTTGCAGAAGCTGGAGAAGAAATGAAGCTTTGAATGTGGGTTCCCTCACCAACTGTAGCCCACCTAATAAACTGGATGCCCACTCTTCCTTATGGTACTTCCTGAGAACTATCACAGATAAGATTCTGCCTGAGAAGCCGGGGGTGTGGATGGAAAGACGGCAGTGATCTCTGACCTCGGGGTCTTGATCTACTGTCAGGAACGGGATGTGAGGCTCCAGCACAGCACAGCCGACTAGGGCTTTGTGAAACAGTCAGGCCCACAAAAATCACCACCCAGAAGGGTGGAAGTCACTCTCCAGGCAGCTCTGGGCCGCGGTCCCTGCCCTCTGGGTCCACTAACACCCTGCCACGTGAGATGCCAACTTGTGCCAGCAGTGCAGGGTGAGTAAGGAACTGAGGTGGGGAAGAAGACAAGCTGGGGCCCCTAGGCCGGGCAGGATGGTGCATGGAAGCCGGAAGAGAAGATGACTCCGCTGTTTCTCATCCGGGAGTTCTGCCCGAGGCCCAGCTGGAGGCCTCATGCAGGGGACGTCATGTCATCCAGAGATGGCATCAGCCCCTCAAGTGCAAGGGGGGCTGTTTTGGTGGCCCCAAGTGGTGCACCTTTAAGACGAATGTCCCTATCCACAGGTGGGTGCTCAGAGGGTGAAGGGGCAGGCACAGCTGCTGTGGCTCAGGGTGCAGGGCGGGGGAGAAAGCAGAGGGGTGACTCCAGGGGCAGCGGGCACACAGCTTCTCGGGCTGCAGCACAGACGGCTCCATTCATAACGTGTTAAATGGAAGCTCAGGAATGCTTTCAACAACCAGGGACATCTTATCTGTGGCAAGGATGAGAAATTTCACTTCTAACAAAGCTCTGCACAGAAAGGCTCTTATCTCAGAGTCCAGAATGAGGATATTAGTAACAGTGCCTGCTTCTCTCTCAAACCCTATTAGCGTCAGGTAATAGGTTTCCCTGATGGTTTTTAGCATTTGCTCAGCCGCAGAGAGCCACTGAAAAAGAAAGTTTCTTTGGAAACAAGGTAGATTTATACTGAGAAACATTACCCAGCCGTTGAGGTCGCTATCCACTCAGGTGTTTCTGAATAGTTGCCTGGAAAGAGTGCCTGTTGGGTGAGTCAGGTTTCTCCCATTCACTTTTATTATAAAGATGAGAATACTGTACTTCTGCACAAGGTCCCCAGAAGCTCTCAGAAAAGTGTGTGTGTGTGTGTGTGTGTGTGTGTGTGTGTGTGTGTGTGTGACACACACAGAGAGAGAGAGAGAGAGAGAGAGAGAGAGAGAGAGAGAGAGAGAGAGAGATGTCTTTATGTTTTTAGGGTGCTTGATTGCTACAGTTTGGAACTGTGGGGCTCCAGGGGTAAGCTTCTAGGGTCCTGTCCTTGAGTTTCTGTTAGGACATGTGGGATTTAATTTTGTTTTTTCTTGGAGAAAGGGGATATGGCTTTAATTTATCTTACAAATGACTACACAGTGTTCTTCCACCTACGATGTTGGAGACAGGCCCTGAAAGAAGCGTGCAAGAGCTGATCTGGCCACTAGCCTGAGGCAAACAGCAGGTGCAGAGTCCTGAGTTGCACCTGCTTGGATCCTCCCGAATTTGCCAGGAGGGCAGTGTGGAGGGACTGTGTGCCAGGATGAGGTGGCGGGCCACAAGTCAGAAAGAACTCCGGAGTGACCAGCAGGGCCCACCTAAGGTCCTGGGCGCTGGGCTTCAGTGAGATAGAAAACCAAGGGAAGTTTCCTTGTCTGGAGGCTCCATGATTGGATTTTCTGCTGGTTGCCATGTTGAGACTGGAAGGACTGGTGTGTTGGGATGCTCAGAGGTGGTCCAAGAGGCCATTACAGTAATCAAGGTAGGAACTAATGGGGATATAAACCAGAGCAGGGACCCTGGAGGAGATCTGGCGTAGTCATTTTCTGAATGTTTTGTGCAGTCACCAGAATTGTTGCTGGCTTTGTTATTAGTGTCCTAGAAAGAAAGGAAACAAGGAAGGCACTCAGTTTCAAAGCAAAAACACCCATCCCCCTTTCTTTAGCAATCCCGACATTCCAACTGTCTTTGTGCTGGGAGCATTTTGGCTGCAACAGGCCCCTCACTGTGTCCATGTTCCAGAGGAATAGCTCCAAGCTCTGGGAAGGCCCACACCCATTGATCTGCCCCCATAAACTCTTGGGATCATGAACAGATGGAATCAGAGAAATCAGTGCCCATCTTATCTTCTCACCAAAGATGGGAACAAAGAGAGGCAGAGGGATGGATGAGTGCCCTGTCCTGGAGCATCAGAACTGGGCGTGACTGTGGACACGTGGGGCCTTGCAAGACACCTCAGCTTGTCTCTCAGGCGAGCCAGCTTCCACCTGAGCCCTGCACTGCACCCGCACCCTGATGCACAGGCGCTGGGTTGGGGTGGGCTGTAGGTGGCACTTGGGTTCTGAGAGGCACCAGCAGGAGGTGGGGCATGTGCTCCTCACAGTGAACTGGTCTCTTCTGGGAGTAGGGATGGCTGCGTCCCTGGCTCCTGAGGGCCGCAGCTCCATCTAGAAGCCTTGTCATCAGCTGACCTCCCCTGGGAGGTGACAGCTTCTTCCATGGCTGCTCAACCTACAAGTCCCAATGAGTCTGGAATAGTAGGAGGCTGGGGAAGTGGGACTTTCTCACGATTCCCTGCCAAGGTGCACTTGATTATTTATAAACAGTTCCTCTATTAAATTACGCTAAAATGATCTAACCGAAGATGCACTATGTCAAGCAGGGACCTCAACTGTTACAGAGGTGTACTTTTTGGACTTTCGAATTGAGTAAAACACTACAGATTAGGGGTAATACCATTGAGGCTTGTTTTAAACAAACTCCACTGAAGTCTAATTCATATGCAATAGAATTCATTCATTTGAAGTGTTCAATCTGATCAGTTTTGACATGTGTATATCGTCATGTAACCAACAGTGCAATCAAGATGCAGAACATTTTTATTGAGATGCTCTAAGATTTTCCTGATGCCTCTGTGCAGTCGCACCCGTTGCTCCATACCCAGGGTCCTGGCAACCGGCGCTCGGGTGTCTGAGGTTTCATCAGTCATCACTCCTGCGGCACCTCTGTATGACATCCCAGCCTGATTGAAGGGATTGAGCATAGAATCTTTTAAATGGAAAGACCATGCTGACATCAGAAGGGCTTGGGAGATGGTAACTCACTGCAAAGCCTGGCTCCATGAACAGCATGGGTGTTCACCATTCCTAGAGGCAGACAGGTGGAGTGCAGGAGGAGATCAGAACCACCTGGGGAACAAGCCTTCGTCTGGGGTGGAGGTTTGAGGTGTGTAGTGGAAGGTGGGTTCCTGGAAATTGAGAAGGTAGGAATGAACTCTGGGATCAAACAAATATCAAGTCCAAGCTGTGGCTCTGATCAGCTTATTCAATTCCACAGACCTCTGTCTTATTCTCTGGAAAACAGAGATTCTTGTACTTTGCCTGTTATTATTGTGAAATTGAGGTGAGTGGCAGTATGACAGTATGTTTGTCCAGTCTATGCAGCATGCAGTGTACCTAGACCTAGAATAATTACCAACAACCCAAACCAATCCCTCTAACACAGCACCTTCCTTGAACTTGAGGGAGATTTGAGGAGCCAAGCATGGGTTTATGTCCATGGGCTTATGTTCAAGCATGGATTTTGCCTAGATTGATGAAAATTACTTCTGTCCTTAGTTCAGCATCATCTTAAAGTTTAGTACGTTATTTTTTTAGGTGGAAAAGGGAGAACAAGAGGGACAGTTATGGTAATATGCCAACCCTCTGTTTCAGTAGCCCTGAAGCCAGGCATTTGCTAACATGGCATTACACTGAATTTAAGCGTGAGCATACTTCATTGTTCCCAGGAAAGTTGCCAATTATGTCTGTGGTCCTAGTGCCTGGTCCTTCTCCAGGGTCCTGTTCTGGATAATGGATCATGTGGTCATGTTGGTGCCCAGTCAGGTGTTGTGGCTCCCCTGGGGGAGGAAGTGGGCCTCTTTCCTACCTTCAGAGGTGTTTGAGGATTTGGGGGTAAGTGCTAGAGACACACTCAGGGAGAATGCAGAACTAAGAACTCAGATCACTCCCTCTAGACAAGGAAGGATGCGTGTTTCTGAAGAAGGTGCCTGGGAAGGGTTGGACTGTTGCCTGGTGAGATTTGCCTCTGGGAACCCGGCATGTGTACCAGGTCTGCAGAGAGCTGCATGGCATGGAGACTTGACAGCAGAGGGCTGGGCTTTGACCAAGGCGGGAAAGGCTGAACAGGAATCCTAGATCTGCCCCTTGCTAGCTGTGTGACTTCAGGAATGCCCTGGTGGCTTTCTGAGCCTCTTTAAAATGGGAAGATCAATACTCACTATGGGGTTCAGGATTCTCCAGGGAAACAGCACCAATAGAAGGTTCAGTTACACACTCTATAGGTACATAGACGTCTATCTAAGATAACCAGGCCTCTGTGATATACAGTGTGTGCTGCGATGCACAACAGACATGACACATGACAGACCACTTGTCTCTTCACACACCGGCAAGTGGGAGCCCAGGAGTGCTGAGGGTGCGCTTTCTGTCCAGGTCTAAAGGCCTGAGACTCAGAGGGGCCTTTTGTGGCTCTGAGTTCTGGTTCAGAAGCCAGCACACTTGAGATCCAAAAGCTGACCAAGGTCCCAACTCAAGCTGTCAGGCTGGAGGGGGGGTCCTTCCTCAGCCTCTTAGTTCTGTTCACATCTGCATCTGGGTGACTGAGGCCCACCTGCATTGGGGAGGAAAGTCTGCTTTACCTAGTCCATCAATTCAAAAATTAATCTTAGCCCAAATCACCCTCACAGACCCACCCAAGATACTGTTTGCCCAAGTGTCTGGATGTCCTATGGCTCAGCCAAGTTGACTCATGAAATTACCACCACACTTACCTCACGGGATTGTATTGGGAATTAGAACGAAATGTATGTGTAGGTGCCCAGGATTGTGTATGGCTTAAACGACGTGAGGGAAAAGGAGCGGGGTCTCCATGGATTGAGTCCTGGTGTAGTGCCTCAGAGTTCACAACACCTAGTGTCAGTCAGCGTGCTCCTCTTAGCAGTTTTAGTGCTGCTTCTCACTAAGTGCCGTGTGTGTGTGTGTGTGTGTGTGTGTGTGTGTGTGTGTGTAAGAAAAGAGAGAGAGGAGAGAGAGAGAGAGAGAAGAAGAGAGGGAGGGAGGGAAGGGGAATAGAAGTGGGGGGGAATCTTTTCTCTCACATCTAGTTATTTTAGATAAAAGGGACTTGATACTCAAGTTCAACCTTTATTTTTTATGCCTAAATACAAAGGCTGCCGTTGAGCTGCATTCCTGCTGTCCTGTTGGACAGTCTCAGCCAGCCTTCGACCGCACCTCAGGGCTCACTGCCGGGGAGTGGAAGCTGGGAGCACTGAGAGCTCCCCACACAGGGAGGCCTGTGTGGCCCAAGCCTGTCCCCCAGGGTGACTCAGAGGCCCTCCTGCAGGATAATGAGCCACTTGTGGCTCAAAGAAGACCACTGTAATTAACAGAGAAAAGAACTGTATGTATCATCAAGTCCAGGGACTCCATGCTGGTCCTTGTCTGCCAGCAAATTTGCCTGCTCAATGGGCACAATGAGCAGCAATTATCTTCTCTGAGAACTGAAAACCCATGTGACAATTGTTGGTGATGGTGGCATCCCAAGGGCTCTTCGTTTGCAGGAGTATGTGTGGATGATCACATCAAGTCCCCTCCCTGGTTCAAGCTCCTGTATGTGAGTGTCAGAGTCTCGTCTGCACCTTCCACCCAGCACGTCTCCTGAAGGCCTTGCAGTGGAGAGAAAATAAAGATTTGGGTTCTGACCTCAGTTTTCCAAGCTACCCAGCTGTGCGTTTGAGGTTTCTGCTTTTCTTCAGCAGATGGACGCTTGAGGTGTCTTTTGTTCTTCCTTAGGATTGGCCTCTCACCTCTCAGTGAGACAGATGACAAGACAATCTGCTAAAGCAAAGACTTTCCTAGATCATGGCAATGTTAACCCTCCAGCTAGTTTTGCTCCTGAAACCGGGCTCAGTGGATGTCCCCAGACTTGGTGGGATTCTCTCTCCACTCCTGCTGATAGTGGAGCCAAGAGCAGATTCAGGGAGAAGCTCTTTCCCTTCCATCAGATCATTCTATCTGGGTTCTGGGATGGGGATAGGTTTGCTGAGGTGTTGATCCCTCAGGACTGTCAGGCCTGATTTCATTTAAACCAGTGTATTTTACAAGTATGTCCATTTTCTGTGTCATAACATGAGAACTGGAGGAAACACTGCCGTGACAACCTCTCTTGTGTGCTATGCTCTGCCATCTTTGTTTATCTTAGCCTCTGGGTCCAGGCCCTGTGGGTGCTGCTGTCCTCGTAGCTCTGAGTAGAAAACTCTGCACCCCTCCATGCAACATTCTTCAGACACAGTCAGCTTCTTTGGTCTTGTAAAAACTCTGCACACAGCAGTACAAGTCAGGCCTCTGGAAATTAATGGCTATTTGATATCAGTGCCATGTATTTTTGAAATAGCTCAGGATCAAATAGTACGTAAGTTCACCCAGAGGGTGAGTACTGAACTTACCTGACTACTTACTTTGATTTCATTTCCCTTCTCAATTTGTGTTCAGGTATTGTCCACCCAGGTTTATTGGTAATGACATACAAGGTCTACCAGATTTGGGTAATATTGTTATTTTTTTAATTTGTTCTAATTAATTATACATAATAGCAAAATGCATTTTGGTTCATTGTACACAAATGGAGCACAGCTTTTCATTTCTCTGGTAGTATATGAAATATGTTGCACCACTTGTGCAGTCATACATATACCTAGGTCAATGATGTCCAACTCATTCCACCATCATTCCTATCCCCATGTCCCTTCTCTTCCCTTTCCTCCCCTTTGCCCAAAGTTCCTTCACTCTTTCCATATATGTCCCCCCGCATTATGGATCAACATCCACTTATCAGGGAGAACATTTGGCCTTTTGTTTTTGGAAATTAGCTTACTTCACTTAGCATGATATTTTCCAACTCCATCCATCTACTTGCAAATGTTATAATTTTATTCTCTTTTAAGACTGAGTAATGTTCTATTGTGTGTGTGTGTGTATATATATATATATATCACAGTTTTTTTTTTATCCATTCATCTATTGAAAGGCATCTCAGTTGGTTCCATAGTTTAGCTATTGTGAATTGAGCTGCTGAAAACATTGATGTGGCTGTGTCTCTGTAGTATGCTGATTTTAAGTCCTTTGGGTATAGACTGAGGAGTGGGATAGTTGGGCCAAATGGTGGTTCCATTCCAAGTTTTTTAAGGAATTTCCATACTGCTTTCCATAGGCAGTTTACAATGCCACCAGCAATATATGAGTGTACCTTCCTGACTTCCTTAACAAGACCCCTAAATTGTAAGAAATAAAATCAAGAATTAATAAATGTGATGGATTCACACTAAATAGCTTCTTCTCAGCAAAAGAAACAATAAACAATATGAAGAGGGAGCCCACAGCGGGGGAGAACATCTTTACTACATGCACATCAAATATAGCAGTAATTTCCAGGATATGTAAAGAACTCAAAAAACTCAACACCAAAAGAATAAATAACCCAATCAATAAATGGGATAAGTAAATGGACAGACACTTCACAGGAGAAGATATACAATTGATCAACAAATATATGAAAAAATGATCAACTTCCCTGGTAATTAGAATCACAAATCTAAAATTCCAGCTCAATCCAGTGAGAATGGCAATTATCAAGAATACAAGCAGCAATAAGTGATATTGTTATTTAAAAAGTATGTCCACCTGGAAATTTGCAGCCACACTTGTAACATGTCTCAGCAAATTTTTATCAATAGTAAATATCTAAAGAAAGTCTCCAACCTCTCCCCTCTCCAAGACCACCGCCTCCCACAGGTCTTTCTATTTAGTTCCTGTTGTAGGAGCATCTTGAGTGCTTGGTTCAACTTTGCTTTCCATCTTAAAATTGCAATCTGAGTCACCCTGCACTGGCACTGGTACAGAACTACCAAAATATTTCATAGTTAAGAGAATACAGATTACTCTGACTCCCAACTTTGAGAACATCTTAGACCACATGGCTCACTGTCTTGCTTGCGTTAGCATGACTTTGTTCTTTGAGTCTCTATACTAACTTAACTTTCTATTCCAGGAAACCTTTGCCCATGAAAATGAAATTGCAAGTAACTTTATGATTTGTAATGGGAAATTCCCTAAAATCTATTTATCCGGACAACAGACTACTCAAACAGTCCTCTTTATCTATCCAATTCTTGGGTAATGGATTGATTAACTAGGCTTTCTTTCCCAAGCACCTGCTTACTCCTCAAGACTTCTTTCACATTCTCTGGCTGGGTCCACCCCACCTGAATTATAATGCATGGATTTATCAAATCTCATTAGCCCACCCCCATTGACATTAAAGCGTCTATTTTAAAACAGGAGCCCACCCAGTGGAAACCTTAGACTCCCTCTTGGATGTGACCCAGACACTGTCATAACAGTGAGTAGGGCCCATTGTCATAGGGAGTAATAAACTCAGCTTTACTTGATCAGTGAGTTATGTTGGTGGTCTTTTGGGAGAAGTTAGCAGTTAACAATTTTTATCCACAGGTGCAGAAAATATTAACAGATGTCATATTTGTATGTTAGCAGCAGTTTGCAATCCAGATACCAATTTCCTGATATAATCATATTTCTCAGATAGACATGAAATTCCCAAAGCCTAGTGTATAAAATCGTCTGGGATTCTGGTTGACAATGCAGACTTCTGGGCTCACCTGGGTGCATTTTGATTCATTATGTCTGGGAAGAGAGTCAAGAATTTCCAGCTCCTGCTCTGCAGGTACCTGATGCAGATGGTCCACAGACGATATTGGAGAAACAGTAACCTAGACCCACATGGCTGTTTTCAGCTACAGACCATAATAGAGATTTAATATTATCTGTTGTCTGACTTTAGGCTGCTATAACAGAGTGCCATAGCCTGGGTGGCTTATAAACGACAGAAGTTTATTTCTCCTGGTTTAAGAGGTTGGGCAGTGCAAGATCAAGGTGCCTACAGGATGATCAAGTTGTAGATGGATGGCTGACTTCTTATTGGATCCTCGAATGGCAGAAAGAGGGTGAGGCCTTTCTGGGGTCCCTGTAAAAAACTGATTCTACATATTTGGGAACTACCATGTGACCTAATAACCTATTTGTGGCACCATCTCCTAATGCCTTCAATGGTGGAGGTTAGATTTTCAACATATAAATGGTGGGGGAGGGCACAAACATTTGGTCCATTACATCTGGAGCCAAAAAATACATACATAAAGGAAATGTATATCATCCATATCAGAAGATGGAGTGCTGCTTAATCAAAGTTACACACACACATAGGTTAAGACCCCAAACCTTCAACTCAATTGAGAAGAATAGACACCCATCGAACGGTTAACTGGGGAAGTGTGCCTCTCATTTTCTGTGTGTAGAGAGTGAGGGCTGTGAGCTAGAAAGCCACACCCACAGCAGTCTTTCCTCTGTTTATCATCTAAGCTTTGTTGTTTTGTGTACTGTGTGTTTTGCTAGCTGTAAGTGCTAGGGTGGCACACATATGTCCCCAAGAGTCATCTTCTTCAACGGTGTAACTCCTCCACATTTCTCACTCAGCTTGCTCCTTAGCCCTGATGTTCCTGAGACCCTCCTGCTGAGTCAGCTCTGGTCTCTGGCAGAGGGGAAGCTCCACTCTCAGGGGCCTCTCGGTGGATATCACGGGCTGCCTCCTTACTGTCTGCAGGACATCCAGGTGTGCTGGTCGTTTCTGCCTCAGTGGCTGCTTCCTGCTCTGGAATGACTCGGGCCTCGGTGTCCCACCTGACATGGAGGATTCTCCTTTCTGGCTGCCTTGGTTCTGGTCGGAGTGTCTACCTTTACACCATCCATTTCCTTCTCCCTCCCAAGGCTGCGCAAGTGCAGACTGGCTTATCATTCAGCCCTGGGCCTACAGCCACACACATAGTTCATCTAACACTCCCCTCCATTTCTGTCACCCGAGACCCTCAGAGGGCACTGTGTTTGCATCTTCAGGATTCAGATCTGGAAAACATTCTTAACTGAGGCAAAGCTTGCTGCACCCCCACCCTCCTCCAGTCGCTCCCATGCCTGACTCTGATCCGGAAGTTTTATCAGCACATCACAGACCATCTGACCCGCCCTGTGTCCTGGTCCTGCCTGAGGCCCATTCTCAGCTAGCCTGTGTCCTTCACAGCATACTCTGCCACTGGGAATCCTCCTGACTCACATTAGAGTGGACTAACACTTCCTCTCGAGCCTACCCAAATTTAACAGTTATTTTGTGTAGTTGCTGCCAAGAGTGAACAAGAAGACCCACCCATGTCCACTCACCCATGTGGCCACGCTTTCATCAAAACCACAGACCTTTGCCCTGAAACTTGGGTGACATTGATGACATTATATCAATGTCTTTTGCAATCAAAGCCACAGACCTTTTCACCCTGAAGCTCGGCTGACAGTGATGAATGATGACATTTTATTTACATGTACGGTTTTATCTCTTTGAATTTATCCTTCCACCATGTTATGTCTTCCACGTTTGCAGCCTGTGTTTTCCCAGTAGGCCAAATCTTTTGCACTGTGTGGAAACTGGATGTTATATAGTTTCCCGAGACCTTTGGGAAGAAGCCCTTGTTTCATATCTGTGAATCGATTCCATTAGGTATCTAGTTCTCTAACTACACACACAAATATTAACTGGCAAGGCAGCTCAGCCTTCCAAGTCGTCTTAATAGGGCCCCCTTCTGGAAGCCAACCCTTACATGACTCCTGTGTGAGGAACCTAATAAGAACGTGATCTCTGGGGGTGGGGGTGGTGGAAAGCAAGGGGGAGTATGCAGAGGGACCTGCAGCCACAGCTTTGATCTTCTCAGGCAGACTCGTATCTCCTGAAGGGGGCCCTTTAATTGCCCCAGTGCAGGGTCTGTGTGATGTGCTCTACTTGAGCCACAGCCTTTCATATTAGTAGCCAGTTGCAGTCTATGAAGAGGCCCTTCAGCTCACGTTGCCTGTAGTTGCAAAAGGACCTTCTGGGAATAACACAACATGGAATATTCTTTTTCTTATTACACTCTCCTCCAGGTAACATGGCCCTTACGTGTCGTGGAAAGCTGTGTGTGCTGAAAATGGATATACTGTCCTCTGAAATTACAGACACTATAGACCTTTTACAAATCCTGTCACTTTTAGATGGTTGTGAATCACTGACTTCACCATTATCTAGCAGAAGCTTCCATTTGCAATTTTGCCATAATCTATTGAAAAACATTAGAAATCTCATAAACTTATATTTTATTCTTGCTTAAAACCTATCTTTCTGATTGAGCTCTTAGTAAACATGACAACCCGCATATCTTTTCCCATATATTTCACACCATTCTTTCAGTAGGCATGGTATTTATGTTCATAATTTCAAACTTATCTGTTAGATAGCTTGTCTTGTCTCTTCCTCCTAGTTGGGTAGCATAACTGCAGTGCCTGGTATAGTTTTTGTCTTGTTTATGTGGATTGCATTATCATTTTCCTTTGATCATTTTGAGATCCTGCCAGCATTTTTTCTGAGACAGACTAGGATCTTAATGCCTGGCCCCTGCCATGCCAAATCTCATAACCTTGTTTTTTAAATACTGTCCATAACTGCCAGGAAAGATGAAAACCAAACAAAATTAAGCAGAGTCATGGATAGGAGGACAGTGTCAGTGGTGATGTAAACACAGAGATGACAAACCAGGATGCCACAGGTGGATGCCCGAGCCCTG
Source organism: Callospermophilus lateralis (assembly GCF_048772815.1). Taxonomy (NCBI): domain Eukaryota; kingdom Metazoa; phylum Chordata; class Mammalia; order Rodentia; family Sciuridae; genus Callospermophilus; species Callospermophilus lateralis. Next base: position 4,753,874 of record NC_135318.1, on the reverse strand, counting down.
GAGTTCCTGTGACAGTGGCCTGGGAGTCCTCTGGACATCTCTAACTCTCATCACACCACGCATTTTCCAGGACCAGAGTCAGGAACCACACAAAATGCCTACCAGCTCCCTCCCCGACATTCCCTGAAATCTTATTTCAAACATTTTATAACATGCATGTGCAGAATTATATTTTATATGGGTCAGTAATACAAGTCTACTTGAATTTTTCTTTTTAAAATCAGATGATATGAGCATACAGTTTATTTCTTTAATAAATGCTTGTTAAATTCTTATCATGGGCCAAAAAACTATATTAGGTTTGAGATTAGTCGGGGTCAAAACCGGATATATCCCTGCCCTCATGGAAATTCTAGAGAGTGGAATACTCATGTTAACAGTGTATAAATAATAGGACTAGTGTGAGTAAGCATAATGGGCCCCTCTGGGTGTCATTCCAAGCAAGAGGGTGGCCTCCATCACCTACAAGGAAGAACATTTTCCAAGAACAAGACAGAGTGTGGTGTGGCTGAGTACAGAGTCAGAGCAGCTGTAACCTCTAAGGTTCGTGAAACCTACAAGTGGAAGGTCTGCTGGTGCCAAGGGCTACACCCTTAGACTTAATGGGAACCCTCTATGTATCTAATCTCCATTTAAAAGGCACCGTTTTCTCTCTTTGTGTGGTTCTAGCTATCAAACCCAGAGCCTTATGCATGGTGTGAGCAATCTACCTCTGAGCAGCACCCCCACCCCTAAAATACACATTTCACTTCACCTCTAGTGTGGAAAACTGAATGGAGGGTCTGAGAAAGTAGAGTAGACTGACAGGGACTAGCTAGAAGACTATCACAGCAGCTGAAAGATGGGGAAACTTGGACAAGGATTTGTAGCAGGCATGGAGAGATATATATGGAATTAGGAAACAGGAGCTAAAATTTGGACAGACATTTGCTAAAGCATTGTGTATGAGGTGGGGGGAAACGTGACTTTTAGTTTTCTGTCTTGTGCAACATTTAGAGATTGGGAGCACTAAAAATAATAAATTTGGGTCAAAATAATAATTTTGATTTTGAAGCTGAACTTCTGAGTCCTTTGAGACATCCAGATGAACCTACAAAGAAATGATCAGCAATTATATGGTATGACTGGGTAGAAATTAAAGACCTGGGACTAGATAGCATCATATGTGAAGCAAGGGGCTTACAGAGAGAAGAGAATACAAGACTGAGCCTCAGTGATCACCAACACTGAAATGGAAAGGAGGAAAGAAAAACATGCAAAATAGATACAAGACACAAAAGCAAATCACTGAAAACTCATCAGTGAATACTATTTGGTCAGAAAGAAAAAGTAGGTAACAAAGATTGACAGTATGCTCAATCTTATTAATTATGAAGAAAACACAAAGTAAAAGCACAATGAAATATCTACAAGATAGTTAAAAAGCAATAAAACCAAATATTGGCAAGGACATGGAACCATGGGGATGATGAAGAAGGTGTGGAATGTATACAAGAGCCATGAGAAACATTTTGGGAGTGTCAAGTCAGTCTGAAGATGCACATGGCCAACAGTTCAGCAACTCCACTTCCTGGCATAGAATCAACGTACATGAGTTGCAAGGGCAAGAGTATTCATGACAGCATGTTTCGAATATCAAAAAAATGGAAGCCACACAAAATCTGCTAATAAGACAATAGAGAAATAATCTTTCATATATTTAACAATAGGTGTTCATAGAATGAAATACTCGGCTATGAAATTGAATTACCTGTATCAACAATAATCTCATAACCGAATCATAAACATACAGTGCTGCATGTAAATACAAGACCCAGAAGAGAGATAGCATCATAACTCGTCACGTGAATTTCTTAAACAGAAAACTAAATCATCTGGGGAATAATAAGATTAGGATGAATACCACAGAATAATAATTCAGAGTGAAAAGATTTTTTTTGTTGTTGTTGTTTTATTGATGTTTTGTTGTGCTGGGGATGGAATGCAAGACTCACACTTCCTAGGCAAGCTCTGAGCTTTCTCCCTAGCCCCAACATTTATTTTGGATCCTGAGGCAGAGGTTTTGGGTAGGGAAGGATCATGCGGGAGCCTGCAAATCTTGAGGTAAGTCTTTTTGTCGTACTAGGTGATAGGTTTGTTATTTTTTGAAATATGTGAGAATTGGATGGTATGCACAAAATAAACTTTTTAAAAACCCAAATAAGAAAACAAATCAGAAATAGAATGTAACAAAGAAATAGTTAACATGGTGGCAAGCTCTGAGGAGCAGTCTAGGGAAAGGTGGGAGATGTGGAGAAGAGGTCAGGATGGCTGCGTTCCTAGAAATGTGGGTATCATGAAAGTCCCCTTGGAGAAGGCAAGTTTGAGGCAGACGCCTGGTGTTTTCTGAAGCGGAGGTGACAACTACATAGGTGTGCATCAGGGACCAGGAGGGTCAAGGACAGCAGAACTACATGTCATCAGTCCTGAGGGGCCATCCTAATGTGTGTCTCTTTCCCCAGAGTGAGTGTAACGTGAAGGGGCGACAGAAGCCAGAGGTCCGCGGGGCGGAAGAAGGCTGCAAAAACTCGGCTTCCGCAGCGGGAAGCCAAGGTAGAGGGGAATTCCAGAAATGACCCAGGAGGAAAAGCAGTGGCTCCACAGCAGGGGACGGGAGAGCAGGAAGTTGCCAGGAAAGTCTGGAGGAAGTATGGGTGGAAGTGTGCCCTGTCCCTCTGCCTGCAGGGTTACGCCTGGGCTACCTGCTGTCACTGTCGCTGCTGCTGAAGGAGGGACAGGGGCTGGAGCCACCTGGAGGAGCCAGGCTTGACTGATGTCAGTGCCCTGCTCTCCTTGGCTCACCTGGGCAAGTCTTCCCAGACGCCTTTTGTCCCCTGCCTGAGCAGCCTCCTGCACGTGGGTTCCAGTGGGTACAGATGGGACAACGACGCCACTTACATAACCTACTAATTACACCTGGTGGAGGGCCCTGGCCAGGGGCTCCTGCACCTTAGTTATTCCCCATGATTTTCTGTACAGTAGTTAGTTTTCAGACGGATGAGGAGGAGTCTGCTCTGTGCAGTTGGGAAATGCTTATTATGCTAATCAAGTTCTGGGTTGTTAGTGCAAATTATTAAATGGAGATGTTAGCGGTGCCTCTGGTGGAATTAAGAAGGTGACGGGTAAGAGGCAGAGATAAATGGCACTGTGACTGTGGGCTGGGTTGGGCCCGGCCCCAAGTTCAAGGCAAGAAAATGAAGTTCTAATGTAAAGATTCAGTTTCCTACAGTACAGTTCAGTAGAAGAAAAAGGGTGAAACAATAGGGGAATGTCATGTCCTGCTTGTCTACTAATTCTAAAGAAGAAAATCATATTAAAATCGTTTGTTTTAACAAGAGAAAGTTTGGAAGATGTCAGAGTAAAAGCCCTAAAAACCCAAGGTAAACCTCTAACATGAAACCCATATGTGTAGTCAGCAACACTAAGCAAGAGATATTTTTCTGTGATTTACTTTCTTAGCTTTTGGAGATGCTTAAATCTATAACATCTATATTAAAAATTTTTTTTAGAGAGAGTGAGAGAGAGAGAGAGAGATAGAGAGAGAATTTTAATATTTATTTTTTAGTTCTTGGCAAACACAACATCATTGTATGTGGTGCTGAGGATCGAACCTGGGCCGCATGCATGCCAGGCGAGTGCGCTACTGCTTGAGCCACATCCCTAGCCCTATATTAAAATTAAACAATAAAATATAAATATATAAATAGCTCTAATAAAATTTAATAATAAAATATATAAAATATTAAAACCAGAAGGGGATTAAACCCAGGAATGAAGGGCTTTCTTAAGAAGGAAGAACTGTTTCACCACACACATGAGAGGCTGCTATTTGGTGGACTCTAATTCCAGCACAAGTGTCCTTGTCAGAGACCCAGGAGACTAGGCACAAGGCAGGAAGCAAGGCAGCCACAAGCCAGGGACTGGCTGGAACGGGGAGCAGTGGCTGCACAAAAGGAGTTTCTGGCTTGAGCAGAACTCACCTGAAACCTGGATGTGGATTCTGGCCTTCAGAAGGTAAACAATACATTTATTTTAAACCTCTAGTTTTGCTGTTTTTGTATCAGTCTTTGCTGATACAAAAACTTCTTACCATGTTAGTAGGTGGATACCTGTTTATTAAGAGAAAGAGTGTCCACCTGTCAAGGTCAGACAATGACTGCGTGACTGCTCCTCAGCCTGGTTGGAGCTTGGGGTTTGGTCGTTCAATCTTCTCGGCCATTCTGAGCTGATGCCATAGGACAAGCTCCTTATGGGCGCACCTCTCTTGTCCTCTCTGGGATGTGGTGAACAAGTGTCATTCAAAGTGACTATTACATTTTGACATAATGCATAAGACGAATAACCACCATGGCTGGCACAGAATCAGCACATGACAAATTGTCACTATTACGTACACACAGACACACACACAGACTAGAACCTGCGGCCCTGCTGCTTGGCATCTGGAGCCTCTTATTCCATTAAGTAGTTCAGTAAGACAGCAATACTGTAACAGAAACAGAGCTAGCTGGACAAGAAATGGGAAAATCAAAGCTTATTTCCATTATATGACCCCCCCCAAAATGACGATATAGAAAAAAAAGTGAAGATTCCAAAAAAGCTGAATTGGTTGTCTGAAAAGCACAGGGATCTGCTCTATCAGCCCCTGGAGGAAATGTATTTTCCCAAATGCTGTCTTTAGGAGCTGTGAACCCTAGAACAATGGGGTTGTAATGCACCTGGGGTCCTCTGTAGTTGAGCTCCAAGTGTGGTGTGACTTGCAGGAAAATTAGTGCCAGAATGATTGTTTGTGCACCCGGGAGACATGATTCACCGGGCTTGTTTGGTGTGCGGAGTGGCTTGGGATGAGTCAGAGATAGCCCTGGAGTTTGAGCCCCCAGAGCGTGGCCCTGGCACTTGTGCCAGCACTGTTCCTCCATGTGGGAGCCGGTCACCACCCCAGATGTGAGGCTGACAGTCGGCTTCTCCTGTTCCCCAGCAGCTCTCTCACAGCATGAAATACTAGTAAAAGCCCCATGGACCTGTGGGAGGGCACCCTGGACAAGGCCCTTCCCATTTCCCACACACCTCCACAAATGCCCTGAAACAGGCTCAGCCTTGCTGACCAGCCTCCTGCATGGAGGTTCCAGTCTGTAGATAGCCATGACTCCTCACCAGAGAAGCTTCTCCTTCAGACTACGGATGAACGATGAGGATGGTCTTGGTCTGCTTTGTGCTGCTGTAACAAAATCACCAGGATGGGTAATTTATAAAGAAGAAACTTATTTTGCCACAGTTCTGGAGGCTGGCAAGTCCAGGACAGGCTCTGGAAGTTGAGGTTGTCTGGTGAGGGCTGGGTTGCTCTCTGCTACCCAGAAGGAGCTTCACTGTGACACTTTCCAGAGGGGACAGATGCTAGCTCCTCACAGGACAATTGAGCAGATGCTGCATGATGCCTCCCTTAGCAGGACCTTCATCTCATTCTTGAGTAAGCTGCCCTCGTGGCTTACCCCCCTCTTAAAGGTACCACCACCTTGACAATCCAGTTCCAACACCTGGATTTTGGAGGGGACTTGTCTGCATCATAGTAGAAATTTGTTCTTTAGCCTCAGCCCTCCAGTGAAGGGATGCACTGCCCTCCACTCCCTGTTATGTTCCTACTAGATTGAAGGTCATCTAGGCAGGGCTGAGAAAATAAAGAAAAAAGAGAGTTGTTCAGTAAACTTAAAATGAAAAGAACCTCTGTTGAATTCAGTGGGTACTTTGTCATTGGGAATTCACATAGCTCCAGTTAGCATGACAGTGTTATTGGGGTCGTTGACATGTTTAGGTCCACGTCTGCAAAGACCTTGACTTATCTGGCGTCCTTCTTTATATTTTCCTTTCAGCTAAATGTATATCAGGCTGAATGCTAGAAACACACACTGGCAAATGACACATCTTTCTTTTTTTTTTTTTTTTAAAGAGAGAATGTGTGTGTGTGTGTGTGTGTGGGTGTGTGTGTGTGAGAGAGAGAGAGAGAGAGAGAGAGAGAGAGAGAGAGAGAGAGAGAATTTTTTAACATTTATTTTTTAGTTTTCGGCAGACACACATCTTCGTTTGTATGTGGTGCTGAGGATCGAACCCGGGCCGCACGCATGCCGGGCGAGTGCGCTACCACTTGAGCCACATCCCCAGCCCAATGACACATCTTTCTAAGTGTCAAAACTTATGCTGTTCAACAGCAGCATTGTATTGCAGAATTTACACTAATAGAAATTAGATAAATTAACATAAATGAGGCCTTGTTTTCGACAGGCTTGACAAGACCCATTAGAGGAGGAAAACTTTATTTGGGAGCTCATGGGTTCAGAGGTCTCAGTCCACAGAATTTCAGCTCCATCCCTCAGGGCTCCAGGTGGGACAGGGTATCTCTGCAGAAGAGGAGTGGAGAAAAGCAGCTCAGGACATGGGGCCAGGGAGCAGAGGGAGAGACTCCCCCCACCATGGAGCCCCAAAGGCAGCACTCAATGACCACCTCCTCCAGCCACACTCCCACCACCTACACCACCACCTGGCTAATCTCTATCAGGGGATTAATGTGCTGATTAAGTCACCACTCTCAGGACCCAATCATTCACCTCTAAACTTTCTTGCATTGTCTCACACATGAGCTTTTTGGGGACACTTCATATCTAAACCATAATAGGCCTCCACCCCCAAACTGCAAGGATCACAGGTAGCTGTCAGCACTCTGCTTAATCTTGATAAAAAGCACTAAGGATGCAAGGGGGGTAGTAACAGCACACCCCTCACCCTTTCCAGTTTGCAATGGTCTCCTGGGCACAGTGCCTGACATGCTCGAGGGCTGTTCTACTCTGGGAGGCACTCTGCTTCCAGATCCTGGTGTCCAGAAGAAGCCCAGCCACACTGCGGGCATAGGCAGACTGTTCCCATCTGCATGTGCAAGTGGAGGCCTAGGTGCCGTGTTTTACTAGCTTTGTGCTGTCAGGGACACAGATGGATAAATGGTATTTTGGCATTAATTTGCAAAGCTAGAGGCCCAGCTCTTACTTACAAAGATTTTCTCTCTCTCCTTAGTGGTTTCCATAGCAGTGTGCTGCTTGCTGCAATAAGCACTTGGAAAGAATTAGCACAAAGATGGTGGGGAGGGGGCGGATTGTACTACTTACTTCATTTCATAGAGTTCTTACCTTTTGACGAGAGCTGTATGTCTGCTACATCTGAGGTCTATGATATTCCTATAGCAACTCAAGAACTTAATTACTTAATTTAAAATGCTGCCCCAAATGACAGCATTTCATTCAAAACTGAACATCTTGGGGGAAAAAAATACTCAGCTATTATGCAACTTTTAGTGCATATTTTCTATGATTTCAAATTGTAAATATCTTTAGTGAGTAAATTGATTAATGACTTTTTGTCAATGACACAGACTCGACACTTGGCTGCGATAAAAGTTCTGCTCACCCAGTGTCACCATGAGCTTGCGGCTCCTTGTATTCCACCAACCCCTACTAATTCCCAGCTGCCTGCCAGCACTCTGCTCGTCACTCAGAGCCGAAGCCCGGGTTAGTCAGCTTTTTCTTACTGTGACAAAAATACCTGGCATCAACTACACAGAGGAGGAGAGCTTTATTATGGCTCCTGGTTTCAGTGCCTGGTCAGCTGCTCCACTGCTCTGGCTCCATTGCTCTGGGGTGAGGCAGAACATCCTGGTGGACATCCAGGGTGGAGAAAACTTGCGAGAGGGTAGAGGAAGGGCCAGGGACAGGATATAATACCAAAGGATCTGCTCCCTGTGACCTGCTTCCTCCAACCATGTCCTACTGGCCTAGAGTTTCCACAACCCTCCAGCAGTCCCTTCAGGTACCCTTGGTTTAATCCACTGATGAGGTCGGAACTCTCATGATGTGATCCCTTTCCAAAAGCCTCACCTCAGAATATTGCTGACTGGGGACCACACCTTCAACACAAGCCTTAGGAGGACACTTCATATCCAAACCAAGACAGCCTTAAGACACTTCCCTTGAAAACAGCAAGAGTGGTGGAGTGAGAGTTTTCAGAAAGGAAGAGAAATGATGAAGGAATCGTGGGCGCTCTGTGAAGGAGGACCCCAAGAATCTGTGGTACTGACAAGGAACAAAGAGGTGGGGGTCTAATTAGAAGACTCAAGGTGGGAGATACGAGTGAGCTTTGGGCTTATGAAGTCAGCCAGCCACTGCTGGGGGACAGTCGACACAGCCTGACACCTTGAAGTATGTTTGTGTGCAGAGCCATTGGTAAGTCGACAGTTCTAAGAGGTGGGCTGCATTGCTCTCACTTTATAGGTGATAAAACTCGGCCAAGAGAGTTTAGCTTGGCAGACGCAGCCCTTGGGCATCCAATTCCGAAGCCCAGGGTGTCAACACTCTACCACACCAATCTTCAGAAACATGGGAGGGACTGGCCGGCCTGCAGCATGAGCAAGTGCAGACACACTGCAGAGTGGGCGGTGGAGCTCAGCTATGCAGGGTTGGGACGAGACAGGGAGAGGTAGGGCCAGTTAGCCAGGCCTTGCACAGCTCCCCGGGAGGGATAGCTAAGTCCAGGCTGTGCCCAGGGGGTTCAGGACAAGCAGGGACAATTTTAGGAGTGTGCAGTTTTAGGAGATGCTGGTCGATGACAGACTGCATTGACAGGCTCCTCGGTCTCTTGGTTGTCTTGATTATGGGATGGACAGGGTGCTGCTGAGCTGGTCTCATGATTCTTCAAGTCCTGAAGCTGGGAAGCAGAGTCAGGATTACTGTGGAGTCTCGCAGATCCCTTTCCTCACCACTAGACCCCCTCCCTTCTAGGAAGGAGTGGAAAAAGCAGGAGACATTTGTGTATTTTGTGTTTTGCTCTTATTTTTATTACTTGTTCACCTCTACTCTCTACTGATTTTTTTTTCCCAATGAAATCTCAGTCTTCTTTTGTAATCTAAGTATCTAAGGCTATACATCTTTTCTTAAATAGTATTGTACTATGTCTTCAAACGTTAGAATGTAGTATTTTATCATCACTCATTTTTAAATGTTTTGTGGTTTTTCTTTATGTAATCTTCTTTTTAAATTTTTTAAACATGACTTCTAAGTCACATTGTGTTGTTATCCTTTAATTATGTTTAGACCCATAACTACGTTTTAAGGCACACAACATGCTACGTCTGGTCCTGAGCCTTTGCTATCTGAGATTGTTCAGAAACCTGCCTAGAATTTGTGTTATTCCACATGTTCTTCAAAAAGAGACATCTTCCCAATTGTTGAATAAAGGTTTTATAAAAAATAAAAATATCAGATAATTACAATTATGGAAATCCATACTCCCTGCCACAACTGGGACCCTGGCTGATTTAGAGAAAGAGATCCAGCTGCGGCTTTTCATTGTTCTTTATTACTCTTTGTCACTCAATAAATATTTGACAGATCTACATGTGCCAAACTTTAGTTTTCATGGAGATTATATTTTAATTAGAGGAATCAGATGATTAGTGTGCAGATAAGTACATAAATGATGCTGTGAAGTAGGTATCAAGTGCTGTGAAGACACTAGGTGACGAGGTGTTGGGAGATTGGCAGGTGGGTAAGGTGAGCATAAAGGTGTTGGAAGAGATAGTGGCATTTTGAGCTGAAAGCAGCAGCAGAAGAGTTTATTTCAAAGTCCCTGATGGAGAGCAAGTCTTCCGTAGTCCCAGGACAGAAGGTTCAGCCGGGAAGGATAAACAGAAGTTCTCCATGTGGACGGTTGAGTTTAGGACTCTGGGATTCTGGATTCCCTTTCCGGGGCGTAGAAGAGGCGGTTTCCGAGCTGCAAGGAGGGAACTACCTTTCACTGGTGCTCGAGCATGCATCAGGCATTTCTTCTCTCTGGGGGCTGGTTCAACTAGACTTCTCTCCCTCTAATTGCCATTTAATCTGAGACACTAAATGAATAGGTGTGCATGTAATTGCAATTTAAGAAAGAGAGTGACAGCTAAATATAATTAATAAAGACCCATATTACTGGGCACATCCAGTGTGGAAGCTGAAATGAATCTGGAATTTCTCACAGCTCATTACCCTATAAACGGATGCTACGTGGTACAACTCTTACTTTTTAATAGAATGTTAACATATTATAGTGTGTTTATACATTTATACTTTTAGGTCAAATGATGCTTTTAAAGAGATACTAGACTACTATATTTTGTGGAATGTACAAGTCCACATCCCATCTAAATATAATTTTTATTAAGAAGGGACCTGGGTGGGGTTGAGTTGGGGACCTCTCCTGTATTCCCGGAGCACCTCCCTTTCCTCCCCAGAGGTGGCCCAGAGCACTGGGGTCACAGGAGCAGGGATGGCATCTATCTTGCCCATTGCTGTCTGACCAGTGCCCATCACTGTTAGGATCCTTACATGCCTAACCGGTTGAATGAGTGTTTAATGACACACACTTAGTCCACTCTGTCCTTCCACCTGTAGATCATTCCTAATTATGACATTAATTTTGAATCTATGAAAAGATTCTAATTGATAAAAGGATTGAATTGGAGCAGCTAATGTGTAGATCATTTTTTAGAATTTGAAACCCAAGACCCCATACAAACAACAATAGAATATACATACATGGATGACTCCAGCAATCGGGTACTCGATTTTAATTGAAATAGGCTCTTTTAGGGGAGCCGTGAGGACCATATCTATAAAACAAATGAGGGAGAAGGACACCCTGGATTTTTGTGGGCATAGCCAGTTTCTCATATAACAGAGTGACGATTCTTGACTCGTGTGCACCACATCCTGCCCGTGTTGTGAACCCTGATGTCCACTGAGTCTCTGGTCTGTACCAGGAAAGTCATATAGAAAAGCTGTTTGGAGATGGCCTAATGTTATGGTGGGGATGAGTGGGAACATGGGAATGGAGCAGGGAGAAGAAATGGAAGACTGTCCAGTCAGCACTCATACTGTCCAAACATAGACTCTTATAAATGGACAGCAATTTGGCCAGTGTTGGACTGAACTGTCACTTCCAAGTTCATTTGTTGAAACTCTAACCTCTGGTGTGACTATGTTTGGAGATGGGTCCTGTAAAGGAGATAATTAAGGTTCAATGAGGTTTTGATGATAGAACCCAAATCAGAGTGAGGGCATCACTACAAGAGGAAGAGACACTAGCTCTCATACATCTCCCCACCCCATACCCCCATGATGTGAGCACAGCGAGAAGGCAGCCATCTAATCTACAAGCCAGGATTCTCACCAGAAACCAACCCCGATAGAATCTTGAACTTGAACTCACAGCCACCAGAATAGTGGGAAATAAATTTCTGTTGTTAAGCCACTTCGCCTGTGGTATTTTATTATGGCAGCCCTGGCTGACTAATACATCTGTACCTAATCTTAAGAATAAAACAGTGAGAGGCACATAACATCAGCTTATACTTGCTAAATACTTTACGTTATGAAGGTATTTTAATTTACTTATGTAAGTTAATATTTCCAGAAAACCTTACAAAATGGCTATAATTTGCAGGTACACCATGGACATAAATAAAGGAGGCTGAGAGCTCACTCACCTCATCCAAGCAAGATGTAAACCTAGACTGTATGGTTTTAATTCATTCATTAAAAATAATAATAATTACTATCTAAAGAGAAATGCTTCCACTCCAGCTTCCATTGGTCAAAATGAGGACAAATTATAATTGCTCATTCCATCTTTATACCCATTTTAAAAAAATCATCTTCTTTGTATTTATTCTGGTCTTGCCTCAGGCGGTAAAAATCAGCCCCTCTGTCTCTGTCCAGGGGAAGCTGGCCAGGCACATTCTGTGCATTCTTCTCTTTGAGAAGGGGCTTGCCTGGCGGGCAGTGCCTGTGGATGGTTGGTGCCAGGTGTCCCATGCTCACCCTCCTCATGGTAAAATGATAGTAAAATCTGCAGAGCTGGAGGTCAGCAGAAGCCTTATGTCCCTTCTCCCAGCATCTTGGGCCTTCCCACAGCCTTCATCAATGTCACATCAAAGTCTCGTGGATTTGGACTCTAGGCATTGTGCTTTATGACCGTTCCGTAAGTTTGAATTTTATCTCAAAACTGTGGAAAAGGTTACTCTTGAATAAATCGTGTACTTACATACACAAGCAAATTTCTGAGTAGTATCTGCACATGTGCCTTTTGAAAGAATTGCAATTTATAGTTTCCAAGGTACAACGTATAGTTTACCTAGGAAGACATGGATTCAGCAAAGATGACCTCAGTCACGTAGAAACCATGAAGGAAGACACAAGAGGCTAGAGCTGCCTTACCTATCGACAGACAGAAGAGCACCCTCCTGAGCTCAACTGGAAGGCCTCTGGTCCTTCCCTGGAGTCCCATGGGATCCCTGTTTGTGTCCATTCAGGAAAATAAGACGTAAATGTGTGTGTGTGTATGTGTGTGTGTGTATACAATTTAATGCCATCTCATCTGCCATTTCTTACCAAGACTGTGACAGCCACAGAATGGTGGAATTCTACTTTTCCTGAAACATGGATGCATCTATCAGAGGCCATGAAGACAGTCATCAGATCAGGTGTCCTACTTGCCTTCCTGTCTCACCTCTCCCCACACCTACCTCCCGCCTGTCTTGGTAACAGACCGTGCAACCAGCAAGCAGGACTCTGACTCCGGACGCTGCAGAAGCCTCATCCCCAGCTTCTTCACGGGGATGAATTCCTCCCACCATCTGGGCGAGTGCCTCCTCTACAGAGAGGCCTCCTCCGAGAGAGGCCCAGGCCACCCCTCTAAGGTGGCGGCTCTAGCACCTCACTCCTTCCTCCCCTCGTAGCATTTGCGTGAGCCCCTCCGCACCCTAGACGGCGGAGTGCTTAGGTCAGGGACCTGCACTGTGGTTTTCTCTGCGTGATCGGCAGCCTCTGTTGGAGCAGTTGCTCAACAAATATGGAACGACTTTTATCTACTTTCTCTTTAGTAGACGAGCAGCTAAATTTTACAATACTTTGACTTGGTTTAGAACTGATTATTAATTGATGTGTGTTAATTAATATAGTCAACTCAGTATGAGCATATACATCAGTTTATCTGTAATGCAGAGTTGAAGGGCACATATGAGGAAGGAGCAGTGTTGAGAGACGGAGATGAAGAGGCAGCTGCAGGTGGGCGGGGCACACCTGCAGAGCAGGTGGGACAGAGGCATTTGTGTGGGCTGTGACCTGAGCAAGGTATTGGTGTCTTCTTGCCCTGCCCAGGCAGGATGCAGGATTCTCAAAATTTATTAAATACAATTTGTCATAAGATGTGCACGAAGCTTCACTTTTCAATTTCACTGAGGAAACTGCAAGGTCCCTGTCAGCCTGGCCACACAGCAGCAGCCGGCAGCCATTCAGGGAGGGGTCTCTGCACAGGCCTTTGTCCCCGAGCAGCCTGCGCCTCCTTTCAGGGCGGCCCAGCGAGCGAGCGAGGCGATCCTGCCTCCTGAAGGCAGTGAGCTGGCAGAGCAGGACGGTGGCCCAAGCAGGAGCCCAGGACCGGGCCTCTGCCTTCTCTGCCTTCTCAGTTCTGAAGCCCATGAGGGTGTGGGAGCCTGAAACCAGAGAGTCGCAGGCCGGGTCTGAAAGTGACAGGCTGTTGGAGGCCCTGTTTCCCCCTCTAGACGTGCAGAGTCCTCTAGGGAGTCCAGAGACGAAACATGGTGACAGAGACACTGAAATAGGAAACGCAACCAGGAAGCCTGCTTGACCCCCACTCTGCCAGTGGCCTCACATGGACAGGAAACTCCCTGTCCCCCACTCCACAGCCACCAAGCTAGACACCTGCTTTCTTTCTAACAGGGTGCCGTCTACACTAGGCTTAATGTACCCAGTGCTAAGGCCCAGAGTCCCCTGACACATTTGAAGGCTGTCACACTGTCTCACACTTCACAGGCAACTCGTCAATAGGTCCTACGGAAATACCCATCTTGGTCAAACGCACCTAATGCCATTACACACTGGAGCTGTCGAACTTCAGTTTGTGGTAGCTGAAGGGGTGGGGAAGAGGGCAAAGGTCTGAAAAAATAAACTAGGCCTGGGGACCCACTGGTAGAGGTGGGTGGGAGGCTGCTGAGAGAGAAGGAGCAAGCATGTCAGAGGAGCGAGAGGAGGAGAGTTCAAGACCCCTGAAGGCTGGCAAGCTGGTGGGACCCCAAAGTGGAGGGACCAGTAGAAAGGTGGAGCCACCTGCCAAGAGTCTGAAGTGGCCGGCATCCTGATGCAGATTTTAGAGTAGACAAAAAATACAATCTGCTGAAAGCACAGGGGAAAGAGAAGGAGAGAGTCTCTCAGGGACACAGTGTGACAGGAGAGGGACCCTCCTGAAGCCCACCGTTTACGTGCTGGTCTCCATACCCCACACGGTGGCAGCTAACAACAGGTATCTCACACGCAACGGCCGTTGTTGATTTCCCTCATTACTCCCCAAAGTATCCAGTGCATGTCTACAAAGTGAGGGAGATTCTGATGTGTCCCTGGGACTGGAACAGGGAAAGTCTTAGAGGAAGAACAAGCTAATTTACGAATGAATGGACAAGAGAATGAATGGATTCCACGTGGAGTTTGGGACTGTGTTCATTATGGAGCAGATCCTCTCCCCCCACCGCCCTCCCTGCTGAATCAGAGGCGAAAAGCTGCTGAGCAGTCACGACATGTTTAATGTCTCCCTTGAAAGCGACGCTGCAGTCGTTTAAGAGGAAGCTCCAGGTCACATCTGCAGGGAGTTGGGAAAGACAGCAAGTTCATGGCCTGCATTTGGATGCGTTCTACCAGCTACATCTGGCCAGGCTACTGAAGTCCGGGTGATTATGCGTCTCCACAGGAAAACACAACCTGGGTCGGGCCTTTGTTCTCCCTCTTCTCTTGCTGCAGAGCCTTTCAATCTCTGCCTTATTGTTTTCTGTCACAATCTCCTTATTTCCAACCCCTCAGCTTCGTTGCAGATGTGACTGGAATCTGCCGCCTTGGACTGTCCTTGATGGACTGTGACAGCCAAGGACACCAGCTACAAGTTTTCAAGGGTGTCGGGATGGTGGGGTTGACACTGGTCTTAGGCAAAGACGAGACAGGGGTCAAGCAAGAGGCCATCAACAGACACTTCTGCTCTGACCAGTGAGCCAATTAGTAATCAGGTGGACCCACCAGGTCCAGGGGCTTCGTGCAGGCAGGTCAGGAAACTGTGCCTGGCAAAATGTCCCCTCAGGGCCAGAGCACCCTGACGCAAATGACTGTTGTTTGCTCCACTTCTATTTTTCATGGTGGTGACTGGGCTCTGCTAGGCTGGCTCCTCTGAATCAGAGGCCACCATGGGCTTGTGCATGAAAACTGACCGTCACTTCTCTACTGAGGCACCACCCACAAACACGGAGGGCTTTGAAAAAGTGCCTGCCTTCTAAACACTAGAAAAACAGCAAACAGTTAGACATAAAAACCATGAGAAGGGACCACAGACATTTTAAACAGCAAACCAGAAAAGACAGCATGAGGCACGGGCAGCTTTTTGTGTCCACTTGCGTAGACTGCGGTCCCCAGCTCAGCCACCACACTCCCATCCTGTGCCACTGTGAGGGGGTTTGGTAGGTGTCATGAAAGTCCCCGGCTGGTGGATTTGAAGTATTGACATTGTCCTCAACCATCTTTGTGGGTCTGATCTGGTCAGTTAAAAGGCCTGGGGAGCAGAGCTGAGGTCCTGGGAGTAGAGGTGGCACGGTCATCGGCCCCTTCAGCGCCCCTGCCTTTTCTGAGGGTCTGCCTGTAGCGTTGGCACTGGCAGCAGCCCCCAGAGTTGTGTGTGTCGGTGCCTTGCAGTAAATATTTTAATATATACCTACTACCAGTTTCTTTTTTTTTTTCTGGTTGAACCCTGACTGATACAAGAACAGAGTTCCTGTGTTTGTTGGGTCAGTAACTGGCTCATTGCATCTCATATATTATGAGAAAGGATTTTCAGCATCACAAAAGATAATAACAGAATTGAACTCTATGCTGTTATAAAAAGACACATCAAAAACAAAGTGATTAGGGAGACTTGAAATTGAATGAACGGGCATCCCAAAACGGCAAACGCAAGAATTATATAACCAGTAGCAACGATCTTAACTGTCAAGCAAAATGGAATTCACTCCATCAAACATAAAATGACCAAAAGGGGACCGTTTTTTTTTTTTTTTTTTGGCCAAATGATGGATTCCACAATGAAGAAGTATTGCAGTCTAAAAACTTGAGGTCAGTGATTTTAATCACTTTTGTTTACTGTTCTAGACTGAGAATAATTGCTGACACGTTGTAATCACTCAATGATTGCTGGCTGGATAAATACATGAACGGTTTGGGAAATCTATACGTAAATAACCCATCTGTGACCTTTATAACTAGAAATGACCAGAAGCACAGGATGGAGTGAAAGCATCCCAGGATTAAGAGGTGTTGGTGCCTCTATCTCATCTCCCTCTAGCCATGATCCAGAGGCTGCGGAAGAAGCAAGGCCCTTCCTTACTGGGTCTGCTGGAAGCCTGAAGAAGGCTGAGCCACCGCCGTCTCACCCAGGGCTGTGATCGCTGGAAGACAAGGCCTGAGTGGCAGGAGATGCTCCCACACCGCCCTGCAGGGGCTGGCTTCCCAGGACCACGGCTGGCCTCCAGGACCGTGGCCAGCCTCCCAGCCTCCCAAGACCTTGGCCGTCAGATTCGCTCGGCAAGAGAAACTTCTCAGGGAAGTTCGCAGAGGAAAATTAAACCTCATAACATTTCTGAGAGGGAAGAAAAGAGGGGGTTTATCTTGGGCTCCAAGTCTACCCACAGTTGGTGGACCTCAGTGCCCAGGCAGTGAGGGCCCTCGGGCCCAGATCCCACACAGCACATTTCCCACAGTGTGCTGCCTTACCCCTGTGCACTGGCCGTGCATCCAGAGACTCTCCAGGGGCCTCGAGTGGAGTGGCCACACCTTGACTGGCATTTCCACAGATCCAGCTTCTGGACTAGGCGTGTGGGGCCCCTCCAGCCCTGGGATCTCAGGTGCAGAGACATGGTTCTGAGCATCTTTGACCCCTGGTCCTTGTTGCTGCCATCCTGCAGGAAAGAAGGGATGGAGACCTCTGCCCTGTCAGCCTGGCAGTCCCTGGGCCAGTGGATTGGGGGAGTGAACCTGATGTCACATGGTCCTCTATCCAGTTTCCCCTCTGCGCCCCTCCACAGTGCACCTCTAACCCGCTGTTAGCCTCTCGCCTCTCCCTCGGAGTCTATTGACCACTGTATCCCTCCCTCTGGCCCAAGCCACCAAAAGTGTCCTCTGTCCACTGATATCTGGCTGCTAGAGCTGTTCGCCCCCTTCTCTCAGTCTCAGCAACCTCCAGAAGGCCAGAAAGTGAGCTCTGGAGGGCTTGGGGGCGTCATGAGAGAACAGAGCAACACAGGAACTTACACCTGAGCCCAGCACAGCACCCGAGGGCAGGGCCTCTGCTGCTCAGGTGCCTGGGGCTGAGGAGGCAGAGCCTGCCCTGAGTCTGAACAGTTGTGGACAGTGACCCACCTTCTTGGCTGTTGGGTGCATCCTGTGTTTGGAGGGTCCTCAGCTCTCAGCTGTGTGGATTCCCATCCCTGCCCCCATCTGCTCCGGCACACCCTGAGCCAGGTGGCTCTAGACCTATACCCAGCCTATGCCCATCGGATAGTGACCTCTGTTTCTCCAGAAGGGCTGGCTCTTCTTTGGAGAGGGTGAAGGTGCTGAGCAGGGTGCTCTCTGAATTCCTCCTCATATTGGTCACCTTGGTTCTAAAATTCTGCAACACTCTGCTGCTGCTGCTGCTGCTAGAGCTTACTGAGGGACGACTTGTGGCTGATGCTTCATCTAGACAGTAACTCAATTTGTAATGTTGCGAAGCTGGGATTGCACATCTTCACGGTTCTTTTTTGAAAGATGGAAATCACCACAGCAAAACTAGGTTTGCTTGATTAATACAGTTTTGGAAATAATGTATTTTGCTTACAACACAAATATTCTAATGAGAGGGAAATTAAAGTGGGAAAAATCGTCTTTTCTCTGGGCCACTTTGGAGGCCCGCTAGTCAGGACTTTTCCTGGGTAAATTAGTTTAGTATGTGCAGGGAAATAATTCTCTGACTTGGGGTTTCTCGTGTACAACTACAATAATTCCATAGGTTCAAATTCCCTTTTTTGCAAGTAACACAATAAAACGAACATGTGTAAGCTTTTAAAGAGGAATCTCCTGGAAAAAAGAAACAAGCCACCAAGTCAATTTGGGTCTTTTTTGGGAGTGTTTTGGACTGTAAAACACGACCATCTTCCAAAATCACATCAGCTGAGCCTCGGGTGGCTGGGGCGAGGGGCCAGCAGGCTGGAGCCGCTCTTTTCGTCACAGCCTCCCGACTGGTGTCCTCCACCCTAACTTACCAGGAGGCCTCATGTCCCTGTGCACTGTGGGCTCAAGTTCAGCAGTGTGCCAGGAGTAGGGAGGCCTGGGCAGCCGTGGTCCTCACAGTTCTCCTAGCCCCGGGCACACTCCAGAGTAGAATATCTGTGCTTTTTATTTCCTCCTCATGGCCTGTCTTAGTCGTTCCAGCTGCTATAACAAAATTCCACAATCTGGATGGCTTGGGAACAACAGAAGTTTATTTTCAATGTAATTCAATATAATTCAACAGAAGATTTTTCAATATAACAATACCTACAATTTTGGGGGTCAGCCCCACAGCATTTGGAGAGAGAGTTACACTGTAATGCTAGTGGTGAGCAGTGGTGGAGAAGCTAGGAGGTGAGTGAGTCGAGAGCCAGCAGGAAGAGAGAGAGAGTTGGAACTTGGAGCTGGGCCACTGGGTCTGGTCGACTACTCTGTCAGGGATTCCTGTGTTAGTCCGTCCATACCCACACGCAGAGGGAAGACTGTGAGCCAGGGGGACAATGTGCTCAACTCCCCATATAAAGGTTGCTGATTTCTCATAGAGCACTGAGCCCAGCAGGGCCATGACTTCTCGTTAGCACCTCTCCAGCCACAGCACAGCCATCAGGGGACTGATGTCTGCAGGGGACTGATTCTTGTGATTGTTCACAATTATCCCCTGGCGATCAACTGCATCAAAAGTTACCAGGTAGGTGCTACCCATGCCACTGTGCCAGCAGCTCTGAGTGCAGGTGAAATGTAATGAACCACAAGACGGAGCTGCCTTTCTATTGTGCTCCAGCCTGGCCAAGCCAGAGAGCTTGTCTGCCACTCGGAGGTCTAGCTTGTACCTTCTCCAGCAAAGTGGAACCCTTTGAATGTCTTCCTTTCTTGGTACCCTCCCTCAGGACTGGAGTTTCCTTGGAGTTCACATCAGCTGCTTTTTTTGTTGCAATTATACTTCTTAATATTAAATTAACCTGTTGTGTTAACCTGCTGTGTGGTTTCTACAGTATCTTCTGATTGGACTACCAAGATCACTTGGTGAGGATTGCATTTTCAAGCATGTACTTTCTGTTGCTTTCTTTAAAATGAAACCAGCAGAAGATGCGTTGAAATAAACAAAGAAAAGAAAGAAAGAAAACCAACAAAAGAGGATATCCTTACTTGGACACGTTGATGCAAAGATTTCAATAGGGGCATTATCAACGGCTGTGCATGAAGGAAGTAACACAGGTCAGTGTAATGGCCGGTTTCCTGCGTCAGCAGGTCCAGGCTGCAGCCGCAGTGACCCAGATATACCTAGGTGAGGCTGTGGGAGTGTTGTTAAGAGGTGATTGGGGTTTGCCATCAGTGGACCTTAAGAAGTGAGGTCACCCTTGAGGATCTGTCTGATCCCATCAGTTAAAGGCCTGAGGGGCAGAGCTGAGGACCTCTGGAGAAGAGGAGCTTGGCTGCACCCAGGGGGCCCCCCACATGCCTGGGGCCACCTGCCATTATGCTTTTATGCTTTTCCAGTGTTGGGGATCTGATCAGACTCGGGAACTTACCTGTGCCCTAAGTCCTCTACCTCTGACCTACATCCTACATATTTTTATTTTATTTTGAATTGCTTTGATTTTTTTTAAATGCATGACAACGGAATGCATCACAATTCTTATTACACATATAGATCACAATTTTTCATATCTCTGTTTGAATATAAAGTATGTTCACACCAATTCTTGTCTTCATACATGTACTTTGGATAATGATGTCCATCCTACGTATTTTTAAAGTTCCCTTGGTTCCGACAATGTTTTTAACCTTGGTCAAGAATCCTGCTCCTCCCCGGTACAGTCTTCAAGGTCCTCCATGTGATCTCTCTCCTAAAATCCTCTCATTCTCCAAACTCCATGTCAAAGTCGGCCGTTGCATTTCAGATCAGCAAGGACAGTGAGGGATGCTCCCTACTCTGTGTCTGGTTCTCATCTAGACCTCGCTCTTTAGAAGTCCTTGCCTCTAGTGATTGGATAGTTCCCGGAATAGGAACCACGAGGCAGGGCATGTGCATTTCAAAGTGTGGTTAAGTATCAAGCAACCCTCTTAAAGAGGCAAGAGTCGCCCTTTTAACAGGTGCCTGAACCTCACAGTGCAAGAACATCCTCTGAGCAGGAAGGTGACCCCCGTTTCCTCCCTTGGCAAGATCAGCACTTTTGGTCCTGAGGATGAGCTGTCTGAATTCCTGGTGCCCTAGGTTTAGGGACCTTCCCTGTGGGTAGCCTGCCTATGCTATCTATTGCTGAGATCCTTAGAACTGGAAACATACCGACCTCCTCTGGCAAAGGCTTTTGACAAACCTTCTGTCCCCCCTGACATCCCTGAGCCAGGTTATGGCTTACAGTGGGTGAGAAGAAAGGTCATGGAAGGTTCTGGGAGAGCTGAGTATCTTTGGGCTGTGTATGCATAAGAGCAAAAGGAGAGT
The DNA here is from genome assembly GCF_048772815.1 of Callospermophilus lateralis. NCBI lineage: Eukaryota > Metazoa > Chordata > Mammalia > Rodentia > Sciuridae > Callospermophilus > Callospermophilus lateralis. The sequence continues at coordinate 4,732,967 of NC_135318.1, read as the reverse complement.
CCTGGTGCTGTTGTGGATTGGACTGTGTCCCCAAAGACAAGCTGACTTTGTATATAAAGTTTTATTGGAACTTTGTCATATCAGTTGGTTTATGTGCTGCCCATGGCTGCTTGCCAGTGGCAGACAGAGACCATGTAGCCAACAAAATATGCACCACCTGACCTTTACAGTAACAGTTGGCCAAACCCTTCGCTAGGACATAATAAGCAGTCTTCACATTTTTAGATGAGTCAAATAAATTGAACAGATCATGCCCATAAAACAACTTTATCAAGTGTTTCCCAATGACTTGAGGTGTCAGGCAGCCTTTTCCCCATCCCAGCCAGAAGAAAATGACTTAAGCTTTTCAGAGGACTAACAAGAGGGAGACGACACTATGATTAGGATGGATTTTCCAAGCTTTAGAAAAGCTTAGCTTTGTTTGAAAGAAAGAATCATTTGTGGTAGGAGAGGAGGCAGCAGGCCAAGAGAGAAGAGATTTCTCTTCTGTAAACAAAAGGGTTTCAGAGTGAAACCTGAGTCAGGACGGGATGGGCCTGTATCCTCTCCAGCCCTTTGAAAGGCCCTGGGAACACAGGGTGCAGCTTTGCAAGAAAAAGTTCTGGATGGTGCAGGGGGCTCTGCCTCCCACCAGATGGGTGGCCTTGAGCAACTTTTGCCAGTGTCCCTGGGTCTCACTCTTTTTGTTTATCAATTAAGAGATTTAAGCAAAGTTTTACTAAACCATGACGTGCATTAAGAAAAATCTGGGGGGAGTTTTGTGTAGAACCCTGGATCTTTAAATATCTCTTGAGGGATTCTGCTTTTCTAACTTTGAAACAGGACCTAAGAATCTGGCTTTTGAAGAAGTCATCCAGGCTGTTGGTAAGCCGCCTGCTCGTCACTGGCTTGAGGGATGGCAGGTGGGGACCTGGGTTAGTGGGTGACACTCCTTCCAATGCAGCGATAGAGCCTCCACCTCACCTCCATACCCACTTGTGGGTACTGCCAAGCCCTAACTTACAGTCTTGTGGATATTTCTGGGGAAAAACACCCAACTACATCCATACAGAGACCGCTTTTCTGATCTCCTGGTCTCCACATCTGTGGGAGAATGAGGATCTTTAAGCTGACCTTTCCCAACTCAGCCTGGGCTTCCAGGAGACAGCTCCCCCCAACTCTTCTAGGTGTGTGGCTCACCAGTGCCAGAAGCTTCCTCATCGGCAGGGTGCCTGCAGTCCCTGCTGGCACAGGATCTGGGGTGTTGCCAAGGGGCGACGAGAGACACTGGCTTCCTGTGCACCTGTGTTCAAACAACTTCCAAAAGCCAACTGTGCTTTCTTATATCAGCAAGCAGCGTGAGGGCTCAGCTTCATCTCCGAGGCTTAGCATTTTTCATTTTTTAAAACATTCCTTGATGATTTAAGAAGGTGAAGGAATTCTGCCCTGGTATATTATATCAAGGGGCGAGAAACAGCTCGGAAGATTTGTTTGTCACTGTTCTCTACCAGCTTGAAACAATTTGGCAATTGCCTCATTTTCAAATGGGGTGAACTTGCACTTCTCTGAACAGATGGTCATGCATTTTGGTAAGTAAGTAGAGGTTAGAGACACACGTGATCACATGAAACGAGGGTGCGAGTTGAGAATCCTGTGCAAAAAGAGCTTTAAACACCAGACATGCACCAGGCCTGCCGCACCTGGGGAGAGAGCACAGGGCCGCGAGTCCTCATTTGCAACAGACTCCCTCGTTCCTCTCCCCCTCCCAAGCACCTTACTCTTGGAAGTGGTTACCTTAAAACACCAGCTGAGATTGGGAGTTGAATCATTTTGGTTTTAATAGTAAGATGATTCCATAAATTGCATCCGTTCCAAGATGCTGTTTGAATGTATGCTCAGAAAGCGATTGATCCACTTTTTCTGGCTCCTTAAAACATTTCACAACAGCCAGCTACGTGAGTCCTTCAGCTCTCTGGTTTCCTTGGTGGTCCTACCTTTGGACAAATGTACCTGAGTTCCACTCTGACGCACTCCGACATGAGAATCCAGACCTGGAGGTTGGAATGTGCTTTTCTGTTTTGTATTTTATCCTTTAACCTTGCGAGTCAAGGCCCCTGTTCACAGTGCTGCAGGAAACCAGGACCATTTTCTTGGTGCAGGGACCTTCACTAGGGTCTGGAGGGCAGAAATGAAAGGTATGCTTCCTGCACTCAGCTCCTCCAGGACCAGAAGAGGCAGGGATCTGAAGAAACACAACTAAAGCACATAGTTATACCTGCTCTGCTCCCAGGGGTTATTTTTGTTTATTTTAGATGGACAGAATGCCTTTATTTTATTTGTTTATTTCTTGCAGTGCTAAGGATTGAATCCAGTGACTCACACATGCTAGGCAAGCCACTGAGCTACGGCCCCAGCCCCAGGGGTTATTTTTCACATCTGTGTTTCCATTATTTAATTGAGATTCCCTCCCAAAGAAGAAGGAGACGCTTGTGATACTAACTGATCCATTCTCCTCCAGGATCAAGAGGGGAAGCAGTCACAGGTCAGGGAGGGAGGGTGGCCAGGAGCACTGTCCTGGTTCAGCAGCATGGTGGCGAGTAGTTCACAAGACCGGGCAGTCGGAAAGACCACAGGAGTCAGTCCCTGCCCCACATAGTGGGTTCCCTCCAGTTCCTCAGCCGCAGCTTCCTCTGGTTCTTCCTCTATGAGGGGTTGCTGGGAGCGGATGGAGCAGCGCCGGAGACTTGGCTGGCACATCCAGGCCAGTTGGGAGCCATTCTCTGAATTTCTTTTACAAAATACAAAGCAAGATCCCTGACGAGCAGCTCTGGTGTGGTCACCTGTCCAAGTGCCACATGGACTGTGCGCTCAGGGAGCACACAGGGTTGCATCCAAGCCACTCTTCAATTTTTTTCTTTTTCTTTTTTTTTAGTTGTAGATGAACAAATGCCTTTATTTTGTTTGTTTATTTCATGTGGTGCTGAGGATGGAACCCAGTGCCTCACACACTCGAGACAAGTGCTCAACCACTGAGCCCCAACCCCACTCTTCCATTAGTTGTGTGTGTGACCTTCCTGAGCTGTTTCCTCACCTATGTGCACAATGGGAAATATCCTTCTTTTCCTTTAGAGATGTTAGGAAGTTGAGGTGCTCAGTGTACAGAAGGAGCAGGCCCAGCACCGGGCACGTGCTTAGCCCTGTGAAGATTGCCACTGCCACCCTTGGGAGCTTCTGTGCTGATGCCCCCCCCACCCACACACACAAATGGCCCTGCTTGTCTTGGGGTGGGAAAGTCTTACTCATCTCTTAGGGTCTTCCCCTACTGTGGAACCCACAATAGATTCCCCCAGGACCACTGTTCTGCCCATCCTCTGGATACCCAGGGAGCTTTCTGTGACAGGGAGTGGCTCATGGAAGCAGAGAATACCCTATGTCACATTTCATCGGTAGCACTGGTGTGTGTGCCTAAGATATGGGTTAAAACTGGAAGATCCCAAGAAGCAGTGTGTCTACACCGTCATTTATAGATCAGAGACGTCTATGCAGAAGGTTTAGTTCTGGCAGCCAAGGTCAGGACTTGGGCTGGGGTTGGTGTGTGTGTGTGTGGGGTCCTGCCGCAGCACCATACTGCCTTTCTAGAACATAGTAAAAGGCAGAGTGGACACAAAGATCATAACTGGGCGTCCAAAGGCTGGGTCCAAATCTTGGCTCCTCTGATGCCCATCTGCAGGTTGTTCAAGCCCGTGATTCCTCACCTTCTTTATCAAATAAATAAAGATATTAACTCATCACTTATGGAGCTGCTTTGAGGATTAAACAAGGTACTGTGTGTGAAAGCACCTGGCAAGAGGCAGGTGCTTACTGAACGTCAGTTTCTTCCCCGTTGCAATGGAACTTGTGTGTTTATCAGCACTTGGAAATAGGAGAGAGACCAGAATTAACAAAGGCTCTGGTGGTGCAGCTGGCCTGGTGCCTGCACTCAGAGGTGTACACAGGTGAGTGCCTCTAGGCGTCGACCCCGGGCAGACACAGAGCGCTGGAGCAGGAGAGCAATGGGATCTTTCTTTTCTGGGAACATGAACTAACCGGCTAGGACACTGTGGACAAGGAAGGTGGATTGTGAAACCCACAGGTGGCCCAGTGTGGTGCAGTGACCAGAGTCAATGTCAAGGCTGTTTTCCTCTGGGCTATACCCACCGCCAGTTTTGCAGGAACAGCGGCCAAGTCAAACAGGGCTGCACACACTCAGAGCTGCACTTGCCCCAGGCTCTCCCAGGGACGGCTGCAGACTCAGTAGGTGCGTCGCTCACCCGAGTCACCAGGAGGCAGTGCACCTGTATGGTCATTATGTGCTGCTGGGAAGCCAGCCTCTCGGTTCCCAAAAAAGCTCCTGGGTTTGCATTTCTTTAAAGCATAGAACACTCACTGCAAGCGACTTGCCAAGCCCTCAGCCAAGCCTAAACATTTGCCTTGGCACCAGGCCATTCTAACACAAGGACTCAGTGCTGTCCCGGACTGACATGCTCTAAAAGAGCTTCAAAGTTGAAATTCAGTGAGATCAAAATTATGCCAGGTAGACAGTTGAATGTGAGGACTAAAAACAGAGGACGATTCACTAGATCCAAGGAGAAGTCAAGCCAAAGCACACTCTCTTCCAGCGTCCTAGAATTCCAACAATGGTTTACTAATAGTGCTCCTTTACTGTGGGCCTGGTATGTACCCAGCTGCTCCTGTGCCTTCCCACTGAGTCCCGGCAACAATCGACCGCTAGTCATTATGCCCATTCTGCTGGTGCTTAGACCCACAGGTGACAGATGACTTAGCACTAGATCAGAGACCAGTGTGAGGATCCAGGATTAAAAAACAAAAATAAAACTCCAGTTGTTTTTATTTATGCTGGAAACTAAGTGAAGAAGAAATTAAATACCCTTATAAGATAAAAGCTTAACAGAAACTAACAGGAGTGTGGATTCCCCCTTTGGCAGGCTGCAGGGCAGAAGGCAGAAGTCCAAGCTCCACTTCAGGTCCCAGGCCCTCCCCAGAAGTTCTCCGCCCCAGAGGGAGCAGACACTTCCTGGGCACCTCCCCGGGTGTCCTGGGAGCAATTGCCTTCCTGTTCCTTTTGCCTGCCATGTCCTTCAGGTTTCTTATTTTGAAATCTTCACCACCGTGAATTCTGATGTCTTCAAGAAAGATCCCTCAACTCTCCTGAGTCACTGAAAGAGCAAAATCTTCCATCTGATAGGTGCTGGTTAAAATGCAGGTTTCTGTGTTATGCCTCTAAAGGGTTTTATTCCCAGGCCTAGAAATACCAATTTTAACAACATCTAGATGATTCCCACACAGAAGGCATGGAACCAACCTGGGCACCCCGGGCTGCGTGCTGGGGATTCTCTGCCTTGGGAAACCTGGGAGTTCTCCTCACTCATGCTGTGGCTGTTTCTGCAGGTTTGAGTCCACATCGTCCGTCTTCATGCAGGCACTGTGCCTCGCTGATTTTGTGTATGTGTGTTTGTGTGTTTTGATGTATTCTCTTTTTAAAAAGTCTTTCTTTTAATAACTAGTATATAAAAATGGCACATACTTATGTGGTACCATGTGGTATTTGGATATTTATATACATTGAATAATGTTTAAATTAGGACAAACATAACTACCTCCTCAATCATTTATCATTTCTCACTGTGAAATCATTCCGAGGCCTTTCTTGTAACTTTTTGGAGTATGGAGTGTTTACTTGTTGGTTGTAGACGCCCCACTATGTGCTCGTGTATCAGGATATCTTCTCAATTTTCTTGTTCTTGTGTTAGAGACTTAGTTGGGACCTAATGAATATTCATTGTACTTACTGCCGTGTTTTTAATGTTCTAAACAGGTGAATATTATGAGAATGATTATTTTTATACTTATCCCCCTCCCTGTGTCAGGCAGAAACTAAAACTGGGGAAGTACTGAGGGCACCAGGCAGCAGCTGTGGAGAGATGGGAACGCAGGCATGCAGCAAGGAGGTGTCAGAGGGGCTGCTGGACCCGAGATGGGGCCTGTTTTGCAGGAATTTAGTTACCTCCCATGAGTCAAATACGGTGGAGGGGCTCCAGGGTGCAGGACTTGGTCTTTTCTTTTAATGTCATCTGACTTATAGAGATGTTCAACAGGGATGGTTTGGGAACCAATCTGCCCAGAGCTGGGGGAATGAGTTACATGAATCCTAAGGCCTTTGGACCTTAACTGGATGAGAGCAGTTACTATTAAATGCAGATGTTAAATGAGTAAGAATGTCAACACCGTACAGATACAGTGATGATCATTAGGAAGAGAATCCATCTCTGCCATATCACTATTAATTCATTATGAATTTAATAAGGACCCATGTTTATTGGGCAGCAACTCTATTCCAAGGGAGGGTCATTAAGAACATTCGGAAATTTCCCTCTTTAAAACAAGTTCCAAGTTTGCTAGGAAAGTTGGGTACAGGGCTTTAATGGACAATTTGAAAAGGAAAAACTAGCAAATGATCTTAGGAGAGGGAAAGGGTGTCTACTAAACCAGCCTGGGGACCTCAAAGGAAGCTTCCCGGGCAGCCACCGTTAAGCCAACTGAAAAGGTGCGTCTAAGTGAGGCAGGCAACATCAATTTGGTGACAAGAACTATAAGAAGCTCAGGTGTGGCCTCTGTTACAGCACAGGGCAGGGAGTGGCAGAGCCCGGCAGAGAAACAGTCATGTGACAATGGAGAGTCAGATTTGCACCCACCGGGTAGGCCCAAGAAAGTGCTAAGAAGTTTTCTTAGAGGGATGCTGTTGGGATCTCTGCGAAGCCAAGCGTCTTTCTCAAGGTGATGACGTGAAGGAACTGAAGCAGTGAAGGCTGACGGACCTCCCAGGTTGACCAAGGAAGGGAACACCAGCAGCCACAGAGGCACTGACAATGGCGGGTGAGCCCATGTGTACCTAATCACCTGCCCATGAAGTCACAGAAAGCACGTGAGCTGGCTCCCAACCTGGCCAGGCCACGTGTCATTGCATCCTGGCAGATGCCCTCATGGGCAATACTGCCGGCGTTCCCTCAAGGCGCCAAGGCAGCTCACTTTAATCTTGGTATTATTGGTTGGTTGGTTTTGATTTTTGTTGTTTTGGTAAAGGGGAAAGAACCCAGGGGTGCTGAACCCCTGAGCCACATCCCTGCCCCCTACATTTTTTTTTTTTTTTTTTTTGGTACTGGGGATTGAACTAGGGGCCCTCAACCACTGAGCCCCATCCCCGCCCTGTTTTGTATTTTATTTGGAGACAGGGTCTCACTGAGTTGGTTAGTACCTCACCTTTGCTGAGGCTGGCTTCGAACTCTTGATCCTCCTGCCTTAGCCTCCCCAGACACAGGGATTACAGGCATGTGCCACTGTTCCTGGCCTGGTATTTTCTAACTTAGAGAATAAAAGAGAAATCTCCAAGCATCTTACTACACCTGAAGTATACCAGAAAGTAATCTTTCAAAGGTTTGTGAAGGACAGAGGACAAGGAAGCCAGCACTGCTAATGCTGTTTTCTGTAAAGGGAAACCAAAGGGAACTGGAGTCTGGCCCTTCGTCCCTGGTTGAAGACCAGATTATTCCATGTTTTATAAAAACAAAGTTGAAGATTCAACCTAATTTTTCACATTAAGAAAGTGGGGGTCTGGGGATATAGCTCAGTTGTTAGTGTGCTTGCCTTGCACGCACAAGGCCCTAGGTTCTAACCCCCAGCACCACAAAAACAAAAACAAAACAAGAAAGTCGGGGGAAAAGAACAAGCTAAACCTGATGCAAATAGAAGAAATGAAATAAAACTGGAGTCAAGGTAATTTAGCAAACAGGAAAGCAATAGAGAAAATTAATGAAAGCAAAAGTCAATTACTTTAAGAGTTCATTGACATTGACAAAGCTTACACTAATCATAAAATAGAGAAGACTTAAATGGCTTAATTAGGAACAGAATAAGGGACCTTACTACTGCCCTGACACAATGGCAATGGATTGTGAGAATACAATGAGCAAGTCTCAGTAGCAAGTTAGATGGCTCACACGAAGTGGACAGATTCCTAGCACGACACAAACCACCCAGGCAGACTCAAGAGGAAACAGAACATTGGGACAGATGGGAAACAAAGAGAGACTGGATTAGTAAAATTAAAAAATATATATATAGTAAAAACTTTCCACAAGGGAAGCTCGGGCCTGGGGAACTGCACTGAAGAATTCTACAATTAGACAATTTATTACTATTCCTTCTTGAACTCTTCCAAACATAGACAAAGAGAGGACACTCAACGCATTCTGCAAGGCCAATCTTGCCTGGTACTAAGAGCAGACAAGACATCGTAAGAGAAGAAATTTTGAATATAAATGCAAAAATGCTCAATAAAACATTACCAAATTGAATCCAGAAGTATGTGCAATCACATCACACACTGCAGTGCAGGCTTCTCCTAGGAATGCAAAGTTGGCTGAACATAAAAAAAGTCAATTAGAATAAGGTACCATGTTACTAAAGGGTGAAAGTCATATGATCACTTTAATAGAGGAAGAAAATCATTTTACAAAATGCAGTACCTCGATAAAACTGTTAGCAAACTGCAAATAGAAGGAAACATCCTCAGCATGATAAAGGATGGCTAAAAAATAAAAAATAAAAACATAGCTAATACTGTACATAATCATGTAAGGCCAAGGCTTTCCTTCTGCTTCTAAGAGTGAGGCAAGGGTGCCCATGCCTCTCTCTCACTACGTTTTCTATTGTACTGAAGGTTCTAGGCAAGGAAGAAAAACAACCAAATATCCAGACAGATCAGAAAGGAAGAAGCAAATCAATCTCTGTTCTCAGATGAGATGACCTTCTAAATAGAAAATCCTTATGAATTTGTAAATATCTATGAATATGAAGGATTCATTCAGCATCGTGGAAGGATACAAGATTAAAGTTTCAATCCCAGTTGCACTTCTGTAATGGACATTCTGAAAATGAAATTAAAACAATACCATTTATCATAACATCAGTAAAGCAGAACATGTAAGTGCCAAGTTAACAAAGAAAGCATACACTGGGTGCTCTACCTCTATAAAACATCCATGAAAGAAATTGAAGATTTCATAAACGGGAGGTAAATCCTGTCTCTGGGTCAGAAGATTCAGTGCTGTTAATATGGCAAGCATCCTAAAGCTGATCTACAGATGCAGTCCAATCCTTTCCAAAATCTCAGCTGCCTTTTGTGCAGAAATTGACAGGCTTATTCTAAAATTTATATGGAAATGCACAAGACCCAGAATAGCCAAGCCAATCTTGAAAAAGATGAGAAAAGCCGGAGGCTTCCAAAACTTCCTACAAAGATACAACAATCAAGGCAGCGTGGTACTGCCGTGAGGATAGATGTTCAATCAGGAAACAGAGCTAGGACTCAAGAAACAAACCCCCTTTCTATGAGCAATGGATTTTTGACAAGGGTGCCAACACCATTCAATGGGGAAAGAATGGTCTCTTCAACAAATTGTATTGGGAGGAATGGATATCTATACACAAAAGAATAAATTTGGATACTTTCCTCAAACCAAGCAAAAAGAAGAGCTCAAAATGGATCCCAATAAGAGCTGACACTATAAAGTCCTTAGGAGAAAACAGAGGGCTGTCTTAGTGATCTCAGATTGGAGAATTGTTTCTTAAATATAATACCAATGGCTGAGTCACAAAAGAGAAAATAGATAAGTTGGACTACATTGAAATTAAAAAAAATATATATTAAAACAACTCACAGAAAGAAAGAAAATATTTGAAAATCCTGTGTCTGTTAAAGGCCTTGCATGTAGAATATATAAAGAATTCTGCCACTCAGCATCAAGAACACAAATAACCCAATTTAAAATGGACAAAGGATTCTAATGGACATTTTTTCCCCAGGGGATATACAATGGACACCGAGCACGTGAAAAGATGGTCCACATCATTAGTCACCAGAGAAATAAAAATCAAATCCATAATGAGATCATTTTATACCATAAAAACAGCAATAGTTAAAAAGAGACAATAACAAGTGCTGGTGACCCTGTGAAGAAGTCAAAACCCTTTGACACTGCTGGTGGCGATGTCAAATTATTCAGCCACTTTGGAAAACAGCTCGGCAATCCCTCAAAAAGTTCTTCACAGAGTTAGCTTATGTTTTTGGTAATTCTACTTCTGGGTATATACCCAACGGAGCTGAAAACATACGCCCACACAAACACTTGAAATGGGAGAATCATATGGTACGTGCGTTATCTCTCTATAATGCTGCATGAAGCAGTGACTAGAACAGATTAATTGTGGTTCCTTTCTACATTGAATACAAGCTAGAAATGAAAATGAACAAATCCATACATGAAGCAGAAGCATCCTATGAAAGGAACATTGAATTAAAAAAGCCAGACTCTGTGGAGTACACACTGTGTGAGTTCTTTGACACAAACACACCAGTCTGCAGGGATGGAGTCAGGACAATGGCTGCTCTGGGGGGGAGGCCTGCAGGCCAAGAGCCAGGGCAGGTGACCTCACCTGCTGGTGACATTCAAAGCCGGGGAATAGATACCTGGAATGCTCAGTTTGTGAAATTGACTGAGCTAAGCCCTGCTAATTTGTACACTTTTCTCAATGCAAGCTATAATTCAACAAAATTTTAAAACACTCTATATGTCATATCATTTTATTGTGTACCCTTGTTCTGTGCTATGGTGGAGAAGCGGCCAACTGCACAAGATTTTCAGTTTGGCAACATATTCTTTGTTGATTCAGCATAATATTTAAGAACCACATGCAGAGCCTTTGAAAACGGCCCAGATTTCTGGATCAAGAAAGTGGACTGAACATTGTAACTACTTCTCTTTCCCCAAGTACCCATTGAATTGGCAGAAAATACATAGCTTTGCTTAAACATAAGGAAGGGAGCCAGCAGTGAACCAGATATTTTGAGATATCTTGGGAGACTGCAGATTGGATTGGATTGATGGGAAAAAGAATCCGAGATTGCATCCCACCGCTAGCACTGAGAGCATCCCTGTCCAAGGGCCCTGAGGAGCCTCCAGTTTATGGCTAGACAACCAGAGGGCAGAGTCATCATCAGTGGGCTGTCCCTGGGTGAGTCACCTAAGAATGGGGGGCCACATGAGACCAGCTGGGGCTAGGCCAGCCCAGACTGTCTGCCTTCCTCGGGATTCCGGCACCCAGGCTGGAGGCAGTGGCTTGGACTGCCTCAGTAAGCCACCCAGGAATTTCCCAGAGAGGCCCAGGCAGACCCTGAGAGGCCTGGAGGTGGCAGGACTGTAGGGCCTGGGATCTCCTGGCCTGGCTGAGTTTATCTCATCCCTCCTCTGACTCCCAAGTCCCAGGAAGAATTGGCCACATAGAATTAATGAATTATTCAAGGACAAATGAAGAGGCCACAGACAGGATCTCTCTTTCAGGAACGGCATTACTGCCCGTTCTGCTTTCTTTAAAACCAGGAGGACCCTTCATGTCTACTGCAGGCTCCTCCCAGGACTGTAGCTGTCCCCTCTTCATTGATTTCACGGAAGCTGGGAGCTCAGGGCTCCTGGAGGCCTCACAGTCCCTCCCTCGGGAAAGTCCTCTGTGCGCTCAGGGGCAGGCTGCCCCCTCCCAGGTCTAGCCGCGCTGCAGTATGGGGACGGGGACAGTGGAGGCAACCTGGGCTGAGGGGCCCGGGGCTCTACCTCCCTGGAGCATCCACGTTTGCTTCAGCTGGATGGGATGGCGTTCCATTTTCAAGAAAATATTTGGGATAAAAAAGAGACTTCTAACCTTGCATAATGACACCGTATGTCATCATCCTTAAAAATGAAAGTTCTTGCCTGAACAAGAGGCAGCCACCCGTTCTGTGCTGGAACAGGGAGTCTCCTAAACGAGACTGTGAACTCCGTGGTGGGAGGGGGGCCTGCCTTCTCTTCTGCTGCCTGTGGCACCTGGCAGGGCTTCCCCCTGGGGGAAGGGGCAAGATGCAAGTTTGAGCCGCACGACATAAAATTGGATAACCTGACACACAACCGGTCAGTGGCTCAGCTGCGAGAAAGACAAGAGCCATTCAAAGGCATCGCTTACTTCCTGACTGGATTTCTTCCGGAAATTCGGATACTTGTACACTGGAAATTTAGCATTTAGTTTTCTAGTTGTTTGATATCTGACTCCTCAGGCCCTCTTCCCTGATATTGGACATTTCAGGGAAGAGGGCCTGAGACTGTGTGGCTCAACCTGACACCGTCTCTCTGTCATTTCACCTGGGGCAGGCCCGGCACAGACAAACTTTCACAGAACAGAAAAATCAAGGTGTGCCAAGTTCCTTGGAGGAAAGACTGACCACTAATGAAAACTACCCTGTGCACGAGATTTTACTAATCTTGGATCACCTCCCTCCTGCTCCCCAAAGGGCAGAACTTTTACAGACGGCTAGGACATCTGAGGAAATGTTTCAGGTGCACATTTCTCTGGAGATGGAACACACTTTGGGGACTTCTCAGTGCACATGTGCTGGGGACGTGAGGCCAGGAGCTAGGCTCAGTCAGCTTTAGTCTCTTTCTAACCAGGTGGTTCCAGAGTTCTCTGACCAGCTTCTGCCATGCGAAGGGACCTGCTCTGTAATGACCACTGCTTGGCTTCAGTCAAGGTCCTTATGTAATTTACTTTCTCCCTTGGTTAAAAGGCTGCGTCTCTCGCACAGATATCTTAGATGCTCAAACACACCACTTTCCAAAGCCAGTCTGGTAAATCTGATTTGCCAAGGGCGGGAACTGGCAGGTGGCCCTGCACCCACCTGTGCACCTTGCCTCTTGGTCCCTGGGTCCCTTTGGAGGAATGGCCTGGGCATTCTTCTCAACATGGTGTCTGTAGAACATCTGTGCTGGGGAGAGAGCGGTCCGGGGCATCTCCACATGCAAGGTGGAGCTCTCTTAGGATTCTGGTCACTCTGAGGACAGGGCTTACTACGGGGATGGGGCCTTCCCTTCATTCCTAAGTTCTTCTGGGTGGCCCGCACTCCTGCATTTCCTTTTGGCCGCCATGGTGGTTTTCACACTTGCTCGTGCTTCAGAATCCCCTGTGGCGCCCGTGTAGACCCGGCTTGCTGAGCTCCTGGTTCTGACCCAGTAGGAACTGGACGTTTCTAACCTTTCCCTGGTGCTGCTGCTGCTGCAGCGGCTCAGGGTCCTCCTGAGAACCCCATCAATCCTGGGAGCAGAGGGACAGGAGAAGCATCTGGGGACTCCACATCCAGAGTCCCAATCCCAACCTGAGATGGCAGCAGGTGTAGATGGCAGCAGATGAGGAGTGAGCTACTGCCAGGTGAAACTCCGGAGCCAGCCGCACCTCCAGTAACAGTGCAGGCTTGAGGCACAGTTCAGGCCACCCCTGGGAAAGGCGGTTTTCAGGAGCTTGGGAGCCAAAGCCTGCACCCCGCTGAAGCATCAAAGCCTGTGTCAGGTCCTGCTCTGCAGAAGACTCTGCTCCTCCCTGGTGGAGGCTGCAACTGCTCTAGTCCTTGGGGCTTGGCTCAGAGGGACATTCCACAGGTCGGAGATGACTTGCTCCAGTAGCCAGACAACGAGGTGCTTGTGTATATGGCTCCTTCCTCCACCTGGAAGGTTCAATGTCTCCCTCCCACCTCATGCTGCCCAGTGCCTCTGCCCCAGGTTGGGAAGCTAAGAGTCTCTCAACTGTAGGAACACATCCAGGTGGCCCTCCATGCCCACAGGCTCCACATCCACAGATTCAACCAACTCAAAAAGATTCGGAAAAATAAATGCATCTGCACTGAATGTGTACAGACTGTTTTTGCCATCATTATTCCCCGAACAATACAACAACTCTACACAGCATACATTGTACTAGGTATTATCAGTCATCTGGAGGTTATGGGAAGAATACAGAAGGATGTGTCCAGGTTCTAGGCAAATACCATGCCATTTTATATAAGGGACTAGAGTATTTGCATATTGTGCTATCCTTGGGGGTTCTTGAACCAGATAATGTGGGACAACTATTTATACAGCCATGTAGACACTTATAGCTGAGGCTTCCCACTGAGTCTATCACACACTCAGATCCCGAGAAACGTATTGCTGTCACAAAGCTCATGCATTTTACTTTGTTAGAGAGTAAGAGAATCTTGCAGAGATGCACAGCAAGAAAATTATTTATAAAACAATGTCATGAATAATATATATTCATAGCCATAGAAACCAACAGAAGAGAGCAGAAGACATAAATAGGAGAGTTATAAAAATTAGGAAGAATTCAATGAGACAGCCATCTGGGGACATTCTAGGGGAATTTATTGTTTCTAATGTAATATCTTTGAGGATACTATTGTATGTGCTATAGTGGTGGCATGTCCTAAGTTCACATAGGTGGCCTTTAGTTATAAAGAGAAGGCTTTACTAGGCTCACTATCCTCAATGTAAGAAAGCAAAGATTGGCACATTTATTGAGATTTCTACAGAATTAAAGAGGAGGATGGCTTAGTGATTAAAAGCCCAGACTCTGGAGCCAGGTTGTGGATTTGAATACTGACTCTTCCACTTACCAAATAAGCAGTTTAAGATAACTTACTAGAGGTCTCAGCAGCCTCAATTATAAAATCGAAACAATGGATAGGCCATGAAGCCTGTGCTCACTAAGATAAAAATTTTAAAGGTATGTAAAGTGTTTTAAGTGGCACATGTGATTATATATTGTTTGTTAAATATCATACTCATTATAGTAGTCAATGAAGGACTTTTTGTTGTTTATTAAGCAAATCTACAATAGAGAATTCTATTTGTGTTATGCCTTTAATTTTTAAATTCTGTTACAGAGAAATTTCCTGTACTTTTTCTTCCTGTGTGGCTTTCTGTATGGCAGCTCCTCAGTTTATGAAATTGGTGGAAAATCAGTTATTGCAGCTGTAATCCTATCAAAGGGCAGAACGTGACCTTGGAACCCACAAGTTCAGGTCTAAATCCTGGCTATGTAGGTTTTAGTTAGATGACCTTGGACAAGACCATTGGCCTCTGTGAACCTCAGTCTTTTCCTCTGTGAGACAAATGTTTATGAGTTCATTTAAAGTACCTAACCAAAGTTGAAATTCACTAGACTCTCGACACGTGGGGTTCATGTAGGTGCACAGGCTGGGCAGTCACTGTGGTTTATGTGGGGGTGGGGGCCTGGAAGAGGCCCAATGCTGAAGAAACCAAGTGTGGAGGGGTGAGTGCAGGGCCAGTGTTCTCTGACCCTCATCCACTGCCTTTCTTCTCCTCCCTGCGTGGCATCTGTGACAGTACCCAGGCTGTGACACTGGCCCCCTGCCTGGCCGACTCTCGGTACATGCTGGTGTGCTCCGGGAAATCAGGTGGAACTATTGGGCTCAGGCTCCAGGGCTCCTGGACTTCCATGCCCGCACTGACCCACCATCTCTTTTCTCCTCTGAGGACATTTTCTCTGTTTGTAAGACAGTGGGCCTGGAGCCCCTCCATCAAGCCCACGCTTGTCTTCTGGAGATCTGGATGGTCCTCCGTCACTCTGCTGGGCTTGTGCCGTTCCTGCTCAGCCGGGTTTCTATTTGCTGGCCTTGGATCTTCACCCTGCAGCTTTCTGAACTTCTGGACTGTTCCTTATCACCCTGAGCCCTCGTCATGGGAGAGGAGCGGCTGGCCACATTGCCCTCCTTGCCCCTCGACAGTCTCCTGAGTGCTGCACCAGGGGCGATTTAAAATCTCAAAATACTCCGAACAACAAAGGGAGAACAGGAAAGAGCAAAACCTCTCCGACGGATACATTTCCAAGGGGTCTGTGAGAGGCCACCCTGAGGTTGAACATAGAGAGCCGGAACTTGAAGGTTCCACCTTAGGTCACCATTGCATTCCCCTCACCTTCATCATCCCTGAGGACGGGGAGGGACAGCAGCAGCAGCAGCAGATGGCTGTGCATGGGGAAGGTGCTATTGGCAGTGATTGGTACAAAGCAGAGCTGGCAACTCCATTGCTTTGTCTGTGTATGTTTTACTTTTCCTCGTTAATGTCGACATAAATTGTCAGTCAAAGAGAGCTTTGGTGTGCCTCAAAGGTTCTCATTGTATCCTGGGGAGGCTGAGCCTAAGGAGGGCTTGCTGTCCTCTCCGTTTGGAGGGAAGACCAGCAGGCACGGAGAGAGCACTGGGTCTGGATTTGAGAGTGGTGGCCTTGGATTCTTGACTTGTTACTTGATCACTGAGGAGCCCTACCCAGCTTTCCTCAGCTTGTGACGCCTCATCTGTGGGTGAATAAATGCCGGCAGGACAGCTGTGGAGCTCATGTTGCAGGTCCATGAAGAAGGCCGCTCCCTGGGGGTGCAGTCACCTTTCGAGGCATGGCAAATAGACACGCCACCGTGAGGCTCTGGAGTCATGGTGAAGGCCCTCGGGGACATCAATGGGATGTTGGCTTTTCCGAGTTTTCATATATTTCTGATGTTTTCAATATGGTGCTTGGGAAAAAAAAAATCACAAATACTTAGAGCCATAATCCCAGATTTTATAGCCCTTTCCACAGCTTGTCTGTTTTTATTTTATTTTTTCATTTTAAAAACTGTCTTTAAAAAGACACTGAAATAATTTAATTTTACCTAGCAAGTTAGATTCAAATACTTCCTAAAGGAAGAATGTTCACATGTAGCACTGTTTATTGGCAGCTGCAGAGTCACCGGTATTCAGGAGAAGGTAGTATAGAATCTGATATTTTATTTTTTGTCTTCTAGTGATTTTCCTCATAACAATTACACAACAAGCCTTTAGTTCATTTGTCTATCTTTGAGCAAATGAAAACAATCGGCAGATGTGGAATTGCACCTCCTCAAGCTTTCCCAAGTTGACTTTTCATATGTTTCTACACAAAAGTTGATGCACCACTGGTGTTTTGCTTTATGAGGCTACTACTGGGCATGTTCTAGTGGATGCAAAGTCCTAACTTCTTACAGGTGACCTTGAGTTACAAGAAGTCTCCAGTAGCTTCACTCTTCTGGATTTAAGCAAAGTCATGAACATCCCATGATATTAAGATTTCTACAGAATTTCAGAGGGAGTATGGCTTAGTGGCTAAATGTCCAGGCTCTGGAGATAGACCGCATGCTTTTTGTAGAATTAAGTTGAGATCCTAATATTTTTCAATGGTATGTTTTGTGGATCTATATAGCTCTCTGCATGAAGAATGGTGAGATGCTAACTGATCAAGGCTCAGACACGGCTCCCAAAAGCCTTCCGGCAAAGCACCCACTCCGTCTCATGCTCATGCCTTTAGCCAGTCATCCTGACATTTCACAGAAACACTGAATCAACGCCCGCTTCATCCCAGGCCCACTGTAGAGCAAGGTGATGAGCGTGGAGGTAACAGGAAATGCTGTCCAGTAGCTGGCTGCAGGGGCATAGACCTGAAATCCCAGGGACTTGGGAGGCTGAGGCAGGAGAGTTGCAAATTTGAGGCCAGTCTAAGAAACATAGTGAGACCCTGTCTCAAAGAATAAAAAGAACTGGGGATGTAACTGAGTCATAGAGCACCCCTGGGCTCAATCTCCAATACCACCCCACACACCCAAGAATAAATGAATAAATAAAACTGATTAGTTAAATTCAGTAATAAAGACAGAAAGTAGGAGTGGTTGTCAGGGTCTGCAGGTGAAGAGGGAAATGGACTGCTAAAGGAAATGCTGTCCAGAGGTCATGTCTGAGGTGTGGTTCAAACCAAGAGGAGATAATTGGGGATCACAGCATTTCAGCTGGGTCCTGAAGAACCTGTCCCTTAAAATGACCTGCTGTTTTGGCGCAAACACATTTTCCACCCCTACATCTTTCCTATTTCCTTAGCATTAACCTTGACCATGTTCACTGCGTGAAACTCCCTGGTGGTCATGTGGGACTGACCAAGATGGCCACCCTTCCCATGAGGAGTCACTCCCTTTTCTAGTCCAAGGTTATCAGCCCTGGTCTTTCAGGCCTAGGCTGAAAGAATGACCAGCAGTCGATGCCTGCCCCTGCCCCTGCCTTCCCGGATCCCGACTTCTGCGCAGCTGCCACACGGACAGGCCACGTGCCTGTTCAGGCCTCAACGTTGCCCCTGAGATGTCCGTGAGCATATCTGTCTCTCCCTTTCTTTCTCTTCGCTCTATTTTCTCTAACCTTTTCTCTCCCCATTTCCAACCAGAGTGTAGAGACTCATTTATCTATCATCTATCCGTCCATCCACCTGTCCATCCATCCACCTCTCCACCTGAAATCTTCGCTCATGTATATCAACTTTAATTGGATAAAACATCAGCCCATAGTGGATGAGCCCTGAGGGTCGTCTTATGCCCACGTGCTTTGTTTCTTCTGGAGCTCTCCTTTCCCCTGTCAGGGCAGTATCTGCCCAGAATCAGACAAGGAATTGTGTGCATGTGTGGTGGGGGTGCTGGTGGTGGGGGTGCTGGTGGTGGTGATGCGTGTGGTATGGTGTGTGTGTGTGTGTGTTGCGTGTGCACACGAGCATGATATGTGTGGTGTGTATGTGGTGGGCTGTGTGTAGCTGGAGACCTGCTCAGGGGAGGTCTACCTGCTCACCGTAGACCAAGGTGGGGTGGGGTTCCAGGGCACTGCCTAAGGGGGCTAAGGAAGAGCAGAGACCATACTGGTGGCAGCTGAATGGGTGGGTGGCACTTGCCCCTTCTAACAGGGGTGAGAGTGTCCTGGAGTCCTGGGGATCTTCCTCCAGTGGAGAGAGCTGCTACAGGGCAGGAGCCCTTCTCTCACACTTGTGAGGGTTGTCCCCAGAGCTCAGGCATGGGTTCCCCAGTCCCGGCCCAGCAGGGGAGCGCCTTATTTGGGAGCTGCACTGGGGTCCGGCCCTGCCAGCGCCCCCATGCCACCTCCGCCTCTGGGAGAAGCCCCGCCCAGACCCAGCCAGTGCTGACCAGGCAGTTGACAGCTGCCAGATGCCCCACATCTTGAGGTCTAATTTGGTAATGACCCTGCAGGGCAGCGGTTCCGAATCCCGGTGGTCAGGGCACACAGCGCTCATGGAGCTCAGACGCACAGCCCGCCCAGGTTCTCTTGATTTGTGGTGTGAGGTTTCTCTGCCGCCGCTGCACCCCACCATGGCCATGCCCGTTCCTGATCCCTGAGGTTGTGGTGCAGAGGAGACAGAGTTCCCTGGAAAAACTAACTGTCCCTTAGGTTAAGCAATTGTAGAATCCCGTGGAGGAATGTCACTTTTGGTGTGACCAGGAATCAGTGAATGAGGTGTTCCAGCGGGTCCAACCTGAACTTTGCTCCAGTGGCCGGTTATGTAGGACAATTTTAGTTTCAGATAATTTATCTTTTAATTCAGGATTGCTGAATTCTTTTCTATAACTGTTGAAACAGAAAGGGTTTAGGTTTTGTGAGCCATACACAGGCTCTGTTATAATAGTCATCTTTGTTCAGATGCAAAGGCAGCCGTAGAAAATAAACAAGTGATGGGGGGCGGCTGTTCCTGTAAGATGTTCATGGACAGGAGCAGGTGCCTGGCTGCACTTGGCCCATCTCTGCTTTCCTTTGTCACCAAATTGTGAGTGAATGAAGGGTGACCTTGAGGACTGAATTGTCCCTGAATTATGCATACAGAGTTTATATTTTAGGGAGGAAAGAGGCCCTTAAACACAAATAATCATGTAATATATAACAAATAGCAATATCTGCTGTAAAAACAGGAAAGCAGTGTGAGCCAGGGGGCTGGGGCTTCCTGAGCTCTCCCACCTTCAGCTCCACTCCTAAATTTAGCTCCACTGGGTACAGGGAGCTGGGGTCCCGGTTTCTTTGGGTCCCCAGCATCTTACATGGCACTGTCTCATCACCATTTCTGAAATTAGATAAGAGAAAAAAAAACAAAGACAACATTAAAAAGCACCACTCAGTAACGCTGAGCTTGTGTGGCTGGTATGATGTTACTCCTGTGAAAGACATTACAAACAGAAGATACTTATAGTAAAAGGGTTATAGAAAACTAATATAAAGAGATCTATAGAACTGATAGAACTTATAGGATTCTATGTATAAAATTATATAGGAAGAAATAAAACACATCAATATAACACCAAGTACTTAGGCATAAACTTAAAATATCTGTGATCTCCAATAAAAAAAATTAAAAATGCACCTGAGATATAGAAAATGCAGGACTATGACAAATGGAAATGCATGTGTGTATTTCTGAAGAAGACTGATCATTGTGAAGGCTTGTGCATTCCCAATATGATAGTCAGTTTCCATCACTGTCACACAATATCTGAGATAAACAACTTATAAGGAGGAAAACTCTCCCTTGGCTCATGATTTCAGAGATTCCAGTCCCCGTGAACCCTCACTTGGCCGCACTGTGCTTGAGCCTGTGAGGGAGCAGAACATCATGGGGGGGTGTGCGGTGGGCACTGGAGGTCTCACCCATGGAGGCCAGGAAGCACAATGAGAGAAAGAGAAGGGGCCAGAGACTTGGCGTCCCCTTCAAGGGCTCACTCCTGGGGACCCATCTTCCTTTCACTAGGCCCCGTCTCCTAAAGAGTGCACACCTCCCAATAACCCCTCAGGCTGAAGCCTGGACACCTGGCCTGGGAGGACATCTAAGATGCAAACTGTGACATCGGGTAAATTATAAATGTCTATAAACCTCATGCTTTTCTGAAAGGAGGTAACCCCAGTTTGAAAGGGGTTCCCATCTGACTCTTTCCCTGTGAACCATGTGGGTTTCTTAACAAAGTCTGGGCCCTTCACACACACACACACACACACACACACACACACACACACTCACTCACACAATCTGCTTTCTCAGTAAGCACTTTTAACTTGACAAGAAACATAAGAGAATAGGGAAGTTCCTGGCTTTGCCTGTAATTAGATTAGTTCTAATTGTTTTCATGAGGAAAGAAAGTAACCAATTTCATCTATAAAAAATGGGGTAAGAATTCTAAATTCAACTTCACTATTCCACCAGGCCAAGCATACACACGATGCAGTAGGGTCTAGCTAAGTAAAGCATTCGTGGCTCAGGAACCAATTATCCATTGGCCTGATGTGACACATTCAGGATTTAAAGTATATAATCATACTAATATATGCAGAAAAGATTCAAGAAATTCAGTCAGCATTTTCAACTTCTTATGAAACTATAAGTACAAGAGGCATCTGAGAAAAAGGCATCTATCAAAAATTTATATCATGTTATTGATGAATTTAGAGTAATTTACATTAAACTTAGGAAAAAGTGAAGTTTCTCATTATCATGAACCCTAGTTTTTCAAAAATTTCTCCAGCTACCAGAAAATGCATTACAATAACAATAAAATAAATAAGTAATCTAACAAAACAGCAAAACAGTAGTAAAAAATTCTTATTTGCATATAATAAAGTTGCCTACAAATGACATTCACAAAAATTTGTAAGAAGTAATGATATATTAGCAAGGTCACTGGATACTTAGTTACTTGATGAAAAGACAATTTTTTGTTGTTGTTGTTTGTTTTATGCAGCAAAAGTAAATAATACTATGAAAAAAATTTACTGGTCTTAATAGTGGCAAAGTCAGCAAATTTTTTATTAGACACAAGGAACAAATCTAATAAAAGATCCTCATGGAAAATCATTTTTACTGACCTTTTTATTTTTTATTATTGACTTTAAGAGTTCAGTTTTAGAAATACCAAACTAGGTAATTAATTTAAAACCCCTTCCTAAAGGATAGAAATAGCAAAAATTTTGGATTAAATATGAGAAAATCCTAAAAAAGAAATCAAAGAACTAATAGATAGTAGTGGTCATTGATATGAAATATAAGAGAAGATGATACTTTAAAGCAGTGAATCACATTTAAATGTGCTTTTCCTGAAGAACACTTGCTAACTTAGAAGAAGCAGCAGGGGGCTGGGGCTGGGTATGGGGCTGGGGCTGGGGCTGGGCCGGGGCTCGGTGGTAGGGTGCTGGCCTAGCATGTGGAGACCCTGGGACTGATCCTCAGCACCACATAAAAATAGAGAAGAAACAGCAGAGAAGCTGCGTTGATGGGCTGGAGGAATTTACAAACAGCCCACACCTGCCTGACGTGCACCCACACTGTCAGCTAGATCCAAACGGCCACAACCACAGGTTAGACCTGGGGGTTCATTAGTCTTTGTGTGGGTCCCAGCTTGGGTTTGTATCTCAAGCCTGAAATTTGAAATTTAAGTGATCTTGGAATGTTTCCACACACTACTAGAAAAGGAAATCTTCTGATAAGAATATTGTTTTCACATATCTCTCATTATTCCTAAAAATACTGTAAGTATTATGGTCAGCAAATGAAAATCAACAGGGCCATTATAAGACAAGCTATAATGCATGAGAAGGAGAGAAAAATAGAAATGCAGTCCTACAGATATGGGATGCATGCACAAACTGCAAATTAGTTATACATAAAGTAGTTACGCACACTGTATTTAAAAGTCACTGGCTAAGAGATGATAGAGAAAAGTATTAAAATTAACCTTTGGTAAGTGGAGAGAGCATCAGGTAATTTCTAGATATCCAAATTGTTAAAGAGGCAAAAAATTGGAATGGTACAAATTCTCCATCAAGCCAAAGAAGACAAGAAAGAATAAAAGAATCAGAGAACCCAATCTTCAAATTTGCATGTTAGTGATATTTGGAGATAGGACCTGTGGGAGGTGCTTGGGTCTGAACGCTGTGCCCTCGCGGCTGGAGCAATGGGTTGTTAAAGCATGGCTCAGTTATAACAGTGGGCTCTCTCTGGCGTGCTGGCTCTGCCTTGCCATGTGGCACCCTCTGCCATGTTATAATGCATCAAGATGGCTTTCACGAAATGCGGGTGCCATGCTTTTCAAAATCATGAGCTAAAGTAAATTCAATTCTTTATAATTCACCCAGCTTTTGGTATAACAACAGAAAAGGACTAGGAACTCACGTTAGGACGGCAGGTATGGACATGAGGAGGCTGGACTGGAATTCCCATCAGACCTAGCTCTGGAGCTTCTTTGCCACCTCTCCCTCGTCTCCATGACTAACTCATTCTCAAGTCCCAATCTGCCTTTGTCTTTCCATCTACACAGTCTCCATTCAAGTCCATCGACATCTTCTTAAACATTTGCAAGGGCCTCCTAAAATGTCTTCCTGCTTCTGTTGCCGCTCTGCCATTAGACAGTAATTTACCCAGAATTCACTCATATTTGGAAACTTAAGTAAAATAATGTCCTGCTCTTAGCTGCTGAGTAATTTCCCCTTCTACTTCCAGTGAAACCCAAACTCACCCATCCCAGAGTGGAGAGCAGTGTGGACGGCTACCATCCATCTCCACAGCCTCCACTTACTGTCCATTCCTTTGGGGTCTCCATGTTCCAGCCCCATCCCCAGCATGCGCTCCCTCCTTCAAACACAGCAAGCTCTTTCCCATCTCAGGCCCAGATTCTTTGCTCCCTATGGCTCATCTTCCAGGAGCAGCTCAGGCATTCCTTCCTCAAAAAGGACCCTCTGTCCCCTAAGTCCAAACTAGCCTTCCGTTGTTCTCTCTCCCAGCACTGTTCTTTTTAAAATATTTTTCAGTTGTAGATGGACACAATACGTTTATTTTATTTATTTATTTTTATGTGGTGCTGAGGATCCAACCCAGGGCCTCATGCCTGCTGGGCAAGTACTCTACCACTGAGCCAGAACCCCAGCCCTCCAGCACTGTTCTCCACAACATTTATCACAATTTATAGTCATGTATTCATTTTTTATTTCTATCTGAAATGTCTCTCTTCCCCTCTGCTCAAACCTCCCTGATGTCAAGGCTATAAAAGTCATCTATTTATTTTTGCTTACTATTATATTCCTAGCAGTGGTAGGAAATGGATAAATATTATTTAATGAGTAAATTATTTGCATGATGTCTAGCAATTCATTTAACCAAATTTATATGATTGCTTCTTATTTTACAGACTGTTATTGAGTCATCATTGGGCAGCTGTCATCAAGAAAATGACATGGATTGATTATAGTCATATAAGCTTGCCCTCATTGCTACCTGAAGTGTAAATTGTAGCAAGACAGGAAGAGGGGAGGAATCTTGGATGGAGGTGTGAAGAGTGATGTCAGTAGGTAATAGCACATTCTTTGGTAGAGGGTCAATTAAATTTGGTCATAACTTTGATTTGGGGCTAAATAAAAGGGAGTAATTGAGGATGCAGAAGACAGACTTGAACAACTGAGTGGCCATGCATATTAACAAGGACAATATGGGGATCAGTACGTCTGAATAGGACATGTGAAGTGACTTCAAGACACACGGATGAGTCAAGGCAGGACTCTGGCGCTCTCTCATCCTGACTCGCGCACACGCTGCCTGCGTGAGCTCTCCAACTTCACCTTCCATCTCTGTGGCCACCCTGGTGTGTTTTTTTTTTTTTTTTCCAAATTTGTTCGCCAAAAAAAATTCCTTCACCCCATGATCATCACGGCATTCTTCTTCATTCACACGAGCATTCTTCTCCACAGAGCAGCCTTCCTGGAGACTGCTCTGTCCCAGGGGTCTGAGGCTCTTGGTGGTTTCCGTGGCAGCTCCCGGACGTGGCAGCTCCCGGACGCGTCAGCTCCCTGCATGCCGCTTTTTTACTCATTTCTTGTTTATCTCCTTAACTAACATTCCCACGAGAGGTAGGTGGTCAGTGCTGCTTGTTGGCTGTGCGGATAAGCAAAGGCATGCTCTATAGACACCTGAGAGAAGGACGACCTTCCCAGGAAGCAGGTAGGCTGCTGTCCCTGGGAGGAGACTGCAGAAACCAGGGCACATTTTGACAGATGCAGGAGCAATGAACCAGAGCATCTCTGATTTATTTTGCAGCAGATGTTCTTTCTGTTCTCTGACCTCTGTCCTGGGGACAGCAATTTTGAAAATGAAGGGGTGGCAGCACATGATTATGCCACATACAGTTATTTAATTGAAATGATCTCATTTCATAACACAGATTGCAAACCAGGAGGCAGCCTGTGTGGCAGTGGCCCCGTCCTCCTCCGCTCCTCACCTGGACCCTGGCGCCATGGATGATCATCCTTGTTAATCTCTTGGCTTTTCCCTCCTCACTCCGCGTCCCTGGTGATTTCAAGACTTCTCATCTTCCCCCACAATGGTCACACTCTGATTGTCCCCCTCTGCACAGCTCATTGTGTTACGCATAAGGCTTTGACTTCAGGGCTCCTGCTAAAAGCTGCGTAGAGGGACAGTGTCAGTTTCAGAATCTGTCTCTCCCACTGTCCACCTGAATTCTTCAGTCCCGGAAGGCGTGTGTCCTGCACTGATCTCCTCTGCCTGGACATTCTGGGAATGGATTTGTAGAGTTAGATGTGTTGCTTTCCACCCCTCCCATAGTTTCTTCTTTCTGGGTCACACTCTACCCTCCATTATTTCTTATCTTTCCTCGCAAAGCCTCCCTGGCCTCTCAGCTAGTCCAGAGAAGCAAGAATCACCAGCTTCAGCAATTGTGAATTTTAATCGTAATCACAGGTTTTCTTTCAATGTATGCAAAGAGGCCCAAGCACATGGTACCTGAAGTCAAGGAGCTCTGTGATGTCTGCCGCAGAGACAGCGGGTAGCCCCACCTCTCCCACCTCCATGCCCACCACTCAGAGGTGGCTCCTGCCACCTCTTCTGGGTGGTTTGTCCTGTGGTCACCATGCATTTCTACAGAGCGTCCATATGCTCTCTTTCTTGGGTTTCCTTGGTGGACAGTATCTGATGAGTCCTGAACTGTAAGGTGCAGATGTGACTTCTCACACCTCTCACCTGCTGCTGCCACACAGAGGCACGTGAGCACACACAGACACACGTCCACTTTCCCTTTCCCAAAGCAGCACCAACTTCCATCCATTATGACCATCAGTTTCTTTCTTGTCGACTTTTCTCCCTGGAATTAATGCTGTGTCCCTTTATATCCATTTAGATTTCTAAGGAGTCATAATCAATGCACCCACTGCCTCCCTAATAGAAGGAAAGGCCTGCTCTTCACATGCTGGGTTTTTTTTTTTTTTTTTCTTGCAGACATCTATCAGGAGTTTTCTGTCTCCCTCCTCTAATGAGCTGGGCCCCTGTGGAGCTGTTCCCATGGGAGTTTCCTTTACAGCCAGACTGGGAATTAGCTTATTCACATGTTTTTGTCTTCTGGGTTAGATGTACCTTTCCTGGAATCCATCTCTTCCTCTTTCTCACTGTAATTCTGCATTTATTGGAGTTCATCTTCTAACACAGATTCCAGAGGAAGTAAATCTTGAGACCTTGCTCATCTGAAGGCATTATTCTACCCCTTCACTTAGCTGAGGGTTTGGGTTCAAATTAGATACAGGTGAAAAGTAACTTTTCCTCTGCTGAGTTTTGAAGATGTTGCTCACATTCTCATTTCATAAGTTGCTGTTGCAAAGCCCATTCCTGTGGCTTTTTGCTAAGTAGCAACTCACAGATCCTGGTACTTAAAGGATGACTTATCACCTCTCATGAGGCTCCCGTGGGCTGACACCCTCCAGCTGGAAGAACATGAGCCACCCTCATGCTGGCACCCAGCAGGGCCTAGCTGCAGACGGGGCTCAGCAGGTGGCTGGGTCTCCTTCCTGGGTCTTCATTTCCAAGGGCTCATTTGCATCTGGCTTCCTCACACAGGGCCAGCTGTGTCGAGGATGGTAAGATCCCAATCACAGTAGCAGGGTAGTGGTCATTTTCTGGCCTCATATTTGCTCATGCCATTGGCCAGAAGAAACTCCATGGCTGACCCCAGAGACAGTCTGAGAGATGGTCATACAGAACATGGGTCATGGGAGATGTGCACATCTAGTGGTTTTAATATAACGATGGACACTCCTGTCTCTGCTGCATCAATACATGACCCTCCACGTGCAAACACACTCAGGTCTTAACAAGACCCCCAAGACCTCATCAGACCACAATAGAGAGCTTCAAGTTCATATCTCATGATCTAATCTGCCACAGTCTGGCTGCAGCAAACTAACGGGGGTGGGGTGGAGGGGTGGGGGGGTGGGGGTTGGTGACGAACAACTTTTGTAGATTGATACGGCAGGAGTGGGAGCCATTTATTGTAGGACAGGAGTGGTATTTATACATTCCACACAGCTTATCTAATTAACATAAACTCGATACAGCAGTCAACCAATAAAGAATCTCCACACTTAATGGCTCGCTTTTGTTACTTTACAAACCACTCCCTCTGGTATTTTGCCAGGCGCCATCCAGACTTGTTTACAGACCTTAACATTTCTCTGGCAAATTGCCAGGCGCCATTTTGACTTGTTTACAGACTCTAACACTAATCAGACACAGATATAGATTAGGTTGTGGATGCCTCTCTCCTTAATCCAGAGATGAGTGAACTAAAGGGCATTGTCTATATGTGGTAGTGAGAGGACAGGACAGCTAGAGCAGACACTCCTATTATAAAGGGGAGGGACATGATGCCCATAGAGGCCACTGGTCCATGGCCGTTTAGAAAGCCAGGTGATCACTTGTTGGTAAAAGGACCGTGTTCAGCTGGGCCCAGGAAATCCTCTTGCTTAGGCCCAGTTCCTTTCCTTAGAACAGAACTGTAGTTCTCTAATTCAGGGTTTTTCATGTTTCTTTGTTCCATCCTCTGGAAATTTTCTTTCCAAAACATCTTCCCCCCCCCCATTAGAAATAGGCCATGTTGTCCCCTGAGCTGCGTTCCTGCCTCCTGACCACTGCAGGAAGTTGAGAGCCCCACCAGTCACTTTTCTTTTTGAATGACATCTGCCCCCTGTTAGCCCAAAGGGTCACCGCCCCTTCTGCAAACCCATCTGACAGTCACCCTCCATTTCAAAAGCCACCCTCATGATTCCTTTTGAGAGAACCACAGGCCAAGCGCACAACCACAGGGAGGTGAGACGCACGAGTCCTCTTAGAGGTGCTCCTTTCCAGCCCAGGCAACATGCTCAGCGGAGTTCTTCCCAGGGTCTTCACACAGGATCTGTGACCACATCCTTATTTTCCTCTTTTCCCTGAGGCCATTTCTTACTTTGAGAGTCTTTTGCCAGCTAGAGAGCCTAGAAATGTAACAGTTTTATTTTCCAACCCAATAAGTCTGGATTGGAAATTCTGCTTGCATAGTGAATAGATCTTTCTTTAGCTCACTTTCATCCTCCCATATCTAATCATATGGAGCTAACAGAAGCCAATTGGCACTTTCCATATTCTGCCTAGAAACCTTATCTGCATACCTAGGTTAATTTGGTTCATTTTCTATCTTCTGCAGTCTCGCCACTTGTTCTTACTATAAAACACGGTCGCCATCTTTTAAGCCCCTGGTACTGGTTTTATCGCTGCCTTCCAGCCCCCAGTAATGAGCTCCTCAGTGCCCTGGCAGCCTCTGCAGCTGCACCTTCCTGAAGCCAGTGCCACATGCTCCAGGGCTTTGTCACAGCCCGCCCTATTTCCAGACCACTTTCTGCTCTAGCCCTCTATTGCTGCAAAACAAAGCACCCCAGAATGGGATGATGCAAAGCACCGCGCAGATCTGAGAAATATTATTACCACTGTTATTTCAGAGGACATTCAATCCCAAGATATAAAAAGTGCTCTGCTTTGTGTGGCTGGTAGAAAAGAGAGTGAGCACAAAACTATTAACATCGCTCACTGGTTTTGGATTGTGAACTTGAGAGTCCAATTAGAAGCTTTCAGTGTCTTCCCTCTCAAACAAAAGGCAGGCTGCGGCACAACTGAGGAAATGGAATCCATTGAAGACGTGTTCCTAATGAGCTGATTGAGACTGCATTTCCTGGAGACTCCGCAAAGGTGTTGTTTTGCCTTTGCTCCTGTCAGTGGATTTCAGCAACAAATATCAGGCAGGGACTGGGAAGCAATGGTGCCAGTGTCTTTCCTGCCACCATTGCTGTGTGACCTCAGGCAGGTGGTCTGGAGGATGTGCTCCTTGTCAGGGGAAAGGTCATGCCATCTGCTCTTCATCGTCCCTCCTAACCTTATCCACCAACAACAGAATCATGCAGGCCTTGAAACACGTCTCAGCTTGTGTGTGCATCTACCTAAAAATTTCATTTTACTCTCGGAGCAGTTGTGTACAGACAAGATGGACACCATGCTTCTGGACATATTCTGAGTGACTACTTGAAAATCTCTCCAAAGACACGAAAGCAGAAAGCACACTTTCTGCTGACAAAGGAACTCAACTCTGCAAATTGTCAGTGCAGTTTATTTTTGAGTAGGTTGATTATTACTAGATGATGATGATGGTGGCTTATCAGACAGGAGACTCGAACTCAGGAGGTCTCTATGACCTTGTTAGAGAGACATCACTTAACAACAAACACAACAGCAGAGTTCTCTTTCTGGGGTGACTATTTGAAACATGTATGATCTTGATCAAAGTAACTTAATTATACTGGGATTTACCTTTTTAAGCTACTAACGAGTAAAAGAGCTGTATATTGTTTTATATTATATATATTGTATATTAGAGGCTGGTGTTAAAATTTGAGAACTGATTTTATTTATAAATTTAATTCTTTTTTATTAAAATTTCTTAAATGTAAAACAAAATAAATATAAGGGGAGTGTTTTTATTCCATATTATATTATACCAAATTGTTTTGAAAAATCAGTAGATATTAGTATTATTAGCTAAATATATTTATAATATTTTACATATATAATGTAATGTATTTCATTATATTAGTAAAAATATATGGTAAAAATATAGTAATACAATATTTTAGCTAATATATAAAACTACATTAACATAATAATTGATATAGTAATAAAATATATAGTATTAGAATATCTTATACATTAATATACAATGTAACAACACATTGATTTATTATATTAATGTGATATATAATCATATATAGTTACATTTAATATTATATTAAGTAGTTTATATGTTATGAAGGTGTATCTCTATATAGACAGATAATTGTATCTTTAAAAATATATTAAATGGTCAGGCACGGTGATGCACACCTGTAATTCCAGCAGTTCAGGACACTGAGATAGGAGGATAGTGAGTTCAAAACCAGCCTCATCAAAAGTGAGGCACTAAGCAACTCCATGAGACCCTGTCTCAAAATAAAATACAAACTAGGCTGGGGATGTGGCTCAGTGGTCGAGTGTCCCTGAGTTCAATCCATAACCCCCTGAATATATATATATATATATATATATATATATATATATATATATATATATATTACATGGTAAATATTCTGAAATTTAATGATTAATTATATCAAATTTGACTTTAAATACAGGCATAATAGCTAAATTCAAAGTACCCAAATTTTCTTTATTTCTATTGTTTCTTATTTAATTGCAATCCTTTCTATTATTCATTTATATATTTAAATTTTAAAAAATAACAAGTGTAATAGTTTTCATATACAAATTACTACCTACATGTTTGACTACTTTGGTGGAATAGATACCTGGAAGTTTCTGGAATTACTGGGCTGAAGTTATGAATTTGATACAAATTGAAGATTCATTTTAAGGATAATTTATAAATTTGCACCAATTTGTGCCTTTTCCAGTTAAGTGAAAGAATTATTTTCCCAGGGCATGCTCTCTAACATAAAGTAAGATGTTGCCAAAGATATTTTTAATTTGTATTGCAAAACAGTCCTTTCTTACTTTAATTCGCACAGATAATCATCATAGGACTGCACCATCCGAAGCAGGAGCCAGTGTCTCCACGAGTCACACTTAACTTCACTAAAATGAAATAAAATACAAGTCAGACCTTGACTGCACTAGCCACACTTCACATGCTCACAGGCTGTATTTGGTGACCCCAACACCAAGCAAAACAGAAGGGGACATTTCCATTGCTGTAAACTGTGTGCTACCAGAGAGCCTGGGCTGCACCTCTGTGCTCCAGTCAACTAGTTACAATCATCCACTTTCAACCACAAAGCACAGATGGACACACCACTCAATTCTGCTTAAAGACTGAAAATAAAAAGGTAATTCATCAGCTTGTCTGAATTGTCAGGACAGATGTGGCTTCCGGGCAGGGTCTAGGGGACCGTTTCACAGCACGCTTCTTTCCCTTCTCCTGTGACATCAGTAACTCATTTTTAATTTAATCTTTGCATTTTCTTCCCACCTCTATTTTTTTTTGGCAAGAATGACAGCTTGTGGGGTGCCTCGTCCTCACAGTCACTTCTCCCATTAGGTAGTTCACTGGACTTACTTTAATCCATAAAGTCTTTAGAGAAGAAATTCAGGGTTTATTATAGAAGTTGTGCAATTATGCAATTTTCATGTTCCAAACAGCATCTCTCTGTGTGTGAATGTTTATTTTACAGATCATAGAAATATTTTTGTTTGTTTTCATGTTTTTATATATATCTTTTTAAAATTTTATTTGTTTTAATTAGTCATGCATAAATTCACAGCTAGGTAGTTCATTTTTTGCTCTTCTTCTGCTTCTGTCGCCTCCCAGTCGTCCCTGGGTGAGGGTTTCCCAGGCACCGGAGTGAGTGATGAAAAAGCAGCTGGGGGTGGACTGAGGGCCCCCGGTCACTTCTGTCCCGTTTCCCCTTTCTTTTCACTCTGATCCTCTCTTGGCTGACCTGAGAAGGCAAGGGTTGTTCAGATTCCTGGTTGGCCTTTCTCTGTCTCGGGCTGTCAGCATCCACAGTGTCCACGCTTCAGGCCATGGCCAGAAGGGCTGCAGGGCTGGGATGTCCATAGTCAGACCCCCTGCAGAGTGTCTCCTTGCCAGCCTTCCCTCCAGGGCTCGGCTGAGCTCTCATCTTCCCACGATGGCTCACTCTTGGTTGTTCAGTCTACACTGGCTGAAACCATGTGTGCATTCACTGCTTACCAGGACCTGCTCCAGAGCCTGCAGCTACACTGACATCTCCACGCTCCTTCCAGCAAACCCCACGCTGCATCCTGATGCTTCTGGACTAGATTGCTTCTCAAATGTCTCCAAATTCACTTTCAAACTTTCAAGGAACCAAAACATGACACTCACATGATATGGTGCTTGTTCTAAAACATAATTCAGAATTATGACCAGTAGACATGTCAAAGACAAGATCTTGGAGAGAGATTGAATTAATGATGAGTGAATGTGCTGTTGCATGTCTTAAAGTGGCATCATATTGAACTCAATGACCTAGTGTAACTCCCAGTGTAAAATTGTTGTTTTTACGTGTTGCCTTTTCAAATTTTGATTGATTGCAGTGTTTTGAAAGTTTGTAAAATGAATTGGGTAACAGTCCATGAGCCTGTACTCCAAAACTTATTAAATATTATGGAATCTATCCTTTTTTTAATGTTGAAAAATAATAAATCCCCAGTATCATTCTTATTAGCATTCTACTCATTCTTGCTACTATTTTGATAGCCTAAATGTATTCAGAAAATTATCCATCCAACACAAGCGACATCTAAGCCTGATCGGGCTGCCTCTCGGGCTCTGCGCTTCCCGGTCTAGCAGTGCCTGGACCTCATGGCTTCCAGTGTTTTTATACTCATGTGCCACAGGCTGTGCTTACAATTTCTTAGCCATTTGTTATTTTCTATATTTTGATTAGTTTTATTAGTTTTGAGTTTATTTTTGTAATATTTGGAGTAATCTTAATTCTCAAATTTCTCAAATAAATGTCCATTTTATATCTATATTTTTATTCTGTGTTGAACAGGGTACTTTAATGTAAGACTTTAATGCTGTATGTAACTAGCAGCACACTGTTCTATCTGTTGTAATAAGAGTTATTTTATTTTTATTTGTTTTTTCTCTATTCAGTTTACACTTTCCTTTTACTCTCATGAGGTAGAATTTTGTAGCTATCTGCCATATTTCCCACCCTTGATTGGAAAAGCCACCTTTCCAAGCACGTTAGTCACCCTAGGATTAATATTCTCAGGCACTGCGAACTTACGTCTTTCATAGGTCTTTCTAACTTTGGATCTAAGTGCTCAGAACTCCCTAAGTTTATGTTAGGTGGAAATATTCCTGTTTTATTCTACTGTCTTGGATTTGAATTATCTGATTGGCCAGTTTCTCTGACCATGGTGCAGCTAGGAACAGTCTGCCATTTCTTTTGGGCTGAGTTTTAGAGAAAAGTCAATACAAATTGTGCACATTGTCCTATGAGCTGTTCTGGCCACTTCCTATACAAATTGTGCACATTGTCCTATGAGCTGTTCTGGCCACTTCCTATACAAATTGTGCACATTGTCCTATGAGCTGTTCTGGCCACTTCCCAGTTTCTCAAATTAAAAAGTAAGCAGTCTTCCTGAAGGGTCAGCAAGGCCAGATGCTACACTGGTCTGCAAGCTCCCTTTGCACCTCCCATTCTGTAGGCTGCAGGTCTGCATGGAAGCAGAGACTAGGGCCAGTGCAAGTGTGAGATTGTGGTTGACGCAGATGATACATCATTTCAGTAAGAGGATCTGGGCCTGTGTTTATCATTATTTGGTTTTGTTTACTTATTTTTCTTTGCTTGGCTGTATCTTGGCTCATTTTGTAGTCAGTGCAAATTCTGAGATCCTTCAGAAAAGTATTCAGAAGTCTTTTCCTAGCATTTTTGGAGCCAGCTGATTTATTTTGACGTGCAGGATAGAAAGTGAGATGTTTAGTCCAAGAATATATTTCACAGTACCTACACACAATAGAATGTATTTTTAAAAGCAATATTGTCCCTTATTGAATCTATGGTCCATTTTTATCTTTAACATCCTGTGTTGATAGGTTTTACTTTATCTTTGTGAGTATTTGGATGAGATGAGTGGAAAAGATCTGCCATGCTAAATAGAAGTCTTCTCAAACTTATTGAGTAGCATAAAGGATTGCAGGACATTTATTAACTTGAAGCTTCACTTTTGCCAGTATGAGGTTCGTTTCAATCCTGCAGATAACCTCTAAAACCAGGATGTGAGCTCAAGGAGGAGGAGAAAGGAAATCCTCTTTATGTTCCCAGCACCTGCATTCAAAGTATTTCAGTCTCGAAACTGCACCAGCATGTTAATTTGATTGGCACAGATGGCAAACCCGGGGCCACCCTTGGCCTTGGGCTATGTTCCTAGGAGTCATTTATTCAACAAATATTTATTGTGTGCCAGGCTGTGTACTCAATATTGAGGGCAAAATGCTGTAGGCAGGCTCTGCCTTGGAGAATATATCTTAATGAGGCACAAGCCCCAAACAAAGCTGACGCAGCCACGGCGGCGGTGAACAGCAGCCAACCAGAGAAGATTGACAAGTGGTGCTAACTGAATGAATGAAAAATAGCTCTGTTTTAAGAAAGAAGGAAAAGAAAACCACTTTAGTGGGGTGAGAAGGAAGTCCCCTTGAAGGAAGAGATACACCGAGAGCTAAGAGCTGGGGGCAGAGCTGTGAGCTGGGGCCGACAGAACCGTCAGCACAGAGGTAACTGCGCCCACAAAGGCCCAGGGGAGGTGAGGAGTGCAGGATGCCGGGAGTCAGGAAGGGAAGCAAGGGAGTTCCTTCTTGGAGAGCTGCAATCCGACACAGTGTGGCAGGGCATGAGGCATCAAGAGGGGCAGAAGAAGGTGGTGCCGGGCATTGTAGGGCTTGGTGAAAAGAGAAAGTGAGAGAGCTGGGGTGGCAGAGGGCTGGGTCCAGAAGGCACGGGAAGAGGGGCAGAGCCAGGGAAATATCAGGAAGGGCAAGAATCACATGTGAGAAAACAGGAGAGCAGTAAGAGCTTATTTGTAATTCAAGAATGAATTACGGAAGAACACGTTAGGAATTCTCTGGAGGCTCCTGCAATAAATCCAGCAAGATCTAATACAAACCGGAATTAAGATCATAGAAATTGAGATGAACCTCTATTTACTTCAGTTTCTTGAGAAAATATAAGAATTGATGTAGTTATTAAGAGGTAATCATAAGGAGAGAAGAATGGTTCTAAGGTGGTGGGGTGGGGGTGGCCCAAGGACACAGATTGAGCGGATCCAGTCAGGTTGTTGGACGCCTACTGCTATTGATGAAAAATACCACCAGTAACAAGGAGGAAGAGGAAAGCTCCCCTGCAACTGGAGATCCTTCCTGCAGGCTGGCAGGGCCAGGCTCTGAGCCACAGCACTGCTAACTCTTGAAGTGCCCACTTCTCTGCTGTCCTCCTTTCTCTATGCCCCAGAATGGCTGGGCTTAGCTCCATGGTCTGCTGTTGGAAGAAAACCTCCTCCTTATTCTCGAAGTTCCCAAACTGCAAGATCATACTCAGTGTCTATTGTCCGACCTCTCCAAGGAAATTTCAACAGGGCTCACACGGGACCCCCACCCCCCGGCCTTGCAGTTTCTGCCTGTTTCTATTAAAGCACTCAGGACATCTTACCACTGGGTGGCCTCTGCCCAAGTCCTCCATCACCTCACCCCATACTGGCTTTCTGTTTGACACTGTGACAAGTTTCTTCTCGTCTGGAGTAGACAGCATGAGCAGATTCCTTTACTCAGTGCTAACACCAAATTACATTTTTCTGGTTAAATATTCATAAAAGATCTTCCGTAACACTTCCTACTACTTTACATCTCCTCCATGTTCACAAATATTTACCCCTGCTCCTGAGGAGAGAACGGCCCCTCCTTGCTCGTAGGTGACTCAGGCCTTAGTCATGTGGGTGGGAGAGACTCTTTACTTCCAGACGGAAACTGCACCTTCTCTTTCCTCTCCACTTCTAGAATCTTTAAAGCATGCTCCGAAGACGACAGGTTTCACAGTATGCACCCTTCATCAACTGAGGTAAGAGGATCCCGCTACCTACGGGCAGGTAGTGTGAGCAAGAAAGAAATCTTTTATAAACATTGAGCTGCTTAATTTGGGGGGTTGTCTGATCCTGTGGTATAACACAGCTCAGCTTAACTGCTAGAAATTGGTATCAAAGGAGGAATAGCTCCCTCACAGGAACTCTCAAGTATGCGGCTCTTGACTTCAGAGACGGACAGTGAGCAGAAAGACCCTTCACAGGGTTGTGGCTGGATGGTCCCCGTGGGAATGCAGCAAACTCTGGCAGAGCTGCCATCTGCAGTGCCTTGGAAGACAGATATGTCCTAATAAAACCATAGCTTTAGGCAAATAAAATGGGCAGAGAGAGCAAATAGAGTGTATAGGTACAATCGAGTATTCCTCTGCTAAGGCAAATAAGGAAACCCTGCCATTTCCATAATTTGGGTAGTGTGAATTGGTCGCTAATGGTTACATCTGATAAAAGTCTATGAAAAAAATTGAGATCAGAAAGGACTTGTCCAGTTCAAAATCGGAAAAAGTTCATGATTCAGTGACTTGGAAATGAGTTGGAAAATGTTACTTGTTCTCAGCCTTCAAATGTTGACTCAAATGTTGACTCATGGTTTGATTAAAATATAGTCTTGTGACAGAGACCAAATCAAGGGGGTCATGACACTGTTAAAGTGCCAAAAAAATTTAATGAACTGATTTTGTTGGGCACAATGATTCAGGTAAAAAGAATGGGCATGGCTTTCCTTTGACATCTAGCCACCAATTAAGTCTAAAGAAATAAAAATGCATGTCTGTCAAACAATAGATGAATGTGCCTTCTGAAACTGAGATTTGAGAGAGTCTTATTTTCAAAGGTCCTAAGTCAAGTCTTGGTCTCCCAGCTCCATACAGGGAAGGAGCGTGCTAAGAAATTGCTAAGTCCCAAGGACAGATACCCACTGTTGGTCTCCTGACATGTGGGGTCAAGTAGTGTAATTAAAAGAAAGGTAGAGTTTCACAGGAAAAATTTGTTCAGGTGATAAAGAAGTCTTGAAAAACAATGTCTGTCTGTGGGATTTGGGAGAGTTTATTGAAACTATCCGGTACTTCTACCATCACTGCTTTGGTTGCAGAGACAGAAGTGGCTCTTTGTTTATTTTCTGCTTGTCATTTGGTTGGTTGGTTGGGTTTTGTCATTAGACCGCTCTCCAGAGCAGAAAGGGCCAAGCCAGAGTTGCAGAGGACTGCACTGCTCCCCAGGGCCCTGACAGCAGGGCTGGGCTGGCTCCGCAGAGCTCTCCTCTGGAAAGGGTGGTTGTGTCTGCGAGCAGAAAGGAGGGGTGGGCTTCGGGCTGCAGCCAAGGGGCAGAATCATTGCGGAGCTGCCTGCTGTCCATCCTGAGCGGCACATTTCTTCCATGGCTGTGAGAGAGAGCCTTTCAGTGGTCCAGAAAGAGTGAACAGAAGTGAGCTGGAGGGCAAGTGTGCATGTCATCTTCCTCAGAGACATGGTCGCAGCCCTTTCCTCCCAGGCCACAGGACGCCTTTCATTCCTACTGTTCTGTTGCTGTGCAGAAGCTTCTTGGTGGAATGGAGCCTTGTTGGTCTATTTTTGCTTTTCTTGCCTGTGCTTTTGATGTCATATCCAGGACATCATTGCCAAGACCAATTTCATTGAGCTTCTCCTCTGTGTTTTCTTATAGAACTTTTACAGTTTCAAGCCTTAAGTTTGTCTTTCATTCATTTTGAGTTTATTTTTGCATTTGGTGTAAGATATAGATCCAATTTCTTTCTTTTTTTTTGCATATGAATATCCAGTTTTCTCAATGTCATTTCTTGAAGAGACTGTCTTTTCTCATTGTGCATTCTTGGCACCTGGGTAACATCCAAAATATATAAGGAACACTTACAACTCCATAGGAAATTGAAAAGAAAAAAAAACAAAACTCATTTTGAAAATGGGCAAAGGAAGTGAATAGACATTTCTCCAAAGAAGAAAGATACCCACAGGTTTAAGGAAAGGTTGTGTATTAGTGAGGCTGCTTGGATTATTCTGTCTCCAGAGAGACAGAACCAACAGGAGATGATACAGGTACAGATATAGATATAATCATATGAAAAAGAATTTCTTAGGGAATTGTGCTCATGTGATTATGGAGAATGAGAAACCTCACCATGGCTATTTTCAAGCTGGAAAACTGGTAATGTGGCTTAGTCCAAGTTCTGGTCCCAGATCCAGGGAACAGAAGCTGTAACTCTGTCTGAAGCGAGACCTTGGGGTACTGCTCCTGCAAGCTCTGAAGTCCAAAGGTCAATGTCCAAGGGCAGGCAAAGAAGGGTATCCCAGCTCCAGCAGAGAGAGATTCACCTTTCCTCTGCCTTTTGGCTCTCGCAGCCTGCAGTGATTAGGGGGTGCCCACTCATGTGGGGTGAAGGTGCATCTTTCTTATGAGTCCACTGATTCAGATTCAGTCTCTCCCTCACAGACATACCAGGCAATATTGTTCAACCAGCTATCTGGGTGTCCCTTAATGCAGTCAAGCGGACACCTAAGATTGACCATCACAGTGCTCCACATAACTGATCATCAGAGAAATGCAAATTAAAACCACATGAGAGGCCACCTCACACCTGTTAGGATGGCTGTTACCATAACAGCAAAAAGGACTGGAGTTGACCACGATGTGGGGAAAAGACACATGTACCCTGTTGGTGGGAATGTAAAATGGCATGGCCATTACGGAACAAAGCATGGGGTTTCCTCAAAAATCAAACACACTGTCCGCGGTACAGAAACCCCATTTCTGAGGATGTGTGTAAGTATGAATCAGGATCTTATGGAGGCATCTGCCCTCCCAGGTCCATGGCAGTTTTTTACTTACAATAACCAAGTTATGAAGTCAACACAAATGACATTATCAGATAGAGCAAATACAGTGTATAGGTATTATCGAGTATTCCTCTGCTAAGGCAAATAAGGAAACCCTGCCATTTGTGAGGACAGAGATGATCCTGGAGAGCTGCTGAGGGAAATAAGCCAGCCAAGCAGGACAAGTGCAAGGGCGACCTAGAAGAGCCAACTCAAAGAAGCAGAGAACCGAACCGTGGTTGCCAGGGGTGGGGGAGGGGGAAAGGGGGCAGTTTCCTTGGTGCAAAGTTACCCTTCCCCAAGATGATGGTGCTCTAGTTGCAACGCTTCACCCTGCAGTCAACAGTGGTGTGTTAAGCACTTCATATTTGGCCAAAAGGGCCGTTACGCTGAGTATTCCTAACTCTCACACCCACACATGCACACACACAGAGACCACGCAAGAAACCGGGGAATCTTCTGGGGATAATGGAGTGGCCGCTACCTTTCTCAAGGTGGTAGATTCCCTGGACACCTAGTAAGTGTCCACACTCACCAAGCTGTGTACATGGGATGTGAGCAATCTATTGTGTGACTACTATGTCTCAATACAGCTGTTTTTTAGTTAAAAAAAAAAAAACCAAAAAAATAAATTTCAGAAAGAAAGGGAAAAAAAGAGAAAGAATGAAAGAGAGAGAGAGAGAGACAGACAGAGAGAGAGGGAGAGAGAACCAGTGTGTGTCTCTGCACACTCGTTTTTGTCCCAGCTCTTATAAGCATGGAAGCCTGCATTGACCTAGGGCCTCCTGCTTCAATTATGAGTGTTAGAGTGACACTCTTGTCGACCACTCACAAATGGGGGTGGGAGGGACCAGCAGCTTTGCCATCTGTTAGCCCCATCAGGTGATCTCAGGCACAGAACCGTCCTGCTCTAACTGGCCCATCCTGCTCCAGCTCTCCCAGAGTCCTGCTCTTTTGGCCTGGGATGGGCATACTTTCAACTTGGTGACCTTGTGGACACTGGGAGAGAAGCAGAACTACTTCATTAGTCACATGTACCTCAAGAGGATGCTTTTAACTTGAGAAATGAATTTGATCAGACACTTATGGACATCAGGCAGGACCCCAAGAGTCAGAAGTGAAGGATGAGGAAAGAAATAGATAAAATGGGACACATAAACCACAGATCGAAGTCCAAGGCGAGCCAGGAGAACCAAGAAGGGAGAAAGGAGGAACCAAGGGGAGCAGAGGTCCTGAGCAAGCTGTGGGAGTGACTGGAGATGGTAGGGGAGGAGGGAGTGCCCCCTGCTCCCTCCCTGGGACCACGCCCCTGCACTCTGCACAGCAGCCTCCAGGGAGTGAGCAGCCAGGGCTGCTCTTTGCTGCAGGCAGCTCAGTGCGACTTGTCTGCTTGCTTCCTGGGACCTGTGAAAGAACCAGCCTCTGGGAACAAGTAAAGGATGAGGACAGCTTTGGAAACCATGAGTCCCCAGGGTCAACAGCGGTCCTGAGGGGCACGGAGGTCTTCCCATGGCCGTGAGTTGGGCAGAACTTCTCTGGATCTTAGGGATGTGCTGACCGCAGCTTCTTCTAGCTCAGAGTTACCTAAAAATCTCCCCTCTTGCACTTTTCTGCAAGTTCCCTGAGTGCAGGGATTGGAGCTGACTTGTTCAACATCTTTATTCCAGTGCTACTGCTGTCCCAGGCATAAGAACAAGGGATGAAGGAATGAAAGGTGAGCCTAGGAGTAAATGAAGTCCTTCGTGCATATATCTTGAGCCTCTCAGCTTTCCTACCACACGGATGCCAGAGCTTCAGGTGTTCAGGTATTCAGCTGAACAGCTCCTCTTGGTTGTCTGTTTGTTTTAGTTACCATGTTGTTTTAATTAACTCCATTTCCTTATTGACTTCCGGTGTCCTCAGAACTCAATGTCTGCATGGAAATGTGGACAGCTACTTTTGAGACTTTGTGATTAAAAAATAAATAAAGGAAGATGGAAAATTTTGAATTTTGAGGTCGATGAATATGAGTTTAAATCTCAGCTCACCTCAATATGATCTTAACAAATTTCTTAACCACTTGGAGCTCCTGACCCCCACTTAAAAGAGAAATGGTATTGCCTGTACTGCCTGCACTGGAGCTTTGTTATGGCGACTCAACTGGATGGTATGTCCAAAGCTCCCTACAACGTGCCCAGTGCATGATAGATGCCCAGTCCATTTTGGCATCCTGGACAGTATCTCATGCTGCGGCCAGACGTGAAATCACTTCCCCAATTCTATATAAATCTGGCAAAGTGAGTCCTGGTACTGCTTGTTCTTTGAATTTGCTTTCTTTTCATTGCTCTTGGGAGAGGGGTCTTTCTAACTTTTCACTACTGCTATTTAGCTTATTGCTAGGTTAAGGTAATTCAGAATTACCCACTTCCGATTATCTCCTTTATGCTGAGAAAATCATGGATTCTCAAAATAGACAGACAGGGAGACAGTGAACTGTACAAAAATTGAAGAATATTTTGAAACCTGGAT
Source organism: Callospermophilus lateralis (assembly GCF_048772815.1). NCBI lineage: Eukaryota > Metazoa > Chordata > Mammalia > Rodentia > Sciuridae > Callospermophilus > Callospermophilus lateralis. The sequence continues at coordinate 4,691,841 of NC_135318.1, read as the reverse complement.
ATTTAAAAGACCAAAACAAAGGAAAATGTCTTCTCCATTGATTTTTTTTTAATTTACTTGCCAGAGCTCTGGAATTCGGGAGGTAATATGGAGAGAGAATGAAAATTAATATTACCATCCTATAATCTTTTCTAGAGTTCACAGCTGGTATAAGAGAAGCACAGCTGGGACATATAGGTTACAAATTAATTAGACACCAAATGTAAGGCCACATGAGAGGTGATTCCCACCTTGGACAGAGATAGAGCTGACCCATTCAGCCACAGTGAGTGACAATCACTCACCCCTCAGACACATGCCATCCTGAGAACATTTCACTGTGCTGCTATGGAAACATGGGGTGCTGAATCCCAGGTTGGCAACCCATTTCCAGGAGAAGCTGGTGACGGGTCTGCCGTCACTCCTGCATGCGGCTTCTGTCTCTGGGATCTGGGACCCAAATCAAAATTAGGGTGATACCACCTGAGTTGTGGGAAACACCTCAAAGAGCCAGGGAATTAGCTGCATCCCAGACAGGAATGGCAGGCCACAGGCCAGGGGCCGCATTATTCCCCACCCCCTGAGCTGTGAGCTAGGAGTGGAGGGCTCTCAGGAAGAATCATGGTCATTAGTATAGTTCAGAGTTGAAGCCACACAACAATTAAAAGTGCGTGGAAAAGCGGTCCCCATCCTTTGTCAGATTTTCTAAAGTTTGAGCAATGGCTTCTATTTTGAAATGCTTTTACTAAATTCCTTGATACTAAAGTGGCAAGTGGATATTAATAAAAACAACAACAAGAACAAAAAAAAACAAAACCTTGTTTGGAATTGAGACGACACATTTGGTCCTCACATGACGTGTTTGTGCCCTGGTTTTCTGTGGGATTGATTCCAGGCCCACCCCAGCTGCGGGAGCTCCAGTACCCTGCACACAGGGCAGTGGTGTTTCCATAGAAGCTACTTCTATCCTCCTTATCCTTAAATCATTTCGAAGTGACTTCCACTACCTGTCACAATAAGATGCCATGTGAACAACTGTGATACTGTATTGTCCAGGAGTAATGACAGCAACCACAAGAAAATGTCTGCCCACATTCCATAGAGAAGAGTGTTTTTAAAAATCCAATCAAGAGTTGGTTGAGCCTGCAGAGAAAACCTGTGCACAGAGAGAACCTGACTTGTGGGAAATACCACGAAGAGCCAGGGGATTAGCTGCCCACAGAGGGCTGAATATGTTTCCTATTGTATCAGCAGCCGGATCCTCATTCCACCCCCACTGAAACCTTTAACAGCTCCTCGCCCAGTGCCTACGGCCTGGCACCAACCTGCTTTCACTGATCTTCCAGGTCCTCCGTGGGCTGCCGCGAGGAGAGCTGTGGTTCCACAGCTTCACATTTTCCTTTGCAAAGAGGAGACTTCTGCTCATGCTCAAGACTTAAGCCAGGCCCCTCTTTGTGCAGCCGTCTCTGGTGGTATCGGTGGGCTGGACATTCCTCCTCCCCCATGTACTGAATTTGCAGCTGGTGCCACCTCTGGGACAACCTCTGCACTGGGCCATATACCCGTTAGCCTCTTTCATGCCCTGCCGTTTGTTTGAGGAGAGGGAACCAGTCCAGCTGACGACAGAGTCCATGGTTGGCACAAATGAGGCACTTAGAGACATTGGTTAAATTGAGATAGAAATATCTCCATAGGTAAAATGTGTTTGATCATCAATAAAATTGGAAGTTCATATGATAAAGTAATGAAGGAAGAAAATAGGAAAAGACAAAGAAATAGCTGATTGCACCTGCTGATGCCCAGACCCACTCTTTTAGGCTGTGAGGCACTGGAGCATCTTGTCAAGCAACATAATTTTAAAAGCCATTATTTCTCCTCTTTATATACAAACAACAAAGTCAGCAGATTAAGGCAAAGCATGACCCAGGCACGCTCTCCCCTGGCCAGAGCCTGTGTGGGACACAGACTGAATGAGAGTTGGGAGCTTAAAACCCTGGACCTCAGCATCTTGAGGTTCCGAGTACGGGAATGAGGAGGCTTGGCTGCAGTCAGGCAGCGATAGCTGTTTAGAAGGGAGCCACATGACACTGTCCCAGAGGCTGTTTTCTTCCATCTGGCTGCAAAGTTGAAATCTGTCCACAAAGAAAGGAAACTCAGTCAGAGCGAGCAGGCTCTTTCTGGACTTGCCCCGTTCATTCCCAAGCAAAAGCTGGAGGACTGCTCTTCCCTCCGTGCCTGTCCGTGATGGTCCCAGCAGCTCTCATCTGTCCTACAGGATCACCCGACCTCCTTTACCTGGGTTCTCACCCTTCCACATTCCACCTGGGAGGCAGTCCCTGCAGGAGTGCTGCAGGGCCACGTCCTCTGCTGGCTGAGGAGCGGTCGGTGGGCTACGCCTTGTTCAGCTTTGGTGAGGCCACCTCAATGCTGGTGAGGTGACCCCATGTATCAGGGATGAGTCGTGTGTGTGCGTCCTCTTATCTGTCCTCGTGAACCAGGGAGCTCGTGGGGCTGACCCAGAGCAGAGCAGAGCAGAGGCCCAGGTTTGATTCTGAACCCTGTCTCCTTCATGACCCAATTCCTTTTTCTCTTTCTCTTCTGCTTCTCAAACTTCAACCCTTTGACTTCATAGCCACCGAGGCATAGCCAGTCCATGGTCATCTGTAAACTTTCTTAGCAAATGCACAGCCCTAGACTCGATGTCAGGCCAACACCACTCTCAAAAAGCAGGTGATGATCTGACACATTTCACTGACTGACTAAAGTTCTACTATACTGTTATTTTTAATGTGTCACTACACTATATCTATTTTGAATAAAGAAATCTATTCTATATTTGCTTATGTTAAAACAGTGTTTACTCATATTTGAGAAAGGTACATTTAAAATGCAGAAATATGGGTAAAAAAAATAAAAACTAAGCACCTGCACTAGCCCCGTCTGAGGGTAACTCCCACGGGGTCTGAAGATCCAGTCTGACAGCCAAGCAGGCCTCGGCCCTGGGTGGAGGGGCAGCAGCCCAGATGGGCAGGCCTTGCCCACTTCTCGCTCTCCTGCTGGGTTTTCAGAGAACTGGTGTCTACTATGTCACATGTCATCTGAAGTTTGCTTCAGTTCCTTATCATCAAAATGGAAGGAGTCTTCCTCCCTTGCAGCCCTCCCCTGGGCTCCCACCTCAAGGACAAGGACCAGACTCAGCTGGAAGCGGACACACCTCTGGAAGATCCCTGAGGACGAGGTCTGCCGCAGTCCGGCTGCAGCAAAATAACCTGGGGGGAGACGAACAACTTGTGTACAGTGATACAGCAGGAGTGGGAGCCGTTTATTGTAGGACAGGAGGGGTATATATACATTCCACACAGCTTATCTAATTAACATAAACTAGATACAGCAGTCAACCAATGAGGAATCTCCACACTTAATGGCTCGCTGGCGTTACTTCACAAACCACTCCCTCTGCAGAATGCCAGGCGCCATCTTGACTTGTTTACAGACTCTAGCAGAGGTCAGTAAGGACATTCTGTTTTCTGATTTCCATATGGCCAGGGTTTCCCCGAGGCCTGTGACTTCTTAGACACCAGGCAGCATCTAAAAAGTGCAATGATTCATTGTGTGTTTACCAAATAACCATAAGACAAGCCCTTCTAGATTCACTGAGGTACCTGGAAAGCAAAGCTTAGAAAGGTTCAGTAAGCTGCCCGCGGTGCTGTCCCTGCAGTCCCGGGAGATCCTCAGGCCCACGGTGGCTGACACTCCTATGCCGCCTTCCCCCTGGGGGTGCATTCAATACGCTGCCAATGGCTTCACATGCTCTGACTTCAGCCTTGGCGAGGGAAAACACCATCCACAATGGCCTGATTCCAGTCACCATCCATCCACCGCTTTCCCTTCTGATGCCAGCTTCCCGACACGCTGCATTTTCTTTTCTTTTTTTTCCCCTTTGGGTATATATTTATCAGTCTTTATGATGTACTGATTTGAAGGGAAATCTTATATTAGGCAGCACAAATAGTGACCAAAAATACAAAGGTGGCATGTCAAAATCAGTTTGGGAATATTATTCTTGTACATAGAAAAACTGAAATGCCTCCCTTCCTGAAGATTATGACCTCCTCCTTCTACTTTTCCTTTTTTAGACCTTGAGACCACACATCTCAGAATGCTCACATACATGTGGTCCCCTCTGGATGCCATAGTCCTTGAAGGAGCATAAAAAGAAAGTTCCTGAAGGGCTGGGAGGAGCCAGCAGAGTAGGGATGGCCTCTGAAGAGGTTTGTAGGGCTCTAGAAAGGTAGTTGTTTTGAGTCACTGTAACCCCTGTGGCTACAACTTATGGAACATGGTGGTGACAATGGTGGCCACTCAGTCTCTTCCCACTCTGTTCTGTGGGGTCCATGCTGTCCACTGGAAGATGGTAGACCTCCTTGTGCTCAGTTTCAGGGATAGCTCATTCAATATCCAGCAGCAAGCAAGCACAGTGGGTAGCATTTGACAACAAGAGAGGGGTAAAGCCGGAATGTGGTATAAACAAGAAGCCAAAATTAACTCGGAAGCTGGAGACTCTCACACATGTAAAAACCTAAACAGAAGCCCAGGGAGACCTTCTATGTAAGTGTGGAACAGCTGGTCTCCAGGACTTCTGTGTTCAGTGGCTTCCACATGCATTCATGAGCAAGCTGCAATGATCCATTTTCTGACCAACTTATTGTGCGCAAGTGATCACCTTCCTCTGGAATGTTCTCGATAATATTCTTTTTATAAAAGAGTGAGGAAACTTCTCCGTAGTTTCTAATTCTTTTATCTTCATCAAGCACTCTTTATCTCATCTTCTCTTGAGCCCTTAAGCTATCTCAGGGAGTTTAACTTTGATTCTAAGCACAATGAGAATTCTTCACAGATAAGTAGGTGCAGGATCTAATCACATTGGCTCTTTGGAGTAGAGAGGTAAGCCTGATTCTGCAGGACTCCAAGGGGCGACATGAGGTAAAGACTTTAACTTTGCCCAAGAGAAGCCTGCATTTGGCCAAAGCTCTGGGAAGTCATCTCTGAGACACCCAGGGCCATTTTAGAGAGGATGGCTTCCTTTGCCTGAGGTGTTGGATCCGATCTGCAGAACCTAATGATGTGATTTGGGCTTGGGTTTATGGCCTCTGGAGGGCCTGGAGACTGAAATCAAGTTTGTGGGAGGCCAATCAGGTTTGTGAAGATGAGCCCAGGTGAACTCCCCTGGTTGGCAATTCTCTGGGAATGCTTTCCCTCATCTTCTCTCAGGAAGTCATGCTGCCCACAGCTCCAACCAGACAGAGACGGCAGCTCTGTCCTGGCAAGCCAGCGGTCTGTGCCTATGCATCCTCCCTGGGCTGACTTTACTCTGTCTCCCTCAGCTGTACAAAACAGTAACTCAAGAGTAACCGCTCTCTGTGAGTCCCCCGAGTGAGGAATCACAGCAGAGTGGACGGGGGACACCCTTAACGTGCAAATGGGGCCAGCAGGTAGAGAGGTCTTACTCAGACCTGGCCTTGATGTGGTTGAGTGGTTTGCGTTGATTGTCTTCAGGGCCTTCTACCCCTAACACCTAGGGCAGCCTGGGATATTTTAGATATAAAACCAATGTTGACTGGTGCATGGTCTGAAGTCCTAGAGAAGATCTGGCCAACGGGTCAATCAGAATAAAAGTTGGCAGTGGAGCAATAGTTGGCCATTAAGCCCTTCTGGTTTCAAAATCTACCTTGGACACCAGATGATAGATTGAATTTGATGCGTAGAATTAAGGAAGACTGCCTACCATGGGGGATTCTCTGCATATTTCTAAGAGGGATTTGCAGCTTATAAAGAAAGAAGTTAAATCTTCAGAAATATTAATCCCAGTGACTGCACCAGAGAGTCCTGTTCCACTTCAATTTTGAATTATTGTTGCCCATACACAGACATTGCCTCTGGATGCTCTGAACACCTGGAACTCCACGTGCATCCTGAACATCTCACAGCTTATGAGCTCTCCTTTTGCTATCGTCCACTGAGAACGACATCTTCTTGTTCACTCAGTCTTTGGTAACTGCAAAATTGGAATCATGAAATTTGTTTTCTATTTGTCATATTATTCTAAGGCTAAGTCTAGATGCTGGTTGTGAATTTCTTGCTCATGTATATTTTTCTCATTGTTTATTCTTTTTTCTGTAGTAGATTTAAAATATATAATTATCCTTGATTAATTAAGTCCCAAGTTTTCAAGTCTGTTAATATTTCAATAAAACTGATACAGCTTTATTCAAATAGGTTGGAAATCATAATCTAGAACTTTCATGTTATATTAATTAATGTTGATCAATTTTATTTATAATTATATAATATAATTGTTACCATATAATTACCTAACTATCTTACATAAAATTATTTTACATATTCTATAAAATATTCAGGGTTTTATAAGTGCTCCACCTTTAGTATGATGGGACAAGACAAGTTAAGCTTTTAGAATCACCTTTGACTCATTAGTGTTAAATGTATACATAATTAATTAAATTGAAAACAATAAGAAGACTGGGTATAATTTGCTTCCACTTGCTGCCTGAGATATCCAATATTCACTGTATAATTGAGAACACCATCAACAATAATAATACTTAGTGTCTTTAATTTTTCATTTTAGTTAAGAAGGATAAATACAGCAACATATGCCAAGATACCCAATGAAATATAAAATTCTTCATGACCATCAGCCCCGTTTGCTTGCATAAGCTGAATTCTTGGTAAAGGACTAAAATCTATTTTTTGTTACTTCTGTTAAAACTCCCATTTTAGGAACTTTTATGCTTAAAAATAACTTTCCAACTTTTATCCTACTTATTCATAAACAACACTCTTGTAAGATGGTTGTTGCAAATTACATGATGGTAAACGACCTGCCAAGGACACAAGTACTCGCCTGAAGTCGCACAGCTACAGTGTGGAAAGTAGTCCTTAAGTTGCACCCATTTCCCACCACGCTCCTCCCCGGAGCCACATGGAAGACAGCCACGGGGCAGACAAGCAGCAGGTAGTTCTCTGAAATATGCTGCCCCTCTTTGAAAGTAGGAGCGTGATCCAGTTGTCCAGGTAGCAAGAGGAACCCGGTCGAAGTGATACTTTGGTTCTTTTTAAATGTTGCTTTCTTAGTCTTTATACACAAAATACTGATCACTTGTTTTCTAGCACTTCCTTACCACTAACATCATAGCAAGGAACCAAAGTCACAGTTACTGCAGCCCACTCAACCCTCACCACACAGGACTCTTTGTATTATTGCTGTTATTACTACGCAGCAGGAACCCCCATTGTACAGCACTGGAGTGCCTGTCCTGGGAAGAGCTGGGGTGGACCCAGTGTCCAGGCTGCCCCTGCAGGGCTCCATGCCTCAGCTGCTGCCTGTGGTAGCTCCACTATGGCTCTGCTTATTTCCGTTTGGTCCAGACCTGCCCACAGAGGGAAAAAATCCATGTCCAGTTGGAGATGTTAGATGACGGCCACTTTTGCATTTCTCAAATGTATCGTGGGTGTCCGAGACATGTAAGATGGCAGTAAGTATAGGGGGTTGCATAGACAGTTAGGGGACTGCATTAAGCAATGCAGTCTCATTTTGGTTTTCTCTGAAAGCCGTCACACTCTGTGGCTACTAAGGGGACAAATGATGTTCAGTGGAAAATCGGTATGTTTGGAATTGGAAACCCAGAGCAGAAATGTGTTCCCACCTTCAAGAGGGTGCTGTTCCAATAATATTAATGACTTAAATGAGACAGCAACAGAATATAAAGTGCCTTAACCTCAGATTAATGTAAGAGGCAGAAATGGTGCTGCCTTCACACGTGGCGTCCCCTTGAGAACTTGCTGGCTGGGCATAGGCCACAGTTGATCTGGATGGACGAGCACCCAGGGCTGGCTGCGCGTGCTGCTCACGTCCATCTGTCACAGGCTCAGGGCACTGAAGCCTCAGTTTAGAATGTCACCTCCTGCACTTGCTCCCTGTGGGACCCGGGGCAGTCAGCGCTCAGCTTCTCACACCTCGACGTTCCCTTCCATGAAGCGGGAGGAAAGAGCAGCGAGGCCCCAGATGCTCACCCACGGCCTGCAGCGTCCTGCATCTCTCTCCATACGGAGCTCGCGGTACAGAGAAAAGGCCTCGGCTCTTCATCTTCTCTCAGTGCACCATCAGCATTTAGTACAAGGTCAACATAGGGAAATCATCTCCTTTTGGGGCAAAAAAATCAAAAGATGGGGTTGAACTTGGTGGTGTCAAGGAAAGGCAAAAACATAATGACAGATATCTGGGTGGAAGCGCGGGAGGCACCCTCATTTTTGGCTTTGATCTCCTTAAATGCTCCCCGAAGCCATGAAGAGTGTCGCATCTGATGCAGAGATACTGAGCTTCATTGAGCAAATAGTGAAACTGTCTTCAGTGGGCTCATTACTGTTTCTCCCATCCCATCGAGTTAATGTTGCATTTCCTAAAATCGTGTTTTCCAGAGAGTAACCATGAGTCAAAGACAAAAAGAAAAAATATAAACTAATCAGCATCAAATAGTAAATACCATATCTAGATATAGGCTTAACGGGAGCATCACGGGCCAAGGCAGCCAGCCTTCCAGGAGGTCTTTCTGCGTAGATGCACTTACCATTCCTTTCTGGGTGTCACTAAGTTTGTTCAGCAGACGTGGGAAGAAGATGACTGGTATTACACAGGGTGGGTCTGTGCTCCCTGGAAGGCCATAGGTCGACACCACGTGCGTTTCCTGGAGAGCAGCCCTTCTGCCTCTCCAGGCCTTTACCAGCGGGCTCAGCTGCGTGGGCCCGGTGGCCTGGACCGGCAGCGCTGCCCTCCCTGGGGGATCATGGGCTCCCTCACACACGAGCCGCTGTCATTAGTTTTAATGGGAGCAGGGTGGTTCTGGGGCGATTCAGGCTTTAAACAGTTCCACTTTGGAGACCCCGGCAGCTGTGCTCTGCCCTCCTGATGGTGCAGTTTCCATGATTCTGGCCACTGGGGCCTCCCTCGTTTCTCAAAGCCACACACCAAACCAGGCTGATCAGCTTGGCTGAACGGAATCCTTTAATGAAGTTTTCCCAAATGCAAAACGGACGCGGGGTGGCAGCCTTTCCTGGGCACCTCGTGTGGGCAGGGGCTGCTTTACAGGCACTGTCTCCAGCTCTCAGCAGCTGACTGCGCAGAAGGAACCATCCACGAAGGGCAGTTACAGGGTGGAGTGAGGAGGGCAAGCCTCAGCAAGACCGTCCGGACATCTCACAGTGCTTCCCGTTCCTCTGTGTGCTTTTGAGAAAGACACAGAATCTCAGTAGGCCTCTATAAGTGGGAATCAGATTATCTAGTTTTGAGGTGGTTAAGAGGATTCACCTAACAGACTGCCTCCCATATGGAAAGAACTCAATCAATTCTATCATTGTCCTCCTTGTGCAAATTAGGCATTCAGAGAGGTAAAAAAAAAAATCATTGTGTTTCTTTCCTTAGATAAAGAATAACATCTCTATCTCATACTAGACAAAGGGTCCAAAAACATACATTGGAGAAAAGATAGCCTCTTCAACAAATGGTGTTGGGAGAACTAGAAATCCATATGCAGCAAAATTAAAATAAACCCCTATCTCTCACCATGCACAAAACTCAACTCAAAGTGGATCAAGGACCTAGGAATTAAACCAGAGACCCTGCACCTAATAGAAGGAAAAGTAGGCCCTAATCTTCTTCATGTGGGATTAGGCCCTGACTTCCTTAACAAGATTCCTGAAACATAAGAAATAAAATCAAGAATTAATACATGGGATGGACTCAAAATAGAAAACTTCTTCTCAGCAAAAGAAACAGTCAATGAGGTAAAGAGAGAGCCTTCCTTTTGGGAGCAAATTTTTGCTATATGCAGGTCAGATAGAGCACTAATCTCCAGGTTAAATAAAGAACTCAAAAAGCTTAACACCAAAAAACCCCAAACAACCCAATCAATAAATGAGTTGAGGGGATAAAAAGACTTCTCAGAAAAAGATATACATTTGATCAACAAATATATGAAAAATGTTCAACATCTCTAGTAATTAGAAAAATGCGAATCAAAACTACTCTAATATTTTATCTCACACCAGTCAGAGTAACACTATCAAGAATACAGACAAAATAAAGGTTGGTGAGGATGTGTGGAAAAGGCACACTCATGTTGCTAGTGGGCCTGCAAATTGGTGCAACCAATCTGGAAAGCAGTATGGGGATTCTTTAGAAAACTTGGAATGGAACCACCATTTGACTCAGTTATCCCACTTCTCGGTCTAGACCCAAAGGCTTAAAATCAGCATACTACAGTATGGCAGTCATCTCAATGTTTATAGCAGTCACAATAGCTAAACTGTGAAAGCAACCTAGATGCCCTTCAAGAGATGAATGGATAAAGAAACTGTGGTATATATACACAATAGAATATTACTCAGCATTAAAAGAGAATAAAATTATGGCATTTGCAGGTAAAAGGATGGAAAAGAAGAATATCATGCTAAGTGAAGTAAGGCAATCCAAAAAAACCAAAGGCCAAATGTTCTCCCAGATAATGTGGATGCTGATCCATAATGGTGGTGGTGGGGGGGAGGAGGCATGGGAAAATGGAGGAACTTTGACTGGGCAAAGGGGAAGGAGAGGTGGGAAGAGGTGCATAGGGGCAGGAAAGATGGTAGAATTAGGTGGACCTCATTACCCTAGGTACATATATGACTTCACATATGGTGAGATGTTATATCATGAAAAACCAGAGAAATGAAAAGTTGTGCTGCAATTGTACACAGTGAGTCAAAATGCATTTTGTTGTCATACACCTAATTTAAATTAATTATTAATTAATTAATTACAAAAAGGAATAAAATCTCTTCTAGACATTGAATAAAGTCATATAACTATTCAGTCTTAAGCCTAATCAAAGGCTCCTTCCTGGAGATTACCATTCTTATTTATAAAGTCTATCTTAATAACGGATTTTTAGCATCCTCCGAAAGATCCATATTGGATACTGACCCCACCCAGGTTGCCTCTGTCTCTGTTCTGACCTTGAGGAAGTAAAGTGAAGGTTGAAGATCCTGCAGAAGTTGAGGCTGAGGTCGTCATTCACTCATCCTCCAGATGAAGCTGAAAGGGTCATGAAGACCTTGGACAAAATCATTTCAGTGCCAGAAATGAGTCTTTCATGATGTTCAATAAGTATTTATAGTTCTTCTGGCTCCTTTATGGAACTTTCACCCCAGGGGACAGTGGTGGAGTCTCCCAGCCTCACCGTCTGCCCTCACTTTTGCTGGAGGAAATTCTGTGTGGAGTGTCAGTCTCCGAATAGCACATTCACTCAGAGTCCTGAGGGTGGGCTCCCATGATAACCAGGAAGGTCAAGAATCAAGACACGCAGCAAGCTAAGCTCTGTGGGGAATCCAGTGGCAGGCTGGGTTCTGGAAATCTGACACCAAGATAAGGGTCTAGTGTGAAGGAGGTTTCTTAAGGAGTGCCTCAGAACCCACCCTTGTGGAAGGAAGGGGAGGAATCAGGGGGTGCAGAGGGAGAATCCAGTTCCCATGCAGACTCAAGCAGCCTTGTTAATTTATTGGCTGCTTGGGGAGCTCAAGTGCCCTGCAGAAGGTGTTGGAGCTGGGCAGAGGTGGCCAGGGTTTCATGACTCTCCCTGTTCCTCCTCCTGAGCATGGGTCAGTCACGCATGTGCATCTTCCCAGAAGAGGCATGAACTTGGGGCCAGCTCTCTGCAGCCCAGGTGATCCCTGAAGGTGCTGCTCACCAAGGCAGCCAGCCCCGGGCTCGTCCTACACTGAAGGGCAAGCTAGGTGGCATTCACCCTTCGGCCAAATTCCATATACATTAAAATGACCCAGTCACTTTTCCTGTAACAACTGTCATCCTCAGAGCCAACATAAAAACAACACAATTAGAGGAACTTCCTCAGGTTTTTGGTTTTCAATGACCTAGGGCTATGAGAGGACACACGGATTGGGGAAGATGGAGGACAGAGGAAAAGGGAAAATGAAGAATGGAGGGTAGGACAGGAATAGCATTTATTAAGCACCTATTGTGTCCGGCACCATGATAGGTGGTATATAGCCTCGATTCCATTTACTTGAACCAACCACACCTTAGAAAACACGATACACGTGGCTGCCCTTTGCAGATAAAGCAGCTGGGGCCCAGTAAGTGAAACAGCAAGCTCAGAAAGTGCTTTATCTCAAGTCCCTTTAAAGTCCACCGGTATGTCTAGAGCTGCAGTCCCTCCAGCAGAGTGCCCATGCACGGGGGCAGTGAGGAGTAGCAGCCCCTCCACCAGCTCCCAGGCTCCTGCTTGCCTGCATCCTGCCCTGCTGCCACCAACTGCCATGACTGCTCCATCTTTAAAAACCTTCCAAGCTCAGACAATGCCTTACCTTTGCTCCCTTATCCCTTATTTCTTGCCTACAAGCAGGCTACTCCCTAGCTTCTGACCTATGAAAAACACGCCACACACATTTATGCAACAAATTCTCCTGCTCTGGCCCCAGACTCTAAGCAGTGCAGCAGCCATGGCTACCCCTGCCCGCTTGCTCCTCACCTGCAATAAACATGCCCTGCTGTAGACAGGGTTAGAAGAGGCCCTTTGGGAAGTCATGTGGGGACAGCCTGGAGAGCTTTTCCAGCATCATGCTTCTACTAAATATTACACACAAGCTTCTAACAATGACTGCTGGGTTTATGTATCATCTCAATCCACATGAACTCCTCCTAGAGACAGATTTTCCCTTTTGTTTCAGAAACTTAAAGAGAGTAAGTAATGTGCCCATGGACCACACAGTTAGAAGTGGTGACACCAGGCTTCAAATCTGATACCTTTCAACTCAAAACCTTAGCTTTCAACTCCACTGAGTCAAAGTGCACATAGAAACTGTCCCCACCATCCTACTGTCTTAGCTTGGAGACCATTTTATGCAAGGAAGTCCATGTGGCTGGGGAGGTATGGTCTGCCTTATTCCCACTTCTAGGTCAAATAAGAAAATGTATTTGAAATCCCTTTGCATGCAAGCTGTAAGGTACTCTAAGCTTTGTAGAAAGGTATATACATGTTTATACACATAAATATGAACATAGCACCCAAAATCACAGATGTGGTTTCTATTAAATATCTGGTGCATGTTGAATGTACTGGGGTGTCTATCTTGATCTAGATGTCTGTTCACAGGTTATTAGCATGTCCTGTCAACATTTCATGCAAATAGACACACAGGTGCCCGCACTACACATCCCTTCTGCATTCCCTCTGGACTTGTTGCAGGGCTAAGCCTGAGGCTGCCTCTGCCTCCTGTGGTGTCTCAGGGCAGCCTCTGCACAGAACTGAGTGTGGGTTGCAATTTATTTTCTAAGAGAGAAAATGGCAAAATGAATAGAAGAACCACAAAAGCAACTGTTTGACCAGGATTCCAAAATGAAAATGTGGGCAGAAGATGGAGAGAGTGACAGGAAAGGTGATTTAAGGAATGTTGGGAGAGAAGAAAAGAATAGAAGAGAAAAAGTGAAACAATTTTGCAATACTTGCCTCCTAGACCCCATGCCCCTAGCTGGTACAGGTTCATGCACCCATCCTGTCAAATACATATGCTAGCAGAAATGAGATCCAGAGCAAGAAGGTGCTAGGAGTTCACTTCTGCAACTGATGTTGCCAGATCACCTACAGTTTTGCTCAAACCAGGTCCAAAGACTTGAAGCACGTGGTTTGTTTGTATGCACCTATTATTATTCCCGTCCTTGTTCTAAATTTCATGTCAGAGAGTGCAATGGCAGTTTGCAGCTGCATTTCTGTGAGATGCATGAAAATCTTACAGTCTGCTTGTCAAACCTTAATCAGCTACCATGCTGGGCTGGTACGGGAGCTTGGGAAATCAGCCTCCTTTATGGGGAAGGTAGGGGTGGAAATGAGACAGGACATTTTCCAGGGCCCAAACAGGAGAGAGAACACAGCTTACTTTGGTTTGTCCTCAAACTGAGAAAGAGCATCTCCTGTCTGCAAAATTTCAGTTACAATCTCTAATCAATTAGCTAACTAGCTCCCCCTCTTGAAACTTTCCTTTCAGATAAGTACTGCAGAACATTACAAAGCAGTGGTGTAAAATCAGACCAGTCTTAGTATATGGCAGTTTTAAAGATTACTTATGTCTGAAAAAAAACATGAAAGTGTTAAAATCCATCCAAATACAAGATCTATAGCTGTGTATGATTTTAAAAAGACATAGTTTTCATGTTATTTTTTCCTACTTAAAGATGTTTTGATACAGCTTTTAAAAGAAAAAAATAAATTGTAGATATTTACCTATAGAATTTACTAAAAGCTACTATTGGCTAAAAGTGATAAGTATAGGAGATAATGACAGAAGTCACTAAAAACTGTTCTACTGTCAGAAGCACAGACTTCTTAAAAATAATGCCTTGCTGCACTATTTATTTCACATTTTTTACAATGCATTATTCATTTTGCATTATATTTTTAATTTTTTTTTGATCCAGATATTTGCTCCTTTTTTCTTACATCAACAAGAAAAGTTTGCCTGTCTCTACAACTCAGGAATAAAATGATTATGTGGTATTTATGTAAAATTCAGAGTAAGCAATGGACCAGCACGTGGCGTATTCTTTCAGAGGACAAGAGGACCAGCCAGAGATAGGCTGCAAAGTAACCCATGCTGGGATGCTACCATGAGGCCTTAAAATCTCTTCCAGCTGCTTCCATGGGTGCATATTTGAGTCATGCAGAGCACGTACATCATCCTTTTTTAAAATTATTTGTTGTAATTCATTATACAGGACAGCAGAATGCATTGGACTCATTGTACACAATGGAATACAACTTCTCATTTCTCGGCTTGCCCGTGAGGCAGAGTTGCACCATTGGTGCAGTCATACATGTACATAGGGTAGTGATGTCCATCTCATTCATTGGGTCTCAGTCTTCACTGCTCTGGGTTTGACCTGATACCAGTGGGTTCTGCAGGTGAGTTCCTGTGCAGCCACAGCCGAGATCCCTGCTCTGGGCTACCTGGACTGCATGAGCAGGCAGTGAAGGCCACCATCTGGTTCTCCTCCTTTGTTCGTCCTGCCTTTCCTCCAGCGCCTCCTCCTTGGCCTCAGAGCTGCATCACCACTGGGGAAGCTAATGTGGCCGCTCTGGGCCTGCTCAGCCAGTCCACGCTGCCTGTCAGCAGCTGGACCCTTTGCTGGTGAGCATTTGGGCTCTGGCTCTGTAGCCGAGGACCATGTCTGACGCAGCAACAACAGACTCCATTTTCTCCCAGTTCTAGAGGTGGGAATCCAAGCTCCAGGCGCAGGCAGGCACCTCTGAGGCCTCTCTCCTTGGCTAGTGGTGCCTGTCTTGTGTCTTCACCCGGCCTCCCCTCTGTGGGTCTGTGTCCACATCTCGTCTTCTAAGGTCGTGCTGGGTTCAGTGGACCCTGATGAGCTCATTTTACCTTATGTGTCTCCTTAAAGGCCCTGTTGGCAGATATCATCACTTTTTGTAGGACTTGTTGGGGGGACAATACCTTATAAGTTTGGAGAATGCAATCAGTCCTTCGCAGTGAGCACAAAGGGCCCTGCACTGGCAACATGCTAATTGTCTGTCCTCGCTGTCCCGGCTCATGCCGAGATGTCAGAAAGACCAAATTGCCCAACCCACTCTGGACTGCCTCCCAGGCTCACTTTATAGTCAGAGCTGCAGGTAAGGAGGGTCCTTCCCTGGCAACCCCCTTGTCTGTGGCTACAGCAAGTGAGGATAATTAGCCTGGGGAATGTCCTGGAGAACATGTTGTCCACGGGGGGACTCTTCAAGATGCCCAAGTGCCTTCTTCCAGGACCTGGGGAAGTGGGGGTCCCAGTGCTCTGGCCCTGGCAGGCTGAGTAGGGGGCTGTTTCTTCTGCTGCTGGTGCAGTGGGCAGCTCAGCACCTACCCCCAGGCCAAGCCACCCAGCTGACCACAATCAGATGCCATGGACTATTGGTAAGGAACAAGGGTGTGTGTCCCCTTCGTAGATGGGAGATTAACTGTTACTTTCTTTCTGTCTGTTTTTTAAGATTTTAAATTTTTTTCTTCCCTAAATTTGATTCTCAAAAACTCCTTGGCAGGTTTGGTTCTCCATGCCAGCTCTTTCCATCCCCATACCTTAAAGTGGATGTGCTCCCACTCTTTTTGCTAGAAGGGAAGGGAGATTTAATTCTGGGTTTTCCAAGCAGGCACCTCGACTCCTGCTGCATTCTCTGATTTTTCACCCATACTCCCTTCAACCTGCCAAGCTGGGGGAAGGAATTTGGATTTATTTAATGTTATGTTGTGTTCTAGTATTTTTATATGTGTTGATTGAGTCGTCTAATTAATTAGTACTTCAGAATATCTGTGGTTTCAAGTTCTCTTCTTTGACTTCACCTACATTTATAAAAATTAAGCATAGTATCAAGACTAAAATAGTCATGACAATAATAATGAATAGAGCATTATTTTGAACTCCCTAACAGCAGATACAGCAACATAAGTCTTTTCCCAAGTAAAATGCCAGCCATTCATCAAATCAGTTGTAGTGATTTTACATCACAGGCCTGTGAGTTTTATACCTATTCATAAAATATTTATCTCAAAAGCACACAGTGGAATACATTTTTTTGCAAACTGCTGCACAGGGAAGCATCTCTCAAATTGTTTTATTTGCTATAAAAACTTATTTGTTAATTGGAAATTGTGTTGACATGTGTTACCTTTGATCACCACACCAAGTGTAGTTGGAGAAGGGGGGTATAATTAGGTAATCGGATAAAAGAACAGCAAAAAATTCAAACCGCCTTCAGTGTGTACCTTAAAATGTACTTTAAAGATATAATATGGTGGGGAAATTCCATTTTATTGAAATTGGAAAATGTTTATGGATAACTCAGATAAAAATTTCTCAAAAAAGATCAGGATCTGACTGATTATATGAAGAACCCATATGACTCCTTAAGCAAAGACTTCAGAGGCATGCACAGAGACTCTGTGGGAAGAGAGAAAATGCATACGTACCAAACACATCCTAAGTGCCCCAAACCTGCGTGCAGGAAGCAATGTGCTAGACTGAGAGAGTTGGGGAATGGAAGCAGGGAGACACTGACTTCTATTGAGGAAGCACTAAGTCCAGTCACAACACCAGGATGCACACATGCACGCATAAACACACACACACACACACACACACACACACACACACACCCCTAAAACACAAGTTATGGTTACTTGTGCACTTACCTGCAGTTACTTTCCCCATGCACACACACACACCTACTTCTATTTTTTTCTTTTCTTCTCTCTCTCTCTCTCTCTCTCTTTCTTCCTGTGGGGATTAAACCCAGGACCTTGCACATGCAAAGCCAGGACTCGACCACTGGTATAAGCTGCCATTTTTTCTGCCTTAAAAATGTTGGCTGAAGAACTCTTCTAGGAAGTCTTCCCAGCGGTAATTCCACATACACCTGATGGCAGCTCTTCCAGTGGAACTTCATTAATCCCCTGGGCATTCCTTCCAAGAATTTTATCCTGGAATATCCATGGCCGTACTTGTGTTAATCCACCAAAGAACATCTGTAAGGAGTCTCAGCCTGACCTGAACTTTCAAGTGAAGCTACCAGGATGGGAAAGGGGTTCAGCTCCATCATGAGGGCCCCTCTTGGGGTCTTGCACTCTAAGACTGTGATGCCTCAAGGATTGAGATGAAGACGTTCCTGCAGCAGCCTCTGATGGCATCCCTAGAGGCCAGCAGCTCTGTTTCTGGGTGGCACTAGCTCAACAGGGCTGGGAAGATGATGCCTGGGGCTGAGAGGGTCTGGGGTACTATAGAGACAGAGGACCTCGTGGGATAGAAGCTAGCTATGTTTGTTCAAGGAGTTGGGAAAGAAGAGGTGTGTTAAGGAGTTGAAGATTCACTTGAGTGGGAGAGAAAGTCATGGAGATGAGTTTTGGGAAGTTTTACAGGGACAAATGGAACATGGAAGTTGAAGAAAACTCCTTATTAAGGTTGCTACCTATTAAGGTTAACATGGGTCAAACTGTGTAAAACATTTAGAGCAGTGCCTGGGGTCAGTGGATGCACCCTAGGTATTCACCGGTTTAGTCTTCTGTTATTATCATATTGCCACATGTGTTTTTGGTTTGAGGGGACTGGGGTGCAATGAAGTTTTAGGGAACTCTGGGAGCAGAACCAGAGTGCATTTCCCAGAGCATCTACCTAACGACTGTTTTCCTGGTTCCATAAACCTTGGAGAGCCAGTTCTGGCTCTGCCTCCTCCTGGCATTATACCCAGCAGAACCACACAGTGCAGGGAGACCTGGGGCTGCTCAGGTTAGAAATTCCCACTGAACGAAAAGAGAGTCGGCATGTTACCAGAATTAAATCGGATTCGTAATATGTATATGAAATCTAATTGATTAATCAGGAATGTCATCAATCTAGATGTAAAAATTGGTAGGTTAGTTAGTATGCAGAAAGACCAATAAAATTATTGACTATAGATTTTCATGCTGAAAATAATACGAAGATATATACTGGAAAACTTAGGGGAAAAATTTTTACTCTGATAAAAGGTAAAAGCCTAAAATAATTCCATTAGCAGTTAAAAGTGGTAAGTTGCTGGCATCCATTTGGACTTCTGACACTCAAAACAGTTATTTCCAGGAATAAGGAGGACAGTTGGAAAAACAGCCCCACTTAGGATGAGCCTGCGGCTTCATTTCCATGAGCAGCACTTGGGTTTTGAGAGAGGGCTTGAACATAAGATCATGGATCATGGCTAATCAGATATTCAACACAGAGAAGAGAGTCAGGGTGCTGCATGGGTTAGCTTTGGAATGTACCTTTACCCGGACTTTCTTATTCTCTCTTAATATTTTGGAAGACATTGTTCAAACCGTACTGTTTCCTAAGGGAAATATCTTATTAATCTATATCTTATTTTAAATATTACTGAGAGCCTTATTTAAATTGCCCTGAAAGGTTTTTAAATACTATGGAAAATTAGAAGAAAGCTTTTGAGTGTATTTTTAAAAGGAGAGGAAAAGTCCCAATCTTTGCATTTAACACAATCACATGCATTTTGGGATCTGAATGGAAAGTAAGTCAGAATAAGAGCGTGGAGAGAGAGAGAGAGAGAGAGAGAGAGAGAGAGAGAGAGAGAGAGAGATCTTTTCTCTAATTTTTGGGGAACTTCTCTTCAAATTTTTGTCTGAAGAAATAATTTTAAGTTGTGATATTTATTATGTATATACTCTTTTTTAGTTTCTTATGCTGAAATAATGACAGAATTTTAAATAATTTGAAATAGCTATGAAAAGAGCAGAGAGCTTCCTGCCCCCTCCGCTAGCTCCCCCATGGAAGCTACTGTGGAGAGCAGTGACCAAAGGCACCTCTGTGTTCGCCCGTGTGTATTGTGGTTGCTGCTGTGTGTCTCCTTTCCACACGAGTCCCTGATGTCCTGCAGGTCCACACTGTGTTCACAATTACCAGGCTTCTCAGAATCAAAACTATATGATCCTGACAGAACAAAAAATAAAATTCACAAAACGACCCTACCAGTGAACTTTCAGTCTTGTGCACAGCTGGTCATCAATATGAAGAGTCTCCATCCAGCTAAAAGTAGACTTTCATTTATTGACCCATTTCAAGTTAGGTCCCGAGCTTCCTCTGACCTGACCTTAACGCCCTTGACCCCAGTGAGCAGTGTGTCCTAGGAGAGGCGTGACTCTCTGGGCTCTTCTTCCCCACTTGATCTGATATTTTCAGAGGGCACGTTTTCTGGTACGTCTATCTTATTCAAATCTAATGTTAGTGGATGTTTGTTGAATTAAATCATTATTAAATAAATAGAAATTATAGGCTGTTAAATTTTCTTTTTTTTTAAAGAGAGAGAGAGACCGAGAGAGAGAGAGAGAGAGAGAGAGAGAGAGAGAGAGAGAGAGAGAATTTTAATATTTATTTTTTAGTTCTCGGCGGACACAACATCTTTGTTTGTATGTGGTGCTGAGGATCGAACCCAAGCCACACGCATGCCAGGTGAGCGCGCTACCGCTTGAGTCACATCCCCAGCCCTAGGCTGTTAAATTTTCAGCAGAGCAAAAATTCCAGATTTACCATTTTTGTTGACCCTACGCATGGAGTGAACTAGAAATAGCACACACACTTTCAGATGGACAGAGGAAAGACAGATTCGGCCGTGTGGTCCTGGGAATCCTACACTCTGCCTGAACATTGGTAGACCCACGGTGCTCAGCTTAGAGTGTGACTGCATTGAGGTGAGGCACCATTTGAAAGACCTAGAAATCTTGCTTTTTGGCAGAGCCTAGATTGGTCATTCATTTGCATACTTGTTTGGCATTTACTGAGAGCCTTGCAGGCAATGGAATCTTGGTAGGCTCAAAGACATGGATTTTATGGTTTACTAATAAAGAAAGAGGAAAAGCTATAAGCAGAATAGGAAGGATTTGTGCTAGATAGAAGTAAACACGGAATCTCAGGAAGACAGAGATTTCTGTTAAAGGGTTCATTTTGAAGCATGCACTTCCTGAGCACTGTGTAGGGGCCTGGTTACTTTGCTGAGGTCTGAAGAAGCAATAGGCAGGAGGACAGGTGCTGGGAGGTCAGGGTGGTGAGGACAGGTGCTGGGAGGTCTGGGTGCTGAGGACAGGTGCTGGGAGGTCAGGGTGGTGAGGACAGGTGCTGGGAGGTGGGGGTGGTGAGGACAGGTGCTGGGAGGTCTGGGTGCTGAGGACAGGTGCTGGGAGGTCAGGGTGGTGAGGACAGGTGCTGGGAGGTGGAGGTGGTGAGGACAGGTGCTGGGAGGTGGGGTGGTGAGGACAGGTGCTAGGAGGTGGGGTGGTGAGGACAGGTGCTGGGAGGTCGGGGTGGTGAGGACAGGGGCTGGGAGGTGGGGTGGTGAGGGCAGGTGCTGGGAGGTGGAGGTGGTGAGGACAGGTGCTGGGAGGTGGGGGTGGTGAGGACAGGTGCTGGCGGGTGGGGGTGGTGAGGACAGGTGCTGGGAGGTGGGGGTGGTGAGGACAGGTGACTGGGAGGTGGGGGTGGTGAGGACAGGGGCTGGGAGGTGGGGGTGGTGAGGACAGGTGACTGGGAGGTGGGTTGGTGAGGACAGGTGACTGGGAGGTGGGGGTGGTGAGGACAGGTGCTGGGAGGTTGGGGTGGTGAGGACAGGTGACTGGGAGGTGGGGGTGGTGAGGACAGGTGACTGGGAGGTGGGGGTGGTGAGGACAGGTGACTGGGAGGTGGGGGTGGTGAGGACAGGGGCTGGGAGGTTGGGGTGGTGAGGACAGGTGACTGGGAGGTGGGGGTGGTGAGGACAGGTGCTGGGAGGTGGGGGTGGTGAGGACAGGTGCTGGGAGGTGGGGGTGGTGAGGACAGGTGCTGGGAGGTGGGGGTGGTGAGGACAGGTGCTGGGAGGTGGGGTTGGTGAGGACAGGTGACTGGGAGGTGGGGGTGGTGAGGACAGGTGCTGGGAGGTGGGGTGGTGAGGACAGGTGCTGGGAGGTGGGGGTGGTGAGGACAGGTGCTGGGAGGTGGGTTGGTGAGGACAGGTGCTGGGAGGTGGGGGTGGTGAGGACAGGTGACTGGGAGGTGGGGTGGTGAGGACAGGGGCTGGGAGGTGGGGGTGGTGAGGACAGGTGACTGGGAGGTGGGGTTGGTGAGGACAGGTGCTGGGAGGTGGGGTGGTGAGGACAGGTGCTGGGAGGTGGGGGTGGTGAGGACAGGTGACTGGGAGGTGGGGGTGGTGAGGACAGGGGCTGGGAGGTGGGGGTGGTGAGGACAGGTGACTGGGAGGTGGGGGTGGTGAGGACAGGTGCTGGGAGGTGGGGTGGTGAGGACAGGTGCTGGGAGGTGGGGGTGGTGAGGACAGGTGACTGGGAGGTGGGGGTGGTGAGGACAGGGGCTGGGAGGTGGGGGTGGTGAGGACAGGTGACTGGGAGGTGGGGGTGGTGAGGACAGGTGACTGGGAGGTGGGGGTGGTGAGGACAGGGGCTGGGAGGTGGGGGTGGTGAGGACAGGTGCTGGGAGGTCGGGGTGGTGAGGACAGGTGCTGGGAGGTGGAGGTGGTGAGGACAGGTGCTGGGAGGTGGGGGTGGTGAGGACAGGTGCTGGGAGGTGGGGGAGGTGAGGACAGGTGCTGGGAGGTGGGGTTGGTGAGGACAGGTGACTGGGAGGTGGAGGTGGTGAGGACAGGTGACTGGGAGGTGGGGGTGGTGAGGACAGGTGACTGGGAGGTGGGGGTGGTGAGGACAGGTGACTGGGAGGTGGGGGTGGTGAGGACAGGTGACTGGGAGGTGGGTTGGTGAGGACAGGTGACTGGGAGGTGGGGGTGGTGAGGACAGGTGACTGGGAGGTGGGGGTGGTGAGGACAGGGGCTGGGAGGTTGGGGTGGTGAGGACAGGTGACTGGGAGGTGGGGGTGGTGAGGACAGGTGACTGGGAGGTGGAGGTGGTGAGGACAGGTGCTGGGAGGTGGGGGAGGTGAGGACAGGTGACTGGGAGGTGGGGGTGGTGAGGACAGGTGACTGGGAGGTGGGGTTGGTGAGGACAGGGGCTGGGAGGTGGGGGTGGTGAGGACAGGTGACTGGGAGGTGGGGTGGTGAGGACAGGTGCTGGGAGGTGGGGGTGGTGAGGACAGGTGCTGGGAGGTGGGGGTGGTGAGGACAGGTGACTGGGAGGTGGGGGTGGTGAGGACAGGTGCTGGGAGGTGGGGGTGGTGAGGACAGGTGACTGGGAGGTGGAGGTGGTGAGGACAGGTGCTGGGAGGTGGGGTTGGTGAGGACAGGGGCTGGGAGGTGGGGGTGGTGAGGACAGGTGCTGGGAGGTGGGGTGGTGAGGACAGGTGCTGGGAGGTGGGGTGGTGAGGACAGGTGCTGGGAGGTGGGGGGTGGTGAGGACAGGTGCTGGGAGGTCGGGGGTGGTGAGGACAGGTGCTGGGAGGTCGGGGGTGGTGAGGACAGGTGCTGGGAGGTGGGGGTGGTGAGGACAGGTGCTGGGAGGTCGGGGGTGGTGAGGACAGGTGCTGGGAGGTCGGGGGTGGTGAGGACAGGTGCTGGGAGGTGGGGGTGGTGAGGACAGGTGCTGGGAGGTGGGGGTGGTGAGGACAGGTGCTGGGAGGTGGGGGTGGTGAGGACAGGTCTGGGAGGTGGGGGTGGTGAGGACAGGTGCTGGGAGGTGGGGTGGTGAGGACAGGTGCTGGGAGGTGGGGTGGTGAGGACAGGTGACTGGGAGGTGGGGGTGGTGAGGACAGGTGCTGGGAGGTGGGGTTGGTGAGGACAGGTGACTGGGAGGTGGGGGTGGTGAGGACAGGTGCTGGGAGGTCGGGGGTGGTGAGGACAGGTGCTGGGAGGTGGGGGTGGTGAGGACAGGTGCTGGGAGGTGGGGGTGGTGAGGACAGGTGCTGGGAGGTGGGGGTGGTGAGGACAGGTGACTGGGAGGTGGGGGTGGTGAGGACAGGTGCTGGGAGGTGGGGGTGGTGAGGACAGGTGCTGGGAGGTGGGGGTGGTGAGGACAGGTGCTGGGAGGTGGGGGTGGTGAGGACAGGTGACTGGGAGGTGGGGTGGTGAGGACAGGTGCTGGGAGGTGGGGGTGGTGAGGACAGGTGCTGGGAGGTGGGGGTGGTGAGGACAGGTGACTGGGAGGTGGGGGTGGTGAGGACAGGTGACTGGGAGGTGGGTTGGTGAGGACAGGTGCTGGGAGGTGGGGGTGGTGAGGACAGGTGGCTGGGAGGTGGGGGTGGTGAGGACAGGTGCTGGGAGGTGGGGGTGGTGAGGACAGGTGACTGGGAGGTGGGGGTGGTGAGGACAGGTGCTGGGAGGTGGGGGTGGTGAGGACAGGTGCTGGGAGGTGGGGGTGGTGAGGACAGGTGCTGGGAGGTGGGTTGGTGAGGACAGGTGCTGGGAGGTGGGGTGGTGAGGACAGGTGACTGGGAGGTGGGGGTGGTGAGGACAGGTGCTGGGAGGTGGGTTGGTGAGGACAGGTGCTGGGAGGTGGGGGTGGTGAGGACAGGTGACTGGGAGGTGGGGGTGGTGAGGACAGGGGCTGGGAGGTGGGGGTGGTGAGGACAGGTGCTGGGAGGTGGGGGTGGTGAGGACAGGTGCTGGGAGGTGGGTTGGTGAGGACAGGTGCTGGGAGGTGGGGGTGGTGAGGACAGGTGACTGGGAGGTGGGGGTGGTGAGGACAGGTGCTGGGAGGTGGGTTGGTGAGGACAGGTGCTGGGAGGTGGGGTGGTGAGGACAGGTGGCTGGGAGGTGGGGGTGGTGAGGACAGGTGCTGGGAGGTGGGTTGGTGAGGACAGGTGCTGGGAGGTGGGGGTGGTGAGGACAGGTGGCTGGGAGGTGGGGGGTGGTGAGGACAGGTGGCTGGGAGGTGGGGTTGGTGAGGACAGGTGCTGGGAGGTGGGGGTGGTGAGGACAGGTGCTGGGAGGTGGGGGTGGTGAGGACAGGTGCTGGGAGGTGGGGGTGGTGAGGACAGGTGCTGGGAGGTGGGTTGGTGAGGACAGGTGACTGGGTGACTGGGAGGTGGGGGTGGTGAGGACAGGTGCTGGGAGGTGGGTTGGTGAGGACAGGTGCTGGGAGGTGGGGGTGGTGAGGACAGGTGGCTGGGAGGTGGGGGTGGTGAGGACAGGTGCTGGGAGGTGGGTTGGTGAGGACAGGTGCTGGGAGGTGGGGGTGGTGAGGACAGGTGGCTGGGAGGTGGGGGTGGTGAGGACAGGTGCTGGGAGGTGGGGGTGGTGAGGACAGGTGACTGGGAGGTGGGGGTGGTGAGGACAGGTGCTGGGAGGTGGGGGTGGTGAGGACAGGTGCTGGGAGGTGGGGGTGGTGAGGACAGGTGCTGGGAGGTGGGTTGGTGAGGACAGGTGCTGGGAGGTGGGGGTGGTGAGGACAGGTGCTGGGAGGTGGGGGTGGTGAGGACAGGTGCTGGGAGGTGGGGGTGGTGAGGACAGGTGCTGGGAGGTGGGGGTGGTGAGGACAGGTGACTGGGAGGTGGGTTGGTGAGGACAGGTGACTGGGAGGTGGGGGTGGTGAGGACAGGTGACTGGGAGGTGGGGGTGGTGAGGACAGGTGACTGGGAGGTGGGGGTGGTGAGGACAGGTGCTGGGAGGTTGGGGTGGTGAGGACAGGGGCTGGGAGGTTGGGTTGGTGAGGACAGGTGACTGGGAGGTGGGTTGGTGAGGACAGGTGACTGGGAGGTGAGGGTGGTGAGGACAGGTGACTGGGAGGTGGGGGTGGTGAGGACAGGGGCTGGGAGGTTGGGGTGGTGAGGACAGGTGAATGGGAGGTGGGGTGGTGAGGACAGGTGCTGGGAGGTGGGGGTGGTGAGGACAGGTGCTGGGAGGTGGGGGTGGTGAGGACAGGTGACTGGGAGGTGGGGTGGTGAGGACAGGTGCTGGGAGGTGGGGGTGGTGAGGACAGGTGCTGGGAGGTGGGGGTGGTGAGGACAGGTGACTGGGAGGTGGGGGTGGTGAGGACAGGTGCTGGGAGGTGGGGGTGGTGAGGACAGGTGCTGGGAGGTGGGGTGGTGAGGACAGGTGCTGGGAGGTGGGGGTGGTGAGTACAGGTGCTGGGAGGTGGGGGTGGTGAGGACAGGTGCTGGGAGGTGGGGGTGGTGAGGACAGGTGACTGGGAGGTGGGTTGGTGAGGACAGGTGCTGGGAGGTGGGGGTGGTGAGGACAGGTGACTGGGAGGTGGGGGTGGTGAGGACAGGTGACTGGGAGGTGGGGGTGGTGAGGACAGGTGCTGGGAGGTGGGGGTGGTGAGGACAGGTGCTGGGAGGTGGGGGTGGTGAGGACAGGTGACTGGGAGGTGGGTTGGTGAGGACAGGTGCTGGGAGGTGGGGGTGGTGAGGACAGGTGACTGGGAGGTGGGGGTGGTGAGGACAGGTGACTGGGAGGTGGGGGTGGTGAGGACAGGTGACTGGGAGGTGGAGGTGGTGAGGACAGGTGCTGGGAGGTGGGGGTGGTGAGGACAGGTGCTGGGAGGTGGGGGTGGTGAGGACAGGTGCTGGGAGGTGGGGGTGGTGAGGACAGGTGCTGGGAGGTGGGGGAGGTGAGGACAGGTGACTGGGAGGTGGGGGTGGTGAGGACAGGTGCTGGGAGGTGGGGGTGGTGAGGACAGGTGCTGGGAGGTGGGGGTGGTGAGGACAGGTGACTGGGAGGTGGAGGTGGTGAGGACAGGTGACTGGGAGGTGGGGGTGGTGAGGACAGGTGCTGGGAGGTGGGGGAGGTGAGGACAGGGGCTGGGAGGTTGGGGTGGTGAGGACAGGTGACTGGGAGGTGGGTTGGTGAGGACAGGTGCTGGGAGGTGGGGGTGGTGAGGACAGGTGCTGGGAGGTGGGGGTGGTGAGGACAGGTGACTGGGAGGTGGAGGTGGTGAGGACAGGTGCTGGGAGGTGGGGGTGGTGAGGACAGGTGACTGGGAGGTGGAGGTGGTGAGGAGAGGTGCTGGGAGGTGGGGGTGGTGAGGACAGGTGACTGGGAGGTGGGTTGGTGAGGACAGGTGCTGGGAGGTGGGGGTGGTGAGGACAGGTGACTGGGAGGTGGGGTTGGTGAGGACAGGTGCTGGGAGGTGGGGGTGGTGAGGACAGGTGCTGGGAGGTGGGGGTGGTGAGGACAGGTGACTGGGAGGTGGAGGTGGTGAGGACAGGTGACTGGGAGGTGGGGGTGGTGAGGACAGGTGCTGGGAGGTGGGGGTGGTGAGGACAGGTGCTGGGAGGTGGGGGTGGTGAGGACAGGTGCTGGGAGGTGGAGGTGGTGAGGACAGGTGCTGGGAGGTGGGGGTGGTGAGGACAGGTGCTGGGAGGTGGGGGTGGTGAGGACAGGTGACTGGGAGCTGGGGGTGGTGAGGACAGGTGCTGGGAGGTGGGGGTGGTGAGGACAGGTGCTGGGAGGTGGGGGTGGTGAGGACAGGTGACTGGGAGGTGGGGTTGGTGAGGACAGGTGCTGGGAGGTGGGGTTGGTGAGGACAGGTGCTGGGAGGTGGGGTTGGTGAGGACAGGTGCTGGGAGGTGGGGTTGGTGAGGACAGGTGACTGGGAGGTGGGGTTGGTGAGGACAGGTGACAGGGAGGTGGGGGTGGTGAGGACAGGTGACTGGGAGGTGGGGGTGGTGAGGACAGGTGACTGGGAGGTGGGGGTGGTGAGGACAGGTGACTGGGAGGTGGGGGTGGTGAGGACAGGTGCTGGGAGGTGGGGTGGTGAGGACAGGTGACTGGGAGGTGGGGGTGGTGAGGACAGGTGACTGGGAGGTGGGGGTGGTGAGGACAGGTGACTGGGAGGTGGGGGTGGTGAGGACAGGTGCTGGGAGGTGGGGGTGGTGAGGACAGGTGGCTGGGAGGTGGGTTGGTGAGGACAGGTGGCTGGGAGGTGGGGGTGGTGAGGACAGGTGGCTGGGAGGTGGGGGTGGTGAGGACAGGTGGCTGGGAGGTGGGGGTGGTGAGGACAGGTGACTGGGAGGTGGGGGTGGTGAGGACAGGTGCTGGGAGGTGGGGGTGGTGAGGACAGGTGCTGGGAGGTGGGGGTGGTGAGGACAGGTGCTGGGAGGTGGGGGTGGTGAGGACAGGTGCTGGGAGGTGGGGGTGGTGAGGACAGGTGCTGGGAGGTGGGGGTGGTGAGGACAGGTGCTGGGAGGTGGGGGTGGTGAGGACAGGTGACTGGGAGGTGGGTTGGTGAGGACAGGTGACTGGGAGGTGGGGTTGGTGAGGACAGGTGACTGGGAGGTGGGTTGGTGAGGACAGGTGACTGGGAGGTGGGGTTGGTGAGGACAGGTGACTGGGAGGTGGGTTGGTGAGGACAGGTGACTGGGAGGTGGGTTGGTGAGGACAGGTGACTGGGAGGTGGGTTGGTGAGGACAGGTGACTGGGAGGTGGGGGTGGTGAGGACAGGTGCTGGGAGGTGGGGGTGGTGAGGACAGGTGCTGGGAGGTGGGGGTGGTGAGGACAGGTGCTGGGAGGTGGGGGTGGTGAGGACAGGTGCTGGGAGGTGGGGGTGGTGAGGACAGGTGCTGGGAGGTGGGGGTGGTGAGGACAGGTGCTGGGAGGTGGGGGTGGTGAGGACAGGTGCTGGGAGGTGGGGGTGGTGAGGACAGGTGCTGGGAGGTGGGGGTGGTGAGGACAGGTGCTGGGAGGTGGGGGTGGTGAGGACAGGTGACTGGGAGGTGGGGGTGGTGAGGACAGGTGCTGGGAGGTGGGGGTGGTGAGGACAGGTGACTGGGAGGTGGGGGTGGTGAGGACAGGTGCTGGGAGGTGGGGGTGGTGAGGACAGGTGACTGGGAGGTGGGGGTGGTGAGGACAGGTGCTGGGAGGTGGGGGTGGTGAGGACAGGTGCTGGGAGGTGGGGGTGGTGAGGACAGGTGACTGGGAGGTGGGGGTGGTGAGGACAGGTGCTGGGAGGTGGGGGTGGTGAGGACAGGTGCTGGGAGGTGGGGGTGGTGAGGACAGGTGACTGGGAGGTGGGGGTGGTGAGGACAGGTGCTGGGAGGTGGGGGTGGTGAGGACAGGTGCTGGGAGGTGGGGGTGGTGAGGACAGGTGCTGGGAGGTGGGGGTGGTGAGGACAGGTGACTGGGAGGTGGGTTGGTGAGGACAGGTGACTGGGAGGTGGGGTTGGTGAGGACAGGTGACTGGGAGGTGGGTTGGTGAGGACAGGTGACTGGGAGGTGGGGGTGGTGAGGACAGGTGCTGGGAGGTGGGGGTGGTGAGGACAGGTGCTGGGAGGTGGGGGTGGTGAGGACAGGTGCTGGGAGGTGGGGGTGGTGAGGACAGGTGCTGGGAGGTGGGGGTGGTGAGGACAGGTGCTGGGAGGTGGGGGTGGTGAGGACAGGTGCTGGGAGGTGGGGGTGGTGAGGACAGGTGCTGGGAGGTGGGGGTGGTGAGGACAGGTGCTGGGAGGTGGGGGTGGTGAGGACAGGTGCTGGGAGGTGGGGGTGGTGAGGACAGGTGACTGGGAGGTGGGGGTGGTGAGGACAGGTGCTGGGAGGTGGGGGTGGTGAGGACAGGTGACTGGGAGGTGGGGGTGGTGAGGACAGGTGACTGGGAGGTGGGGGTGGTGAGGACAGGTGCTGGGAGGTGGGGGTGGTGAGGACAGGTGACTGGGAGGTGGGGGTGGTGAGGACAGGTGACTGGGAAGTGGGTTGGTGAGGACAGGTGCTGGGAGGTGGGTTGGTGAGGACAGGTGACTGGGAGGTGGGTTGGTGAGGACAGGTGACTGGGAGGTGGAGGTGGTGAGGACAGGTGCTGGGAGGTGGGGGTGGTGAGGACAGGTGACTGGGAGGTGGGGGTGGTGAGGACAGGTGACTGGGAGGTGGGGGTGGTGAGGACAGGTGCTGGGAGGTGGGGGTGGTGAGGACAGGTGCTGGGAGGTGGGGGTGGTGAGGACAGGTGACTGGGAGGTGGGTTGGTGAGGACAGGTGACTGGGAGGTGGAGGTGGTGAGGACAGGTGCTGGGAGGTGGGGGAGGTGAGGACAGGTGCTGGGAGGTGGGGGAGGTGAGGACGGGTGCTGGGAGGTGGGGGTGGTGAGGACAGGTGCTGGGAGGTGGGTTGGTGAGGACAGGTGCTGGGAGGTGGGTTGGTGAGGACAGGTGCTGGGAGGTGGGGGTGGTGAGGACAGGTGCTGGGAGGTGGGGGAGGTGAGGACGGGTGCTGGGAGGTGGGGGTGGTGAGGACAGGTGCTGGGAGGTGGGGGTGGTGAGGACAGGTGCTGGGAGGTGGGGGTGGTGAGGACAGGTGCTGGGAGGTGGGGGTGGTGAGGACAGGTGCTGGGAGGTGGGGGTGGTGAGGACAGGTGACTGAGAGGTGGGTTGGTGAGGACAGGTGACTGGGAGGTGGGGTGGTGAGGACAGGTGACTGGGAGGTGGGGGTGGTGAGGACAGGTGCTGGGAGGTGGGGGTGGTGAGGACAGGTGACTGGGAGGTGGGGGTGGTGAGGACAGGTGACTGGGAGGTGGGGGTGGTGAGGACAGGTGCTGGGAGGTGGGGGTGGTGAGGACAGGTGACTGGGAGGTGGGTTGGTGAGGACAGGTGACTGGGAGGTGGGTTGGTGAGGACAGGTGACTGGGAGGTGGGTTGGTGAGGACAGGTGACTGGGAGGTGGAGGTGGTGAGGACAGGTGCTGGGAGGTGGGGGTGGTGAGGACAGGTGACTGGGAGGTGGGGGTGGTGAGGACAGGTGACTGGGAGGTGGGGGTGGTGAGGACAGGTGACTGGGAGGTGGGGGTGGTGAGGACAGGTGCTGGGAGGTGGGGGTGGTGAGGACAGGTGACTGGGAGGTGGGTTGGTGAGGACAGGTGACTGGGAGGTGGAGGTGGTGAGGACAGGTGACTGGGAGGTGGGGGTGGTGAGGACAGGTGCTGGGAGGTGGGGGTGGTGAGGACAGGTGCTGGGAGGTGGGGGTGGTGAGGACAGGTGCTGGGAGGTGGGGGTGGTGAGGACAGGTGACTGGGAGGTGGGTTGGTGAGGACAGGTGACTGGGAGGTGGGGTGGTGAGGACAGGTGACTGGGAGGTGGGGGTGGTGAGGACAGGTGCTGGGAGGTGGGGGTGGTGAGGACAGGTGCTGGGAGGTGGGGGTGGTGAGGACAGGTGACTGGGAGGTGGGTTGGTGAGGACAGGTGACTGGGAGGTGGGGGTGGTGAAGACAGGTGACTGGGAGGTGGAGGTGGTGAGGACAGGTGCTGGGAGGTCGGGGTGGTGAGGACAGGGGCTGGGAGGTGGGGTTGGTGAGGACAGGTGACTGGGAGGTGGGTTGGTGAGGACAGGTGACTGGGAGGTGGGGGTGGTGAGGACAGGTGGCTGGGAGGTGGGTTGGTGAGGACAGGTGACTGGGAGGTGGGGGTGGTGAGGACAGGTGACTGGGAGGTGGGGGTGGTGAGGACAGGTGACTGGGAGGTGGGGGTGGTGAGGACAGGTGCTGGGAGGTGGGGTTGGTGAGGACAGGTGCTGGGAGGTGGGTTGGTGAGGACAGGTGCTGGGAGGTGGGGGTGGTGAGGACAGGTGCTGGGAGGTGGGGGTGGTGAGGACAGGTGCTGCGAGGTGGGGGTGGTGAGGACAGGTACTGGGAGGTGGGGGTGGTGAGGACAGGTGCTGGGAGGTGGGGGTGGTGAGGACAGGTGCTGGGAGGTGGGGGTGGTGAGGACAGGTGCTGGGAGGTGGGGGTGGTGAGGACAGGTGACTGGGAGGTGGGTTGGTGAGGACAGGTGCTGGGAGGTGGGGGTGGTGAGGACAGGTGACTGGGAGGTGGGTTGGTGAGGACAGGTGCTGGGAGGTGGGGGTGGTGAGGACAGGTGACTGGGAGGTGGGGGTGGTGAGGACAGGTGCTGGGAGGTGGGGGTGGTGAGGACAGGTGACTGGGAGGTGGGGGTGGTGAGGACAGGTGCTGGGAGGTGGGGGTGGTGAGGACAGGTGCTGGGAGGTGGGGGTGGTGAGGACAGGTGCTGGGAGGTGGGGGTGGTGAGGACAGGTGCTGGGAGGTGGGGGTGGTGAGGACAGGTGACTGGGAGGTGGGTTGGTGAGGACAGGTGACTGGGAGGTGGGTTGGTGAGGACAGGTGACTGGGAGGTGGGGGTGGTGAGGACAGGTGACTGGGAGGTGGGGGTGGTGAGGACAGGTGACTGGGAGGTGGGTTGGTGAGGACAGGTGACTGGGAGGTGGGGGTGGTGAGGACAGGTGACTGGGAGGTGGGGGTGGTGAGGACAGGTGACTGGGAGGTGGGGGTGGTGAGGACAGGTGACTGGGAGGTGGGTTGGTGAGGACAGGTGCTGGGAGGTGGGGGTGGTGAGGACAGGTGCTGGGAGGTGGGGGTGGTGAGGACAGGTGCTGGGAGGTGGGGGTGGTGAGGACAGGTGCTGGGAGGTGGGGGTGGTGAGGACAGGTGCTGGGAGGTGGGGGTGGTGAGGACAGGTGCTGGGAGGTGGGGGTGGTGAGGACAGGTGCTGGGAGGTGGGGGTGGTGAGGACAGGTGCTGGGAGGTGGGGGTGGTGAGGACAGGTGCTGGGAGGTGGGGTGGTGAGGACAGGTGACTGGGAGGTGGAGGTGGTGAGGACAGGTGACTGGGAGGTGGGGGTGGTGAGGACAGGTGCTGGGAGGTGGGGGTGGTGAGGACAGGTGCTGGGAGGTGGGGGTGGTGAGGATAGGTGCTGGGAGGTGGGGGTGGTGAGGACAGGTGCTGGGAGGTGGGGGTGGTGAGGACAGGTGCTGGGAGGTGGGGGTGGTGAGGACAGATGACTGGGAGGTGGGGTGGTGAGGACAGGTGACTGGGAGGTGGAGGTGGTGAGGACAGGTGACTGGGAGGTGGGGGTGGTGAGGACAGGTGACTGGGAGGTGGGGGTGGTGAGGACAGGTGACTGGGAGGTGGGGGTGGTGAGGACAGGTGACTGGGAGGTGGGGGTGGTGAGGACAGGTGCTGGGAGGTGGAGGTGGTGAGGACAGGTGCTGGGAGGTGGGGGTGGTGAGGACAGGTGCTGGGAGGTGGGGGTGGTGAGGACAGGTGCTGGGAGGTGGGGGTGGTGAGGACAGGTGCTGGGAGGTGGGGGTGGTGAGGACAGGTGCTGGGAGGTGGGGGTGGTGAGGACAGGTGCTGGGAGGTGGGGGTGGTGAGGACAGGTGACTGGGAGGTGGAGGTGGTGAGGACAGGTGCTGGGAGTTGGGGGTGGTGAGGACAGGTGCTGGGAGTTGGGGGTGGTGAGGACAGGTGCTGGGAGTTGGGGGTGGTGAGGACAGGTGCTGGGAGGTGGGT